>NC_040904.2:211897186-213164694 GCF_004126475.2 Phyllostomus discolor
TGCTTCTCCACAGCTAGCAAACTCGTCTCATACGCCAGCTCATCTGCACCTCTAGGGCTGTACTCAGCACGAACACAGACAGTACAGCTAATCAAGTGCTCCATGCGCAAGCTGTTCTGTTTTTTATGTATCTGCTATGTGTGAAAACCTATTATTTGGGACAAATCATGTGATAAATAGGAATGAAGAGCCCTGGCCCATATATTTCCAGTTCATTAATTAACGTGAATTACGTTGCCCTCAAGAAAGTCTGCTCCAGTGTTTCTCAACGTGAGGTCTGCTGTGGTAAACAGAAAAGATATATATTGGTCTGTTTCTGGTTCCTGGCACAGAGCTCCCCAAGCCCTTGTAATTACTTGAGCAGTAAGAGCACTAGGAGCATCTCTTGTTCTACTGGTTGGTCTTTGACCACAGTTCCTGACAGAGTTCCTAAATCCCTTGGAATATCCTGGGTAACTGCAGTGTCTTTTATTGTAATGAGGTGACCCCTGGGTGGGCAACTTGATGGTGGGGGTGGTCATCAAAAAAAACCAAGCCATGAATAGAGGCTTGGAATTTTCAGCCCCACCCCCATCCTCCAGAGAGGGGAGAGCGCCAGACAGGGAGCTGACAGACCTGCCCACGTGATGAAGCCTCCGTAAAGGCCAGCAGTACGCAGTTTGAAGAGCTCCCAGGTAGGTGGACACATCCGTGCACCAGAAGGTTAATGCACCCCAACTCCAAGGGCACAGAAGCTCCTGTGCTCAGGACCCTCCCAGGCCTCACCCTATGTACCTCTTCATCTGGCTGTTCCTCTGTATTATCATGTACTTCAATAAACACACGTGTTTCCTTGAGATCTGTGAGACACTCTAGCAAAGAATCAAATCTCAAGGGAAAAGGGTCTTGGGAACCTCTGGTATATGGCCAAGTGAGACAGAAGTTTATGGATAATCCAGGGACCCATGACTTGCAACGGGTATCTGAAGTCTGGTGGGACTGAAGTTGTGCCAGCCTTCGAATCAAAGGGTCGCTGGTTCGATTCCTGGTCAGGGCACATGCCTGGGTTGCAGGCCATGTTCCCCAATGTGAGGCGCACAAGAGGCAGCCACACATTGATATTTCTTTCCCTCTCTTTTTTCCTCCCTTCCCCATCTAAAAAAAATAAATAAATAAAATCTTAAAAAAAATAAATTTTAAAAATTCAGTTTCTCGGGTGTACTTTCCATATTTCAAGTGCTCAATAGCTGCATGTGGTTAGTGGCAACCCTACTGGACAGCGAAGGTATTTCCATCATTGTAGATGGAATGCTCTTCATTCACCCAACAGTTCTTTTTTTTATTTATTTAAAGATTCTATTTGTTTATTTTTAGAGAGGGAAGGGAGGGAGAAAGAGAGAGAAACATCAATGTGCGGTTGCTGGGGGTCATGGCCTGCAACCCAGGCATGTGCCCTGACTGGGAATAGAACCTGCGATACTTTGGTTCGCAGCCCACGCTCAATCCACTGAGCTACGCCAGCCAAGGCTCACCCAACAGTTCTTGAATACACACTGAGCCTCTGAGGTCGAACATCTTTCTCTGCTTCCATCTCTCTGGTGTTGGGCAAGTCACTTTCTTTCTCCAACCCTGTTTCCTAATCTGCAACAATGGAAATATAGTCCCCTTCCACACATAAAAGGCTGAGGGAGAACCAAACAAGACAAAAGATGTAAAACATACTAGATTTGAAAACTGTATAATGCTACAGATTTCTAGTTGACACTACCTCCTTAAAGTTCTTGTTAACTACATTGTTCTTAACTCCCACAATGCTGGTAAAGATGGAAATTGGTATCACTTTTTAAGGTAAATTTGGCTATGTTTATCAAAATTTGATATGTTCAAACTCTCTTTTTTTAAAAAAGAGTTTATTTATTTATTTTTAGAGAGAGAGGAAGAGTAGGAGAAAAAGAGGCAGAGAAACATTAATGTGTGGTTGCCTCTCACATGCCCCCCACTGGGGACCTGGCCCGCAACCCAGGCATGTGCCCTGACTGGGAATGGAACCAGCGACCCTTTTGGTTCGCAGCCTGCAGTCCGTGCATTGAGCTACACCAGCCAGGGCTGTTCAAGCTCTTTATCCAGGTAATTCCACTTTAAGGAATTTTCTCTACAATTACAATCACCCAGGTGTAGAAAGCTAAATTTATGAGCAATCCATTCAGCAATGTCTGTAAAGGTAAAAACCTGGAAAAAAACTATCCATCAATAAGTGTACTGGTCAATAAATTATGGTATATTTTGTAACAGAAAACTAAGTAATCACTATAAAAAGTTAGGTACTTAAAAAAATAAGATAATTTATGGATACTGGTATGAAGGGTTGTTTGTGATACTAAGTTTATATAAAGGCAAGTTGCAAAGCAGTATTACCATAGGATCCATTTACATAAAAATGAATACCCAACATATAGGTTTTATATAATTTCCTGGAAATACAAAGGGGGACCCCCCAAAACATTGGAATTATCTTCTGGAGGGCAGGCCCCTCGTAGTACAGGCTTCCCCCATTAGCTGAGTGTTCTAGGAACCCATCTGTATCAGTGCACCAGCTGACATTGTTGTGAGAGGCTGCATTCGACTTCAGTGAATTTTTCTTTTTAAGACTCTTTCAATGCGTTTGCCCATTTCATGATGGGTGGTTACAAGTGCACCTGACCACACCAATGTGCAGCAGCTTTTGACCAAAAATACCCCAGCATGACCCGTGCCCCACCCTCCTTATTCACCCAATCTCGCCTTGAGCAACTTTTTGTTTCCCTAGATGAAAAAAGTTCTTAAAGGGAAATGTTTTGCCAATGTGGAGGAGGTGAAACAAAAAACGGCAGAAGCACTAACAGGTATCAAAATCAGCGAGTTCAAAAACTGTTTTGAGCAGTGGGAAAGACATCTCGATAGGTGTACTGCATCAAGTGAGGAGTATTTTGAAGGTGACGGAAGTTTAAACATATAAGAATAAATACACAATTTAAAAAAAATAAATTCCGTTGTTTGGGGGGGTCCTCCCTAGTATATATCTTATATACTCAACTGTCAACAGTGATTGCCTCTTGGAAAAGAGAGAGGCAAGAGAGAAAAGGAGTAAATATACATGTATTTATAGCTTTATTGAAGTTTACATGAGTTCAATCTGATGAGCTTTGCCCAAGGCGCACACTCACAAAGTCACCACCACGTTCAGGACAGTGACTACCTCCGTCCCCTCCAGAACAGCCTCACATCCCTCTGTGACCGTTCCCCCCACCTCTCAGCCCCAGGTGAACACTGATGTGCTTTCTGTCACTACAGATATTTGCGTTTTCTCAGTTTTATATACCCGTATTTTGCCTGATATAACACGCACTCTTTTGCCCAATTTTTTGAGGGAAAAATAAGGATCCCATATATGTATAATAATTCCGCATATAAATGTGCACAAAAACGTTGGTGTGCATTATACACGGCAAATGCGGTACGTAGAATCATGCAGTACGAATTCTTTTATGACTGATTTTTACTTGGCATCACTTTTTTGAGATTCATCCGTGTTGTTGCATGAATCAATAATTTTTTCTTTTTTTATTTCTAAGTAGTATTCCATTATACAGAGATACCACAATTTATGTATCTGTTCACCTGATGATGAACACTTGAGCTGTTTCCAGCTGCTGACTTACGCATAAAGCTGCTATTAACAAGTGCTGTCATACTGCACCAAGCCCCTAAAATGAGACATGTCTGAGCGCAGCAGCCAAGGGAGAGGCTTCCAGGCCACCCCTGTCAAGCCAGGGGCGCGAGTGAGACAGCGCCAACCGCCCCTGAGACGGGGGCTGTTGAGAGAGGACAGAGCGTGAAACACCCACAAAGCTCACCTTACTCGCTGGTGAAGAAGATAGAGAACATTGCGAAGACTCCCCAGTGTTCTGTTTTCGGGGTTGAGCCTGTGACGTCCAAACTGGGGAAGGAGAAGAAAGAAAGACTGCTTAGTACTGCTTTCTTTACCTCAGCTTCTACCTGCAGAGGAAATTCCGTTGGGAGTGGTACCTTACATCATACACCGATAAAAATATCCAGCAGGTATGTAGATTTCATTGATCTTCTATTTTTCACTGAAATAAATGAACTATTTGAATAATATAAAATGAAAATAAGAAATATGTTTCAATGAAGTGAGCATGAGAATTTTCACTTTGCAGAAAATTATGAGGAAAATTCTACCTCAAAAGAAAAAGAAAGATGCTCACGAAGATCTATAGATATTGCTGGTATGGCTTAACTTCCAGTCTTTTAAGAAGTTCTGATAAACATTATACTAATTAATTAGAACCATTACAGTCCAAGTTGTTCACATTAATATATTTACATTATAAAAGTGTCAAAATAATTATTTGAATGCTACTGAATTCCCTTGTATTAAGTACCAATTTTTATTTATTTTTTTAAAGATGTTATTTATTTATTTTTAGAGAGAGGGGAAGGGAGGGGGAGGGGGGGAAGAGAGGGAGGGAAACTGATGTACAAGAGGTACATCGATAGGTTGCCTCTTGTATGCCCCCAACTGGGGACCTGGCTTGCAACCCAGGCATGCGCCCTGACTGAGAACTGAACTGGTGACCTTTCGGTCCTCAGGCTAGCACTCAATCCACTGAGCCACGCTAGCCAGGGCTTAAGTACCAATTTTTAAATAGTACATTAGAAAAATACTTTTAACAGAAAGTAGTAATTTTTTAAACTGAAATACTCTCACTGCTACCCCCATTTTATTCCTCAATAAGTCCTTTCAATTCTTTTCCCCAAAACAGATCATGACTCTTTCCCTGTCTCATCTCTGCTCTCCACTGCTACCACGTTAGTCCAGGTCACCATCACCTCTCACCTGTGTTCCTGAAATAGCCTCCTACCTGACTGTCCCCCCTTTCCCTTAGCCTCTGACCAATACATCATCATAGCCACACTAATCTTCTAGAATTGTATTGAGTTGCCCAGAAAGCTCATTTGTTTTTTTTTCTGTAAGATAGCTCCAATAGAGGCTTAGTTGTCTTTAACATCATTTGAAACAATTTTGTGGACTGTATTGTGACAGCTGTCATATCAGTGTGCATTTAAAAAAACACATCAAAATTGGTGAATGTGCAGACATTTTAATACTGAAGATGGAAGAAAATACACAACATTTTCAGCATATTTATTTATTTTTAACTGTTACTCAAGTACAGATTTCTGTCTTTTCCTTTTTCCCACATATTATGCTTTATTATTTCAATAAAGATAAAAGCACAACAGAAATGCAAAAAAAGATTTGTGCAGTGTATGGAGAAGGTGCCATGATTAATTGAGTGTGTTAAAAATGGTTTTCAGTTTTGTGCTGGAGATTTCTCACTAAATGATAGTCCCTGGTTGGGGAGACCAGGTGAAGTTGATAGAGATCAAATACAGACATTAATTGAGAACAATCAACATTCTACCACACAGGAGACACACAAATATGCAAATCAATAAAGCTACCTGTGAAAATGAAAAATGTGTCTTTTATTTTATGGAAAAAAAGCACAGACTTTTTGGCCAACCCAATAAATCAATCACATTACTCCCCAGTGTCAAACCCTTCAAAGGCTTCCCACAAACGGAAGATAAACTCTAGACCTTCCCTGCTACTTTTCCAACCTCATCCTGAGCCACACTCCAGCCAGAGTGGTCTCCTCTGGGTACCTAGGATTCACCAAGCTCTTAGAACGTCATGTTCCCTCTACCTAGAATGCTGTTTGCATAGCTGGGTCCTTATCATCATGTAATTTTTTTCTTCAATTAAAAAAAAATATGTATTGAATTTTAGAGATAGAGAAAGGAAGGGGGAGAAAGAGAGGGAGAGAGGGAGGGAGGAAGGAGGGGGGAGAGAGAGAGAGAGAAACAATAATTTGTTGTTCCACTAATCTATGCATTCATTGGTTGACCTTGCATGTGCCCCGACTAGAGATCAAACCCACAACCTTGGGGTATCTAGATGATGCTCTAAACAACTGAGCTACTCGGGCCAGGGCTTTCCTTTAAGTCTTGATTTACATATGCCTCCTCTGAGGAGCCCATCCCCAATCATCCTAGGTATCTAAGAAGAGCCCCACCATGCCCCTTTCCACTAAGTCACAGAAAGCTACTTACTTTCTTTGTAGCTCTCTTCTCAATTTGTAATTACCTATTTATTTTGCTTATTTACCCATTAATTCTCTCCTCAATTACCTCCATAAAGGCAGGGATTATGAGTATTTTATTTAACATGTATACCTAGCTTTTCACACAGAGTGGGCACTTAATAAACATTTCTTTTTTTTTTTTTTTATTTCAATCATTGTTCAAGTACAGTTTTCTCCCCCCTACTCCCGTTCCAGCCCCTCCACCCAACCCTCCCCCCTTCCCCCTAAACATTTCAATAAATAACTCAATAAGTAATCCAGAAATCTAAAAGTGTTCCAAAAAAACAAAGCACAATCATTAATTGCTCTTGAATAAACTAAGGGAATCAACCTCAGGTTTTGTAGAGGATAATCTGCCCTAGGGTACCCAGGAAATCAATCTGAATGAGAAGGAAGCAAACTTACACTTTTCTGAGTCTTTTAAGAACCCTTTGCCACAAATTGGGTTTTCTGAGACACTAAAAACTGCAAATGTAAACTTCCTTCCAAACCAAACAGGAAACCAACTGATAGCCAGCCTGGTTGGCAGAATATAACATAAACAAACAAACAAAAAGAATGAGGAATGCTCTGGCCTACCAGCTGACTACTCTATTGCTTTATTAATATCAACATTGCTTTAGAGAAACCACGCATTTTAGAATGTCGTTCAACTAAATGCAGGAAACCCCCAGCACTCACCCTCAGAATGGACTGTACCGTCTGCAAGGGATAGGTGACTGTGGTGGCAATTGCTTTGGCTACTGCACCAATGATGAACACATCCAAAGAAGAAAGCTGGGAAGCAAAGAAAGACAAACCATGTCATTCCAAACAACAAGAACAAGAGATTACTATTTGCTGCTTTCAAAATCAGGGACTACCTTCACCCTGGCTGGTGTGGCTCAGTGGATTGAGCGCTGGCCTGCAAACGGAAAGGTTGCTGGTTCGATTCCCAGTCAGGGCACATGCCTGTGTGGCAGGCCAGGTCCCCAGCTGGGGGCGTGTGAGAGACAACCGCTTCTCTCTCACATGACAACGTTTCTCTCCCTCTCTTTGTCCCTCCCTTCACTTCTCTCTAAAAATAAATAAATAAAATCTTTTAATAAAAACATTTTTAAAAATCAGGGATTACCTTTGTTCGTTTCTTTAAAAGCTGCCGTTTTAAGCCTTCATAGAACATGAACTGGATGGCAGGATTGAAAACCAACAGCAAGGAGGGAAACGTGCCGTTCCACAAAGACAAGAACCCTTCATCTCGAATGATTTGGTGGAAAGCATCTAAGCAAGAAATCACGGATATGTGATGACAGTCCCTTGACTAGAGGAGACAGGGCGAATTCTGTTCAAATGTATCCAGACTAGAAACCACATGGTCCTGTCTTGTAATGGTATTTTAGGGGCAAGTTCATGAGTTAACTATTTTTTAATAATTATCAGACACTGATAGTCACCCAGTTATTGAGAGACAACTTCAATCATAGGGAACTCCTCTGGAAAGTCTGGGGTCAGAATGTCAAGTTTTCCTAAGTAATTATCAGCACCACTGGGAACTCTGTACTACAGAAATTTGTGAACTGATAGCCCACGTGTTCCACAACAAAGGCCAGTGAAACAAGAAGTACGATAGTTACTTGGAGTCTGTTTTATCAGACTGGCTTACAAGAAAACCACTGTTCTCATCACGAACATGGGAAAGAAGAAGCTGGCAGTGTGATACTATTAAAAAGCAGAAGCTCATAGATACCAGACATTAATCTGGTTTCTTTATCCAAAGATAACACTAGGAAAAAAAAGTATAGTATATTATTCTTCAGCTACATCACCCTTCCCACCCACACTCATGGTAGCAGTTACTCCTCTACCCCCTGTCTTTGGGCTTAGCCATGTGCTATGCTTTGGACAAGAGGATGTTATCAGACACATTGCAAACAGGGGCTTGAAATATGTTTGCACGACTGGGTGTGTCTCTTGTGCATCGCCATCAATAAGAAAAGAATATGCTCAAGCTGGTCCCAGAAAGATGACGAGACACATGGAGCCGAGACTCCCAGGCTGAGAACGGCCTAGATGAGCCAAATCCCTATCAATCCACAGACACTTGAGCTAAAGAAATGCTTACTATGAGATCTGAGGTTATCTTTATATAGCATTATCTTACCAATAAATTCCAGATACAAAGAATAAAGAAAACCCTTAAACAGAAACTCACCAAGAAACACTTACCAATAATACCTTTATAGTTGGTTGGTACAATGTCTTCATTCCTAAACTTTGCCCCTTGCAGCTTCAGTCTGGTATTTACCACCCAGAGCGGCGTCGTCAGCAACACATTCACCACTCCTTTAAAAAGAAAGAGGGAGAGACAAAGGAAAAGCAAAATGTAACCTTTTAAGCTTTGTTGTCTTATACAAAAGCTACAATCCCATGTTCCACTTATACTTCTGCCCCGACCTACTAGGAGACCTAAGGTAAGGTGTCTCTTTGGGCCAGGGAACAACACAAGCCACTACTGTTAGAAGCAACTCAGAAGCCTTGCTGATAGTAGAATGCCTAGCAATAGTATCTTTCCACATGAGAAGAGTAGTAAGTTTCCTCATTTGTATAACAGGAGATAATCTATTATATAGCATCCAAAGTAGCAATTCTGATAAAGTTTTAAATACAATTTTTCAGAAACACCTTTAAGAGATGTGGCTTACTGATCACATGCTAAGTCCATGGCAACATCAGATAAAACACACAATTTACAAGTATCCTGTAAGGAGCTCACATGGTTTTAAGTGAGTATGGGCCTGGTATAGTGGGTGACAAGTGGGAGAAAGTGGTGACATTGGCAAGTGCTTCCACAGGGACTAGACTAGAGGACTGTAGACGAGTTCCTCGTCACGTAAGGAATTAGGACAGGCAGGCAGCAAGCAGCAGTTAGGAACTGTCACAAAACACCTGAAACAGCTTTACAAGCATCATGATCCTTACAAGCTTAAGGATGGGGATCTTGGCCCCCCCAGGTTGCCTCAGAGTGGAACAAAATGAGCCAGGTGCTTCTCTTTTGAAAACACATGTTCCCAATTTAACACCATCTTGAGATACTAACACATTCCCCATCAGTCCTGAAAGGATTAAAACAAACAAACCAGAGAGAGTTGTAACAAAGTACCTGACGCATAGTATATACTTTATAAATATTTGTTAAATAAATACTGAACACATGAACCAATGAACAAACTCAGTCAACAACCATACATGGAGCTATCTGGCGCTAACCGCGCTGTGAAGAACCAAGAGGTGCAGTCCTAAGGAAGAGGAATCTCTTTTACTAAAAGTCATTGAAACACAACATGAGGAAGAATGTTTTGATTTAAGGAATCTCAAAATATACCAAGAAAAAGATTGTGCAACAGCCAAGAGATTAAAATTGTTTTCATTTGTTGCATACAGTTGCAAAAGTAAAATGTTTTGCTACCTCTCTCTTAGGAGGATTATGAGAATACATTTCTCAAAATAAAAGGCATTATTAAGTAATTTTATGAGTGTGCCTGTCATATTTTTATAGTCACATAACACCAAGGAGTCATCTTTAGCTATGACTCAATATATTCATACATTGTCACTTGAGGCATTGATCAGAATCTGAGTAAGTCTTACTGAGAGATTCTAGCTGGTCTCATTTTAAAAAGCACTAGTGCCCAAAAAGCCAAGGCAGAATAGCAATACATGCCCACCTGCCCAGACTTTGTAGTGCATCCCTATTCAGTGCAAGGCACACACCACTTAACAATCAACAGCCAGAAAAACCAGACTAAAAAGTGCTACTGAGTAGGCTGCCTTAAAAAAAAAAAAAAAAAAATGACGACAGGAGAGCTCAGAGCCAGAGATCACAAGCATCAATGGATACTGTAGACAGAGACAGGGTACATACCTTTCTAAACAAATGAAACAAATTGCCCATTAAATAAATTCTTTAGAAATCAAAATTTCCTTCATGTTCTATTCAAGAAGTAGGTACACACAAAACATGTCAGGTAGTGCAGCCAAGATTAAGATTTCACCATTATGTAAAATTCTGCTTTCATACCCCCTTTATTGACTGAGGTGAAAGAATGAGAGGATACTATGCACAATCTCAAGTACAAAAATGCACTACATCATTTAAAGAGAATATAGAGTCCTTGTAAGAACATTTTGTATTTCAAAGCTTTTTATCTGAGAAGTTCAAGTACTCTGTTTGTCACCTAAGCCAAAATAGATACAGATTTTTTAAACACTATAACTTTATGAGTTCTGGGAAAAGACACTCAAAATACTTGAGGATCCAAAACTTTGCTAGAAACTTACAACCTTTGTTATCAAGCAAAGGACAGCATTTCGTTTTGGAAGAACAACTATAAATGGTCATGATGAGCGATTCCAAGTCTTACTAACTGAACGATAAGACTGAAGGGTAAAGAATGTTACTTGCTTATTTATGAGGCTATGTAGAAAATTATTTTTCTAATTCCAGGATGTGGCCATTACTTCAGCTCTAAGATGGGAATACTAATACTTTACCTGCTTAATGACAGGAGATTGATTTCCTTACAATTTAAATGATTCTATTTATTTTTTTTTGGAAAAAAAATCATCTCTGGGAAAACAGAACCAAAATTAAGAGATGAAGAACAGTAACTGAACCCACTCACTAAAATTATTCACCGATTCAAGGAATAATTGGAACACAGCTATCTACTTCTGAAATCTTCAAAACAAATAGTTTTTATTAGCAGCGAATCTTCCTTGGTAAGGAGAGAAAACAAAAATGAAGTATGTTAACTGGCTGTGTGCTTCTGGGAAATGTAGGCAATAACCACTGATACAAGAAAGTGGCAGATGAAGGCCGCAAATCTAACCATCTGTCTCCCTGCGAAAGAGTGCAGCTAGATGCAAAAAAGGAACACATCTGCCTTACCAGGATTAACGCTGGAGGACAGGAAGTGAACATGAACTGTCACAACAACGATAACATCACTGTCATTCAAAAAGTTATTTGTAAAAATCCCAATTTCATAAAAATGGTACTTTCTCCCTTTAAGTTATCTGCAAGGTTCTTTTCCCAAATTCTTCCCCCGGGGATCAAGCCATATGGGCTTACTTCTGTGAAAATAAATAATTAAAACAAATTTCTAAGTTTCAAGTAGAATTTGAAAACAGAGGGGTGGGCAAAAGTAGGTTTACAGTTGTTACATGGAAAAAGACATGCAAGTTATAATAATATAAGAATAAACACTGTTCTGTGTACTCACAACTGCAAATCTACTTTTGCCCACCCCTGTACTATTCCTAGTTTTCCTTGGAAATAATGAAACTCATTTCTATAGTGACTATAATACAATGATAGGGCTCACAGCAGGAAGGAAAAAAACTATTCTATTATTGGAAGAAGGCATAGGTATTAAGATATAAAAACGTATTGTAAGAAGTTTAAAACTCATAAAAGTAAGTTCCAAGGGAATGCCTACCTTCAGAAACTCATTTGACCAAGGGTCTCACCTGTGACGCTACTGACACTCTGGTCCAGACAATCCTCTACCTGGGGCGTATGTGGGGACCAGTGCTGCTGTGTAGGACGGTTGGCAGCACCCTTGCCCTCTGCCCACTAGGTGTCAGCAGCACCCCCAGTCGTGACAACAAAAGTGTCTCCAGAGATTTGCCACACGTTCCCTGTGGGTCAAATCAGCCTCCGTTGAGAACCACTGTTCTAATTCAATCACCCAGTGATTTATTCACTTTAGTTTTGAAAGTTTCAAAAGACAGAAATTCACTCTCACCCCAATAATCTATTTTTATAAGAGCTGTTAGAAATTTTATTTTTATTGACATTAAACCTATCTTCTTAAACAACTGGAAACATATATGAAATTAGCTAGTAAATTATCTTTACCTGAGGTATGAATTAGCAATTCTGAAATGACTCCGTGTGTATTGTGATCCTGGCCCACATCCTTTAGGTAACATAGATCAAGTACAGTCAAGCCCCTTCCCACAAGTCCTCCGTTCATGGTCTGCTCATCAAATATATATTGCACGTCTAGTACGTGATCAACCCTGTTCTAGGTGCTGACAATACAGCAGTTAATAAAAATAAAATCCCTGTTCTCATGAGACTTACATTCTAATGCTATAATAAGACAAGATAAATAAGTAAAATATGTAGAATGTTAAGAGGACAGGCTTAAGGAGAAAAAAATTTTTTAAAGATTTTACTTATTTACTTTTAAAGAGAGGGAAAGGGAGAGAGAAAGGGAGGGAGAGAAACATCGATGTGACAAAGAAACCTCAATCAGTTGCTTCTCATACATGCCCTGACTGGGAATGAACCTGCAGTCCGGGCATGCGTCCTGACCAGGAACCGGACGGGTGACCTTTCACTTTGCAGGGTGGCACCCAACCAACTGAGCCACGCCAGTCAAGGCTTAAGGAGAAAATTTAAGTACATTATTGGGCTGTCTATTTCAGAAATTATGTCCATTTAGGGGGAAGACGTTAGAGGAGGTGAGGGAGTGAACCAGGGAGTTACCAGGCAGAGGAAACAGCAGGTACGTGGCCCCGAGGCTGAGGCACGCCGGGGTGTTCAGGGAGAAGAGGCCAGTGTGGCTGCAGGGGCGTGAGTGAAGAGAACACTAGGAGGGCCGGGTCACACAGCGCTTTATAGGGCAAGGTAAGGACTCTGGCTTTTACTCTGAGCAAGACGGGAAGCAACTGGAAGGCTCTGAACAGAGAAATAATATGCTCTTGCTTGTGTTTTAGCACAGTCACACTGGCTGTTGTGTGGAATACAGACTGAAGGGGACAAAAGGGTCAGCAGGGCACCAGTTCGGAGGCTCTGAAGATAATCCAGTCAACAGGTTACTGTGGTTTGGACTAAGGTCAGAGAGGAGACAAGTGGCTGAGCTGAATGCCATATGAAGAAAGAGGCAACAGGATTTGCTCATAGATGGGAAGCGGGGCCAGAGAGAGAGATGAAAACTTTGAGATTTTTCTCAGGGCAATGATAAGACTAGAGTTGCCACTTAGGAAAATGTAGATGACAAGGGAAGCAGTCCTTTAAATTTAATCCATTCATTCAACAATTAATCAGTACCTTCCCTGCATTGGGCACTGTGTTAATACACTGAGGATACAGAGATAACAAAAATGTAGTATCTGCCTTTAAGGGGTTTACTGTCTAGTAAAACATAAAGACACGATGCAGACTATTATCACACGGTACAGTAAGCACCGAGACAGAGGTACATACTACGGTGGTGCACAAAGGATGGGCACCTAACCCAGAATGAAACCAGGGGGTGGTGCAGAAGCCTTCAGAGAAGGGTTTCTGACAAGTAGCTTCACTGAGAATAAAGGGATGAGTACATAGGAGTTAATACAATGAAAAGGGCAGGAAGACTGTATCAGACAGACAATGAAGTATACTGTACAAAAAGCATGTTTCAGACAGGTAACAGCAGCGAGGGGAACGGAGTTACTAAACAGTCTGGCATGAAGATGGGAATAACTAGAGAGGCAAACCATATCACAGCAGATCTTACATGTTAGGCCCTTACCCCAGATATGGTGGGGGCCTGGCACATTGAGGGTGCCATGTCTTTCTTTGCTCTGTATGCAAACGACAGGCATTGAGGGTTTTGAAGCTGGGGACAACACAATTAGCTCTCAACCATCTCTCTGACAAGTCATGTAATGGATGATGCTCAGAGCTGGCAAAAGACGCAACAGCTCTCCCTGCATGCCAAGCATGAGTCCACCCTTTTTCTCACGTACTCAAGAAAACATTTCAGAATCTAAGTAAATTAGAATAACAGTATTACAATGGGATCTCCTTTAACCAGCTCTACATAATGGACTCGCCAGAGAAACCAGTGTTTCTCCTTCCCTTTATCAGGTACTGACGGACGTCCACAGCACACTGAACACCCACGGCCACTCTCTGGTACATCCATGCTCGCCCACCTCCCTCTCACTGGGCTGTATGCTTAC
This sequence comes from Phyllostomus discolor, assembly GCF_004126475.2. Classification (NCBI taxonomy): domain Eukaryota; kingdom Metazoa; phylum Chordata; class Mammalia; order Chiroptera; family Phyllostomidae; genus Phyllostomus; species Phyllostomus discolor. The sequence continues at coordinate 211,911,370 of NC_040904.2, forward strand.
CAAGTGTGAACTATGCCTCTTTTCAAACCTGCTTATGTCATTTGTGTCGGTTACTGTAGGCAAAACATTACAGGTATAGGTTATGTAAGAAAAAAAAGCAAAAATTCCGATCAGTGAACTAATATGCCTTGGCAATACATTTAAAAAACTGAAATAATATATTCATACACCTTAAGTTAAAATACCTAAGGTCAGTAGGCTATTTACAATATTCTTCACATCAAGTGACTTTTTAAAACTAACTGCCCCACTATACCGATCTAGTTGTGTTAGGTATGGAGGAATCTACTGTAATCATAAATTGTGAAAGAATTAGGAAATAAGCAGAGCACAGGGAGAGAGAATAACAGGGGGTGGTGTTTACCTTGTAGATAACAGGATGCCAGGTAGGGCAAATAAACAGCTTTCAACAATCAAAAAGGAAAAGATTTCATCATATACTTCATGAATTAGTAGTTCTACCAGAAGTTGTGAGTTAGTCCTGGACAGTCAATCATAACCTTTTAAATGTCAATACATTTGAACTACAGTAATCTAAAATGCATTAAAATCAAGATAAAAAAAACTTGGTCTCAAGTATAAAAATCAGACTAGATTGCCATTTGTTGCAATGGTAGACAAACAGATTCCCTCTGTACAGGATGTATTCTGATATTTTGTTCCAAGTAGACATATCTCAAACTTGAGTTCTTTGAGTTCTGACACTGTTTGAAAACTCGTGAGAAGACTTCCGGTCAAGATGGAGGCACAGGTAGACAGACACTCTTTGCCTCCTCGCACAACCACAGAGAGAATTACAACTAGTGAGGAGGACCTAAGAGACAAGGAAATGCGAACAGGAATAGTCCAGATAAGAGAGGACACCTGATCTGGGGAAATGGCTGTGTGTACGGAGAAGAAATGGATTCCAAAGATACTTGGGAGACGGACTGATGGTTCTTGATGATCAAGTGCATGTGCAGGGTGAGAGAGCACCCTCGGGGATAACTCCCAGATTCTGTCCTGACCTCCTCACCAACAACTACCTGTTCATTTTCTCAGATAATGAAACCTTGCTATACTCTACGTGAAAGTGAGTCTGGTAGGGGGTGAAGGTGGTTGAAGTACACACATCCAGTTGTAAAATAAATAAGCAATGGAGATATATAGTATATAACATAATTACTATAGTTAATAATATCTTATTGTATATTTAAAAGTTGCTGAAAGGATAGACTTGATAGTTCTCTCCATAAGGAAAAAAAACTTCTAATTATGAGTGGTGATGATGTTAACTAAAAACTTACTGTGGTGATCACTTCTCAATATATACACATATTGAATCATAATGCTGTATGCCTGAAACTAATGTTACAGTTATATTTCAATTTTAAAAAAGCTGGCCCAAGTGTAAGTTAATTAGATCAAAACCAACCTAAGTCTAAAATGAGGAGATTAAGCAGGAGAAAAGCTCAGAGGCCGGACCAAACAACAGCAGCAGTCTCACACAGCTCCGCAGGAGAACTGGGGGCCATGACCGCTCCTGGCCTGGTAACTGCCTTTCACCCAAAGCATTTTGGTTTCAAACGGACATTTCTATTACTGAGTTTTGTGGATCCCAAATTAGTAGTTTTCCAAACAATATATGAAAAGTTATTTCACAAAATACTAACACTAAACATGCAACATTCAAATCTGTTGCAGACTAAAATGGATAAACACAAAAAACAAAGGAAGTAGATATACTTTCTTTCCACCTTTTAAATTAAAATCCTGACTAATCCAACAAATATTTTGTTCATTTAGAAAATATTTACTGAGCATGCTAGGAATTGTTCTTACTGGGAATATAGCAAAGGATACACACACAGACACACTCCATTAAGCAGGTACTATCTGTAAAGAATCTTACATATATGTGCATATATAATTGTCATATATCTCATATGTAATATATATAAGGTACCATGTCTGCATTTTATATATTTCTTTAATGTATCATATATAAATGGAGCTCTAATTCCACTAAGTAGAGACAAATAGTAAATAAATACTCATAATACCAGGCTAATGACTACCCAGCACTTCTGAAGTCTCAGATGACAAGGATCCAACGCCTTCTAACATCTGGCTCCTACTCACCTCTACAACCTTATTGCTCGTGTTCCTACACTCGTTTCACTCATTAACTAAATTAGAGAACTCACCGTTCTAAACACGGTCCCGGATTTTCTCAATTCCCTCTCCTTCCCTTCATCAGGAAACTGTCAGCACTCATCTATGAATGTTACCCATCCTACCAACGCTCAGCTGAAGAGCCGCTGCTTTCAGTAGGCAGAGATCCCACCACCCCAGCCAAAAGTGACCTCTTTTCTTGCTATGAACCCTTTAAAGCATTAACAACTATTATGACACAAACTACACTGGGCTGTGCACTAAATACCTTTGTCGTATTTGGCTACATGCCTTCATACTCGGGGTGGAATTCATGGGTATGCAACCTGTCCAATGTTTTGGTGTCAGCTGTCTTGAAAAGCTTAATACATTGTGAACAAGGAGTCCCCACATCATTTTTGTACTGGACCCTGTAAATTAAGTAGCCAGTCCCGTTCATATTAAACATCTCATGTGAACCTCTCAAAGAAGAAAAAATCATGGAAAAGCAGGGAATTTATTGTAATCTCTCTGTTTTGTTTGTTTTTTTTTAGAATAGAGACCTTCATTTCCATAAACTCTGGGTAGAGGCTGCTAAACAGGGATTACTGATCTTTATCCCTGGATCGAAAAGGTAAAAATAAGCCAAGTCAGTGCAGAAATAAATCTTTGTGCATATGGTCAATGGATCTTCCACAAGGGAGCCAAGGGTTCCACAATGGGGGAAGGACAGCATTATCACTGAATGATGTGAGGAAAACACAAAAGAACGAAGTTGGATCCTTTTATTATACCACATACAAAAACGGACTCTAAGTACATTAAAACCTAAAAAGGCCTAAAACCGTAAAACACCTAGTAGAAAACATAGGAGAAAAGTTTTCATAACATTAGACATTAGACTAAGCAATGATTTCTAGGGCATGACACCCGAAGCACAGGCAAAAAAGCAAGAATTTGACAAATGGGACAAACTTAAAATTCAAATTAAAAACTTTTGAGCACCAAAGGACATAATCGTCAGAGTGCAAGGCAGTCTATAGGATGGGAGAAAATATTTGTAAATCATGTATCTGACAAGGGTCTAATATCCAAAATATATAAAGAATGCCTACAGCACAGTAAGAAAATCATATGACTCGCATTATACAAGGCCAACAAGCAAATGCAAAGATCCTCAACGTCGCTAATTGCCAGAGAAATGCACATCAAAACCACAGTCAAGTGTCATCTTATATTCATTAGGATGGCTACTATCAAAAAACCAGAAAACAGCCTTGGCTGGTGTGGCTCAGTTGATTGGAGCATTGTCCCGTAGACCAAAAGGTCACAGGTTCAATTCCCCATCAGGGAAAATACCCATGTTGTGTGGGTTTGACCCCTAGTTGGGGCACGTACTCGAAGGCAGCCAACGGATGCTTCCCTCTCACATTGATCCATGTCTCTCGCTTCCTTCCTCTCTCTCTAAAAAATCAATGAAAAAACGTGCTGGCGAGGATGTGGAGGAGCTGGAACCCCTGTGCACTGCTGGTGGGATTATAAAATGCCACAACCGCTGTGGAAAACAGACTAGTGATTCCTCACAAAATTTAAAAAAGAGCTACCACATGATGCAGCAATCTCACTTTTGGGTATATATCCACAAGAATTGAAAACAGGGACTCAAAGAGATATTTGCACAATCCATGTCCATATCAACAACTATTCACAGCAGCCAACAGGAAGAAATAACCTGAATGTCCATCAATAGATGAATGGGTGTTTAAGTGGCATATACATACAATAAAATATTATTCAGCCTTAAAAAGAAAGGGAATCTTGTTAAATCCTACAAAATGAATGAACCTTGACAACATTATGCTGAGTGAAATCAGCCAGTCACAAAAACACAAATACTGTATGATGCCATTTACATGAAGCATCTAAAGTAGTCAAATTCATAGAAACTGAAAGTAGAATGGTGGTTACCAGGGGTTAAAGGGAGGGGGGAAGGGGAGTTGTTATTTAATGGGTCTAGTGTTTAACTTTTATAAGATCACAATGTTCTGCAGATCTGTTTCACACCAAAGTGCACAAACTTACTACTCAAGTATACACTTAAAAATTGTTAAGATAGTAAATTTTATGTTATGTGCTTTAAACACACACATATAAGTCAGAAAACTATGTTCTTTGTAGCATAACTTTGTGCTAAAATAACCTCTTAGAAGATATATGAACAAGATAAATGTTAAAATATAAAAATATTTACTCAGAAAACTTTGTTACCTGCAACAAATCCAATTACCAGATCTTTCCCAGTAGTAGAATGTTGACCTTTGACCCAGACTGCTTTGAGGCTATTAAAAGTGTAGAAATAGACAAAATTGGAGCAGCAGAGACTGGAGATAACTGGAAACCACCCTCGATATGGGGCCAACCTAGAGAAAAAAAACATAATAAGCGAAGTAAAGATGCTGGACAAAAGCCACTAGAAATGGGCAAAGTCCCAGGAAAGGCTGAACGTCATTCACATCTTCTCCAAGTTCACTCCTGTACTACAACAGACTCCACACTGTACATACATCATACATTCTGAGGGATGTCCGAACCAAGAAATCTTTTCTAGTGCTAATGACAACAAAAAAACAATACTCATTCAATAGCTGATTTACTGCTTTCCTTTAGTAAATTACTATGTAAAATTAAAGACAATTTCCTCATGGTTATTGGTAAATACATCATAATTCACACAGGGCAAGGACATTTAAAATGAAGTAAATATAGAAAATAAGTGCAAAAAAAATGATGGGGCATATTATAAGGGAACAGGAACCAGACTAAGAGGTTCCCACTGGCCAAACCTAGAGTAATTTTAGCACTAAAATAATAAAGTATATTAAGTGATTATAAATCACTGGTAAAACAGAAATTTCTGAATCTGCACTGATATTAAGTACCATTCTTCCTCATAGACTGCTTATATTACAACAAAAGAAAAATAAAATTATTCAGTGGCTAACTCAAATTTAAAAAATCATGATTAATCAGTGAAGGGCAGGTGGATAATAGGTGACTCCAGAAATGATATCCTGCGAAGGACACATCACCTGTGCATTATTCTGGACCAGAATGCATAGGCTCGGTCTAATCATGAAGAAACATGAGGAAAACTTAACATGAGAAGCATCTTATTTTTTAAAAAGGGGAAGGACTGACTATATCCTTTGAAAATGTCAGTGTTACAGAGGTAAAGGGCTTTGATGTATGGCATAAAACTTATTCTCAAATACTTCAGAAAAATTGTGTGTGGTGTGTATATAATAGAGAGAGAAGGGGAGGGAGAGAGGAAGGAAAGAAGAACGCATGAGCAAATGGCAAAACAAATGAAAAAGTGTTAACAATAACTGAATCTGGGTAACGCACATATTGGTATTCATTGTACTCTTTTTTGTTTTGCAGTTTTTTTATAAATTTGAAATTATTTACAAATAAAGAGTTAAAAGTAAAAGAAGTACATAATCTGAATGCATGGGACAGGAGTGAACTAAACAACTGTTACCTTCTTTGCCTTACCATTTACCACACATAAAACAAAAGTTTGGTTTCATGGAAGACTTGCCAATAAAGAACCAAAATAACAAACCATGCAATCTGAAGGAAATGGAAGTAACTAAGTACTTACGAGTCAGGCAATTGCAAGTTCACAGCACTACGAGGCTATGGCAATGGGCAGAAAGGAGTGTGGGCCTGCGACTCTCCTACGGAGCTTCTCTGTCTAACCAAGACAAAAGCAGTGGTACTCACAGGCCTTCTTCTTTAATGATCTCCAGAAGCACCATGTGTGTGGTTTTGGACTTTCTTTTCTCATCAACTACAACACGAAAGAGTATCTGTTATTCATGAACCATCGCATTTTATTTCGATACCTAATATCCAAAGTAAAAATGTGACGAGTGAAATTTCTTTGAGATTTTATTTATGTGTTCATTTATTATTTTTAGAGAGAGGTGAGATCGGTTGCCTCTCACACACCCCAACCAAGAACCTGGCCCATTACCCAGGCATGTGCCCTGACTGGGAGTCGAAGCCGCAACCTTTTGGTTCGCAGTTCAGCGCTCAATCCACTGAGCCACATCAGCCAGGGCTATTTATTTATTTTTAAGAGAGAGGGGAAGGGAGAGGAAAAGAGAGGGAGAAAAACACTGGTATGAGAGAGAAATATCAATTGGTTGCCTCTGCTTACACGCCCCGTCTAGGGATCAAACCCACATATACCCTGACCAGGAATCAAATCAGCAACCTTTTGCCTTGTGGAAAGATGCCCAACTACCTGAGCTATACCAGTCAGGGCGTGGAATTTATTTCTTATATTCATAAGGCTCTCTTGTTTTTTCCCCCAAAGTTATATATTCTCATTTTTATCTTAACATCTTACAATGCAGAGAGGAAATAAACTACCATCTCTCTTTCAGAGAAGAGGCTGCAGACACAAAAGCTGTGAAGGACACATAGTTGGCAGCAAAGTCAGGATGAAAACTCAAGTTTCTAAAGTTTTAGCCTTGTATTCTACTTCCTAATCTAAAAATATAAAAGGTCTCAAAAGGATGAGAATTCTGCTTTTCTTGGCATTCTTACTGAAAATAAAATCTATCTCAATTAACTTCAAATTTCATACCTACATTTGAAGAGTATTTTAAAAACATAAGAATGTGGAAATAAACCGATTTCTTAAGAATTAAACTGGTACCTATATGGCTTGTAGGGTGTCAAAATTCATGATGCCTATATAGAAGGAAATCCATCAATATCTATCAAAATTACAAGCACGTTTACCTTTTGATCCAGCAATCCCACTTCTGGGAATTTATCCCACAGAACTTATAGAAACAAAGTAGCACATGAACAAGTCTATACTACAAGAGAGAAGAAACAACCCGAGACTCTCCAATGCGGGGGCAGTGTGCATTCATACCATGGAACACTCTACATCTAGAAGGAAGAATGAAGAGACCCTCAATGCACTGATTTAGAAGGCTTCCCAAACAGGATGCCAAGTGAAAAACGGAAGGTTATGGAACAGTGTGAAGAGAATGTTTTTGTTAAGAGAGAAAAGGATATATATTCTTATTTGCTTGTTACTCCATAAAGAAACTCTGCAAAGCCATTTGAGAAAGTAGTAAGGACATTATCTGCAGGGAAGAGAGAAAGGATAAGGGGACAGACTGGAGTGGGCTGTTTCACTGTACTGTATATTTAAAAAATCTATTTTGTTTTTTGAGTGGAGTCATATGAAATTATTACCTGTCCTAAAACTCTAAAATTAATTTAAAATACTAGTTAAGAGAGTTTTAACACAGCAATTAATTTATTCAAAGCTCATCTTACTCTTACCTCTTTTTTCTTAAACTTCTTAAAATTTATTTTTAGAGAGAGGGGAATGGAGGGAGAAATAGAGGGAGAGAAACATCAGTGTGTGGTTGCCTCTCAGGTGCCCCCTACTGGGGACCTGGCCTGCAACTCAGGCATGTGCCCTGACTGGGAATCAAACCAGCGACCCTTTGGTCCGAAGGTGGGTGCTCAATCCACTGAGCCACACCAGCCAGGGCTTACTCTTACCTCTTCATGTACATTTTGGCATAGGTTTATTATTTCAAGTTGAAAAATACTGACAAAAAAAAAAACAAAAACAAAAAAACAAGCAGGAGTTAGAGTTATACAGTCCTATAAAGCAAAAGAGGCAAACTCGGACTCATGCCTAGATGAGCAAACACGGTGGGTATTTAGCTCCACTGTGTTTCCTATTCTCTCTTCTCATTGGAGAAAATCTACCTCCAGCAAAAACTCTCCACTGTACCTTTAAAAAGTTATATTATTTATTAAGATTGTAAAGATTCAAAACTGTTAATGTAAGCCCACTCAAGTTATCTCAGAATAGAAAATGGCTAAGGCTATGACTCATCCACGAACGCCTCTCTGTTAATTAGGAAATAGGAACGATAACGAGTATTTAAAGCCAGTGAAAATGGACAACAGAACCCTAATGAAACAATACCCTTATGTTAGTTTGGAACTTCCTGGAGAAACATGTTTGCTTCCTGGCACCAAGTGAACAGAAAGACAAAAGACACTCACCTTGCAGCCGAAGCCGAGCTGTATCCAAAGGAAAGAACACTGTCATTGCTGTCACGCTGCCCTGCAAAGTTTGAAAAGCCGTTAGCCATTACACTTCACAAGACAATGTGCCACAACTTTCTGGTAAATGAACAAAAGTTCATTATTAATGATGGGTCCAATCATGTTTTCAATGAATACACACAAATATTTTAACTTATTGGGATTATTATCGTTTAAACCTCTATAGTTATGTACTTAAACAGAAGTATTAAATTTTCTAGGAGAAATATCTTTCTTTCTCTCTGATATTAAAAAAAAAAATAGTCCTGGCTAGTGTGGCTCAGTGGATTGAGTGCCAGCCTACAAACTGAAAGGTCACTGGTTTGATTCCCAGTCAGGGCAAATGCTTGGGTTGTGGGCCAGGTCCCCGGTTGGGGGCATGTGAGAGGCAACTGATCTATGTATGTCTCACACAGATGTTTCTCTCCCTCTCTTCCCCTCTCTCTAAAAATAAATAAAATATATATATTTTTAAAGTAGTGGGTCCCTAGAGATGAGAACCTTAGGGTTTTGCAACCTAGGACACACGTCAAGGATAGCAGATGAATAGATTTTTGACCTTTCACAGGTCAGTTGCTGCTCCTATGCTCTGAAACCAAAATATCCAGTGATCAGATACATCTGTTCTCCATGCTTAATCAGGATATTCACCACAAAGTATAAGAAGTGTAAGTATCACATTGTTCTTTATAATGGTTTTGTTTGCCATGCTTTAAATAAAACAGGGACATTCTGTTTGCTAAAAATTCTATTACTCATCCAAGGCAGCGCAATGACAAAAATGATCAAGGAAGAACATGTCACGAGCTCCTACATTCTAACTATTCCTTCTTCCAGCACTATCTACTTCTTTTGCTGTCAGAATGCCTGCTTTCCCTTGTTTCTCTCTCTTGATATATGCACCATTGACATGTCTGATCTTTCCTGGTGTCCTGTGTCTGCTTTTATTTTGTGTAGTTTTTCTTTTCTGTATTATTATCCACTATTTTCTGTGGGTAAAAAGGACTAGTGTTACCAACCCACAACCAGTCCTTCCAGTCACAAGATCCTACACATAAAAACCACAAGCACACAGCTAGGGATGAAATTATACACATGAAATCCTTCGTGGGTTTATGGTTCTCAACCCAGATGCAGGCCCACTGGTGGTATATAATCTCAGGGAGAAGATCAAGTTTTAGACTACTGATCCAACTATAGTTATGCACAATTTTTTACATCATGCTAACGACTGGACACTAGGTCAACTTTATAGATACAAACAAAAATTTGCTAGATCTCTTATCTATTTAAATAGGTCAGCCAGCATGATGGGAGAACACTGTATTATCCTATTAGTGATGTAATTAGTAATTTTCAAAAGTCAGGTGGAATGTTTCCACGCCCTGCCCATTAGGTTATAAATGGTAGATAGTTCATTCCTCTGTGTTCCCCTAGCACTTGTTTATGACTCACACAGCACTTACCTTACAGCGAATATTACAGTGGATCTAACTTTTCCACCAGATAGTAAGAACATTCTATCTCTTCAATATAACAGATTCTTAATAAATGTTTATTAAAGTCACTCTACTTTCAGTTATTTATGCTTTGATGGCTCCAACATAAACGTTCTTTTCTAGCAAGGACTAGATAATACTTAATGTCTCAAGAAACACTGGACTCACAAAGGTTTATCATTTATAAATCTATGCTTTTGGCACCCTTGCTCACTTGATAGGCGATTTCCAAGAAGAAAGGGAATTGGAAAGCTAGAGAACGCTGATTAAGGTTACTAAAGCTGCAGCATTTATTTCCTAGTTCATGGCACTACATCTCTGCTTCAGCTATTGTGTAGACAGGGCCTCTCCAGGCAGAAAAGTCCTGCCGGGAACTACTTTTTCAAACAAGTGGGCTACCTCCATCTCTCTCCCCTGCCAGCTTTAAAAGATACCTGAAGGTTTCTAACTTGGAAGCCCCTGCCTATCTACCTCGAATTCTTAAAGCGATGTACAGTACTCCTTATACCAAGATACAGAGAACAGTCAGCCCCAAAAGGTTAGTGGTCTAGTACCTCCTCAAGGACTAGCATAAAAGATTCACACTGTTAAAACTAAGTAATACTTTAAAAATTTACTAGCATTATTAGAAAGACTAGATCAAGATAGTGAATTGAAAATCCACCACTGCCTCCTCCCCATTCCATCACTAATGATGAAAAAAACATACTAAAAAGTGTTATGCAGAAAAACAAAAAGAGGTCTGACTGGTGGAGCAGAAATTTAAAGAACAGCAGAGTGAGGCTGTTTTGAAAGAGGAAACCATAGGCCCAAATGCACAGAAGGCGTGGTAGGCAGAACAACGCCCCTCGGAAACGTGGCATGTCCTATTCCCCAGGAGCTGTGAACATGGTACATGGCATAGCAGGCGGCTAATCCCCAACCTCAAGATAAAGAGATTATTATTGTATGTCAATAGTAATTGAAAAATAAAAAAAGAGATAATTCTGGATGATCTGAGAAGGCCCAGAGTAATCACAAGGGTCCTTCAATGTAAAAGAAGGAGGTGAAAAAGCAGGTGGGAATGAGGCAATATCAGGAGTCACCCATCGTTGCTGGACTAAGGGGTCACTGGGCAAGCAACGTGGGTGGCGGCCTCCAGAAGCTCTGAAAGGCAAGCAAACAGATCCTCCCCTAGAGCCTCCGGAAGGAATATAACGCTGCTGGCACCTTGATTTTAGCTCAGTGAGACTTGCATCAGACTTCGGACCTACAGACCTACAGATACTAAATGTGTGTTGTTTTAAGACACTCAATCTGTGGTAATTTGTTACAGCACCAATAGAAAAAGCTAACACAAGATTACTGTAAGAGGTGGAGGCAAGCATTGGAAAGCAGAAGGAAACTCCGGGGTGAATTTCTTTTCTTTTTATCCTCACCTGAGGATATTTTTCCATTGCTTCTAGAGAGAAACATCGATGCGAGAGAGGACCATCAACTGGTTGCCTCCATACAGGCCCTGACGGCAGACCAAACCCGCAACCTACATGGGGTGAATTTCTGCTTGACTAGCTGGGTACGACAACCATAGCCAGGTAACCCCAGTCCTAGCCAGTAATCGTGAATGTGGGAACCTGGACTTGCCTAAGGTGAGTAAAAACACTGGTCAGAACAGGAAACTCCGCATCCAGAAAGCTAACCACTGCTAACACCTTGCCAGAAGCCCCTGTCACCTCACTGCAATCCCTGCAAGGGGGAGGGGGTGTGGAGTGGCATTAGAAGTGAGATCCTAACAGTTTTACCCTATTTAAGAGAAAGATACACACACATACACTTATTCTAGGCTTTGTTAGAAAACCTAAGCTTAAACAGGAGAGTTAAAATCTTAAGGGTGAAATGGGGGCTTCCATTACTAACAATATGGTAACCTAAACAATGTGCTGCAAAATATCTACAACTGTTAAATAAAATATAAAAAATGTACATAATAAAACATAACAAACACCATTTAAATGTTTAGCTGAACTCATGGGAAAGAAAGGGAAAGCCACTGGGGCCTAAGCAAGTAGAAACTGACAGGCTCTTGGGCTCTGGTTGCCCGAGGATCTTGCCTGAAGATTCTCGCGCATCCAAATCATAAATGACTTTATTAGTATTATTTTTAAATTGAAGCGGGACTCACATAACATAAAATTAGCCATTCTGAAGTATACCATTTAGTGACATTTAGGGCATTCACAATGGTGTGCAACCACCTCTAACATGTTCCAGTCTCCATCACCTCAAAACTGTACCCATTAGCAGGCACACCCCAAAGTCCCCTTTTACTCAGCCCTGAGAGGCACTGATCTGCTCTCTGTCTCCACAGACGTATCTATTCTGGATATGTCATATAAAAAGTCATGTAATCTGTGACCTTTGTGTCTGGCTTCTTTCACTTCACTTAATGTTTTCAAGGTTTATCCACATTGTAGCATGGGTCAGTTCCTCATTTCTTTATACGGCTAAAATAATATGCCATTGTGTGTATACACTGCATTTTGTTTATCCATTCAAAATGTTTTGAGAGGGCAGGGGGTATAAGGAGACTAAATGGTAATGGAAATAATATAATGAAGATCAAATTAAAAAATGTTTCGAGCCCTGACTGGTATAGCTCAGAGGATTTAGCACAGGACTCTGAACCAAAAGGTTGCCATTTCGATTCCCAGTCAGAGCACAGGCCTGGGTTGCAGGCCAGGTCCCCAGCTGGGGGCATGCGAGAGGCAACCACACATTAATGTTTCTCTCCTTTCTCCTTCCCTCCCCTTCCCCTCTCTCTAAAAATAAAAATCCTTTAAAAAGTGCCTTGAAATGAGACAGAGGTAGTGATTACAACTTGTAAATGTACTCAGTACCACTGAATTGTACACTTTAGAGTGGTTAATTTTGTTATGTGAATTATACCTGAATTTTACTAAAAAGTATTTGATCTTCACAACAACCTAATGAGTTATGTACTATTATACTCTCCACTTTCAGATGAGGAAACAGATACTAAGAGGTTTTGCAGCTTGTCTAATGTCATATACTTTGCAAGTGATAGATCCATATTTGAACACAGGCAGCCTGGCTCCAGAGTCCATACCCTTAACCACTACTGTGATTAAAACTTAAATAAAAAAAAAATTGGACTTCTGGCCAAGATGGAGGCATAGGTAGACACACTGTGCCTCCTCGCACAACCAAGATAGGGACAACAATTTAGAAACAGAATAACAACCAGAACTGACAGAAAATTGAACTATATGGAAGCCGGACAACCAAGGAGTTCAAGTAGACACGTTCATCCAGACCGCGGGAGGGGCGAAGCTGGGCAACTGGGCACGGGGCTTGGCGCAAAGAGCGTTGGGACTGGGCACGTAAGGCATTGGGGGCACGCAAGACCGCAGCGTGCAGACCCCGGCCGAGGGGTGGCAACCGGCAGACCCAGCCAGGTGGCAATTGTGAAGCAAGGCACTGTGCGCAACCCAGGATCCCAGAGCTGGGAAATAGAGCCTTGGGGCACTCATTGAAAACACCTGTGGGGGTTAAGGCACAGGGAGAGACTCCCAGCCTCACAGGAGAGGTTGTTGGAAAGTCCCATGGGGTGCACAAGCCCGCCCACACAGGAATTGGCACCAGAGGGGCCCAGGGGGAAGTGGCAGAAGGGACAGAGGTCCAACGGAGAGCAGAGCAAGCGCCATTGTTCCCTCTCAGACCCCGCCCCCACATACAGCGTCACGACCCAGCAACTGGGATACCCCACTCTGGTGAACACCTAAGGCTCTACCCCTCATATGTAACAGGTGCGACCAGACCAAAGGGGGGTAAAAAAAGATGGCTCAAACAGAAGAACAAATGAAAGCCCCAGAACCAGTACTTTTAAGCGACCGAGAGATAGCCAACCTATTAGATGCACAGTTCAAAGCACTGGTGATCAGGATGCTCACAGAATTGGTTGATTTTGGTAGAAAATTAGATGAAAAAATTAAGGCTACAATAAGTGAAATGAAGAAAAATGTACAGGGAACCAATAGTGATGGAATGAAAGCTGGGTCTCACATCAATGAAATGGACCAGAAGGAAAAAAGAAACAACCAAACAGAAAAGAATGAAGAAATAAGAATTCAAAAAAATGAGGAGAGGCTTAGGAATCTCCAGGACATCTTTAAACGATCCAACATCCAAATTATAGGGGTACCAGAAGGAGAAGAGGAAGAGCAACCAGTGGAAAAGTTATTTGAACAAATAATAAAGGAGAGCTTCCCCAATCTGGCAAAGGAACTAGACTTCCAGGAACTCTAGGAAGCTCAGAGTCCAGAGGAAATGTAGAAGCTAAAGAACTTATGACACATGGACAGGAACTAAAGGGGGAGAATGGGAGTGGGAGAGGGTGTGCAGGGTGGAGGGGAATAAAGGGGGGTAATGGGACAACTGTAATAGCATAATCAATAAAATATATTAAAAAACAGTAAAAAATTAATGCTAAAGAAAAACGAGTAAAAAAGTTACTATTATGGGGCTTATTTTATGTGTCAAATATTTCTTTCATGGACTAGTCTGAAAACCTAGCAAAGCCTGGCATAGCACATGCCCTGAACTTGTTAATGAATAGTGTGACTATGTGTACCTACAAGTAAACTTCATATCCACCAGAAAATGTATTCCAAATGCTGAAGGTATATTCAAAGCAAAACTATTCTGTACAATGGCGACTTGCTATATTAGTCTCCTTGTCAAGCAGACACTGATGACTTTTCATGAGTAGCTTGTTACTGGAAGGAAAATATTTATTATATATGAAAGCATGTGAGTCTTATGTTAAGCTATATAAGTACATGATTCTTTTTTTTTTTAAGATTTTATTTATTTATTTTTAGAGAGGGAAGGGAGGGAGATAGAGAGAAACATCAATGTGCGGTTGCTGGGGGTTATGGCCTGCAACCCAGGAATGTACCCTGGCTGGGAATCGAACCTGGGACACTTTGGTTCCCAGCCTGTGCTCAGTCCACTGAGCTACGCCAGCCAGGTCAGTACATGATTCTTCAGAATATGAATTAAATTCCCTTTTTCATAAATAAGTGTTTTTCACTCTTCAGACTCTATGTTCACTTTCATAAAATTAAAAGGTACAAAATACCAAGAAGATATAACCACAGTGTACAATACAGCTGTGCCACAGAGGCATAAAAACAAGTCCATTGTTTTGAGTCCCACAGAATTCTAATCATCTGAGTGGGAGTTCTATTGCTGACAATAATTAAAATTTAAAAGGATCCATTTCCAAAGGAAAATCTCCTTCTATTTCACCAAGACAAACATTTTTAGACATTATATTTTACCACCCCGCTCTGGCATTTAACCATTTGGTGTTGGAAAAGTGTATTAACTCCCACACTGCACTGGTACCTGGAGCTGGAAAAGCCTTTAGACATCACCTGGCAGTGGAGTCCCTTTGCCTGAGAACTGAGCAGCCTGGGCCAGGGAAGTTAAGGTCTGCCTGACGCTGGAGTGGCAGAGCCTGAGCTAAAATTAAGATCCCTCAGGCTTCTGTTTGGTGGTCTACCTCAGTTCTCAATCAAGGCATAAATGACTTTTAACCTTCACTGTTTTCTCCCACTTAAAAAAGTGCACATGACACAAACACAAATACACAAATCTGGAAAAATCAAACAATAAATACTTAACAGTGATTATACCAGGAGGAAAAAAATTAAGTGTGGCTTCCATTTCCCTCATTATGCATCTCTAATTTTTTTTGTAACAATAAGAATGTGTTAGTTTTAGTTTGAAGTGGAGAAAAAGCAACTTTTTTTAAAAAAAGACATCTGAATACTAGAGAATATAGCCCAGGGAGTCTCAAAGTATGGTCTGGAGATCCTTGAAAGTCCCCGAACCCTTTCCAGCAGTCTGCAGAATCAAAACTATTTTCATAAGAACGCTATGGCATTATTTGCCTTTTTCTTTCTCGTTTTCTCAGTGTGTAGTCAAGTTTTCCAGAGGCTACATGACATGTAATATTGTAAGAAAGAATACAGAAGCAGATAAAAGGATCCAGCTATCTTCTATTATGTCAAACATTAGAGAGGTTAACAAAAATATAAAACAATGCCACTCTTCTATTTTTTGGAAAATAACACTTAAAATGTTACATGTTAATATGTAATGGGTTTAATATTTTTAATGACTATCTTAATGATTTCTCGGTTTTAATTTCTAATTCAATAAATATTGAGTTATAATAACATAAACAACACTGTTCAGAGTCCACAGTTTTTTAAGAGATTCTGATAGCAAAAGGTTTGAGAACTGCTATTATAAACATGTCATTAAATATGAAAAATAGTACATTATTAACACTATTTTACACATCACTTCTAATACCCCTTTCAGCTGATGTTATAATACCAGTGTGACGTACACTGTTGAAAACATCACACCACCTTTGGGTTGGCAACTGTCCTCTCCCGGAAACTCTTTAAAAGTAACTCCCTAAAGAATAAGTATAGCCTATAATTGACACTTTAGAGAGAATCATTTATTAGAGGCATTTTTTTTTAAATAACAAGGATACTACATAGCTGATAAAGACCATCTAGCCCTGGCTGGTGTGGCTCAGTGGACTGGGCGCCAGCCTGCAAACTAAAAGGTCACTGGTTCAATTCCTGATCAGGGCACATGCCTGGGTTGTGGGCCAGCTCCCCAGTTGGGGGCATGTGAGAGGCAACGAATTAATGTTTCTCTCCCTCTCTCTCACACTTCCCCTACCTCTGAAAATAAATTAAAAAAAGAACATCTAATAGGATGCTAAAAGGGCAGGCAAGTGCAAGTCTGGAAGTGAACTGAATATCATGGAAATTCAGAAGCTGGTATCATTGGAGTGGAATGAAAGCCTCTAGGGGTAAGCAGGGGTCAAGTCAAAGGCTTCTGCTAAGTATATTAAGGAGCATTCTAGTGACCAATTTGAACAGATTTGGGAAGAAGAGAAACTTCAAGGACCACAGGTTTCTGGCTTAATGAGCCAGGATAACAGTGTCTGTCATTAATTGAGATGGTGAACACTGCTGGGGGAGCAATTTTGGGGCAAGAGATACTGAATTTGGGTTTGAATGAGCTAAAGTTTAAGTGTCTCAAAGACTTCTATTTGAAGATGTCCAGCAGGTGGCCAGGTATCAGTCGGGAGTTCCAGAGATTCTAGGGTAAATATTCAGATTTGAAAGTCATTAGAGTGCTGCATATTTCCTTATCTTTAAGACAAGAATGATTCCACCATGATGTCACACATTTCATTTGTTAGGGATGGTGGGGTGATTATTTTACTAAAAATGCGTGAATGTATATTGTTTTCTTCATTTCCATAGTCAAATTTTCATTCTCAACAGTTATGAACACACATTACATGCCAGGGTATTTTGCGTTTATATTTTTTATTTCATGAATCTCTTCTCTTTACTACTTTCCATTTTTCCCTTCTTTGGGTTTATTTTGATATTCTTCTCTAACTTCTTGAGATGGTTGCTTAACTCATTACTTTTTTTTTAAGCTCATTCTTTTTTTTTTTAAGATTTTGTTTATTTATTTTTGAGAGGGAAGGGAGGGAGATAGACAGAGAGAGAAACATCAATGTGCGGTTGCTGGGGGTCATGGCCTGCAACCCAGGCATGTAACCTGACTGGGAATCGAACCTGCGACACTTTGGATCACAGCCCGCGCTCAATCCACTGAGCTACGCCAGCCAGGGCTAACTCATTACTTTTAAGTCTGTCTTATTTTCCAAATTTCATTAAAGGCAACTCATTTTCCTTTAGGTATTTTAGCTGTATCTGAAAAGTTTTTCTCTTCTTTACAACTCAGTAGTTTTTAATATATACACAAGTTGTGTGGCTATCACAACTTAATTCCAGAACATTTTTATTACCCTAAAAGGAAACCAATACCCATTAGTAGTCACTCTCCAATCTCTCCTCCTCCTACACTCTGGGAAACACACTTATTTTCTATTTTGCCTACTCTGAACATTTCATATAAATGAAATCAAATACATGAAATTTTGTGACTGGCTTCTTTCAAGGCTCACCCCTACTGTAGAATCATAACTTCATTCTATATTATGGTTGAAAAAATATTCTGCCCTAACAGGTGTGGCTCAGTTGGTTGGGCATCACCCCACAAAGAGAAAGGTCCTCAGTTCAATTCCCAGTCAGGGCACATGCCTGGGTTGCAGGTTCAGGCCCCAGTTGGAGCGCATGAGCGGCAACCAATGGATGTTTCTCTTCCTCTCTTCCCCTCTCTCTACAAATAAGTAAAATCTTTTAAAAATATTCTATTGTATGGATACATCACATTTTGTTTATCCATTCATCAGTTGAAGGACAAGTTGTTTCCACTTTTTGGCTTTGTGAATAACGCTGCTATGAACATCTGTATCAAAGTTTGAGTATGGATGTTTTCAGTTCTCTCACAGTGCAATTGCTGGGTTATATTGGTAGCATTTTGAAGAAGAACCAAACTGTTTTTCACAGTGGCTGCACAATTCTGTATTCTCCTGAGGAAATATGAGGGTCCCAATTTCTCTACATCCTTACAATACTTGTTATCTGTTCTTTTGGTTATGGCCATCCCAGTGGGTGTGAAGTGCTATTTCACTGCAGTTTTGATTTGATTTCCCTTGATGACTCATGTTGTCAGGCATCCTATCATGTACTTACTGGCTACTTGGATACCGTCATTGAATGTATATTCAAAACCTTTGTTCAGTTTTTAATTGAGTTATTTGCCTTTCTATTACTGAGGCTGTGAACATTCTTTATATATTCTGAACACTAGACTTTATCAGATATGTAATTTATAAATATTCTCTTCCATTCTGTTGTCTTCACTTTCTTGAAAGTGTCTTTGAAGTACAAAGTTTTTAATTCAGAAGAAGCACATTTACATATTTTTATTTTACTACTTGTGTTTTTGGTGTCATATCTAAGAAACCACTGCCAGCCCTGACTGGCGTGGCTCATTTAGTAAGGCATCATACCGCAAAGCTCAAGGTCACCAGTTTGATTCCCAGTCAGGTCACACGCGTGGGTTGCAGGTTCAATCCCCAGTCGGGGAGTGTATGAGAGGCAACCAATCCATATTTCTCTCTCACATCAATGTTTTCCTGTTTCTCCCTCCCTCCCCCTCTCTCTAAAAAATAAATAAAATCTTAAAAACAAAAAAACAAGGAAAAATATTGCCTGACCCAAGGTCCTGGGCGCACATAAGTCCCGGCCAGCTGGCTCAGCTGGTTAGAGCATCGTCTCCTACACCAAAAGGTTGTGCATTTGATCCTAGGTCAGGGCACACCCCTAGGTTGCAGGTTTGATCCTTGGTTGAGAGCTTATGGGAGACAACCAATTGATGTTTCTCTCTCACATCAGTATTTCTCTCTCTTCTTCTCTTTCTGAAAATTAATAAAAACATATTCTCGGGTGAAGATTAAAAAAAGATTGTGATAGAAAACTCCAATTGTTGCTATTGTCTACGTTTTTTTGTTCACGCCTTACTTCTCTGTGAGTTTAGTTAGTTGGATTGAGCTGCTCATTTCCCTTAAAATTTTCTTTCTGGGCATTCCTTTAGACCTCATAATGATAACTACTTCTGGAATGGATACCTGCCAGGCACTCTGGGGCTTCACCGCCTGCACTCTGAGTTAAATTGCTGGCTTTAAGTTTTCAAATCCTGCAAGTAGTGGGAATTTGGGTACAACCTCGTGGTTTAAGAATCTCAGTGATGATCCCCCCAACTCCCCATTCAGTGCCAAGCTTGGAAATAGCTCGTTTTCCTGGGGAGAAGTAAGATTATTTCCTATTTATTTTTATAGTGTATTCTCCTGGAATTCCAGGTTTATTGGGTGATCCCCTACTAGATGTCTTGTCTTGGACAGACTGGCCTGTTTCTCACCTTCCCTGTATCCCTGGAAGCTACAATTCTAAAGTTCATGTTTACCTGGTTAAGCAATTTCTGCGGGGCAAAAGCTGCTCTCCTTGTCCCTGGGTCCTGTCTTTACTCATTCTCCAGTCTGAGAGTTTATTATAAAGGGAAATTTTCAAGAGGTTTGATTAGCTCCTTAGTTAGAAACAGAAATCACATTGTAAGTATTTTACAATGTAAACATTAAAATATTAACTATTAAATTATTTAAAGTATTGAAAATTTGAGAATGTATTTATCCTTTACTGTTTTTTTATTTCATGATAAACCTGTATAAAGGCAAGTTGGTAACATATCATATTTTGAATCTATTACCCCATAACATCGAACACTACTCTTCTGCATTCCTTATATATTTAATTATATTTCTTACCTAATCCCCTGCCTCCCAAAAGTTTATGAAATTTAAGAGTTACAAATACTAAACAAAAGCAATTCAAAACAAACATAAAACAGCATCCATTTTACCCAGGATATGAAATTTGGAAAATGACAAAATCAGGGAAGAGAAAACCCCCCAGAAATCTGTTCACAGACGGGTATCTGTTCACAGGTATCTGATTAAGAGACACATCAAAGGTGACTTGTCTGGGTGGCTCAGTTGGCTGGAGCATTGTCCTGTACACGAAAAGTTGCAGGGTCAATCCTTGGTTGAGGCACGCACAGGAGGCAGCCTATCAATCAATGTCTGTCTCCCTCTCTCTCTCTTAAATCAGTAAGGATATCCTCAGGAGAAGATTAAAATAAATTTTTTTAAACACAAGAAGGGACATTCAGGGAGTTATACAAGTAACCTCAAAAGCTTCCTGCCCTGGCTGGTGTGGCTCAATGGATTGAATGCCAGCCTGCAAACCAAAGGGTCACTAGTTTGAGTCCCAGTCATGGCACATGCCTAGGTTGAGAGCCCCTAGTAGGGGGCATGTGAGAGGCAACCACACACTGACATTCCTCTCCCTTCCTTCCCCTCTCTAAAAATAAATTAAAACCTTAAAAAAAAAAAGCTTCCAACCAGAGAGACTAAAACACAAACACTGCTCTAGCAAAATACATCTGATTTAAGAGTAAGGCCTTGAGTCAGTTTGAGTGGTGACTAGAAAGACGAAAAAGGGATAGCTGCCAGAAGAACTGTAACAGGGAGAATTAATATTGTTTGCTGATTTACTAAATGGGGAGTAAGAGAGAAAAGAGTCACAAGAATAAAGATACCGCTGACAGAAATAGGAAAGTCAAGGCCCTGCCCGGATAGCTAAATTGGTTAGAGCATTGTCCCAATTCAACAGGGTTGCAGGTTCAATCCCTGGTCAGGGCACATACAAGAACCAACCAGTGACTACCGTATTTCTTCGGACTATAAGATGCCCCCCTACCCATTTGGGAGGGAATGGGGGATGTGTCTTATAGTTTGAATGTAGATGACCTGGCTCATTGGGGGTGGGGTGGGGGAGGTGGTGGAGTGGGGTCACAGGTTATTAAATATTTTACCCCATTTTTTGCTTCAAAAATTTTTTCCCTATTTTCTTCCTCTAAGTATGCCAATTTTCTCATCAACTATAGTGATATGTTTTGTGGTGAAATTTTTTCCTTTTGGTAGCAACCAGAAAAAAATAGGGCACATGTGATTTAACCTTACTTAATACAGAGGTTTGCAAAAAGAGTTGAGAACCGCTCTAGAGCACAATAGCTAAAAAAAAAAAAATAACAAGACACAATTCGAATTCTCACTCAGATTATATGCTAGAAACAGTACTGCCCCAAGGGGAAGAAAGAGAAAAAAAATTATTCTTACCAGTGTATCTACTGGATACTCTAACAGAGCTTATAGGAGAAGAAAAACCATAACAATTCAGGGTACATAATTTTAAGCAGAACTTTTAACAAGAGGAAAACAGGCCATAAAAAGAGGAAAAAATGGAAATGTCTTTGTAGGTTAGGTAGAAATAGATCATCTCTCTCCATAGTCACTCTCTATAGCAAGGGTCAGAAAACTATGGCCTAAGGGCCAAGAACCACTGCCTGGTTCTGTAAATATGCTTTTTTTTGGAACACAGCTCTGCCCATTTATTGACCTACTGTCAGTGGCTGCTCTCACACTATCATGGCAATGATGAGCAGCTGCACTACAGAGTTCATACAAAGTCTGAAATATCTACCACCTGCCTGTCTGCAGAAAGGTTGCCAACCATTCTTTTGTTTCTTTTATAACACTTAACACTCTCTAAAATTATTTTATTTTGTTTACCAACTACTGTCTGACTTTCCCACTGGAATGCAAACTTCATGAAGAAAAACACTTTGTTCTCCCCGCTACCTTGAGCACCTAGAACTGTGCATGGCACATAGAAAGCACTCAAAGTGTTCAATAAACGGCATTTATTGAAAGACAAAAGGAGAGCAAGTATTTCTCAATTTCTCTTGGATGTACTCCAACTATTCATCCTAGCATTCCATCAAAATTGGTCTTCTCATGTAACCATTGGATTTTTCTTGTTGATACACATGTTGATAAATTCAATGGTTAAGTCTTAGTCCTTATCTTATTTGACCCATCAGTAGTCTATATTCTTCTCCAGGTGACTTCCTGAACACCACATTCTCTTAGTTTTCCTACTACCCTACCAGCCTTTCTTTAGTTTCCTTTGCTGGTGCTGTCTCATTTTCCTAACCTCTTAATGTTGGTGCTCTGGGACTCAGTCTCCGAGACTTTTCTTTCAGGTCACACTCATTTTCCTAGTGAACTCAAGTCTCATCAATACACTTAGGCATTTAAAATGTAAGTAGTCCAGCCCGGACTGGTGTGGTTCAGTGGACTGCGTGTCAGCCTGTGAACCAAACGGTCACTGGCTCAATTCCCAGTCAAGGGCACATGCCTGGGTTGCGGGTTAGGTGCCCAGCTGGGGGTGTGTGAAAGGCAACTGCACATTGATGTTTCTCTCCCTCTCTTTCTCCTTCTCTCTAAAAATAAGCAAATATTTAAATTGTAACTAGTCCAAAACCAAACTCATTTCCCTCCAAAACCTTCCCTGTCACAACCTTCACCCCCTCAGTAAATGGGAACGTCATCCTTCCAGCTGCCGAAGGCAAAAACTACTGGGAGTCAACCACCCCTCGTTCTGGCACACCCTATATCCACACCATCAAACGCTGGTGGCTCTCTCTTACAAACATATTCCGAGTTGATGATCACTTTTCACAACCTCCACTGTTACCATCCTGGTCCGAGCCATCATCGTCTCTTGCCGGAGATGATAGAACAGCTCCCTGACAGCGTCCCTGCTTCCACCCTTGCAGCCAGAGTGATGGAGTTTAAAATACAGCCCATCAATTATGCCTAAACTGTAAATCAGCAAGTTGCTGCATGCTCTAAACTTCCAATGGCTAGCTAGCTCTCTTTCCTCCTCGGAGTTCGAGTCTCCCATGGTTTGGTCCCCTGCAACCTGTTTCCCTCTTTGTTCCCGCCCCTTCAGGAACACGGGCCTCCACGCCACCCTACAGCATGTCAAGTAAGCTTCCAACTCAGAGTTTTTACACTGGCAGAAAGGCTCTTTTGGCTTAATGAACAAACCGAGACTGCCATGAACGACTGTGTCAACTAATTCTCCTAACAACCCTGCAAGGTAAGCATCAATAACCCCAGTTTACAAACTGGGAAGGTGAAGTTTACAGGCCACCTGTCTACCAAACAATGGAGCTGGGGTCCAGGCCCGATCAGTCTTCACAGAACACGAGCTGTCCGTGAGTCTGGGAGGCTAAAAGGGGAGGGGTCCGTGATACTCCTCTGAAGCCACACCGACTCCAGCCACTACAGGTGCACGCTGACAGCTCGAGGGGACGAGAAAGGGCGGTCAGAGAAACAGGATGAGGACCAGAAGAGGAAGTTACCCAAGTCAAGAGGGGGAAGTTTCCAGGAAAAGGGATGGGTGTCAAACGGACGTGAGACATCCAGAAGCCCAAGAGCCCAGCACACAGCTCATAGTAAATCATACCTGTAGTAGACGGGAACTCTGACCCTGACTTTTAAAAAAAATGTATTTCCTACCAATAATATCGGCCAAAGATAAGCCTATTAGGCAGGCACTTCCACAGGCCCACAGCAACTGTGTGACAGACAATAAGTTGCAGCGAAGCACCTGACCCCTAAGTTTTCCTCTGGCCCAGGCAAGACGAAGTTTGTGTGTGCGGCGGGCGTGGGGTAAGAGGAAGAGTGGCCTTTAACTCTCAGAAGCCCCCCCACCCCGCCCCCAGCAATCATCTTCTGCCCGACTCCCTGTGGGTAGGGGGACCCCCACTGTCTACACCCCAGATCGTCTCTAGGAGCCCGGAGCCGCAGCCGGGGGCGGGGAATCAGTGTCGGCCCTTACTCCGAATTTTTCCAGCAACTTCTAAGCCCTCTTCCTTTCCGCCCCCGAGTCACGACAGGACACCCTATACCCTGACCCTCACGTTCTCATCCCCATCCCCTGCCTAGACCGATCCCAAAAAGCGACCCCTGAGAAACCCCACCCCCCGCAGCGGTGCGGGCGTGGAGACCCCGCCTCACCACGGCCCCGGCAACGGCGTGGACCAAGCTTTCGTAGGACAGCACGGAAGTCATTGCTGCGGTTCCCCTCGGAATCGGCTACACTCTTCCCGCAGGAGCCGCGAGCAGACCAGTGAGAGGAGCCAGAATCCTAGGCAAAGCGTCACGAGTTCCACCCTCTCGGGGCCGCCTCCTCCCGAACAACCACTTCCGGGTCGTAGGGCGCCCAGTCTCCCAGCCAGATGCTGCCCGGGCGGGAAAGCAAAAGGGCGGGCCTGGAGACACCCCCTTGGCTCCGATTGGCTCCCGGGGCCGGGGCGGGGCGGGGCAGCGAGGCGCGGAGCGACGCGGCAGCCTCCCGGGTTCCCCAAACCCGCCAGTCGTGCTTCACGAGCACTTGCACTTACGGAACAGTAGGCACTTCAGAAAGCCTAGATGGCCTCCTTTCTCTGCACCTCCCTCCATAACACAAGCGGATGACTGTCCAAGTGGGGGACCCACTTCCCTGTTTCTCTGGGACTTGGCCGGCAGTTTCTCTTACTAGAACTGTTTTTTTAAAAAATTGAGACATTTTAAAGAAACATTTCTGCATTCATTGTTAATTCTCGTTTGTCCCCTGCCCAAGGATGGCACCTGTGAAGGTGGCATATCCGGTGACGCTCTATAACAAACTTGAGCCATAGGTTTAGGGATCTCAATCAAGCTCCATTTTGGCCAAGAGGAAGTAAATGTAGGTTGGTCTGGGATCCCCCCTCTGAAAAACCCTGAGGTGTGGTGGGAAGAGAACTTAAGCTTCAAGGAGTGAAAATAAATCAGACACAGGTGGGAACATTTTTTTTTAAGATTTCACTTATTTTTAGAGAGGGAGGGAAGGGAGAAAGAGAGAGAGAAACATCAATGTGCAGTTGCTGGGGGTCATGGCCTGCAACCCAGGCATGTGCCCTGACTGGGAATCCAACCTGCGACCCTTTGGTTCGCAGCCCACGCTCAATCCACTGAGCTATGCCAGCCAGGGCTGAGAACATTCTTTAACCTCTAGGCTTCCTACTTTGTGAAATGAGTGTTAATACAGTGCTAAACAACTTGATTTGCTGCGAGGATTACAAAGGTTAATTTATGTCGCTGTGCTTTACAAAATACTTAACATTTTGCTGCTCACATTACAAAGTGAAGAACCAACCTACACAGAACTGGAGAAAGCATTTATAACACTAAGTTATATGGTGAGACACAATGTTTCAGACTCCCATTTTCACATCTTCATCTGGGTACCTTTCATAGTTTTGTAATGCTGTCCCTGATCACTGAATGCTTACTACAATGCCAGGGTTGGTACTTTATGCCCCATATCACATTTGCTCCTCAGGAGAAGGCCTTAATTTACCTGGTCATGGTTTTTTGTTTTTTTTTTTTTTTTTTTTAACCTGGTCATGTTTTCACAAAATTTTCAGAACATATTTTGCCATTAGTTTGGATCTCTTTCCACTTAAGCTCCCCTTCATTTAGGGTGGTACTATAGCGACAGTGACCACAAGCTAAGTGAAAGATTAGTTGGGAAAACAAGTAGTTGGATTTAGTGGCATCTACGTGTATGGTCAAGTTACTGATAGGCACCCTGTTGGAAGAGTGACTTCCAGGGATAATCCCAGCACTCCCTTGGATCATGACATCAAGGCACAGATCCAAAAGGCCAATGAAGACAGAATTCTGGCACTGAAACAGAAACAAGCTGGCCTGTTGAGGAAGTTGAGCAGAAGGCAAGTTCTAATGGATTCCTAATCAAACTGGGAGCTCTCATGAAGAACACAGGGTGGGGCAAAGGTAGTTTACACAGCCGTTCCTATGGAAAATAATACAACGAAAAATAAGTGGTTTCATATATTCACAAATGTAAACCTGTTTTTATCCCACCCTGTATACTGCAATATGTACATACCCATTTATAAATACTTTTTGAGCACTTTCCCTTTATGATGGTAACTGAATGAGTTTTCCCAAATTCCCATTTGTAGGGCGTGAATGTAGCAGATAGCAGGCCTAGCTATCAAAAAATAATTTGATCAAGATGGAATTATCTCCTACTGAAAGCATTATAAAATCCTAAGAGTATGCAATGAAAAATGTAGCAATTACATAGGCACCACATACTAAATGAAACTTAGTAGTTGTGGTACAGGCACATCACTTATTAAATGGAACTTTGTGCAATAGTTGTGTTTATTTCCAATTTTTAGCAATCATTTTTGTTTTAAACATTTCTACAACTAATTTAGTATTCACAATTACATATTTTCCATAGAGGGCTCCCTAAATTATAGCAACATTAAGAAATTCAGTATCATTCTGTTTATACCCAACCCATCAAGACAAAATGAGCTAAGGGAAACTAGCCAGAACTGATCATTTTCATGTACGTAGCTACTGTCTGGTCATGTGTTTTCACAAAAATTTTTAGAAAATACTTTAATCACATTGCATACTGCATATTGATCTCCATACTGCAACCCAAAATATCCTAGTGATCTGGATGAGTGAACTTTAAGGACATCCTAGTTGATACACCAGGTACCCAGATTTTAAGAGCACCAATTATATTTTTTACCTACTTGCTACTCTGGCTCCACCTAATACTTGACATCCATGTATTTTATTGTTAGATGTCATAGGAAACTATGAATTTACATGGGAGCATCAGCACTAGACAAAAGGTCTCAACTGAATTGCCAAGACATTTAAAAGTTTTCCAACTCGATATGCCATACTCAGTTTAAATTGATCCTTTTTAAAGTTGTACAGCTACTGTTAACTAACTGTACTTGTTGCTTATTTACTTTAGGAAATCTTCCCTACACTCATAGTAAGTACACTACATTGGTGCATGTTGACACAGATAAAACTTTAAAAAATTACTGCACCATAACTTTTAAAACTGATTTTCTTGTCCCTGTTATTGGGTCTGCCACAAGTGGACGAAGTACTTCAACTGTTACGTCCCTAAAAGGAAAGCACCTATGGGATATGCACATCAGCACACTCTGTGACTTGATATTCCTTTTCAAGCATGCATCTTAGTTTTGAATTTCTCAAAGTAATAAACAATTTTGCAAGAAGGAACCTCAAACAGAGAGGGGCAGTAGAGCATAGAATTTAAGAAGACTTTGAAACCATAAGCTTGGTGAAAATATCAGTTCCACAACAAAATCAGGGGTGTTATCCTGGCCAATTTGAGTGTTTCAGCTTCTTCATCTGTATAAAATGCAATACTTACCTTCTGGTCATCAGAAATTGAGTCAATACTTGAAACTGATTACAAAGTGTTTGGCACAAAGACTACTTACTTGATATATGTGCCTGCTTGGGTGCATTAATTTCAGCTATGATCAAATCTCTGCAGTTGTTTCTCCCTATAGCCCATTAGGTCAGTATGTCCCAGTGTGGGCAGACTGCTAGATGTTATACCAAATCTTTTCTCTATTTTTTTTCTGTAGTAATATAATAATTCTTTTGTTGGGCATGTGACCACATCACCATGGACCATTATAATATGGCCTCAAGACCAAGAAGCAGCTGGCCAACAGGATGAGAATAAAACGCTAACTCCATGTATTAGCCTCAGTATTACAGCATCTGCTCCCCTAGGGCCCTCTCCTGTTTCCTCAGGATAAAAAATACGCACGAGAGCAAGCACCTTTGGACCCAGAAATGGAATCTACCAGAGTACAGTGGAACTGCTCACCTCCGGACTGCTACCTGAAAAAAAATCAAACTGTTTTACTTAACTTAGGCCAGCGATTTTCAACTGATGTGCCGCAAGAATTTTTAAAACATGTAATACGTGACTATTTATTCAGGGGCACTGACCTCTTTTCCCCTACATTGTCAAATAAAAAAAATGACAACAGTCAACACAATAGCTGTCCAGTATGAATGCCCTGCCTTGAACCATAAATATGTATGTCATATAATAGAGTTGCATCTTATTAGCCATGCCACATTAGGTTGCATCTGATTGGTTAATTCTTGGTACCGGAAATCCTTATATACAATAGGCACCTGATTTTTTAAAAAGTCAGTTTGGAGCAAAAAGGGTCAGTAATTACTTTATTTTTTGTAAATCAGTAAAATTATACCTATTTTTTGGTGTCAGATCAGCAAAAATATATCTTCTGCTGTGCTGTAGAATTTTAGTAATTAGTTTGTGTGTGCCATGAGATCAATAAGGTTGAAAATCACTGACTTAGGCTAATGTATTTTGTGGGGGGTCATTGTTAACAGCACTTTATAATTAATCTAAAGCCTACTATGCCCAATCACTTAAGATTAGTGCTAGAGACAAAAGAAATAGAACATGTGCTGGGCAAAATAAGGGGGGTGGGGAGTCAATATCCAGTTTAAAACCATAGTTTATTTTAATGTAGCTAGAAATATCCAGTAACTATATATTTTTAAGCAGAAAAAAACTCCTTCACTTTTCCATCTTATAGCATTATTAGCACAAGAAAAGGAACATTTTGTTTATAAATGATACTTTCTATGAAAATGAAAGCATTTTTTCATTTGTGGAACTTAAAAGTCTAAAAGCACAGGACACATTTTCCAGGAGACCAATTTTACTTTTACCCATTTATGGTAGTATTTGCAATGTTAAAATGTACTTAGATAATATATAGTTAAGCAAATCAAATAAGGAATTCAAAAGTAACTCGTCTTGAATTACTCACAGTGTACATTAGAAATTATGAGAGAGAACACACATTAACAAAAGGAACGCTGGCAAGCTCAAACGCTAGGTTATATGCTGAGTACTTTTAAAGGTTTAAAAATCATGCTTCATTAGCATACAGCTTTTTTCTCACTTATATAACAGATGCATTTCTATCTGCTTGTGTACAGCAAAGGGCCAGAATCTGGAAATCAACATATGACTTCAGGTATGTGCTATTGCAAAAATGTATTCCATAAAATTTACTTCACTGCTCCTTGCACTGATTCTTCAAATAAGCAAGTACAGAGGGCCTCATCCCTTAAAACTGCTTTCAGGTAGAAACCTCGAAATTCCTGGTACAGTGCCGGTACTTAGTCTTGTATAACACAGGAATTGAATATACAACAAAAAATTTATCATTTTCTTTATGCTGGAGAGGAAGGAGGGGTGGAAATATGGTTGCAGTATTTAAGAGCGGAAAAGAACAATGAGTGTTTCACAATACCAACAACACTATAATTGAAGAACCACCATGGATCTCATCAATTTTATATTCATGCTCAATCAAAACCTTAGGTTCCCTTCTACATATCTGAATTCAAACCTCATACTTGCTCCAAATACAAACTCTATTGGTATTTCCTAAGCAGACGACCAAACATCAAAGGAAATCACTCCTTTCAACATCTTTTGATATGGTAAAATTTCCCCGGAAGTAGAAATCTAGTATTTAAATATGAAATCTCTTAGCCAAGTAGAAAACTACAGCGGTTACGGGTATTACCCTACATAGTCATTATATGCATTATACATTAAACCCAGCATTAAATATGCTTGCACAATTATACTGTGAATGATAGCAGTGATGATGCCAGTGAAACAGGACTATCTTTAGGCCAAAGAGTAAGGGTGGGAAATGTAAAAACAAGTAGAAAGCTGACAAAGAGTTGGGTTATTTTCTGACCAGAAAAAGTAATTTTAAACACAGAAGTATAAAAAGAAAAGTATTTCCTTATTTCCCCTTTGTGGAAATAATATGAAACATTTATTACTTATTTTATGTAATCAGACAAGAACAGAGCTAAGTAATACGACTCTACTGCAGCATTGTAAAAGTCACCCCTTCACCACAGTGTAAGATGGAAATGCATCCGCACAAGGGTACGTGTTATTTAAAATGTAGTAAGACTGCTGCTGCCCTACCAGGTACTTCCAGTCCCTACCCAGGTCCTACTGCAATACTGGTGGTCCCAGTAGTTTTATTGAAATAAATCATTTTTTAAAAAATAAAGCATTTAAAAAGAGAAATCAAAATGCCTCAGTAACTATAATATTCAACTCAAACTACCTATTTAAATGTTGTTTACCTCCCACTAATAAATCTTTATTTCACTCAAACCGGGCAGTATATATCTTCCATAGTGAAGTATCTTTTGCTCAATTAATTAAAAGGAAAACACCAAAATGATTAGTAAAGAAAAGTGTAGGGTTTAACACACCCTTTTAATTTGTTTTTAAATATTTTTAAGATTTAAAAGTGTTTGAACTTTGTAATTCCTAGTAGGAAAACATTATCTGAAAGAATACCATAATGGCGAAACCACTGTCACACGTTACAGCTGCACGTGGGGTGGAGGGGTAGGGATTCTCTTCAACGCACCCCAGCTTTCTTCACGAGAAGGTCAGAGGTACACTGGTTTGTATTATTGCGACATCCATTGAGTGATCCGAGTTCCTTTTCCTTCAGCAAGGGCTTTATCTGCCAGAAAGGCATTACGCTTGACCTCCAAATTTGGCTGACAATTTACTGATCAGATTCATAACCTTTGGGTTGCTCTGATATTTTGACATATTTGCCGGGTTCTGAGCCACATCCTGGAAGGCCACCATAACTTCTGGATCCTGCAAAGAAAGGTGTGGGTTTTTGTTGTTGTTCTTTAAATATTTAAAGATTCTATAGGTAAACAAGTTTGTTATCTTAAATCCTATAATTTTGTCAGAGACAAGTTTTTTGGGGTTTGGACAAGTCCTTGAAGTATAAATGTTACTAATGTGCACTTCCAAGTCAAACTCAATTATATCACTTTGAAAAAAAACAAACATATAATTTTGATTCAAAGAAAAACACAACTGGTGCCACAGCTGGTGTGGCTCAGTGGATTAAGCACTGGTCTGCAAACCGAAGGTCACCAGTTCAATTCCCAGTTTGGGCACGTGCTTGGGTTACAGGCCAGGCACCCAGGTTTCTCTCACATGTCGATATTTCTCTGCTAGTCTTTCTCCCTTCCTTCCACTCTCTCTGAAAATAAATAAAATCTAAAAAAAGAAAAGCACAGCGGGATATAATTACCACCCATTACAAAGAATTTCCTATAAAACCAATTCTTATTTTTATTTTTTAATAATTTAAAAAAAGATTTTACTTATTTATTTTTAGGGAGGGGGGAAGAGAGGGAAAGAAATATCAGTGTGTGGTTGACTCTCACATGGCCCCCATTGGGGACCTGGCCTGCAATCCAGGCATGAGCCCTGACTGGGAATCCAAAGCCTGACCCTTTGGTTAGCAGCCTATGCTAAATCCACTGAGCTATAGCAGTCAGGGTTTATAAACCAATTTTCAGAAACTTAAGCTACTCTCCTGGTCAGTGTGGCCCAGTTGATTGGAACTTTGTCCTGTAAACTGAAAGGTCACTAGTACGATTTCCGGTAAGAGCACAGGCCTAGGTTGCAGTCGAGGTGCTTACGGGAAGCGGCCTATGGATATTTCTCTTACACAGACGTTTCTTTCCCTTTCTCTGTCCTCTCTAATAAAATCAGTAAGTGTGCCCTCAGATGAAGATAAAAAAAAAAAAGCTTTAGCTACCCATTCTGAAAGAAAATGAATGTTAAAAGGGCATAGTTAGTTATTTGGTAATTCAGATCAATAAAATCTGGCTAACAGAGTAACCTTCGTCTCCACACAGAGTTATGAAAGAAATGCCTTAGTGACACAAAGTTCCACAATGTTTGTCTGTCTTACCTGCATGGCTGCAAGAACCTCTGGATCACTGAGAATTTCATTGAGCCCAGGCATTCCTGCCATTCCAGGCATTCCTCCAGGAAAATTACCAGGCATTCCCCCAGGAAAGCCACCTACAAAAAATAAATGGGGGAGAAAAAAAACTGTACAGACAGCAGCCAAATTCTCAAGCAATCTAATAGTACACTATTTTCTACTGTGGATGAAAAAGGAGTTTTGTAAAAGTAACTTCACAGGGTGATCCAATCCTAAATTCCTAACAGGGCAGGTCATAATGGGTAGTTAGGCCTGAGGCATATAAGGCATATAACTTCTTTAGTAAAAAGTTTATCTTAGCCTTAAGCCGATCCTGTCCATTGTTTTTGTCAATCTAACACACCTTTGAAGTAAGTAGCAACCACCCTCAAGAGAGCACATAATTCTGTAATCCAATCCCCACCTCCTTTCTACCAACTTCATGTAATGTTCTTGATGTTCCCTCCCTAATTTAGAATGCCTAAAAGAAACTGCAAAACTGTCATTATCTGGAGTATTTGGGACCTTGCTTCCCAGCAACTGTCATTAGTTTTGGCTCAAATAAACTAAAAAAATTCTCTACAGGGTTGGATGTTTCTTATGTTGACACTATTGCTTAAAATAACAGACGGGCATAAAGAAAAAGGATGCTAATAAACACAAAGAGGCCAGAACATTCTAACTGGATGTAACAAGATACAATTTTTAACCTTCAAATTACATCTTAAAAATAAGGCTGTAAATCAGACTTTGCTACCTCCAGATTCATTTATTTCCCTGGCAATACAATTCAAAAAACAACAACACTAATCTTACTTTAAAATAAAAAGAAAACTAAGTTCCTTGGAATTACAGAATTTCTTTAGTTTTTGTTTCAATTTAAACTCATAAAGAGTTTTGTTGTTCTTTCAAAAAACAAACAAACACACACACACCCCCAAAGCAGTTATGCCTTCAAGGACCACACTGAATGCTTGTTATAAAAAGCTATGGACTTTTATCTCCACGCCAGACAGAATCAAAATTTCTGAAAGTAAAACTGAAAATCTTCATTTTTAACAAGCACTCCTGGTGTTTCTTCTTTGCTAGAACAATGCTCTAGCAAAAAGGATTTAATTCTCCCAGAATGTTTTTAGATTATATGCCCAAATTATTTTCTACTGATTTTTTAAAAAAATTATCTTTACATCTACTAAAGTATCCTGAAATAACCATTATACCAATACAGGGGCATTCTCAAGGGAAATCCAAGTAACATTAATGTATTCTATACAACAAGGGTGACTGTAACAAAGCCATCAAAAGGCAAAAGCATGGATTACAAAGTCATTAGCACCTGCCCCAATAATTTAAACATACCCATAAATAACAAACAACCACAGATAAAGAGATCTAAGGGGTCTAAAGACTTGTAGTTTCTCTTGTTGATCCTACTGAGAAACTAGTTTCTACCCATAAAAAAATTACTGGCCTTATGCAGGAATAGTTAACCAGTCTGCTTGTAAAATCTAGGTATTAACAACTACATAACAAAAAACTAGCCTACATTAGTGGTCATTTTCTAAAACAAGGTACCCTACATAAAACTGTATTTTAAACAGAAAGTAAGCTATGAGCTAAAATTTCCTTGCCTTTTCTTCAAACGGCAAGTCACCCCCAATATGTTTTTTTTTTTAGTTGCTTTGCACATGACCTTTCAGAATATTGGCTACCTTTTTTAGCCAGTGGCATAAAAACACAAGTGGTGCGTAGCTGCCTCTATAAACACTTCTTGAGGGAAAGCTGGTTACTATTGAACAGCTGATTCCCCATTAAAATTATGAACTTTAAAAAATCTCTGCTTGCTTTTTATATAAATTTCATATGGCCTATACAGGAAGTCTTCATTCATTCTGAGAGCCTTTTCAACTGCTCTTCTACCCGTATTATGCAGGACTATGGTATCATGCAAGGCTTTGCCTCACTAATAATTTCTGATCACTTGACATTTACAAGAAAAAAGTGTGTATTATTTTACACTGGACTTAAAATATTTTTTGTGCTTAATAATTAATTACATACAGTGCTTTTACCTACTATCTCATGAATAGCAATGGACAAAATTCCATTATAGCTATTTAGAAATATTTGGAATCCATCATTATCAATTGTTATAAGCTTTTAAAATAAAGGTACAATGCTTGGGCCCCAATAAATATTAGCTATTTTTAAAAACAATACTGCTCAAAGTATGGGAAAAATAATATACTCCATTGCTACTAACACAAAATTTTTATTAGAATGAAACTTTCTAGAACTAACATTCTAAAGATTCTATTAAATATAATAGACATACCAGAGCACCCAAATCAGTTATTTACAATACTAATAGGTTCACTTTTTCTTTAAAAATACCTGGGAAAGAGCCATACTGAGCTCCTGATTGTCGTCTGGCATCTTCTTCCTTTAACAGGAAAAAGAAGAAACAAATTATGTAACAGGGAGGAAGAGTCCTGCTATCCACCTCTACCCTATCCATGCAAAAATCACGAAAAATACTCTAAAATAAGATAGTTATATAGGACTTACAAGAATAACAAATTTCAAATGGAAATATGGACTAAAGGATATACCCCATCTCAAACTCCCCAAAATGTCCAATTACATTCTCAATGAACATTACTTCCGATAATGATTCCAAGTAGTGTTTTTCACTTCTACTTTGGGGGGGGGGGGGGGGGAGAACCCTGGAAAGTAATTTACAATACTGATATGTGTGTCCATGCTTACAAAACCTACATTCTTACTGTTTTAAATTCCAAAATAAAAGCATATGGTTAGATTACTAAAACTACCATGACTTTTGTTTCCCGGGTTCATGTTTACCATACTCTCCCTACATAACTCAACAACGAATACAACTAGAGATTTACTGGCTTTGGCTGTTTTCTTAAACACAAACTGAAAGCAAACATAAATTTTTCTCAAAACCAGTTATAAAGTCATGAAGGATATATACAGGTAAAAATTACTTTTGAAGTTTATATACCATAATCCTCCAAATTAAGCATGATTCTTAAAAATATGAAATGACAAAAAATTATAGTGTAATGTTATATAACTGTAAATACAGCTTTATGTCCTTCTGTTCAATGTTAAAAATAAATAGATGACAACAGCATCAATGCAAAAGGATAATACAGAAAAAAACTAAGAGAAACCTTAAGAACAGCAACAACAATATTGTATATAAATTACGGATAAATTTTTTTCTAAATTTCATGTAATACGACTTTATAACTAAATAAATAGCTAGAGAGGAATTTTAAATAGCTATGACTAAACTACTGGAATGATGGAATCACCAAATTTAACACACCAGGGTAAGCACCTTTAAGAAAACATAATTATTGCCAAGATTTTATTACTCGACAGAGAAAAATATGACTTTAGGATAAAACAAGATTATACACTGGAGAAATATATAAACTCAGTTAAGAATTTAAAGATTAAGTTTCCGGTCAAAATGGAGGCACAGGTAGACATGCCTTGCCTCATTGTACAACCATAAGAAGGAACACTACTGCCCTGGCTTCCATGGCTCAGTGGACTGAGCACAGGCCTGCGAACCAAAAGGTTACCAGTTCGATTCCCAGTCAAGGCACATGCCTGGGTTGCTGGCCAGGCCCCAAGTAGGTGCACATGAGAGGCAACCACACACTGATGTTTCTCGACCTCTCGTTCTCCCTCACCTTCCCTCTCTCTAAAAATAAATAAAACCTAAGAAAATGATTAAAAAGAAGAAAAATGAAAAAAAAAAAAAAACAGAGGAAACCAACAGTGAAGGGAAGGAAGCCAGGATTCAAATCAATGATTTGGAACATAAAGAAACATTCAATCAGAACAAAAGAAATTTTTAAAAAATGAGGAGAGTTTAAAACTCTGGGACATCTACACAAAGGCCAACATCCGAATCATACTGGTGCCAGAAGGAGGAGAGGAAGAGCAAGAAACTGAAAACTTATTTGAAAAAAATAATGGAAGAAAACTTCCCTGATTTGGCAAAGGAAACAGACATGGAAACAGAGAGTCCCAAACAAGTTGGATCCAAAGAGGTCCACACCAAGACACATCATAATTAAAACGCCAAAAGTTAAAGACAGAGAGAGAATCTTAAAGGCAGCAGGAGAAAGGCAGAGTTACCTACAAAGCAATTCCCATAAAAGACTATCAGCTGATTTTCTCAGAAAGAACAAGAAGGGACTGGCAAGAACTATACAAAATGATGAAAAGCAAGGACCTACAACCAAGATCACTCAACCCATCAGAGCTATTACTTAGAATCATTCTACAAAACTGGAGGCAGCATTAAATAAGAACCTGGAATTAGAGTAATATCCTAAAAGCTCTAACCTACTGTATTTTCCCCTTTAATGGTTTAACTATAGAAACTTTACCCTCTGGGCTCTCTCATGTTCTTCCCGAGCCTTCTTAACCCTTTCCATTCTTTCTTTGATCTCTCGCTCTTCACGTTTCCGCTCGTACTTTCTCCGATGTTCTGCAATTTTCTGGGCCTAGAAAAAAAGAGCCACAGAAAAACATTCTGAAAATGAAATAAAGCCAACACTCATCTACAGTTCTGTCAAAGAATTACTTTTCTTTGTGCAGAGGTGTTTAAGACATAGTTCTGAATAATGACAGATTTATCTGATAGAAAAAGACCTGATGTAACCCAAGCTTTAACAAGTCCACTGTAAAAGAGAAGAATGAGGCTAGAATTTGAAGTCAGAAATGTTAGAAATTTCAAACAATTAACTGGGGCAAGGAAGGCAATTAAGTTTCAAATCGCACAATTCTTGTCTGATAACTGCCATGGGACGGCAGAATCTGGGAACACATGTACCAGTTGTTTGCCAGTCGAACCATACTTATTTTCCTCGTCCATAAAATGAGGGGCATGGGGGGAGGAACATGTGAGTCTATAGAGGTGCTATAAGGATTAAGAGAAAAATATATGTGCCAGGCACTAGTACATCATCCATGACAAATATGTGGAATCTATTATTTAGTTAAAGAATAAAGTAAATATGATTCATATTAAGCCTTTATATTAGCTTCACGCATTTAAGAAGTTTATTTTCTAGAATATCTCATACAATAAATAACCTGAGTTAGCCCTGTTATGAGAAGGAAAAAGAAATAAAACAGTCTCTAAAAGTAATAGCCAATTTAAATTAAATTTGCATTACCTTAAAAACTTTATAAATAAATTCTTGGTAGTATAACTTCCCACAAAGCTGAAGGATTTACCATGTAAATGTATTAACATTAACCAAAAATTTTAGACAGAAATTATCTTAAAAGAGAGTACTCTAGCTTTTGGATTCATTACCATCACTTCTGAAAGCCTGAAACTTGTTAACTATGACAGGGTCCTCATGTTTGATACCGTGGCTATATACACTTAATAAGTAAGGACAGACTAAACTCAGTCTTGGCTCACATTTCACAAATTTTCTATTTGCCCCCACTTCATTTCTTTTTTGGTTATAAGTCTATTTTAGGCTTGCAAATAAAGTAATAGAGCTCACTATAATACAGCATAAAAAATGAAAGCATGAAGACCTAATGATATTTCCTGAGCTGAGTACAGGTAACTTCCAAATGTTTGTTTCTTTGTATGTTTTGCAGGTAAGTACTAAAGCCACGGAGCATTACAGTAATGACTTTCCCGTTCTCTACTTTAACATACCCTTGGTTGAACTTCTTTCAGCATTGCACTAGCATCATCATCATAATCCAATTTACATGCAAGGGCAAGATCATGGGCAGCTTCTTCCCAATGGCCCAGAAGTCTGAAACAGATTTAAACTCATTTTAGGAATTTTTGTCCATATTCACTTACGTAGCATGGTGTCTTTCTTCCTTATTATAAAAAAGAACTGTTACAGAAGAAGTTTAAGTTAAATATTGAACTATAAATTTTCATGAACCATTTTTTAAAAAACAGCTTTTTGAAATACATTTCACATACCATAAAATGCACCTATTTGATTGTTTTAGAAACTTTTATTTAGTTTTAGAGAAAGGGGAGTGGAGGGAGAAAGAGAAGGAAAGAAACACTGAGGTGTGAGAGAAACAGAGGTTGCCTCTTGCACCTCCAACTAGGGACCTAGCCCGCAACATGTGCCTTAACTGGGAATCAAACCAGCAACCTTTCGGTTCATAGGCCAGTGCTCACTCCACTGAGCTACACCAGTCAGGACTCATGAACCAATTTAATTATCATGTTTCACCTAACAAAAATTTGAAAGAGTTTAAATTTCCTTTATGATTAACCTTAAACCTGTTCTTTCTACTAAAAAACGCTGAAAAAGTTAAAAATACCATTTTCTTAATTCAGATTATGAAACTTTAAAAAATTATGTAGAGCCACAACTTTCAGTTAATCAAAAACAGAACTGACATATATGTTCAACATGCTACCTACATTCTATATAAGACAGAAAACAATATGTGTGCACACATTTTATTGAAAAAGGAGGGAAAGGACAAAGCAGAAACTAAAGGTTGGTGGGAATAGCTAAGAATAAAGTAGGGGGATAGCAATGGAAATCAGACTTCTCTGGTTATACCTGTGAACCCAAACTCAGTTTTGACTCTTTAAAAAACATGAAAATGCTTTATACACATGAAGATGAAAATTGAACTAGAGAGGATGGAAAGAGAGCAAACCCTAAACCCAACTGAAAACAGAGAAGAGGCTAATCGCGTTGACAACATAAACCACAGTGGGAGACTACATCCCACAGTGTATCTTTCAGTGGGATATAGATAAGAACTGCAACAAAAAAACTTTAAACCCTACTTAGAGATATTATCTCCAAGGTATGATTTTAAAACAATTTTTTGTATAAGGTAGGATAATACAAGTAGGTAAATATATTAAGGGTGAAGATTCTGACTTCAGGATAATAGTATCAAAAATACAAAATATGTTTAATGTTGAACTTTAATTAAAAATATAAACTAAAAAAATCTTTTTCCTCCAAAATCATTATTTAAAAAATGTTTTTTTCTGACTCTGTCCATTGACATGACAGAAGGCAGGCTATCCTGGAAGCAATGAGCACATTTAGTTGCCAAACTTCTGTTACTATAAATATAATCCCAACTAAAATAAACTATGGTTTCCTGGAGAAATGAGTTATTCCAAATCTGGAAGCAGCGTATAAGGTGAGCTCA
Organism: Phyllostomus discolor; assembly: GCF_004126475.2. NCBI lineage: Eukaryota > Metazoa > Chordata > Mammalia > Chiroptera > Phyllostomidae > Phyllostomus > Phyllostomus discolor. The sequence continues at coordinate 211,950,603 of NC_040904.2, forward strand.
CATTCTGTGTTCTATCAGAAGGCAAGGAAATGCCCAAATACTACTGGGCTCTCGAGAGGATCAACGGCAATGCATGAGCTTTCCTGTACTGACAGAACGTTAACAATTTGTATTCTGATCTTTTACCCGTATCTCTGATATGTGTCGTAATAATAACTGAAGCTGCTTTTTGAGTCACCTTAGTGCAGGTTGCCTCAGCATATCCATCTCCATCTCCACCCACACTTGAAGTACACAGCACTTTTTCACTCCACGTTAAGATGTTGGTATCACCAAACATTTTATCCCGAACCCACAGAATACCTGTTTGTAATAACGTTGTTTTGCTTCCAGGAATGATTACCAATCTGGGTTAAATTCACCTTTTATTTGCCCCCTTTTCTGATTTTTCAGGTGACTTAGCATGGACTGAGGTAGTTGGAGGCTAGCAAATGCCTTCTATAATTTATTGGTTGTCAATGCTAAGCTGCAAAGAGAAGTCTGAAAATACAAAAATTTGTAAGGACAATGATACAAGGTGGGAAACAGAGTGAAGAAATAGTCACTGTGGCCCTGGCTGGTGTAGCTCACTGGACTGAGTGCTGGCCTGCAAACCACAGGGTCACCGGTTCAATTCCCAGTCAGGGCATATGCCTGGGTTGTGGGCCAGGTCCCCAGTGGGGACCATGTGAGAGGCAACCATACATTGATATTTCTCTCCCTCTCTCCCCCTCCCCCCTTTCTCCTCTCTAAAAAGAAATACATAGAATTGTTTAAAAAATTTTTTAATTAAATGGAAAAAAAAAGTGACTGTAGTCAAGCTTCTTAAGTAGGCTGAGGCATAAGGAGATGATTATTCTTGGCTCCAGGAACTTAAAACTTTTGAACTTTCCAGTCTCCTGTCACTACCTGGATGCATACCAATGCATTGTCCATCAGCCCCTGGACACACATCGAACCTTCAGATGACCTCAAGAAGAAAATGTTTCATTGTATAGACAACAGGTCATCTGATGATTACCATCTTGGGTGAATCCGGGGGCTATGAATGCAGAACTGATTAAGAATATACTTTTTACTGTTAAGAACCTCAGCTTTAGGTATTGCTTAGTTGTGTTTCTGGTTTGCAAACCCCCTAAAACCCTTGAATAAAACTTTGTTATTCAGTTCTAGAAAAAGTCTTCATTGTTTTTGAACTTGACTGATGAAGGCCACTCTCTTTTCTTGGAGATAATTTGGAGAAAAATCCTTACCTTAAATTTGGTTCTATAATATGGTCAAAAACTGTTAACAGTGGTTTTCTTTGAATAAAAGACGTGAAGAATTTTTATTTGTTCTTTATGATATTTTCTCAATTTTTCATATTGGATACATTTATGAGGGAGGACCTCCTCCCAAAATGGAATTTGTTTATAAAAAATTATGTATTTATTACATGTTTAAACTTCAGTCACCTGCAAAGTTCTCTCCATTTGATGTAGTACACCTACCGAGACTTTTCCACTGCTCAAAACAGTTTTTGAACATGTCAATTTGGATGCCTTTTAGTGCTTTTGCCATTTTTTGTTTTACCTCTTCCACATTGGCCAAATGTTTCCCTCTGAGGACTTTTTATATACAGGAAAGCAAAAAAGAGGTCACTCAGGGCGAGGTCAGGTGAACAGGGAGGGTGGGGTATGGGGATCATGCTGTTTGCGGTCAAAAACTGCTGAACATTCTAGTAAGGCGTGGGTAGGTGCGCTCGTACAGCACCCATTATGAAATGGGCAAACACGGCGAGAAAGTCTTCAAAAACAATTCACTGAAGCCGAATGCAGCCTCTCACAACAATGCCAGCTGGTGCACTGATACAGATGGGCTCCTAGAACACTCACCAAACAGGAGAAGCCTGTACTACAAGGTGCCCACCCTCCAGAAGATAATTCCAGTTTCTGGGGGTACCCCTCATAATTCTTGCTTTAAAATTAAATCCTTAGGCAATTTTGGGTTATTTTAGAAAGCATATTAAAAGTATCAGATTTAAATAAAGAGTTCTGAAAATAAGTAAGTTCCATTATTTACCTGTGTGCTTTCCCTCGCCATTTATAAGGCTGAGCTGAATCAGGGTTTATTTCAATAGCTCTGTCACAGTCCCGGATGGCAGCATTTGGCTTCTGTAATTTGATGAAGACACTAAAAAATAAGTGTGATATTAAAAAGTATTCATTTAAAACAATATCATCTTTGGGACTGCTACAGAAGCAAGTCTATTAAAATAAGTGATCAGAAATTATTCACTAGAGGATACTACTTTTTGGCTCGGAGCGCTCACCTGGCTCTCTTGGCATACAGGATGGCCAAGCGAGGATTCAGCTTGATGGCGTCTGTGAACAAGTCGATGGCTTTCTGTAGCTCACCTGAAGTGAAACAAAAGTTATTGAGAAATAGCCAGAGAATAAAAATATTAAGAAAAATTCTTGATCTTTTGTCCAATTAGTCTTTTACATTCTTTATTCAGACCAGAAAAAAAAAGACTAGTTTCTAAATTAATATACAAAACTGGCTCTTCCAAGCAAAACTTTATCAATCCTCTACTGTAAATCACTCAAGACAGAGACAATGCTATACTCTTAGGACTCACTTTAATTGAGATAACTTTAATTGAGAAAAAGTAAATGGATAAAATTTAAATAAATCAATTTTATTCCATTAATTTAATTTTCTTTTATCCAATTAAGTTATAAGGGTAAAATTAAGCCCTGGCTGGCGTAGCTCAGTGGATTGAGCATGGGCCGGGAACCAAAGTGTCCCAGGTTCGATTCCCAGTCAGGGTACATGCCTGGGTTGCAGGCCATGACCCCCAGCAACTGCACATTGATGTTTTTCTCCCTCTCCTTCTCCTTCTCCCTCTCCTTCTCCCCCCCATTCCCTCCCTAAAAATAAATAAAATCTTAAAAAAAATTCCTTCTATTAAAAAAAAAAGGATAAAATTAAATTTAACGAAAGAAGTATTCCTACTTAATTCACAGGGCTTATGAGAAAACATTTATTATCTGAATTCACAGAAACTGTATAAAAATTCAAAAAAAAAAAAAAAATTGCCCTGGCTGGTATGGCTCAGTGGATTGAGTACTGGACTGCAAACCAAAGAAAGAGTCACTGGTTCAATTCCCAATCAGGGCACATGCGTGGGGACCAGGCCCCCAGTGGGGGTGAGCAAGAGCCAACCACACACTGACATTTCTCTCTCTTCCTCCTTTCCCTTCTCTCTAAAAGTAAATCAATAAAATCTCGATTCTTTTTTTTAAAGATTTTGTTGATTAACTTTTAGAGAGGGGGAAGGGAGAGAGAAAAAGAGTGAGAGAAGCACCAGTGTGCGAGAGATACAGGGATCAGTTGCCTCTCACACGCCCCTAACTGGGGACCTGGCCTGCAACCCAGGCATGTATCCTGACCGGGAATCGAACCCACGACCCTCTGGTTTGCAGGCCGGCACTCAATCCACTGAGCCACACCAGCCAGGGAAAAAGAAAAAGGTTTTAAATTTGAAAAAACGTTTATTGATTTTAGAGAGAGGAAGGGTGCCGGGGGTGGTGGTGGGTGGAGAAAAACATCAACTGGTTGCCTCTCACACATGCCCCAACTGGGAACTAAATCCACAACCTCAGCTCCACCTTTCGTTGGAGCCACACCAGGGAGCCACACTAGAGAGCACGGTATGTGATTTTTATTCTCTAGAGAAAATGAAGCTTCCTGGAATATTAACAGATCAGAACAAGAGAGGATTTTTTAAAAAGGTAAACAATAATGTCCCCAAACTGAGTCAATGACATACACTCATTCATTCATTCATTTGAGCTTATTGTGGTGACATACAGGTTTCAAGTGTACAACTCAACAAAACATCATCTGAATAATCATCATGCGCCCATTGGCCAAAGTCAAGTCTCTTTCTGGCCCCATTTATTCCCTGACCTGCTTTGGCCTCTTCCTCCTCTCCCCACCCCCTCCTTTGCACATTTCTAAAGACGCTCCTCAGTGGAGAAAGATTCAAGGAAAGCAGAGTCACATCAGGATATGTCTGTGTCCCAAGGCAAGGTAATTGATACCTGAGTGATTTCAGCCTCTTTATAAATGGGGAAGGGTTGGGTGGAAAATAAGATACTTAGTTCTCCAGCATAAAACATTCAATAAATTTAAGTTCCCTTTCCCTTTCCCACTATTTTAACAGTTACTGTAGTAGAGAAGAGAATATCCAGAATCTCACAGAAATGTAGCAAAGAGTGAAAACCACTCACCATCATTTAGGGCATCAATGGCAGCCACTTTTTTATCGTTTGCCTGATCCATCATCTCCTCGGTTATCTAAAAAAAAAAAATGAAGGCAGAGTCAGAATAGTACAGAGAGCAAACAGAAGAAAGCAATTTGGACTTTTTAGGAATGAGGTAGTCACAAATACCACTTTTATTCATTTTTTTTCTAGTTTCCAGGAGCCAAGAGAATAATTATAACAACTGAATAGTAAATTATACAGGATGAGTTTTAATTGTTTACATGAAACAACAAACTTTCGTCCCTACACTCTGCCTTAAACATTACCTTTGCTCCCCTCCATCCCAACCTAAACGTGTTGCTCTGCTCATCTTACCAACTCCTTTCTAGTTACTCACAAATATTGAAACTCCATCTCCTCACAAGAACTAAAGCTAGTTGCTCTTAGGCTTTAATCTTCAGAAAAACAGTTATCTCATTAATGTGTTCCAGCAAACATCTACTGAGTATGTACACCATACAGAACAAACACAAAAGATGCAGACAGTAAAAGATTATTGTAACGAAAACAAAGAAATGGAAAGCTAAAAGGTTTCTTGAACAAGCAAACAAAGAAACCTACTCTGTCACCATCACTGCAAAATATCACTAGAGGTGCTGGTTAATTCACTAAGACAATAATCTGACAGGTATAAGAACTAGAAGTACCCAGTTGTCTTTATTTGTATTTACCTAGAAAAACCAAAGGAAGCAGAAATTTAAGTTTTTAAAAAATAGTGAAGATCATTGTGGAGAAAATGTTATTGAATGATGCCAAAAAAGATCTAAAAATTAGATAACACACTCATGGATAATCTCAATAGTGAAATGTCCCTTCTCCCTAACTTTAGGTTTAATGCAATTTTAATAGAGAAAAAATCCTATTTTTTTTAGAAAAAATTGACAATCTTATTCTAAAATTTATATGGAAGAAAAAAGGGCCAAGAACAACCAAAATACTCCTAAAGTTTTCTGGGAGACAGGGGAAGTCTGTGCCCTACCAGATAACGAGACAGCATAAAGCCATGCATGACAAGGTATCATTAATACAGGGAAACAAGAAGACCAGCAAAACAAATGATCACCAAAACAGACCCACACATGCAGGAAAACATTAATGAGGAAAGAGATTCGATAATGGTGCTGACAGGCAACTAAAGGTAGAAGGCAAATGTATCAAACTCTCAGAAGGAAAAAACAATGTTACATTTATTACCTTGAGGCAACAAAACATAATATATTAAAATTATTAATTGTACTAAAAGATTTTGTTTATTAAGACAACATAAAATGAAGACAAGCCACAACTAGTACAAAATATGCTGAACACATATAGATAACAAATCGCTAGTATCCAGAAAATAAAACAAACTATAAATCAGTAAGAAACAAAAAACGCCAAAAGAAAAATGGGAAAAGGCAGAATAGGCCTTCACAAATACCTGTGAATAAACAATAACCATCAAAATATGTTCAAATTCATTAGAAATCAAGAAAATTCAAATTAAAAGCCACAAGGCATAGCATTTCACACAAGACTGGCAAAGATGAAATCCGACAGTATCAAGAGTTGGTGAGGACATGGACTAACCTTTTAAGCTGCTATTATTACATTACAGTGTTTCTCAAACGTTTTTACATCAATCGCCAAAGGGCTCTTTTAGACACTTTTTCTTAATTCCCATACCCTCCATTTTAATACCACCGATATAGAAAACATATGTTAATGTGTTACTGTAATATCTGAGTTTTTTTCAGTCCCCCTTCCCAAGAACCATTTTCACCACCCTAAGCACATTATCGTAACTGTTGTGACAAAACCATTTGGAAGCAATCTGGCATTAGATATCTCCTTAATACACAATTTCACAGTCAAATCAGATGCAAATGGAAAAACCAGGTACAAAGAAAACGATTTCAGAAATTATTAGAGAATACGACTTAAAGTAACAAGAACTTTTACAAATATTTTTAGTAAAATAAAATGCTTTCCTAAATTCTTTAAGCCAGAGAAAGATTTAATATGTGCTTCTCCTGGAAGAATTGTCATAAAATCATTGCAATAGGTGGGACCATCACATTCCTTATAAAAATCAGAAAGTAAGCCATCAAACTTACCTCTACATTTTCATCCCCCATTTCCTGAGGGGCGTCTGTGTCTGCTTCAATCACGCCCTCATTGTCAATTTCTGCCCAAGAAAACGGAACTCTGATTAATGCAACTGGTTAACTGAATATTTTCTTTTGTTAATTTTACTTAAACTAATGCACAGTAAAACATTTCTCCACCTAATACAACTTTGGTGTTTAGTGTCATGTAAGACTACATTTCATTTTAATTGTTGCATTTTGTAAGGTACTTATGATTGCGTTGTAGTGGGAATATGGGCAAGTGCAGTTTCTAGTATTACACACTGACACACCACTGATTAGTCAGTTTCAACAAATGGATTCAATGTCTTGTTCTACACATCAATGTTTTAAAAAATACTTTACACAGATAGCACAAGTTACAGTGGTATTTTGATGTAAATGATGGTAAAATACTTAATTTTAATATAATTTTTTAAAGTTTGGATAAAGATTCTTCTAAAATAAAGGTATAATACTGATGCAGAATCAAACCCCAAGGCTAGCACACTATAATGAAAATAATGAAGAAAGAGTGTAAAGAGGGATGTTGTAAATTTCATGATAAACAACTGTAATTTGCCACAGCAAACCTAGCAATGTATTTTTAATTAAAAAAAATTAGATATTTTTAGCAGTGAATTTTATGAGTTTACTTTTAACATTCAAAAAAAAAATTAAAATTAGCTACCTGAAATCAGAACATCCAACCAAGAAAAGTTTTAAATCAATTTTTAACAGGAACCGAACTTAAAGCTTTGTCTAATTATAAAAGCTTGAATTCATGAATAAAAAATAAAATGCTTTCAGAGTTGGTAAAAAAAAGAATTATAGTTATGGAAATTGTTAGAAAATTAAATGACTAAGAAAAGTTATTCTAAAAATAACAAAGGTCAACTGATTAAAAATTTGAAAAATTCCAAGTAAAGCTAAATTTAGATAGGGTCCATAAATTAAGAGATTGTTCAGTTAGCTCTGGCTGATGTAGCTCAGTGGATTGTGTGTGAGCCCGAAAACCAAAGAGTTGACAACGGTTCAACTCCCAGTCAGGGCATATGCGAGGGTTACAGGCCAGGTCCCCAGTAGAGGGTGTGCACAAGAGGAAACCACACATTACTCTCTCTCTCCCTTTCTCCTTCCCTTCTCTCTAAAAATAAATAAAATCCACACAAAAAAAAAAAAAAAAAAAAAGAGAGAGAGATTGCCCAGATAATAATTGGAGTATATATTTGTAGTCTCAAAGCACTTCAAAACTTACAGAAAGACTTACCAGTTTTGTAGTCTTAAAAACCAACTACAGAAACCCTACCAAACTCATGTGTCATAGATAACAACTCTTCTGCAATGAACCAGTTTTATCAACATGGATACAAGTACCAAAAGAAAATAATTGTTTGGTTCAATGCCATTAGTGGAAAACTTTTACCTATGTTTAGAACAACCCTGGTACAAGACCCAACTTCTCAACTACAAATTTTATGAACTCTGAATAAAAATCAATTACTTCCAACAAAAACACCAACATCTGCATTGAGATATACTAAAGTGTAAAATATACTCTGGATTTTGAAGACTTCATATGAATAAAGATCTCATTAACAGTTTTTCCATATTAACTACCTGTTAAATATGTTAATATTTTAGGTATATTAATTTAAGTATGTTATTCAAGTTAACTTCACCTGTTTAATTTTCTAAATACGGTTACTATAAAATTTTACATTTCATATGTAGCTCAAATCATATTTCTAATAAATAACACTGATTTAGTCAATAAAAATCAACACAGGATCTTATCCCGAGGGTTATCTCCTCACCTAGGTCACTTTCCTCACTTGATGGTTCGTCTGTCTTTATGTCTTCCTCCACCTTCTTACTATCTGTTTTTTCTTCCTAGCAAAGGGAAGACAAACAATACTATCAGTATTTAATAGCATACCCTATATATACTTATTTATACAATTTTATGTATGAACTATTCACATGCATTGTATTTCATGCATGCTTCCTTTCTCGTTTTGGTAAATGAGTTTTAGTTTTCTGTTTTCATGTCTTTCAAAGTTATATAAGTCCAGTTCCCTCATCCAAACCCTTTGTATGATGAGTTTTGGGTTTTAAAATATTCTGGATTTTAGAAAGCTAGTATGATATATACTATATAATACCTTCAATGGGCACTGGAGTCTACAACTCCTCATAATCAGACATGTTACTTGTGCAAAGTAAAGTTTGAGCATTCACAGTAAGTGGGATTAAAACTATAAATAGCCTCATGTTTACTCAGATGTTTTACTACCAAACAAATAAATCTACTAAAGAGTTTTATATTTTCATGAGTTTTTGAGATTTGGAATTGCCAATAAAGAACTACGGCACTGTAATGCACAAATGATGAAATTTCAGAGAATTCAAACCAAATTTCCTCCCCACCCTACAAGTAACCAGTGTGTTTGTGTATCCGTTTGTTGAGTCCCTACCACATGCAAGGTGCCAGATGCTTTAGCATACACTGAGAAACAGACCATGTTTTCTAAATTAGAATGTTTTCATTACAAATTTTTTTAGCAGAAGAGAGATATAGGTTAAATATAATTTTGCCTTAATACATTTTTATCACATGGCAAAATATACTACATAGGGCTCAGAAACTACTAAACTCTGAGAAATGAGTTATCTTAAAAAAAAAAAAATCAAACACACACACACACACACACAAAACACTACTTTTGGGCTTTAGTTTAACTGCTTTCATTTCACTTGTTAGATGTACAGTAACTTCTGCCTTGGCTGTTGTGGCTCAGTGGATTGAGCACCAGCCTGAGAAGCCTAGGGATCGCAGGTCTGATTCCCAGCTAGGGCAGGTGACTGGATTGCAGGCACGGTTCCCATTTTGGGGTGAGAGGCAATTAGTCTGTTTCTCTGGCACACTGATGTTTCTCTCCCTTCCTTCCACTCTAACAATAAAAATAAACTTAAAAACAAAACAAAACAAAAAAAACAACGATATAGCCCTGGTTGGTATGGCTCAGTGGATTGAGTGCCAGCAGGAGAACCAAAAGGTCACAGGTTAGATTCCCAGTCAGGGCACAGGCCTGGGTTGCAGGCCAGGTCCCCAGCAGGGCACACACAAAAGGCAACCACACGTTGACGTTTCTCTCCCTCTTTCTCCATCCCTTCCCCCTCTCTAAAAATAAATAAATAAAATCTTTAAAATAAAGATATAACTTCTAGTTTCACATCCAGACACATAAATCTTGTTTAGGATTCTAAATAAATGGCAACACCATGAATCACACTCAAAAACATCCCTCAGGTGGCAGCACAGAAAAAATTGAGAATTACTGATTTGGGCTATTTGTTCATTTACTTTGCAAATATTATTAAAGTACCTACAATGCAAAAACACTGTGCTAGATACTAAATATACAACGACAAGATTGCAAAAGCACTCAATCACAGAACTTACCACCTACAGGTCATGCACAAAAAGGGTATTTACTATCATTTATCCTAAAACATACTGAACATTATTCAACCCAAAACTCTCAGTTATAAATCAATTTCAAGGGATTTGATGTCAGAACAGAAATTTTACAGAGATCTTATTTCCAAGTGATTTGGAGGAAATCAGGAGTGGTAATCTGAGAGCAGCAGTTGAAAAACATCCTTAAGAAACCTTGTAGTACTTTATTACTAAACACACAGATAAAACTCATAATTTACCTTATTTTCTTCTGATTTGGCTTTATGAGTAGCAGGTGGTATTTTACCTCCCATGCTTGAGAAAGATGGGAAAAAAAAAAAGATTCATTTAGAAAAGCAAAAATCACTAAGCCAAGCAGTATTTACTTATGCTGGGAAAAAAGTTAAGACATTTAGATGATTACCTTTTCAAACCTTAAAGAGTAAACTCAATTAATTTTAATTTAGTATTACTATGACTTTTTCAGCTTCAAATTTTACTTATTTTTTTAGTGTACCAATCAATGAAAATCTACCCATTCCTTACCTCAATAAGCCCAGTTAAAAAAATTATATGGTGTCTCTGTGCCCATTTAGAATTCAGTAGATATATAAAAATCCAGTAAGAGCTCAATTAAATTAAAAAAGGCAATTTAGGAAATAATTATGAAGTCATCATATAACTAATTCAAAATGTTCGTTTGTTTTGATCAGGACCTATATTCTTCTCGCTGCCCTGGCCAGCGGGGCTCAGTTGGCGGGAGCGGTTGCAGGTTCAGTTCACAGTCAGGGCACGTGCCTAGGTTGTGGGTTTGCTCCCCAATCCCTCTGGACATATATGATCCCTAGTCCGGCCCCGGTGGGAGGTAAGATGCTTCTCTCTCTCCTATCAATGTTTCTTTCTCCCCTAGTCTCCCTTCCTCTTGCTCTGTGAAAGAAATGGAAAAAGAGTCCTCGGGTGAAGAAAAAAAAAAAAGGGTTCTTCTTGCTTACATTCACATACTCCTCACATTAGATTTTCAATTTATCCTCTGAACTTCACCCATCAGTACTTCGTCTTAGCACTGGCAAGCCCTTTACGCCCAATATTCCAGGGCAACACCATGAATCACATATAGCGAGTCTTCATATAACATCGTTGTAACACTGGTCAGATGCCGTAGTAACTTAACTCTTGTCCGTATCAATTAGCCTGTAGTAAAAATGGTTTCACTACACGTCATTTCACTTGAAGTCACAGAACCTATCAATAATGTTAAGTGAGGATGTACTGTACATCTAACTTTAAAACAAGGAGAAACAAAGACGACAAAACTTTAGTGCCACAAGCTCCATTTGAGGCAGACTCTAAAGCACGGGGCTACATGCAACAGCGCAACGACTAAAATGTTCAGTGGATTAAGGACACTCCATAATAGTAAAGATGGAGCTCAAAAGGACAACAAAAATCTAAGAAAAAAAAGCCATTATCTTTTATGTAAAACAGGTATTAACTTGGAAAACAGAAACAAACCTACTCCAAAACACCCTTACGTGTCTAATTCTTTTCTTTTTTAAGATTTTATTTATTTATTTTTAGAGAGGGAAGGGAGGGAGAAAGAGAGAAACATCAATGTGCGGTTGCTGAGGGCCATGGCCTGCAACCTAGGCATGTGCTCTGACTGGGAATCGAACCTGCGATGTTTTGGTTCGCAGCCCGCGCTCAATCCACTGAGCTACGCCAGCCAGGGCTACATGTCTCTTCTTTATAACTAGAATTATAGTCACACTTGCATTTTAGTTGGTTAGAATTTCTGGACATAGGGTATATATGTACATTTGATTTAAATGAAAATTCTTTTCCAGCTCTGGCTGGTGTGGCTCAGTGGATTGAGTGCTGGCCTGCAAACTAATGGGTTACTGGTTCGATTCGCAGTCAGAGCACATGCCTGGGTTGCAGGCCAGGTCCCCAGTTGGGGGCATGTAAGAGGCAACTACATATTGATGTTTTTCTCCCTCTTTTTCTCCCTCTCTTCCCCTCTCTCTAAAAATAAATATATAAAATCTTAAAAAAGAAAAAATGAATACTGGTTTTCCTAAGTTCTTTAACCAACTTACACACATATAAGCAGTGAGAATTCCAGTTGTTCCACGCACTGGCCAACACTAAACTATTGTCCACCTTTTAAATTTTTAGCCATTTTGATAGGTGTATAGTGGTATTTCATTGCAGTTGAGTCCTTTTTCATGTATTTATTGGCCATTTGAATAGACATTTTTGTCAGGTTCAACTTTCATCCAGCTTTTTATTAGGTTGTCTGTCACACTTATATGGAAGTGTTCTTTGTACACCTGCATACTAGCCCTGTCAGTTTTACACATTGCAAATACCTTCTTTCACCCTGTGGCTTGCCTTCCCACTCTCAATGTTATCTTTTGATGAAGCCAACACAAAGCAAAAGTATGCAATAAAATAGTATATTTATTTAGCAAATGTAATAAAATAGTAAGTGTAATAAAAAACAAAATTTAGGCTGTGGCTGGTGTGGCTCAGTGGATTGAGCGCCAACCTGTGAACCAAAAGGTTGACAGTTCTATTCCCAGTCAGGCACATGCCTGGGTTGCAGGCCAGGTCCCTGGTTGGGGGAGGGGGTGTGAAAAGCAACCAATCAATGTATCTCTCACACATTAACGTTTTTCTCCCTTCCTTCCCCTATCTCTAAAAGTAAATAAATAAAATCTTTTAAAAAAACACGAAACTTAAAATTTCTTAGAACACCATTCAATCATGAAAAAGTGCACTCTCCCCATACTTTTTAATGTTAGTTACAAAAATTTTCTCAATGTTAGTGCCCTTAACAAGGAAAAATGGCTCCCATATGCCAGTAAATGAGTCATTACATGATCCAAAACATCTTAGCTTCCACTGAGCAAAGGACAATGATTCAATGATAAAGAACAGGCCTATAAACATGACAAAATTCTTTAAAAATCCATTCTACAGAAGTCTACTTTTCAAAGGAACACAGGACTCAAATAGTAGTTCTTTGCAGTTAAAATTTAAATAAAAATATCAGGATTCTTCCTTTTTAAAGATTGATTTATTTATCAACAGAGGGGAAGGGAGGGAGAAAGAGAGGGAGGGAAACATCAATTGGTTGCCTCTCACATGCCCCCAACCAGGGACGTGGCCTGCAACCCAGGCATGTGCCCTAACTGAGAATTGAACCAGTGACCCCTTGGTTCGCAAGCTGGCCCTCAATCCACTGAGCCACACCAGCCAGGGCAAAATACCAGGATTCTTATGCTGTGTTTTGCCCAAGTTTCAAAATGTAGCATCCAGGAATGTATTTAGAGTGACACTCAAACACCAGTCACAACAGTCTAACTTTATGTTAAAGCTTCAGAAAACGATAGTCCTGTCAAGAAATGTGTTTAGCTAAATCTAATCCTAAGGAAAAAATCAGACAATCCCAAGTTGAGGAAATTCTACAAAATAACTGGCCAGTAGTATTCCAAACTGCCATGGTCATGAAAACCAGGAAAGGCTGGGGAACTGTTTCAGAATGAAGATGACTAAGAAACATGACAATGAAATGCAGCATGTAATTCGTTTCCTGAGTGTAATGGTTGTATTTTTGAGGAAATACACACTTAATGGTATCGGGGACACAATGTTAAAAGAAGTCCTTTGCACTGTACTTGCAATTTTTCTGCAAGCTAGAAACTGTTTCCAAAAAAAAAAAAAAAAAAATCAAAAAAGTTAAAACTTGGGAGGAAAACAAGTTTACTCATAAGCTAGATTGGGAGTTTCTCACATTTCAAATTTTAGTTAACTTCCAAAGATAGCACCAATTTACAGACACGTAAATTTTATTTAAAACTGACAAAACTTGCAAAATGGCCTTTGCCAGTTTAGGGTTTTATGCTTTCAAATAGGGCTGGTGCAGAGATCTTCCTCATATGGCATCACATGAGACCGGTCATAGTTCTTTTAATTTGGTAACATTCCATCAACTTTTTGTGCGATAGTTACTTACGCACACATACAAAAAACTGGGTGCTATACCCTAAATCCACTGAGGGTAGAAAGGCTTTCTGTTCACTTCTTTTACAGTATTTACTGCAAAGCCCTGGCCAGGTGGCTCAGCTGTTTGGAGCGTCATCCCACACACCAGCAGGTTACGCACTTGATCTCCGTCAGGCCACAGGTTCAGTCCCTGGGGGAGGGTTGGGGGGGGATATACGCAGACAACCGACCCACGTTTCTCACACCGATGCTTTTCTTTCCCTCCCCCTCTCTAAAAGCAAGAGATAAAACCTCCTGTGAGGATTTTTTAAAAAAATTTACTGAAAAGCACACAAAAGATACAAAGTAAACAAGTTGTTAAGTGGCAGAAAATAGTGCCAGACAGTGCTTCTCTCTCTAGAAAAACAAAAATACCCCAAAACATATTTGTTGAAGAGAATGTAGTCCCCTTGGACCCCCACTGTCTATTAGGCCAAATATTTTTTTCTTCGTATTTCTTTTTGTCCAATTTAAAAGGTTAAACTAATAAACTCTCAGCATCTCATAAAATTTGAAGCTATAAACAATGGTAGAAACTATAGCAAATGAGCAAATGTCCTTTGCTGTCTAAGCCTGGGAATCTATGACTAACTTGGTATGGAAAGAATTCTGAAATGCTTTCAACTTGAGAAATATTCCTGGCCCTGGAAGTCTCTACATTCAGCCAGATCTCCTGTAATCTTGGACTGCTTGAAGAAGACTGATATGAAGGCAGACAAGAGAAGAACTGATAACTCTCAAGCAAATGTCTCAGATAAGACAAAACTCAAATTTAGATTAAAACAGAAATCGCAAAACCATCTATGTTAAAACTCAACTAAAGTTCAGATAAGGCCCCTACACATGCCAAGATGCTCAATCCCATACTTAACCAATAATTTAGGATGACAAAATAAAAATATAAATAGAACCAGGAAGAAAAACTGGAATTACCTATTGAAAACAATAAAACAAAAGACATGGCTAATTTTTTAGAATAATGTCTGACAATACTTTTTGGAACTTACTGGAATTCTCTACATAGTCAATAACCACTCCAGCACCAGTTATAACGCTGTTCTCACATACGTTTTAACATTTTCTTCAGTGTCCTCTTTTCCTCTCTAGGAGTGGAACAAAACATTCTATCTACTCAGTGTAATGTTCAGTCTTGATGCCAGCTATTTCTTTCTGTGGTATACTTCCTCTTTACTTGGAATTTTAACAAGTTTATTTGTAAGCACTTCCCTCCAATGAGCAGACATTAAAGGACAAAAGCATACAAATATATTAAGTGATGCTTTTGGATCATTAAGTTATTACTAACAGTAGTTATTAAGTTGCTACAGTAACTAATTTTAAGTGTTCTCAGATTTTATACTATATATAGAACACGTGAGCAAAAGTCTTACTAGAACTTACTAGCTAGAAATTTAGTAGCTGTAAAACTGGTGAGAGGAAATAAGGACTTAAGAAGCTTCTTAAAGCAAAAAAGTTATACCCTCGTAGACGACATTGATAGATTTTTAACTTAAGTTTCTTCCTGAGAACAAGTTCGTTGGCAGAAAGTGTTTCAAATGCACGTTAATCGTGGTAAGTACACAGAGCAAGGTTTGGGTAATATTACCTCCCAGAAGTCACACTGCCTTGTCCTGTCGCTATTTACCACTATGAGGTGCAATTTGCATGTCATCTCTTCAATTACCCACCAGTAGCAGTGATTCTTAAAAATCACTCCGGGAAAGATTTCATTTCTCCCTTAATCCCCCTTCAATATGGAGAACAGTAATTTCTATTATATGCTAAGTATCAAAACGAATTTCTGTATTTATCTGTATCTCTAGACTCTACTTAGTACTGTTTCCTAGCATCTGGCTTAATGCCTATTCAATTAATTCCGTGCACGTGGCGAAGTACTCTCAAGCTAAGAAAAACCAACCGTGGAAACACACTAGTCTTGGAAAATCATTCTTTTTAGTGTTCGGAGTGACGGCACTGCTACTACAGAGGTAGAATTGATTCCCAAATCACGTAATTCTAGGCAGTCAAATTCGCAATAATTTTAAAGGGAATTAAATATACCTATCATTTTATAACTTTTTAAATAATTATTACAACACCGTTTAAAGGCATATCCTGTAAAGCAGCTGCTGTGTGACATTGCAACTAAGCAGGACACCAGAGATTTCAAGAAAAACAACCCACGAAATCGAAGTCCCGCAGCTCTTACCCCTTCCCTCCCGAGTGTAGTACCCAAATACCCGCAGTCGTCTGCATTTACGTTACGTTCAAGACACACCCCTCGCGATTTCAGGGTGCAGCGATCCAGCTGGGTCTCGTCCTTCCCCGCCTCTGTACTACGCTGCCCGACTCTCCATTAGCCCCACGGAAGTCGCCTCCTTTTCCCGGCCAAAGAGCAAGCCCCAAAGAGGCGGCCGACTCGCGGAGTTGCCTGCTTCCCCGCCCCGCGCCAGCTACGGCCCAGCTCCCACTCCGGCCGTCCCTCTTCCCACCCCCAACGGTCCACAGGCCCGGGTCTCACCTCTCCACCCACTCCTTCAGGAAGCGCATTTCCTCGGTGTGCAGAATGCTCGGATCCTGCCTACACATCTTCACGAAGGCCCGAAGCTCGCTCACTTTGCGGGGATCCATGCCGGGGAGTGGCGGGACGCAGCACGCGCGGCGAAGATTGCTAACTCGGCGTGACCGAGTGGAAGGGGGCGGCTGCCGCGAGGCAGAACAGACTAGAACCTCCCCGGCCGCTGGCTCCGCCCACCAACGGTCTCGTGACCCCGGGTCCTGGGCCTGTTCCTTTCCACTCTCTCACCTCTATTTCTGCGCATTAGTTAGAACCTTCTAGAAGTGTGGCTGTTCACGCTGTTGCCTGCCTCTGCATGTACGCTTTCTTACATTCTCAATTCCGAGCCAGTTCTCTGGACGGCTCAACCCCCTACATGGTGCTTTCCAGAAGGCGGAAGACATCACCCCTGCAGAGAGTCACTTAGAATCGGACACACTGTGAGTGTAAGCATCAAGTGGAGTAGGACACGCAGACGCCCTAAAGGGCCGCCTGGCCAGTGCCGTGGTCACCCAGAGCTCTGGGGTGACGTCAGCGTCTGCGCCGCGTGGGAGGAAAGCCCGGCGAGCGGCGCCGGCCGGAAGGGGAGGGGCGTTTGGCTCGGTTTCCTGGCGACGGAGGCCTGCGGGCTGCCGCTGCTCCGGCTTCTTTTGCACCTTTCCCTGCCGACGCGGGTGCGAGGCCGGCATGCCTTGGTTCCTCTCATCAACCAAGCTGGTTCCCGCTATCGCGAGCGCCCGCAGCCTCTCAGGTTAGACTCGCTCCCACTGTGTCCCCTGAGGCGCCCCAGAGTGACCCAAGTTTCTCAGGCGATCGCTGGTTCAGCGGACCCTCCTAAGGGGTCCCCAGTCCGAAGCCCTCTGTGCGCCCCCCGGATTTCTTTACCTGCTGCTCCTGGGAAAGGGTGGGCTGTGGGTTCTCTCTTGCGTTGAGGTGTTCTGGGAAGCGGAGGTGACTGCGGAGAGAAACGTGTGGCCGTACCCTAGAGGGGCTGACTTGAAAGTTACTTGGACCTACAGAAGTAGTGTCAGCTCTCACAGTTGCCTGATGAAAGTGTCGGGCATCAAGGAGCCTTGTTTCTGTGAGGTTAATCTAAAATCCTGTTTTCGTGTTTTCAAAGAGTTGACTTGAGAACCGGGTCCAGCATGTTTAAGAAACATGTTTGGCAATATAAATCTTTTGAACAGTTTCTCTCGGAAGAGGTGATGTTTGGAAAGCCTTTTTATGTCGGAAAGCTCGACGAGATGGAATCCAGGCACAAGGGGGCCCATGGCGGGGATGGGGGGTGTACTTTATCACGAGCAGTTGATTTCATGAACATAAAACCTGGTCAGGGAAAGCTGAATTATGTATCTTTCAGGTGGATCTTCCATTGGCTCATATTTCAGGTTTTTGGGACCATGTGTGAACAATGAATGACTAAACCAGTGCGAATGGTATTTGACATCAAAGCTATGTCTTGGCATGTTTCTTGTGCTGGCATACTTGAATTTATTAAACATGGAATGGTGATGAAATCAAGAGTTACTCTAAAAAATAAAAGGTAACCATTGTCCATTGCACAGACCTTGCTCAGCTACAGAAAGCTGTCCCTTTCCATGAGAGTGGGTGAATGGGTGTGCAATTAGTTGTTCTTTTTTAAAAAATTTATTGGGACATTGGTTAATAAATTATATAGTTTTCAGGTTTACAATTATATAATGAATTATCTTTATATTGTGAGTTCGCCACCTCAAGTCACAATTAGTCTTAATCACACAGGCTGCACATATGATTTAGAGCTGGAACCATCCTTTGCTTGTGACTGTTTTTTTTGATTTGTTAAGGATTTGTGTAAAACCTGATTAGTCAAGGTTCAGGACTAGATGCTATTATACACACCAAGATCTTTGAAAGATACTCATTATGCTTTGTTTTGCCTCAATGGAATAAGTAAGTTTAATCACCTCTTACATGATCATTTTATGTACCATATACATATGCTTTTTGAATGAAAGTTATCTACTTGGATCTTCACAAGTCCAGTAAGGGCAGATATCCTCATTTTCCTGATGGGGAACTGAAACTCATGCAGGATCGCAGGTAGCAAGTCAGGAAATTTAGTTGTATTGACATCTAGTCCTTTTTCTGTTATATACTAGGTCCTGCTTTGGCTTAGCAGGGTCCTTTTGGAACTTTTTACTGAGTCACAATGACTAGTAACTCAAAGGTCATTGACTCTCCACTTCCCTGGAGTTGCTCAGAGTTTAGCCAGGGTGATAGACAGGTGACACTATAGCAAAGAATGGTAACAGTGTCTTGACTGAAGTGACATGGGAGCCCAAGAAAGGCAGTAATGGGTTGTAAATCTTAAGTTGTTCTGGAATTTTATTAAGTTTTAGAATTTGAAAACTCCATCAGCTTGAGGTGCTCATAAATATTTAAAACTTTTATTGTCTGTGGTGCTCTTGGTTGCCCTTTTTTAGAAAGGCTGTGGCTACAGGGTGCCACGGGAAACTTTCTCATCTATGAAAGTCGTGCAGCTAAGATTTTGTTGGTAGGCATGTGCAGATATTAACATGATCTAGTCATCTGAGAAAAAACAAAATAAAGCACTAATGATGTGTAAGTTGTATTTTAAAAGACTGTATCGCGTAAGACAAATAGAAGACTGAGATGAAGGGAAATATTGAGAATGTTAATAAATAGAGAATATTTTTTAAAAACCTCTTTGCAGTTAATTCATTCAATAAACATGGAGTACCACATAATGAGCACAGAACACAAAAAAGTTTCTATCGTCAAAAGAGACCTCCAAAAAGCAAGTAATTGTGATGTAACATACTGAATTTAGTGATAGAGGTCCAGGTGTGGGGAGGAGGAAAACACGATAGATATCTTGGGGGAACAGGGAGGGGCAAAGTGGAAACGGGATCATGCCTTTGAAGACTGGGAGACACGGACTTGAGGCCTGGAAGAGGGCTGTCGCCAAGCAGACTAGGGTAATGGAGCTCTCCGCAGAGGGAACGTGCAAAGGCACGGAACTCGGAAACAATAGCTGTTGCAAAACTGTGCGGTTAATAAGCCTGGAAAAGGCCTTTTTGAAATACGTTCCCAGGCACATTAATAGGTGTTACAACAAAATGGTTCTGTGGTTTAATAAGTAAGGAGAATGCTGCATTTCATAGTGCCGTGGTAAACTAATTCAAAGTCTCTGAGAGGGGAACATACCTGGCAGTAATTTCCAAACTGTATTTGCCCATGGAGCCCTTTTTCGGTGATGAGTCTTGAACTGGTATCCCTCGGAACACATTTTGGAGAAATTTGGGCTCAAGAATAAGATGTGCAGGAAGAGGTGGTAGAAAATCAATTCGGAAGGGAAGCCAAGATGGGAAGGAAGCTGGTGGCTGGTTCGTGGATGTCATGTTAAGAAACAATGAGCTTTTTCCTCTAAGCAGTGGGAAACCGTTGAGTAATCTTAAGCTAATGAGTGAGATTAAATAGAATTTTTAGTTATCTGTTTAGACTGGGAAGATGGACTGGAAGGCACATCATTGCATTCTTAAATTTTCAGACACTGATTTTCCCATTTGTTAGAAAATTATATATTTTTCTGCTCTGATTAGTCCCACAATGTAATAGATAAACTCGACTAAATATCACATTTTATATAGGTACCATTTAAGATACCCTAGGCTTTTATTATTTTATTTTCTGAAAATAAGCTTTAAGTGCTAATTGTTC
The DNA here is from genome assembly GCF_004126475.2 of Phyllostomus discolor. Taxonomy (NCBI): domain Eukaryota; kingdom Metazoa; phylum Chordata; class Mammalia; order Chiroptera; family Phyllostomidae; genus Phyllostomus; species Phyllostomus discolor. The sequence continues at coordinate 211,970,793 of NC_040904.2, forward strand.
CCAAAACCTGCTACAGAATAAATTACCTTTTCTCCCCACCCACTTACCAACTTAAAAGTCAAACATGACGAAACAGAAATCTCACTTCATTTGGGTTGGTTCAACCTCTTGGCTATCGTGAATAAGGGTATGCAAATATGAGTCTGGCTATTTTAACATAAAAGAAAGTACCTTAAATGGTAATGGAAAAAATATAATAAAGATTAAAAAATACTTTACACTTCAATTTTAAATTTATAATGTCTTTATGTGTCAAATGCTCTGTCTCTATTGGAAAAAAGTCATTTCATGAATAACTATATAGTTTGAACCTGTACATTTCAATACAGTTCTAGTTTCAAAGGCTATACATATTTCAGATGTTTGCATAGTAGATTTAATTAAAAGAAATGAAAATGACCATAAACTTTACCAAAAAAACAATATGTAAACATTTAGCTCAAAAACAAAAGGAAAATAATCTTTTCCATTCTTCACAGTAAAATACGGTAATCTTTGCAGTTATCTACAAAACTCTGATTAATCAAAACACAAAGCGTTGTGTTCAAATATTGTATGAACATAATGTTCCTGCAGAGTTAATTTAATGATTCCTTCTGGTTGACTTCTGCACCTCTTCATGCTTTTTTCCGTCTTACCACCTTCTTCGAATCCTGCTGAGAAGACAGGGAATCCTGTTGCTGGTGACCCAAGGTGCACCCTGCTCATCATTTCCCACACAAGCTACTGAAATCCATGCTTGGGGCTGTGGGACTTCGGTGAATAATTGTTGAGTGGCTGGAGAAGACCTCTGCAAAGCCCTCTTTATCGGCCACACGACTTAGAAGGAAGGACTTCAGCTTGCCACCATCCTCATCTTTTTTTTTTATCATTTTCAATAATTGTTTGTATTACTATTTCTGCCATTAACAATTTTATGTGAAATTATAAAAAATATGTAGTTGGCCATCCCACTGTCGTCAAATGCCAGGGAAAAAAAAGAATTAATGCCCTCATGGCCCAGTGAACCATATGGTATATATCTTATATCATAAGAGAAAAATCTCCAAACGCTGGATATCCACTGGAGGCAGAGAAAAAGCATCTTGCACCTGTTTCTGCTTCCATAGGAACTTATTGAGCTATTTAAAAGGTCCTCAACTGAGTCTTCAAAGAAATGAAATGAAAACGAGTCCCTTTTATGAAAGTTTTTTAAGACGTCTGGCTTACAGAATATGAAGCCATACTCAAAAGAATCATTAAAGTTACTCCCATCTTCACCGTTTAATCCTTCTTTGCCATATTTATTTTAAATGTCCGATTTTTCATCTCTTGATAATACCTTATGTGCTTCAGCTACTTTGAATTTTCTCTCGGCTTCTTTATTATCTGGGTTTTCATCAGGGTGCCCTTTAAGTGCCACTTTATGATAAGCCTTTTTAATGTCCTCACGTGAGGACAATGTTATCTCCGTACTCCTAGAACTCCATGGTAATCCTGCATGTTTTAACAAGTTGTTGGCAGGGGGTGCACTGGGTAGTGAGAACCGTGGTTTCCTCTGCTCGTGCTCTGCCACTGCTGTGGCGCTGGTAGGGTGACTGCAAATAGGCACCTTTTTCCATTGAAGACAGTGTCATTCCTGTGGGCCGCTGCTAGGAGAGGAGAGGATACTGATTGTGGGGCAGAGTTACAAGCGTATGTCAGAGAGGGCTGCTTCATGGCATCGTTCTGGGGTGGGGGCAGGGACCAGACCTTCCAGGTGGAGCTTGTATCATTCTGTAGAACAGGGGTCACCAACCCCCAGGCCATAGTCAGTGGCCTTTTAGGAACCCAGCTGCACAGCAAGAGGTGAGCTTGAATGTAATGCACTTGAGTCATCCCCAAATCATCCCCTCCTACCCGACTTCTGTGGAAAAACTGTCTTCCATGGAACTGGTCACCAGTCCCTGGTGCCAAAAAGGAGCCACTGCTTTGGTAGACTAAAGTCACTAAGAGTAAAAATGAGATCATTTATGTATTCCTTGGGCATAGCACACGCTCCGGCTTTCACAAAGGAAGGGCCTTGTACCATAAATATTGAAGGTGATACTAATTTACATTTTTCTAAAGCATCCAAATACTGGACATAGATAAATGTACATATGCTGAGGACCTTCTTGATTCCTTGTTCCATTTCATCCTCTTTACTTGTTTTTAAAGTTTACTTTTGATTTTAGAGAGAAAGGAAGGGAGGGAGAAAGAGAGAGAGACATTAATGGGTTGCCTTCTGTATGCTCCCCGCCAGTGGACCAGACCTGCAGCCAAGGCAGCCTTGCAGTTTGCAGGACGATGCCCAAGCAACTGAGCGACAGTGGCAGGGGCTCCTCGTCCTCTTTACTTTTAGCTAAATGCACTGTGAAGACTTTTCAATTCCTCATTCTAGTTCATCCTCTTTGCTTTTCCTTCAGGGAGTGTATCCTGTTCACAACGAAGGTACTCCCTCCAGCCCGTCCCAAAGAGGAGGATTCCAAATCGATACCTAGGCCAGCCCAGCCCCTTTACACACCCACACCTCCTCAGACCAGGTAAGGCCTGTTAACAGTACCTCTCCCTCTCCGGAAGCTTTACCTAGAGCTGCGATTCCCAGGAGAGTTTTTTGCAGCAGTGGAAATGCCCCAGATCTGTGCTGTTCAATTTTACTTTAAACGATTTAATAGCTACATGTGGCTGCTGGTACTCTACTGACAGCACCATTTAAAGTGATAAACACTATAAGCCTTACAATTCAGTACTTAGTACTTAGGAAAATTACGTACTTAGGATTTTTTCAGGAATATTTCTATTACTTTCTAAGACATAGTTTTTTCAGTTGTGTTCTTAACTACCGATTCCTTGTGAACTGAGTTAAAGACATTTTAGAAAACATGTTTTTCTTGAAAGTGTTAAATATTTACTTCACCGTTTTGTTGAACAAAATATTCCTATGTAGATAATGCAAATTTCCAGAACTGATTGTCACAGCTTTGAGAAGTGATAGCAGTGATAAAGGTGATATAAAAATTGATGTTTATTTACTTCACCAATTTTTATACTTGACTAAAGTTTACCTTCCTGATACTATTCTCTGCTGTAAGACTCCTGTGTTGCTGCTAGATGTGTCATCACTGTCCCTCAAATTCATGCCTAAAGATTTCTGTTTTCATTTTGTGTTGTTAAAAAGGCAGTTAAGGGCCCTGACTGGGGTGGCTCAGTGGGTTGGGCGTCGTCCTATAGACTGAAAGGTCACCAGTTCGATTCCCAGTCAGCGCACATGCCTGGGTTGCGGGCCAGGTCCTCGGTTGGGGGCGTCTGAGAGGAAACCAGTCGATGTTTTCCTCCCTCTCTTCTCCCTGCCTTCCCCTGTTTCTAAAAATAAATAAATAAATAAAAGCTTTCCCCCAAAAAAGACAGTTAAGGGATGAACGATAGTGAATGATGCATATCATCCCAAAGAGGTAGGTAGAGTAAAACAAAATGCTTTGTAGAAAAAGCAGCCAGGTTTTCAAGTGAAATTAATCGTTGCTTCTGCCACGAGAAGTTAAATCGGTATTTTCTGTGTAAGCCTATATTACCACCTAAACTGCCACTAGAAGTATGTTGCTCTCTCGCTGTCTCCACTCAGTGAACGGTACCCATGCGTCTCTCAGTGAGGGCTTCCTTTGCTGATCCTTCATCAGACTGGAATTCCTGCTGGGAAGTCGGCTGAGGCGCAGGAAATGCAGCTCACCGCCGAAACACACAAGAATATCAGAGTTTTTCAAAGCGGTCAGGTAAGCTTTATAGCAACCCAGTTGATACAAATTTAAGTATTTCTCTACCCTGTCAACCTACCTGTAGTTTCCATCTTTTTTTTTTTAAGTAGAATTGATATTTTTACCAGCTTTGAAAATTACTGATCTCTTGTGATGAGATGCTTTTACACGGTGAGCTGCATTTTCCAGGCCTTGAAACTAATAATCATACTGTCAAAACGGTGGTGGCTGGATCTAGACTGTTTGCTGTGTATGTTATGTACATGTTAGTAATATTAAAAATGAATGTAAGTTAATATACACAAATGCATGTTCATACACATACATGCGTTCATGTCAGCTATGGGGGAGGAGGATGCCTGTCCTGATGTTTACTCTCCTGCATGTTGGATTTGGACACTGGAGTAGGTGAGAAGGGAATGAAGAAGATAAAATCTTAAAACAGAATTATCAGTATTAAAGAAACTACCAGGTATACAGTTTTTGGAAACATTAATTATTTGTCTTTCTCCATGTAGAGATGCAAAACATGTGGAAGTGTTGAAATGTAGGGTGAAGGAAGAGTAAATTATTAAGAAAAATTAAAAGCCATGTAATAAAAGTGCTGGGTATATTATAGAAAAATTAGAGACTAGAGATAAGCATACTTTTTTTTTTTTAATTCTCACCTGAGAATATGTTGATTGACCTGGGTGAGAGAGAGAGAGGGAGGGAGGGGAGGGAGGGGGGAGGGAGAGAGAAATATCAGTCAGTTGCTTCCTGTACACATCCCAACTGGGGATCAATCCCGCAACCTGGGTATCTGCCCTGACCAGGAATTGAACTTGTAACCTTCTGGTGTACAGGACGATGCTCCAACCATTAAGCCACGCAGTCAGGGAGATAAGCATAAATTTCTTTTAAATTACTCATAATCCAACCACTCAGAGAATACCACTTTTGAGATTTTTGTATATGTATTTTTCTAGACATTTCTTATATAAGAAGTTTGTGTGTGTGTGTGTGTGTGTGTACACAGAATGTCCACGTCCTCATACACTTGGTACTTAAATCCATTCACATCTTCATTATCACCACCATCAAACATGGCCTGAACGATGACTTGACATTTATTTAGCCATTTCAAAACACTTTTTTATAGATTACACTTAATAGGCAGATAAGTAGCCTATAAAAGTTTTGTATTCTACAGTTTTTAAATTTAACATCAAGGCCTACCTGTTTTTATAAATTAATGTATCTTTTTTTCTCATTCCCTGTGTATCTATGGAATTTTAAAAATAACTATATATTCATGTGTTTTTAAAATTTTTTTTATTTTAATTGTTGTTCAAGTACAGTTTTCTGCCTTTTACTCCCATCCCAGCCCACCCCCCATATATTCATGTTGTTTATACATTTTTCTCATCTTTATCTTCTGAATTAGATTTTAATGCAGAGTAAAGACTGAAGCCTTTATGTATATAAGTTGGTAGGTGACTAAACCTATATGTTTAACCTGTATGTGTGATACATGTTGACTACTCATTTCAAAGAACCATTATACTGATGACTAGCTTATAGAACATCCATAAACTGTCGTCCATCTGGTGCAGAATTATAACATATTCCTTTATTTCTTTTTCTTTTTTTTTTCTTTTTCTTTTTTGTATTCTTTTATTTTTTAGTACTGAGAGAATAAGAAAATTTTGCAGTATAATAAATTTCGTTGAGGTGATATGTTACAGAATTGTACACCTGAAACCCATATAATTTTATTAACCAATGTCAGCCCAATAAATTTAGTTTTAAAAAAAGGAAATGAAAAGTGATAACACTGAAAATAAAAGTCAAATTGAATTAAACAATTTTCATGTGGTTTAAATACTGGTACATTAAAAATAAATGACTCTTAGCCCTGGCTGGCATAGCTCAGTGGATTGAGTGTGGGCTGCGAACCAAAGTGTCGCAGGTTCGATTCCCAGTCAGGGTACATGCCTGGGTGCAGGCCATGACCCTCAGCAACCACACAGTGATGTTTCTCTCTCTCTATCTCCCTCCCTTCTCTCTCTAAAAACAAATAAATAAAATCTTTAAAAAAATAAACAAATGACTCTTCTATTTTTCTCTTTAACCTTTGTGCATATTTCTCGTTCATATTGCCAAATTCTCTGAGGTAAAGGTTAACCCCAGACAAGAATCAGGAATCTCCTAAAGAATTGACTGTTCAGGCTCGTGAATCCCTTGAAACCCGTGTGTTGTGTGGAGAAGCCAGGGGCTTTCAGGACGCCCGTGTACATGGTCACTCTGATAGGAACAGCGGTTGTCCGTGTACATCTGACCCTTCCAAGGACCTGCCGGGCTTCAGGTTACCAGGATGACCACCTCCTCCAGTGCAAATATCTAGTAATGGTGATAACTGATCATTACATTGTCGTTACTGTTCTAAACATTTTATTATTAATTTATTTAATCCTCCTGACAACTCTGTGAAGCAGGTACTGCTATTGCCTCCAGTTGAAAGGTGAGGAGACTGGGGCACAGAGCAGACCGGGGGCTCTCCCTGAGTCAGTTGTCAGGCCAGGGTCTCAGCTTCCCGAGTTCCGGCTCGGAGTCCGCGTTTAACCACAAAACTGTATATGACGCCTGTGCCAAAGGGTACTATTCAGAAATATTTTAAAAGTCTCTTTTTGTTATAGTATTTTTTACATGCTAATTTTATTTATTTTCGTTTTCTTTTTTTTATAGTTTATTGATTATGCTGTTACAATTGTCCCATTTCCCCCCCCCTTCACTCCCCTTCACCCTGCACACCCTCTCCCACGCACATTCCCCCCCTTTAATACTTGTAAGTTCTTCAGCCTCTGCATTTCCCATACTATTCTTACCCTCCCCCTATTTGCTGCCTACCATCTATGCTACTTATTCTCTGTACCTTTTCCCCCTCTTTCCTCCTCCCACTCCCCCGTTGCTAACCCCCCATGTGATCTCCATCTCTGTGGTTCTGTTCCTGTTCTAGTTGTTTGACTATTTGTGGGGTTTATTGTTTGTTTTAGGTGCGGTTAATAATTGTGAGTTTGCTGTCATTTTACTATACATGTTTTTTATCTTCTTTTTCTTAGATAAGTCCCTTTAACATTTCACAGAATAAGGGCTTGGTGATGCTGAACTCCTTTAACTTGACCTTATCTGAGAAGCACTTTATCTGCCCTTCCATTCTAAATGAAAGCTTTGCTGGATAGAGTAATCTTGGATGTAGGTCCTTGCCTTTCATGACTTGGAATACTTCTTTCCAGCCCCTTCTTGCCTGCAAGGTCTCTTTTGAGAAATCAGCTGACAGTCTGATGGGAACTCCTTTTTGTAGGTAACTCTCTCCTTATCTCTTACTGCTTCTAGGATTCTCTCCTTGATTTTAATCTTGGCTAATGTAACTGTGATGTGCCTTGGTGTGTTTCTTCTTGGGTCCAACTTCTTTGGGACTCTCTGAGCTTCTTGGACTCCTAGAAGTCTATTTCCTTTGCCAGATTGGGGAAGTTCTCCTTTATTATTTGTTCACATAACTTTTCCACTTGTTGCTCTTCCTCTTCTCCTTCTGGTACCCCTATAATTCAGATGTTGGAATGTTTCAAAATGTCCTGGAGATTTCTAAGCTTCTCCTCATTTTTTTGAATTCTTGTTTCTGCCGTCTTCTGTTTGGTTGTTTCTTTCTTCCTTCTTGTCCACTCCATTGATTCGAGTTCCAGTTTCCTTCCCATCACTATTGGTTCCCTGTGCATTTTCCTTCATTTCACTTAGTGTAGCCTTCATTTTTTCATCTAATTTGCGAACAAATTCAACCAATTCTGTGAGCATCCTGATCATCGGTGCTTTGATAGGTTGAACTGTGCATCTGATAGGTTGGCTATCTCTTGGTCACTTAGTTGTATTATTTCTGGAGCTTTGATCTGTCCTTTCATTTGGGCCTTTTTTTTTTTTTTTTTTTTTTTTTTTTGACTTGATGCGTGGGTTGTGTAGTAAGGGGCAGAGCCTTAGATGTTCACCAGGGCAGGATAGCCCACATCACTGGGTTGTGACACTGTATGTGGGGGAGGGGTCCATGGTTCTTGCTTCGCTCTCTGTTGGATTTCCATCCCTTTGCTTCCCCAAGCAAACTGGGCCCTTCTGGTGCTGATTCCCATGTGGGTGAGCTTGCGTACGTTCCAGGACCCTGTGGGTCTCTCCAACGAACTCTCCCGTGAGGCTGGGAGTCTCTCCCGGCACCTGAGCTCCCACAGGTGTTCTCAATCAGTGTTTCGAGGCCTTATTTCCCTGTGCTGGGACCCTGGGTTGCAAGGTCTGTCTTGCTCCCCAGTTTCTCCTGTTTTATCTGCATGTGAATGTGGGACTGCCCGGTCTGCCAGCCGCCTTGTGCGCTTCACCCCTCCACAGTCCGCCACCTCACTGCGTCTGCCCGCCGCCACCCCACTCCTGGGGTCCACCAGCCAGCTTGCCGCGACCCCTCTTCACCCCTCTCTACCCTGCCGCCCGACTCCGCCCCTCCTACCTGTCTGGATGAATGTGTCTTCTTTAACTCCTTGGTTGGCGGACTTTCATACGGTTCAATTTCCTGTCAATACTGGTTGTTTTTTTGTTTCTAAATTTTTGTTGTCCTTATTTTGGTTGTGCGAAGAGGTACAGTGTGTCTACCGACGCCTCCATCTTGGCCAGAGTGTTATAGTATTTTTGATAAAAATTTCAACTGAGAGAAATCTTGATGTAAAAGTTCTTCAAAGTTTAGAGAGTGATATACTTTGTTTTGATGTGGTAAAATTTATATACAGTGAAGTACACAGATCTTTTACACCAGTATAACCCACACCCAGTCAAGACATAGAACGTTTTCATCACCCCATAAAGCTCCCTCCTGCCCCCTCCGTTCAGTCCCCACTTCCACCCTCAACCCCTGCTTTGGTTTTTACCAGCATGGATTGTTTTGCTTGTACTTAGATTTCATGTAAGTGGAATCATATAATATGTACCCTTCCTGTTTAGCTTGTTTTTCTCCGTATATTCAAATAAAACCTACTTAGAGTATTTTTAATGATCTGTTTGGTTATTTTATATCTTCAGAGAGGTCTGTGCTTTATTTTATTAAGGAAATATTTATTGGCTTTTTCTTTACCCCCATTCTCCAACTATACAGCAGGTTAGTTTATGAAGTATTTCCTTATATATACTAAAAACTACCTAATATTAAAAATAATTATTTTCAAGAATGCTGCTTCAGAATCAAACCATGTTCAAATCCTCATCCACTTAGTTTCAGGAAATAATTAAAACACATACCTAGATTGTACCAAAGACCTGCATCTTTCCATCCATTTTCAGTCTTTATAAAACCTTCTTCTCTGCCTTTTCTGCTTGGCTGATAAAATACGAAGAACGTTTTTCTTACTGTCTTGTGAGGCTCAATCCTTAAATATCCCGGGAGAGCTTTTCTTCTTGGCTGCAGAATCTCAGAATTATGACACTTGGCTGTTTGTACAGCCCAGCTCCCAGTGTCTAGGCATTTGATTGCTTAAGCCAACTTGTTAGAATAGCCCCTCTATCCTTAATTGATTCCACATGATAAAATACTAACTTTGTTTCCTAATACTTTCCAATTTGACAGTGTTGCCAGAATGTCTCTGCAGTACAGTTTAATCAGAAGAAATTAGCACAGATTTAATGCAATAGTACTATGATCAAAGGCCACAACAACTGCCAAGTTTACTTCTAGGATTAAAGTTCATCACTTCACCTTTTTCCCCCCCCTTGAATGATAAGAAAAGGTGTCTTTTTGCTTGGATGTTTTTTCTATCATCATCAAGAGTTCTTTGTCACTTTGGGACTTCAGAAACTTGGAAGCATTTAATTAATGATGCACCCCACGGTGTTACTAATTAGTAAGTTTGAGAAAATACAGCCAGTGTTTAAATATTTCTTATATAGTCAATGGTAAGAAATTGAATTAAGCAAAGAGAGGAATGCTTTGAAGGGTATAAAAGATGGTTTTCCAATCCTGCTTTGATTTGATTTCTTAAAGCTATTTTATTTATTTGCTTGCTTGTTTAATTTATTTATTTATAGGGAGGGAGAAAGAGAGGGAGAGAAAATTAATGTATGAGACAAACATTGATCGGCTGCCTCTCATACACCCCCAGCCACAGACCTGGCCAAAAACCCAGGCATGTGCCCTGACCAGTAATTGAACCAGTGACCATTCAGTCTGTAGGATGACACACAACCCATTGAGCTATACCAGTGTGGGCTGCTTTGATTTGATTTTGAAGACAAAATAATTATATCTTTTTTCAAAAATTACTTCCTGGTGTATAAATAAATGTATACTGTTATTAGTGAAAGTGAGAGCTAACACATAGATTAAAGTCATTAAAATTGTGAATATCTTTACCTTCCAAAGTTAAAAGAAAAACACAAAATAAATTTATTTTTTATTTTGTTTTATTACATGGACTTTAGCTGCGATGTAACCAATGCAAAGCATAGGGAAGGGAGAAAGTTAAAAAAGATAAAAAGGGAAGGTTGGGTAACCCACCAATTAAAACCAGCCTCTGCTTTTATAAGAGTATTTACTGCTTGGGTAGATTGAGAAATTTCCAATGTTGAGTAACTGTGGCAGACTTAACATGAATCATTATCAGGGGGACAAACAGTTAAGCTGTTCTTTGGCTCTTCGGTACGAGGTTCAGTATTCTGCCCAGGAGCTCCGGGGGACTCGCGGCCAGCTCAGGCCCGAAAGGAAGAAATGTGATGTGAGCTCTTTCAGGCCCAGCTCCATTGTTTTTGCCTCATTCAAACTGACCTATAAGGCTGTCTCTTATTTCTCTTTTATTTCTTACCAACTTTGTCATATCAATTTTTTATGTACATAAATAAAATTTAAATAAAAATTAATATGCAAACTACAGAATTTGCTGGAAAGGTTAGCTGTACATAGGTAAAACAAAGCTAGTTCCAGTCATTGAACAACTGAGTTACGTGTGCTGAACATGAATACTAAGAAAATTCAGAGGTCTTCAGTCCAGCAATTTCTTTCCTGGGGACTGTCCCATAGAAGTAAAAGCACCAGCATGCAGGGCATGAGAGTACCAGGATACATGCACAAATGTGTTTATGATAGCAGCAGAAAGCTGAAAACCGTATGAATGCTTGCCAGTGTGGAAATGGCTCACTAAGTGATGGTACATCACCCCAAGAAATATTATGTAGACATTAAGCAGAGTGAATTGAAGCTATGCCAGTTGAGTTGGTGGGAGAGATTTTCATATGGTATTCTGTTGGAAAAGCAAGATTCAGAAAAGAATGTATAGTATCCCATTTGTGTAAAACACTAGTGACCAAAAATTCCTAAATGCAGGTATACGATATATACATGCGTATGATTTTATGAGTGTTGAGAGAATAGGAAAGGTTGTATATGAGATGGCAAACATGGGCGTGGTACTGATATAGAAGGAGGAAAGGGGGAGAAGTCAAACAACAAAAAGGGGGAATGTTTATTAAGAATTCGGGGTGATATGATTGTATTTATATACAAATATAGGTATGTATGTAGAAGGACATGAAATAGCTAACTTTAAAAAATTCAAAGAGACAAATCATTCTGGGCTAATCAGGAAAGCCTTTTGAATGAGGAGTCTAAAAACAAACATGTATTGCGCCTAGGATCTTGGAGTAGAACTGTTACGGAGGGAGAAGAAATTTCAGAAGGGAGACACATTGCAAGCAAGGTAATAGGGAAAGAGCAGTGGGACTTACATAAGACATTAGAAGGAATTAATGTCAGAACAATTGGAGGAATGATAAGAAGAAAGTTGGCCAAGTCACTAAAGACCACATATTGTATGAGTTCATTATATGAAATCTCTGCAATGGACAAATCCACAGAGACAAAATAGGTTAGTGGTTACTGGGGTTGGGGGAGTTACACCTCAATAAAGCTGTTTAAAAAAAAAGTCGCTCAGATAAATTGGGGTCACCTAGTGGAGGACTTTAACATCCAGGCTTTACGGTTTGAATTTGATTTAATGGACTACAAAGAGTTACAGGTATATGAATATGGAGTGGACTTTGCCTTTTTCAGTCTCTTTTTCTCCTTATTTTGGATTTTAATTATAAAAGGGTATACTCATTTAAAAATTCAAATAATATAATAAAGCATGTTAAATAGGAAATCTCAGTCTTGACTTCCTGCCCATAGATTACCACTATAAAAGTTGTGATTCCTTTCTAAATTTTTTTTCCTTTTTTTTTTTTAACATGATGAGGCTCATGTCACCCATCTAGTTCTGAAATTTTTTCATACAGCAGTCCTTCGTGGCTATTTTCCATACTTGCATATGGAGATTGGCTACCACAGGGAATAACAGTAGTAACTCATAGTGTCATTGTAAAGATTAAATGAGTTGATATATGTAAATAATAGTACAAGACACATAGTAAGCACTTGATAAGCATGAGATGTTGTTTTACTATTATTATTACTAAGTATAGGCTGAGGGATACAGCTTCTTTTTTTAAGATTTTATTTATTTATTTTAGAGAGATGGGGAAGGTAGGGAGAAAGAGAGGGAGTGAAACATCAATGTGTGGTTGCCTCTAGCACACCCTGTACTGGGGATATGTCCTGCAACCCAGGCATGTGCCCTGACTGGGAATCAAACCAGTGATGCTTTGGTTCACAGGCCTGTGCTGGGATCCAGCTTTTGTGAGTGATTATTTTAGGACTTCTTTTGCTTTGGGAACATTAAGTGAAAGCAGGCATTGTTTCCATCTCAGAAAAGAAGCGTTCACTCGGTTATCCCTGGGATAGCAGCCAGGCTAGGTGACTGACACGTAACACCTCACAACAGACGTTGTTGTTGTTACAGGTTTCAGGGGGCTAAGTGCAAGGGACTCTCAGCCTCTTGAAGTTGTATGTCAGCAGTTCATATGTGCCTGTGTGCAGCTCAGTGAGCAGGATGAATACATGGTCTTCAAAAAATTCTCCTTATGAACCACATGCTCTACCAGACTTGATTCTCATGATAGCCCCAAGAGGCAGAGAATGCCACAGGGTTTTTAGTGGGTACCAAGGTGGCCCTGACCCATAGGAGATTATGTATGTCCAGCACACTGTTAAATACAGGTAGAGAATGAAAAATCCTATTACAAAGTCATCATTATTATGCCTTGAGAATTCAGAAGTTTATTCTAGCTCTTGATTCAGGGAAAGCTTTTTGGCCTTTAATCTATTATGTTAAAAAGTGTATATCATTTAACAAATATTTATCAAATGCCCACTCTATTCCACTTGTTACTCTAGCTGTCGGGAATATAACATTGATAGGCAAAAGTCTATGTTCTCGTGAAGCTCACATTCTTTTGGGGAAGTCACACCCAGACAATGTGACCCTTCTCCTCACTGTTTTACTTTTTTAAAAAAGATTGTATTTATGTTTAGAGAGAGGGGAAGGAAGGGGAAAAGAGAGGGAAAGAAACATCAATGTGTGGTTGCATCTCACACATCCCCTACTGGGGACCTGGCCTGCAACCCAGGCATGAGCCCTGACTGGGAATTGAACTAGCGACCCCTTGGTTCACAAGCCAGCACTTAGTCCACTGAGCCCCCGCAGCCAGGTCTCCTCACCTTTTATACTGAAACTTCAGGACACCTTTGATTAAATTCTTCATCTTATATATTGACACTTCAGGGCAGCATTGATCATATGCCAAAAAATGCCTTCCACATAGTAATGCTAATAAATGTTTGATTAAGTAAGAGAAAAAACCAAAGAGGTGGAAGAGATCTAAAGGCATCATGATCTGTTTTTAGGCAGAACCACGTTTAACTATCTTTTTTTTTTTTTTTTTTTTTTTCAAATTTTTACAGTGGAGTAGAAATTTTATTTTTTAAAGATTTTATTTATTGTTAGAGGAAAATGGAAGGAGGAAGAGAGAGAGAGAAATATTGATTAGTTGCCTCTTACACTCCCCGAACTGGGGACCTGGCCCACAAACCAGACATGTGCCCTGACTGGGAATCGAACCAGCAACCTTTCAACTGGCTCACAGGCCAGTGCTCAATCGACCGAGCCACACCAGCCAGGGCTGCAGTGGGAATTTTAAACCTGGGTATCTCCATAGTTCTCCATGCGCAATGAGGAGATTTAACATAAATTGAAGAAATAAAGTACTTTGGCACTATAAAAACGCAAAGTATCACTGTTGTTTGTCATTTCTAGGGGAGGTGACTCCAGGACTATCGCAAGTGGAATATGCACTTCGCAGACACAAATTAATGTCTCTGATCCACAAGGAGGTGCAAGGGCAGAGCGGGACAGACCAGACAGTGGTTCTGCTATCCAACCCTACGTACTACATGAGCAATGATATCCCCTACACTTTCCACCAAGACAACAATTTCCTGTACCTTTGTGGATTCCAAGAGCCTGACAGCATTCTGGTCCTTCAGAACCTCCCTGGCAAGCAGTTACCAGCACACAAGGCCATGCTTTTTGTGCCTCGGAGAGACCCCAGTCGAGAACTTTGGGACGGCCCACGATCTGGCACTGATGGAGCAATAGCTCTAACTGGCGTGGACGAAGCCTATACGCTGGAAGAATTTCAACATCTAGTACCAAAACTGAAAGGTAACAGATGGGAGCAGAAGTCAAATGGTGGGCCCGGTTGGGGTTAAGACTTCCCTTGCCTGTTTAGACAAAGTTCTTCATGTTCTAAAAGGATTATCCATAGCGGTGTTTCCCTTAAGCACCAAGAAAGGAGCATAAAATGTTTTCCACAAGACTGGACTACGTAAAAGACTTCATTTATTCATTTGCTAAATCTTACTAGATTATTCATTCACATAGACTGTTAGAATTTCCTTATACAGTTAAGGATGGGCATAGGCCACCCTTCGGGATTGCTGACCGGTCTGTTGACTTTCTTCTAGCTGCTTTTGCCAACTCTTCGAAAGGAGGCAGTGTTCTCAAAGAATGATCCCTGCGTCACCAGCATCAGAATGACGTGGTGATGCATATTAAAATTGTAAATGCGTAGTACATATGGGAAATGTAAAATCTTAGGCCCCTACTCCATGCTGACCAAATCGGAATCTGCATTTTAACGAGATTCTTAGGTGATTCGTATACACAGTTCATACCCTTCCAAACAGTCACTTTCTCTCCCTTCATTCTAGTGAAAAGTGTCAAAAAGCCACTTACAGCCAAGTGTGTGAAATAGTATAGACGATGACGTTGGAAAATACTTATTTTAAACAAAATAATGTTGGATTGTAAATTTTTAGTCTAGTGTCTCTTGTGTGGTTTATAAACTATTTTTTTTTTAAGATTTTATTTATTTATTTTTAGGGAGGGGGGGGGAGAGAGACACACACACACACACACACACACACACATCAATGTCCGGTTGCTGGGGGTTATGGCCTGCAACCCAGGAATGTACCCTGTCTGGGAATCGAACCTGGGACACTTTGGTTCCCAGCCCATGCTCAATCCACTGAGCTACGCCAGCCAGGGCTTATAAACTATTTCTGATGTCACTTTCTAAAACAGAATTCCAAAATTGTTTCCAACAATCATGGAATTTACTGTACTTGTTTCCTACAAAGACTCCTTGAGAGAAAATGTTTACTTGAACATGCACGGTTAATATGTTTTAATTCTTTTTATTTGTAAACTGTTGTCTATTTTACAGATTTAATTACCCCGCTGAGCTAGTGGAACTCTCTTCCTCTTCAGAGTCTTCATCGGAGTGGGGCACAGAATCATTTTCTTTGTAGCTCATGATTTCTTGAATTAATTGCGGGCTGTCATGTTCCAAGTTACTTTGTATAAAATGTACAACCCTGTACACTTCAGTGATTGGGATTGCTGCTCATTGGCCACTGTCAGTGGGAAAAAAATGAAAGGGAAGGGAGACTTGGTGTACGTGGGAATTATTTTCATAACGATCCCACTTACTTTATCTCAGGCCGATGTAGGCCATTTCCTTGAGTCTCTATAATTAAAAGATAAGCTGTGCTTGTCTGTAATGAGAATACATAGCAGATAGGAAAGGATTTCCTGAATAAAAGTGAATTAACACCTATTATCTACTGTAGTGCTTCCATAGCCATAAATAATTGCTCCAAAAGAAGAACTTCCTTTCAGATACTGAGATTGTTGGTAGAGGGGTGAGAAGCTTTTAACCACAAGGTGATGATCTGAGCGCGTTTTTCTGTCCGGTGCGTTCGGTTGCTCAGCAGCGCCCCCGCTCAGTGGTGGTGTGGGGAACAGTTGCAGTTGTTCTGTCAGTGAGTAATAAATACATGAAGTCAAAGCTTGAATAAAAGTCTAGTTCCCGCTAGGCAGTTCCAATCCCTGTCTCTAGGAACACCGGAGTTATGGGGCAGAAAAGCTGTCCGTTCAGTCTCAGAATACCTGGCCGTCTTCAGGGAACGGCCTTTGCAATGGCCTTTGCAATGGTTTATGATCAGACCCTTCAGTTACTTGAGTCCTGAGAGAGTGTGCCCTCACCCCCCTGGAGTGTCACACTACAGGTTTTATAGTTTTGACTCTTGTTTAAGTCATGATGGCAGTTGGTATTTGTTGGTGCTGCCAGTTTTATTTTGAATTTGTTTTTTCGGGTCTCATTTTAAGCCGAGACGAACACACTTTGGTATGACTGGATGAGGCCCGCCCACGCACAGCTTCACTCGGACTACATGCAGCCTGTGACTGAGGTCAAAACCAGGAGCAAGAACCGAGTTCGCGCTGTGCAGCAGCTGGTCCAGCGCCTCCGGCTGGTCAAGTCTCCTGCTGAGATTGAACGGATGCAGATTGCTGGGAAGCTCACCTCACAGGT
Source organism: Phyllostomus discolor (assembly GCF_004126475.2). Classification (NCBI taxonomy): domain Eukaryota; kingdom Metazoa; phylum Chordata; class Mammalia; order Chiroptera; family Phyllostomidae; genus Phyllostomus; species Phyllostomus discolor. The sequence goes on from NC_040904.2 coordinate 211,987,409, forward strand.
GGGTTCCTACTGAAAAAGCTGTTTTCAAATGAAAAAAAATCTAAGCTCGCAGGGTTCAGTGGGCACCTTGAGGTTGTGTACTTACTGTGGTCGTTTCCTGGCTGGTGGACATCTAGCTTCTACTCTGACATTTAGTGAACACGCATAGACCCTTGCTCAGCACCTTGCAAGGCAGAGTAAATCTGCCTCCTTATGTCTCTTACCCATGGTCTTAGTTGTTTCTCCTTGGAACAATATAAATTAATTTTTTATTTCCTTGCAATAACTATAATACTAGTAGCAGTAAAACAGTTTGATAAAGAAGAATCATAGGGCCCAAAGTGACAATGCTTACAAGTCTACAGTTGCGGGGAAAGGGTACACTATGGCAACAACATTAACCAGCATGAACGTAAGAAGGCCTGTCACCCAGTGGCTGTCTCACAGCCAGGGGCCAGAGAAGCCGGGTGCAGGCTTCTCTCGTACTCCCTCAGTAAGAGCTGCATTCCCTTTCCTGAATCAGGAGCCACAGGTGCGTACATGGAACACCTAGAAACCAGCGAGTCCAAAATCGAATCTCAACTCGAGATTTTTCTCGTTTTTGGTTATATTGGCAGGCTCCTGCTCTGTAACAAAGACCTCCGGAGTCCTTGTGGAACCCAAGTACAGACCAGTGCTGACAACCTGATACAAACTGCTTTGAAACTCCCAGCAGCACTCTCTCTTCATCAGTGTGTGTCAGGCCTTGACCAGGAGCAGTTGCGTACAGGAACTGGAACAAAACAGTTCAGGCTCATTCAGGCCTGCTGAATCCACCTCCTAGAACAGCGGCACACACGCACTTGAAGCCCACTTTTCTGCCTGTCGTCTTCCCAAAGTTAAACACTGTTTTCCTTAGCTGTTCCCTCAGTCTGTAACCCTCCTCAGTGTGTGCTCTGGTTTGTCAGGGTCTTTCTTCAGGTACACTGTCCGGGGTTCTAGCTACAGCCAGACCAGCAAAGACTACTTACAACTAATTACAAATGCGATAAACATATGTCTTTGTTTTTCTTCAAATCACTGATTTTTAAAATAAGGAAGAGAAGAAGCTAAGAATAGATCTGTGGATAGATAGATAATGTTCAGGGCTCCAGAGAAGTGATCAGCCCAGTGACCAGATGCCTCTGCGTGCAGTGTAAAATCAGGTACACATCTGCCCGGAGTGTTCCGATCCACACTTCTGTCCCTTGTCCACACTGTTTTCCCGAGAGACTATTTTAAGTGTTGTGCCAAAATTTAGAATCTGAGCTATTGTTCCCTTTACGTACCAACCCAGTAAAGACGTCAGACAGGGAGATGGAGTTTGGGTTACTTGTTTTAATGAACCACGTCTGCCGGTGACCGTTCTGTGAGTGTTCCCAACCTGGTCTACAATTACACTGTAAGATTTTGAGGGACTTGTGGTCTGGATGGCGGCATAGGTAAACACAGGTCACCTCCTTGCCCAGCCACATCAGAATGACAACTAAATTGTAGAACAGCCGTCACCGAGAACTGGCAGAAATCAAGTTGCATGGAAATCTGACAACTATGGGATTAAAGAAACCACATCCAAGCCCTGGCTGGCATAGCTCAGTGGATTGAGCGCCAGCTGTGAACTAAAGTGTCACAGGTTCAATTCCCAGTCAGGATACATGCTTGGGTTGCAGGCCATGACCCCCAGCAACCGCACATTGATGTTTCTCTCTATCTCCCTTCCCTCTCTAAAAAAAAATAAATAGATAAAATCTTAAAAAAAAAAAGAAAGAAAGAAACCACATCCACCCCGACTGGTAGAAGGGGCGTGGATGACAGAACCAGATGGTCCCACATCCACATGTGGTGGATAATAATTCAGGAGGGATAGCTCAGGTGTAAGGGGTGCCAGCCCCACACCAAGCCTGCCAGCCCAAGTTACCAATGCCAGGAAGATGATTCCCCTTAGCTTCTGGCTGCAAAAACCAGCAGGGATTGAGCCGTTGGAAGAAACTTATAGAGTCCCAAGCAGTTCCTCTTAAAGGACCCACACACGGACTCACCTACTCAGACTCTGCCCTCCGAGTTCTGGAACCAGGGTAGCAGTTTGAAAGACACCAGTGGCATATAGGGAGGAACCAAAGTGGCTGGCTTCAAGGCAAGAGCTGGAGGACGGCTTTCTCCCAGACGGAAAGGCGGGCAGAGCCACAGAGCAAGCAGGTGCCACATCTGAGACTCCATCAACCTCGCTAACACTGTTTGCCCCACCCTGGAGATCCCCTGAGGCGCCATCCCACCCGATTTACAGCCCTTTACAGCCCGTAACAGTAGCTTTACCATATGAATGGCTGGTCTTGGCTCACGCTTCACAACTTCCTAAATCTTCTCAAACAAGCAACATCTGACCTCAGTGAGCCCCCAGCCCCTGTACCTCTTGCTAAGTGGCCCAAGCCTAGCACTAGCAGCAGCCAGCCTAGATTCACAGCTTGGCTTTTCCTGGGAATCTCCAAGCCCAGCACAAGTAGCAGCCATCTCAGATTGCTTTATAACTTAGGCAGGGTGGCCCTGAGCAAAACAGGTGAGGGCTGACCTTGGCCTCCACCACCCGGGAAACCCCAGGGCCTGCACAACCAGTAGACAGCTACAGACCATGCTGGAGCACCATCACCCTGGCCCTGCACAGCTGGTTCTCCATGCAGGGCAAAGGTTGGTGGTCAGTGGTCGCAGCCAATCCTTCAGTCAACTGGCCTGGAAAATCCTTCCCATTGACCTGTCAACAGCAACCAAAGCTCAACTACAAGAGGAGGGTGTACTCAGCCCACACAAGGGGCACACCTCAAGTACCCAGCTTGGGTGATAGGGGCTGTGCCACTGGACCCTACAGGACACCTACTACATTAGGTCATAATACCAACACAGAGTTATAGCAGCTCTACCTAATATATAGAAGCAAACACAGGGAGGCTGCCAAAACAAGGAGACAAAGAAACACAGCCCATATGAAAGAACAGATCAAAACTCCATAAAAAGAACTAAACAAAGTGGAGATAAGCAATCTGTCAGATGCAGAGTTCAAAACACTTGTTATAAGGATGCTCAAGGCACTTAGTGTGGACCTCAACAGCATAAGAAAAATCCGGTCAGAAACAAAGAAACATCCTTTCTTTTGGGCTACAAGCCAATATAATTTATGCCTACGTGATACTGATGAGTTAGATCTTCTTGCAGTCTGATTTGTTTTAAAATAAGTAAGGGACCTTGCCATTAGAGTTCAGTAACCTTTGCAGAACGGGGAGTTAGTACCAATTATGGGAGAAGCAAAACTGGGACAGGAGTCAGACCTTGCCCAGGCCATCTGTCCTACAGCTGAACGTACATCCTGCCTCCTGCACGTCTCTCCCTGAATCTCCTGTAAATACCTAAATGTGTGCTCTGCCAGCTGTACCAAACCTGACTCTTGTATTCTTTTTCATGGTTCATAATATGAAACTTATCTATATAATAGTTCTCCCCAACCCTTATCTAATTAACTAGTCCCCAAGTTCACTCCCAAGGAGGCAGAATAGTGTAGTGGGAAACAGACACCTGGGTTTAAATACCAAGATGTGTTATTTTGACCTGTGCCTCGTGCACAGCGGGACACCTAATAACCTTTTACTGTCTGTCTGCTTGCCTCTCTTAGTGCCTGCTTCTAACTCTGTCCCGGCCAGAGTGATCTTTATAAATCAGACTGTTCCTCTCCCACTTAAAGTCCTTTAGCGCCTCGCTGTTGTTTTTAGGATTAAGTTTCAGCATGCCCTCGCAGGGCCGTTGGTGGCCTGGCCCCTTCTGCCTTCCTTTGCAGCTTTACGGCTCATTCTCCCACACGCGCTTGACACTCTCGCCGTACTGAACATTCTCGAATGTCACAGTGTCCCTACTTTCACATCACCCACATGTGGACACACAGCCCACACCTTCATGAAATCGTCCCTGCCTTTTCTCTCCACTGTCCCTTGGCCATAGCTGTACAATGTCTCGTGATGTGTTCTGATTATGAGATGCACAGAGTGACATGCAAAAAAAACCCCATTGCACATTCTGAAAGAATCAAAATACAAACATTTCAATAGCAGCTGGTGAGGTAAGAGGGTCAGGTGTTAACTGGGAATGTGAACTACACTGTGAGGAGCCAACCCTAAGAAGTGGCAGTCATGAAGCCTGCCCCTGGATCTGTGCAGGAAGACATCGCACACATCGTAAGGATAGGTGGCCCTGAACCGGGTGCTGTCATCTGTGAGGAAATGGGCTCGTAGGAGGCACGTTCATTACAAAAAGAAAGAAAGCGAGGTCAGGCATTTGACCTCCTAGGAAGCAAGAAGAACTTTTCTATTCAGTTTAGTCTGTGTAGCAGTGTAAAGGTGCCATAACTGCAGAAATTCTCTGCTGTTCAGTAAAAGTTTGAAAGGAAATTAATTTAAAAAAAGAAAAGAAATCCCTGTTTTAAATGAATTGAACCTCACTAGAACTGCCACATTTTTCTTCTTTCTTTTTTTCTACTTTCATTGTATATTTATGTATATAATTATACATACATAAATTATATATAACATTTATTAAAGTGTTTTTTAGTGCTTTTTTACATTTTTTTTATTCACATACAGTTTTCTGCCTTTTCCCCCCACCCCTCCCCACCACCCCAGTCCTCCCTTCCTCCCTCCCTTCTTTCTTTTTTTGTTTACAATTTTATTTATTTCTTTTTAGAGAGAGGGGAAAAGAGGGAGGGAGAAATAAAGGGAAAGAAACATCAATGTTTGGTTACCTCTCGTGCACCCCCTACTGGGACCTGGCCTGAAACCCAGGCATTGCCCCGACTGGGAATCAAACCAGAGACCAGACACTCAATCCACTGAGCCACACTAGCCAGGGCTTTTTTTTTTCTCTTTCATTTTAGCTTCATAATAACTTATAGTGCTAACTAGTTATTTATCAACATTTGTGTGTGTTGATAACTACTTTAACTGATTTTAATTGCTAAATCATTCAGCAAATTTTTAAAAATATTTTATTTATTTATTTTTTAGACAGAGGGGAAGGGAGGGAGAAAGAGTTGGGTTGCCTCTTGCACACCCCACACCAGGGAACCTGCCTAACAACGTAGGCATGCACCCCAACCAAGACTTGAACCGGTGACCCTTTGGTTTGTAGGCCAGCACTCAATCCACCGAGCCACACCAGCTGGGGCCCATTCAGCAAACACTTATAGTAAGGTAGCTAGCTACTGTGGTAGCAGGTACTGCTGTAGGTTTTAAGAATATACAGTGGTGAGCAAAATGGATAGTCTGTGTGTCCCTGTGCTTACGTTCTAGTTGAGGCAAGACAGGAAACAAACACATGGTAAATAGTCAGCTGGAATGAAATGCTGTGAAGTAAAATGAAGCAACAGAAGGGGGAGAGCATGGTGGAAAGTGCTCCTTTAGATAGGGGGCTTCTAGAAGGACAAAACACCGGGGGGAAGGTCAGAATGAGAAGAGGGAGCAAGCTGTGCAGACACTCCCACGGCCGTCCCACTCACTTTTCCTGTTGGGCTCGACGGTGTCGTCGTTTCCTTGTACGTTGAAAAATGTTATTCAAACATTCCTTCCCACATTGCATTCACTTAGAGTCTAACAACTCTAGAGAAATTCCTTGCTACTTGCAGTAGCATACAGTTATGTCCCTGAGCAGCTGATTTGTTTTTGCCCCACAGACACTGGAAATTATGTAACTGACGGAGTTTTTCTCTTTCCGTTGGCTGCTAGAAAACTCCGAGGTAAATTTGTGGACCATCTGTAGTAGCCATAGTGATTGTGGTGTGCATTGTTATTTTTTTTTTTTGAGCTTCATCCCACCAAGCCTTGCCTTTCTTTAACTGTATCCAGAATTTATGCTGTTTTGTATTTTATGTATTCATGTAAGCTAATCAGAATCCTACTTGGGCCCTGACTGGTGTGACTCAGTTGGTTGAGCATCGTCCCACAAAGTGAAAGGTTGCTGGTTCAATTCCTGGTCAGGGCACATGTCTGAGTTATGGGCTCACTCCCGGTTGGGGCATGTGTGAGGGGCAACCAATTGATGTTTCGCTCCCTCTCTTTCTCCCTGCCTTCCCCTCTCTCTGAAAATAAATAATAAATCTTTCCCAAAAATCCCTGCTTGAAATAAGGTACCACAGTGAGTTATAAGCACCTATGTTTATAAAAATAGAAAAACACAACATAGATGTAGTGTAGCTGTCACAGAGAACTAATCGCCAAGGGACATTTGGCAATACCTGATTATCACTGGGAAGTGCTACTGGTATCTGCATTGAATAGGACAGCCTCCGCAGCCAAGAATTATCCAGCCCAAAATGTCGATAGTGCTGAGGTTGGGAAACCCTACTGTAGACTGGGCTTTTCAACCCATAATCTCATTCATTCCCTGCTACAGAAGCATTTGGTTCCATAAGTGACAAATGTGTTTCCATGTAGCTTATCCTGGCAGACAACATATATTCTAACTGGGAAGGTTGGGTGCCCTCCCACTAAACCTGCGATCAGTCAAATATTTCTGAATGCAATATTTTCCCCTTTAGAAATTTATGTTGTCGTGCCCACAGTGTCACAACTTCAGGTTCACAAAATTGGGGGAAGGGTGCTTTTCATTTGAATTCCAGTGTTTTAAATACTTGAATAAGCAAAACAGTTAAAATAAGATTTTCTTTTATCCTCCGTTCCCTTCACAGGCTTTCATAGAGACCATGTTCGCCAGTAAGGCCCCTGTGGAGGAGAGCTTTCTCTACGCTAAGGTGAGCTTCAAATTACTGGGAAGCTTTTGGGGGAGGCAGATGTAGAACAATTTCACTGGCCTGCGGACGGCGTCTGTCCAGCTCTCATGGACGTGACCAGGGCACCAGTGGAGAGGATTTCATTCCTGAGTGTCACTGGTAATGTGTTAGATGAGTCTAAAGTGTGCGGAGCTGCAGTAAAAGGAAGAGGATTTCGGAGGAGAACCACGGAAGAAGGGAAGGCTCACACAAACGTGTGATGAGAAGACTGTTTAAGTACATGTGAAGGCAGAGAGCGGGAGGTCGGGCTGGGCATAGTCGCAGGTGGCTGTCAGTCTCGAGCTCCATCCTAGGACATAGTGAGAGGCGTAGAATTTCCCATTTACCTACCGTCTCTTTGAAATTTCCCAGAGCATGAAGGTTAATAGCCACTTGAAGGGTTGATGTGAGTCACTTAGAGCTGTTGTTAGAATGCAAGCTGTATTCCAGTGTTTAGGAATAAACATGACTGTCTCACTTTACTCGGCCTCGAGCGCAGGTTTTCTGGGTCCGCTTCTGGACTTAATTTGAAAAATCACGGGAAATTTAGAGTACTCAGAAGAAGAGAACAGATTTGGTAATAGGATTGAATAACAGGATTGGGATGAGAATAAGAAGGGGCCTGAAATTACAGCGTGAGAAGTGTTGTTAGATGTGACGGGTAGTTTCCCAGTGATGACCCCGGGGAACGGGATGTACAGGGAGGCGCGGGCTGCTGCTGGGATGGCCCTAAGGAAGTCCTTCTTCAGCCACACTTGCTGCTGTTTTCCAGTTTGAATTTGAATGCCGGGCCCGGGGAGCAGACATCTTGGCCTACCCGCCTGTGGTTGCCGGAGGTAATCGGTCCAACACGTTGCACTATGTCAAGAACAATCAGCTCATCAAGGTACGCGGAATGCCCATGGGTCCAGGTGCCCTAGCAGAAAACTCACTGTCCTCGGGATCCCCCGCCTGCAGCCTGCACAACATAACTGCCATTTATATAAAGTACTTTATGATTTATGAAGTGCTTTTCCAGACATTGTCTCGTTTGATCCTCACACGGCCCTGTGAGATAGGAGCAGTTACTGACATGCCACTTAATAGGTGAGGAAAATAAACTTCAAAAAATTAGGTAACACGGTAGTGCAGAGGCAAGTATTCTACCCTAGAGCCTCGGCTCACTTTCTTTCATAACACCCCTTCTCCAAGGACTGGTAGCTACGTGGGAGCAGGCAGCTTTAAGAATACATTATTAGCGCCCCAGCTGCTGTGGCTCTGTGGGTTGAGTGCTGACCTATGAACCAAAAGGTCACTGGTTCAGCCTGCAGCATGTGCCTGCTGGCGGGGGCATCCAGGCCGGGTGGCCCTGTTGGGGGTCGGGGGTGTGTGAGAGGTAACTGACTACAGGTTGCATCAGCACTTCTCTCTCTCTCTTTAAAATAAAAAAAAATTTTTTTTAAAGAATATTTTATTAGCTCTGAAAGAATTTATCTTTTATGGTTCTCTCCATATGACTATACAAGTAATGAATTGTGTGTTCCTCTAAATCCACTTTTAATTATTTTAATATTCAGTAAATTCAAAATACCAATATAGCAAACAAATTATACCGCATGTTATTTAAATGAATACCCATGAACCACTCAGGCTACTCAAGAGTCAGAACAGTACCGATACCTGTATCTGTGGTGTACCCTTCCTCCTGCCTCCCTCCCACAGGCACTCGCTGGTGGCCCGCATTTTGCAGTTTGTCATTCCCTTGATTTTTTTTAATACTTCTATCACACACGGTATGCTTGCTTATAAAACATGTAAACATATATGTAATGTGTAGTTTTCAGGTACTTAACTTTTGTTTTACTCATTAATTGTGATAATATTAGTTGTTTTCTAACAGAAAATTTATCATTTTGCCAGAAACAAAAATCACATCTATTCCTCAAAGTTACTGTTACTATATATGCACTATTGGATCATTACTCTGGTGTGCCAAGTTCTGTGCTTATTTAGAGATAAATAAGGTATGTCCTGTCTTCAAGGGCACAAGTAGGTCATCTTATTGTAACATGACAAGTAGCAAGACAGAGACATACCCAAAGTTTCCTTCTTCCCCCGCTTGCGTTTTGACAGGGAGCAGAAAGGGAAGTGATGCCCTAAAGTCACATGGTTAAGAGTGATTGTATATGAGTCAGTCCCTAGGTAAGACCCTTACCTAGGGTTTTGTTAACTAAAGGTGATAGTGGTAATGGTGACATTTATGATGGGCTGGTGTTTACACCTAGAAATTCGCACCCAGGCATCCTGGTTCCAGAGCCAGTGCACCTAACCACTACCCAGTGGCCCCTTTCTTAAGGGACCATTCATTTGAAGAATTTAGATGCTGTTTCTTGTGAGAAGGAACCAGAGACAATTAGTCTTCTTTAAATTAGAGCTCTTTAAATTGATGTAACGTGACAGGCACAAGGAGTTTAAATGCAAAGAAGAAACAACCGCCAATCTGGGGGCACATGCTCTGACCCGTCTTACTTTCGTTCCAGGACGGGGAGATGGTGCTGCTGGATGGAGGGTGCGAGTCTTCCTGCTATGTGAGTGACATCACCCGAACCTGGCCTGTCAATGGCAAGTAAGGCTTCTGCAGATCCCACTGCTTCTCGGACTATGGTTACGTTTAGAAGAAATGGCTAAAAATATAGACGGTCCACTCTAGCTCGGGTTAACTGCCTTTGCAAAGCTCCTGATTATTTGCTAAGACTGTTTCATTCATCATATCACCGAATTGGGCACCTGGAAACACCTAATTAACATCCACACACACACATATGTATACGTGTGTGTGTGTGTGTGTGTGTGTGTGTAAGTTGGTAAGCAGATTGATTGATAATAATGGATCACATTTAAGGAACTGACTCACACATTTGCAGGGCAGCCTAGAAACTTGAAGCAACCGTTGATGTTGCAATCTTGAGGCAGAATTCACTCTCCAGTATAGCAAGGCAGTTCTAGCATTTGAACTCATTTAGTATAGGATACGTTTTGGCCCACGTTTCAGCCAACCAAGCAAACAACCTATTAGAGCCTTTCTGACCCCTTAAGCTGTAACAGTGACTCCAGAATCCCTGCTTAGAGGACTCATATCAATAAATTCAGCCTGACCCAACTTTCTGTTCTCCCGCCATCACCCCACACGTCACTGTCCTTTCCCACACGTTCTAGAGTTTTTGTCTGGATAAATAGGAAAAATTATGTAGTTCCTTTTGGTTATTGGGTCACACTTGATACCTAACCTTTCAGGGCCTGCTAGGTAGGAGTACAGTGTAGTTAAAGGTGCAGAGGCAAGTACCAAGGCAACTGCCCGTGGGTTCTCGGCCAGAACCTGGTTCATCTCAGACGGTGGTAGAAGGACCGCTTCCACCAGCAGAGGTGCCTCAGCAGAATTTAGGGGCTCAGTGTCCCCAGCTTCATCAGAGTCGGTCAGCATTGCGCAGCGCAGATCTGTGCGTTCCCGTGCATGTAAATTTCACATTTAAAAAACTTCTGAAGTATTTAGTGGGACTGTGGTGGCGTGGAGTGTGGATGCAAACGTAACAATGTCGATAGTCAACGCAGCCTGAGAGCCGGGTGTGTAGGTGTTCATTGTACCATTTTATTGTTATATTTAAATATTTCTCTATTAGGGAACATTTACATAGTATCTATAATTATAAAAAACATCACAGTGACCATTTTTGTACATTCAGCTTTTTTTGAATTTCAGATTTTTTTTTTAGGACGGGTACTTACAACAGAATTACAGGCTTAGTTTATATGAGCATCTTTGAAGACCTTTGATTTAATTGGCTGTACTAATTTACACTCCTAGCAACAGTACACAAAAATATATACCACCCCACTGTGGTTATTTTATCATTTTCCCCCGTGATTGCTAAAGACATTATTATTCTGAAGACACCTGTAAGTTACTAGTTACCAGAGTATTGACTGGTTTATCCCATGACACATTTTGCCTATAAGGAGTGGATCCCTAAGCTTTTTTTTTTTTTTTTTTTTTTAATAAAAATTGGAAAGGATCACGAGTGACCTGGTACGGCCCTCTGACAGCATTCACAACCGGGTGCACCTTCTGGCCCAGCTCGTGTGTGTCTGCTGAATGGGGGACTGTTCGTGCCGCCGTGTGAAGGGTTGTTGCGCTTCCTGTTGAACTTCTGGGCTGTGATTAAGGTCCTGCCAGTAATGATACGTTGGTCCTAATGAAACACCTACAGCGCCCCATCATCATCACCTTGGAGTTTTTCTCGTCAAACGTGGAAGTAAATATTAAGCAAAACATAATTCCACAGCTGAAAGGCTTTTGGTTTTGTGTTAAAGAAAGGATTTATTGGGCCATCCTCTAGCCAGCAAAGGACCAGGTCGCGGGACGTGCCGTCCAAAGCACCAGCAGCAGGGCCTGGGGGGACGCAACGTGTGTGCTGTCCTGGAGTCGATGGGCACTTTTGTGCCTTATGTTTAGGGAAGGAAAGGGGGTAAGTTGCTTTGAAAGGACTAACATTGGCTACAGTTTAAGGAGCGGTGGTGAAGGCAGCACAGTTCTAGGAGCTCAGTCCAGAGGAAGAAATATTTATTGCTTTTTTAAAAAGATTTTATTTATTTACTTTTTAAAAAGATTTTATTTATTTAGAGAGAGAAAGAGAGGAAGAGAAACATCGATGTGTAAGAGAAACATCAATTGGCCGCCTCTTGCAGGCCCCCAACCAGGGACCTGGCCTGCCACCCAGGCATGTGCCCTGACTGGGAATCAAACCGGTGACCTCTCATTTCACAGGATGGCGCTCAACCCACTCAGCCACACCAGCCAGGGCGAAATAGTTACTGGTTTTGATTGGTTACAGGTAACAGTCCTGAAAGTTCATGCACAACATGCTGGACGTGGTGGTGGCTGGTGCTTGGCTCGTAGATGCTTGGAAGTTGATTCCAAGCATCTACGGCTTGGAGCATCACAGCTCGAACTGCTGCTCAAATACGAGCAGTCTTTTGTTAGTTGGCACAGGGCAATCAGCTGGTTTTCTATTCCTGTCTCTTCCTCTCACTCTCCATAATTTGATTTGTAACATATCAGAATTCTTCTCTTGTCACAAACTCCCTGCATTATCAGTTAATTCAGGTTCTTTGGTTTTCCTGTCCCCAGGTTTACAGCACCACAGGCAGAGCTTTACGAAGCTGTTCTAGAGATCCAGAGAGATTGTCTGACCCTCTGCTCCCCGGGAACAAGCTTGGAGAACATCTACAGCATGATGCTGACCCTGACAGGACAGAAGCTGAAGGAGTTGGGGATCATAAAGAACGTGAAGGAAAATAATGCCTTCAAGGTACCTCACTTCTTTTGGCTTCACTTCTCAAAAACACCTTGCATGCTGCTCGGTTTTTATGGAAAGCTGATCAGATTTAGAAACGGCCTTGGTGATTCTCCAGCTGTAAAAGGAACTTGGATTGAACGGGCATCACAACAAAGCGAGTCAGTACTTATTCCTCCCAGAAGGTGGCAGCACATTCTGCTTCATTGCGTACCGTGTAACTAGCTCAGTCATCAGAGGACATAAAATGAAGTCTAGGGCAAACGTGGAAGGGACACAGAAAGGAAGAGAGATTAACTCTTAATTCTTTTGTGGTGATTTTGAAAAGGTAGCGGTTGGAGGGGATGGTGTTTGTTGCTTCAATGGCATTGTTGAGACTTTAATAGTATCCTCAAGGGCATGTCTTGAGTGAATTTCATCTGTGTCCAAAATGTAATGGTGTTCCACGAAAATGTAAAGCCTCAGCTTTAAATTAAAATGCCGGATGGTCAGTCCCAACAGACCATTAAGGTATTTCCCATTTCCACAGTTAGGCTGCCCGGGGTTTTTTATCGATAGGAAAGAAACTATGAATTCCTCTTGTGCAGGCCGGCAAATCTTTAATAGATAGAAATATCCAGGCCAATAAATGCCTGGTAATTACTGTTATCTGATGTTTCATCCTGTTCCACAAGATGGTAAGAGATACTTAGGGTCCCCAGAGTAGACTTTCTAAGAGGGGTGTGTGAACATTGAAATTAGAACTATTCTAACACAGTCATTCTCCCGTTCCCTGAGAAAAGAGATTTCCATTTGCCATTGTTGCTACCGGGGTTACCCAAGCCTGCATGTGTGTGTATGTTGATAGTGGGAATGAAAGTGTGTGTTAGTTCATCTGCACCGGCAGGGTTTCATACAAGAGGTGGCAGTTGATCAGGCCTCTTGAGCAGTAGCCCAAGGACGGGTTCCATGCAAGCAGCAGAACTATGGGGAAGGTATTAACGTGTATCTCAGTGATTCATGCATGCCCAGCTTTCCCCTGAAGGGGTCGCTGCTCTCATAACACTGTGGCAATTATCTTTTCCAGGCTGCTCGAAAATACTGCCCTCATCATGTCGGCCATTACCTCGGGATGGATGTCCATGACACTCCGGACATGCCCCGCTCCCTCCCTCTGCAGCCCGGCATGGTGATCACAGTGGAGCCAGGTAAAAGGGGTGGGAAGCAGCTCCTGACCCCGTGGGACAGATGCTGGTAGTGTCAGATAAAAAGGAAAACATCACTTATTCTCACCTAAACTAACATAATTAAATTAGGAGTGGGGGCAGAGAATGACTCTGTGTAGAAGGGAACTTTATTTTAGATTTTTCTTGAGCTTTCTTATTTAACATCACACAGTTAGTTTAATTTGACTTCTCCAGCAAACAATACAAGGGGACAACTCTCTATAAGTAGGTATGAAGAAATAAATCTTGCCCTGAGTGGTGTGGCTCAGTGGATTCAGTGCTGGCCTGCAGACAGAGGGGTCACTGGTTCGATTCCCAGTCAGGGCACATGCCTGGGTTGCGGACCGGGTTCCCCAGTGTGGGGCACACTGGAGACAACCACACATTGATGTTTCTCCCTCCCTCACCTCTGTCCAAAAATGAATGGATAAAATCTTTAACAACCATGCCTTTGCCAGGGCCAATTTGTGCTGGTTTCTGGGCAGTAGTGGTGGGCCGCTCACACTGCTGAAGCTCCCAGTGCTTCTCCTGCAGAAAGACCCTCAGGCTCACCGTGTTCTTAGCTGCGCCTGCTCTACAAACTGCACTGAACTGCCCACGTTACCCTACTTCTTCGTATCCAAATTCTTTCTTCTGAGCTTCAGAGAAAGCTGGCGATTTCGTGGTTCCTGGCTTGCATGATGCTAAGCGTTGGGCAGATTTCAGCAGAGATGCGGTAGCCATGACAAAGTGTGAAGAGTGCTATTACAAGAGTCAGTTTTTAAATACTGATGCTGTTTTTGTTGTGAAAACTGATTTTATTCTTAGATTTCAAGTATTTCCATCTCTAAAGTATGTAATTATAGCTGGGACATGGCTTTCTTAGTCATTCTGGAATGTGAACCTCTTTTTAACTAAGGTATAGTTGATATACAGTATTATATTAAAGGTGTTTAACATAGTGAGATTTCACATTTATGCACCTCACAAAGTGATCACCATAAAAAGTCCCTTATCCGTCTGCCACCAAAGTCACTGTGGTGTTATTGAAGTGTATTCCCTGTGCTGTACTTGACCCCCCTCTGACTTACATGGTAACTCTAACTTTGTACCTCTGTTCCCCTTACTTCCCTTCACTTTTTCTCCCACGCCCCACTGCCCAGCCCTCTGGTAACCATCAGTTTTTCTGAATCTGTGAGTCTGTTTTGTTTGTTCATTTGTTTAGGTTTGTTTGTTTGTTTTTAAGATTTATTTTTAGGGAGGGAAGGGAAGGAGAAAGAGAAAGAGAGTGAGAGAGAGGGAGAGAGGGAGAGAGAGAGATATGGTTCCTGGGGGCCGTGGCCTGCAACCCAGGCATGTGCCCTGACTGGGAATCGAACCTGCAATGCTTTGGTTCACAGCCCGAGCTCAATCCACTGAGCTACGCCAGCCAGGGCCATTTCTTTAGTTTTTTTAGATTTAACATGTGTGAAATGATACAATATTTGTCTTTCTATGACTTACTTCACTTAGCACAATACCTTCTATGGTCTATCCATGTTGTCACAAATGGCAAGATTTCATTCTTTTTCATGTCTGAGTAATGTGTAAATACACATTCAATTTTCCTTTATCCATTTATGGACACTTCTTGTGTCCGTATCTTGGCTACTGTACATAATGCTGCGGTGAACATAGGGGTGCACATATCTTTTCAAATACTGAATTAGTGGGTTTTTTCCTTCGAATAAGCACCCAGAGATGGAATTGGCGGGTCCTTCTTTGTCTCTAGTTATAGCCTGTGTTTTAGAGTCTGTTTTGTCCAATACGAGTATTGCTATCCCAGCTTCTTTTTTTTGTTTTGTTTCCATTTCCATGAAATATCTCTTCCATCCCTTTACTTTCAGTTTATGTGTGTCTTTCAGTCTGGAGCCTCACATGGGCAGCATATGCAAGGGTCTTGCTTTTCTGTCCATTCAGTCATCCTATGTTTTTTCAGCGGAGCACTTAGTTTACATTTAACGTAATTTTTGATAGATATGTACTTATTGCAATTTTAATAGTTTTCATACTAGATTTATAAGTAGCTGGTCTATCATCTTTATGTTGCCTTTACTAGTGAGAACTTTTTTTCTTTCATATATTTTCTTATTTCTAGTTGTGGCCTTTTCTTCTCCACTTAAAGAATTCCCTGTAACATTCCTGGTAATGTTTGTTTAGTGGTGGTGAACCGCTTTAGCTTTTGCCTGTCTCCGAAAATCTTGATCTCTCCTGCAATTCTGAATAATAACCCTGCTGGGTGGAGAGTACTCCTGGCTGCAGCTACTTTCCCTTTCATCATGTCGTGTGTGTTGTGCCCCTCCTTTCTGCCTGCAAAGGCTCTATAGGAAAGTCAGCTGACAGTCTCATGGGCATTCCCTTGTATGAAACTAGTTGTCTCTCTCTTTCTGCTTTTAAGATTCTCTTTTTGTTTTGAACAGTTTAATTAAAATCTGTCCTGGCATGGGTCTCTTTGGGCTCATCTTGTTTGGGACTCTGTGCTTCCTGGACTTGATGTCTGTTTCCTTGGCCAGATTAGGGAAGTTTTCACCCATTATGTCTTCAGGTAGGTTTTCCATCCCTTTCTCTCTCTTCTCCTTCTGGGACCCCTGCGATTCAAATGTTAGTACCCTTGATGTTGTCCTAAAGATTACTTATGCTACCTTTATCCTTTTCAGTTCTTTTTTATTTTTGATCTTCCAGTTGGGTGACTTTCACTGTCCTGTCTTCTTGATTGCTACCCATTCTTCTGAGTCTTCTGGCCTGCTGTTGATTCCCTCCAGTGTGTTTCTCGTTTGAGTTGTTGTATTCTTCAGTTCTGATAGGTCTTTTTTTGTAATTTTTATATCTTTGTTGAAGTTCTCACTCAGTTTATCCACTTGTCTGCAGAGTTTGGTGAGCATCTTTATAGCTATTACTTTGAACTCTGTCTAGTGACAGCTTAGCTCAGTTTCATTTAGTTCTTTTTCCACAGTTTTATCCTGTGTTTTTTTTGTTGTTGTTGTTTGTTTGTTTATTTATTTGGAACATACTCTTCTTTTAAAGACTTTATTTTTAGAGAGAAGGGAAAGGAGAGAGAGAGAGAGAGAGAGGGAAAAAGAGAGAGAGAGAGAGAGAGAGAGAGGAACATCAGTGGTTGCCTTACCTGGGGACCAGGCTGCACCCAGGCATGTGCCTTGGCCAGGAATTGAACCGGCGACCTTCTGCCCTGCATGATGACGCCTGACCAACTCAGCCACATAGGTCACAGCTAGAACATAATCTCCTCTCTCTTTATTTTGTCTGTTTGTTTCTATGTATTAGGTAGGTGAGCTAAATCTCCTGGTGTTAAAAAATGGCATTATTTAGGTGTCCTTTGGGGTCCATTGGTGGAATCCCTCTTGTCACCAGAGCCAGGTGCTCTGGAGGTATTATTCCCTAGGTGGACTAGTGTGGCCTCCTGTTGTGGCAGGGCGACAACTTCAATGGACACACTGGCAGGTGAGGCTGGGCCTGGCCCGCTGGCTGTGGGGGCCTGGCCACGGCTGTTGCAGGCTCGCTGGTGAGCAGGACCAGCCTTCAGTGTGGTTGGCTACACAGCCCAGCTACACTGGTGCAGACACACTGCTGTGTGCTGGTGCCGACTGAGGCCACCCACTGGGTGTGGCAGACCAAGAGCATATTTGGAGGGGTGCTGGCCTGGGTGGGTCCTCAGGGACATGCCGGGATGGGGTGAGCAGTGTCAGCAACGTTAATGGAGAGTGTCAGGTACCACGCCTGCCAGTGTCAGACCAGCTGCGTTACAGAAAGGGGGAGATGACGCCCACCAGCACCCCTGACTCAGGAGAAAATCCCAGCAGACTCCTGTTCCTGCAGCGCACACCCTAAAGTCAGCCAGTGCGTCATCCTCACATGTGACTCAGGTGCTTTTCAAACTGCTGCCTCTGTGCTAGGACTCAGAGCACAGCTTGGGTTTCCTTCCGCTGTTTGGCTCTCCCAGACATGAGCCCCACTGGTCTTCAAAGCCAGATGTTGTGGGTGCTCCTCTTCCTGGTGCTGGTCCCCCAGGCTAGGGCTTGGCCCCCTCGCTCTTCGACGATGACCTCCACAGCCATGATGTCCCTCCCACTTGTGAGTCATCACGTAAGGAATAGGGAATGGGGGGTAGGGTGAGTGTTGACTAGACTTTCAGTGTGGCCTTTTCTGCGTATCTGCAGCTGTAGGACATCTGTCCTGCTGGTCTTCGGTCCTCCTCCGAGACGGCTGCTCTATGCGTAGTTGTAGCTCAGATGTCGGTGAGAGGAGGCGAATGCGGGATATTTCTGCTTTGCCACCTTGAACTCAGTACCAGGAGGCTTGTTCGTGACTGCCAGTTTAGCTTGTCCGTGAAGTGTTGTTCCTGGTGGTTGGTGCACGATCCCCACAACCATCATGTCTCTGGATGGGATCGCTGAGTTGGGATGCATCTCTCACAGCGCCCTTTGACCCCAGTCATACGTTGCTGCCTGTGGCCTCACCTTACCCGTTAGTCCCATCGAGTCGGCACATGGGCGCTCCCTAGACCTTGACTGCATCTTTCTCTGATGATCTTTTCTTTTTATCACAGAGCAGCAACCAGCTGTGAGCATAGGTGGGGAAGTGTACCGTTTCTTTACTGAGAAATGACTCTTGTCTGTCTGACTTCATGGTTAGAAACCTGGGTACCTTGGGGCTCTTAGAATTTTCCAAATGTTCATTAAAATCTTCCTGTTTCTCTTACTTTATTTACAGCATGTACATCAGTTAAGTTTATGGCTTATTTGAGAGGGTTTATTTGAATATTTCTGCACCTTCTGGTTGTTCGGTCTTATAATCTCTAAATAAGTGTCTTGAAAATATATTTTGAAACATCTTATGTCTTTATTTTAGCAAAGCTCCCTTTTCTCACAGGACCGTCAGGCAGAGAAAGAATTCATTTTTGCTCTCCAGCAGTTCCCAGCATTTATGGACATACTCATGGGTCAAGTGGCTTTAGTGGCCTGATTGAGCCTCTAAACTATGACAGAATCATGATTGGCATTACTGCAGTTATATGGAGCCTGCGGTCTGGGCCAGAAACTAACTATAGTAATAGTTTTAGTAACGACAGTCAACATCTATTGACCATTATGTACCAGGTGCTTTTATATGTATTGTCTCATTTCATCTCCATGACTCGTAGGTAGACACTGTTAAGATCCCAGTTTTACACCTGAGTTTTAACAGGTTAATTTACCTACCCCGAATCATCCAGTGACTGCCTGTTGTAAACAGCACATTCTTTTTTTCTACTTCTCAGGCATTTATATTCCAGAGGATGACAGAGATGCCCCGGAGAAGTTCCGTGGTCTTGGTGTACGGATTGAGGATGACGTAGTGGTGACTCAGGGCTCACCTCTCATCCTTTCTGCTGATTGTCCCAAAGAGATCAGTGACATCGAACACATCTGCAGCAGGGCCTCTTGACCCCCGCTGCGGCCCGCGTGCATCTCAGGTTCAAGGGCTGTGCGCCGGCGCCCGTGCACATGAGCTTTCTGAGCGTTGTCTGCGTGTGTACCTTCGTCTGCGAGTTCCGTTTGGGAGTGCGGGGACTGTGTGAGTGTGTGTAGTCGTGTGTGTGGTCTTTTTTGTTCTGAGTAGCTAGAAATCAGGAAAGTTGAATTTTTGGACTGTATGTTACTGCAACGTTAGAAAAACATTAATTCTGCAGAGTTAATGACCCAGGCAAGTTTAATTTTTAAACATAAAGATAGTTCTCGGTTATATCTGTTCATGCATTCCAGTTAACGCATTTAAACACATTTAAATACAAATTTCTCCTCCCCGGGTCTTTTCCTTTCAGAGCTTTTGCTAAGATCCAGCTAATAGCGTAAGATACTTGTGTGACGCGTGTATTTGGACAAGTCACCAAGGCCTGCACTAGAGGCCACCCGTCGTGATTGTGTGTGGCGAATACATGCCTTTCACGCAGGTACCAGCCTCTTCCAGAGCCTGCACGCCTCCTGGAGCCACGTGAGCCCTCCTGGCGCTGGTGTCCTGCAGTCCCACAGCGTAGCACCGTCCAGGTTCCAGCAACACTAGCTATCAAACAAAGCAGCTTCGAGCCTTCTCACTCTTTGGTTGCCTAGGGCCTGGAAAGTGTTTAGATTCTTGAATAGGAATGAAAGAGAAAAAAAGGTATATATATATATATATATATATATATATATAGGTGTCTGCTACAGATCCAACCCTCTGTCTGTTCTCAGTCTAAAGGTGACTGCTTTCCCAGACACCCACACTCCCTTTATACATTCTGAACACACTGCCTCATAGCACACCCTGGAAGCTGCTGCTCTGGCCAAGGGCAGGCCCTCCGCTTACCTAAAGTGAGAGGAATGGCACCTCGTTTCCAGGGAGATACTCCTGTTAGCGTTCTGTGATGTCCTCTAGTGCTAACAGAAACAAAATACGAAACCCACCAAGTGCCTATCGACAGCCTGAGATCTTCTTTCTCTGCTGATAGCACGGGAAGAAATCTCTCTCTCAGCACACCACGGGACACAATTACACGAGAACTCAGATTGCAAAGTGAACAAGGCTAGAGTTTTGCAGATGGTTTATTTGGGAGCTTCTGTCAAAAAGAGAAGCTTTGAGAACTAGTGTGTCGTCGTCTTTTAAAACTGGATACGAACCTAAGACACATAAAACATGCTGATGACCGGAGCATCAATTTGAGGGTTTTTAAGACAGCTCATTTCCGCTGAGCGCCGGCGAGGGGATTAACGCTCACTGCGGCGACGGAGGCTCGCCCACCTTACCCGGGAACCCAGGGTACGGAGCCCAGAGCGGACAGGCAGGGCCTTCATCAGGAGACATCACACAATGACCCAAAGTGGCACAGACCATGCCCTCACAGCGTTTGCCCGCAATGCCTGGCTTTGCTGACCTGATCTAAGCAGCCGTGGGGACGGATGGCTGCACAGCTGGAGTCACCCTCTCCTCCTGCCTTCCCTCCAGCCTCTCGGGCCTGTGCTGCCTTCCAAAAGGATGGGACTGAAAATAAATCCACAACTCAGGCTTCTCACCTGCGGGCCCCTGTGGCCCTAACAGCCCTTACATTGGGTTTCCTTTGTTCATTCACAGCCCTGGAATAAGGAATTTCCCTTCTCCCTAAAAATTGTCTCTGGTCGTCAGTGTTTCGGCTAAGCGTTTAGGCAGGTTTTTTTGTATAGCAGCATAAAACAGATTCCTGAAGCAGACTCCTTCCAGTTAGATGCCAGTCGAGTTGCACAGGCGTTGCAAGTAGTAGTTCGGAAGGCTTCTGTGGAGCTCTGGGCTGATTTGTATTCCCTGACCCAGGTACATTGCCCTTGGAGCCCCAGATTGACCGTTGCCACTAGACATTGGAGTCAGACTGTCAGAACCATCCCGAGTGACCTAGTGCGCATCTCAGAGTGGTGCTGGGGGCTGTCCGTTAGGTCCAGGCGCGTGAGCGGCCGGCCGTGCACAGCGCGGGCATCTCATCCATCCTTCGCCGCACCACAGACGTGCCCCACATTTCCCCCCGTGTCTCAGCGTGATGAGTGCCCCGTGCACATAGCAGGCTCTCCCAGAACAAAAACCATAGTTTTCAGAAGTCTTTCAGGTGTTCCACTGGGAGTGTTCTCCCTGCATTGAGTAGATGAGCTTGAATCATTAACAGTGCCATCTAAGTGAAGCTTTGTTCTCTAGATAGCCACTGCCACATACTTTTCTATGTTTGTTTCAGAAATTGCTGTTCCCCTCTGCCCCCCAAAATCAGGAAACGGACTGTACAGTAAAAACCCTACTCTTCCCATAGCCCTAAAATCCACGTTAGGAAGCTACTTCTGGTGGTGGTGTCAGGGTCTCTGTGTGGGTTTTAAGCCTGGGCAGATATACTTCAAGCTACAGTGTTTGATGCTCCTACTAGAATGAGAAGATGAACACATGAAGAAGCCCTGACGTTGGGGCAGAATTCCATGGTCACAAAGCATGTGGGTCCTCCTGGCTGCTCTTCTGACCTCAGCCCCTGTGTCACGGGAGCTTGGGGTGAGCATCAGTGTTATTTGGGTCGGGGGTGCCCACGAAAACAAGGCATCGTGGGGTGTGTTCATGAGGATCTAAGAGGACTAGTTTTCTTAGCATTTCTTAATGCTTTGTATGAGTTTCGTGCAATTATATGAATTTGGACAAAATGCTGTTACTTTTAAGGCCCTTTCCACTGAATATAGTTGTCATTCCCCAATAAGGGAAAAACATTTGTTATTGTCATTTTAAAAATAAATTATAAAACAATAAAAGTGTAACCCATGTGTGTGTGATTTTCAAATCTAGAATCTACAGCTTTAAGAACATTTTGATTTACAATTTTTTTAACCCTCACCCTTGTATATGCATTGCTTTTAGAGAGAGAGAGACATCGATCAGTTGCCTCCCATATGCACCCTAACTCAGGGTCACACCCACAACCTAGGTGTGTGCCCTGGCTGGGAATTGAACTCACAATCTCTTGGTGTACAAGCCAACACTCCAACCAACTGAGCCACTGGGCAGGGCTGATTTACAAAATATTTTATTTTACAGAGTGTCCATTCATTGCTGTCACAGAATCATGATAGCAAACACGACATGTCTTACCAGTCACAGATCGGGGAGAAAACAGTGGATTAGATGCAGCCCATTCAAAGACTGACTCAAGGATCCAGTGTATAACACGGTGCCTGGGCTTGGTAACACTGTATCGTATAAATGAAATTTGTGAGTAAGAGTAGAGCTTAAAATGTTCTCCCACAAAAAAACAAAACAAATATGTGAGTTGACCGGGGCATTAATTAACTAGATGAGGGGCATCCTTTCACAATATCTTAAACATTTTGTCAGTTATGCTGCAAGGAAGCTGGGGGCAAAAATGGTTTACTCTCCACAAAACTAACCCATGGGTCTTCAAGCAGCCCCTATAGAACTTGGATCTAAACTAGAGCCGTCAGCATTTTATAAAGGTTGGTTTTTGTGGGGAAGTAGGGTCAACTTGCAAAATTGTAAATATGTGAACTACTGGTTCCGGCTTTCGGCTCAGAGGAGGCGAAGCCACAGCTCTGGCCGACCCAAATCCGGATTCACTCGACACCAGCCCCCTCCACCGTACTGTCGAAGTTCGACCCTGAAAAGATCAAAGTCGTACACCTGAAATGCAATAGTGGGCAAGTCAGTGCCACATCTGCCCTGGCCCCCAAGCTCGGCCCCTTGGGCCTGTCTCCAAAAAAGGTTGGTGATGACGTTGCCAAAGTGACTGGTGAATGGAAGGGCCTGAGGATTACTGTGAAACTGACTATTCAGAAGAGACAGGCCAAGACAGGTAGTGCCTTCTGCCTCTGCCCTGATCATCAAAGCACTGGAACCACTAAAAAACAGAAGCAAAAACACACTAAGCACAAAGGAAATACCACTTTTGACCAGATCGTCAGCGTTGCTTGACGGATGCAATACTGATGGGCTGGAGAACTCTGGACCTGTTGAAGAGATCCTGGTGACCTCCCAGTCTGCAGGCTGTGATGTTGATGTCTGCCACCCTCCTGACATCACAGATGACAACAGTAGTGGAACAGAATGCAAGCTAGTTACCTACAAAAGAATATTTCAATTAACCATTTGACAACCAAAAATAAATAAATATGTGCACTTTCTGAGCGAGCCATATCAAGAATCCTATGTGACGCTGGCTGGTGTGGCTCAGTGGATTAAGCACCAGACTGCAAACCAAAGGATCACTGGTTCGATTCCCAGTCAGGGCACATGTCTGGGTTGTGGGCCAGGTCCCCAGGATGGGCAACCACACATTGATGTTTCTCTCTCTCTTTCTCCCTTCCCATCTCTCTAAAAATAAATCTTTTTTTTTTAAAGAACCCTATGTGTAGCTTTCTCTCCCTATTAGGAATCCTATTTAAAATCGGAGGCATTCTGTAAGGCATGCTTTCCAACATTTTTCACTCCTGGCACATAAAAGGATATTTTTTGTACAGCACAACAGAATACACTTGGGATTTAGGAATATGTACATGTGATTTGGATTAAAAATTCATTACATATCTACATAAGAAAATTCAAAGTATACAGTGTTTTATTGAAAATTTTTAATTTATGAAATACTTCTAAAATAATTTTTAAAATATCAAGAGATATAGCTTACTTTTGGCAACGTGACCTTTTATGGTTCAAGTACAGTTGTGTCCACTTTGCCACCACTTTCCCCGGCCCCACCCACCCCCACCTCCCACCTTCAACCCTTCCCCTCTGTGGTTTTGTCCATGGGTCCTTTGTACATGTTCCTTGACTGCCCTTTCATGACTTTTTTGATAACAGGCTAAAATGCCTCCACATCATTCCTGATGCAGGCTTTTTAGTAACAATGTCTTCATCATAAAAGCCATCAACAATAAACTTCCACAAAAAAAGCTGAAAAAAAGATGAAAATTTTTATTATTCAAAAGTTTCCCGCCCTGGCTGGCGTAGCTCAGTGGATTGAGCTCGGGCTGCGAACCAAAGCATCGCAAGTTCAATTCCCAGCCAGGGCACATGCCTGGGTTGCAGGCCACGGCCCCCAGCAACTGCACATTGAATCTTAAAAAAAAAAATTTCCCCTGCCTGATGTTGTTCAGTGGACTGAGCACCGGCAAAGCAAAAGGTTGCTGGTTTAATTCCTGGTCAGGGCACCTGTCTGGGTTGTGGGCCAGGTCCCCAGTTGGGGGTGTACAAGAGGCAACCGTTTCTTTCATATCAGTGTTTCTCTTCCTCTCTTTCTCCCTCCTTTCCCATCTCTCTAAAAATAAATAAAATCTTATTTAAAAATGTTATCATTGAACTCATGAATAGATAAAACAAGGGACCTATCCATACAATGAAATGTTATTCAGCCATAAAAAGGAATGAAATACACATGCTACAACATAAGGAAATTTAAAAAATATTACGCCTAGTGAAAGAAGCCAGACAGAAGAGGCACGTATTATATAACTCCATTTTTTGTATGATTCCATTTATGTAAAATATCCAGAACAGGTAAACTGGTGGAGACAGAAAGTAGATTAGTGGCGGTCAGGGGCTCAGAATAGGGGGAAATGGAGAGGGAATGCTAACAGGTACAAAGTTTCTTTTTTAGGTGGTAGAAATGGTCTGGAATTAGTGGTGGTAGCTTCCCAACTCTGTGACTATACTAAAAACCAGTGAATTGTATACGATTACGGGGATTTTATGGTTTCTGAATTAAATCTTAATTTACCATTGATATTAAAAAGGCATCTAGTAACTTTCTTTTATTTCTAAAGATTGTATTTACTCTCTAGAGAGAAGGGAAGGGAGGGACAAAGAGGGAGAGAAGCATCAATGTGTGAGAGATCCATCAACTGGTTGCCTCTCACATGCTCCCAACAGGGGAACCAGGGCCCCAACCCAGGCATGTGCCCTGACTCAGAATCAAACCAGTGACCTTTTAGATTTCAGGCTGGCACTCAATCCACTGAGCCACACCAGCCAGGGCTAGTAATTGACTTTCAGTGACAAAATGTAATGTGAAATTTCTTATAATACGGATTTCCAATCAAATTAAGATCACATCAAATGTTTCAAGATAATGAAGTTATAATTTGTAGAATGTACATGTATTTTTTAATCCTCATGCAAGTATATGTTTACTGATTTTTTTTTTTTAGAGAGAGAGAAACATTGATTGGTTGCCTCCCGTACATACCCTGACCGAGGATAGGACCTGCCAACTTTTGATGCGTGGGATGACACTCCAACCAACCGAGCCATGCAGCCAGGGCCGTACATGTATTTTTAGAATAGTCACCCTGCCTATAGCTCTGACCACAAAGGTCAGAAGTACCCGGTGTACGTGAAGCAGAAAGCAGGGCTATCTGGGGCTACACCTGCAGAGTCCGGTCTGCAGGCCCATGACACCCACGGCCGGCATGACCTCAGGAGCCCGAAACAGCATCTGCTCCAGTAACTCCATGGCTTCCTTGTCTTTGATGAGCAAAGGCACACTCAACAGCTGCTGCTGAAGTGGATGGCCAAGTGACAGAGCTCCTCCTCGGCCATATTTAAGTGAGTCCAGGGTTCCTGGTGCTAAGGTGACAGGTAAGGGGGCTCTGGCTGCGCCAAGTTCCATCCATCTGGCCACCCTGAGGACAGAGGGGATCAGTGTCTCCTACATGCCAATGTCAAGGCACATCACTTAGGGCACAGGTGGCCTAATCCAAGGGCCGAATCCGGCCCTCCACCTTGTTTTATCTGGCCGGGCACCTTGTTTCTACCTGGCGGCACCGCTGAGCTCTCGCTTAACTGTCAAGGAGTAGTTACATTTACACAGTCCTAAAATGACATTCGGCCCTTTGAAGGCAACTGTGAGGCTGATGTGGCCCCCAGTGAAAATGAATTTGACACCCCTGACTTAGGGTATTTAAAGTCATAAAACCTAGAATTATGTTGAGTAGGGCTTACCTTGCCCATAAAAATGTGCAGTACTGTGTAGACACTGATCCAGATTTCTACCAGTTTTTAAAGCCCAGTGGCTCTGGCTAGTTGCCACTGAATACAGTCTTTCTTTTCCTAGAAAAGTTGGGATTGGGAAGCCTACAATGTATGCCAAAAAATGTTGGGTTATGTTTCTCTGCATATTGTATAGATTAAAATCTGCAATACTCTATAGCCAATCCCTGCACTGATTTTAATCTGGCAGTGAACAATACGTTATATGTAAACAATTCTTTACCAGAGGGATCACTATATATAATACATTGTACTTGACATTGCATAAAGTAGGTACATCAGGTGCAGAGTCCACCTGCGAAAGCCCAAAAGAGTCTACCTTGACAAAAAAATTTATTAGAAGAGTATGGTGTCTCCTCAACAAATTAAACAATTACCACTTGACTCAGCAATTCTACTTCGGAGCACACACTCAAGAGAATGGAAAGCAGCAGTGTCCGCAATGGCCGAGAGATGGAGACAGCCCGAACGCCCATCAGTGCGTGAATGAGTGAGCCAGGTATACAAATCCATGCAGTGGGATATTATCCAACTTTAGGAAGAAATGAAATTCTGATCCCTGCTACAACGTGGATGAACCCTGAAGGCATTATTATACTATGTGAAATAAACGAGATAAAAAAAAAAAAAAAGAACCAACCAGTGTGATTCCACTTTTACAAAGTGCTTAGAGTCATCAAAACCATAGAGACAGAAAGTAGAAAGGTGGCTGCTGGGGCTGAGGGGAGCGGGGATGGGGAATTAGCATCTAATGGGGACAGAGTTTTAGTTTGGGAAGATGATAAAGTTCTGGAGATAGATGGTTGGGATGGGTATAAAACCACATGAATGGCCCTGGCTGGTGAGCTCAGTGGATGGAGCACGGGCTGTGAACCAAAGGATCGCAGGCTCGATTCCCAGTCAGGGCACATGCCTGGGCTGCAGGCCATGACCCCCCAGCAACCACACATTGATGTTTCTCTCTCTCTCTTTCTCTCTCCATTCCCTCTCTAAAAATAAATAAAAATAAAATCTTAAAAAAAGGAGTAGATACTTTAAAAAAAGATTATTTAAAAAAATTAAAAATTAAAAAAACATGAATGTACTTAATGCCACTGAACTATACACTAAAAGTGATAAAAATGATAAATGTCATGTATATTTTACCACAATAAAAAATTTTAACTATATTTAGCATGTGCACTGGGGGAAGAGGAGGGCAAAAGGCAGATTGAGGTCGACAGAGTATTTCAGTGCTTAAAATAAGAACCAATACAAAGCTAACTTAGTATCATCAAATACAGGAGTTTGTAACTCAGGGTCCCTGCAGTCATCAGACTATGAAGAGTCATGTATCTGGGCGTACCTATTTTTAAAAAGGTATACCCAGGAGAGTTACCAAGAAATAGTGTCATAGAAAGTGGCTGAAAGAGCAGAGGCTATTTTGGGTGGAAAGAGAGAGAGAAGCTTGGTGGCTGGCTCCAAACAGCTACAAAGCTGTCAGAGAGCCTCCTACTCTATGCTGCTCCGTTAGGCAGAACAAGAAGTGGTGGGTGGAAGCTAGCGCTCACAGACACTCGGAGTTTTAGAGGTAAAGGGATGTTAGGGGCTTTGTCCAACCGCCTTTCAGAGAAGTCTAAAAGATGGGGTGACTGGCCTTGGATCACACAGCTAGTCAGTGCAGTGGGGTTTACGAGGAGGTCTCTCACCTCCGAGATTGGGGTGCTTTCTCAACAGCACGCTGATTCCCAAAGCCCGCTCCAGACCACGTCCACCCTCTACGATTTTGGCACTTTGCCTCCTCAAACTTTGCTGAATACATCACCCTCCATTGTTGAGGAAAATATGAGCTCACTGGAAACCCCCTCTCCTTCACTCTCTTACATGCGTGAATGTCCTCCCTCTCTTTTCAAAATAACGAAGTATCCATTTCCTTCTACAATAAATCTTAGCCTGGAGAATCTTGTACTAACACATATAAGCACAACAGGACTACAAAATACAATGATTCACACCAAAATGATATCCCAAATTAACAGCTCAGTGAAACAAAAACAACATAGGAAGCGCCAACATGGAACGCTACAGACCTTTTTTTGTTTGTTTGTTTCACATTATAAGAGAGTTTATTTAGAAAGTTACAGAAGTAGAAGTGAGCCAGCTGGGCCGCATGGCCTCAGGAAACAAGTTACAGAAGCAAAAGAAGGACGCTTGGAGCTTAGAGAGAGAAGGGCGCAGGTAAGGGGCCTGGGGGAAGGAGGGGGACGGGGGAGGAGGACGAGGACAGGAAAGGCCAGGGCTTGCTCCCACAAGGTAGAGCTTGCTGATCTTTTTTTTTTTTTTTAATAAGTGGATTTGTGTTCTCTAGAAACAACTGGTAGTAGCGAGAAGCAGTGCAGATGTTTTCTCTTGGGCAACAGCAAGAAGCCTGCGCACAGTTGGATTTTGCCGTGGGGGAAACACGTGAGGGCAGCCCAGGACTGACTGGGCAGCCCCTGGAAGCTGTGAGGGGCGCCCTACAGTGCGGGACACCCAGGGGCGGGGCCTGTCCGTTGCTCAGCGTTTACTGAGCTGCGACTGAGCCAGGCGCTAGGGGATGCGAAGGTGAATCGGGAACACACACAGCCCCTGCCTCAAAGAGCCCCTAGTTTGCTGAGAGACACTGGCTTGTAAATAATTACAAAGCAGAATTGTGTCAGAACAGAGTTAGTTGCAGGGATGGCATGAAGGAGGAAGGACGGGCTGCCTTAGCCAAGAGAGTAAAGACCACTGGTCAGAGAAGATACCCCCGTTTCATAATAACATTTCCACATTTGGCTAGCACTGTCATTCCCAGTATTATCTCACTTGTACTTAGGATGAGCCTATGCAGTAAGTAGATCGCTAACCTCACTTTACGGTCAAGGAAAATAGGCCCCTGAGGACGTGACTCACCCGACGCCATAAAGTAGAGGATATGAATGGAATTCAGTTCCTTGAACCTGAAACTGTGATTCGTAAACCTAACACGGAGCTCTTCTTACAAGGCAGTCTGTGTGCACTATCTCATTGAATCTCTGCAGCAACAATTCTTAACAGCCTTCATTTTATAAATGAGAAAAGCAAGACTTTCAGAAGTTCAAGTAACCCGTGGAAGTCAGGATTCGAACTGAGCTACGGCTCAGAACTTGAATTTGCTTAACCTTCCCTTCCCTTCACATTTCTCACCCATAAAATAGGAATCCTACGCATCTGGCCACCCAGTTATTCTCGCACACGGATCTTCGCTCGTTCTTTGATTTTGCATTTGACCCACTTTGTAGTCATTACTGTTGTCGGCCTTTTTCGGTGGAACACAGGCTGCTCGAGGGCTCGGACTGTCTGTACCCACCTTGCCCACCCTCGGGACTCCGACGTGCAGCGCAGGGCCTGACCCACGGGGGGCGCCCAACAAACATCCGTTCAGTCAGCAACTCGTCCCAGAGGAAAATGAGTTCTCTCTCTCTCTCTCTCCAGGCTTCATCGGACATGACTTCCCCGGAAGGATTCTGGGAGAAGTAACCAGGGTGATGGGGTGTTACGAACGACCACGGCTGGGTACTTCGGAACCATCTGTCGCCAAGGGAGGTGAGATGGTGATGGGCAGCCCTACTAGGATCACGGGCAGGGCCAGCACCGCAAGAGTGTGACCCGCGCCGTCACACAGGGCTCTCTGGGCTCAGAAGGGCCCTGCACATGGGTTAATGCTCTGCTGTTGCTGTCTCGAGATTCTTAATAATTTTTTAACAAGGACCCTTGCATTTTCACTCTGCACAGTGCGCTGCGAATTATGCCGCCGGTCGTGATCACACCCAACGGGTGGTGACGGAGGAAGTGGGAACAGGAGAACATTTTCTGCCAAAACAAGGTGGAGGAATGCTGGAAAGCCCGAAGCTGGGAACACCGTGGCTACCGCACGAGTCTGTGCCTGTGCGCCCCGCTCCTCATGCAGCGGCCTGTGAGCTCCTCTACAGCAGAGAGGACACCCGATTCAGTGCTGGCGGTAGCTCCACATGGTGCCTAGCATTTTCGTTTAATTAGGTTTATGACTTTGAGATCATCATAGGTTTTATACGTAGTTGTAAGGAATAATACGACGAGACCCCGTCTGCGCCATACTCAATCTTCTCCAGTGTCGGCATCTCACAAAGCTATCGTGCAGCTTCACAGGGGTATTGGTCAAGACACGACCTTGGCGTCACCGCGATGACCCCTCAGGGTGCCCCTTTAGGGGTGTACGGACTTCCTTCCCCCCTCCACGCCGGACTCCTGGCAGGCACTGATCCGTTCTCTGTTTCTGTAAATTCGTCATTTCAAGAATGTTACGTAAACGCACTCATACAGTATGTAGCCTTGTGGGACTGGCTTTTTTCACTCGGCATAATTCTCTGGAGAGTCCTCCGTTACTCGTAACAGTAGTTCATTCCTTTTTGTGGCCAAGTGGTGTAGATGTAACCACAGTTTAACCATTCATCCATTGGAGGACATCTGGGTGTTTCCAGTTTGGGGCTGTTATAGATAAATCTACTAAAATCCATGTATGGATTTTTATGTGAACAGAAGTCTTTCTTTCTTTTATATACCCAGGAGTGTAAATGCTGAGTTCTATGTTTACCTTTTATTTTTTTAAGATTTTATTTATTTTTAGACAGAGGGGAAGGGAGGAAGAAAGGGAGAGAAACACAGGGGAGAGAAACATCGATGTGTGAGGACTGATCGCCTCCTGCACATCCCCAGCTGGGGAACTGGCAGGCAACCCAGGCACGTGCCCTGACTGGGAATCGAACCAGTGACCTTTTGGTTCATAGGCTGGCATGCAATCCACTGAGCCACACCAGCCAAGGCATGTTTACCTTTTAAAGATATTGCCCAATTGTTTTCCAGGGTGGCTGTACCATTCTGCATTCCACCTGCAATGTACGAGAGATCCAGTTTCTCTGCATTCTTGCCAACATTCGTGTTGTCACAGTTTTTTTTATTTTAGTTATTTTAGCCATTCTAATAGGTGGACATTAATTTGCATTTCTCTAATGGCTAATTATGTTGAACAACTCTTCCTGTGCTTATTTACCATTTGTATATCGTCTTTGATGAAATAGGTCTTTGGCATTTGCCCATTTCCTAGTTGGATCATTTGGCTTTTGACAGTTGACTTTAAAGAGTTGTTTCTATACTCTAGACATCAGTGCTTTGTCA
The DNA here is from genome assembly GCF_004126475.2 of Phyllostomus discolor. Classification (NCBI taxonomy): domain Eukaryota; kingdom Metazoa; phylum Chordata; class Mammalia; order Chiroptera; family Phyllostomidae; genus Phyllostomus; species Phyllostomus discolor. The sequence continues at coordinate 212,018,476 of NC_040904.2, forward strand.
GATATGCGGTTTGCAAATACTTTCTCCCACGCTGTAGCTTGTCTTTTCATCCTGTTAACAAAGGCTTTCCCGGTGCAAAAGTTTTTAATTCTGATGAAGTTGTATTTATCAATTGTTCCTTTTATGGATCATGTTTTTGTTTTTGTTTTTTTGGTGTCAAGTCTAAGAACTCTGGACTTAAATCCTGCAAATGTACTCCTTATGTTTTGTTTCAAGAGTTTCATAGTTTTATGTTTTACATTTAAGTCTATGATACATGAAGAGGTAACTTCTGCATAAGGTGTGAGAATAGGTCAAAGGCTTTGTTTGTTTTGTCCAGTTGCTCCAGCACCATTATTGAAAATGCTGTCTTTCCTCCACTGGGTGGCTTTGGCATGTTTGCTAAAATTTAGTTGGGCACATTTGGGTGGGTCTTGTCCTGGGTTTTCCCTTCTGTTCCATTGATCTACATGTCTGTTCCCCTACCAACAGCACCCAGTCTTGATGACTGTAGCTGCGTAAGTCTTGAAAGCAGATAAAGTGACTCCTTTTCAAAATGATTCTTCATTTTCAAAATTAGTGATTCTTCATTTTCAAAAGCGTTTTAGATATTGTAGTTCTTTTGCCTGTCCATATACATTTTAAAATAACTTTTTTTAAAAAATTTTATTTATTTATTTTTAGAAAGAGGGGAAGGGAGAAAGAGAGGGAGAGAAATATCAATGTGTGGTTACCCGTCACATACCCCCTACTGAGGACCTGGCCCACAACCCAAGCATGGGCCCTGACTGGGAATCGAACCTGTGACCCCTTGGGTCGCAGGCCAGCACTCAATCCACTGAGCCACACCAGCCAGGGCCTTAAATTACTTTTTTAAGAGAGAGGAAAGGAAGGAGAGAGAGCAGGAGAGAAACATCAATGTAGGAGAGAAACATGGATGGGTTGCCCCTCACACGCACCCCACGGGGGACCTGGCCCACTACCCAGGTATGTTCCCTAACCATGAATCAAACAAGCAAACTTTCAGTTTGCGAGACAGCGCACAACCAACTGAGCCACACTGGGCAGGGCAAATTTTAGAATAATTTTATCTGCAACTACAAAAAACTTCCTGGGATTTTGAGAAGAATTGTGTAAAACTATATATTAACTTGGTGAAAACTGACATATTTATTACAATGAATCTTTCAATCCATGAACACCATTTGTCTGTTTATTTAAAAATTTTTAAATTTTTCTCAGTGCTGTGTAGTTTTAAGTATACCAATTCTATACATATTCTATTAGGTTTATACCTATTGAATTTTTTGATGATAATAAATGGCACATTGCCCTGGCTGGGTATTCCAGCTGCTTAGAGTGTCCTCCCAATACATCAGGGCTGCAGGTTCCATCCTGGTCAAGACATGTACAAGAATCAACCAATGACTGCATACATAAATGGGACGACAAATCAGTCTCTCCCCTGCCCTTCTCCCCCTCCCCCTTCCTCTCTCTGCCTAACATCAATTTTGAAAAAAGGTAAATACTCTTCAATAAAATAAATGGTATACTACTGTATTTTGCTGCATACTCATGTTTTTGGCCCAAACTTTCAGGGAAAAAAATCTTTTGTTTTAATTTTTAATTCAAGTATTTATTTATTTATTTATAGTTAGATACTTATTTTTTGTATTATAAAAGAATTTTAGCATTTATTTTTTAACATATTATGGTACAAGAAATTTTACCTAACAAGTAATTACAAAACACAAGAACAGATACAAGGTATTTCAGGTACTACCCCTATATAATGTGCATCCTTATTTTTCCTTCAAAATTTTGGGCAAAAAAAAGTGCTCATTATACTCAGCAAAATATGGTATTTTAAATTTGTATGTCAACATATTCATAGCTAGTATATGCAAATACAATTTTTGTGTTTTATCTTGTATCCTATGAGCTTGCTGATCTTATATGTTAGTTCTAAAAGTTTTTTAAAGATGTCTGAGATTTTCACATATACTATGTGTCTAGAGACACATAAACTATGTGTCATCTAAAAATGGGACAGTTTTATTTCTTTGTTTCCAATCTGTATGCCTTTTGTTTTCTTATTGCACTGGCTAGAAGTCCCAGTGCTACAATAAATAAGAGTGATAAGAGAGGTCATCCTCGCCTTGTTCCCAATTTTAGAAGGAAAGCACTCAGTATTTCACCATCAAGTATAATGTTAGCTGCAGGGACTTTTGGTAAATTCTCTTTATCAAGTTGAGGAAATTCTCCTCTATTCCTACTTTTCTGAGAGTGTTTTTAATGAATGGATGTTGAATTTTGTCAAAAAAATTTGTATTTTTTAAATATATTTTGTTGATTATGCTATTACAGTTGTCCCATTTCCCCCTTCACTCCCCTCCACCCTGTACCCCCTCTCTCACCCACACCTCCCCCTTTAGTCATGTCCATGTGTCATACTAAGTTTTTTAGCTTCTACATTTCACATACTATTCTTGCCCTCCCCTTATCTATTTTCAACCTATAATCTATGCTACTCATTCTCTGTGCCTTTTCCCCCTCTCTCCTCCTCCACTCCCCTGTTGCTAACCCTCCATGTAATCTCCATTTCTGTGGTTCTGTTCCTGTGCTAGTTGTTTGCTTAGTTTCTTTTGGTTTTGCTTTAGGTGTGGTTGTTAATAATTGTGAGTTTGCTGTCCTTCTACTATACATGGTTTTTTAAATCTTCTTTTCTTAGATAAATCCCTTTAACATTTCATGTAATAAGGGCTTGGTGATGCTGAACTCCTTTAACTTGACCTTATCTGAGAAGCACTTTATCTGCCCTTCCATTCTAAATGAAAGCTTTGCTGGATAGAGTAATCTGGGATATAGGTCCTTGTCTTTCATGATTTGGAATACTTCTTTCCAGCCCCTTCTTGCCTGTAAGGTCTCTTTTGAGAAATCAGCTGACAGTCTGATGGGAACTCCTTTGTAGGTTACTGTCCCCTTATCTCTTGCTGCTTCTAGGATTCTCTCCTTCACTTTTACCTTGGCTAATGTAATTATGATGTGCCTTGGTGTGTTTCTTCTTGAGTCCAACTTCTTTGGGACTCTCTGAGCTTCCTGGATTTTCTGGAAGTCTATTTCCTTTGCCAGAATGAGGAAGTTCTCCTTTATTGTTTGTTCAAATATGTGTTCAATCTGTTGCTTTTCCTCTTCCCTTTCTGGTACCCCTATAATTCGGATGTTGGAATGTTTAAAGATGTCCTGGAGGTTCCTAAGCTTCTCGTTTTTTTGAATTCTTATTTCTCCATTCTTTCCTGTTGGTTGTTTCTTTCTTCCTTCTGGTCCACTCTATTGTTTTGAGTCCCAGTTTCCTTCCCATCACTATTGGTTCTCTATGCATTTTCCTTCATTTCTTTTATGGTAACCTGCATTTGTTCATGTAATTTGCGCCCAAAATCAATCAATTCTGTGAGCTTCCTGATGACCAGTGTTTTGAACTGTGCATCTGATAGATTGGCTATCTCTCGGTCGCTTAAAATGATGAGTCCTGGGGCATTGACCTGTTCTTCTGTTAGAGACAGCCCCCCCCCCTCTTTTTTTGGTCTGGTAGCTCCTGTTACGGTGAGGGGCAGAGCCTTAGGTGTTCACCAGGGCTGGGCACCCCAGTCACCAGATTGTGATGTTGTATGTAGGGGCTGGGGAGGGAGGGAACAATGGCAGTAGCTCCATTCTCCCTGGGACCTCAGTCCCTTCTTGGGATCCTGGGTTGCAAGCTCTGCCCTGCTCCACAATCACTGCCTCGCTGGGTCTGCCAGCTGCTGCTTGCGTACTCAGGGTCCACCCGCTGAGGTCTTTCATGCCCCAGATGCCTTACATGCCCCCAGTTGCCTTATGCATCCAACTCTCTTTGCTCTCCTCGCCGCAACCCACGCAGCGACCCGCCCCCGGCTGCTCCTCTCCGCCCCTCCTACCAGTCTAGATGAACGGGTCTACTTCAACTTCTTGGCTGTCCGACTTCCATTCTGTCAGTTCTGGGTGTTATTCTGCCTCTAAATTGTTCTAATCTTGGTTGTGCGTGGAGGTACAGTGTGTCTACCTATGCTTCCTTCTTGGCCAGAAGTCCAAAAATTTTCTGTATTTTCTATTGCATGATCATGGCATAATCCACTGATTGGAATTCTGGGTTGACAGTTTTTATTTTTTTCTGTACTGACAAAAAAAAAAAAAAACCACCAAAAAACCCTTTTCCATTTATTTCTAGCCTCCATGATTTCTAGTGAGAAGTCAGCTGTCCCTTCAATTATTTTTCTTCAGTAAGTGTCATCCTCTGTTTTTTTTCTTGTGTTCAGTTTTTAGAAGTTTAATTGCGATGTGTCTTGGCATTAATTTTTTTAGGTTTATCTTGTTTAGGGTTTACTTAGTTTCTTGAATCTATAGGTTTATATTTCTTGCCAAATTTAAGAAGTCTTCAGCCATTATTGCATCAATTACCTTTTCGGTCTGGTGCTCTTTGTTCTTTCATTCCAGGATTCAGATGACACAAATGTTAGATATTTATAATAGTCCCATAGGTTCTTGAAGCTCTAAAGGAGTTTTTTGGGTTTTGTTTTTTTCATCATGTTCTCTCTCTCTCTCTCTCCCTCTCTCTCTTTTAAATTGGTTAATTTCTGTTGTTCTGTCTTCCAGTTCAGTGATTTTCCCCCTCCCTGCACTGTCACATCCCTTCTTCTGTTGGACCCATCCACTGAGATACTTATTTCAGTTATTGCATTTTTCTGTTCTAAAGTTTCCATTTGGGCCTTCTCTACATAAACATTTCTTTGCTGAGGCTATTTTCTCATTTGTTTCAAGCTTATGTGTAATTGCTCAATGAAATATTTTTATCATTGCTGCTTTCAACTCTTTGCCATGTAATTCTAACACTTCTCTCATCTTGGAGTTGGCAACTTGAGACAGTCTTTCTTCATTCACCTTGAGATCTCACACTTCTTTGTAAGTTGAGTGATTTTCACCTGAAACTGGACATCATTATTGGACTTCAGATCTTATTTAAAACTTCTGTTTCAATTGGTCTTCTTATGACACCACTCCAGCAGGGGAGGGGGGAGGTAGAAGTCTAGGCTCCCCCACTTAATCTCCATTAACATCTAAGGGTACAAGGGTGCTCCTTATCACTACTGGGTAGGATGGGAATTCAAATTTCCCACATCGTTTCTGCTGACACTGCAGTGGGTGGGTGGTGGCCTCATCACTGTGGGTGATGCTAACAGTTCTAACTGTCCACTAGATCTCCTCCAACACCACCCCACAGAGAGGGGAAGGGTTGGCATATTACTGCTGGGTGGGAACGAATGTCCAGATCCTGTTGGGGTCCCCTCTCACACTACATGGGTAAGGGAGTTCATTATCAGCTGAGGGATAAAAGTTCCAACTCCCTAATTGGCCTATACCACCCAGGCACGGGTGTTGGGACACCTGGGACTCCTATAGACTAGGCTGCCCACTCAGCTTTACCAGCATGGATGGGAGTGGGGCCACATTTTTTTTCTGGGTTGTTTGGATGGAGTAGGGCAGTTATTGTCCAAAACATTTATTTGCTGGAGAAAGAAACCTTTTGCTGGGGCTTTCTCTTTTTTGTCTGCAGTCATTGATTGGGGTTGCCAGCTTCTTCAGCTCCAAGTCTGGGATGTATAAGGTAAAAAGAAAAGCCAGGGAATTCATTGCCACATCATTCCTCAAGTCCTGAAGTCCCTGACTCATCTGCTTTCTTTTCTCCATCTCTCATAGTCTTCTTGTTTATTTTCTTTTAACATATTCTGTCCAGTTGTATTTAAGAGAATAGAGAAAACTATATCTACTCCATCTTCCCAGAAGTGGAAGTCCTGCCTTCCACTTTTAAAAGGCCATATCCGACCATGTGACTCACTGGTTAAAACCCTTCAGTGGCTTCCAGTCACTAAGGATAAAGACCAAAAGCCTTTGCATGGCTCTGTTGGACAGTCTTGCATGACCTTGTCCCTATCGGGGATAAATATCTAACAACCAACTCTGGCAGAGGCAGGTAGGGGGAAATCCTGATGTGTAGTGTTTGCTGGTTTCCATGGTATCAATACTGCTATCAGGGCCAATTTTAAGCTACCAACATGACATTGCTAATATGGAAGAGATGCTAACAACTGATTCCTGCATATCATTGCAGACTCATTTCTGTCACTCTTCTCTCCATACTCCAGGCATTCCAAGCTTCTTTACCAGGAATTCCAAGCACTAGACATTCTCCAGCTTCCAGCCCCTTCTACACACTTGGCTGTACCTGGAATGCCATTCTCCCCAGCCCTCAGTGTGTGTGGGTGCTGGAGGCAGCTCGCATCAGCTTACGTGGGCAGTTGTTAAACTGTCAGGAATTTTGAAATCTGGCTGCTAAAACTATGAATTAGGGCTTTAAAAAAAGAGCTTGTTTTTAAGCATTCATCAGCACACTGCTGCATCCACTCCTCTTCGTCTGGCTCATCCTTCCATCCCCAGCCACTGCTTCTCTGAGGAGGACTTCCTCCTACTCTCTGGGCTTACTTTCTATCAATACTTCAAAGCACCGTGCACTTCTCTTCCCTAAAATTCATTGGGATTGTCTGTCATTAATTGATAATTGCACCCTAAGCTGAATGATAAAAGGGGCCTTTTGCAAATTCTTAAAATATCAGAAGCCCTTTTAGCTAGATCAGCATGGTGTAGATGACACACAGCAGGTTCTGTTGCTATTTTAAAAATAATTGTTGAATGAATGGATGGCTGAAAGGAATAGAACTAAAGTAAAATTATAACCTATTGCATTGTAACCTGAGTGAAACCATGAAGAAAGATAACAATCTGTATGAAACCCGCAACATGTTTTCTTAGGTTTATGCAGAAGAATCTAGTCTACAGACTGCTATTGCCAATCACCACAGCAAGACAAATCTCCTAAAGACAGATAACACATGAGGTTTTCAGAGCTTATGGAACCACCCCTAAAATCACTCATCTCCCCACTGTAGTTTAGAAATTGTTGCTGCATCCTCTCTTGCATCCCTACAATACCTTCATCTTCACAAAGCTCAAAAACTAAAAAACTTTAAGATTATGTCACTGTTAGTCCTCTCCTATAACATCTGCAACAAAATCCCTGATCTGGCCCCTGCCTGCCCATCTGACATCTCTACCACACTCCCTTTACTCAATACACTTCAAATTTATTCATTCACCAGATACCGAGCACCTGCAACGTACCAGGCACTGTTCCAGGAGTTTTGGTTACCAATAAACAAAGCAATCAAAATCTTAATTTGGTAAGGACACACAAAAAAACAATAAACCTAATAAATGGTTACATGAATAAATATGATAGAAGGTACATGTAGCAGTTTTTAAAGAAGAAATGCATAGTAAAACTAAAGGGTAGCAGGTCAAGCAGAGCCTTTTAAGCCAGTGTAAGGACTTTAGCTTAAATATCACTCTGCACAGAGGCCTCATCACCCAAAGTAGTGTTGCTTCCATCTCCCCTCATTCTCATGACCTTGGCTTGTTTTCTTCATAGCATTTAGTGATACCAGAGGTTTTCTAAAGGATTGATTCATTGACTTGTGTAATTGTTTCCCTACCAGGAGTTTGACTCCTTAATCAGTGTCTCTTTCCTGTTTACAAGGGCGCCACCCCCCTCAACCAAATGGAATTATCTTCTGGAGGGCAGGCCCCTTATAGTACCAGGTTCCCCTGCTAGGTGAGTGTTCTAGGAACCCATCTGTACCAGTTCAGTGTATCAGCTGCCGTTGTTGTGAGAGGCTGCATTGGGCTTCAGTGACTTTTTTGAAGACTCAACATATTTGCCCATTTCATGATGGGTGATTTACCGGTGCACCTGCCCACACTGCTCTGCCTGTTTAGCAGTTTTTGACCAAAAACGGCATGATCCCAGTGCCTCACCCTCCCCATTCACTAGATCTCAACTCACCCTAGCAACTTTATTTTGTTTCCTTGGATGAAAAAAGTCCTCATAGGGAAATGTTTTGCCAATGTGGAAGAAGTGAAACAAAAATGGCAGAAGCACTAAAAGATATCAGAATTAATGAGTTCAAAAACTGTTTCGAGCAGTGGGAAAAAAGTCTCAGTAGGTGCATTGCATCAGATGGAGAGAACTTTGCAGGTGACTGAAGTTTAAACATGTAAGAATAAATACACAATTTTTTATAAATAAATTCCGAGGGGTTTTTGGTCCCTCCTCACGTAAACAGCACCTGGAACAAACTCAATGAATTTGTTGAAAGATAAATATGCCTTCAATATCTTAATTTACTAAGGATTTCTAGTCTTCCTATAGGGGCCTGTAGGAACACAGTAAGTAAAGGATGGGAATCTTAACATGTAGTCATTAACAAAACTTGAACTAAGAAAAACTTTGTAGGGTTCCCATAATGCTTTAAGGCTTCAAACTAGGTTTCTCTTTCCAAGTCCGGCTCAAGTTGTAATGTTTTCATGAATTTGTTGTTCCTGTTTATGACTAAGACAGGGGAACAAATGTCAGATGGCATCAACACACCCCATCGCTACCCACTTTTCTCTTAAGAGAAAAATAGGGAAGCCCTGGCCAGGAGGCTCGGTTGGTTGGGCTGTGGACCAGTTCACCCAAAGGTTTCGGTTGAATCCGGTCAGGTCAGCGAACCCACCTAGGTTGCAGGTCCCCATCCCCCGTCAAGGCACGCACGGGAGGGAGGCCACGGATGGGTGTTCCTCTCCCACATGGATGCTCTCCTCTCTTTCTCTTTCTCTCCCCCTCTCCTTTCTTCTCTAGAATCAATTTAGAGAGAGGGAGAAAATATGAGATTTCAAATATGCCAAAAAAGCACCTGTACTTTAGGCAACCCTCGGACCAGACTCCCTTTAATAGCTGAATGCCTCACACAAATTCAAGTACTGGGACCCAAGAGATGGATGGCTACGGCGCAAGGAGTGGAAAGAGGGCCGAAATGCGGGAGAAAGAAGCCCACCAACGACCAGCTGAGGAACGGGAAACGTGTTGCTTAAGTGCGTGAAGCTGACGTCGTGTTCCTTAACCAAAGGCCATTCTAGGGCAGCTGCAGATGGCATCTCCCCGGCCCCTGAGCTTCCTTCCCCCCCTGCCAGTTATGTCGGGTGGGCAGGCGGAGCCGGGGCTGCAGAATTCCTGCTCCGTTCGGCGCTGGGGGGCATTCGGTAGCCCCTTCCTCTCCGTCAGATCCTGAGCGATTCCCGAATTGGGCTCAGGAATCCAAACGGTGTCCGGGCTCCCGCTCTCGCCGGCCTCACGCCCGGCTCGGAAGCCGCTCAGGGCTAGCGAGCAGCGAGTGTGCAGAATGCGGGTCCGGCGGCAGCAAGAGGGAGGGCGCCAGCTTCGCCCCGTCCTCGGCGGAACGCGGAGGGAAACCCGCCGGCACGCGAGCGGCGCAGCGGCCTCGAAGGCGGGGCGGGGCCAGGGCCTCTCAGGTCGCGGCCTGACGGAGGAAGCAGCCGCCGCCCAAGCCGGGGTGCAGTGGTTGGGGGCTTCCCGCGGGAGGGCAACCACAGCGAGTCCTGCTCAGCTTTACTACCCGGCTCGCCCGAGTCTGCCCGGCCCCGCCCGGCCCCGCCCAGCCGCTCCGGCCACCGCCTCCTCCCCCGCCGAGTCCAGTGTCGACTGGAGGGCCGAAACCTCTGCCAGCGCCTTTAAGAGGCGTGGCAACGTGCTCCGCCCCCACCCACCCCTCTCGCGCCAGGGAGGGGTGGGGTACCGGAGGACGCGTCAGGGCCGGAGTGGGAACGAGGAGTGCCCTGGTGCGCAGGCGCAGTGGGCGGACGGCGGACCTTGTGTTTCCAAAATGGCGGCAGCGATGGATGTGGATACCCCGAGCGGCACCAACAGCGGCGCGGGCAAGAAGCGCTTTGAAGTGAAAAAGGTTGGGTCTCGCCAGCGTGTTCCTCAGGGAAGCTAGAGAGGCTCGATCTGGCTGGCAGGCCCCAGGATGACCGAGGCGCGTGGGAAAAGGCTTCATTTCAGGGCGTTCCTGAGATTGGGTACCACGCTTGGAAGCGGGGGGGCGGGTCTTGGAGTTGATTGGCATGAGCGCGAACCACTGTTAGTTGTAGTATTGGCTTCACTGAGAGCACGAGGGGCCAATCACGGAGGTTCTTATTGAGATACGCGAGATTGTGATTTGGCTGTGCGAGCCAAGCGGCTGAGCTGTCACTGAAGGGGTTGGGGTGGGGGGTCGGGCTGGAGAGGGTGGGGTGGGGTGGAAGGGGGGGTCAGATCGATGCGGAGGGTGGAGGATGAGGCAGTGCGGCGAAAGCCGGCAACCTGAGGTCCTACCGCATCGGAGGCCTCCGAGGAGCCGGGCTGAGCTCACTGCCCCGCCCCTTTCCGAAGTTCGGGATCCCTCTGACCCCGAGAGGCAGACGCCGGATCCTCGCCGGAACGAGGCGTCCATTACCCTTACCCCTTCTGTGTCCCGAGCCCCGCCGAGTAAAAGCGTGTTGAGCGTAACTCTTGGCGCTTTGGAGAGGTCTGTTGATTTGTCACACAAGCCGCCCCAGTCCTGTCATATCTAGAATCCTCCTAAAAAATAAAAACTATGGTGGAATTTGTTAAAAAGAAAATGCGAGCCCAAATCTTACGTCTTTTACGACGAAAAGGGTTCAATGCTAGTTGCGAACGACCTGCTAAAAGTCGGAAAACAAAAAAACGTGGAATTTGTCCTTTAGCATGAAATGCTTCAGACTGGTTTACTAACAGTTTGGGAGAAAAGTGCCGATTCCCTCTTAAGATGAAATAAGTCCGTTCAAAATGAAGATTCTGAAATAGGGACGGTGTGATTTCTGGAACACTTAGCTAAACACACAGTATATTCACCCTCCTAGTTGCTTTTTGGCGTTTCATTGTGGGCACTGCGTGCTCAGTTAAAACCAGCAGCCATATTGAAGAAGAATAGACGTAGGATTTTTTTCCCTCCCAAGAGGAAGCTGTTGGATGAAAAGTACTGAAGAAGTTGGTTGAAAGAGATGGCAGTTTGGGAGGTGGCCCAGGGAGTTTGGGAATGTTTACAATGACAAGCCAGGAAGTCGAATTATTTAAATGCCACTTTCAGATAAATTCTTACTGGAATTATCTTAACTAAATATTCAGAGTCTGAGCATGAAAAGTTAGAACATCATGTTATTTGATGGTAGGAGCCAAACAAAATTCTAGTGAATTCTAGAGTTTGTTTTGAAGTAATATTGCATGATTTAAATAATGATCTTGTTCTGCGTACTGGGTAATTTGTTATCCACCTTATCCCACGATTACCCGTTTTATGGTCCAGCCATCATTTTAGTTCATTCTGTCCCTAGCTTTCACCTCCCTACTCATGCATCCAGAGCTACTTGGAAGAGCAGATATTGACTGCTGCAGAAATTGAACTCTTCTGCAACTGCCAGGGGAACCTGCACAGTAATTCAACTCTGTTTATTAAACCTGAAACGGGCATTTAAAAATGATTCCTGCTTTGCTTACATTGATATGGCTGGCCAAATTATTTTAAGCTGTAGGAAAAAGTAAAATTAAAAGATGACTCATTAATTTCTGTGTTCATATACTCAACCCTTTGAAGAATGGGTGAATATACGTGTAGCCTACTGTTGCTGTCTGATATAAGATTAAAGTAATACCCAAAAACTATTGTTGGGTGGTCCTTGTGGCCAAAGAGAGATGATAGCTGCAGCTGCAGTGTGAAATCCTAGAGGGTGTGTATGTGTATCCCAAGGAGAGTGCATTGTTCCCAGCTTTTTCTCTTTGCAGTGGAATGCAGTAGCCCTCTGGGCCTGGGATATCGTGGTTGATAACTGTGCCATCTGCAGGAACCACATTATGGATCTTTGTAAGTACTCGCAGGAGGATGGGAGGGAAATTCAGAAGGTTACCGAGATTGTGGCTATCCTGATGTGACCAGTTTCATTCTTCACAATGAAATATAAAGCAAAGGCAGAGCACTGGGGTCTTCTGCATCTAGTCCATTGGTGTGTGTGAAATAGAGTAGTTTTTTGTGGTGTTTTGGAGGCATACCCATCGCAGCATCTCAGAATAAATCTACTCAGGGTAAAGATGACAGGACCACATTTAGAATGAATTGTGGACCCAGAGGCACTGTTGATCCCTCTATATTTTTCATCTTGTACACAGACTCAAAGGTGAAAGTAAACTTTGGGCTAAAATATTTTACCAGAGCTAGTTTTTGCCAGGCAAGATTTATAAATAAAAGAAGCCTACGAAGCAAGGATTTTCAGTGTTAACCCCAAACATAGTTAAGAAGATATCTCTGCCAACATCTAAATAGGCAATTGCACTAAAGAAATTTCATTTGAATGTTTACATATTCCACCACACACGGTGGACATGATTTATAGCTATTGATGGATAAACTTAGTAACCTTATAGCAATAAGGGCAAGAATGTTGACTGTACCAGGAAGAGTTGAGGTTGCTTTTTCATCTAAATGCTAAAATGGTTTGTTACTAAGATCAGAAGTAGGGCAAAGAAATTTCAACTTGCTAGAGTTGAAATTATAGGCACTTATTTTTTTAAGTCACTCACCTGCCTCTCCAATTTTAAGCCACTCTCCTGTTCACTCTGATAGTTTGTCTGGCTTGCCATTCTTGAAGTGTCCATGGTCTTTTAGAGCCCTTACATATCCTATTCTTTCTGCCTGGAATATTCTCTGCCTCTTCTTCCTGCTACTTGGGTCTAACCCAGCATTGTCCAGTCTAAATGTGAGCCACAAATTCGGGCACATGCATAATTTCAAATATGCTAGTACTCACATTAATAAAGTAAAAAGAAACAGATGACTTGTATTTTATCTCTCCTACTGTATCCAAACTATATTAATTTCAACATGTAATCAGTATTTTAAAGTGAGATATTTTACATTCTTTTTTTGTTTGTACTAAGCCTTTGGAGTATAGTTTCCACTTACAGCTAGTCTGATCTTAATTCAGACTAGCCAGTATCAATGGCTCAATAGCCACATGGAGCTCGTGGCCACTTCATTGAGTAATGCAGAGCTCACATCATTGGTCTTCATAACTCACCCTGGAGTTGCTCAGATGTTTTCACTAACCATACTTACATGCACACAAACGCAGCCTATGACAGTTCTGTCAATATTCTCAAGACATCCTGTAGTTGCCTTTGTAGCAGCCATTTAATTTAATCAGTCCTCTATCATGTCCATGTGATTTATTGCCATATTCCCAGCATCTACCATAATGTCTAGTACATTATAGGTTCTCACTAAATATTTACTCAGTGAATAATAAAGACAAAATTGGGGGAAAGTTTGTGGTCATTGCAGTTTGGAAAGCACGAATCAAATATTTTGTGTTGGAAAACAGTCATGGCTGGTGTCAGTAGCTTATTGCCCTTGGTTTCGTAGAGTTTTGACCATGTTTACCTTTTCACACAACAGGCAGAGCCGATCAGCAGCTACCGTAATGTTTGATATAGATAGGGACTCATCACAGAAAAACACATGCACATTTTAAATGTGTTTGGGTGTGGTATTTGATTAAATGCTTGCCAACTCTCTGCCATGCGTTTTCTCAGGGAGTTGCACCCACAGGAAATTTTACTTTCTTGGGGCTCTCTTCTGTAAATAATGATTTCATAGAACCCTGATTTTATTTTTTACCTCTGTATTTAAGTTGTTGTGTCTCTCTCTGGATGGAAGAGAATGCACTTCTTTGGAAGACCATGACAGACGAAGGCCATTGATATTCTGTCTTCTCTTAGAGTTGACCACTCAAGTGATCAATGTAGGCTTCAGTTAGACACCTGCCTTATGGTATATTTTATTCTTATTTATTTACTTATCGTATCTTTAAACGTCAGTGAAGAAATAGAACACTGAGCTCCTATTACAGAAATTACAACAGTGTTTTTAAGTTGTAGCTTCTATTCATTCAATAAATATTTGTATCCTGGGTGTTTTCCTAGGCACCAGACTAAAACTGACTGGGATCAAGTTTTTATCCTTAAGAAACATATTCTGTTGTTTAATACAGACACTAAAGAGAAATCTGATTGCCACAGCTGGCCTTGCCTTTCAAAAATAAATGGAATATGATTCTTGAAAAAGACTTTTTGTTAAAGATGAAAATAAGACTCTTGGTTAGCAATGGCCATTTTCTAATATATTCTAGTCTGGCCTTAAATCAATAATTATATACATAGCTGTAAATAAATAAGAGTGATTATGGCTGTGCCCCAATTGGAATCTCCTACAAAGCATTCTTGCTTTGAAACTTTCTCTCTTTGAATCCAAATTGTTACTACATGCTCATATTTAATTGATACTACACCATATTTATTTTAGATTGTCCCATTTTTTGATGTTTTACAGAGTTGCTGAAATATACAGTCTACTTAGGTGTTATTTTCTTTTTTCTTTTTTTAAAGATTTTATTTATTTTTTAGAGAGGAAAGGGAAGGAGAAAGAGAGAGAGAGAAACATCAATGTGCGGTTACTGGGGGGTCATGGCCTGCAACCCAGGCATGTACCCTGACTGGGAATCGAACCTGCGACACTATGGTTCACAGCCCGAGCTCAATCCACTGAGCTACGCCAGCCAGGGTTTAACTTAGGTGTTATTTTTCTGCATTACATCAGGTAGTCTAGTTCCAGATGAAGAGGACATCCAGAACGACTGAGACCCAGCTTTTATCCATAAGAAGTTAATCTCTTCCTAAAACCACAGTTCCATCAGTGTTTTCAAAGTGTGAAATCTGTTCACTTCCAAGATGAAGCCATTGCTTCCCTGGCAGTTCTGAAGTTTAAAACTCCCCGAGCGTTGTCACATGAAATACTCCTCTGTCTTTGCCAGGGGTGTGATAGGAACCTGTGACCTGCTGCTTGTCTGTCTGCTCTAGGTTGACTGTTCCCGGTTCTTTTCCCCGTTTAATGACTGTTCTCTGCACCAAAAACCTGAAGACCTTTTGAGAACATTTTACACTTGTATTCAGTGGTTTTTCATGCTCTTTTATCTGGCTTTCTAGATTGCAATCCTGTCCCTCCTATATATTTTTGTTCTTTGTTAGAGATTTTCTGGTAATGAGTAAATACACATTTTGTCCCCCATTCTTTCCGTTTATAGAAGTGGTTTTTGTTTCCCTATTCAGTTACCGAGAGCCTGCTTTGCATTTGGCACAGAAAGACAGCCCTTTAAAAGTACTGAGACCTAGAAAAATATAAACATGATAATGTACCTTGAAAAAGTTTGTTACTTAAATAATTGTGCCTTTTATTTAACTAATTTCATTATAAATAGCCCTCATGTAAGTGAGAGATTCCAACCAGAAGGAAGTCAGGTGTATTTTCTCAGCCATCCCTTTATATGGGAGTGCCTTCACAATCCCAGGAAATTCTTGAATACACTGTGTAGACCCTGGATCTCCACTTGTGTCAGAAAGAAAATCCAGTTATTCTCCTTATAGTGTGAATCTGTGTAGCAAAAGCAAGTTCTGAGATTTCGGATTCTTTGCTTTTCATATTTTTGAAGGGTGGGGAAAACCCCTTATTACAGTAAAACTCTTCCCCTAAGACCATTAACATCTCAGCATTATTTTCTTACAGTTTTATTGTTTTCTACCTATGGAAGTTTGAAGTAATTGTCTACTATTAAATAGTCTTTCCTAGAGATTTTTCTTCTTCAGAAGGGGGACTCCATTTAGTTACCACCTTTGGAGAAAGCATAATATACATTGATAGTGCTTGTTCCTTGAATATTTATCCCTAGTAGAGCTTTATGTATCACTTCCGGATCTCAGATTTTCATTTTGTTCAGTTTCCCTTCTCTTTCCCCTCTATGAAGTTGATGTTGTGTACATACATTTTCAGTAACTTATTCTGTTCACCAGATAGAATCACCTCAGGGGCTGTAAGCATCACTAAGTGGCAGGCCCCAAAGCCCTAACCCATTGGCCTAACAGGTTTGCTTTGGTGACAGTGTATTAAAGACTTGAGATTTGATGTCTTTGTGGAGAGCATACCCTATAGTTTGCTGCAGGCCTCTTCACCCCCTTTTGTCTTGCTTCTGTCGCAATTCACATTTGCCTGCTGGATCCCTTTGGGCTTTGGAGCTTCCCACAGGCAAGCCTGGGTGTTTTGAGGGCCTACAAGCAAGCGGTCGCCAAGAATAGGGAAAAGATGCCAGTCCCCAGAGCAGTAAGGGTTATGAGGTGACTAAGAGTTTATGAAATTTACCAAATTAGGAGGAATCACTTTCATTTGGACAAGTCAGATTGTGTTCAGAATTAAAAAGTGCCTTTTCCTTCATTATTCCGTTCTTAAACAAGGGTAGGAAATCATTGCAAAGCATACTGTTAAGTCACATCTCTGCCTTATCTGTTTTTTAAGATTTTATTTACTTATTTTTAGAGAGAAGGTACGGGAGGGAGAAAGAGAGAGATAGACGTCAGTGTGAGGTTGCCTCTCATGCGTCCCCCACTGGGGACCTGGCCTGCAACCTAGACATGTGCCCTGACTGGAGATCAAACCGGCGATAGTTTAGTGCACAGCCTGCACTCAATCCACTGAGCTACACCAGCCAGGGCTCTTTTTAACGTTCATTAAATGACTAATTGATCACTGGAGATTTTGTTCAGGTTTACACCGCTGCTCCCCCAGCCCCGCCCCGAGCATGACCTTGTGTGACCGTGCAGGTAGGACAGCTATAGAGTGAAAGGCGGTTGCTCCTGCAGTCTGTGATCTTGTTGCTCTTGTTCCCACAGGCATAGAATGTCAGGCCAACCAGGCGTCTGCCACTTCTGAGGAGTGCACCGTCGCGTGGGGAGTCTGTAACGTAAGAAAACGTCTTTTCCTATCATCATGGCGTGTAAACACATTACCGCTCTTCCTGACTTGCCAGTCTGGAAACCCAGCTAGAAAAAACAATGACTAGCCCACCTTTCTCCCAGAATGTGTACAAATAGTAAAAAAAAAAAAAAAAAAATTAAATCTTTGTACTATTCACCTGTTTCAGGGTAAAAATTGTTAGTTATTGCAGAGGCACTAGTTTTTCTTAATTACAGAGTGGGCCCACTTTTGTTAGCAACATCTTGGGGGGGTTCATCTTTGGAAATTGCTTTTGAAGCCTGTGGGACAGGTTTGGGAATTATTCTGTTGGTGGAAATCTTTGCCTTCTTAACAGGTTTTCTTAAGTTTGGTGAATAAACTGACTGATCGTGTGTGTGTGTGCACGTGCATTTTGAGTGTGGGGAATGTACTAAGTTTGGGTTTGGGGGATTGTTTTTTAACATGGCTCATGCCAGAAATGTTTTGTGCAGCATCATTGGACTGAATGTACGGCCTTCCAGGGTGTGACAGCTGCGAAGGATAACCAGCATCAAATATGTTATTTCTAGCATGTGGTAAAAACTCATCCTCATAGCCATATAGCCCGTCGGACGAGCTAAAATTGTCCTGACTGGATCGCCAAGGGGACAGGGGACCCACAGCCCCCTGCACAGCACAGGCCTAAGAGACTTGGCGTCTGTGCAGCGTGACCTATGAAGGGACTTCGGGCAGGTAGTTTGCGTCTCTCCGCCTGGGCTCTCTCGTGTAAAGTAGGGCTCGCGGTAGACTGCATAGAGTGTAACCAAGAATGAAGTGGTTTTAGGTTCAGAGTGCTTAGAACATTCCTTGCACATAGTAAGCGTTAGCGTTTGCTAGATACATACAAATTTGGGGCAGTGGCGGTTACTGAAAAGATAGTAGCTGTCAGTACAGCTGACTTCATTCTGTCAGGGACCCTCTGGGCAGTTGACAGAAGCCCATATTGGCTAAGGGATGGTGGGGAAGGAGAAATACAGCAGGCTCTTTGCTCTCCTTGGCATTCAGGCGTGTACTAGGAACCCTGTTACCCTGCGGTGGGAGGAAAAGGGACCCTAAATTTGGTGGAGAGACGTACTCAGAGAGCCTGCTGTAAAGAGGAGCCAGCGTGGCATGGCAAAAACCTTTGGACTAGTCCTGGGTTCTAGTTCTTGGTCGTTTGCTAGCCAGCTCCATGAAATAGGCAGGTCGCTTGACTAGTCTGGTTTTCAGTTTCCTGTCTATAAAATGCAGGTGGTACTACCTGTCATGCTTGCTTGCCAGGGTTGCTGTCATGCTCAAACGATGGAATACATGTAAGCTGTCAAGCGCCGGTCAGTGTGCTCTGCAACTGCTCAGCATACCCATGCATGTGTTAGGTTATTAACAGGAAGAAAGTTGGGGTCGGGAACGTTTGTGGATGCTGTCACCTGCCACACATTCTTATTTGCATCCCTGCCTTCCCTCATTTTCTGAGGTAGTTGGGGTGTACAAGGACCCTGTACTACTGCGACGTGCCTAGTGGGGGAGGTGGAGGAGGGTGTCTAGGTGAGTCTGTCCTATGTTTGAGAAAAACAGACATTTTGGGGGATTAGTTTTTTTCCATAATGGGTTGTATGAGAGTCGATAGTAAGGGACCTTCCAAAAGCTGTCACTCTCAGAGAACGTTTGTCCTGTTAAATATCTGTAGTGTACTAGCTGTGGAGTCCACTCTTAATTACTGAATTCTGTTTTAAGTTCTCTGCATGTTTTGGGAGATATTACTGACCAGATTTCAAGGCTGTTATTAAACCAATCCTGCAGAAGCTTTCATTGTTTTGTTGGGTGTCAGCATTTCCGCCCCGTCCCCACCTCAGCTCGACCCATCACAGATTAGATGTGGAGGAACACTGGCCGCTTCTCCCTTAACACTCCAGCCATCTGAGCAGGGATGGGGAATAGGGCTGTTGGGGAGGTGTTAGAGATGTTGTAATTAGCATCTGCAGGTCGCTAAGGCATGCTGGCTTTCCTTTTCCCCAAATCCGAAAGCCAGCTCCTAGCTCCCTGCCAGTTGCCAGTATTCTCAGTACTCTTGCCTCTTACTGCCTGTCTTGATCATGAAATGAGCCCTTTGATGCTCTTTCAGCTCCTGTGTTCATCATAATACATCCTTTTACCCTAACTTTTTATCGTATTCCCTTTAAAGACAAAGTCCCTCACCCATACAAGGCTTATTGAGTAGTGAGCCCTTGTAACAGCACTATGTCTGTGAACAAATCTGGAAATAAAGTCCTGTGAACAGGGTTGAGGTGGGTGAGCGGAGGCTGGGGGAGTCGCCGTCTCCACCCTGGGTGGGTGGTGGTGGCAGTGCACTACCAGGGGCTGAGGAAGCTCTTCCCCTGGGGTTCTTGTTCTCCAAGGAGTGGGATGCGGCTGGAGATGAAGAGTGGGGGGAGTTTGAAATCTGCATGTGATCAAGAGCCTCCTTGCGTGTGTCCGAGGGATGTAGAAGCCGCTTCTTGCAGGCCGGCTGGGATGAGGAAGCCACATTCCACCTTCCCCTAAGGGAACGGGGAGAATTCACTGCTAGAACATACGCCCTCCTTCCTCAGTAGCTTCCTCCCCGAGGTAATGACATTTCTAGCAGACGTTTCACTGGAAATGCCCTTGTGCCTAACCAACGCGTAGGGGTTGTGGCTTTTTTGCTTCTCGTTTCCTGTCTCCCATTGTTCTCCGGCCCCTTTGTGTAACCGGTCCACTGCATTTGACACGTGTCGTCTGTAGATGGCTGAGCCTACACAGTTATTTTTAATAACGTGTATCTTTTCTTCCAGCATGCTTTTCACTTCCACTGCATCTCTCGCTGGCTCAAAACACGGCAGGTGTGTCCGCTGGACAACAGAGAGTGGGAATTCCAAAAGTAGGTATCTGGCGGTTTGGATGTTGTAAGGCTGGGCTGTAATGGCACTGGTCAGTGCCATTCTTGTCACACCTCAGGCTGAAGGGTGTGTAGGCATAAAACATGGAGCATGGAACATACCTTGTTTTATAAACTAGCTTTTGGTTAATTAAAGGCTCTATTTGGAAGATGCACAAATGTATGGTCGGCATTAGAAGTGTGCAGCCTCACTGGCTGGTGTGGCTCAGTGGATTGAGCGCCAGCCAGCGAACCAAAGGGTCACCAGTTGGATTCCCAGTCAGGGCACATGCCTGGGTTGTGGGCCAGGTCATTTTCTTTATCACATTTTTTATGAGAATGGGGATTTTTATTTAACTATGAGTTTTGATTAATAGCATATAATTAGTTTTAAAAATAAAAAATAGGGTTTAGTTTGTTGTGTTTAGAAGTCCCTTATTGGTACAGTTATTTTGCTTTAGACTTGTTTATTTACTTTGGTAAAAAGTTTTAGAAGTCATATCAAACACATGTTCATTTTTAAGAAGCCTGCCAAATACTCAGTGTCTAACTCATACCGTTGCACTCTGTTCAGCAAAGTGTGTGCTAAGTAACGTGTAAGATATGAAAATGAATGAGACAGTCCTTCCCTGCTCTCGGGGAGCTTGCATTCTGAGTGCAGCCATGACAGTAGTACGTGTCAAGGCAGAAGCACTTTTTGAGTTCGCAAGAGGATTTTGTGACTTGCTGTTCCCTATAGCAGGCTCAGGATTCTGTTTTGGACCAAAACCACCTCATGTTGCCCATTACATGTGCCCAGGTTTGAGCCTAAGGAGTGGGAAGTGGGAAGAATTCCTCATGTTGGGCTTTGACACTGCCACTTTATCCAGCCACTGGCTTTGCCAAGCAGTGGTTTTCAGTGCATTGGGAAAACGGATCCGTAAGGAACAAATTACAGCATTCTTTTAATCTGCTAGGCGATTTCTGGGTTGTTCTCTAGCTCACTAACAAACACTACAGCTCTCTACCTTAGGAAGTTTGGCACAACTTTTTTTTTAGACAATATTCAACTGGATTTCTTACGAAAAGTGCTTTAAGGACCTAGTAGTCCTTCAAGGTGTTTGAAGCAGTGATCTGGAGTTTTCATAGCCTGGTTCTCATCCATATAATGAAGTATTTCCATGAGGGGCTAACTGCCCCAAAAGAACCAGCACAAAAGATTAAGTAAGATAATGAAGAATTTTGTGTTCAAGAAACCCATTTATATGAGGAAGAAACTTCCTGGCTTTGTTTACTTTTATAATCTTGTTAGAGCCAAATGTTGGCTTCTGAGGAAATCAGAAAACACTTGAAATCTATGCTCAGTTTTTGCACTTTCCGTAGTTCTGCCCTTTTTGTAGTGCTGAATGCGACCAGAGCCGTAATGCAACTGGTGACAGATTTTGAAGATGAAGGCTGTTCTATTACTATTCTCTGTGCTTGCCTTACCCCAAACTTGCTCAAGTACTGGAGTAGATGTGCAAAACGGTAGGGAGAGGTCACGAGCTCAGGCTGTTGGAGCCACCGACCGGAGCCAACAGATGGATTTCCCTTTCGCATCCACCAGCTCTCGCTTCTTCCTCTCACCTCCCTGCCTCCCTGCCACTGCCCAGCGTCTGTCTGGTAACTGGACGGAGTCCGGGGCGTCCCAGGGAGGCACCTCCACTAGGGAGGTTGGGGCTGTGGTAGGTAGAACATCACAGAGGGTGATTAGATGAAAGGGGCAGAGACCAGTGTCACAACCCAGTCCTGGAGCACACGTACATCTTTTCAGAGTTTTAATCAAATTTGCTCATGTGTTTAAGTAAGTTTTGTAGTCTCAAAACAGGAAATTACTAAGGAGTTAATGAAATAATTTACTTTGTCTTTCAGGTATGGACACTAGAAAAGAATATTTTCCCATCAAGCTCAACTGTTTTGTTATTCATTTTAGTGATTTGCCCTCCTGTTACTTAATTGTAAGTTAGATAGAATGTGTCTTTTCTGCTTTGTCTTCTAAGTTTGCTAATCTGCAGCCCTGTTGTGTTCTGTGTCAAATAAAATCCAGTTGGATTCTAGAACAGATGCCGTCTTGTGTACGTGAATAACAAGTGAACAGAAATAAGGGCCCCTGTCCCCAGACTGGAAGCCAGCTTGTGGAAGCGAGGCGTTTGTTCATCAGAGCAGAGGTGTCCCGTGGGCGCGGCGCTCGGGCACCAGGCTCCTGTGCGCGCCTGGTTACCGGTGGCAGTCTCGGGCAAGTCGCCTCTGCTCCACGTGGCTTCTGAGGACTCGGTGGCATCATGGGGGCCCAGAGAGAGGCTTTGTAAACTGTAAAAGCACGATACAAATGTTAACTTTGGTCTATGATGTGTTGCTTTCTTTTCGTTTAGAAAAGTAAATGTAAAAGAAAATCTAGTAATTTCGACCTGCAAAAGAATAATGTATTAACTGCAGTTTAAAATTGGTGTCACTTAAAATTCAATTAACAAGAGAATTCAAGTTTCCTTCACCCCACCACTCTTTGAAATTTGTTTAAATCGTGTTGGCCATGTGATGCGCCGGCTGTAACACTCAGTGTTGGGCAGAGTTTTTAACTGAGAAGCAGTCTGGATGCTACAGTGGGTCTCGGAGTGGTCTGAGGACTCCTGGGGTCACCTGGAATCCTTGTAGGTGCTTCATGAAGTTCCTTTTCCAACCGCCTGCCCGTTCGAGGGCAGCTTTTCTTTGTATTCTTCAGTCAAAGCAACATCTGAAGCGAAGAAGCAAATACGAGAATGCAGCTGTCTTCTGTTAAGTCAGCTATAGAAGGGATTTGCAAAAATGTAAAAGAATGCCGCTCATCTAACTTTTTTTTGTTTTGAAAAATAGTTACGTGTAATAAAAATATGTTAACATGTGATGGGGTTTCGTTGTTTATGTCTTAAATTTCTCAATTTTTACTTCCATTATGATAACTATTATATAGATATAGTCCATACAAACATATTCTTTAAGTCCTACTATTTGGATCCTGCGACTAAAAGGTTTGAGAACCTCTAGCTTAGTAATAAAGAACTTTAAATCCTAATAAATCTGGATCAGACCCAGCTTCCCCGCTTAGCTACTCCACACACCTGGCACGTGGCAAGCACTCGCCTGGAGGTAGCTGCTACAGTTGCTATTATTTTCAGGCTTCTGCCCGCGGCAGAAAATCCCCTCTTTTTTTTTTTTTTTTTTTAAGATTTTATTTATTTTTTTTTTTAGAGAGGGAAGGGAGGGAGGGGGAGAGAGAGAGAGAAAGAAAGAAACATTAATGTGCGGTTGCTGGGGGTTATGGCCTGCAACCCAGGAATGTACCCTGGCTGGGAATCGAACCTGGGACACTTTGGTTCCCAGCCCGCGCTCAATCCACTGAGCTACGCCAGCCAGGACTAGAAAGCCCCTCTTTTAAGCCCCTTCCATGTGGTCATTTAAACTGCATGAATACTTTCAGCAGTAAAAACCACATTTCTCACAGGTGACAACATTATGTATTTGGAGAGTTCTGTCTTTATCAGGACTCTGGGTTGCTAAGCGCAGAAACCTAGCTCCTGCTCAGGTGAAGGGAGGTTGCTGGAGGGATGTGGGGCTACGGAACAGAACAGAAGAAAGGACCAGGGATGCAGCCAGTCTGGGCATGAGAGGAACCAGGGCATCGCTGCTGGTCCTCCCCCTGCTGCCCCTTCACGGAGGCTAACGTCAGATACCGCGGGAGAATTGGGATGCTCTCACCTCCCCCTGCCACCTCCCCTTCCTCAGCTCCTGCCACGCCAGACCAAACAAGAGATACGTACCTAAAGACGTGCTTGGGGAGATTTGTCTTACATTGAGCCAAAATGTCTCCTCGTGACATACATAGCCACTTATTTTTGTGTTGCCTGATGAAACTGGCGGACATAAATCCTTCCAGAGATATTAGTGGGGTTATTTGCTGAGGGCCTGCTGTGTCCTATGTATTCTTAGAGGACACCGCAGAGTTAAAGTCTGCCCTCAAATAGCTCCCAGTTTAGGAGGAGATTGCGAAGAGAATGAATGAATGAATGAACGAACAAATGGTGGAAGTCCATTCTGGAGAGCTTGACAGGGCCCAGATTGGGCTTGATGTTGAAGTGCCCATTCCCTCTTGGTTTTCCTTCTGACGACTGTGCCCTCCCTGTAGGAGCTCCTTTTCAATCTGCCCCTGAAGGTTTGGGCCTCAGTTCTGCTCTGTCTGGGAGACCTTATCCTCACCTGTAGTCAAAACAGTGTCCTGGACCCTGGGGTGGGCTCCTGACGGCTGATGCTGTGCCTCTTCCAGGCTTGCTTTCAGTAACCTCAGGTTGGCAGCTTGAAAGTGTGTAGTTACCCCACAGAAGTTGAGAAGTGCTACAAATCAGTGTTTTCCCTAGAGAGCGTGTTCGTCACTTATGAGCACACCGCTGCATAGTTGTGCCCATTAGCTGTCCTTGGTGGTGTGTCTTACACACTCAAACAGCATTTCAATAATAACTGACCTATGATCATTCTTCCAAAGCACATCCCTCCTGGATATGTTCTCGCCTGGTTAGTAGCACTGTCCCCCGTCCAATTTCTGAAGCCACAGACGTTCACAAAGCATTTTAGACACTCTCCTCTCCTTCCCCTCTGCACCTCATTAATCACGAACCTCTATTCAGTCTCCCGGTGTGCTCTCACTAAAATCTGTATCCTCTTCTCCCTTCCCACCGCCAGGGACAGGGGCCCACCCCTCTTCTCAGAGAAGGTTGAATTCCCCGACTAGCCATCCTGCCCTTAGTCTCCTTGCTGTAACCTGAAGTGCGTCCTCAAGTTTGTCTGATGCCCCTTCCGCTGCTTGAGAAATCCCCACGTTGATGGAAGCAGAGTTCGCTTCCCATCATAGACCTCGAACGCCCTCACCCCGCTCTCCAGCGTGCTCGCAGCTGCAGCGAGGTGGTGGGTCACCTAACTAGCAATTAGGGACGCTCACGCTGCCATCTATTACGACCGTGGGCAGCAGCCCTGGCAGCACCCAAGGCCTAGTGCCGGTGGCAAAATGGTGATGACATCCAGTAACAGCGTCAACAGGCAACACCTTCCTGGACTAGTTTTGTGGCATTGTTTGGCTGTGGTCCCAGGGGCTGCCCGTTTTCTGAGCCTGACTCTCCAGCAGCTGCCGTGAGCTCTCCGGTGTCCTTTTAGTAGGCGCTCTGCTATGAAAATCATCCAGCTCTTCGGAGCCCGCTGCCTGCCCTCTAAACTGGGCCCTCACCCCATGCTCTGCAGAACCTCACACAAAGCCTGTAGGGCCACAGCATACCCCCATTTCCGCCCATGTCTTTCCAGCTTTGCGTGAGTCCCTCAGCCCATTGACAAAGCTAACGTCAGTTTGGAGAGTTTGGGCTGTTGACCTTAAATATTGCATCACCTGCATCACCTGCATCACCTAACTAACTTGAAAGAGCCCGCCCCGGCTTCTCATTTAACTTCAGGTTGAAACCTCTCCCCGAGGCCGACTCATCTCCAGGGGAGCTGGCCCTGCCCGCCTTCCTGATCTCATCCAAGGATGTCATTCCCTCCGGTGTTCACACAGCCCCAGCCACCCTGGAGGGAATCGGCACCCGCCCATGGCCTCGGCTTGGGACTCCCCCCACATCTCCAAATCTCTGACTTCTTCGAGTCTCAGAACATGTATTCACTGTCACCGCCCCAAGGAGGACTCCCCTGCCACCCTGTGGAAATGGCCATCCAGTTCACTGTCGCATCAGCGCATTTAATTGTCTCTGAAGCACTCGGGGCTACCTAAGTTGTCTTGGTCACGTAAGTCATTACTCACTTACTGTCTATCCTGATTCTGGAGCCCCAGGAGAGCAAAATCGTCCTGTTTGCCGCTGAATCTCCAGCACCTACCACTGTGCCTTCGTTGGTTTAATGTGTAAAGGAATGGACAAATGAACTGCCCTCGCTTGTATTTTGGTCACACCTGCCAAGCCCACTCTGATCAGGATTGGGGGGTCCACCGGGAAGAAGCACTGTACTGATGGGGTACACGTGAGTATCTTGTCTGATCCCTGTGACAGCTGAGGTTCCCTTTGAAATGATTTTTGCGTTATCTGAGCCTGAGAGCTTGGTTGTCACTGTGGATGTTTATTTTTATCATCATTGACTATGTACTGACTGTCACTGATGTGCCAGCCATCGATGGGAACTCTCCCATCCCCTTTCCCTTCACCGAAATAGAGTCGAGTGCTGTCACGGCCCCACGTCACAGATCAGGAAACTGAGGCTCAGAGGGCTGAAGTGACGGGTAGGTCTTGTCGTAGGGAACGGTGGAAGCGAACTTTGAGCCTGGGTCAGTCTGACTCCTGCTCCTCCCCGGGCACAGGGTTGACACCAGCCCTCTCCCCTCCCCACCCAGAGGATTCGGCTCACCCTCTCCTTGGTGATAATGATTCCAGCTCACCCCACCCCTTGCAGCGGCCGGCCATCCCCCATGAACCACAGTAGGGCATCTTTTCCATTTAAACTGTGGCCACCTTTCCGTTTTTAGCTCTTCTCTCTTCAAAAGAAGTGAATTTTAGAGAAGAAGGAGTAAAGATATCACCTATTGTTTTTTATTTGTTTTGTTTTTTAGAAGCCCGGTTCTTAATATATTAAAGGTCAGAGTTGAGTGTCCAAATCAATAATAATGGTCTTCATAAAATTGAGGCTGGAGGAACAGCCAGGTTCCCTGATTAATAAAGAACCTTGGCATTTGGATAGCCCATAACTATTTACAAAGGGCTTTCACTCCCTCCTCTCATTTTCCCCTCACACTAGCCCTCTGAGAAGCAGGGGTGGGAGAGGAGGCGACCTTGGATGGAGGTATACCCGGGGCCACATCCCAGCCCACCACTGTGGAGCCCCATGACCTTGGACAGGTCACTCAGTCTGTCTGAGTCCTTCATTTATTTTTCATTTTAAATGATCATGCAATGAATTGGACTTTTAAAAACATCTTGGCAAGTAGTTTTATGAATTTGAACAGAATACAGATGATTATAATCACCACAATCAGAGTACCGAGCAGGCCCACCTCCCCAAATACTTCCCTTGTGCTATCTCTTTATAAACACATTTTCCCCAACCCTAAGCGCTGATGACCACTGGTCAGTTCTCCATCCCCATAGGGTTTGTCTTTTCAAGAATGCCATGTAATGGAATCAGACGGTATGTCACCTTTTGAGATTGGCTCCTTTCATTCATTATGAGGCCTTGTGATGAATTCAATGGTCTTGTGTGTGAATAGTTCACTCCATTTTATTTCACCATGTGGATGACCACAAGCTGCTTATCCGTTCATCTGTTGAAGGACATGTGAGCTGTTCCCATGTTCTGAGTCTCCTGTTTGTGTTGTTTGGTTTTGGTTTTTACAAGTTGTTTTCTAATGGTGGTAAAACACATATAATATAAATTTACCATTTTAGGTGTAAAATTCATAGCATTAAGTATTACCCTTAAAAAGCAAAAAGTTGTATAACCATCACCAACTATTTTCAGAACTTTTTCATCACAGATGCTCTCCACCCATTAGACAATAACTCCCCATCTCTCCCCATCCCCACCCCTGGTACCTCTGTTTTTTCTGTCCCTATGAATTTCCCTATTCTAGGGACCTCATACAAGTGGACCCATACAATATTTGTCCTTTTGTGGCTGACTTCCTTGTCTTAGCATAATGTTTTAAAGGCTCATCCATGTTGTAGCCTGTGTCAGAGTTTCATTTCTTTTCAGAGTGAACAGTATTCCACTGTATGTGCACACTACATTTCGTTTGTGCATTTATCTGTTGGTGGGTGCTTGAGTGTTTCCCACCTTTTGTCTATCATGAATACGTCTGCCATGAACAGAATGTGTACAAATATCTCTCTGAGATTCTGTTTTTAATTCTATACCCCTAGAATTGCTGAATCGTATGGTAAATTCTATATTTAGCTTTTTGAGGAACTGCCAAATTGTCTTCCACAGAGGGTGCACTATTTTTACACACCATGGCTTCAACAACAGAAATTTACTTCTCGCCATTCTGGAGGCTGAGAAGTCCAAGATCAAGGTGCTGGCAGATTTGGGTTTTGGTGAGAGCTTTTTTTCTGGCTTGTAGATGGTCCCCTTCTGGTTATGCCTTCACACAGTCTTTCCTTGGCATGAGCACTCAGGGAGAGAGGGAGATCTTGCCCTTCTTACTTTTCTTATAAGGACACCAAGCCTATTAGATTAAGGCCTTGCCTTATGACCTCATTTAACTTTAATTATCTCTTAAAAAGCCTGTATCTTCCCTGGCCAGTGTGGCTCAGTGGATTGAGTGCCAGTCTGCAAACCAAAAGACTGCCAGTTCAATTCCCAGTCTGGGCACATGCCTGGGTTGTGAGCCAGGTCCCAGTGTGGGGGAGTGTGAGAGGCAACCTCACATTGATGTTTCTTTCCCTCTCTTTCTTCCTCCCTTCCCCTCTCTCCACATATAAATAAATAAATTTTTTTAAAGAGCTTATATCCAAATACAGTCACACTGGGAGCTACAGCTTCAGCATATGAATTTGGGGGGTGTGGAGGGGACACAGTTCAATTTATAGTAACATCTTTGACAACACTTACTAGTTTCCATTTTTAAAATAATAACCATCTTAGTTTTGTGAAGTGGTATCTCATTGTAGGTTTGATTTACATTTCCCTAATGATTAATGATATTGAGCATCTTTTCGTGTGCTTACTGGCCATTTTTATTTTTATTTTTTATTTACTGATTTTAGAGACAGGAGAAAAGAGAGACAGAGATAGAAAGAGAAAGACAGAAACATCAATTTGTTGTTTCACATCTCTATGCATTCATTGGTTGATTCTTGTATGCGCCCGGACCGGGGATCAAACCCATGACCTTGGCATATCAGGATAATGCTCTAACCAGTTGAGCTACCCAACCAGGACTTGTCCACTTTCATATCTTCTTTAATGAACTGTCCATTTAAGTCCTTTGCCCATTTTTTAATTGGGTTGTTTGGTGATGATTTGTAGGAATTCTGTAAATAAACTGGATAATTAAATCCTGATCAGATAAACGATTTGCAAAAATGTGTTCCCGTTCTATGGGTTGTCTTTTCACTCTCTTGATAATGTCCCTTAAGGCACAAAAATTTTTAGTTCTGATTAAGCCCAGTCTATCTACTTTTTCTTTTGTCGCCTATGCTCTTGGGGTTGGTGTCATGTTTTAAAAACCATTGCCAAACCCAACACGATGACTGTTTGTCTTTGTGTTTTCTTCTAAGAGTTTTATAGTTTTAGATTTAGCTCTTTGATCTATTTTGTGCTACGTGCTGTATGTCGTCCGAGGGGAAGGTACAACTTAATTCTTCTGCATGTGGATGTCCAGTTCTCCCAGCACCATTTGGGAAAGAGGCTGTTCGTTCCCCCCAAATCAACTGACCGTGTACGTGGGGATTTCTCCCTGGGCTCCCTGTTCTAATCCATTGGTTCCCATGCCTGTCTTTGTGCCAGGACCACGCTGTTTTGTTTGTTAGAAGAGGATGTGACCTGCTTCGCAAGCCGTCATGAGAATGAGAGATCATGCGGGCGAAGTGCCTGGCACAGAGCCTGGCACACAATAGGTGCTTAAAAAGCAGCAGGTACCCTTCGCAGGAGGCGGGACGGGTGCTGAGGTTGAAGGGAGCAGGTTCCGTCAGAGCTAAGGGGAACTCCTCCCGCCGGCGCGGCTGGCCTGTGGAGGCCGGAGCATGACTCAGGGAGCAGTAGGCCCTCATCTGCTTGTCCCTGAGCGGTGCCCACTGCTTCCCAGCGCCTGAAGCAGATGGCCCATGTCTGCTTCTCACTTCTAGCACTGCTGTCCAAATTCAGACGCCCCCAAAGTTTCTGAGACAAGAACGTAGTGGTTTATTCTGGAAGAGATTCCAGGAAGCCCAGGAAGGGAGAGGGAAAGTGAGACGGGGAAGGGAAGAAAGCCAACGAGAGGGCTGCTACCTCTTCGGGGCTCAGTCCCACCAGGGGGCGGCTGAGTGGGTGGCCGAGGGACCAAGTAGTGCGAGGACTTCTCCACGGACTCCCACGGCCCTGGAGGTTTGAAATCTCTGGCCCTTCTGGGCTGCCCTGCACAACAGGCTGAGCAAGTTTCCACAACCCCAGAAAAAAACCCTCAGGCTGCGAAGCAGAGCCGTAAGGGTAGTGGAGGAGAGAGCTGTCCCCATGCTGGGAACCTCTCGGGCCCCTGCAGGTGGGCTAGAAAGGACCAGAGGGGTCTGGGGCACGGCACCAGCAGCCTCCACAGCCAGCATCGCCACCCGCCTCTCGGCCCTGCGCCTCCTTCACGACTCCTGCCTGCTCAGAGCTCCTACTGCAGCTGCCTGCTCTGAGCTCTCATCTCTGTGTCTCTGGGTTGGGTTTCTATGTCACTCTGCTGCCCGTCTCTGTGAAGCCTCTCGTTTAGCCTGTCCTGTTGAGTCACCACCGTGACTGGGCAGGGCTTCCACAGTAGCCGGCTCACTGAGCCCTGACCCCCAAAGCTGGCCGTCCTTGCCCCAGGCCCTGACCCTCCCTCGGTCCACATTTCTGAAGTCTGAGGAGCAAAGCCAAACAACTTTGGCAATAGAGCCGTTTCTTACTCTTTCTTCGTAGGGGCTGCCATGTGAAAGCATCCAGGCTTCCGGACTGTGGATTACTCGCTCGAGGGAGTACAGTCGTCCCCCTTTACAAATGACAGGATTGGGGCTCAGAGCATTTTAGAGACTCGCCTAAGGGCACACACTTAGTTAAAGGCAAGCTTGGGTTCATGCACAGCCTCCTCCCTCTAAACCTCACACTCTTTCTGCTCGATCATTTTGCCTCTCGCACAGGGGAAAAAAGCTCCCCGTGCTGCAAGTTATGAGAATCTTCCTCGTGGGCGAGTTATGTCACGAGGGAAAGGGACCTCAGACTTTCGGGGTCCTGGGCTTTGGATGGCAGAACACAAGACTGGGGTTGGTACTAAACCTGCCGTGAAGGCACCCGCACCTTCTGTGCCGGATCAGATATCACCCTTCAGGAAATTGTAGTGGAAGCAAGTGGTAGAGGACATCAAAGATCCAGGAAAATTTGCGGGAAAAAAGCATGAGATTAAGAAAGGTTCTGTTCATTCCCTTCCATATTCCTGACAACTGGGGGGAAGCTGCTTGTATCGGTCGTGTTCCTGGTGGCAAAGGGCAGACACCAGCCAGCTGGCTTGTGCAGGAGAGAGATTTATTGCTAGAGTATTGGATGGCTCATGGAATGGCAGGCAGGCTGGAGAAGCAGCTTAGAAACCAGGCCATCCTGGATGATGTAGCTCAGCGAACTGAGTGCCAGCCTGGGAGCCAAAAGGTTGCTGGTTCGATTCCCAGTCAGGGCACATTCCTGGGTTGCAGGCCAGGTCCCTGGTTGGAGGTGTGTGAGAGGCAGCCTATCATATATCAGTGTTTCTCTTCCTCTCTTCCCCTCTCTCTAAAAATTAATAAATAAAATATTTTTAAGAAAAGAAAGAAAACTAGCCCTGGCCTGTGTAGCTCAGTGGATTGACCGTGGGCTGCGAACCAAAGTGTCACAGGTTCGATTCCCAGTCAGGGCACGTGCCTGGGTTGCAGGCCATGACCCTCAGCAACTGCACACTGATGTTTCTCTCTCTCTCTGTCTCCCTCCCTTCCCTCTCTAAAAATAAATAAATAAAATCTTAAAAAAAAAAACTATATAAAAAAAAAGAAAGAAAGAAAACAGGCCAGAACCAACAAGGCAAACAAAAGGCGGCTGAGACCAAACCACAGGAGTGATCGGCTGGCAGACGTTCCTGGGCTCTCCACCTTCTACTCGAGAGCCTCCGGCGGACCTAGCCCGGTCAGGTGCCCACCATGCCACCGGCCACCCCTCGGGGGAAAGCAGGTGATCGGTTTCTGTTTCTGTTTCTGTGTTGGGAAGTGGGGGCTCAAGACAATCCCCCAAACTGGAAGAGTGTTTGGAGGCTGAGCCACCAAAATGAAAATATTTTCAGTATTGCTGTTAACTCGACGCCATCGTTGGGCACTACCTGGTCCCTCTCTCAACACAAAGGCTCAGGCCTCTTACTTATTAAAACACCCTCCCTCATGAGACTTCCTGCAGCTCATCGCCCTTCACCGCCACGTTCCTTGAGAGGACCGTCCAGAGTCACGGTCCCCATCTGTCACCATCTCTCCCAGCACTCGACCATTTCTTACCCCCCTTTCCACTGAAAGTGCCACTAACGTCACCTTTCACACGCTAGTCCGCCTTTCCGTCCTTCTCTGCAAGAATGCAGACACTTGGTGAAAGCCTCCCCCCTCTAGTTACCTGCCTGGACTCGTGCTCATTTGTCGTCGCGCATTATGTGGTGCAATAGGGGCAGGCTCCAGTTTTGTGGTGCCTGCAGCTCATGCATTTGGGGGAGCCTCTTCAAGAAAAATAATACAAAATTACATAAAGAAATTTCTAGAGCTCCTCCTGGGAATTCAAAGGAGCTGATGCAAGTGAGGGGCCCCACAGCCTAAGCTTCCTTCACTTCACAACGAATCCCCCCTGAGAAAAAGACAAACCAGGTTTTTGTGAGCATTCGCCATTGGCGGACGGGATGATCTGTCTGCTTCTTGCCATCATGAGGGTACTGCAAAGAACATTCTTTTACGTAATTCTTTTGTGAACATGTGTATTTCTCCGAAATACAAAGAACAGGAATTGCTGAGTTCTAGGTCATGCACCTTTTCCCCTTTATTTGATGGTGTTTGGCCAAATTGTCCTTCAAATAGGTGTGTTCCTAAATCCCACATCCGTGGGATTGTGGGAATTTTCTCACATCCTTGCCAGCACTGCATATTATAAAGTTTTTTTTTTTTTGGCCAAGCTGTTGAGAGAAATAAAAAGGCATCTCAATGTTGTTTTAATTTACTACATTGGTCTCTAGGGCTGTTGTAACCGAGTACCGCAAACCCAGAGGCTTTAAGAAAAACAGCAGTTTACTGCCCCCAGCTCCACAGACCGGAAGTCCAAAATCAAGGTTCCGCAGGGCCGCGCTCCCTCTGAAATCTGTAGGGGGGCCCCTTCCCCCCCTCTTCCTAACGCCGGTGGTGGCTGTCAGTCTCTGGTGGACCGTTCCAAGTCTCTGTCCTCGCGTGACATTCTCCCAGTGTCTCTGTCGTCATATGGCCTTCATTTTATAAGAAGGACACTAGTCATTTTGAATTAGGGGCCCAACCTTCTCCAGTGTGACCTCATCTTAGTTACTTACATCTGTGAAAGCTCTGTCTCCCACAAAGACCACATTTCGAGGTGCTGAGAGTTAAGACTTCAACATATCTTTTTTGAGGGGACATAGTCCAACCCATAACATTGGTGTTCCTCTACATTCTAGGGACACGGGACATCTTTTCATGTGTTCATTGGATTTGGACCCATCCTTCTGCACATCACCCTTCCGTATCAACTGCCCAGTTTTCTGCCGGGTTATCTGATGTTCTCCTATTCCTTTCACGATCCGCTCTGTTTTTTTTCTTTTTTTTTTTTTTTTAATTTTAATTGTTATTGCAGTACAATTTTCCATCTTTTACTCCCATCCCAACCCACCCACCCAGCCCTCTCTCTGTTTTTCAAGATGGAGCTGCTGTATCTGTGGCCAAGGTTCGCTCTCAGCCCATCACACATGCTTTAACTTTGGTTTTGGTGTCGGCCTTGACTTCTGTGACACAGAACTCTCCAGGCAGCTGTGCTGGTTCTCTGGTTCAGCATCTGTCCTCCTCCTCTGCCTCTTTGCTCCAAGACTTCCCTGTCTCATGAATGGTGCCACATCGGTCTCTGCTCAAGCAAGAAGCATGGGCATGTCCTTGCTCTTTCTTCTTCCTGGTTCTCTGTATCTGACTCATCACCGAGCTCCATAAACTTGACCTATTAGAGACCTGTCAAGTCCATGCATTTCTCTCCGTCACTCTCCCTGGTCTCAGGCACCGTCACTGCTCACTTAGACACTTGCCAACAGAGTCCCTGGTTTCCCGCCCCTTCCCTGTCTGCTCCAGTCCATTCTGCCAGGATCTCTGTTAATCCGAAATGATCTGGTCACATCTTGCAAGGGCCGCTTCTCACCTGGCCTGCCCGGAGCCACTCCCCCACCCATACTCTCCCCTGCTCCCCAGCAACATCGACCTTCAGAGCCAATCCACTTCGCTCCTGTTTCCTGAAGCCTCCACACTTGTGGTTCCGTCTCTCTTGAAGGCTTCCATCCCCACCCCTCTTCCTTGAGACACCATGTTTTGTTTTCTCAAACAAGAATGTCCTTTCCAGCCCTGGCTGGTGTAGCTCAGTAGGATTGAGCGTGGGCTGCGAACCAAAGCGTCGCAGGTTTGATTCCCAGCCAGGGCACATGCCTGGGTTGCAGGCCATGGCCCCCAGCAACCGCACATTGATGTTTCTCCCTCTCTCTATCTCCCTCCCTTCCCTCTCTAAAAATAAATAAATAAAATCTTTTTTAAAATTAAAAATAAATAAATAAATAAAATAAAATAATATCCTAAAAAAAAAGTCCTTTCCTCTTCCCCAGGTTCGAATTCAGGAAGAGCCACCCCACCCCCAGCCCCACCCCCACCAGGGTTCGGCCAGACGAACAGGGGTGTGCACCAGCCCCTGGGCTCCAGAATGCAACCCCCCAGTGGGGGCAAGGGTGGGTGCTCCAGGCCCTCGGCTTCCTCTCTCCAGAGGTTACGGAGGTGAACGCCATGGAGGGCAGAAAGTTATTCCTGACTTTTAGGAAAAGGGCACGTTTGCTATTATGCTGGGAAACACATGTTCTCCCCCTGCTCTGCCCAAGGTCTAGTATCGACAACAACAACAACAAAAAAGAGAAAGAAAGAAAAGAAGATATTCATTGCCAAGCTCTTTCCTGCTGCTCCTCCCGGACTCTCCGCCTAATACGGAAGACGAGTTGCCTTTGGGGAGAGTTAGCGTCGTGAAGGCAGGAACGTGTACAACGAAACTGCCAGCATTCAGCTTTCCACATGCACAATGAGCTCTTGAGGCCCGTATCACATAAAAGAGACTTTTTTTAGTTTATCTATTTATTCAACAAATACTTATTACGCCTCCACTATGAGCTGGGAACAGTTTGGAGCATAGTGTAGAGACACAGCAGAGAAAAACGTGGGATGCCCTTCAAGAACGCGCTCCAGTAGAGACAGAAAGTCATCACCTGAGTATGGTATTGAGTTCTATGAAGCATATTGGTTCATGTGGAGAAAAGCCAAGCAGAACAAGGGACGAGTGGAGGGAGGGGCTATTCGGGGCAGAGTGGACAGGGAAGGCCTCCCGGAGAAGGTAGGGTCGGAACAGAGCTCTGAAGGTGGGGAGGAACAAGCATTCCAGGCAGAGGCCCCAGCCGGGGATGGCTTGAATGTCTGAGAAGGACAAGGAGGCCGGTGTGGCTGGAGTGGAGGGGAGCAAGGGGAGCTCCGTGGGAGCAAGGGTGCCGGGTGGCCCGATCCTGCAGGCCTGGGGCACGGGCCTGAGGTTATACTGGGAGGACTCGGGAGGCCAAAGGAGAGGAGTCTGTAATTGCTCTGGTATGCTTTGGAAAACTCACTCTGGCTTCTCCATGAAGATAGACCATAGGGGGCAGGTGTGGGAACAGGGACCGGGAGAGAAGTGATTGCAGTAAGGACCACAGAAGCGGTGAAGGCCGTGCGATATGTTGGGGGGTTTGTTCTGAAGATTATTTTTAGAGCGAGGGAAGGGAGGAAGGGAGAAAGTGAGGGAGAGAAACATCAATGTGTGGGAGATACATCAATTGGTTGCCTGTTGCACACCCCCAACCGGGGACCTGGCCTGAAACCCAGGCATGTGCACTGGCCAGGAATCAAACCAGCAACCCTCAGAGCTCAGTCCACTGAGCCACACCAGCCTGGGCTTGGGTAGACTTTGAAACAAGGGTCTTCAGCACTTGGTGGTGGGTTGGATAGAGGAGGGCAAAGGAATTAGAGGTTTCTAGGGTGACTTCTAGGCTTTTGTCCTAAACATCAGGGTGAATGGTGGTGCCATTGACTTGGGGCAGAGCAGATCTGAAGGTTCACGCCTTCCGTTTTGAAGGGTTTTGGAACCACTCAGGTGGCGCCGTCTGGTAGACAATCACGTGGGCTTGTCGGAGCTCGATGGAGAGGCTGGAAGTGAAGAGATCGCAGGGCTACTGGCCGAGCGTTCCAAGCGTGAAATTGGGTTAGATCACCTGTGGAGTGAGTTTCAGTAGAGAAAAGAAGGGGTGTAAGGAACATGCGGAGGACAGGACCTCATCATGCCCCACACTACCTGAAGCCCAGGGCTCCCAGGTCACCTCTCATCCCCTGAACGCCAATCCCACTGGACTCTGAACATTCCTAATCTGCCAGATGTTCCCACCACGTCTTGGGACCCACAGCCCGCCCCCCAGCGAAACCCTTTCTATCCCCAACCTCTTTTCTGCTGACCTGACTCCCCTGAGGACACTGTTTCCTTGCGGTCTTTAAATGGGGACACTTTCATCCTCCACAATCCATTACCAGAGAACTGGAGGGGGAGGAGCCTCTACCAGGCTCCTCACTGCCTCTTCCTGACCACTGTCCCACCCTCCTTCCTCAACGGCCCTGCCCCGCCACTGTCGCCGCACAGGCTCTTAACTGATCTCCCTGACTGTGAGTCACCTGCCTTCCTCCCGGACAGTCGGCCTCATCCCCAGTGTCCTCACCTCTCCCTCTCTCTCTCTCTCCCTTACCTGTACTGCTTCTCACCTTTCTTCTTCATAAATTCTGCACCCATGTAGACAATTCCTCCGAACCCTAGGCTCTCAGTTCCTTGACCTCTCTGCTGCCAAGGTCATCTGCTACCCTCGTCATACCCTGGACCTTGTCATAGCAAAACAAGACAACTACCAGAACTTCCATGTCCAACATCTCAGTCTTGGACCTCTCCCTCCAAATATATCTCTAGATCCTTCCTTTATTCTGATGTGACAATTCTTCCTCACATAGGGGACCCCTAACCAGTGGCCCTCCATCTTTTAATTAGCCATCACCTCCCTTCCTGTCCTCACGCCCCTCCCGACCCTACCATACGTGCGGCCCACCATTTGATCTGTCCTTGCTGACCAGCTGCATGTGGTTGGCAGGGAAACAGCCATGCTGACGATTCACACTTGATCCTACGGAACTCAAGGCGGAGCACACCTTCCCTCGTCAGCCTCCCCGGCTGAGCTGAACGTCCTCGCTGGAGCGGAGCAGAGCCCCCAGAGTGGGGCCGTGCAGGAGCA
The DNA here is from genome assembly GCF_004126475.2 of Phyllostomus discolor. Classification (NCBI taxonomy): domain Eukaryota; kingdom Metazoa; phylum Chordata; class Mammalia; order Chiroptera; family Phyllostomidae; genus Phyllostomus; species Phyllostomus discolor. Next base: position 212,055,536 of record NC_040904.2, read on the forward strand.
GAGCAGAGCAGGGCTGTCTAGCGGGAGGGGGCCTGGCCCCAGGGCGCCTCACAGCTGTGCTCTATCACAGCTGAGCTGTTTTGCACGGAATAAAGATTCCTGCTTCACCGAACCCCACATTGGAGATTCCTGTTGGCGTTGCACCGGTGCCGACGTCGGATGGCACTAACGGGGACATAAATGATGAGTGAGACAGGCTCCCGTCGCCCTCCTCAGGGAACATGCCGTCTTAGCTGTGAGACAAAGGCTAGGTGGAGGGGTGAGAGCTCTCGTGGCTGTCAAACACACCTGGGTGCCAGGGGCACAGACCCCCAGGCTCCCCCCCTCCCGGAGCTCCTATTTTGGGCAGGTGCTCCAGGTAATTCTGACACCATTACTTTGGACAGGTGTTTGCAAACACTGCTCTAAGGGGGAAAAAAATACCCAACCCTCAAACAGGGTCTTGAGGTCGCTGCTGCTCAGCGACCCAACCCCCGCCCCAGCCCCTTGAAATGCTGGGCCACTTCTGCATACACCTCCCTTACAGTAGGACAGTGATAGGCACTAAACACAGACTCCTTCTTGGCCCCGGTTTCTGCGGCGTTGTTTCTGACTGAAGTGGGCAGAGTGTCAGGGGGCAAGGAGGTCTGAGGGATGCCCACCCCTCCTGCCCTGGGGAGGGCCAAGGCAGAGCCTGAGTCCTCATCTGCAGGAGCTGGACTTTGAGACTACAGAGGTAGCCCCTGAATGGGGAAGGACATGGTATTTATTCATCACCAGCAGTTTGGGGAGAAAAAGAGATAGAGGATCAGGCTTCCCCCACCCCCCCCCTGGGGTGGGAAGGGATTACTAGGCTTCCCCTGGGGGCACAGGTGCAGAAAGAGTCAGGAGGGGTTACGTGGGGACTTCCTGACGCAGGGGAAGAGCAGGAACTGGCACCCTCTCTGGGTGCACGTCTCTGCGGGGAGCTCGGCCAGCTCCTGGGACCACCTGACACCCAGCCCCTGGGCGCACACGGCACGCCCCCTCTCAGCTGTGATTCCATGAGCTCTGATGCTTGCCCTAGCAGAAGGACCTCCTGTGACCAGCTTACCTGCTTGACCATGACCGTCAAGTCCTATGAGTTCCCACTGACCACCCAGCTGGTGGTGACCTTCTGTCTCAAAGCCTTGCTCAGTTTACCCAAAGTATTCCACAGGAACAATGACCTTGTCAGTGCCTACGACTCACCTCAAAACAGGGAGAGTGTCTGGACACCTTGGGGGCTCACGGCCCCCAAAGAGGCGTGCATTTATTCTTGGGGGGAAATAGAGGATTTATTCTTGGGGGGAATCTACCCAGAACTAGCTTGGGATCATTCCCCTTTGTGAAGATGGTGGTGACACCTACTCCCATTCCCAAAGCTTTCAGTGATCACGTTTTTCCCAGATAGTGAGGCAGAGGGGAAAGGCACCAATCCTACCTAATTCTCTCCCTAAGCAAGGTGTGGTAAGGGAGCTTTTTTAGCCTTCCCTGGCACAGTATCTCCCTTACCCACCCACTTAGCTCCCTCCCCATTGCCACTCACTTCATTGTTCATCCTCCCTCTCAGGCTGCTTGCGCGCCAGTCTCTTCGGCTGGCCTGCTCGCTCCCGCTCCGACCCACCCTCCTAAAACCCGGCTCCAATGACGTCACTCTCCTGCTTTCCCATCAGGGTTGGCAGACGTCAGCCGGCAGGCCAAACCTAGCCCTCTGCCTGTTTTCGTAGAGCCTGTGACCTAAGGTGGGTCTTCACATTTGTAAATGGTTAGAAAAAATTCAAAAGAAGGATACATTTTCTCATGACATGTAAGGATTATATGAAATTTGAATTTCAGTGTCCCTGAATGCGGTTTTGTCGGAACACAGCCACACCCGTTTGTTTGTATTCTCTACGGCTTCTCCATTGCTACACAAGAAGCTGCAGCGGCTTAACCATCCGCCACGTAGCCCTTCCCGTGAAAAGTCTGTGACCTTTCCTTTAGGTCACATAAGTAGCCCCACTGCCTGCAAAACAAAATCCAAACAGCAGACTCTTGAACGTGATCTCAAAAGCCCTTCAGAACCTGCCTCCCAGTTCAACTTCAGGGAGGCTGAACTGCTGGCTGTTTCACAACACCTGAGGGTCCTCCCACCTTTTAAAATGTCCTTGCTCCCCTTCTCTGCTTGGCCAATGGATACGTTATTCTTTCCAGGCTCCGCCCTGGTGTCGCCTCCTCCAGGGGGCCCTCTCTGGCCTTCCCGGGCTGGATGAGATGTCTCTCCCATGAGGTCCCACCCACAGACCCCCTATCACATCGCCTGCCGCTGGGTGGGCCCACAGCACGTAAACCGCTGTGTGGAGAAGCCACACAAGCTAGTGATTTAGAGCGTCGGTTAGACTGGGCAACAAGGAGGTTGACAGTGGTCTGCAAGACGAATTTCCTTGGATCTGGGAGCAGAAGCCAGGTCGCTTTGGGGAGCCAGCGGTGTGTGTGAAACTGAGGCAGCCGGCGTGGACGGCTCTTTCCAACAGTGCTTTGACTTAGAAGGGGAAGAGGCTGTCACTAGAAAAGGTCACCGGCTGGCGGGAAGGAGGTAGGCACATGAGGATCCTTGTTTGCTCCTGGCCGGGAATCCGTAGGGAGATCACGAGGCCCGAGAGAGCGTCTAAGGGGTCCCACGGTGGAATCTGGAGCGCGGCGTGCAGCACGGCAGGGAGGACTGGCCTTAGATGGTGCCTTGGTCTGTTCAGGCTTTTAGAACCAAGCACCGCAGACTCGGTGGCTTGTAAACAACAAACACTTATTTCCCAGAGTTCTGGAGGCCGCAGGTCCAAGGGCAGACTCGGCATCCGGTGAAGACTGCTCCGGCTGCAGACTAGCCCGCGTGGCAGAAGGGGCAGAGGTCCTCCGGAGCCTCTTTCACGAGGGCACTGACTTCCTTCATGCCCTAGTCGCCTCCCAAAGACCCGCCTGGCCACACCATCTCACTGGGCAGTAGGGTGGAACATGGGGATTTGTTACTATTTATATTATGAATACAGAGATTCAAACCAGAACGAATGGAAAGAGCCCATGTCTTCCCATTGGGAGGTGACCAGTGGGTGCAATCAATCAGGTGGACACCTTGACGGTGGGCTGATGGGATTGTTCCTGTCAGAAGGCTCCAGTTTTCTAAGGGTTACAGTGCGGGAGTCAGAGGTTGGGGACGGTGGAAAGGGTTTTAAGTGGCCACCGTGGAGGACGGCAGAGTGAGCTGATGAGGAGGGCAGAGTAGTTGCTGTGCAGTATTGGCAGGTCTAGTTACACTTGACATTCACGAATTAATGGCACCGGACTCTGTGGCCACGAGATGTGCTCCGGCATAGCTCGGGGCCCAGATAGACCGAGGAGGGGGAGGACGTTCGGGCTGACCCGAGTTGGGGTTTCCAGGCAGATGCCACAGTGGGACAGGACAGGGAAAGTGAGGGTGTTGCCAGGAGTGGTCAAGGCCAGGGACTACGGGGGCCCGGCGGGAGCAGGAAGGAGGTAAAGACAGGGGAAGCGGAATCCAAGACCCGCGGGAGGACAAGGAGGAGGAAGTGAGAGCCGGGATCCAAGGGCTAGAAAGCAGAGACCGCGGTAAGAGAAGGAGCTCGGGGCAAATGGCAGCCGAGATGGAGGGAAGGTGGAAGGACTCAGGGGGCTGCAAGGCGCAGAGCTGAGCAGGCAGGTTGCCTGTTCACCGGCACAGCCCCGGCCAGAGAGACAGCACAACAAAGTGGGGCAGGGGACAGGAGAGAAGTAGTGAGTCTGGGCCTAACAGTTGCCAGTGAATACATGTGCGTGTCGCCGAGAGGCAAGAACCTGAGAGGAGACGGAAAGGGCATTTGACAGACAGCCAAGGACAGAGATGTGGAAGAAGCCTTGGAGCGGCTGCAGGAGGGGAAGGAATGAGGGAAAAGAAACAGCCGGCAGGAGGGAGGGGGGCTGACCGGCGGTGACTTTGGAGGGGAGCGTGAGTTCCTTTGAAAGCCTTGGAACCTGTGGCCTGCGGGCCCAACCCCAGTTCGCTCTGCTTGCTCAAAAAATGAGTCAGTATGCAAAACATCCGGCGGGTCCTCACAGGATCCAGGTTACAGCCTCTTTCGAGTTGTCTGTCTGTCTGTTTGTTTCCGAGACATAGTTCCCGGAACACGACGCAGCCTCTTTACGTGCACAGCCCGGCGGGTTTTAGTGTATTTGTAACCATCGTTGTTATCTCCTTCTAGAACGTTTCATCACCCCAAAAGAAAGCCTGTGCCTGCCACCAGTCACTTCCCATTTCCCCTTTCCCCCCAGCCCCTGGCAACCACTAATCTGTCTTCTGTATCTAAGGGCTTGCCTGTTCTGAACATTTCACCTGAAAGGACTCACACTGGAAGTGGTCTCTGGTGACTGGATTCTTCTATTTAGCATAATGCTGCCAAGGTCCATCCCCACGGCAGCACGTGCCATACGTCTGTCCTTTCTGAGGCTGACACTCCGCTGTGGGGCTGTACCGTCTGTGCGGACAGACGTTCACCCCTTGATGGACCTTCCGGTGGTTTCTACTTTGGGGACATGATGAAAACACTGTTACTGTGCGAATTCATGGACGAGTTTTTGCGGGAGCTTTTTTCAGTTCTGCCGGGTAAATATCTAAGAATGGAATTTCTGGGTCATGCCCTCGCTCTGTGCTGAAACTTCTTCGGCCCTGCCAAACCGTTTCCGAGGGGCCGTACCGTTTCACATTCCCACCAGCAGTGCAGGGTCTCTTGCCTCTCTTGAATCTTCAGAAGATCTGGGCCACGCTTGGTCCACGTTCCCCCGTGGCGCTAGCTCGCCAAGTTCTCGCCATGCACAGCGCGGGCACAGGCATGGACCCCTTGCCACTAGCCCTTCACCACCACCCATTTTCCTTACCTGCCTGGCCCCAGAGTAAACCCTAGACTGGGCCAGTGAAGAGCAAAGAGTAAGAGTATAGCTGATTTTTAACCAAGACCTAGCTTGTCAAAGGGCCAAGTAAAAAAGGTGTAAAACAGGGGTTTGTCAAGACTAGGAAGTACACAAACTTGTGGAGAAAAGAGATGGCCAGGGCGTGGGGGCTGGTGCTTGGGGCAGCTGGGGAGGACTGCAGGTGTGGTGAGGTGAGCATCCTCGCCTGGGCCTCTGCGGGCTGAGGCCAGGCATTTCCCGAAGTGGTCCTGGTGGATATGAAGGACCAGGACTTACAGGATCTCAAGTCAAATTTGTCTTAATCTAGCTCAGCACGGTCTACTAAAAATAGATTATGAGCCCTGGTTGGTGTTGCTCAGCGGTTGAGTGCCGGCCTGCGAATCAAAGGGCCGCTGGTTAACCTGTGGCATTTTAATTATGATGTGTCTTGGAGTGGGCTTCTTTGCCTCCATCTTGTTTGCCTCCTCCTGGGATTCTCTGTGCTTCCCAGACTTGCATGTCTATTTCCGTCACCAAATTAGGGAAGTTTTCTTTCACTAATTTTTAAAAATTTCATTTATTTATTTTTAGAGAGGGGAAGGGAGGGAGAAAGGGTGAGAGAGAGAAATATTCACGTATGGCTCCCTCTCACATACCCCCTACTGGGGACCTGGCCTGTAACCCAGGCATGTGCCCTGACTGGAAATCGAACCAATGACCCTCTGGTTCACAGGCTGGTGCTCAATGCACTGAGCCACACCAGCCAGGGCTCAGTATTTTTTCAAATAAATTTCCAATTTCTTGCTCTTTCTCTTCTCTTTCTGGTACCCCCTATAAGGTGAATGTTGGACCTCTTGAAGTTGTCCCAGAGGCTGCTTATACTATCCTCATTTTTTTTTAATTCTTTTTTCTTCTTCTTGTTTTGATTGGTTGTTTGTGGTTTTTTTGTTCCTTGTGTTCCAAATCAATGACCTGATTCTCAGCTTCATGCACTGTACTGTTGTCTCCCTGGAAACTGTTCTTTATTTCAATTAGTGTACCCTTTGTTTCTCACTGGCCCTTTTTTATGTTGCTGAGGTCTTCACTAAGTTCCTTGAGCATCCTTTTATCCAGTGTTTTGAACTCTGCATCTGAAAAATTGCTTATCTCCATTTTGTTTAGCGGTGTTTTTTTTTTTCAGGAGTTTTGATTTGTTCTTTCGTTTGGGACATGTTTCTTTGTCTCCTCATTTTGGCAGCCTCCCTGCATTTGTTTCTATGTGTTAGATAGAGCTGCTTTGACTCCATGTCTTGGTAGTGTGGCTTAATGTAGTAGGTGTCCTGTAGGGTCCAGTGGCATGGCCTTCCCTGTCACCCAAGTTGGATACTCGAGATATGCCCCTCATGTGGGTGAGTACTCCCTCCTCTTGTAGTTGAGACTCGGTTGCTGTTGGCAGCTCAGTGGGAGGGGTTTGCCCAGGCCAGCCAGCAGCAAGGAGTGGCTGTGGCCACCGACCACCAGCCTCCACCCTCCGTGGAGCATCCGCTGTGCAGGGGCGGGGTGGTGGTGCTGCGGTGTGACCTGCAGTTGCCCACTGGGTGCGCAGGCCCACTGGGGTTTCCCAGGTGGTGCAGGCCAAGGTCAGCCTGCACCTGCGTTTTGCCCAGGGCTCCCTGCCTGAGCTATAAAGCAGGGGTGTCAAACTCATTTTCACCGGGGGCCACATCAGCCTCGTGGTTGCCTTCAAAGGGCCAAATGTAATTTTAGGACTGTAACTGCTCTTTAACTAGGGGCGAGGAGCTCAGCACTGCCGCCGAGTAAAAACAAGGTCCCAGGCCGCACAAAACAAGGTGGAGGCCTGGATTCGGCCCACGGGCCTTGTGTTTGCCACCTGTGCTGTAAAGCAATCTGAGATGGCTGTTATTTGTGCTGGACTTGGAGATTCCCAGGCAAAGCCAAGCTCTGAATCTACTAAACTGGCTGCTGCTAGTGCTGGGCCTGGGGTTCACTGAAGCCTGCCTCTGTTTGCCCTGGTGGCAGACACTTCGGTTTCTCCCTGGGCACCCCTGGTGCCTTTAGAGACGCTACTCTGGTGCTGGAGCTCAGAGGCAGTGAGTCTGAGCAGGTGAGTCTGTGGGTGGGTTCTTTAGGGGAACTGCTTGGGACTCCAGCTGTTTCTTCCACCAACCGAAACCCTGCTGGTTTTTACAGCTAGAAGTTCTGGGGACTTATCTTCCTGGCTCTGGAACCCTGGGCTGTGAGACCTGATGTGGGGCTGAGACTCCTTGCACCTGAGATACCCCTCCCGAATTTTCATCCACCACAGGTGGGTGTGAGATCAGCCTGTTTTGCGTCTGAGCCCCTCCTACTGTTACAGAATGGACTCAGGGTGTGGTGGACAAAATGCTATTACTGAATGGACTGCCCCCCTTCTCCTGGGGTCCCCCTGTACTAGGTTCGCCTTTCCCACCGCCAGGAAATTACATGTCTCAATGCCAGAGTTTGGTGAAAAGGAAAGGAATTATTTATTCAAAGGTTGTACAGACTTACACTAACGACTTAATGTCTTCATTAAAATCCCCAAAGTCCCTTAAAACACCCACAAACACACAGTCCTTCCTTCCCCACTTTGCCCAGTCAGGGGTACCGTATCTCAGGGAAAGAAATAGAAGTCTCAGGTGACCCCTGGTTCTTCCCAGTAATCCGTGGTTGGCTGGCAGGCCTCCCTCGGTTCCCGGCACCATCAGCTGTGTCACCGCCCTGATCTCCAGATCTTAATCCAAACCCACGTGGCCCCTTCTCTAGGCCCACCAGTAAGACTCCTTTCTCCCCTTTTCTACCCGCAGCATCTCTCCTGCACGCTTCCAAACTGCTAAGAGAGAGCTTTGCATCACCGCTATACCTTGCTTTCCAGCTTCCTAAGCTGCGTGGCAAAGGGAGCACCCCAAAGCCACGTGGTTCTCCCTTTCCCATCAAGGCTGCGTGGTCCCCACCTTACTCCAAAGTCACGTGGTCCCCTCTTACTCCAAGCTCTCACGCAGGCGCTGTAACCAGGGGGAGCTTCTTCCCAGTTACATCCCATGTGGAAGTCACTCTCATCTCCCTGGGTCAAAGCGCAGCCACAGCTATTTAACATGTCCATGAAACCAGTCAAAAGGCATAGATGTGTTAAATGGCCATTCCTGAGGTTATCTGCAAAGCTGTTGGTACACAAAACAACTCTCAGTGGCCCTGCTCCATGTGTCCTATCCCCCAACTCAGACTAGTGGGGGTGAGGACATTGCATAATATTATTTATTTCCTGGACACTCTGAGTTCTGGACCCCATTACTAATTCCTATTTGGAGAGCCCCTGGCTGCACCCTGTTACACTGCCAGCATGGATGGATGTGGTTTAATTCTGTAGTTGTCAAACTTCCATTCACCTCGATATCTGGCGGTTCTGAGTGATGGTTGTTCTATATTTTAGTTTTAATTTTTTAAAAGATTTTATTTATTTATTTTTAAAGAGGGAAGGGAGGGAGAAAGAGAGAGAGAAACATCAATGTGCGGTTGCTGGGGGTCATGGCCTGCAACCCAGGCATGTACCCTGACTGGGAATCGAACCTGCCACACTTTGGTTTGCAGCCTGCGCTCAATCCACTGAGCTACGCCAGCCTGGGCTTTAGTTTTAATTTTGATGTGGTTGTACGAGGAGTTGAGCCATGTCTGCCTATGCTGCCACCTTGACTGGAAGTCTACCTGAATCCTTTGCTTCTAAAGACGTGACTCATTTTGTGTGCACACACCAGGCTTAATTCCACCCCACGGACTTCGTGCTCCCTCCTCCCACGCCCATATTTACATGATTCACTCATTTACTTCCTTCCTTCTCCAGGAGGCCCATCCTGACCGCCCAGTTTTCCCAGCCTCCCTGTCCTGCTCAGTGTTTATTCTGATAGCAACCATTATCTTGTGCTATCTTTGACAGACTGGAGTATTAATAGATAATATTCATAAAAAGAATGTGAAAGAGTTGGGCTGGCACAGTGGTTAAGAGGGTGAGTTCTGGAACTAAGCTCATTAAGTTCACATATGAATCATACACTTACTAGTCGTGTAGCACTGAGCAAGTTACTGAACTTCTTTTGCCTGAGTGTATTTTATCTCTAAAATGGGGACAATTATTTATTTTCTTCACAGGATTATTGTGACAATTAATGAATCCTGCACTTAAAACTGCATCTGCCACATAGGGACTCAATAAATGTAGGATGATATTATTATTATTATTATTATTTCTAGGACAATGAGCCATTTGAATGGCACTGTTATTCATAATTTCTTGAAGTGTTGGTTGAATTCATCTGGTGCCTTGTTTGAACCTGGTGCTTTTGAAAATTTTTCCTTTGTGGGTGGGAGAATAGCTCTTCGATAACGTTTAATTCTCTTACATGATATTTGGTCTGGCTAGAATCTAATGGTCTTCAAGGACCCATTTGGAGAAGTTCAAAATCCGTTTCTGCAGAGTTGGTTCCTTCTGGAGGCTGTGACGGAGAATTCCTCCCCACACTTTCCCCTAACCTCTGGCGGCATCCAGCAATCCTTGGAGTTTCTTGGCTTAGCTGTATCCCTCCAGCCTCTGCCTCCATCGCCTTCCCCCTCTGTCAGTAGCCACCACGGATCTGTGGGAAGGTGGCCATGATGGAGCGAATAAAGGGTCCTTGGTTCATAATCATGGTCATTATCGATAAAAGTAAGTTACGGAATCTCTCTCTAGCTCTTTGCTGCTTTGTGTTAACCTTCATCAGCTTTGACAGAAAAGCCTTAACTTTCTAGTTTAGCAAGAGAAGAGGGCACTGGTTTTGTCCTGGATTGCTTGCAGCTGTTGTTTCTAAAAGTTCTAAAAGTTCAGTTGTCATGGTTACTATGTGAGAGCCCCAGGGCATCTGTTAACTTTGAACTGGGAGAATCTGGATGGAGGTTTGGAGGGGTGGAGCTTGGTTTGACTCATTCATTCTCACCGAGTATTGGGGATACATATGTGACCAAGGCAGATGAAAGCCCAGAAAAAAGAGTCAGGTAGACCTACATTCAACCACCAGCCCTGCCTTTTAATAGCTGTGTGATGATGGCAGAGTCCCTGAGAATCTCAGAATCTCATGCAGAACGGAGCTGCCAGCACCTGGTTTGTAGGGTGGTTGAGGTAATGTCCATAGGCTCCTGGATATGGATGGAATAGGTGCAATTGTTAGTGTAGGCAGCTAGATATTAATAAAGGAAAGGAGCAAAGGGAATCAGACACCAAGCCTAATAAACCAGGGAGCTGAATTGGACAATAAATCTGCTTCTTTAGGAAGCTACAGCTTCACACACTTCCCAGAGCATCCTCCGCCCTCAGGACCTAATCCCTGAAGAGGGCAGGAAAGATGTTACAGGTCGTTAGCCAGGATTCATCAAGGGAAAGATGCAACAGCAGGAGAAATTCTTCTGCTGGGCCCGTGACTAGGAGAAGCCAAGACGGCACAGGGGGAGGGGCTTCTACTCTGAGGCACGTGCAGTAGGAACTAAGACGGCGACCATAAGGGGCAGAGCCTAGCCTGGTAAAAGGATTAGACTGGATCAGGGACACAGAACCTGGGAAGACCTAGGAAATGGATTGGTTAGGGGGAGGAAACAGCAGAAGCCTACGAAAGACTGGGAAGTTGATTGGTCAGTTTGAAAAGGCACCTGGTCCTTTCCAAGTCTAAGATAACATACTCAGCTTTACAAGGTTCTTTCTCTTTCTCTTTCTCTTTCCTCTCTCTCACTTTCACTTTCCCCCTCTCCCTCCCCCCCCCTCTCTCTCTCTCTCTCCCCCTCTCTCTCTAGCTCTCTCTCTCTCTCTCTCCATAACATGCATTTGCTCCATTCTTTTGCTCTCTGCATTGCAACCATGTGGCCCTAGCAGCCGTCTACAGCCCGGCAACCAGGCAGAGTCCAGGCATGGGCCTGGGCACAGTGCCAGCTGAAGTGCACCCGGGAACAGACTAAGAGAGCTGGATGGGGAAAAAAGACTAAACTGGACTAAGCTTTAGTTTCCACTGAACACATGGCACAGAATGTCTGGACACTGGCCTTTCCCCGGGCTTGATGAAGACGTCAAGGCTGGACTTCTTTCACGGTGGAACAGGGGATGAGACACCGAGAACCTGGGGGCAGTCCTTCAATGTTGCTTCCACAATGAGTCTTACCATCTCAACCTCCCATGCACGCATGGGTCCTTGCAAATGCTTTTCTCGCAACCCTGGGAAAGGACCCCCTCTCCACCAGCAACATTGTGCAAATGTCGGTTCCCTTCCTCCTAGTCCAGTTCAGCCATTCACAGGCTGTGTGACTTAGGAGAAGGTACTTATCTTCTTGGGCCTCCCAGCTCCTCACAGATGATCTCTTTCCGGCTCTGGGAGACTTGGACCCTGAGGATTAAATATGGAGGCTCTGAAAAGCCATGTGAGCTGCTCCTGCTCCGGCTCCTTCCCTCCCGACTGGAACAAACCCAGGAGTAGGAAGAGCAACACCCTGAGCAAAGCAACCCCCAGCCGCAGGTTTCCCAGGGCAGGCCTGATTTCACGCGTGAATCCCGTGCGGGTCAGACCAGATTTCCTGGTTTGGGAAACCCAGTTGTCCCAAGCTGATCTTGCAGGGGACACATCTCTTTGCATCTGTGAGCTACTCTTCTCACAGGGGACGAGTCCTTCACAAGCCACACAGATGGCTGGGCCTTGTGCAAAATGGCCACTGACGGCGCAGGGTGCCACAGAGCCTGGCATTGGGTTCTCCTTAGAGTTGGGTGTTTTTTTTTAATTTAGGTAAAATTTACATAACAAAAAGTTAACTGTTTTAAAGTGTACAACTCAGTAACATCTAGTACATTTTCAGTGTTGTGCAACCATCACCTGTCTAGTTCCAAAACATTTTCATCACCCACAAAGGAGATCTCTACTCATTAAGTAACCACTCCACATTTCCCCCTCTCCCAGCCCCTGGCAACCATTAATCTGCTTTCTGTCTGTGTAGATTGACCTATCCTCTATATCTTGTATGAATAGGGTCGTAAAATACATGGTCTTTTGTGCTTCTTTCATTTGGTATGATTTTAAGGTTCATCCACCTTGTTCCATGTATTGGTCTTTCATTCTTTTTTTAATAAAAATTTTAATTTAATCTTTATTGTATTTTTTTTCCATTACCATTCAGTCCCCTTACACTCCCTCCCCCCGGCTAGCACCCCACTGGTGTCCATGTCCTTGAGCCCTTTTTCCTTAACCCCTCCATCCCCTAAGCTACCCCCTCCCCAGTAGCTCTCCACCTATGAGTCTGTCTCTGCTTTGCTTGTCAGTTCAGTGTGTTCATTAGATCCTGCATATGAGTGAGATCATATGGTATTCGTCTTTCTCTGGCTGGCTTATTTCCCTCAGGTTCACTTATGTTCTCCAGGTCCACCCATAATGCTGCAAAGGGTAAAATTTTCTTTTTTTTTTTTTTTATGATCGACTAGAATTCCAATGTGGAAATGTCCCATAGTTGTTTTATCCCCTCATCTATTGATGGACACTTGGGTGGTCTTTTATTTATTTATTTATTTTTTGTGGCTGTATTATATCCTATTGCGTGGATATACCACATTTATTTATTTTTTATTATTTTTTAATCTTCACCCAAGGATGTTGATTGACTTTTTACAAGAGAAGAAGGGAGAGAAAGAGAGAAACAGACATGACAGAAACATCGATCAGTTGCCTCCCGTATGCACCCCCCCTCCATAGGGTCAAACCTGCAACCTCGGCATGTACCCTGACTGGGAATTGAACCTGCAGCCTTTTTGGTGTATGGGATGATGCTCCAACCAAATGAGTTGACCTGGCCAGACCTTGATGTACCACATTTTATATACTAATTTTTAAATGAACGGATATTTGAGTTGTTTCCACCTTTTGACTTTTGTGAGTAGTGCCGCTGGAAACATTCATGTGCATGTATTTGTTCGAATACCTGTTTTGGATTCTTACACGTACCGTACTCCTCACAGACTTGCCATTCTGTTAGGCTGGGAGGAGCGTCCCTGCCCTGCCGTTCTCACTGGCTAGTGTGAGGGTCAGTACGGGAGGGGAGGAAAACAGTCGCAGTCACACCAACAACTGCCAAAGTGACATCGGCAGCCTGTCGGAATCGCTGTGTGACTGTCTGACACCTAGATCTGTGTCGTGAGCACGGGAGCCTCCCCGAAAGCAGTCACACACACGGGTGTCTTTCCACAATGCCAGATTTACTAGGGGAGACCCGTCCAGTCAGCCAATAGAGCCGCCTGCAGGTTGTGTACTGGGGCGGGGGGGGGGGGGAGCTTGTGCAACAGCAGCGAGCAGAGCGAGCCTCCAGCAGCAAGTCCCGGTCCCTGGCAGCGTCTACAGGTGGGGAGGTGGGCGTTGGTCTCAAGCCCGGTGGCTTCAAGGGCCACAGACGGTGGAGTGGAAATTCAGCAGGCTCCGAATGTAACCTACAATACAGCTGCGCTTGAGCACTGGGTGGTCGGCGCTCTGAGGTCTTAGAGCCCACCAGGGGTGGAGGAACCGCTTGTGTTGGTGTCCGGATGGAGTCCGTGTCCGAGTGTCCAGACTTGTGGTTTGGGGCATTCCAGACCCCACCTAAGGGCATTTACGTTACACCCCATCACCTCAGTCTTGACACAGCACTTGATGTAACTGTCACGGCCAACAGTGACTCCATATTGGATTGTCAAAGGGGTCCGGAAAGCCTGCTCTGCTCTTGCTCTGTATGTTTCAAATACTTCCAAAGTTGAACTCTCGACCTTCCCCCAAACCCATTTCACTTGCAGCTTCTACCATCTCATTGGTGGCAACTGATCCTTCCACTTGCCCAGGTTCCATACCCCGGAGTTATCCCGGGCCCCTCTCTTTCCACATTCCACACCCAGCCCCTCGGGAAACCAAGCTGGCTCCGCCTTCAAAATGGATCCGGAACCCGACTGCTCCCTCACCCCACCGCCGCTACCACTCGGCAACGACACCCCATGGTTTCAGCACCTGCTGTCCAGGCCTCTCCCCTTACCCTTTACAGCCTACGCTCGACCCTGCAACCCAGGTCATCCTTTTAAAATGTGAGTCAGATCATGAGGTTCTGCTCAGAACCCTACAGGAGCGCCTGTGCACTTGGCCTAACAGCCAACCTCACAATGGCTGGCAATGCCCCACGAGACCTGGCCACCTTACCTCTGACTTTCTCTCCAGCTCCGGTCACCCCAGGCACGTTTTGCCTGGGGAGCTTTGCACCGTTGGGCCTGTCCCTTCTGTGTGAAGACTCTTCCGTGAGATCCTGTCAAGTCTGTCTCCCTCCCCTCCCTCCTGTGCTCCAATGCCACCCTCTCAGTGAGTGCCTACTCTGTCACTCTATTTAAAATAACAGTCCAGCCCTTGCTGGTGTGGCTCAGTGGATTGAGTGCCTGCCTGCAAATCAAAGGGTCGCCGGTTCGATTCCCAGCCTCGGGCACGTGCCTGGGTTGTGGGCCAGGTCCCCGGTAGGGGGTGCACAAGAGGCAACCACACATTGATGTTTCTCTTTCTCCCTCCCTTGCCCTCTCTAAAAGTAGGTAAATAAAATATTTAAAAAGAATAACAATAAAATAAAATAACAGTTCAACACATCCCCCTGCACTCCCACTCCCAGAGTGGCATTGGTCACTTTCCAGTGTGCTTCTTCGTTTACTCCTTTGTTGGTTACTGTCTCTCTCCTCTGCCTGAATGTAAACCCCGTGAGGGAAGGGGTCTTGGCGTGTGTTGTTCAGTGATCTGGTCCAGGTAGATGTGGCACATAATAGGCATTTCATACACATTTGCTTAATTAGTCAACAATACTAATAAAAACAGTGACCATTTATTAAACCGATTCTCTCTCTTTTTTTAAGATTTTATTTTTAGAGAGGGGAAGGGAGGGAGAAAGAGAGGGAAAGAAACATCAATGTGTGGTTGCCTCTTGCAACCCAGGCATGAGCCCTGACTGCAAAATGAACCAGTGACCCTTTGGTTCGCAGGCCGGCATTCAATCCACTGAGCCACACCAGCCAGGGCTATTAAGCCTATCATGTGCCACATTCTTTACAAAGATGCCCCATAAAACTCATAAACAAGGCAGAATTTTTTGCTTTCATTTTACAGTGGAGAAACCAGA
Organism: Phyllostomus discolor; assembly: GCF_004126475.2. Taxonomy (NCBI): domain Eukaryota; kingdom Metazoa; phylum Chordata; class Mammalia; order Chiroptera; family Phyllostomidae; genus Phyllostomus; species Phyllostomus discolor. The sequence continues at coordinate 212,070,629 of NC_040904.2, forward strand.
CTCAGAACGTTTTAGGTGACCTGCCCCAGGTCACACAGTGCAAGGTAAGGAAATGATGTGAACCCATGTCTGTCTCCCGGACTGTGGAACTCTCACTCTTTTCTACTTTGCCCTGTGTTCAGTGCAGCTGGATTTGACATTGTTCATTTATTCATTCATTCATTCATTCAGTAAATCCTAAGCCTCCTCCACCTCTATATTACCAAAATGCCAGGCCTGCACTGCAGACTGCAAGCCTCCATAGTGTGGATCATGCCCCTGCCAGGCTCAGGTGCCACAGCCTGGGCAACAGTGTCCCTACGGGCTTTGTAAACTAGAACAAGGGGGCTCTCACTCCCCAGCAACTCCTTATTAGCTCCACTAAATGGGAGTCCATCTGAACAGATACCCCTCACTTACAGCAGAGACAAAACAGCTCCCGTGGTGTGAGCCCTGACCCCCTGGCTGAGTGAGCCTGAAGGTGCATATCCTGCACCTGGCCAGGTCCACAGCGCCAAGGAGGGAGGCCGCGGGTGTGGGCCCCGGGTGTAGGCCCAGGGCAAACCAGACAAGAGCAAGCACGGCTGAGAGGCGGGAAGGTTAGGAGGAAGTGTGGGCAAGGAGGCCCTCTGGGTCTGGAGCAATCACAATTGCCAAACTGGAGGAGAGACACCAGCCCCAGAGAAAGGGCCCCATCCTCCAGCTCCCTCTCCTCCCCAGCCCAGGACTTTGCACTCTGTCCCTCCTCCCTGCTGTTTGGCGGAATTCACCCCTTTTACCCCAGCACCTCCCGACGAAAGGGGGAACAATTCAGCCAACTAATCCTCAACTGCCCTGGCACTTCGTTTTCTACAAAGTCTCGGAGGGATTGGTGTTGAGGTTTGGGGTTTGGTGGCTTTTCTTTCATGTTTTGTTTCAGCTGCACACATTTGTGAAAGCTTCCTCTGTGCCCGACCCTCTGCCAGGCGCCGGGGGCATGAGGTGCAGGGTCTGCTGGAGAAGCTGGAAAGGCCGCGGGAAACCGAGCTGCAGCCACGGGAGGTGCGAGGAGCTTTGGGGCTCCAGAAAAGGCCATGATGCAGCCCAGAAGGCAGGGACACTGCCCAGAGAAATGTGTCAATGACAATAATGTAATGGTAATCAAAGGAGGCCCCACTCTGAAGTGAAGCTCATTAATATAACTTATTAAGTGCCTACACGTGCAGGACAGTGTCCTTCAATGGCCTGGAGGTGACTGGGCAACGGAGCAAATACCCTGCCCTTGAAACTGTATAGCTGGGAGGTACAAAGTGCACGCCCATTGTACAGAGGAGCAAACTGAGTCACAGATGTGCGTTTGCTCACTCCCTAGGCTGCAGGCTGCCTCGGAACTCGGGCTTAAACCCACATCCGCATCCCCTGGGGCATGAACGACTTTCTAAAATTATACAGCGGTGTCATATTTATTGGTAGGGGGACAAAGGGACAGGTGGCTAAAAAGATCTATGTTGCATGATCCAAATTTCATAAAATACACAGACACACATATAGATGTATATTTCTTAAAGGTTATATTTATTTTTAGAGAGAGGGGGAGGGAGGGAGAAAGAGAAGAAGGGAAATATCGGCGTCCGAGAAAAACATCGATGGGTCAGCCCCCTTTTGCATGCCCGCAGGCTGACAGGGAATTGGAGGGTGACCTTTCCCCTTTGCAGGAGGGCAACCAGCCTCCTGAGCCACATCAGTCAGGGCACACACATAACTAAAAACAAATGAATAGGAGACTTGACAGTGTAGAATATTAGACACGCATGAGAACATAGGCCAGCTAGGATGATGAACCTCCGTCGGCCCACTGATCGGCCCACGCCTGACACGCCCCGTCCGCATCTCCACGGTGCATTTCTTGGCGGTAGGGCCCACGCCTCAACCGTTTCTCCCCTCACTACTGCAGTGTGTTTCTCTCAAAATGAAGCCTTTTAAAAAACATACACATGACCACAATACCATGACAAACAAAAGATGTACAATTAATTATTCCTTAACGTTATCAAACAGCTAGTCAATGGTCACATTTCCGATAGTCTCCTAAGTAGCATAGATGTTTCCACTTTACAGTTTAAAAAAAAAAATCAGGATTTAAAAAGGACCGCCCTGTGCAATTAGCCGATATGTCTCTCGGGGCTCTTCCCTCCACGGTTTCCCCTCTGTCTCTTTTTATTTTCTTTGCAAACACATCATCTGTCCTCCCACATCCCGCAGTTCAGGCTTTGCTGATGGCGCTCCTGCACTGTAATTGAAGGAGCTTCCTTGTCCTTTGTATCTCGTGTAAACTGATAATTTCGTCTACAGCCTGATTGGATTCAGATTATAGTTTTTTGACAAGACTAATTCATAGGAGGTGTTGTGCGATTTCATTAGGAGGCAAATAATGTCTGGCTGTCTTTCTTTGTATGACATAAATGGCCATTGTTCAATATTTAGATCCCTGAATTCATGAGGGGTTGCAAGACGAAAATCATTGAATTTGATCAGTCTCCCTGTACGATTAGCTGGAATGCTTCTACAAAGAGCAAACTCCCCGCATACCCTGCTTGATTCCTCTGAATTACAAATCATGAAGGCAGGCTGGGATAAACACTTCATTCTTGCCTTTTGTACACTAGTCTTCAAAATGATTTGGTTCTCTAGCACCCACCGATGGCGACAAATCAAGTTGAAAATATATATATTATTTTTATACCATTGTGGATTTAAACTCAGATTTAAACATTGGGTGTACTTTAAAGACCACTGCAGTTATTATTATTATTGATGTTCAAATGATGCCATCTTTGGTCTGTGGAAATCTCTTCAGTTTGGTTCCTAAGTCCTTCTGTGAGTTGTTACAATTGATTTTTTTTAAATGGGTAGAACTTGTTTTTAAGGTTTTTATTTTATTTTACTTATTTTTAGACAGATGGGAAAAGAGGGAGAAAGAGTGGGAGAGAAACATCAATGTGTGGTTGCCTCTCATGTGGCCCCCACAGGGACCTGGCTGGCAACCCAGGAACATGCCCTGACTGGGAATCAAACCGGCGACCCTCCTTTTCGCAACCCTGGCTCAATCCACTGAGCTACACCAGCCAGGGCAACCCTGTGAGTTTTGACAGCTTCTTTCCTGCTGGTGTTTCCTGGTGTTCCCGGCTCCCCTTGCGTGGGCGCTGGGCCTGGAACCAGTCGCCCTCCAAGGAGCCCTGCTTTCTTTCAGAGGGAAATGGTATTTAGAGACCACAAGCTGGGTGCTAGGGTTATAACAGGCTCTTTTCTAAAACTTTTTATTTTGAAATAATTTTAGACTTACAGAAAAGTTGCAAAAATAGCACGGAGTGTTCCTGTATGTACTCTTACCCAGCTTCCTTTTAGGTTAGCATCTTATATAACCCCGCATAGTAAAAACCGATCAAAACAAAGAAAATAGCATTGGCTCGGTCCTACTTGCTAAACGACAGCCTTTATTCCAGTTTCACCCATTTTCCCATTAATATCCTTTTGTTGTTGTTTTTGTTCTAGGATCCAGCCCAGGACTCCCTCGCTGACTTTGCTTGTAGTGTCTCCTTTGTCCCTTCTAATCCATAACAGTTCCTCTGTCTTTCCCTGTCTGTCATGACCTTTACACATTCAGAGAGTGCTGGTCAGGTATTTCGTAGAATGTCCTTCGGTTTGGCTTTCTTTCGTGTCTCTGCATGATTAGATCGAGGTTATGCCTTCTGGGGAGTAACCCTCATGTGCTCTCTTCTCGGTACACCCAGGGTACATGATGTCCACGTGCCTTCTTCTGGGACATCGGCTTAATCGCTGGCCTCAGATGGTGTCTACCTGGTTTCTCTACTGTCCAATTATTACTTTTCCTTTTGTAGTTAACCAATACTTGGGGGAGGAGATCTTCGGTCGATGCAAATAATTCTGTTTCTCCTCAAACTTTTGCCCACTAATGTTGGCACCCCTTGCTGGATCTTGCCTGCAATAATTAATATTGTGTCCCAATGTTGAGTGTCTATTTCCCTCGCTCCTTCTGCACTTATTAATTGGAATCCTTCTTCCTCCATGCCCCTAGTTATTTATTTATCTCAGTATGGATTTGTGGATATTTTATTCTGTGAGTTATAATTCAGTATTGCTGCTAATATAATAGGCTTTGGATAAATGTTTTGGAAGAATGGAAGGCAGGCGGGGAAAGAGAACGAGGAGGAGAGATTGGAAGTGGAACTTGTCTTATTCATTTATATTTAATAAATCTTTATTGGAACACACTGCACAGGTCAGCAAAGCGTCCCGGCCCATCCCTGTGCTGGTGGGAGTGACTTTTCTACAGTGCAAAGCTGGTTGGGGGGCATCCCACTGCCTGGGAGCCCCTGGGGGGCTGGTTCAGAGTCTGACAGCAACTCTCTGTCCTCAACACTCGAAGGGCCAGGCCCTTTGCAGTGCATGCTGGTTCTTTTTTTTTTTTTAAGATTTTATTTATTGCCCTGGCTGGCATAGCTCAGTGGATTGAGCTCGGGCTGCGAACCAAAGTGTCGCTGGTTCGATTCCCAGTCAGGGTACATGCCTGGGTTGCAGGCCATGACCCCCAGCAATTTATTTATTAAAATCTTTTTATTTATTTTTAGACAGGAAAGGGAGAGAGAGAGAGAAACATCAATGTGCGGTTGCTGGGGGTCATGGCCTGCAACCAGGCATGTACCCTGACTAGGAATCGAACCAGCGACACTTTGGTTCGCAGCCCGAGCTCAATCCACTGAGCTACGCCAGCCAGGACATGCTGGTTCTTTTAAGTCAGATTCTGTCCCTCCAGTGCCTACCGACCTGCAAAGCCTCCCCCTCTCATTCAGTGTTGAGAGCGAAGGCCTTACAAAGGCTTCAGGGTCTGTGTACTCTGGGGCCCCTCCCCCGTGCCCCTCCCTCAGTCACCTTGGCTCCCTGCCTTGGAGGCAGGGTCTTTGCATTGGCCTGGATTGCTCTTCCTTTAGATATCCGTGTGGTCCCCCCCCCCATCCCTCTTCTCCTTTAAGTCTTAAATGTCACCCTTCCCAATGAGAAATTCCAACGACTTTACCCCAAACTGCCGCTTTCTCACACTGCCTAATTCTTTTGCTACATAGCACTACATAGTATTTTTTTTCCCTATTTTTTTTCCTTCACTTTTTGTCTTCTTCCAATGGAATCTAAGCTCCAGGAAAAGCAGAGGTACTTTGTGTTGCAAATCTGACCTTTCTCTGGGGTTTAAAATTGTTCAACGGCTTAAAATACACTCTCACCCAGTCCTCTTTTGGCCAAGGAGACTGAGGCTGGAGCTGTGCTCTGGGGTCCCAGAGCTCTCCGGATTAGCTCCTCGGAGACGCAGCCAGGTGAGGACTAGAATGAAGTTCCTGCCTCTCTCCAGGTGGGCCTTGCACTCACTACCTGCAGGATAATTCATGAACGTGACGCCCTCCAGGCTCCAGCCCTGCCTAGTCCTCAAGCCTCTTCTTTCATCTCCCCACCCCCGGCCTGGTCCCTCCCCCAGCTCACCTGGTCCTTTTGAGAATTTCGGAGACACTCAGCTCCCCACGCCTTTACACTCTGCAGGGCTGGACTTGACAATGGCTCTCTTCCTGTGCATTTCCTGCTAGACCACCAACCAGCTCCAGGAGGTGGGGAGGGGTCAGCTTTGCTCCTTGTTGAGTCCCCAGCTTCTAGCACAGCCTCCAACTACAAGCAAGAAGAAATACTTGTTGAGCAAATGGATGCGAGTAGTGGGAGAACAGTGAAGTTGCTACACTGGTCAAGGTGAAGATGAATGGAGGGCGCTGCTCTGGGTCAGGGATGGTCAGTTTTAGGGGTAGGTGAGGGAGAGAAACTCCAGAAGGCAGAGGGTTTGAGGAGGTAGAATTGAGAGGTTTGTTCTTTTATTTTTTTTTTAAGATTTTATTTATCCATTTTTAGACAGAGGGGAAGGGAGGAAGAAAGAGAGGGAGAGAAACATCAATGTGTGGTTGCCTTTCTCGCTCCCGCCACCTGGACCTGGCCCGCAACCCAGGCATGAGCCCTGACTGGGAATCGAACTGGTGACCCTTTGGTTCATAGGCTGGTACTCAATCCACTGAGCCACAAACATCCAGTCAGGGCTAGATGTTTGTTCTTAAAGAGGAAAAGTACATCATGGCCAATCTACATCCTATTTGTCCTGAAATGTTAACTTGCCAGTGGGGCAGATTATTTGGAGCCACTGAAGGGTGTTGCACAGATAAGCGATTTCTCTATGATGGGCCTTGTGACATTTTTTATTGTAGAAGTTGCCTCGGTCTGAAGGTAATAGGCGCTAGGCCTGGTCTGGAGGGTCCCTCACCCCTGGGCCAGCCCACTTTCTATGGCCTCCTCACCTCCCTGGGGTCTGAATAAGTGTGGCCACTTTGGGGAGGCTGAACCTCTCAGGGCAGGCAAGCACAGGTAAGGCTGATCGTCCACCGGAAAAATAAAATCAGTTGCAGTGACACGGCCATTTCCATGGTAACAAGGTTGCTTTTTAAGTTTGCCTCAGAATCTGCCTCTGAACCACACTGGGAGGGAGGCAAGGCCAGTGTATTACCAGGTGGCCCATGGCCCCTGAGAGCCAGTGAGCCAGGAAAAGGCCCAGTTTTCATCCTAAGTTTCAAGCATAGTGGAGGGAGGTGACTTACATTCACATCCCAGCTCTGACCCTTCCTGTCCTCACAAGTTACTGGACTTCTCTGTGCCTCACGTTCCTTAACCGAGAAATGGAGATGTGAGCATTCAGTGCGATTTTACGCAGAAAGCCCCTGGCTGATACTAAGTCACTTCAGACACATAGCCCTCCCCCATCCTCTGCAGAAAAGTTCGACAGGAAATCCAGAGGTGTTTTTACAGGGCAAAGCCACCCTGAGATTCAGGACGCTTCTGGGATGGTCAAAAGACCCGACCTCAGAGGGGGAGGAAGGTGGTTCTCCTCACGGGGTCTTCAGCAGCTCTCTCTGCTTTCCCAGGGCGTCCTGGCCCCCATGGGGCCTGCACTGCCCCACCCCACACCTGCCACTAGTCTCTGCTGCTGTGGGGTGGGAGCACAGCAACGTTCTGGTTGTTTGCCTGAGGTGAATCTTGGAAACTCACTGGAGACCAACCACAGGAACAAGCTGGTCCAACCTGCACCCCATCGTGCGTTTATTCTCTCATTCACCCGACTCGCTCAACACATGCTGTGCTGGACATTAGGGAGCGCATGTGTCATGAGGCAGCCCTGCTCTCAAGGGGCTCCCCGTCCTGGCAGAGGAAACAGAACAGCAAACAGGTGAAGAGCATCCGGGCCATCGGGTCCTGCCTGGGAAGGCGGGTGGCGCTGTGGGCACCCCAGGGGGGGCCCAGCTGTGCGAGGCAAGGAAGCGAAAACTGTTCGGTTCTGCTGCACCTTAATGCCTGCAGTAGGGTGGCTGGAAAACAGGCTAAAAATGTGACCCAGGGTTTGTTTGGTTTTTTTTGGAAGTTGCAGGGTAGGGATGAATTAAAAAGGAGGAACTGGCAGTTGGGGTTAGTTAGGAGGATGCTCTATGGGGTGATCTGGGGGCAAATGGTGACACCTAGATGAACCTGAGCGTCATTTAGGGGTAGAATTGGTAGGACCTTGCCCCTGGCTGAGTTGGTTGTCCTGTAAGCCTCTAGCATGATAGTCTAGGCCCTTGTAGTGACGCCGGCCACTGCACTGGGAGTGCCAGGCTGCCCAGCTGCCACTGGCGTTGTGCAAGCCCCACAAGGCGGGGAGGGACGCCCACTGCCTTCAGTCTACCTAACACCAGGGTGCAGCCCGGGCTTGGCTGAGCTGCCCGAGTGACCCGGCTATGTCCCCTCTTATATGAGAGCATGAATTTCGCATTTGGCATAGAAGCTGGCACAGCGGAGACACTCAGTAAACAGTAGCCAGGACTATTAATTTGTTAGGTCTCTGTGGGAAACACTCAGATGGAGACAAAAAAGGGCTTCCCCCATTCACTCAACATTAGCCCACAGAATACCCGGGACAGGCCCTGGACGGGGCCAGCTTAGCCAGTGTTGAAGCGGCATCAGAGACTAAGCACCACAGGACTTAGGGAATTTGGGGAGAAAGGGGTTCCCTTCTGAAGTCTTTTTTTAAAGATTTTATTTATTTATTTTTAGAGAGGGAAGGGAGGGAGATAGAGAGAGAGAGAGAAACATCAATGTGCGGTTGCTGGGGGTCATGGCCTGCAACCCAGGCATGTGCCCAGACTGGGAATCGAACCTGCGACGCTTTGGTTCGCAGCCCGTGCTCAATCCACTGAGCTACGCCAGCCAGGGCTCCCTTCTGAAGTCTTTAATGCAGAGACTACAAGAAAGAATCATTGAGAGCCTACCAAAGGGTCAGGTTTGTCTTCTCAGCATCTAACCTGAGTATCTCACCACTATCTGGAAGAAGCCCCCACAGTGTTCGGACCCCGTGGCCGTTTATAAACATGTCAGGGGGAAATTTTCCAAGTACAGGGCACTACCCTGAGCCCCGATACACAGAAGGGCTGTGGGCAGAACAGGGCCCCTGGCAGGCTAGCTTCCAGCGGCTTGCAGGGCCTACTTCCTGGTCCAAAGGAAAGAGTCAGGTCTTTTATTGGCTTCTCCAGGCCCAGCCTGCTGCCTTCACCGCGGCAGCCTCCGCCCAGCACAGGCCGGGTGCCAGACGCCTCAGAATATATTTCATGAGAGGAAGGAATGAAAACCCGTGTGACTGGGTTTGCTCCACACTGAGGTATGTTATGGCACGTTTGTGACGTGCATGTCCCTCAGGAGCCAGGAGGCCAGGGAGTGCTGCCGCTGCCAGGCACAAATGCTCTGTTTTAACCTGCCATTCCCATTATACAGACTGGGCAACTGAGGGGCTAAGAGGCCATTTCCTGAGAACAGCTCTTCCTGCCCCTAGGTGAGAGCACTGTACTGTCCACCCTGTCCTTGTGCCTTTGGCCCAGCACTCCAAGATGGAGGTGGGGGTCGGCTCATCAGTTCTGCGTTCGGAAGGAATAAAGGACTCAACCATGTAGCCCCGCGTTCCGTCACCTAGCCTCCTGCTTTGCGTGCTTCCTCGCTGCAGCCACCCCCACGTCAATCCCGGTCTCTACCTGACCCCCTGCCCTCCAATGCTGCGCCCAGCACCCAGCTCTGCAATGCCAGTGGGTGGGGAAACCACCGGCACACACTCGGTCCCCCTTGGCTTTGCAGTCCGGTCCCCACTGTCACACCTGTCTCCGGATCGTGACCTGGCCGGAGTCAGGACACCGGCGCCATTTATGGAGGCGGCGCGTAAAAGGACGCTACCGCAGCTCAGCTTGGGACGCGTTTGTTTTTTAAATAAACAAGTGTTTTCTCCGGACTCTAAGGGCGTCTGCTCTGCCAAAGGCCCGGGTAGGGCTTGAAAAGGGAACTCGATCGGAGGAAGGAAAAAAAAAAAAAAGGAAAGAAAGAAACCAAGTGAAGTGGTTTCATTTACGCAGACCCGGAGACACAAAGGCAGACGTGCTCGCTCTGGGGGCAGAGGCTCGCGTCTCCGCGCGGGGAGGCGGCGCCGACGATCCGCAGCGCGTCCTCCCGGCCCGGCAGCCGGCGCCCCGGGGACTTCCGCAGGCGGGGAGGACCCGGGACGGCCACACCCAGACACCTGGGCCGGGCGTGCCGGAGTCCTGGGGGCCGAGGAGGGGGGCCCCCCCCACCCCCGCAGCGGCACCGCCCTCCTGGCCCCGGGGCAAGCTGGCCCACCCGGCCCTCCGGCTCTTCCCTTTCTAACCTTTGTTGTGGCGTAAACTCGGGAGCCCCTCGGCCCCTCCACCCACACCCCCGTGTTCGGTCTGGACTTGGACACTGAACTTTCGCTGATCCTCTCCGCCGGCCCGCAGTCACAGAGCTAATCCGGCCTCGGAGCGGCGCGTCCCCTGCCTGCGGAGGGGGCAGGGGAGGAAGGAGCCCCGGTCCCCGCGGCTGCCGGTGCAGGGCCCCTGCCGGGGGCGGGGCTCTGGCTGGGGGAGCTGCGTCCTCTCCCTCTCGCACAAAGGTGTCCTGGGCGCCGGAGACGCTGCAGTGGGCCCAGCCGAGAAAACCCCTCGGCCCGGCGCTGGGCGAGCTCGGGAGTGATTAGCTCTCGTTGCCGCGCCAATAGTTGTTAATAACCGTAAGCCCTCACAGAACAGTCACTGTTGCAGATCTAGGTATGTCCTTGAGAACCTGATGACAGTTCTGTCCATAAAGTCAGTTACAGAGGAGTTGGTAATCTGGGGTATTCCGTTTAATTTTATTATGGAGGATTTTGAACAAAAACGGAAGTCACGACGGTAAAATGAGCCTCCGGGTGCGTATCACCCAGATACAATGATCAACTCTCCACCGCCTGGGTTTGCCTCTGCCTCGCTCCCCACCCACCGCCCCTCCCTATTGTTGTGAAACGGATCCCTGGCGTCAGGCCATCTTCCAGTTTGCCCCCTGAAACAATCACTGGGCTTTGATGAAAAGCCTATTGTTTAGAGGACTTCATTTTAAAGTGGAGTAAATTAACATGTTAAGGAGTGGAGCTAGCCCTGGCCAGGTGGTTCAGTGGGTTAGAGCGTTGTCCCATAAGCCCAGGTCGCAGCTGGAACCCCCGTCAGAGCACACGCAAGATTCAACCAATGAATGCATAAATAAGTGGAACATCAAACCCATGTTTCTTTCTCCCCCCTGCCAAAAAAAAAATCAATCAACAAAAATCTTTAAAAACTTTTTTTTAGAGGAATGGAAATAAAGACCTTGATAGGAGCAGAGAGGAAGACAAAGGAGACGAAGGCAGTGGAAGGCGTGGAAAGGCTGAAATGATGAGTAAAAGCGCTGGTGACGCCCTGGCGGGTGTGGCTTGGTTGGTTGTAATGCGGTGGTCACGTAAGACAAAGTTTGCGAATCGTTCCTGGTCAGGGCACATGCCCAGCTTGCAGGGTTGTTACCCATGTCCGGGGAGTGTATAGTCCCAGGTCTGAGTGCAGTGTGAGAAGCTTCTCTCTCCATCCATGTTCTCTCTCCCTTCCTATCTCTCTAAAAGCAATGAAGAAAAAAAACGTCTCGGGGTTAGGATAAAATAAATAGTAAATAAATGAAAACAATCTTTCAATATGGAAAAGGTAAAACTTACACAAGAGTAGCAAGCATAGCTCTGGCTGGTGTAGCTCAGTGGATTGAGCACAGGCCTGCAAACTAAAGGGTCCCTGGTTTGATTCCCAGTTTGGGCACATGCCGGGTTTGGGGCCTCCTATCTCCTATAGGGATAGGAGGTGTGTGAAAGGCAACCACACATTGATGTTTCTCTCCCTCCCTTTCCCTCTCTAAAACTAAATAAAATCTTAAAGTAAAAAAAAGAGTAGCAAGAATAACATAATGGACCCATACCCATTGCCCAGCCTCAATGATTTTTTAAAAATATACAGCCAATTTTGTTTCATCTCTACCTACCTGGGTATTTGAAAGCCATCTTAGAATTCATTCTATTTCGGACTTCCGGCAAGATGGAGGAATAGGTGGACGCACCGTATCTCCTCGTACAACCAAGATTAGAAAACCAATAATATACAACAATAATTTACTATCAGAATAACACCCAGATCCGGCAGAGGATTTATCTGAATGGGAGTCAGGCAGCCAAGAAGTTGAAGTAGACGCGTTCATCCGGACTGGTAGGAGAAGACGAGCCGGCGGGCGCGGGGCGCAGGGCTGGCTCGGGTCGGCGGCGCTCGGAGGTCGGGGGAAGGTTTGGCACGAAATCGGCGCAAAAGCCATCGGGCGCGCAAGAAGGCAGCGGTGATCCCTGAGTACGCAAGCTGCGGCTGGCAGACCCAGAGGGGTAGCGATTGTGGACCAGGGCAGAACTCGCGGCCCAAAAGCCCAGACAGGGGTCTGAGTCCAGGGGAACAGAACTACCGCCATTGTTTTCTCCCGCCCCGCTCCCGCCCAGCCCCCACATATAACGTCACAATCTAGCGACTGGGGTGCCCAGCCCAGGTGAGCACCTAAGGCTCCGCCCCCCACCGTAACAGGAGCAACCAGACCGGAAAAAAAAAAAAAGGAGAGACGGGGGAAAAAAAAAAACCATGTTTTCAACAGAGCAGATCAGTCCCCCAGGACTCATCCTTTTGAGCGACCAAGAATTAGCCAATCTATCAGACGCGCAGTTCAAAACACTGGTGATCAGAAAGCTCACGGAACTGGTTGATTTTGGACGAAGTTTAGATGAAAGAATGCAGATTACCATAAAACAGATGCAGGAAGACACGCGGAGGAGAGCCAATAGTGAAAGGAAGGAATATGAGTCTCAAAACAATACAGTGGACCAGAAGGAAGATAGAATCAACCAAGCAGGAAAGCAGGATGAAATAAGAATTCAAAAAATTGAGGAAAAGATTAAGAGCATCCAAGACACCTTTAAACGTTCCAATATCCGAATTATAGGGGTACCAGAACCGGAAGGGGAAAAGCAACAGATTGAGCACGTATTTGAACAAATAATAAAGGAGAACTTCCCCAATCTGGCAAAGGGAACAGTCTTCCGAGAAATCCAAGAAGCTCAGAGAGCCCCAAAGAAGTTGGACCCAAGAAGAAACACACCAAGGCACATCATAATTACATTAGCCAAGGTAAAAACGAAGGAGAGAATCCTAGAAGCAGCAAGAGGTAAGGGGACAGTAACCTACAAAGGAGTTCCCATCAGACTGTCAGCTGATTTCTCCAAAGAGACCTTACAGGCAAGAAGGGGCTGGAAAGAAATATTCCAAGTCATGAAAGACAAGGACCTACATCCCAGATTGCTCTATCCAGCAAAGCTTTCATTTAGAATGGAAGGGCAGATAAAGTGCTTCTCAGATAAGGTCAAGTTAAAGGAGTTCATCATCACCAAGCCCTTATTTTATGAAATGCTAAAGGGACTTATCTAAGAAAAGAAGATAAAGAAAAGACATGTATAGTAAAAGGACAGCAAACTCACAAATATTAACAACCACACCTAAAGCAAAACCAAAAGAAACTAAGTAAACAATTAGAACAGGAACAGAACCACAGAAATGGAGGGCACATGGAGGGTTAGCAGCAGGGGGGTGGGAGGAGGAGAGAGAGGGAAAAGGTATAGAGAATAAGTAGCATAGAATGTAGGTTGAAAATAGATAGGGGGAGGGCAAGAATAGTACAGGAAATGTAGAAACTAAAGAACTCATAAGTATGACACATGGACATGAACTAAAGGGGGAAATGTGGGTGGGAGGGGGGTACAGGGTAGAGGGGAGAGAAGGGGGGGAAATGGGACAACTGTAATAGCATAATCAATAAAATATATTTAAAAAAAAAGAATTCATTCTATTTCAATCATAAACAGACCAGTATGTACCTCTAACATATAGGGATTTGATCTTTAATAATCAAGGACTTTGTGTCTTAACATAACCACAATATGATTATCACACCTAAAGATATTATCAATAATCCCTTAATATCATCTACTCATGTGTCCGCATTTTTCTGTCTTATAAATAATTTCTTTTTTAATTGGTTTGTTACAATCAAGAGCCAAGTATATCACATTTGGTTGACCTGTCTCTTTAGGCTCTTTTAATCTATAACGTTCTCTTTAAATATTTTTAAGAAACCAGATGATTTGTCTTTTAGGATTTCCCACACTCTGGATTTGGCTGATGGCATCCTTATGATGCTGTGTGAACTTTCCATTACATCATATGAAATCGGATGGTCTGTCTTCGTGACTGATAGGGGTGCTCTCGGCCAGATCCTCCCGAAGTAAAGTTCCCCGTCAGCAACTCACCTGTCACCCCACCAGCACCGCACCCCCATTCAAGAGCGTTCGTGAAAAAACACTGATGAAGAGAAATTGTCCCAAGGGGCTGAAACTGGGTAGACCATGTGGACAATAATGCGGCCTAGCGATGCCTGACACTGGACTTCCGTTCAGTGGTTAGCAGATACTTAAAGGAACAGGAACAGGACTGGAAGACGGGTAATGGGAAATCTAGGGAGGAGGCACATGGGTGGTCTCTGGAATGGGCACTGTGTGGACAAATCGGTGGCCCGTGTGAATGCTCTTCTAAGGACACCTACGACAGAGGGGGCTCTCGATAAAGTTGAAGAAATGACACATTCTGTGGATGTCAGTCAGCCTCTTTCCCAGCCACCTTGGCATTTATTCGATGGGTCCCCATGGCAGAGGTGGGGGACAGACAGCAAGGACATCCCCTCACCGAGACAGACTGGGGTGTTCGACCTTCCAGCAGCAGAGACCTACACTGACTCCCCACCAATGTGCCGTCAGACCCCAGGAGGACCAGCCAGCCGCCTGTGGGTGGCTCGGCTACGCTGGACCCCTTTCACCACGCAGCGGGCAGCCGTTTGCCCTCGCTAGAATAAAGGTGAATTCTGGATAGGCCTTCCCTGACTGCACTGTTTCTGTCAGGACCCCTGCCCGCGGACGTCCGGAATGCCTTATGCACGCTCATGAGTCTACACAACGGTGCTTCTGATCGAGGGCATGATTTCCTAGGGACGGCATTGCAACTGTGCGCATGTGCACGTGGAATTCACTAACAGTACTGTGTTCCCCATCACCCAGAAGCGGCCGGCCTGGAGGTACCCTGGAATGAATGGCCTACAGAAGATTCTGCTCTGGCACCAGTTGAGAAAAACACCCTGAAAAGATGGTGTCCAGCCCGGGCTGGCGTAGCTCAGTGGATTGAGCGCGGGCTGGGAACCAAAGTGTCCCAGGTTCAATTCCCAACCAGGGTACATTCCTGGGTTGCAGGCCAGAACCCCAGCAACCGCACATTGATGTCTCTCTCTCCCTCTCTCTCTCTCTCTCTCTCTCTCTCTCTCTCTCTCTCTCCCTTCCTTCCCTTTCTAAAAATAAATAAACAAAATCTTAAAAAAAAAAAAAGATGGTGTCCATCTTACACAGTGCTGGGAACCAGCGATCGATACATTGCGTTCTTTGACTCTTACATCCACTTTTAGTTCTTGCTCCCACAAATTTCAGCTTGATAGGGGGCTTTAGTCCCCAAAGGAGAAAGATGCCCTAATGGTAGGGACACAGGTGTGGTTCTATTGAATTCGAACCTGGACATTTTGCATTTCTCAGGTGTTGAAGAAGGAGGTTCTTCTTCTGGCTGGGATGCTTCGCCCCAACTGCCAGATCAAAGTGCTGCTTACAGTGGGGGCGGCACAGCTGTGTCTGGAACCCAGGAGATTCTGTGTGGCTCCTCTTCTGACTCCCACGCCCAGTACTAAAAGTTAACGGGAAATTAAAGCAGCCCCAACAAGCAGGACCACTGAGAACGGCGACCCTTCAGAAATGAAGTTTTGAGGCACCCCACCAGCTAAAGAACCTGCGGAAGTCCTGACTGAGGGCCAAAGAAACACAGAGTGGGCAGTGGAAGGAGGAATTGATAAATATTAGCCTCAGCCTCGGGAGCAGGTGCAGACCCGAACAGGCGATTGCAGCAGCTAGAACCCACCGCAGCTGTGCTTTCAGAGACCGTTCTGACACCCTACCAGGCCAGCCGCTTCGTGACCACGTGGTGTCTGGCAGCATCGGTGTCAGGCTGACCCAGAGTCCGTCAGACTGTACTGTGATAAAAAGCAGTGGATCCCTTAGCCCTGGGGTGAGCCTGTGAAGGTGGCCTGTTGTTGGTCGCAGGTGATGCGGCGCTTCGTGCCTCCTTCCAGGAAGCAGAGCGCATTTGCCAGATCGGCAGCTGCCGACCCAGAGCCGTGGGCTGTGTGGCTCTGTTACAGTACAAATACTACTCCTACACTGGCTGGCGTAGCTCAGTGGATTGAGCGTGGGCTGCGAACCAAAGTGTCGCTGGTTCAATCCCCAGTCAGGGCACATGCCTAGATTGCAGGCCACGGCCCCCAGCAACCACACATTGATGTTTCTCTCTCTCTCTCTCCCCTCCCTTCTCTCTCTAAAAATAAATAAATAAAATATTTAAAAAATACTACCCCTGGCACAGCAGCTGTGATTACGGCAACCACCTGGTTAAGTTATGGTGGTCCACCATCACCTACCATGCTCCTTCTGGCTTTTTGCAAGGGCTATTCCAGGGAATGAAACAGGATACTAATCGCTACCATTTCATCCGGCGTCCAATCTTTTGGCGTCTCTGGGTCACACTGGAAGAAGAAGAGTTGTCTTGGGCCACACATGAAATACACAAACACTGACAAAAACTGATGGACAAATAAATGGTTTTAAGTAAATTGATGATTTCGTATTGGGCTGCAGTCATAGCCATCCTGGGCTATGGGACCGCACTTTGGACACCCCAAGAGTGTTTCTGATTTACTGTGCTGGCCCCAGGGGAGGACTCAGGAGACGTCCCTGGGCTGGGGGCTTCGTGGCCTTTCCAAACATAAGGGTTCTTACTCTCTAAGTCAAGGAATAAAATACGTGGATTCTGCTGGTTGGTGAGCATCCATCCTTTCCGATTACTCTCAAAGGGTTCAGGAAATGACCAGAGGACCGTGACTCCATTTATCACCAGCTTCCCCTGCCAAGCAGATCATGGTGGCATTTGGGTCTCCTTGTCCCCAGGGATGAGCGCCTGTCCTCTGTCTCAAAAGAACTCTGATCTTCTTGTCTGAACTTCAGAACTGGCTTGAACCTTTGTGCATATGGATTTTAGGAATCTTGGTACACCCTCTGTGCTCTTGACATTGACTTTGCCTGTGGCCCCAGGCATGCCATACAGCTCCACACCTTGGGGTCTTGGCCTATGATGTTCCTTTGCCCCGGAACCTGGTTTCTCCTATTCCTTCACCCTGTCCTAACCAACTCCTCCTCCTCTCTCCAGACCTAGCTGTTCATCCCCGCTTTTTCCTCTGACTTCCCCAAACAGGGTTGTGGCTTCCTCTTTAGAACTTACATATGCATACACACACCTACTACGGCCTGCATCACAGCTCTTTTTGTTTGTTTGTTTGTTTGTTTGTTTTTCTTCTGCCCAGAGTACAACTTCCTTTGGGGCCTCACTCATCCCTGTATTTTCTTCTTCTTCTTTTTTAAAAAGATTTTATTTATTTATTTTTAGAGAGAGGGGAGGGAGGAAGAGAGGGACTGAAACATCAATGTGGGAGAGATACATCAATCAGTTGCCTCTCACATGTGCCACCAACCAGGAACCTGGACCACAACCCAGGCAAGTGCCCTGATGGGGAATCTAACCCACAACCCTCTGGTTTGTAGGACGACGCTCAATCCACTGAGCCACACCAGTCAGGGCCATCCCTGTATCTTCATTCATGCAACAAATCTTTTTGAGTCACTTCCTATCTCAGGCGTGGGAGCAGCTCCATCAGTGTCTATGGAAGGGATGAATGAATTGGTGAGCTGTTGCTACCCTGATGGATGCTGTGTTGCTAGGCGACAAACTCTAGTGATGATTAGACAGGGAGGGGGTGACTGCTGTTGTGTGAGATGAGAGTAAGCATCTACACGCATCCTCCTCCAGGATCGGGGAAATGTTGTGGGTGGGAGTTCCACACTATAGCACTGCCAGTGTGGCAGGGGTGAGCTTCTGACAGTGATTTTTATTGTGTGTGGGTAGAGGGAAGATGGTAGGAGGGAGCTGGATTAGAATCTTTCCAGTATATAAGAGCAGTTGGAAAAATCCCTAAGAGGCTATCTTGCCTTCATGCTTCAAGTGGAGAATCCCTGAATTAAAAGCTTTCTAAATAAGAGTAAGGAAGACAGTGAAGGCGCAGGTTCAACACAAGCGCCTGCGCAGACTCCTGCAAGGGCCGGGCAAGCAGTGCGGGAGAGGGAAGCTGATGCTGAGCGCAGGAGCGTGCAGCCCGGTCTGGAGGCAGCCACGGCCACTCAGCACAGAGATGAGCACCCGGGGGCACAGTGGGCCCAATGTCGCAAGGCCTTCCAAGTTTTCAGGAGAGGCCACGAGCCCAGGTTTCAATGCAAAATCTCCCAATTTTTCAACGTTAAAAGAAAATCAAGATTTTTACGACGTTGGGAGTTTTTACAACCTTGGTCTCCCCCTGGCCCAACCCCACTCTTCAGTACCAGCCCTGGCCTGGAGAACACCTTCCCAGGGAACCCTTCCTTGGCATCCCTGGTTGCTGATTTGTTTAACCTTGCTTAAACACCTGCTCCGTGCCGGGCACTGTGTCCGGGGCAGGGGGTGCGTCAGTGAAAGAGTCTCTGCTCTTGCCCCCCACGGCCGCAGGGCCTCCCCCAGCTCTGTGCCCCCTCGCTGCTCTGTTGGTTTTCTGTGTCCGCTGCTGACTCCCCATCTAGCCTGTGAGCATCCTGACGGCAGTCAGAGGGGTGTGTGAGTCTCTGCATTTGGCACATAATAAATGTTCATCAATGAAACTTTTGGGGAAACACAGGTTGTTCGGGTAAGTGAAAGACAGTTCTGTGGATGTGGCAAATGTGTTAGGGAGGGTCCAGACGTCAGAGCTAGGAAATCACAGTCAGAGTCTGATTTATTAGAAGGAAGCAGTTCTGCCCTGACTGGTGTGGCTCAGTGGGTTGGGCATTGTCCCGCAAACTGAAAGGTCACCGGTTCAATTCCTGGTCAGGGCACATGCCTGGGTTAAGGGTCATGTCTCTGGTTGGGGGCCTGCAAGGGGCAACAGATCAGTGTTTTCCTCCCTCTCTTTCTCCCTCTCTTCCTCTCTCTCTAAAAGTAAATAAATAAATAACATCTTTTTTTTTTAGAAAAAGAATAAGAAGGAAGTGCTTATAACCATGAGATGGGTGGCCCGGAGGGAGAGGAGAGCTCAGCACGCCTGGTCTTGGAGCAGAGGTGAACTGGCCAGCACCTCTGTAGACCCTGGAAAGAGCGCAGCTGTTGTTGGGTGAGAGGTTGTGTTGGAAGGTTACCTGTTCCCTCCAGTTCCCATGGTTTGTGCTTCTGTAGAGCAAGACTGAATGAACCACTGAATTGGGCTATGGAGGTGGTCGAGGGGCCAGGAGCATGAGCTGCGGCCCCAGGCAGACCTGGGTTTCAAGCCAGGTTCAACCCCTTAGCTGTGCAACCAGGGGTAGGGTGCCTCGCCCTCTCTGAGCACAAGTAGCTTACAGTTTCAGTGCCCAGGCTGCTTCTCCCCTCTCCTCCCCTCTGGGGCACTCTGACCCACAGGTTGGGCACGAAAGTCTAACCTGGACATGCAGGGTGGGCACTAAAGCTAGCAGTTCAGGTGAAAGTTGCTTATGGTTAAAACTGCTCTTCAAAATACCTGGGAAGCTGCCCTGTGGGCGACTCTCCTGTCCCACACATAGTCCAACAACCACGCCCCCTCCTGTTTCAGAAAGCAAACTCATTGGTCTTCTCTTTCCCCGCTCTGGGCCAGACACCCAGCTCCTTGAGACAAATATGGCTGGAGTCCCCTGTGCTATTTAAATCATTAGTTTTCCCCTTCGTCTTGCCTTTCTGTATTTGCCCAGCCCATGTTCCCGAATCTCCATGGGTTACTTGAGCCCCGATGAAAGTGCTCTGTGGACCTGGGCCGTCTCTAATGGCAATCCAGGGCTTTTGGTTCGCTGTACCAAGAACTTGGCTTAGGCCTGGGCCTGCGCCAGGCCCTCCCACTCTCGGCCTCAGACAGAAAGGCAGCTGGGCCCACAGTGCGCACGGACTCGTGTCCACCAGGTGGAAAAGCTGCAGGAGAGCGAGACCAGTCCCCTGTCCCACACAGCTCGTCACAGGAAGGTCGTGAGCACACGCCCGACTTTAAAAGGGACCCCACCCACTAGTTAATAAATGACTGTCAACTCTAACCATTATGTTAGCTCCTCTTCCCTTAAGGAGGAGGAGGGAAGGGGGAGAAAGGAGGGCTGGAAGGGTTCTTTGCAGGCATTTGGATGGAAGCACCTTCCTTCTCGGTGGAGGCCGCCATGGGAGGAGGGGCTTATCAGCAGCGTTCCTGCCCCACCCTCACTGGCTGTCCGACCCTCCCTGCAGCCTCCTTAGCACAGGGCCCGGCGCACGGTCAGCTAGCAAATACTAGTAGTCAACAGCGGCAATAATAACAAATATATATATCACATAGTAAATCGAATCTATATAATAAGTTCAGATAAGAAAAATGAAGTTTAGGGGAAGTTAGCCACGTTTGTACTGCTAGGGGATTTAGAAACCCGTGTAGTCTGGCTTCGGAACCATGCGCTTCAGAATTATACTCTACTAATGGAGCCTGGGGCATTTTACTTATCTAAAAAAATAGTTGTGATTCTAGAACCCTGCCAGAAGAAAGATACTTGGCCTTCATCTTGAATGGTAATCAGGAACTAGTAGAGACACTGGGTGGTGATTTGTTTTGTTGCTGTTTTTGAACTTTTACAAGGATTTATTTGAACCCCGTAGACAATGTGCTGCTCTGGAAGTGGGACCTCGATGCTCCCTGGGTGGGAATTTGCTGGTCTCGGTGACCGTGAAGCCCAGGAGCGGGATTGGTGGTAGGCACAGCTGATGGAACAGGGTAGGCAAGGCTCTCCGTTTCTTGACTCCCTGTTTCCCTTCGCACGCTTGTCTCACTTCCTTTAGCCACAGCCAGACTCTCTCTGCCCTCAAATTCACAACCTACAAGAGCCCCTGTCCCTCTACTGTTCCTACAACAAATAGCTTGGGAAGAATTGCCTGGCTACATATCCCTTTGACCAGTCACTCTCAACAGGTAAGGGGGCACATGGTCCTCTAAACCTTGACTGTGGGGCCAAGTTCCATGGTTAGGTGGCTGTCAAAGCCCTGCGAGTGACCATCCCGCCATGCCACGGGGTGGGGCCAATCCGCCAGTGGAAAGACAGGTGCTAAGAAAACAAAAACAGGCATCTATTACAGAGAGGCGGACAATGTGGTCGGTACTGGGTTCCGTGAGCTTGGACTCCGGGATCTGTCCTTTCCGGCTGGGGCTGAGGGAGACCTGGCTGGCATTGCCTGGCTCCAGGGACTGGGGCGATGCGGCTAAGTTGCTCCCCCACTCCCTGGCGGCCCACCTCCCTCCCTGTGACTCCCCACCTGCCCCAGCGTGAAGCAGTGCACAGGGCAGTGAGTGGAGGCATCAGAGCACTGGAATGCTAGTCCCGCTCTGCCACCGGAACGGCGTGACTTTGCACTGGTGGCATCGGCAAGGGAGGAGTCTGCAGAGCAAGAGTGAAATATCACCGCTTGCCTCACTGCTGAGCCTCTCCTTGGACACTCCACGTCCTCCACCTTCTTCCTGCTCGGCCCTTCCCTCTGCTGGTCTCTCTGCACCTACCTGGCAGGCAGGGAGGAAGACAAGCCCCAGAGCTGGATCTAGAAAGGGAAAGCGTGAACCTTGACAGCCACCGAGTACGCATTTCTATGTGCTTTTTAAAAGGGAAGGGGATCCAATGGTGCCGTTTACAAAACACAAAATGCAACCCTAAATTCCTGCCACTTAAGCCGTCCTATGTAGATGGTGCCAGGAGACGAAACTGCTGCCTGGTTGCCTAGGCAACCATATTTGTTAGCGATCAAACCTCTAGCCTCAACACAGAGAAAGCTGCAACCTACAACCCATTCGCAGGTTTATCCAGTCAAACCAAGTCTCAGGGCAGGAGCTGGGTGATCTCTGCCACGAGGGCCGGGCGGTGCTGAGCACCCATCACTGGTGCTGCAAGCAAAGAGCCCCACCAGACTGATGGCCCCCCCCCCCATCACAGGGCCAATCACCTCCATCTTGGGTTGGGTTTTGGGGGGCCTACAGGGTGGTGACTATTCTTGGGTAAACCCATCCAGGTGTGTAGGCAAGAGCTGGGGCCTTTCCGCACCAAAATCAAGTCCCGTGGCCTTGCGGACTTGCTGCATCGCAGGGCCCAGAGTAGTCCCCACTCTCGCGGTGTTCGCTTTTCCCGTGTTCTCCCTCGGAGTCCTGCCGCCCTCCCTTCCGCACTCGGGGACTCTTCATCTCTCTGTTGCTCTTCTCACCTGCTCGCTTTTTGAATAAAAATGTTCTATAGCATGGGAGCGGGGAACCAGCCAGTGACCACAGCCGCTTATGCGATGGCTCTTCTGTGGTGCTGGGTTACATTGTCCCTGTAATTTTGATCTCTGTCCGGGGAGCCGATGAACCTCAACCTCCAATACGGGAAGCCTCTTTTAGATCTGTCCCTGCCTACGACCGACGTGACTTGACTCTGTTTTATCACAAGGGCAAAAAAAGATCCTGCCTGGGCTGAATTCTGGCACAGGCTTTGCCTGGGCGAAGGCCCTGCTAGATAGTTTGGGGTGAGCCACAATACATGTGGACCCCAGAAATTCTCCCCTAAGTGTTCAGATCATTATGCAGTGGATATTATGATTTTTTTCTGCACAGAATATTATTTTTATTTCTCGGTTTTTATTGTCAAACTACTACATTACAGAAAATTTGGTAACACCAACTGGGAACTTTTTTGTGTATTTCCTTGTAGGCTTTTTTTCTCCTTTGTTAGGTATATATTTTTAAATATTTTTTTTATTTATTTTTTTGAGAGAGAAGATAGGGAGAAAGAGAGAGAAATATCAAGTGTAGTTGCCTCTCACACATCCCCTACTGGGGACCTGGCTCGCAACCCAGGCATGTGCCCTGACTGGGAATCAAACAAGCGACCCTTTGGTTGGCAAGCCAGCACTCAATCCACTGAGCCACACCAGCCAGGGTTTATTTTTTAAATATGACCATAATCATATTGTATGTGTAATTTGAGATTTTTAGTTTTTCACTTAACATTATGTAAAGGCATTTTTACTTAAAAAATAAAAAAAATAAGCCTTTTAGTTAAACAAGCTTTTACATACATAACCATATGTAATGGTGGCCACTTCAATTTCATCACCATACTTTTAAAGGTAGCCTGGGGCAGAAATAATTCTCTTTATTATAATTTCATGGGATAGAAAGGGAAATTGCACTTGCTTTTTATCCTGATACGGAGGAGAAACTCACACTACAAAGTGCATAACTTGCCCTGGCTCAGTGGATTGAGCACAGGCCTGCAAACCAACAGACCACCAGTTCAATTCCCAGTCAGGGCACTTGCCTAGGTTGCAGGTCAGGTCCCCAGTAGGGGGGGGCACATGAGAGGCAACCACACATTGATGTTTCTCTCTCTTTCTCCCTCCCTTCCCCCTTTCTAAAAAATAATAAAATAAATAAAATCTTAAGGAAACAAGTTATGTTTTTTTAAAAAAGTGTGTCACTTTAGTTTTTAGAGTGCTTACAAATAAAGCTGATATTAAATGAAACCTTTCTGCAGCAAGCTGAGTAATATAGTTCCCCAACCACAGTTTGAAATCCTAAACTGTGGTAAGACATATGTGTACCATACAGGTGCGTGTGCTCCCCCCCTTGCTTTTCAAGTGAGTGGTAGAAGAAATTGGCTCAGGAAACAAGTTACAGCCAAAGAAAGGCCCTTGGAGCTTGGGGGTGGGGGGTGAGGGTGGGGAGAGGGGGAGAGAGAGAGGGAGAGGGCATGCTCCATAGAGAGAGTGGCCGGTATGTGTGCCCTTTACATCCACTTCTTAATTGGTGTACCATTTTTTCCTCTCTATTTCATAAGGCAAACATTTCAGTTACAATGATTGAATATTCATAAATATTTTCAGGATGTTTATTTGCCATTAAAGTAAGATGCAAGTTACATCAGTGTAGGAATTTAGTTTTTAACATAGATTGGAAGGGCTGACTAACCAGAAATTACAAGGCCATAGATAGAAGCAATTCCAAGTTGACAATTGCAGAGCAGCTAAGTGCACGATGGCACATACGTTATCTTGACAGCACGCTAAGCAGCCATTACAGATGAGAATCGTAAGGGTAATGTCGCAACACAAAAAACCACTCCTGCCATGCATGTGAAAAAGCAGAACTAGAAATTTCATGTACCTCGCCAATCGTTCAGCACAAAGCCTTGTGCCCAGGAAGTGCTCAACAAGTGGAAAAAGGTATTATTGTGACCGGTTGTAACAATGTAAAAATACGCATGCCTGTGGAAAAGAGCGTCAAAGGGCCACACCGAAAATAACTGTGATTTTTGTGTGGAAGGGGTACAGTTTTTTTTTTCACTCTACAAAGTATATTCTCTAAGTAAAAACTTGATTTTTTAAAATATTTTATTATTTATTTTTAGAGAGGGAAGGGAGGGAGAAAGAGAGAGAGAAACATCAATGTGCAGTTGCTGGGGCCCGTGGCCTGCAACCCAGGCATGTGCCCTGACTGGGAATCGAACCTGCGATGCTTTGGTTTGCAGCCCGCGCTCAATCCACTGAGCTATGCCAGCCAGGGCTAAAAACTTGATTTTTATAAAAACTGACACCCTAATGATAAATGGAAGAGAAAAGTGGGCAGAGGACACGCATAGAGGGTTCTCATAGTGGAAAACTAAGAGAGTCGAACAAACGGAGATAACGCTCAGGCTTCAGCATGTGTGGCTCGGTGTGTGTTATTCCGTGACAGGAGCCGGGCGCGGAATGGTGTGCCCGCTGTGCCCGCTTCTGCGTCAGGAGAGAGGAGCACGTTTGTCACGCGCAGACCATCTCTGGAGGGACCCGCAGAAGTCCCTGCGGTGGCACTTGGGGCAGGGGCGGGACAAAGCCCCGAAGAAACAATGAGAGGGATGCTTTGCATTCTGTACTTTTTTGTTGTTTGGGTTTTTTTTTTTGTCTCTTTTGAATTTTTAGCTTTGGCACCTATAACTAATTCAAAACTAAATAAAATAACACCTTGTTAATTTAAAAAAGATGCAAAAAGGTAAGCACTATTCTTTTAAAAATCAATAAAACCACGGTCCCTTGAAAAGATGTCTTGACTCAGCCTGGCCGAGGTTACATCATCGCTCAGGGGAAAGGGAAGGGGGAGGTTTGGAGGTCCCAGTTCTGGCGTTGCCTCTGACACAGGGGCCGCAGGGGCCGCAGGGGCCACGAGCACCAGGTTTGGGGGCTTCCTGTCTCACCAGTACAGCAGTGGAATGGGATTAGGTAATCCCTAAAGTCCCTTTCACCCTGTGAGCACCTCTGAAAATGTTTTATTGTTTACAAAGAAGATATCATTCACAAACATTTGTTAAAGCAAACATTTCATTGAAGTAGAGCACAGAGCAAAGCAAATAAATACTAGCGAACAGCCTGGTGAATTAAGTCAACACACACCCGCCACAAACTGTGCCCCCATGGAAGGTGGGCCATTGCCACTGCCACCCCAACCCCCACCCCACAACCCCTCCGGTCACCGCACGCCCAGGGCGATCGTCACTCTGACCCCACGGATTAGTTTAGCCAAGGACAATTATAAGCAAACCTGCCTGTCACCTGAAAACAATGGTTTTCATGTCTACCATTTACTTTCCAGCCTTTCAAGACGTAAACTCAGCCAATAGTTGTGAGAATAGAGTTGACACCCAGGTTTGTTCCACCCCCCTGCCGATGCTTTGCCATTACTAATCTAAGGGCGAGTCATCATTAATACTGCTTTTCTTTCCACTGCCTGTTACAACGTTACAGGGAAAAGGCCATTACCGACCTTTCTGGACAAACCACACGAGAGCAAAGTAAACGGGCAGATGAACTGCCTGGAATTCACGCTCATCAGATAAGGGCAAAATCCAGGCTGGCTTCTGACATCCTGCACTAGCTAACATGCCTCAGACGCGTGTCCTAGTCCTCTGGGCCGGCGTCCCCTCGCCTTTGCCTCGTGGCTGGGCGGTGCCTCGGAGCCTGTGTTCCGCGGGGTAGTGCGATCCGGGGGATTAGCTGGCCCCCAGCTTTCCAAGCCAGGGCAGAGGCCGGAGCGATGCGGAGCCCCAGGCTGGGGCTGGCGGGCTTGCTGCTCCTGCTGGCCCCACAGTGTGTAAGAGTGACTTTTCTGTCAGACGTTCTGGTTTCCAGCTCGGCTTGTCCGTGTAGCCTCCCCTGGTAAATCCACGTTTCTTCTGTTGTGGCGTCGGGAGAGCAATGGTTAGTTAAGAAAAGTTTGCCCAGCAAGGATGCAAAGGCGCCACCCTCGGCTTGAATGGAGGGGGTGGGGACTGGGGGGGGAGGGGGAATTTTCTGGACCCC
Source organism: Phyllostomus discolor (assembly GCF_004126475.2). Taxonomy (NCBI): domain Eukaryota; kingdom Metazoa; phylum Chordata; class Mammalia; order Chiroptera; family Phyllostomidae; genus Phyllostomus; species Phyllostomus discolor. The sequence goes on from NC_040904.2 coordinate 212,096,701, forward strand.
TGCCTGCCTGCTCCTCCACACCCCATCCCCCACCTCCTGGAGCAGCCGGCGACCATGCTCGGCTGGTGTCATCAGTGATTTATGGCCTGCGGGGCCCAGCTGTTGGCGTGGACCCGGCAGCTGCTCAAGGTTAACAGGCCTTACGTGAGGGATGCCAGCCATGGGACGTCCCCAGTGCAGTTGTTCCCTCTCGGGGGTCAAGGGGGCGATCACGTTGCCAGTCTGGGAGCCAACACAAGCTAAGGAGAGGCTGCAGGCTCCCCAGGCCCCCGACGTGCACACACTCACCTCACTCTGCTCTCTGTCTGGATCCTCGGCCAGGCTTGCACAAACACTGGGGTGCCAGAGCTGCCCCCACTGCTTCTGCCGCCACCTGATGTCACCCAGCAAGGGTATGCATCGGGGCCAGGGCCGAGAGCAGAAGGGGACATCCTGCTCTTTCTCCGTGGAACCCTGCTGCTCCCAGGCCTGGTGCCAAGTGCTTCACTTGCATTTTCTCATCTAACTCGTGCAATGAGCCACTGGGGTTGATTTTACTTATATTCCCCCGAACCTTCTGAAAACTGGGGTTCAGAGAGGTTAAGAAAATTGACCAAGGTTGCACAGCTAGCTCCCTGTGTGTTGTTGAGCCAGAGTTTCTAACAACCGAAGTGCCCACGGAGAGTCGGGCGGTTTGCACACGCTCGGGCGTCCCACCTGCTCATCCACCCTCACCGACCAGCCCTGCTTGCCGCTCCCGCTGGCCCCACTGGGAGCTGAGAAGGCAGGCTCAGCGACCTTCCTAAGGTCACCGCGGCAATGAATGAGTGAGCTGAGTGTGCTGGACACTGTCCCCCGTGTGCTGGACACCAAACTCTGATTTTTCTTTTATTACTTCCACCTAACTATATCCCTTGCTGCTCCAGGGAGGCCTGGGGTGGGGGAGGGGGGCATAAATCACCATTGACTTTTGCCGAAGATTGGAGACAGTCTGGGTTGGGCCCTGCTCCCTGCCTGCACCTCCCTGCCCCCTCTGCTGCCTGTGACACACAGGACCCATCCCCCTGCCTAAAACACTCTTCCTTGGCCTCAGCTTGTCCACATGACCCAGGGTTCCCTGCCCTGTTGGCTGCTCCTGTTCAGCCTCCTTTCCCAAATTCCCCTGCTGCCCTCCTTCCACCCAGGACAGGTCTCAGGACTTGGTCCTGAAGCATCTCACCCCTCCGTGAGTCTTTCCCGTGAGAGCTCATCCTTGCGGAGTCCGGGAACTGGTAAATTATTCCTACTGCACCAGCCTCTCCGGTGAGGGGACACCCAACTGTCCCCTTGACGTTTTTTTAACAAGTTTATTGGGAGGTATTTCACACACCATACAATTCATCCACTTAGAGTGTACAATGAAGTGGTTTTAGTATGCAGAAACCCCCCTTCAGCTGTGGGGGACACGTTCCAAGACCCCCAGTGGACGCCTGTAACCACAGAGAGTCCTGAACCCACCGTGTGCTGTTTTTTCCCTATACTTACATACCTATGATCAAGTTCAGTTTTTAACTTAGGCACAGCAAAAATAAATTAGCACAGTAAATGATACTAAAATAGAACAATTATAGCGACATATTATAATACAAGTTATGTGAATGTGGTCCCTTTCTCTCTCTCAAAAACACCTTCCTGTACTATGCTTGCCCTTCTTCTTGTGATGACGCGAGATGACTCGGTGGCTGTGTGATGAGACGAAAGGGGGCGAGTGACGTAGGCATCGTCACCTGGCATTGGGCTGCTCCAGGAGTCACTTGAAAACAAGCACTTTCAGTGCAGGCACACACAGTTGATCTGATCAGTGTGGTGGCTGCTAAGTGACAGACGGGTGGGTGGCATAAGAGCATGGATACGCTGGACAAAGGGGGAGTTCACGTCCTGGGTGGCAAAGAGCGAGATGACATGAGACTTCATCAGGCTACTCAGAAGGGCGTGCCATTTAAAACGTATGAATTGTTTATTTCTGGAATTTTCTATGTGATATCTTCAGACCATGGTTGACACAGGTGACTAAAACTGCAGAAAGTGAATCTATGGGTCAGGGAGAGGCTACTGTACCCACACAACACTGTGACCATCACCAGGGTCAATTTTACAACGTATGTATTACCCCCCTCAGAAAACAACCCCTGTTCCCAATGGCAGCCCCTTCCCGCTCCCCCCACCTTCCATAGCCCCTGACCACCTCTAATCTGACTTCTGTGTTTATGAATGTACCTATCCTGGGCATTTCATATAAATAGGATCATTTATATGTGACCTTTGGTGACAAGATTCCTCCACTTAACGTTATGTTTTTGAGGTTTGTCCATATCGTAGTATGGATCAGCACTTCATTCCTTTTAATAACCAAATAATATTCTATTGTCTGGGTATCCCACATGAGTTTATCGCTTCCTCCATTGATTGACATTCACATTGTTTCTACATTTAAGCTATGATAAACGATGTTGTTATGAATATTTAAACACAAGTTTTTGTGTGGACTGACGTTTTCATTTCTTTTGGATACACACCTGGGGATGGAATTGCTGGGTCGTATGGAAACTCTATGTTAAATTTTTTTTAGGAACTACCAATCTTTTCCACGGCACTGTGCCATTTTACACCCCTGCTCTCAGTGCGTAAAGGTTCAAATTATGCTGCATTCCTACCAACACTTGTTATTGGCCATATTTGATTATAGCCATTCTAGTAGCATGAAGTGGTCTCATTGTGATTTTGATTTGCATTTCCCTGGTGGCTAATGATGTTGAGAACGTTTTATCATGCTTATTGTTGATTCGCAGATCTTTTTTAGGGAAGTAGCTACTCAAATCCTTTGCTCATTTAAAAAAGAATTATTTGTCCTTTTATTATTGAGCTGTAAATGTTCTTTATATATTTGGATACATGATTTGCAAATATACCTGTATAATATCTTTTCACTTACTTTTTAAAATTATTTTCTTGATCGTGTCCTTTGAAACACAAAAGATTTACATTTTTGATGAGACTCAGTTTATCTACCTTTCTTTGGTTGTTTCTGCTTTAGATGTTATATCTAAGAGACTATTTCCTAGCCCAGCTTATGAAGATTTATTTCTAAGTTTTCTTCTGAGATTTTTTTATAGTTTTAGTTCTTACATTTAGGTTTATGATCCACTTTGAGTTACTGTTTTGTGTCTGGTAAGAGGCAGGGGTACAAATCCATTATTTTGCATGTGCATATCCAATTGTCCTGCCCCATTTCTTTTTTTGATCCTCACCTGAGGACATTTTTTTTCTTTTCTCTTTAGAGAGAGAGGAAGAGAGAGAGAGAACATCAGTGTGAGACGTCAGTTGGCTGCCTCCTGTATGTCACCTGACTGGGGACAGAACCTGCAACCCAGGCATGTGCCCCAACCAGGAATCGAACCACCGACCTTTTGGTTTGCGTGACGACATCCAATCAACTGAGCCACAGCGACTGGGGCTTAAATTCATTTTGGGGATGTTGGTTGCTGGCACACAATTGATTTCCACATATTGATCTTGTATCCCACAACCTGTTGGACATGTTTATTAGTTCTAAGTTCTTTAGTGGGTTCCTTAGGGTTTTCTATACTCAAGGTTATATAATCTGTAAATAGAGTTTTACTTGTTCCAGGCTATTTATTTATTATTATTATAGAATTTATTGGAGTGACATTGGTTAATAAAATTATATAGGTTTCGGCCCTGGCTGAAGTGGCTCAGTGGATTGAGTGCCGACCTGCAAACCAAAGAGTCCCTGGTTTGATTCCCAGTCAAGGCACATGCCTGGGTTGCAGACCAGGTCCCCCATAGGGGGCACGCCAGAGGCAACCACACGTTGATGTTTCTCTCCCTCTCTTTCTTCCTCCTTTCCCCTCTCTCTAAAAATAAATAAATAAAATCTTTAAAAAATTATATAGGTCTTAGGTATACAATTCTACATCGTCTGTATGTTGTAGTTCATGTTTACCATCCCAATATTCCAGTCTAACCTGAGGGCCTTTTGTTTCTTTTTCTTACCTGGTTACCTTGGCTAGAACCTCCGAAACAAAGTTAAACAGAAATGGTGACCGTGGACATGCTTGTCTTGTTCTTGATCTTAGGGGAACATCCTCAGTCTTTCAGCCTTAAGTTTGATTTTAGCTATGGATTCTTCCTATGTTCCCTTGACCAGGCTGTGGCGTTTCCCTCTGTTCTTAGCGTGTGGGGTATTTTTATCATGAAAAGATGGTGAAGTTTGTCAAGTGCTTTTTTTTTTCCTGCACCTATTGAGATGATCCTATGGGTTTTGTCCTTTCTTCTATTAACGTGGTATATGACATGAATTGATTTTTGGATGTGCGTTGGGGATCCCCAAGACTACCTGCAGGGACGATGATTCACCGGGAGGAGTCAGAGGACTCAGCACGGAGTCACCCTCACAGCGAAGTTTTCTCACCGTGAAAGGATACAAAGCCAAACAGGCAAAGTGAAACGGCACAGGGGCCAAAGTCCAGGGGAGGCCAAGCCCGGGCTGCCCGAGCGCTCTCCCTGCGGCGTCAGCGTGGGACGTGCCTCATTCCTTCAACAGCGGTCGTGACAGCACGTGTGAAATGCTGTCTTGCTGTCTGCCGGGGAAGCTCCTCTGAGACTCAGGATCCAAGGTTTTAACAGATGCTGGTCATGGAAGCATCCTCTGCCTGCCTACCACGTACCAAAATTCCAGACTCCCGGTAGGAAGGCAGGTATTTGGCATAAACCATGTTGTCTGTACAAACAACGTTGGCACAGTGAGTCACTCTTACCAGTTCTGAAATCTGCCTTCGCAGATGCCAGCCCAGGGGCCGAACGGCAAGCAGAGATTTCTAAAGACGGCATTTTCAGGCTTGACGTGCTAACGCTGTTCTGCGCTTGATGTTAAACTAACCTTGTATTCCCGGGACAAATCCCACTCTATCCCGATATACAATTTTTTTATATATATTGTTGGATTCAGTTTCCTAGTATTTTGTTCAGGATTTTTGTGTCTAAATTCATAAGGGAAATTGGTCTGTAGTTTTCCTTTCTTCTGATGTCTTTGTCTGATTTTTGTTTTCAGAGTAATATTGAGCCTCATACAAAAATTGAGACGTGTCTTCTTCTGTTTTTGGAAGGGTTTGTGGAAGACTGGTGTATTCACTTCCTATTGCTGCTGTCACAAATCGCCACAAACTTTGCTGCCTAAAATAACACAGACTTACTCTTTTATAATTCTGGAGATTGAAAATCCAAAATGAGTCTAAAGGGCTAAAATTAATGCCCAGCAAGGCCGGTTCCTTCCGGAAGCTCCAGGAGAGACTTTGTTCCTTGCCCCTTCCAACTGCTGGAAGTTGCTCATGGTCCTTTCCTCCACCCTCACAGCCGGCTAAGCAGTAGCTGCTCTCTGAGACTGTGCTTCACGCTGCTTCTTGCTTCACGCGGCATTCCAACTCTGACCTGGTCATCATCCCTCTTAGAAGGGCCTTCGTCGCTACAGCAAGCCCACTCAGACAAGCCAGCCTCCTCTCCCCATCTCAAGGTTCTTTTTTTAAAAGATTTTATTTCATTTGTTTTTAGAGAGAGAGGAAGGGAGGGAGGAAGAGAGGGAGAGAGAAACATTGATGTGAGAGAGAGACATTGATCAGTTGCCTCTTGCATGCCTCCAACCAGGGACCTGGCCAGCAACCCATGTTTTTCTAGAATTTCTCCATTTTATCTAATTTTTTGGAGTACAATTGTTCACCTTATCTTTCTCCCCATCCCCCCCAGCCTTTTGAGGAATAAATGACAAATAAAATTGTACACATGCAAAGTGATGATTTGACATAGATATACATTCAGGTCATGAAATTGCCACAATCAGGGTAATGAACACACTTGTCAACTCATATAGTCACCTTTTGTGTGCGTGTGTGTGTGTGTGTGTGTGGTGAGGACACTTAAGATCTACTCTCTTGGTAAATTTCAAGTACACGATCGAGCATTATTGTCATCACGGTGTTGTGCATTATGTCCTAGAACTTGTCTCTCTTATAACTGAAGGCTTGTACCCTTTGACCAGCATCTCCCCACATGTTAGGGACCCTCTTATAACCTTTTCTACTTCTGCAAGTTTGGTAGTTATTAGCCCCTCTCTTATTTCTGATTTTCGTAATCTGAATCTTCTCTCCTTTTTTTCTAACTAAAGTTTATCCCTTTTGTTGGTCTTTTCAAAAAGCCAACTTTTGGTTTTGTCGATTTCCTCTATTGTTTTTCTATTCTTTGGTTCATTTACTTTATTATTTCCTTCCTTCTTCTTGCTTTGTTTTTAATTTGCAGTTTCTTAGAGTGGAAGTTTAGGTTACTGAGATCTTTCTTCTTTTCTAAAATAGGCATCTACTATTATAAATCTCACTCTGAGCTCTGCTTTAGCTACATTCTATACAATCTGACCCTTGATATTTAAGAGGCAATGTTTTGTAAAGGTTAAGGTCACATGCTCTGGAACTCAGATTTCCGAGGTTGATATTCAGTTCTGCTCCTTACTAGCTGCTTGTTCTTTGGAAAATGACAATTACTGTCCCTCATCTGTAAAATCACATGATATAATAATGAACACCTCATAGACTTGTTGTAAGGGTTTCATATAGATTAATATACATAAAGGATGTAGAACAATGCCCAGAAACTAGAAAAGACTGAACAAGTGTACCTAATTTTATGTATCCAATGAACATTTATAGAGTCCCCATCCACTATGCGGCAGGGTTGGTTTTCATCAGCGGGGATAAAACGATAAATAGGAACAAGGCGCTACTCTCCTGGCATTTACATTCTGGTAGGGAGAAACAGACAGACAGACAATCAATGAATAAATCAATCAATACATGGAAGTGCTATAATAAGAGAAAACAGGGTGATGTGCTAGCGATTGGCGGAGGGCTCCTTTAGGTCAGGAGAAGAGGCTAGGGAAGGCCACGTGCACGAGCAGCGTGTCAGGGAGAGCACGTGCCCACCTGAGGGCGGGCTCGCTCAGAGGTCCCTGAGAGGAACGGCAGGAGAATGCTTTGTTTTTTTGTTGTTGTTGTTTTTTTTTTAAGATTTTATTTATTTTTATTTATTTTTAGAGAGGGAAGGGAGGGAGGGAGAGAGAGAGATAGAGAGAGAGAGAAACATCAATGTGCAGTTGCTGGGGGTTATGGCCTGCAACCCAGGAATGTACCCTGGCTGGGAATCGAACCTGGGACACTTTGGTTCCCAGCCCGCGCTCAATCCACTGAGCTATGTCAGCCAGGGCGAGAATGCTTTGTTTTGTTTTGATTTTTTTATATTGGAGCCAAACGACAACATGCTGGGAAGCAAGATCTCAAATGCTCCAGAGAAGAACAATTTTGCAGTTTCTTGCATATGTTTGGAATTAAGGAGGGAACTAAGGAAGATTACATGGAGGTGGGAGAAAGCAAGGCGGGACAATCTCTACGACTGAGTTATAGCTGAGAGGAGCTCTGAGACTTAGAGAGAAGTATTTGGTCACCACCCATGTTGCCTGGAATCTAAGATTTTTTATAGATTTTATTTATTTTTAGAGAGAGGGGAAGGGAGGAAGGGAGGGAGAGAGAGAGAGAGAAACATCAAAGTGTGGTTGCCTCTCTCCCTCTCCCTACTGGGGACCTGACTCTCAACCCAAGCATGCGCCCTGACTGGGAATTGAACCAGCCACCCTTTGGTTTGTGGGCCAGCACCCAATCCACTGAGCCATAACTGCCAGGGCTGGAATTTAAGATTTTTAAAAAGATTTTATTTATTTATTTTTAGAGAGGGAAGGGAGGGAGAAAGAGAGAGAGAGAGAAACATCAATGTACAGTTGCTGGGGGTCATGGCCTGCAACCCAGGCATGTACCCTGACTAGGAATCAAACCTGCGACACTTTGGTTCACAGCCCGCGCTCAATCCACTGAGCTATGCCAGCCAGGGCTGTAATTTAAGATTTTTTAAAAATCTACACAAAAACACACTCTGTTAGTTGCCTAATAATTAATATCCTCTCTCCGTTTTTTGCATTGTAATATAACTTTTAAAGTACTTTTTAAAAAGATTTTATTCACTTATTTATTTTAGAGAGAAGGGGAAGGGAGGGAGAAACAAAGGGAAAAAGATCAATCACCTCTCACATGCCCCTAATAGGGGACCTGGCCTGCAACCAAGGCAAATGACCAGGAACTGAACCAGTGACCTTTCTGTTTGCAGGCTGATGCCCACCCCCCTGAGCTACATCAGTCAGGGCCTGCATTGTACTATAATTTTTAGGTGAGAACCCAGTTACCCAGAATAAAAATAACATCACTCAACCTCCTTGAGCCAGATGTGGCCATGTGTCCAACCTCTTGCTGGTAGAATATAAGTAGAAGTGTCATATCGCAGCTTCCAGGAATGGAAAGTAAGAGATTGGTGGTATAGCCTTTGCCTGTTTCTTCATCTTCGACCAAACTTCTGCCTGGACTGCAGCTACTGTCTTGGTGCCTGAGGCAATGGAGGGCGGACCAGGAACCAGAAGCAGCCTGAGCAGGGACTTCAGTAGAACAGAGCTTCTGTCCCTGCCTGCACTGCCTGCATCGGATATTTTCTATTCTATCCTACGTCATTAAAAAAAAAAAAGTTGGCTACGGCCCGCTTGATTTCACAGCACCCTGATGGGTCACCAGTGCCAGCGGTCCTTGGAAAGCAAATTCCAAACAAGGCAGGAATACCAGAGAACTGGCAAAGAAAATTCAGTCTTTGCGTGTGTTGGGTACTCGTGGGTGCTCTCAAGAGTCTGAAGAGGACAGGGCGCAGACTGAGGGCCCCAGTCCTCAGCGGAGGTGGAAAGACGGCACCAGCACCGTACTCTCCCCGGTGGTCCACAGTCCAAATTGCCCAGCGGTTCCATAACAATGAGACTTTCAGGGCTGAAAGAAGCCATCTGCCTCAGCATTTCAAACTTAACCAATTGTGAGAAGTGGCTTGGGAACAGTAACAGGAGATTAGACTAATTTTCCCCAGAGGCCATGAGCCCCAAGGCAGAAACGGGATTAAGGATTTTGCTTTCTGCCCCTCCTTGCGGAGGGACTGAAGGTGACGGCCATGAGGCTCAGCAGAGGCTCAGTTGGAGAAGAGCAAAGCATCCAGGCTGCAAAGTGAAATCTAAGTGAGGTCTCTGGCTGCGGTCATTTACACGTGAAGCAAGGAGTCTGGAAGACTGCTAAGCATTGGAAAGAATTATATTACCAAAGAAACCACCAGGCTGGCCTGCAAAAATGTGCGCTGACTCAGTCCCTGCCGCCATTCCCAGGCTCCAAAACCTTTGCCAGCCGGAAGGAGGTTCTGGAAACCGTGCAGCCCCAAAACACCATCTCCCCATGCCCGTTTCTCCTGTGTCCGTGGGGGATCATGGGAAAAGTAGACATGGCCAGAGGGCGGAGCTAGGCTCTGCTGCCAGAGAATCCACCACGTTCCGGCTCTGAGGACGGTGCGGATGGCGGTGGACCAGCATCCGCTGTGTGTTTCATAGTCTCTCGTTTTTGTCTGTTAGTCTACAGATTGCACCTACATCTGGGCCTCATAGATAGTTACAGACTTTTAGGTTATAGACGTTGAGCTGTCCGCAGTGGGATTTGGAGGTTTCTCTATTGGGGAGCAGGTGAGTGTGTTTTATACATGGGAAGAAAGATCTATATACGGTGACCATTTAATCTCACTTTAGACATAAACTAAGACAAATTTTGAAAAATCTTTATTTTCATTACTATTTATTAACATAAAAAGCCCTGGCTGGCGTACCTCAGTGGATTGAGCACGGGCTGTGAACCAAAGCATCGCAGGTTTGATTCTCAGTCAGGGCACATGCCTAGGTTGCAGGCCACGGCCCCCAGCAACCACACATGGATGTTTCTCTCTCTCTCTCTCTCTCCCCTTCCCTCTCTAAAAATAAATAAATAAAATCTTTTAAAAAGCCATATAAGGTAAGCATGCAGGCATGTTTATTTTAACAGCATCATTTAGGTATAACTGACATACAAAAAGTGTACACACTCAAAGTCTACACATTGAAAAGTTTTGACCTATGTATACACCCATGAAACTCTCACCACCACAATGGAGACAATGAATATACCCGTCATCACTTCCACAACGTCCTTGTATTCCCTGGCAATCCTTCCCTCCTCTCCCTCCCTGTACCAGCCCTCACCAGGCCACCACCAGTCTACCTCTGTCACTACACATTAGTCTGCATTTTCTAGAACGTTATATAAATTCTATGTGCATTTATGTACCAATACAATGTATAGCCTTTTGTCTGGCTTCTTTCACACACGTAATTATTTTGAGATTTGTCTATGTTGTATGTATTAGAAGTTTATTCCTTTTTATGGTTGAGTAGTATTCCATTGCCCAGCTGTTCCAGTTTGTTTATCCACTTACCGGTTAATGTGCTTTTGGGTTGTTTCCCGTTTTTGGCTCTTACAAATAAAGCTGTTCTAACAGTCAGTATCGTAGGGACATATATGCTTTCTTTTCTCTTGGGTAAGTACCTCCAACATTCTTTTTCTCAGTAAAATATATATAACATAAAATTTGCCACTTGAACAATTTGTAAGTATTCAGTGGCATTGGTGTATTCACACTGTTGTGTTACCATCACCCTACCCATTCCTAGACTTTTTCACCGTCTCCACCTTTCTCACTCTATATCTGTTAAACAATAATTGTCCCTTCTCCCCTTTCCCCAGCCCCTCAGGCCCACTTCCTGTCTCTGTGACTTTGTTTGTTCCAGGTACCTCCTATGAGTAGAATCACACAGTGTTTGCACTTCTGTATCTGGCTCTTTTCACGAAATATAGTGTTTTCAAGTTTCATCCATGCTGTGATAGGAATCAGTATTTTATTCCTTTTCATGGCTGAGTAATATTCCGTTGTCTAGATAGGCCGCATTGTGTTTCTCTTTCCATCTGCCAACAGGCACTGGGTCGTTTTCCCGTTTCAGTTACTATGAACAATGCTGCTGTGAAGATGGGTGTACAAGTATTTGAGTTCCCGCTTTTTTTTCAAAGTATATTTTATTGACTATGCCATTATAGTTTTCCAGTTTTTTTCTCCCCCTTAGCCTCCCTCCACCCTGCACCTCCCCACCCCCCGGCATTCCTCCCCCTCCCCTTAGTTCATGTTAGTGGGTTGTACATATAAGTTCTTCAGCTGCTCGGTTTCCTATACTATTCTTAACCTCTCTCTGTCTATTTTGTAACTACCAATTATGCTTTTTATTCCCTGTACCCCCTCCCATCCTTCCGCTCCTTCTCCCCACTGAAAACTGTCCATGAGGTCTCCATTTCTCTGATTCTGTTCCTGCTCTAGTTGTTTGCTTAGTTTAGTTTAGTTTTGTTTTTAGGTTGGTTTGGTTGTTGATAATTGTGAGTTTGTTGTCATTTTACTGTTCATGTTTTTTATCTTCCTTTTCTTAGATAAGTCCCTTTAACATTTCATATAATAAGGGCTTGGTGATGATGAACTCCTTTAACTTGACCTTATCTGGGAAGCACTTGACCTGCCCTTCCATTCTAAGTGATATCTTTGCTAGATAGAGTCATCCTTGCCTTTCATGATTTGGAATACTTCTTTCCAGTCCCTTCTTGCCTGTGAGATTTCTTTTGAGAAATCAGCTGATAATCATATGGGAACTTTTTTGTAGGTAACTCTCTTCTTTTCTCTTGCTGCTTTTAAGATCCTCTCCTTATCTTTCATCTTGGGTAATGTAATTATGATGTGCCTTGGTGTGTTTCTCCTTGAGTCCAATTTCTTTGGGTGAGCCCTTGCCTTTAATTCTTTTGGGTATGTACCTAGAAGTAGAACTGCTATGTTCCTGTGGTAACTTGCTGGTTCTATATTTAACTTTTTGAAGAATCACCGAACCCTTTTCCTTTTTTGCCCGCTTTGGAGTAAAAAGGAATGCCGTTAATAATTATGCGGGACAACAGGGTGAGCCGCGCCTATCCCATGCAGTTGGGATGTCATCTTTCATACACATAGGTGTATGGGCGGAATGTGACAAGGACAATTATTTGTTCGCTACCATATGTTCTTTCTTTGGTCTGTGCACGTGGCCATTCAAAATGAAACCCAGGTTTCGAGGCTGCCTCGGAGCAGGGGGTAGCCCTGTGCGTAAGTTCTGGCCAACGGGGTACAGAGTGGCAGGGGCAGGTTCCGGGGAGCCCTGGCGAGGAGGGGCATGCATCCTTCTCCATTTGTTCCTTCTCCTGTCTGGGATGGAGAGGCGGTGGCTGCTAGATCTCGGAGCAGAGCTAACTCAGGAAAGGGAGCTGCACCAGGCAGAGGGAGGGGCTAGAAAGAGGCTGGGTCCCTGAAACCAGCTGAAATCCCTAACACCAGCCCTGGACCACCTACCTCTGGAATTTTACAGGAGAAAGAAAGAAATTCTTACCTTATCTGTTTTGAGGTTTTCTCTTCCTAATTGTTGCAGGGACTCTCAGTAGCTAGTACTCAATTATTTTCATGCTCTATGTGGGGTAATTGTACGTACCGATACAGGTACTCTCAGTAGCTAGTACTCAATTATTTTCATGCTCTACGTGGGGTAATTGTACGTACTGATACTGGGGTAAGCTTGTGGCCGTCCAGCCCAGTCTCTGACTCTCTCTGCTTTGTTCAGCCCTAGACTGTTTTGAGTGCCTTCACCCTTCACACCTCTTCCTAGCCTTTTCCCTTTGGCCTGTTGCCCCCCTGCCCCTTCCATGGCAACAGAGCCCCTGAGCATCCACACTCTGAGCCCACTTCCCCCAGCGGCTTGTTTTCCCGGGCACCCGGCCAGCCTGGCTGTGTCCCAGCAAGCACGGGAGCAGAGGCTTCCTGGACCCCTCGCCTCCCCGGCCTCCTCCGGCTCTAACTCAGCAGTCTCTCCCTGCTGTTCTTCACTACCGTTCCTCCGTCTCCCCTGGCCATTTCCTGGCACTCCGTCACACTCAGGGAGAGAACCTGGCATCTGGCCTCCAGTTGGGGCTGGCCGGCCACGGAAAGCAAAGGGGCCTGGAAGCCGAAGGGGCTCATGGTTGACTTCGGGGTCCATGGGAACTGTCACTACCGTCCCGAGGACCTCAGCAGCTCAGAAGCCTTAGTCTCCGCCGTCCCCTCCAGCTGTCCTGCTCCACCTCCCCCCACCTTTCTGAAGCACTCAGCCTGCCCCTTCCCACCCCACCCGTTCCAGCCTTTCTCCTTTCTCTTCACCTCACCTTAACCATGCCACTTTTCCTAGCGGCCTTGGGCCGTTGTCACTCTCCTGAGCCGTTTATCATCACTCCAGCCCCACCAGCATCTTTGATTTCTTCCGTGCTCCCAGTGGCCGCCCTGCCTCCCCGGGGCCAGGAGTCAGCTAACCGTCTGCAGAAGGCGAGCTGGCACACAACCCATGGCTGGCTCTCTCCTCCGTGGAGCTCCGCCTGCTCCTCGCGGAGGTGTTGCTTCAATAAGACTCACCTCCAGCCACATTGGAGGAGACCCCTCTGTTAAGGAGCCCCCTGCCCTGCCCCGGGTGGGGTTAGATGTGCTCTCCCTCCTCTGCTCTCCCATAGCGCCCTGTGCCCACCTGCTCCCCTCAAAGCACAAGGCTCACCAGTCTCGCTCCTCGTCCCTGAAGTTCCACAGGGTCAAGGACAGGGTCTGGTGTTTCTCTGTGTTTCCTGGGCTTGGTGGTCCCTGGCACAGAGTGTTTGGTGATGCTTGGAAGATGCTAAATGAAAGCACGAATACGAGTGCTGGATTTCTTACTTTTCTTACTGCCCATTTCTCCGCATGAGCCAGTCTTCCCCGTTGCTGCCAGAGTTATCTTCTTCCCATAAACAAGATTGGATCATGTGACTTCCCTGCTTGCTTTCTTTTTTAAAAAAAACTATCCTGGCTCCTCTTGGCTTTTACTTAGTTGGTCACAGTCTAGTTTCATCCACTCCTTCGACGACAGGAACTTTATGCTGAGGATGCCCAGGTTTCCAGCCCAGAACTTGCTCTGGTTTTATACACAAAACTGTCTATTATACTTACCTAGGTGGAAGTCTTGTGGGGACCTGAAACTTGAAGAACAGACGACCACTGTCCTCCTCAAACCTTCTTTCTCTCTTGTGTTTTCTCTTAACGAAAAGCATCATTGGGCACTCAGTTCCCCAACCCTGGCATCTGGGAGCCACCCTGAAGAGAAGGGTTAAGAGCATGAACTTGGCAACCAGATACATGGCTTCAAATGCTGGCACTGCCACATGTTACCTCTGTGACCTCGAGCAAGTCCCCAAACCTTCTTGTACTAAATCTGCAGCCTGTCCTCGCGGCAGTCCCTACCGCCCCAGATCGGGGAGAGAGGACTGGAGGATCGAATCAAGCCAAGTTCTGGGCACGTGTTGTCCCTCAGTAAGTCCTCACCAAATATCAGCCTTTATCATTTTAACGATCCTCTCTCTCCTTTGTCCCGTCATCCAACCACTACGTCTGCAGATCCGACACTCTCACTATCTCTTAAATCTGCCCCACACTTTCTGTCTCCGCTTTGGCCTTCCTCATCCAGCCTCTGGTCCTCTCTTCTCTGGTAGCTGCAGAAGCTTCTCAGCCAGTCTTCTTGACTCCTCTCTTGCCCCCTCTCAATCCTTTTTCCATTAATCTACTGTGGCTTTTTCTGGAAACCAACTCAGCCCATGTCAGCTTCCGGATGAGCCGAACTTCTTTCAGTTCCTCAAATGGACGGAGTCGGCTCTCCCTCCACACAAAGGCTGTTTCCTCTGCCGGGGCCTCTGGTCTCCGTAAGCCTCCGCCACGGGCTGGCTCCCCGCATGGAAGTCAGGCCGCCCGCCCTGCTCCGAGACCCGGTCAGGTGTCCTGCTTTGCAGCACACCCCTCCAAAGACCCTCGATGTCCTCTATTGTAGCACTTGTCCCGAGTCACCACAATGACAGTTCCTGTGACTGTCTTCCATCACTAGACTGGGAGCTCCACCGGGCAAAGTCTCTGTATTGTTCCCCTCTCCAGGGTTTAGCAAAGGCCTGGCTCATAATAGCAGCTCAATACATTTAAAAATTATTTCTTTTTTTTTAAATTTTGTTTGTTTGTTTGTTTTTTAGAGAGGGAAGGGAGGGAGAGAGAGAGAGAGAGAGAAACATCAATGTGTGGTTGCTGGGGTCTGTGGCCTGCAACCCAGGCATGTGCCCTGACTGGGAATCGAACCTGTGATGCTTTGGTTCACAGCCCACGCTCAATCCACTGAGCTATGCCAGCCAGGGCAAAAATTATTTTTTTTAATTTTATTTTAATCATTGTTCAAATACAGTTTTCTCCTTTTTACTCCCAATCCAGCCCCCCTCCCACCCCTCCCCACTTCCCTCCCATTACCACCCTCCCCTTAGTTTTTGACCATGTGTCCTTTAAGTTTGTTCCCAAATTATTTCTTTTTAATGGGTAATACATACACCTAGTAGAAAATCCTGAAGGCACAAAGGAACTTGGAGTGAAAAATAAGTCTCTCTCCACCCTAATTCCCCAACCACATTCCAAGAATCCTTCCAAGATTTCCCATGCAAATACAAGCAGATAGGCACACACACTGTGGGTGTGGAAGCCAGCTCCTGACAGACAGTATTCAGCACCTGGCCGTTTTCTCTCTTAACAATGTGTCTTGGGAGATATTCCTTTTCAGTCTATATAAAATGTTTTTTATTGATCTGCATTAATGTTCTTTTGTAGATATGTATCACAAATTATCTAAGTAGCTCTCAGCCATGCGGTATTTAAGTTTCCAACATTTTACTATTATAAACAACGTTACCCTGAATATCCCTGAACATGTTGCTTCACACCTAGGTGAATGTATCCATAGGACAAATTCCTAGAAACAAAAAGCCTGAGTCAAACCATACCTGCGTTTCATAGTGTGTTAGATACGCCAAACTGATCTCCATAGAAGTTCACCAGTTTACACACCCAATATGCAATGTACTACTATACATTCTTCACATGCTTGCCAGCACAGTATTATCAAGTTTCATGATCTTTCACCAATCTGATAGTGACAAAAAGAATAAAGAGTTACCATCACAGTTTTGCCATCTCTTTTATAATTGAAGGTGAGTATCTTAGCATACCTAAGATCTACTTGTACAGTTGGACAAATGACAAAGTGGGAAATTACAAATTATATTAATCAGATAAAGAAAAACAAACCGCCCTGGCTGGTGTGGCTCAGTGGATTGAGTGCCGGCCTGCAAACCAAAGGGTCACCGGTTCGATTCCCAGTCACAGCATATGCCTGAGTGGGCTGGGTCCACAGTGGGGGCACATGAAAGGCAACCACACATTGATGTTTCTCTCCCTCTTTTTCTCTCTCCCTTCTCCTATGTCTATAAATAAAAAAAAAACTTTAAACAAACAAACAAATAGAAAAATAAACAAGACCTTGAACTGGCTCTTCATAAAAGAAGACATCCAAATGAACATCAAGAGAAACATAAATTAAAATCACACTAAGACAGCACTGCATACCCCCCAGAGTGGTTAAAACTAAGGAGCCTGACAATACCAAATGTCGGTGAGGAGGTGGAGCAGTAGGAATTCCTATACACTGCTGGCAGAGTGTAAGTTGGTGGTACACTGCTCAGAAAAACTGAAGATGAGAATGTCCCGTACCCCAGAAATCCCACCCCCCGGTATCCAGGCGGCTTGAGAAAGCCTTGTCCATGTGCAGCAGGAGCAGTGCAAGTGAATGTTCCGAGCAGAACTGTTCCTAAAAGAATGAAAATGGAAACCCTCACATGTCCATTTATTGTAGAGTGGGGGAAAAGTTGTGGTTTATTAGTGGAAACCGAGCAGCAAGAGAATGAGCAGATCACAACTCCATGCATCGCCATGGCTGGTGTGCATAAAAATGGTGAGCGAAATAACTCACAGAAGAACAGTACGATTCCCGTTATGTAAAGGTCAGAAATGGGTGGAACTAAACTATAGCACAGGGTGTGAGGATGCATGCATCGGAGGAAAAACTCTCACAAAGGCAAGCGGGGGATTATGGCTGAGGTCAGCGTGGTGATCGCAGCCTCAGAGAAGCAAGTGTGGTACAAGAGACCGCACAGCCTGGGCGGGACTGCTAAGATACCGGCTCTGTTGTATTTCATGACCTGGATGATGGGTACATAGGTGTTGGCTTGGTCTTTAAACTGGACATATGTGTTCCATCCACTCCTCTGTGTCTATGATGTATTCTCAAAACTTAAAACAATAAAAAGGTGCCAAACAGCATATTTTCAATATAATATTTTTTCTTTTTCTTAAAATATACTGTATATATATATATATTAAAGATTTTATGTATTTATTTATTTTAGAGAGAGGAAGGGAGGGAGAAAGAGAGGGAAACATCAATGTGTGGTTGCCTCTGGAATGCCCCCCACCAGCCCCGCCCTCCAGCCCCCAACCCAGGCATGTGCCCAGACTGGGAATTGAACCAGCAACCCTTTGGTCCGCAGGCCAGTACTCAGTCCACTGAGGCACATCAGCCAGGGCTCAATATAGTATATCTTTTAAGTTAGGGGAAATATAAATTTGTTTGGTCACATATGCACTGCATAGCTCTTGCAGCAGCACATGCAAAAAATCAGTAACAAAGATTACCGCTGGGCTGGGGCACTAGGTGACTGCGGGGCAGGGTAGGACGAAGAATACACCTTTTAAAGTGTTGGACCATGTTAATATGTTACCAACTTAAAAATATATTTGCATTTTTTTAAAAACAAGTCCTGTCTCTATTTCCTTTCTTGATCTTTTGTATTCGTTTTCTATGGCTACATAATAACCTACCACACATTCAGTGGCTTCAAGTGATCTTTACATTTGTTATCATGCAGTTTATGTGGGACAGAAGTCCTCCCAGATTAGCTGGGTCCTCAGCTCAGGGTCTCCCAGGGTTGCGGTCAGAGTGTTGATAGGGCTGCATTTTCATCTGCAGGCTCAGCTGCGGAAAAATCTGCTGCCCGGTTCATTCAGAGTGTTGGCAGAACTCGTCTCCGTGTAGCTGTATGGCTGAGGGCCCCAGCTTTTGGTTGCTTTTGTCTGTTGACCTCTTGCAGTTCAGAGAGACCGCTCATGCTGAGGCTTCCCTGCCGCGTCTAACTGTATCAAGCCAGCCAAGAGAATCTCTTGACGCAACTTGCTGAGCCTTGATGCCATCTTACCTAACACAGCATGATCTGGGCGTAACATACCATCACCTTTGCCGTATTCCATTGGTTAGAACCAAGTCAGAGACTCTGCCCACACTTAAGGGGGTGGGGGGTAACACAGAGGCATGGACACCGGGAGGTGGGTACTATTGGGAGTCACCGGAGGGTGTCTCAGCCACAAGTGATTATTGTTTGGGGAGGTTTTCTTGCGCAGTTTTCCCCCCTATTTTTTCTCCTTATCCATTTGCAAGAGCTCTGTGGATTAAATAAATTAACCCCTTGCTTGCCACATGAGGTGCCCATTCAATACATTTTTTGATAAATTAATAAAAGACGTCATGAATGTCCTACACACTTTTAACTGAAGCAACAGTGACTTCAGCAGGACTTTGTAAAGTCTGTCTCTCTCACCTGAGCTGAGCTGAGCTGAGCTGAAGCACAAAATCTAAGTGAGGTTCAAGGATGGGTTAGGATGTTGATTTGGACTTGACCTGGCATTGCCCTGCCTTTGATTTATGCCGAGATGAGCCAAAGAAGTAGCACAAGGAGTAAACCTGCAGTGAGGCTGCAGGTAGGAGGCAAAGGCAGGTACTCCCCCCGTGTCTCAGGAAGACGCACCTGAAGTTCTGGGGAATGAGATGTTTCAAGGTGGCAGAGTGCGGAGCCGTGAACTTACTCCTTCGTATGCTTCTAACGACCTCCACACCCCAAAACATCTTGTGTCGCCGGGCGATGCCATGCGTTCAGCTCCTCGTTAGACCCTATCACCGGTGCCCAGGGTCCAGGTTCTGAGCTTTGTGGTGTTTCCTGTGCCAGCTCGGGGCACCCTCCCTTTCCCGGTGCCAGGACTGCAGAGCCGAGAAATTATTTAATTATCTCATGTGGGCCCGTCCTCTTTTTTTTTTTTTTTTTGGTTCCACCAGGGTTACCACCCTAGGTCATTCAAGACTCAGGCCCTGGGCCGCCTCCTAGGCGAACACGAAGGCTGCCGGGCCAGGCAGCGGCGTCACCATGTTTCGTGAGCCGCTTGTGAGCATTCACCACGGAGCGCAGTGGCTGGCTATTATAGTCACATTTCTGTCCCTTTCCCTCGATAGCAAGACCCTCCAGAGCAAGTCCCGGGTCTGATCTTTCCCTGTACCCCGCACGCCTAGCTGCCCCTCGGAGATCTCCGTCAGTGTGTTCTGCAAGCACATCACCGTGTCCAAAGCTGAACTCCTCTGAGGCATCCCCCTCTGCGTGTCCGTGCAGCACCCGAGCCTCGGTCACTGCATCCTGGTAGATTAGTTCCCCGCTTGCAAAACTCTCTCTCCTACTAGACCGTGAGCAACTGGGAGCAGAAAGCATGCACGTTTTATTTTCACATCCCTGTAGCCCAGCGTAGTGCCTCCCATACAGGAGGCACATCCAATAAATGTTCATTGAACGGGACTGGATGTCTGTACCTTCAGGGGCAGGTAACGTGGGGGTACCTAGGAAACGCTCAGGCCATGTTTGTTCCATTAGATTCCAGGAAAGACGCTGCTCCCCAAACCCTCTCCACCCACCCTCCCCTGGCCGGCTTGGCTAACACTGAGAGCCAATAGTTCGTCACATAGCAACAATAGTAAAGAATGAGCTACTGCCGAATGGAGCAGACGCTTGCCTGCCGCAGAGAGCAGAGCAGAGCTATTTTGAGATCCTTTTAGGTAGAGTCACAGTCTGATAGGCCCACACGTTGTGGCGATAGTTACCATCAGCTTAGGGCTACCAGGCATTGAGTCTCTGTATTTGCATATCTGTCTCTTCTGACATCCTTTGGAGTACACGATTAGAAGACAAAGGATCACATTGGAGGTCATTTGTTTTTATTTTGAAGTCAATCCGATTTTTATTTACAATGCTACTAACATGTGTTAATATTCCACTGAATTACTTACTGTACAGATGTACGGACCCAATGACCACAAATTTCAAGCGAAAAGCAGGACCTAGGTCTCAGCCCAGACTTCCTAGAATGGCTCACACTGTCCTTTGTGGCCTGACTAGGTTCCCTTTTTCCACATCCTCTCCTACCTGGGCACTCTCGTCAGCATATGCTCCAGGCTTGGTGAGCCATATCCAGGCGCCAATGTGACGCACGGTCTCCCTCGCAAACTAGCCGTCCTTCTTTGCCTTGAGAAAGCCTCCATCACTCCATCTGGTAACTATTTATCTCTGTGAGTTCCTCTCCGACTAGATGGTGTGCCCAGAGGATAGGATTAGTGTGTTGTCCCTCTCAGAATCCGCAGTACCCAGCAAGGTGCTGGGCACAGAGAAGATGCTCAGTAATGGCAGGTTTGTTGCTTATTTTGCTTGTGCTTTGGTATTCGTTGCGTGTTTTGTTTTTTAACTGTGGATATGAAGAGGGTAAGTTCCTCGGTTACCTCAGGCTCTGCTAGCCCACCTCGGTCCTGACGGCAGAACATTATGCCTAATGACACGGAAAGTTACACGTTCTCTGGCTGCTTTGGTGTCTTTGGCACACATTTTATAGAAATAATTTTATAGAAAAAAATTTATAGAAAAAATATTTTATGTGTGTGTTTGTGAATGTCTGTTTATGTAGAGATCTCCCTCCCTCCCTCCCTCCCTTCCTCCTTCCCTCCCTTCCTTCCTTCTTTCCTTCCTTCCTTCCTTCTTTCCTTCAACAAACACTCCTTGGCTATGAACTCTGTGGCAGTACCCAAGCTGGGCCCAGAGACGTGAGGAAGCAAAAGACCCGCTTCCTGCCCTCAGAGTTCAGTGGTAAGAGGCCCATAGTGGTGTTGGAAGACCCGATTCAAGCCTTCCCCTGGCCTCAGTTTGGAGTCTCACGAAGGTCATATTACGTGCTTTAGAGTCCCCGTTTCCCAGATCATTAATGAACAGAAACGCTTATTCTCTTTCTGTTTTACTTATAAAGACTCTGAGTCAGATACTCAGAATTCCAGGGGAGAGGAAGATGGGCTGGCACCTTGATGGACAGGTGCCCCACCAAGTCCTTTTCAGGACTGGAAAGGCCTTGCTGCTGCAGGGGAACAGACCCGCCCCCTCAGACCAGACTCACAAGTCAATGCTGCCCATTCCTTTGTTCAAGCATCTGAGCTGAGCTCCTACTACACATCACTTCCTGAGTTAGAACCCCCAGTTCCTGGGGGTAGAGACATGGACACCACGGTCACCCTTCCCTCTGTGACAGGGAACAGCCAACAAGGACTGTAACACAGTGTGGATGCAGGGCAATTCGGAAGCACCGGAGGCTAGCCGTGGGAGGGCTCAGGAGGAGTGTGGGAGCAGGATTCGGGGGTCAGGGAGGGCTTTACACAGAAAGGGATGCGCCAGCTGGGACCCGGAGGGTGCCGGGATCAGGTGGGTGTGGTGAGTGTTTCAGACCGGGGGAGTGTTATGTGTGACTCTCCCCAGGACAGAAGGAGCATGGCCCAGGCACTACATTGCGAGGAGGGAAGATGAGAGAAAGGAGATAGGAAAGCCATCTCCTGCACATGAGATTTTATCCCAACAGTGGAGGGTGGTTTTTTGTTTGTTTATTTTTTACTTTTTAATGCTTTTTGGTTCTGATTTCACACACCAGAAAAAAATGCATGATGTAGAAGGAGAGCTCCCGGTAACACCTCTAGCAGCCGGGAGCACATGCAGCTTCCAACTCACTACTATTGTGTGTTCCATTTACAAACGGGGAGCCATTCTACACCTGCTGTTCTACACGCTTCTTGTGTAGTTCTTAGCGATAGAGGGATATCTCTCTATGGTAGCCCAGTTTTTAAATGACTGCACTATATCCCGTCATCATAAGGCTATGCGGTATTCATTGATTCATTGCTTGTTTTGTGTTTTAACTGTGGTAAAATATGCATCACAAAAAGTTACCATTTTAATCATTAAAATGTTTAAGTTGTGGTAAAGGACACAGAAAATTTATCATCCTGTTTTAAGTGCAGGGCAGTGGCATTGAGAACATTCACAGCGCTGTACGACCGTCACCCGAAGCGTTTCACTGCACCAAAGTGAAACTCCGTCCCCAGACACAGTAACTTCCCATTCCTCTCAGCCCCTGGCAACCGCCAGTCTACTGCCTGTCTCTGTAAGCTTGAATACTCTGAGCACCTCATATAAATGGAATCATACCCATAGTGTCTTTTTTATCCATTTATCTAGCGATGGGCTGTTGGTTTGTTTCTCCTTTTTTGGGGGGTGGGGGGAGGGCCTCCTGAACGCTGCAGAGGGGACATTTTCATATATAATAGTTCCCCCTCACCTGCAGGGCAGAGTTCCAAGACCCCCAGTGGACTTCTGAAACTGCAGATAGCACCAAGCCCTACGCAGACTATGTACATATCATGGCTTCTCTTTGGCATATATGAACTGCCAGCTTCACCACTCTGTGCCTTGGGGCCATTATTAAGTAAAACAAGGGTTATTTGAACACAGCACTGTGGTATCTTCAGAGTCAATCTAATAGCTGAGGGTGGCTAAGCATATACACAGTGTGGAGATGCTGAACAAACAAATGATTCCCATCCCAGGCAGGACAGAGGAGAACGTCATGAGATTTCATCACACTGCTTAGAACGGCACACGACTTAAAACTTACGAATTGTTTATTTCCGGAGTTTCCCATTTAGTATTTTCAGACCGAGGTTGATCGTGGGTAATTAAAGCTGTGGAAAGCGAAACCGTGGGTAGCAAACCTGTGGATGAGGGGAAACTATTGCACATCCCTGCACACTTGTAGAATACATCCTACACATGCTGGGGTGTCAAAGTCTACAATCACTGGTGTGAACCTAGAAGTTTGTATCACGCCTTTTTACCACTAACAGTATAGGAAAACACCAATTCTTTATGTTCTTATCAGCACTGGCTATTAAGACCTTGTTCAAAAACAGCTTGTATTAAAGGTGTGCTATCAATAAAAATGTATTCTTGCAAATGATGGCAATATTTTAGAACAGTATCTAAGTGGATAATCCCTTGTAATAAGTGTGCAGCCACTTTCACAGCCCTGAGCACATTCACCTTTGCAGCAGCGACCCAACCTCCCGAACCATCTTCCACTGATGACAAGTACTTTGGGAAAATTTTGTCGAGGTCACACTTATGAGAACCCTTTTAGGTTTTTGTTAATAGGTAACACTTGCTCATGGTGAATATCTATTTGGTTTGGAAGGTAATTCAAGAAGTAGAATCTGTAGGACTTCATGACAGGGTATGTGGGAGAAGGAAGAGGGAAGACTGCGTGGATTCATGGTTGGCGTCCAGGTTTCCAGCTGGACAGTAGGATCATGCATAGAAATAAGGCACACACACCTGGCTGGCATAGCTCAGTGGATTGAGCGTGGGCTGCGAACCAAAGTGTCGCAGGTTTGATTCCCAGTCAGGGTACATGCCTGGGTTGCAGGCCATGACCCCAGCAACCACACATTGATGTTTCTCTCTCTCTCTTTCCCCCTCCCTTCCATCTCTAAAAAATAAATAAATAAAATCTTTAAAAAAAAAAAGAAAGAAAGAAGGCGCACACACAAGAAGTATATAGATCCTGGGGAAAGGGATAAGTATTAACTAAGGCTAAGGTGACTGTGGATCAAATGGGTAGCATCTTGACCAGATGCAACTGATGAATTTATCCTAAGCTAATACCTTTTTCCTCTTGTCCTTGTGCCCACTATGTAGGGGTCTCCTTTTTGGCAATCAGGGCACCTAGAAAGCTGGATTAGTCATCAGATGGTTTAAGAGAATGTCTTAAAGGGGGCTGGGTGATCCTAGGAGGCACTTCCTTCCAACTGAGGAGCCAACGCCGTAGCCCATGAGCATTTGCCAGTCTCCGGCCACTGTCAAACACCTTACATGCAGTCGTCACATTTCCATTCTCTTAGCAGCTCTTTGAGTTAGTTAAGATCCTGTCTCTTTTAGAACAAATGACTACAAACAGCTAAGCCATACTGTTTACTATGTGCCAGGCATTGTGATAAGCATATTCATAAACTACCAAGTTTAATCTTCGCAGTGTTAAAGTTAGGTCTACTTAGGAAGTTCCTTTTACAGATGAGGAGACTGCCCAAGCCACACAGCTGCTAAGTGACAGAACCAGAGTTTAAACCCAGTCCTGGTTGACTTCAGTGCTCCTGCTCTTATCTGCCAGTCACTTGTCTCCGGTGTGTTCCTCTCCCACCCTCCCCCACCCCCCAGCTACTGGCAGACAATTCCTTCTTCATGAATGCACTTTTTAATCTACACATAGCACTCCACAACTGATTACATTTTCATTTGATTAGGTTATATAATCCAGGCTGATGATTCGATTCTGCATTTTTGAATCCCTCTGAAGTCTCATCTTGATTAGTGTGATTCTATTTTCTCCAACGTGACTGCCTCCAACATGACCGACTTCGGGGTGCCAGCTAAGGACCCAGAAAAGTGCATCCCAGGAAGAAGCAGAATTCCTCGTTTAAGGCCTGAGCTTTCCCTTCCGGGCAGGTCCTTATTCCCCTTTGCGTAATTTCCTCATGAGACCATCCTTTGATCTTTTTTTTTATTGGGGAGAGCGAGAGGAATGGGAAAAAAGAGAAACATCGATTTATTGTTCTACTTATTTATGTATTACTTGGTTGAGCCTTGCATGTGCCTGCAACCTTGGTGTATTGGGACGATGCTCTAACCAACTGAGATACTGGGCCAGGGCCGGTTGATCTTCAATAGGCTTCCTGTACTCTGTCCCACAATATTTTTGGCTAGGCTGGCCGAGTATGTTCAAATGCTGCTCAGACTGAAGCTGGATCCTCTGCAAAACTATGTGAAAGTTTTTCCAAAGGTCAGAGAGTCTTCAAAAAATCAGGTGAGTAACCTCTCACAAGGGAACCACTGGCTATGCTTTCAGGTGTTGTCCACATTTCTTTCTTGTTTCCTGTGAATGTGAGTATGAACTATTAAAAGTAACTGAGGGCCAATTTTGACCTTAGCCTCACACATTGGATCCACCTTTCTAAAGGTGATTCTATATCACCTTTCATAAGCAGATACTGTCCTTTCCAGCTTGCCTGCTTTTTTACTGCAATTTGGGTGAAGCGGGCCTGAACAACACGACAGAATTCATCCTCGCTGGCGACCTGAGTTGCTTAAGACCTTGAGATTTTCACTTCTAGATTATTTATTCTCATCATGCATTTAAAAAGCAAATAATAATAAAAACCAAAGTAAACTCAACAATAAGCAAACACCAACTGAGGAGCATGATATTTTAAACATGTTAAAAAGCTTTTAACTCTCTCCACAGATGCTGGTTTGGGGGTTTCCTTGGGGACCACTAACAAATGTGCCACTTCCTCAAGTACCAATTTTCGCAAGGCCAAACACAGCAGAATCCTGAAGTGTGCAGGAATGGGAAATGCACTTCGTGCAGGTGGCCGACGAGGTCCTCCGCTGCAAAACTGTAGTCTCACAGCGCCCATTTAAGCATTTTCCTCCATCGTTTCATTTTTGCTTTTTTCCATGCTTACGTATACTTTTAGCACCTTGTGTCTTTGCTTTTTTCCCATGATTACATTATCTTTAAAGCACTGCATAAACATGGTCTTTTATTGAGGTGGTCTATTAGGGGTAGGTGAAAAGAAACGTCTTCCAGTGTCCTCAGGTAGATGAATTCAAGAAAAATAATTCAGGGCCCTTGGGTGACAGAGATACCTGGTAGGAGCGTGTGGGCACGTGGTCGGCAAGAAACGAATTTAGGTCTGATCCTAAAACCTCTTCCCACTGCTGTGATTTTTGATTGTCAAAATAATCAAAATGAATAATTTCTGATTATCAAAATAATATACACTCGTAGTCAAAAAAAATATACAACTCAGAGAAAAAGTAAACAACTTGTAATTAGTGTGATTCTTTTATGTAACCCGTTCCCTTTGGGAAAGCGATGGAGGGGCGAGGACGCCTTAGGTCTCTGGCCCGGAACACGGGGCAGTGGGGTACCTACCCCCTGACTGGTGGACTCAACCCAGGTCAGAAAGACCTACGGCTCAAGGGCCTGGGGCGCAGGGCCACCCCCACAGCTCCTTTCCGGCTACCTGCACGGTGACTGGGCGCCTTCCCCGGCGCGGTTCCCACCGGTCCACTACGCAGAGACCCAACCCAGGCACCTTCCCCCGTAAGTGTCCACCGACTGAAAATAGACTCCAAGTCCGTCCCCGACCCCCCTCTTCAAATCCTCCCCTTTAAAGGGTGACTCCGGGGGAGTTTGCGGAAGCGCCAACAGCGTTGGGGCCTTGGGCGGATCCCGTGATTGGTACTGGCCCCGCCCACGGGTCCTCTTCCCCCATTGTGTGAGCGGCTGGGGCCCAGGCTCCGCCCCCTCACCGCCTCCCTCCGGAGGCAGAACCCCTCCCCCTTCCCCCCCCTTGGCTCATTTCCGGCCGCCGCTGCTACCGCTAGCCCGTAAGGAGGATTCGGCAGAGGGAAGAAACAACAGCCGCCATCTTGTTTGTGTGCTAGGCTGGGGGGGAGAGAGGGCGAGTGGGAGCGGGCGAGAGTGGGCAAGCGGGACGCTGGGCTGAGTACGAACTGCGAGAGCGAGAGTGCGGAAGGGAGCCGGGCCGGAGAGAGGCGACAGGGACCGAGACAGTAGCAGGGGGCCCGGGGCGCACGGGCCGAAGCGACCCCCAGCCCCCTCCCGCCCGAACACACCCCCAGCGCGGCCCGGCAGCCGGGCCGGCGTCGACGCCTGGGGGGGACCATTACATAACCCCGCGCCCCCAGCGCCTTCGCCCGCCGCCGAGGGCGGCCCCGAGCGGAGCCCCGGGGGGGCGGGCGCTCTCGGCACCTGGCCGCCGGGAGTGGGAGCCGGAGGCGGCCGTATTTTTTCTCCGCGAGAGGAGAGGGCGAAGGCGAGCGCGGCGCCCGCCGTCGCTGGGCCTCCTCGGTGGGCTCGGCGTCCGCACGGGCGGGCGGCGCGGTTCGGCTCGGCCCTGTGAGCTAGCGAGTTCCGCGCCCGGCGTCCTGGCCGCGCCTCCGCCGCGCGATGTGAGTCGGCGGCGCCAGCCCGGCTCTCTGCTCGCGCGAGCTCTCTGCGGCCATTAGGGGCCGGTGCGGCGGCAGGAGGAGGGCTCGGAGGGTGGGGGCGCAGGTCCGGGAGGGGGCACCGGGAGGAGGTGAGTGTGTCTCTTCGCCTCCTCCTCTCCCCCCTTTTCGCCCCCGCCTCCTTGTGGCGATGAGAAGGAGGAGGACAGCGCCGAGGAGGAAGAGGCTGATGGCGGCGGCGGAGCTCCGAGAGACCTCGGCTCGGCAGGGACCGGCCGTGGCGGGCCGGGGACTGCGCCTCTAGAGCAGCGAGTTCTCGGGAATTCGCCGCAGCGGACTCGCTCGGCAGATTTGGGTTTCTGTGCCCTCCTCCGGGCCTGGGCCAGGCCCGGCCCCTCGCACTTGCCCCTACCTCTCTATCGAGTCCGCATCCCTCTACAGTCACCGCGACCCGGCGGAGAGAAAAAGGAACTTCCCCCACCCCCCTCGGGGGCCGGCGGAGCCCCCCAAGCCCACCCCAGGGAGCGGGGCGGGGACCCCATCTGAAGAAGAGATTTCCCGGGGATTCTCGATTTCCTCGCTTGTATCTCCGAAAGAATTAAAAATGGCCGAGAATGTGGTGGAACCCGGGCCGCCTTCAGCCAAGCGGCCTAAACTCTCATCTCCGGCCCTCTCGGCGTCGGCCAGCGACGGCACAGGTTAGTCTCGGGAGCCCTCGCCTTCCACATCCCCTTTAATCTTCTCTGCTCCGTGCACCTTTATTCTTCCATATTTTCTTCTTTTTTTTCTCTCTCTCTTTAGTTCTCCCTTAATTAATTTTAAAGGTGTTTGAATGAGCTAGTCGAAGACGTCCAGTAGCCCAACCATTTTCTTCGCTTCCTAATACATTCGTTGCAACATTATGTCATATCGATGTGTGTTCTGGAATTAGAGCTCTTTAGTGGTGCTATAGAAATGTTTTTTATTGTTGCTCCCGTGCAATTTAATTTTGGAAATGGCAGTGCATTAGTGTGTAAGGCTTTTTTATGCAATTTTAATTTTTTTTGTTGTTGTTTCTGGTAAAGGAGGAATCGCGAATCCTTTCTCTTTGGTTTCTCTTACTCTGTTTCCTCTACTTTCCACTCTTGCTTTTCAAGATTTTCTTTGCCCAAGATTTTCTCTGTTAAGGATGAGGGTGTAAAAATCTTTGTTTTATTTATTTGTGTGTAGGTGACCCAGGATTTCAGGTTTGACGTGAGGTTTAAGTGAAGCCTGAAATTTGGTTTGAATTATTTCACCTACCGTTCCTAGCTTCAATTTTCCCCCCCTTATTTGCTTTAAGAATCAATATGGAGCGCAGTTCATTTTACATCTTCCATTTCTTTGGTTTGAGACCAAAATGTCTGAAACCCTGGTTTTTCAGGTTGGGGAGAGCAGGGGCATTTTCTTTGCAGTTTGTAGTCACTTTCTCTTTGGGGTGGGGGAAGAAAAGAGATACCTGATTTTGTTCTTGGAAATCAAGATAAGAAATGGAAAAGAGCCCCAATCACAAATTGCAAACATGAACTAATCGAACACATTTGAAATATGCATTGGGTTTTGTATTTGTGTTTTTGCTTTTTTATGCTTTAAAATATTTGGAGATTTCCGTTTAAAAAGCTCTACAAATTCTTCACTATCAGGAGATAGGAGACTTCCTTCCATCATCCCTTCCTTACAGTTAGTTGGGTGCTATCCTGAGGGACCACGGACCTTCCCTTTTGCTGTCATAGTTGTTTGAGGACCCAGGATAATGAAGAGGAAGAATGGCTGGCCATCTGACAGTCCACAAGATGTTCCCCCTTACTAGGGAGCATCTCTTTAACTCCCCAAGAGCAGGCTCAACGTCATCCTTCCATCTGCCAGTGAGAGTGCTTAATGGAGTTAAATGTACCCTTTGAGTTTGTAGAGAACTTCTAAGCACGTTTCTTAGAGGTAGGCTTCATTTTGAAGGGTGAAAATGTAAGGCTACAGTAAATGTTTTGGTTTCTTTACTTTTATAAGAAAGAGTACCTGAAAAATTGGAGGACTTTTGCAGAGTCTCCTCTACTTCAGGCTTGTGACATTGGCATTGCATGAACTTTGATCTATCCTTATTCCTTGAAGTTTCTGTAGTCTTCAGGGATTTTTTTTTAACCTTTTTTCTTCAGAATTCATGCACATAATGAGCAGTGTATTCCTTTGCACTTGTTAAAGTGTCATTCAGAATTTTTACAGATCACCATTAGACATGTTTTCCCCTGTAAATTTTCGGGTTGTTTCATTAGTTTTTGGGTAATGTGGTAATGGATTTTACATTTGCGTTAGCCTGTGGCTTGGGCTATTTTAGAGAAAACATCTCTTCTGTGCATTATTTTGATGACCCCCCCATTGGAGCAGCTTAGTCTTGGAGTAATGCAAGGCCTGGAAGGAAGGCTC
This sequence comes from Phyllostomus discolor, assembly GCF_004126475.2. NCBI lineage: Eukaryota > Metazoa > Chordata > Mammalia > Chiroptera > Phyllostomidae > Phyllostomus > Phyllostomus discolor. The sequence goes on from NC_040904.2 coordinate 212,126,385, forward strand.
GCTCTGCCTTCTCTTCAGACGCTTCTCTGTTCAGGTGCACTGCTGCGTTCTCTACACTTGATCTGTGTGCTTGGTAACTTCAGCTAACTCATTTTGGTGCAGCATTTCCCCTGTCTATTACATAAAAATTGTTTTGCTCCTTACGATGTTTGTGAATAGTTGTAAGAGTCCTAAATGTATCAAATGGGTTTTTATAGAAAACAAACCCTCAATATTGAGATAAACTGAGCTGATCTTCCTTAGCTTTGTCTAAATTTTGTACTGATGGTTTGTTCCCTCCCCCAATGAAGATTTTATTCCTAGAATTTTTTGTCCAATTTTTAATCCTAATGGGTCTGGGGTTTTCTGTTGTGGAGGTGGAGAAGGTGTAAAGAAAATTCTGTCTCCCTGTGAACTTGCTTCAAGTTGGGGCACCATTACCTTTAGATTTTATTTGTTTGTTTGTTTTTACTTTTTGCATCTAGTAGTGTGGTGTAAGTTTGCAGGCAACTTTTAACAAGGACTCTTCACTTTTAAAACTTTAAATTTCAAACTTGTAGCTTCTACATTAATGACTTTTGAGTTGTCACCTGGACATTTTATAAATGTGAAAGTAAGTTGTTCCTTGGTACCTGTTATGAATTTTATCTAGAAATGAGTCAGAAGACCAAAATTCTAGACCCTAGAAACTTTTTTAAAAATAGAGGCTTACAAGTTTATTAGTGTACGTGTACCTACCAAGGGAGTTTGCATGTGCCAGTTTTATAGGAAAGAAAACTAGAACCCAGTTGGGTTGGCCTGCAAAAGCCTCACAAAACAAATTAGCGTTTAAATCCTAATGTCTGAATTTCTAAGGTTTGCCATTGGTGCAGAATAAAAATGACATACTCAAAGACTTTAGAAATTTTACAGGTTGATTCAAGTAACTCGAATTAAGTTTAAGTTCCATGTATTAGAATGGAAAGGGAAAGACTTGTTTTTTAGTTTTTGTATTTTTATTTTCCTGTTTCAGTATTTGCACTTGAGTTATTGGAAGTTTTAGCTTACTATACTTAGGTCAAAACTGATAAATCAAATGGCTTACCTTCTCTCAAAAAGAAAAAAGATTATAAACCCATTTGGAATAAATAAATAAATAAAGTTATTGGCAGGAAAGTAAACAGGTAAGTAAGTTCTGGAGGAATTTCTTGAACCTATTTCTGACAATAACCTGAGTGGTGGGAATGAGGAGGATGTGTTGTCTTCCTTGCAGCCTGGACATGTTCTGTCATTGCTTTGTAAACACCTAATGCTGTCTGCACTGAGAGAGCGGACTCTGGAAAGATGGGTGACTGAGCAGTGCCAGGATCTGTCCTGTCAGTAGGTAATGGTCCTCCTGGTGTTGGTTCAGTGTTGTAGCCCTACTGTGTACTTAATATGTCAGACTTGGCTCAGGTATTATGCCTATTTTGCATTTTTAAGGCACAGGCAGCTAGTGTATAAAATATACCTGCATTTTAAACACCAGATTAATGTCCACAGTAGAGAAGTGGCAAGGAATTTTTAAACATCAGTTTTACTCTCTGAAAACACTATTGTGTTAGTGGTTTAAATTAACATCCTGATCAGAATGGTTTTGGGGGAGGCCATTTCTTTTTTTCTGCTCTTACGCTTGTGATACTATGTTTTCCTTTTAACTTTTACACATGAGTGTTTAGAGTTCTGCTTCTAGTTTTTTCGTTTATGGCTCTTTGACCCAGTGAGGTATTACTGTTAAAATTAAAGTGAAACACATTTTACCAAGTGCCTTGAACTCTGGCAATTGCTTATTCTCAAGGCTTTGTAAGTTCGTTTGTAGGGCTTCAGGAAGGCTAGCTGTGCTTGATAGAGAGGTAAAATGGCTTTTGTTAAGTTGTAAATCTTCTGTATGTTACAATGTGGATACCCTCTTCCAGCAGTAGTTCATGTTCTATTGCAGAGGTAAGAACTGTATTGGCATATCCAGTGGAAGCTGAAAATTGGTGCATAGTGGTGTTTTCTGTGGGGGTATTAAGTAAATAGGAAGGGGAAAAATAGCAAAAATGTTACAGATATAGTGGGAATGTAAAATACTTCTTGGTATATTTACAAAAAAAACATTTCAGGAGTTATTCTGCCAAACATACAGTAATTAATGGAAAAATAAGACATGCTTTGTGTGTGTGTTATCTTAGAGTTTACTCCATTTAGAATTTTTGAAGTTGATTTTGTTTTTAAGTCTGGCATCCACTGGAGAAATTAATGAGCAAGTTTAAAACTTAAATTATACCGCCCTGGCTGGCGTAGCTCAGTGGATTGATCATGGGCTGCGAACCAAAGTGTCCCAGGTTCGATTCCCAGCCAGGGTACATGCCTGGGTTGCAGGCCATAACCCCCAGCAACCGCACATCGATGTTTCTTTCTCTCTCTCTATCTCCCTCCCTTCCCTCTCTAAAAATAAATAAATAAAATCTTTTTAAAAAAGATTAAAAAAAACTTAAATTATACCAAGTGTAAAATTTTTACAACACTGGATTTTGCAGATGATTTTTTGTGTGTGTGTTGGATGGTAGATTTCTGAAATTTTAATGGAAATTTTTCATTGCCCAACTCTCAAAAAGGTTTAGGAGAATAAATATTGAAGTGTTAAGCCTCTTCTAAACAGTTTGGATCTCATTTGTTTTTAGGTATAGATTTTTTTTTTTAATAAATGCCCAACAAGGCAATTAAGAGTAATTTAGTTGAGAGAAAAAAATTAAAACTACTGGAAAAAAGTGAGTGGTTAAGAGATTGGGTTTTGGAGTCAGCTTGGGCCAGTTACTTAACCTCTCTGTTTTGGCTTGCCCACCTATAGTACCCACCTTGTAGGATTGTGGTAAGGAATAAACAAGAATTCTCTTTCTCAAATGCTTAAGGTAGAGTTTGCTGCAGCATACTCTGCATTCATTAACGGCTAACTGTTTTTAACCTTACTACTAAATGTACAGGGAGAAGCATTGGTAGATTTTTGTAATGGATCTATGGAGACTGGAAAAAGAAAGTCAAGTGCATGAAGTTCAGAGAGCAGTCTTAGAAGTAAGGCTTATGGTGCTGTTAGCCTGTACATCATCTACTGAGATTTTTTTTGAAAGTATAAGAATATGACAGCAGAGATTAAAATAGGATTAAAAGTACTACATATATTGTCACATAGGGTGTCTTATATGTGTAACTGAGGTGAAAATCAAACTTTTAAGGCATAATGAGAAATCAAAGCAGATTGTCCTTATTGGAAGTGCTCAAGTTAAGAATGGCTTTTTGCTAAAGAATTGTGCAGTTGAACACTATTTTTTTTTTCTCTATTCTTTTTTTTTTTTTTTTTTTTCCTTATCTGGGTCTTATAAGAGTCCTTTCTTGTAAAGGAGGAGGAAGGAAAGTAGAAGGAGCAGTGCGATGCTTTTCAGATTTTTTTACCACACCCAAGAACTACATTTTGTGTGGAAAAGCAGAGACCTTGTCTCAGTGAGTGAACAAGTAAAATAATACTGAGCCTTACTATTTGTAATACACTCTACGTTTTCTGTTGCGTTTCCTTTTTCAAAGCAAAACAAAAACCCGGTTGTGACCCACTAAATTGAGTTTATGGTCCTTTATTGGCTGTGATGCACAATTTGAAAAATACTGGCTTAGAAGACTTGACAAGGTAGCAGTTGTACTGTGTTAGACCAACATATTCAGTACGCTAGGCATTTATCTTCAGTACAGGGAATACTCTGGTCATCCAGACAGACATAGACCCTTCCTTCCTGGAACGCGCAGATAAGAGCAAAGGAGCGACGTTTAAGTCTGACACGACCAGTGTTGTATTTGGGGAGCATGGGGGGAAACGGGGCCTAGCCTGTATTACTGGTACTCTGGTGGCTATCTTTGAGGAATTGGTGTCTGATCTTGGAATCTGAAGAATAGATACAGGGTTAGTTAGTGAGAATGACCCAGGCTGTGAACAAGAGTGGTGTGGCCTGTTCAGGGAAGTTCTATCTGACTGGGAGGATAGCAAGAAATATTACTGTAGAGGTGAACAACAGGCCAATCATGCCGGGTTTATAATGCTTATTGGAGTTTAGACCTTTCAGGTACCATAGATGATTAAGTGAGGAATCACTCGGAAAGGATCAGGGAAAAATAGGAAGCTGGGAGACCAATGAGATGGCTCCTATAGGATTCTAGCTGGGGTGAGGGTGACCTGGATTAGAAAATGGAAAGAAGTGAGAAGATTGGAGGGAAGGTGATGGCCAACAGAATTGAGTGATTAATTCGATGTTAAGATATTGCAGTGGAGGAGTCGAGGATAATTCCCAATTTTCAAGTTAAGGCAGTTGGATTGATGAAGATGTCATTTACTAAGATAGCAAACCTAGGAAAAGAAGCAGTATTTGTGTATGGATGTTGGGGGAGGGGTTGTGATGGGTTTAATTTTGTACATTTTGAAGTTGTGTGATTCTCCCAAATTGAGTAGTCACTTTGCATTTGGTGTACATTTCTCTCATTAGGCACTTAGAATTAAAGGTGAACCAAGGTGCAGTTCCTGCTCTCCGCTCCTTTAGGATCTGGGAGGGTTGGTATACGTGTACACACGATTTTCCCATAATTATATTCTGGTAAGCTTTTTTTAAATGTGTTGAAGAAAGGCAGAGAATAGAAATTATTTCTAATTGTGTAGGTTTGCAGTGTTGGGGAAAACTTCATAAAGAGTATGTATATTTGAATGGGGATAGGAGGGCTTGAAGGTAACTTACCTTTTCATAGAAGTTGGAAAAGTTGGATATTTCAGATGGTAACAAACACAGGTGGTTTCGGTGTGACTGAGCACTGATTGAATTGTGGAGAGTTTTCATGGGAGACAGATGAAAAAGGCTGTTGGGGTCCTGTTATGAAAAGACAGAAATATGCTAAGGAGTTTGGCATTTGTCTTATCAGGATAAAAATTTATAAGCAGGGGAGTGACATGGTCAGGGAAAGGAGAAAGACTGATTCTGTTGACAGGGTATAAGATCAGTAGCAGGGGGAGAACCTAATGGCAGGGAGACCAAGGATATGTCATTTATATTTTGAAATAGGCTTATCATTTGCCTTGGAAGTTTATAGTAAATTATAATTACCAAAGTAAATTGTTTTTTTTTTTTTTTTTTTAAAGATTTTTCTTTAATATCCAAACTTTACCAGTTTTCATAAGCGTAGAAGATATAGTAGATAAAACTATATTTTTAAAAATATAAAACAAACCATTCATTCTCTGTTTTTTCTCTACAAATATGTAAGTTTTAGGAGGCTTTTTTTTTTTTTTTTTGGAGATGGTATGGCTCTGGCAGGTGCTGCTCAGTGGACTGACTGCTGGCCTGTGAACCAAAAAAGTCGTGGGTTGATTCCCGATCCAAGCAAAAAGTCGTGGGTTGATTCCCGATCCAGGCACATGCTGGGGTTGCGGGCAGGGTCCCAAATTGGGGGCATGCAAGAGGCAACCACACATTGATGTTTCTCTCCCTGTCTTTTCTCCTTCCCTTCCCTTTTGTCTAAAAATAGATAAAATCTTTTTAAAAAGAGAGTATGGTAGCTTCATTATCAGGATTCACTATAGCCATTCCTGGTCAAGCAAACAAATACTAGACTCACAACTTAGCTTCTCACACTGTGTTGGTGCTACTCCGACTCAAGAAATGGTCGGTGATAGTTAGGTTAGCATGCAGTTTAGTTTTAATACCAACATGTCATTGAGTTGATTTTTATGATGAGATTTTGATATTGTGCATAGTAATGTCCTTAGCTTTTGGTTAATGTTACACTAAGAGGTGTCGATATATTAATAAATCGATAAATAAAACTTCTAAAAGTAGGCTCCCAGGCACCTTCTTGGTCAGTAATAGCACTTCATCTCTAAATTTTGAGAACTAACTTCAATGTGTTAAGGTTAAGAGTCAGTCTTGAGTCAGTCACTTCCCAAAGTATAAATACAAGTTAAAATTTTTTTTTTTATTTTAAGACAGAGGGAACCTGGCTGGCGTAGCTCAGTGGATTGAGCGCGGGCTGGGAACCAAAGTGTCCCAGGTTCGATTCCCAGCCAGGGTACATGCCTGGGTTGCAGGCCATAACCCCCAGCAACCGCACATTGATGTTTCTCTCTCTCTCTATCTCCCTCCCTTCCCTCTCTAAAAAAAAAAAGTAAATAAATAAAATATTAAAAAAAAAAAAGTTCTCTCTAAAAAAAAAAAAAAAAGACAGAGGGAAGGGAAGGAAAAAGAGAAGGGAGAGAAACATCAGTGCGTGGTTGCCTCTCACACGCTTCCCACTGGGAAATCGGCCCACAAACCAGGCATGTGCCCTTGACTGGGAATCAAACCAGCAACCCCTCGGCTCACAGGCCAGCACTCAATCCACTAAGCCACACCAACCAGGGCTAAATACAACTTTTGATGTCATGGTTGCAGGACAGGTTGAGAATTCATATTTGAAATTTGCTGCACTTTTGCCCTTTGACTATTGGATATCAAAATTTGACGGCTGCCAACATGCATGCCTATGTGATCTGTAAAACTTCATATTGATTATAATCTGATGCAGTTTGTATAAATCACAGGTCGTTTCCATTTGTTTCAGAAATTTTACAAGTCTTACCAGCATGGATATTGCATTTAATTGTCTTTGTGTTACTTTATATTAAGTAGTTTTATGTGCTTAGGTAGGCTGTTTATGAGTAGTTTAATTCTGCTTCATCTACAGAATATTAAAATACTATTTTTAAATAAAGTACTTAGAGTTTTACCTGATAAATTGAAGTTTGCAAAATTGTCTCATATTCAAGGCTGTGATGTTTTAAAATGTCATGCTTTTTAAGCACCCAAAACAGCTGAGATAATGTTAAGAGTGCCCCAAACCAGTAAGAACAAGAGATCATTGTGAAATTGATAGTTTCGGTGTCTGGCCAAACTGTTACAAAGTTATGTACATTTGACTTTCATCCTTATTTTTTAAATTATTTTTTAAGGTTTTATTTATTTTTTTTTAGAGAGGCAGAAAGATGGGAGAAAGACATCAATGTGTGGTTGGTTGTCTCTCATGAGCCCCCAACTGGGGCCCTGGGCCACAGCCCAGGCATGTGCCCTGACTCAGAATCAAACTGGAGACCCTTTGGTTAACAGGCCGGCACTCAATCCACTGAGCAACACTAGCCAGGGACATCTTTTCTTTTCTTTCTTTTTTTTTTTTTAAATCCCAAACCCCTCCCTGGAACTACTAGGGTTCTGAGTGCTTCGATCTCTGCCAGCCTCATCACTCACTTTCCTCCCCCTACTTGGAATTTTTCCAGTTGCTAAATGGGCTGTGCTACAGGTTCACAGTTTGTTCTCTTTCTCTCCGCCCTTCACCTGTCCAGTCCTACTCCGTCCTCTGGCCTCACCACTGGGTTAGAGAAAAGGAAGAGTTTTAAGAGCAGGAATGTTCATTTTAAAAAAAGCTTTTTAATACCAGTGAAAACTAATCAAAAGGAGGATAATCCATGGATGTGTTCTGTCTTCTAAGTGGATACGTGAGAATAGACTAGTTTTGGAATAATTCGTATGGATATTTTGCTTAGTGTACAGTTTAAGAGCAGAACTGAGTTTTCTTTTGACTTCAATTTACCTGAAATACAAAAATAAGCCTGTTTATTCAACAAATAATGTATAACTGGAAGAGATATTATGCAGTAGAATTAGATTTTGAGGGAAAACTATCTCAATTTTAAGTTGTTTTTGCATCCTAGTTAGTAACTAAAAAAAATGTATTTGTGCTCACAGACAGTGCAGTGTTTGGGATTGTTTATCTTAATTTTGAAGGGTATGCTTTACTTACATATTTCATGGTGGCAATATTTGTCTAGTTGTTCATGTACCATGGAATTGCCTTGATCTTTTGATTTATGGAAAGGCTAAGTGAGATGAGTATTTATTTTACAAGAGATTTTTTTTTTTAAATCCTTGCCTGAGGACATGCTCACTGGTCTTACAGAGAGTAGAGGGGAGGGAGGGAAAGAGTGAGGGATCGAAACATCGATGTGAGAAACAGCCCGGCAGTCGCGTGCCCCTCACAGGCACCCTGAGTGGGAACTGAATCCACAGCCCAGCATGTGCTGTGACAAGGAATTGAACCTAGGACCCCTTGGTTTATGGGAACAGTGCTCCAACCTACTGGCCAGGGCTTATTTTACAAGAGATTATATGGCTAAATCTGCTTTGAGAATCCCAGCAACATAGAAGATACAAAGGGTGACCTACAGGATGAGTGTGTAATAATGAAAGGATGTTTTGACTCAGTGCTAGTTTCCCACATGCTTGATCCAAATTTGTTTTGTTTAAATTGTCACATTTCTAATACATGGTCCATTGAATAAACCTTATGTATTATGTTCAATTTTTCAAAGATTTAAATCTACCTGGTCAGTCACATTTTGTTTGTATCACTGTTGGGACTGGATGTACATTCAGGTGACAGAACATTTTACTCAGAGTCACTTTGTATTTGAGCATCATTAAATGTGTATGAGAACTTAAAACAAACTATTTGGTAGGAGTGGCCTGCCAAATATTGGTTGATATTTAGAAAGTAAGCAGGAAATGTCATACTGGAGATGGTGTGAGTTCATTGCTTTTGCCAGTTATATGTCATAGCTCTGTGATACTTGCCACAGGGTAATTTAAAGGTAATAAAATAAATTTCAGATTTATAAATCAAAGAGAACGGGGGAGAAGAATAAGCAGATTACATATCTGAAAGCTGACCTTAATATTTAGAAAACACACTTGGTGTCTTTCACTTTACCTCCTACATCTCAATCCACTGCAGTCTGGCTTTTGCTCTTCACAACTCCCCCGAACTGTTCTTACCTAAATTACTAGATGTATTCTATTATCTACATTCAGTCAGTTCTCCCTCTCTGGAGCATGGAACACCACTGGCATTTCCTTCTGGGAACCTGGTTTCCAAGACAGTATTCCTGATGGATAGGCTGGGAAATGTTAGGTTTTAGCATCCTTTGTTTGTTAAGCTCAGTGTCCCTTTATGTAATATCAAGGAGTTGTACCTTGGGTTGTAGTTGGGTTGTTAATTCTGTTTATTTAGGTAGTCTTTACTTTTCCCCAATTTACATGTATTTTATAGTAACATATTGTCAAATTTTTTCCTAAATTGTCCCTGTGCTACCCTAAATTGTATTAAAATTTTTTTCTAAACATTTATTGCTGATGTCTAGAAATGCAGTTTGATTTGTTTATATTTATAGTATATTTAGTGGCTGTGCTAACCTTTCACTATTTTCATTTCTTTGCTTTGGATTTTCTATATTGACAGTTACATCATCTCCATAGAGTGAGTTGTGTTTCTTTCTTTTCAGTCTTTTTACTTACTAATTTTTCTTATATTGTTGCTTTAGCTGGACACTAGTACGACATTGAACAGAAGTGGTTGTCAAGAGTACCTTGGTTTTGTTCTGATGCTAAAGAGACTACTTTTAATGTTGGTTCGTTATGCATGTTTGCTCTCAGTTTTTAAGTTTCGGAAGAAGGCTTTATCGGTTTAAAGAAATTCCTATTAAATGTGATTTGGTATTGAATTTTATCCAATGCTTTTCTTGTAGTCATTGAGATGAATCTTATAATTTCTTCTTTGTTAATATGGTGAATGTCTTTTATAGATGGTCTAAGGTTCTGGTGCAAACTGGGCCAGTCCCCCCTCCCCCAGATTCCTTAGGTTTCCCCAACCTAATCATGACAATACATTTTTAAGGTGCCAAAAATTTGATTTGCTCTTTTTTATTTCTTAATATAAAAAATTTTTTTGAGAGGGGAAGGAAGGGAGAAAGAGACATTAATGTGCGGGTGCCTCTCTTGCGCCCCCTAATGGGGGCCTGACCCTGCCTACAACCCAGGCATGTACCTTGCCTGGGAATAGAACCTGTGACCAATGGCACTCGATCCACTGAGCCACACCAGCCAGGGTTCTTTTTTATCTTTTTATAGGATTCTTGCTTCTACGTTAAGGATTTGTACTGGCCGTGTGTGATTTTTACAGTATTCTTTCTTCATAGAGTAGAATAAAGAACTCCCACTCTAACTGGTGTGGCTCACCGGGTTCAGTGTCGTCTCCCAAACCAAAAGGTACCTGGTAGATTCACCATCAGGGCACAAGTCTGGGTTGTGGGCCAGGTCCCCAGGTGGGGGTGTGCGAGAGGCAACTGATTGATGTATCTCTCACACATTGGTGTTTCTCTCACTCTCTTTCTCCTTCCTTCCCCTCTCTCTAAAAATAAATTAAAAAATTAAAAAAAAAACTCCTATGTGCTTATTCCTTCAAGTTACAGTTTTTGTGTCTCTCCCCCTTTTTTCGATTGGTTTGAATCTGAATCTAAACAAGGTATATCTAGTTGTTGAATCTTTTATTTGATAATTTCCCATTTTCTATTTTTGCCATTGATTTGTTGGAGAGAGTAGGACATTTATCCTTTATATTTTCTTTTTGATTAAAGTTGGTGAGTATTTTATCAGGAATTTATCTTTTTTTTTTTCCTTTTTCTTTTTTTAATCCTCATCTGGGGACATGCTTAAAGGAAAAGGAGAGAAAAAGAGAGGGAAAGATTGATCACTTGCCTTGCACAAGTGCCTCTATAGGACTAAACCTGCATGTGCCCTGATGGGGAATCAAACCCGTGAACTTTTGGTTTACAGGACAATGCTCCAACCTACTGAATTACACCAGCCAGGGCAAGAATGTATCCATCTTTTTTTCCTCTCCCTACCCCCCCCCCCCCCATGAAATTGGTTGCTAGTATGGCTTTCTCATTTTACTTTCTTTTTACCTTAACCTTCCCAGAAATTTATTACTCTATTCAAAGTACCAACTTTTGGTTTGTTCATACCCTCTCTGTTGTATCTGATTTTTCTCTTTTGTTGATAACTACTTGCTTCCTAATATAATTCTAGCATAATAACTTGGATACTTATAATTTTTAGCTTTGAGTTTTGAAATGTATTTTATTATTACTCAGGTTTTTTTGTAATTTCCTGTTTGATTTGTCATTTTTTAAAATGTATGTTTTTTAAATTTCTAAATTTTTATTTTTCCCTAAAATAAGTAAAAATATGCAACAGTAAAAAAAATATTTTTTTTCCATATATCAGGGGAGAAGTAAAATGTGAAGTCTCTCTTAAAGTATGTATGATCCCAGTTTTGTGAGTTACATAAATAGAAATGATTAAGGAAATAGCACTGGCTGGTGTGGCTCAGTGGATTGAGCGCTGGACTGTAAAGCAAAGGGTCGCTAGTTCAATTCCCAGTCAGGGCACATGCCTTGGTTGCAGGCCAGGTCCCTGGTGGGGAGTGTGGGAGAGGCAACCACACATTGATGTTTCTCTCCTTCCCTTCTACTTTGTCTAAAAATAAATAAAATCTTTAAAAAAATAGAAATTACCAAGGAAATACATCAGTATATTAAATAATTTTCTTTGAATAATGATGTTAGGTTTTATTTGAGACTATATTCCAAATGCATAAGACACGTTTTTTGTTTGTTTGTTTTCTTTTTTTTTATTTTAATCATTGTTCAAGTACAGTTTTCTCCCTTTTACTCCCATTCCAGCCCATGTTTGTTTGTTTTTTTAATGATGGATAGGTACATACGATTTTTCAAAAGGAAGGAAAATAATTCTGTAAGTCTGGACTCTAAATCCTGTCCTGAGATCCTGAGATACAATTTGGTTCAATTAAGATATGACCAGAATACTTAACTGTGTTGGGCATTAGGCAAGGAATTGGTTTATACAGGATAAGATGTGCATTTTCCGAAGAGCTTCAGTTTGGGTGAATTGGGGTGTGATGGGAGGGGTGGGAGAGGTGGCAGCCAGGAGGGAAGAGAAAGAGACACTCATAATTTGAGTGCTGTGACAGAATTCTATAAGAAGAGTAAGGGCACATAAAGGACGAGTTGTACTTAAAAACCAAGATTAATTGGACCAGATAGATCATTTAAAGTGGTATCTTGTCTTCAAGGGATGAACTGTATTTAACAGGAAAATTAGTTGTAGATTCAAGTATATTTAATTATTAAATACCTAGTAATGTCTTTTTAATGTGAAAACTACTTGGAGAATTAAGAGGGAAGAAAACTCAAGTATCTAATGTATATAATGAGTTAAGACTGTCAACAGGTCAACCAGTAACAACTTTGCCCTTCCAAAGGACATTTGGTGGTACTGAAGGCATTCTTGGTTGTCACAAATGAGTTATGGGTAATAATGGCATTGAGAGAAGACATCAGGGATCTGCGGAGTATCTTAAGGATACACAGTACAATCCTCCCTTCCCCCACAAAAAAGAATTGTCCAGCCCAAAATGTTTAATAGTAGCAAGATTGAGAAACCCTGGGTTAATCTATAACTTCTTTCTCTTTTTGGCGGGGATGGGACAGGGTAGGGTGGGGGTGGTTTAGCTAGAGGCAGGGTTTTGTATCCTATTTCAGCTAGACTTTGGTTAAGGAAAGTGAATTTGTAGGCTGAGGGTTAGGTGAAAAAGCAAGCTCACTCAACAGATCGAGGACCTACTTTGTGGCAGGCACTGTAATAAGAACTTGGCAAAATAATAGTAGCCCCTTGCTTGATGGAGCTCACACTTGGTGTTCTACAGATGATTTTATATCAGTTGTCTCCGTTGTTAATGATAGTTTAAAATCTTTTGTTCTGAATTGGTTTGTATATTGATAAATTATTTTAACCTCGTCTAAGGAATTCTGGAGTATTATACAACTTAATTGTACATCTTTTTCTCATGACTATCAGGACAAACTTTTGGTGACTCATGGGTGTTATACTAAGATTTAATTCTTTTCCTTGGCATTATTTTAGGTACAGTTCATTAATTGTTTAAAGTTGTTGGCATAACCAAACATTCTTTGATTTTTTTAATGTATAGATATCAAAAAATTTTTAGTGTAACATGAAAAACTGCAATACAAATAGATAGTGTTCCATAGAGTGAGGTATAGAAATGTAATGTTTATCAAGAACAAAATAGAAAGCAGTTTTTAATTTTGGTTTTGTCGAACTTTAACCATTATCTTTCCTCTTGCTTTTAGATTTTGGCTCTCTATTTGACTTGGAGCATGACTTACCAGATGAATTAATCAACTCTTCGGATTTGGGACTAACCAATGGTGGTGATATTAGTCAGCTTCAGACAAGTCTTGGCATAGTACAAGATGCAGCTTCTAAACATAAACAACTGTCCGAATTGCTACGGTCTGGTAGTTCCCCTAACCTAAATATGGGGGTTGGTGGCCCAGGCCAAGGCATGGCCAGCCAGGCCCAACAGAACAGTCCTGGATTAGGTTTGATAAACAGCATGGTCAAAAGCCCAATCCCCAACATGGGAATGGGCACTAGCGGACCAAATCAGGGTCCCACACCATCTGCAACAGGTATGATGAACAGTCCAGTGAATCAACCTGCCATGGGGATGAACACAGGGATGAATGCTGGCATGAATCCTGGAATGTTGACTGCAGGCAATGGACAGGGGATGATGCCTAATCAAGTCATGAACGGTTCAATTGGAGCAGGCCGAGGGCGACCTAATATGCAGTATCCAAACCCAGGCATGGGAAATGCTGGCAACTTAATGTCTGAGCCGCTGCAACAGGGCTCTCCCCAAATGGGAGGACAGGCGGGATTGAGAGGCCCCCAGCCTCTTAAGGTAAGTGTGATTTTGATATGTGTACTGTTGGTATATGTTGGAGTGTTCCATTGTTACAGGGAGGGCTGATGTCAGCTGTTCGTATTGAATATCCTTATACTGTGTAGCGTTATCCACATATTTTATGCCAAGGATTGGCTGTATTGTCACAGATTTTTTTGAAGCTCTTACATTAAATTCAAGTAAAACATTTTACACAACTCAGTAGTGTTGTGTGTATACCTTCACAGTTTGTTCCAGATGATTGTCAGCTAATTCCTGTTCTCTCTGGCACAATATTAGAAAATTTCCATATTACTTATAAGGCCACTTTAGCCTTCCAATAAAGTACTGTTTCGAACCCTGGCTGGTGTGGCTCAGTGGATTGAGTGCCAGCCTGTGAACGAAAAGGTTTCTGGTTTGATTCCCTGTCAGAGCACGTGCCTGGGTTGCAGGCCAGGTCCCAGGGAGGGGTACACATGAGAGTCAACCACACATGGATGTTTCTCTCCCTGTCTTTTCTCCCTCCCTTCCCCTCTCTCCAATAAATAAATAAATACATACATACATACTTTTTTAAAAATACAGCTTTGAGATAGCTGGCATTATACTCTCTTCAGATAGACTGTATTTGTCAGCACTGCTTTGAATGGCCCTGGTTTTTAACAGGTGCCTATTTATTACAAGGTTTTTAAAATGTTTTTTCTTATTAGTTGATGGAAATAAAGGTGCATTGCTGTATTTTGCTGTGTATAACTCACACCTCACCTGCATTTTTGGCCTAAACTTTTGTGGGGGGGTCCTTTGTTTTACTAATTTAACTTTTCGTTTATATTTAGAAACTTGTGTTGTTTTGGTATTATAGAGGAATTTTAGCATTTATTTTTGAACATACAGGTATCGTTAACTTCTATCTAGAGTTATACTTTTAACACATTAGCATAAGTAAAAGAATTTAAAACATTTATATAGATATGGAATTAGTACTATCAATATATAATGTGCATCCTTATTTTTCCCTCAAAAATTTGGGGGGGAAGTGCACATTATATACGGCAAAATACAGTAGCTTACTGTGAAACCTAAGTTAACATTCCAGGTGTTCCAAGGCCTGCTTTCTTAAGTTTCATTAATTAGAAGATGCTAAGTATATTTTTAAACACATTTTTGATGCTCATTCTGTCATATTTTTCCTATATATTCCTGTTTTTTAAAATGATATCACACTATAGATGCCACTGCTTGTCATGTACTTAGTAAATATTTATCAAATGAAAGAAATGGCTTTGCTTGAAAGGTGTTATTTGAGATGGGTAAGATTTTTACATGTTGTCAGAAGCAGGTTTTCTCCTTAAGAGGAATAATCGGAGCAGGTATTAAAACTTCTTTGTTCCTGAGAACCATAATGGTAAGAGATCAAGGATGAAATTAATAGATAGGCACGAATCAGGAGTGTGGGGACTAGGATCACATGTGGATGTATGGAAGCCCTTAAACGTTTCTGTACTACACAGTAAAGGAGTGTTGGCGTTGAACTTGGGAAAGGTCCTATTTGGCATCTTACCTATGCTGTACGTTCTCCCTTTCTGGCACTTTTATATTGCTGTGTTAATGTGGTTTGCTTAAACTATTTGGAGTGAAAACCAAAAAATGAGGTAAAATACTTACTAGGCACCTCTTTTAGTTCTTAGGAACTTAGTTGTAAAAAGTCCCTGCCCTCCTGATGTTTACATTCACTGGGGGAAAGAGGGATGACAGACAGTAGATCTTCACTGACTGATCAGATATTTATCGAGTCTTAACTTGGGCGCTGAAGATAGGGCAGTGAATAAACATAATTCCTGGATTTACTCTCTCGTGTTCACATAAGATGTAAATTTATAGTATTCCAGGTAGGTGCTATGGAAAAATAATAATAAAGTAAGGCTGAGGCTCACTGGGAAAATGCCTGATCTGAGTCACAGATTTCTTGCACCAACAGTGTTTGGAACTGGATGTATACAGTGAACAAAACAGACAGAATTCCTTGTCCCAAAGAGCTTTATTTTCACAGAAAGGGGGTATTTAAGTATAAAACTTTTTTTTAAAGATTTTGTTCATTTATTTTTAGAGAGAAGGGAAGGGAGAAAGAGGAGAGAAACATCAGTTGCCTCTCATGTGCCCCCTATTGGGTGCCTTGCCTGCAACCCAGGCGTGTGTCCTGACTGGGAATCAAATCAGTGATCCTTGGGTTCTCAGGCCCAAGTTAAATCCATTGAGCTACACCACACCAACCAGGGCAGTATAAAACTTTATTATTAAAATATTTGCTTGTTTTAAATGAGTGCACAGATTTCAAACCATCCTACCTGGGTTAGATTCTGGGCTCTACCACAATCCTCCTCCTCTGTAGCTGCATTTCGCAAAGCTTGTTGGTTAAATCATTTCACAAGAAATTGTATCTGGCTCCTAAGAAATGCTGGTGACAAAAGAAATAAATTTTGAAAAAAAGATTTTGAATAGCTGTCCTTTATGTATGAAAGAAGAAATTAAATTAATTAATAAAAGTATCATAACGAATGGAGCACCACTGCCTGGGTTGACAGTGGACTCAGCCACTGATACGGTAGCTGTATTACATTGGGCAAGTTGCTTGCTGTGTCTCTGTTTTCCCATCTGTGGAATGCAGATAGTAAAGAGTAGGTGTAACCTACCTCATAGAATTGTTGGGAGAACTAAGTGAGTTAAGCTAATTTCTTTATGAGTGGCATATGGTGAGCACTTACTAGTGTAGTGGTAGTAGTAGCAGCAAGTGCTTAGTGTTATTGTGGTTCCCATTTTGTGATGATGTTAAAACATTTTTATGGTGCAGGAGAGAAATAAAAACTGTATCATCTGGCTATGCTACAGTCTTTAGAGTCCTGGTGGCTGCGGATAAACCAGTGCACTCCGTGAACAGCAGCTGACTGACGGATGTGGGGATGCTACTAGTAGAGGGTTCACTGTGTTCACATTGTAAATTTGAAGGAAGATTTACTTTCTTTGGAACTAAGGACTTTTTATTCAAGAAATGTTCATTAATATTCTGGAGATTTTTAGTTTTTTTGTAGAAATCAATACAAAATAAATCTGAAATAGCTTATGGTTAAGATGACAAGATTCAAACTATTACTAAATGACAGTATCAGGCAGTATAATTGTACCTAAATTAATGTTTGTCTCCAAATACTTAAGGATCTCCTGAGTGGGTATTTAATATATGTTAGGACCATCAATGCCGATAATCAACCCGATGAGTGGAAAGTTTTATTCCCATTATACATGCGAGGAAACAAAGTCAGTGGGGAGGTGTTGAGAACTGTTGTTTTCCAAATTAAAAGTCCAAGTCCTTCATCGCTGTGGCACATAAATCATGTATTGATAAAACCTACACAGCTGAAGACAAACACAAGGTGTTTAGGGGTGCTGCGATCACCTGACTGACTTAGGACCTTATGCGTGATCATTGCTAGGCTGGGGCCCATAAAAGCAGGATCTGTGCGTTTTCTAAAATTTTGCCCTAAGTGTTTCCTGGACCTTTCACAGACATAGTCTTGGAGCATCTTTATTTATTGTTCTGTAGTCCTAGATCTAGGGGGAAAAGAAAACTCCTACCCCCCTTTCCTCTGACTCTAGTTACCTCACAGGCTATGAAGAGGTGTGTGTTACTTGGCACCTGGATGGATTCATACCCAAATTCTATATGCTTTGTGACTGATGAAATTGATGTTAAAAAAAAAAGAAACTGAACTACTTTCAAATGAGTATTGGCCTTAGGAATAATCCCCCTTTTCCTTCCTCTTCTCTTTTTTAAAAAACTTTTATTTTTGCCCTGGCTGGCGTAGCTCAGTGGATTGAGCGAGAGCTGCAAACCAAAGTGTCGCAGGTTCGATTCCCAGTCAGGGCACATGCCTGGGTTGCAGGCCATGACCCCCAGCAACTGCACATTGATGTTTCTCTCTCTCTCTCTGTCTCCCTCCCCTCCCTCTCTAAAAGTAAATAAAAATAAAATCTTTAAAAAAATTTTTTTTTAATTTTTTTTTTAGAAGGGGAAGAGAGGGAGAGAAACATCAGTCGCTTGCCTCTTTCATGTGCCCCAGCTGGGAACTGAACCTGCAACCCTGACATGTGTCTTGACCATGAATCAAACTGGTGGCCTTTTGTTGGCAGGCTGGCACTCAATCCATGAGCCACACCAGCCAGGGAGGCTGCTGCTGCTACTTGTTGTTGTTCTTCTTCTTGTTCTTTTTCTTTTTCTTCTCTCTCTCTCTCTCTCTCTCTCTCTATTGTTGCTCAAGTACAGTTATTCATTTCCTCTTTTAAAAAATGTTGAGGGGGTAGGAGCTAATATTAGTTTTTGAGCTCTTTTAAAATTAACATAAGTTTTTGATGGTCTTTGGCAGTGATGTTAAAGAGCACTTAACCTGTAAAGTTTTAAAGCAAGAGCAATGGTTGGTGTATTGCATTTGTTTTAGAACTTGGGTGTCCTTGGATAGGCAAGGAGTGAAGCAGATAGGAGGGCCAGTTAGAGAGGGGTATGAAGTGTAAGACAGGGAGGAAGGATCCATATTGAAAGAGAGAAAGAGGGGGCATACTCTTCTGGGTTTTAAATAGGAGGGTCTTTGGGCCAAATTTACAATCAATGGATGTGGGTTTAGGTGTGCAGTATCAATTTATGAGGAACTGTCCCTCCTGAGGTGATGAGGCTGCCTAAACTAAAGCAGTGGTATAGGAATAATGGGAATGGGTCTGAAAAATGATGTTTAGGGTTTGGCATAGGTTCTGAGAGATTAGTGTTCCTTGTTTATCAGCATACCCCTAGTGCTTAACATAGTACCTAGTATTTAAATTAGATACGTAATGTAGGCATTTATTGAATCTGGTAGGTAGTAGGAAATGTCTGAATGTAATTTAATTTTGTTTTTATTGTTTGGTAAATCTTGGAGTTGCACGTATTGTGTTACTGTTTGTATTACTGTAGTGCCTACAAGTCTTACTAAAGGATTTTTGTCTCACCCTGGCTGGTGTGGCTCAGTGGATTGCCTGCCTGCCTGCCTGCCTGCCTGCCTGCGTGCAAACCAAAAGTTTCCCAATCAGGGCACATGCCTGGTTTGCGGGCCAGGGTCCCCAGTAGGGGGCGTGCAAGAGGCAACCATACATTGATGTTTCTCTCCCTCTTTCTCCCTCCCTTCACCTCTCTAAAAATAAATAAAATCTTTAAAAAGAACAAGGATTTTTTTCTCTATTAAATGTTTCTAAACTGTTAAATTCTTTATATTTTGGGCACTCCTTTTTGTCAGTGGTTGTTACTATCATGTATTTTTATGTTCCTTTGTTCCCCCAGTTTTTGCTTTTACTATATTGGAAACTTAGAAATAACCTGTAGAGCCAGATTTATTTTTAAAAGAAAGAAAAAATAATTCACTGTAGGTCTTCTTTGTTTCAGCTGCCTAGAACTGTAGGTGGCACCCTGGTCCTTTGCCTTATCAGTTTAGGTGGTTATCTGTTTTGTTGTGGTCCAGGTAGGTGGTGGGTAGTTGGACAACTGGATCATGTTATCTACAGAGAAGAGAACAAGATCAAATGATTACAGTACGGCAGAAATAAAATACAGCATATTCCCTTATTGTATTTGTGAGGGAGTGGTAGGGATTGGGGAGTTTAATTTCTAACACTGGCAGCTGAACTTTGAGGGACACAGTAAAACCAAACCCTGAGTCAGTTGGTCCGAGTGATGAGAAATGTCAAGAATGAATACTGCCAACGGATAAGCAGTTATTGCAGTCCATTTGAGGCCAGTCTGCTAGAGAGTGAACTTGGTAATGTGTTGTGATCGAGGGAGCAATGTCAGGAACTGATTGAAACTCAGTTGGCATAGATAGGCAGTGCATTGACTTTGGGAACAAATGTTGAAGGACCAGATTCTCTTGGGATATACTATTTGAATAAAGACATAATGCTCATTAACAAGAGACATTAAGACAGGTTATAAATCTCAGCAATTTATTTATGTTCATAATGGACTCTTGAAATCATAACTTACTGTCTGTTGATCTTTTATGGCCTGTCATGCAGGTTCTCTGATAGAATGGCTTTCATTTTCTGTCTATCACGAATTTCCATGCTAATAAGAAACAGCGAAATATAACTCCCCCAGGTGTAAGAGTGCATATTGTTAGAAGTATGTTAATATAAATATTTGTATTTTAAAGGCACACATAGCAGCAGCACTTGCAGCCAGCCACATTCAAAACTACTAAAAGAAATGTGAACTTGCCCTGGCAGGTGTAGCTCAGTGGATTGAGTGCCAACCTTCAAACCAAAAGGTTGCTTGTTCAGTTCGCAGTCAGGGCACATGCCTGGGTTGTGGGCTGGGTCCCCAGTGGGGGACATATTAGAGGCGACCAAACACTGATGATTCTCTCCCTCTCTCCTTCCCTTCTCCACTCTCTAAAAACAAATAAAATCTTTTTTGAAGTGAACTTGCATAGGAGGCCGTTTCTACATTTGATTGTCCCTACAATCTTACTAGCCAGATATACTTAGGAAATTCTGATTATTGGAGGCTGAATGAGTAAGTTTTTTACTCTCTATGCTTTTCATTTAGACTGCCCAATTCTTTTACGCTTTCACCCAAACCATGCCACTTCCCTCAGTCTCATTTCCTTTCATGGTTAGAGCACTTGGCAAGTTACTTTAACTCCTAGTCTCCAGCGCCATCTGGAAAATGTGAATGTACTTTAATTTTTTTTCTTTATTAATTTGCCTTTTTCTGTATAGGCAAACCTTTGAACTGATAAAGACGTCATATTCATATAAATTTGCAAGATAAAGATTACATATGATTTAAAGAATTGAATTTTATTTATAGAGGTTCATGCAGTTTATTTTATGACTTATAATTTCTGTTTTCCTGAGTTAACAAGCTCTTGTCAATCAGGTTTAGGGTGATGGGTGCTACAAAGATAAATTAGGTAAGGTTCTTTCCCTTTTTGTGTGTGGTCTGGGAATAAAAGCAAGTGTCTTAACAGATTATTTCATTACCTAAATTGTATTATAAATAAAGGCATGAACATTTGTATCAGGGTAGAAAGAGAGCTCTTGAGCTGTTTAGGACAATAAACAGATGCTTCACACAGGTGGTAACTTCTGAAATGTATTTTAAAGGATGAGTAGACTCTGTAGCTGCTTCTGAGTTGTACTTGTACCAACTGAATAAGAAACAAAAAAAAGTGAAAATTGGACTTCCTCTTTGTGAACTTGACTATTTTATTTCCTCTTTAAAATATTTTTTTTAAGATTTTATTTATTTTTTTAATTTTTTTAGAGAGGGAAGGGGGGGAGACAGACAGACAGACAGACAGACATCAATGTGCGGTTGCTGGGGGTTATGGCCTGCAACCCAGGAATGTACCCTGGCTGGGAATCGAACCTGGGACACTTTGGTTCCCAGCCCGCACTGAATCCACTGAGCTACACCAGCCAGGGCTTAAAATTTTTTATTGTGTTGTTTTTGGGTTTTTTTGTTCGTTTGTTTTTGAGAGAAAGAAGGACAAAGAAACATCAGTTTGATATTCCACTGATTTACATATGCATAGGTTGATTCTTGCATGTGCCTTCACTGAGGATTGAACCCCCAAACTTGTTACAATGCTCTCACCAACTGAGCTACCCGGCCAGGACTTATTTTCTTTATAGGTTAGCATTCAGGAGTCAGAAAAGGAAGATAAACCACTGTCTAGTTTTAGCAAAAAGGAAAAGCTTAAGGCAAATATTGGGGATTAAGAAGTATGATGCTCTCAGATTTACAAGTTTTATTGGGTATGGGAAATTGGGTAC
This sequence comes from Phyllostomus discolor, assembly GCF_004126475.2. Classification (NCBI taxonomy): domain Eukaryota; kingdom Metazoa; phylum Chordata; class Mammalia; order Chiroptera; family Phyllostomidae; genus Phyllostomus; species Phyllostomus discolor. The sequence continues at coordinate 212,147,946 of NC_040904.2, forward strand.
CATGGAGAAGTAAGTAGTCAGGCCTCATGCACACCATGAAACTCTGGTACACTGTGTTTTTTTCCCTTGAATTGAGTAAATGAGGACAGAAGACAAGAAAACATGTTGGACAGTCTACATAGGCTGCAGTGAGGGGCTTGGAATTAAGACAGTGACAGTGGCCATGGATACATGGGAAGGATTTGGAGTTAGGTGTGTAGAGGTAGAATTTGAAGGACCCTTTGATAAAATTAGATCTAATTGTGAAGGATTAAAATCTTGTATGACTCCTTTTAATTGGGTAATTGCTGTAGTGTCTTTAGTTTCTATTCAGTGCTTGCTGTGTGTTTCTGGTAGACAATGATGGACTTACAGTGGGATCTTATATGGAAGAACAGAACTGTAAGTTGTTTGCATCATTGTTATCACCAAAACATTTGGCTCTTAAATAACTAATACTGTTTCAATTAATCATTGTACAGTATGATGGCTCCAGGTGGACTTACATGCACACTGCGGGGAGGGGGCTTCTTTTTCAAGTACATAGGGGTTGCAAAGAAAGTCAAATTTAAGAGCCAACCAGGTAATTTCATAATACAGAAGCTAGGTTTAAGAGAGGAAGAAATGGTGAGGATTCTGAAGTCTACATGCTCTGTAAGGGATTCAGATTCAGAAAAATTTTAAATCATGGTGCCACCGTATAACTAAATAAAAAAGGATATATCCGCCCTGACTGGTATGGCTCAGTGGATTGAGTGCTGGCCTGTGAACTACAAGGTTGCCGGTTCAATTCCCTGTCAGGGCAGGTCCAACAACATGCCTGGGTTGTGGACCAGGTCCCCAGTTGGGGGCATGCAAGAGGAAATCAACTGATGTTTCTCTCACACATTGATGTTTCACTCACTCTCTTTCTCCTTCCCTTCCCCTATCTCTGAAAATAAACAAAATCTTTAAAAAGATGATACCCTCAATCTACCAGTTTCTACCTTTTATATAAATGAAATGCTTGGAATAAGCATTCAGATGCTTTGACGCATCAAACTCTTCATATATTTAAGGATTAAATTAGTTAACTTAGTTGAATTCATTAAGCCACATAGTTTGTACATTAAATGAAAGAGCATTTAATGCACTAAAAGTGGAGGTGGATGGCAAACCTTGCTTATTTAGCAGGTACAGCTAAATGAAGATGCTTATAAGTTTTTCCAGAGCCCATTTATATCAAATATTTACAGAAAATAGCTCTGTAAATTTGCTGTACTGGAGGTCCATAAATCTTAATCTTAAACATGTATTTTCATGAGCACACTCTACAGTCTTCATATATACAGAGGATTTCATTTAAAATTTTCCTTATAATTTAAGAAGTGGAAAAGGAATAATAATGTTCTGTTAATATGACGAATAAGGTGTAAGTATTTTCTGTTTCTTATTCTTAGATGGGAATGATGAACAACCCTAATCCTTATGGTTCACCATACACTCAGAATTCTGGACAACAGATTGGAGCCAGTGGCCTTGGTCTCCAGATTCCGACAAAGTCTGTTCTACCAAATAGCTTATCTCCATTTGCAATGGACAAAAAGGCAGTTCCTGGTGGAGGAATGCCCAGCATGGTGGGTAGTAATCTGTCTGCAGTTTTGTCTTCAAATTGGCATTTTAACAAACTTCCATTCTTTCTACTTTATACACTACAATGTAATGGATGACCCCTGTGATTAAGGAGGCTGATACCTTCCTTCCAGTTCATGAGATATTTTGTCACCTGTGATATTGATCAGTAAGAGTGTTGGTCCAAATAGAAGCAAATGGGGTTGCTACAAGGAGAGTTTTGGGGGTCTGCTATAGTATGCAGCTTCTGCCTCTGAGCATATCTGTAGGATAGGAAAGTGGAACCTTTTTCCAGTTCCCGATGAACGTAACTACTGATTTGAATCTGATGCTGCTGCACGGAAGGAACTTCTCTCTCAAAGTTACACATTGTTTTAAACAGCAATTTTTGTTGTGGAAAAAATCTCCAGCATTTCTAAACTTTGCTATTTTTCTAACTATTTCTAGTTGTAAAAAATTGTCCTATAGGAATATTAGTTCTCTTTGAGATGTCTTAGTTTTTTGCTTTGTGTCATGTATTTATTGAATACTTATATTAGCTACTCTAGGAAGTGAGACAATGGATATAAAAAGATGAATAAAACATGGCATCTCTGTCCCCAGAAATGTTTACTATTTTATTGGAAAAACGGAACTTCTTCCAGAGTTTCTAAAAGCTAATTTTCACCCGTCTAAAAGATCCTGTTTCCCAAGAAGCTCCTTTGTTCTTCAGAACCTTTCTTCGACATGTTCTTTACTACAGATTCTTTGCTTTTCCCTGCCCCCACTGGAATTTTACCATGTCCTTCTCTTTTCTTTTGTTCTTTCTGTATTATACATTTTTCTATTGTATCTTTGATAATGTAAGTACTTTTTTTCTTATTACATTGTATTTCTCAATGGTAGGAGTATCATTTATTTATTTGGGAGTCTCCTGTGTCAAAAATGGAGTCTGGCTTGTAAGAGACTGTCTTTAAAGGTTTTAATGGAAACTGTCTAGGTTCATATTGATTAAAGAGTTAGAAGATTGTGACACCTAACATTATGTGTATCTTGATTGTTTTCCCCCTCAGGGCCAACAGCAGGCCCCTCAGGTCCAGCAGTCAGGCCTTGTGACTCCAGTGGCCCAAGGGATGGGTTCTGGAGCCCACACCGCTGATCCAGAGAAGCGCAAACTCATCCAGCAGCAGCTTGTCCTCCTCCTGCACGCGCACAAGTGCCAGCGCCGGGAGCAGGCTAACGGTGAAGTGCGGCAGTGCAACCTTCCCCACTGTCGCACAATGAAGAACGTCCTAAATCATATGACACACTGCCAGTCAGGCAAGTCCTGCCAAGGTGAGTGAGCTCAAAGGGTTTGTGTGCTCAGCAATTAATATTTATATCAGAGAGGAGAGAAAATATGATCAACTCTGTTTAACACTCCTTTACTAATAATGTCTTCCTCTGTAGTGTAGGATGTTCTTTTGAGTATCATTTTGTGTGTGACTGGTTGGGGATATGGTAAGAAAAGAAAGTTTTAAAGCACTTCCTTTTTGTGATGATCCTCACCAAGTTTGATTTGCCCCAGCATAGCATACTTTAAATATTACTGAATGTTTGCTAATTATCATGTAGTCCAATACTGAGACAGTATTACCTGACTTAATACTGTTCATGTATTTGTGGAGTTGTTAAAAATCTGTTTTTATGGAATAAAGTAAACTGCACAGCTTGGTGGTGAAAATGTGGGCTCTGGAGCCAGACTGCTTGAGTTTGAATCCCACCTTGGGTACTATACAACTTTGTGCAAATTACTACCTTTTTACCTGTTTTCTCAACTATAAAACACGAGTACCAATAGCTACCCTGTAGTGCTGTTACAAAGATGAAATGTTAACATCTCTAGCACTTGTTATGTGATCAGTAAGTTAGCTGAGATTAATTTAAAAATGTAACTTGATTTGGAGGCGAAAAAGTAATTTTTTTTCTTTTTAGTGGCACACTGTGCATCTTCTCGACAAATCATTTCACACTGGAAGAACTGTACAAGGCATGATTGTCCTGTGTGTCTCCCCCTTAAAAATGCTGGGGATAAGAGAAATCAACAGTGTAAGTGATTAAGTCTTTTTTAAATGATTTTTAAATTTGATTTTCAGGAGAGACAGACAGTTGCATCTATTTGTTGTTTCACTCATTTATGCACTCATTGGTTGATTGTGGTATGTGCCCTGACAGGGGACTGAACTACAACCTTAGCGTATGGAGACAATGGTCTAACCAACTGAGTTGCTTGGCCAGGGCAGTGATTAAATCTTTTGAAGCTTTTATAGCTAAAGGAGTCTTAGATTCTACCCAGTGCAAGTTGGTGGGATTTAAAGAACTTGATTTTGTGAAGTTCCTGTAACTGCCCAGTTATCACTTCTCATTAATTTCATATTAATGAGGTTAGAATTAAACTGCTTATTACCTAAAATAACATGCAGAAACTTAATCATTCTTTACAAAATGATAGATGAATTGAAGCTCCATTTTTCAATTCGTGAAAACTTAAAGATCATTGCTTTAACATTGAACAAGCTGTTACTCTATACCTGTGAACTAAATATTTAGATAACTCAAAATTATTTGAAGAGAGAAAAATGGCCATTATTTTTAGAAGTCTGAAATGACGAGAAGCTTTTCTTAGAGAAAAGCCAAGTAAAAAGTAGGAAGATTTAAGTGCAGCTAGCCCATCTCTGCTCTAGAAACTATACATTAAGCACTTGGGATTGAAAGTTAAATTTGGAAATACGTATACAGCATGTGGAAAAGCATTTTAACTTGATAAATAATGAAGTCATACATAGCCCAGTAGAAAATTGAGACTAGGAACAGACAATTCATTAGAGGGAAGAAATGCCCAAAAGTTCACTGTTAAAGTAAGAAGTGAAGTACCATCTCTCCCTGCATACTGGCAGAAATAATGCTACCTAGTGTTGGCACCGGTATGGCTCTGAGGCACTAATACACTGTTGCTAAGGAAATTGATTTAGCTCGTAGAAAGGCTTTTGGGTATTTTAGATCAAAAGACTTTCCATGGCAGTGATTCCCTTTCACCATTCAGTTTTGTATCTAGAAATTTATTTCAGGGAAATAATGGGGGAAAAGATGTGTGTATGGAGATGTCTCACAAAACGGTAATTTTTGTGGTTTTTAAAATTCATTTAAATGTGTTGGTCTTTTTTTTTTTTTTTTTTTTTTAACCATCTTTTATGTTGTAATACCGTTTCTTTTGTCTTCTGTAGCAATTCTGACTGGAACACCAGTTGGACTTGGAAACACTAGCTCTCTAGGAGTTGGTCAGCAGTCTACACCCAGCTTAAGCACTGTTAGTCAGATTGACCCCAGCTCTATAGAAAGAGCCTACGCAGCCCTCGGACTGCCCTATCAAGTAAATCAGATGCCAACACAGCCCCAGGTACAAGCAAAGAACCAGCAGAATCAGCAGTCCGGGCAGTCTCCCCAAGGCATGCGGTCTATGAGCAACATTAGTAAGTTTGTGTTTTCCTAGTGACCGATGTGATATTGGTTGTGTTTGTAAATGCCATATAAAACACAGGATTGTCTGCTTAGATTATTTTAGTCTCTGTGCATGTATACCTATCTTTGTCTCCCCCCTTTAATTTTTTTTGTTACATGATTAATTTCTGGAGTAATTTTTAAAAGATTGTAGTCCCCTTGGAATCCATATACCAGAAGCAACTGCTACTGGCTTATATCCTTTTAAATCCTTTTATACATATGTGACTTTAATTTCTAGAAGTGGGGTCCCATGTTTTCTTATTTCCCCCCCTCCCATGTGTTATTCTGTAACAGACTATTTCTCTTTTTTTAGTTTATTTATTGCTTTTTGGGGGGGGGAGACATCGATTTGTTGTTCTGTTTATTTATGCAGTCATTGAGGGATTCTTGTGTGTGCCCTGACTGGGGGTGCAACCCACAACCTTGGCGTATCAGGACAACACCCTGACCAACTGAGCTGCCTGGCCAGGGCTATAACAGACTGTTTCTTTAGCATAATAGGGCCATATGTCACTTTCCATACTCAATATAACCTTTTTAGTTCTAATAGTACTTCATTATATTAAAAAAATGTATAACAGATGTACATTTAGGTTTCCAGTTCTGTTGGTTTGGTTTTGTGTTTTTGTTTTTGTTTGTTTTTACTTTACTATTTTAAGGTTTTATTATTTACTTTTAGAGAAAGGGGAAGAGAGGGAGAGAAACATAGATCGGTTGCCTCTCGTACACCCCTAACTGGGGACCTGGCCCACAACCCAGGCATGTGCCCTCACTGGGAATCAGACTGGCAACCTTGCATTTCTCAGGCTGGCGCTCAGTCCACTGAACCACACCATCCAGGGCTTTTTTGCTATTTTAAACTGTACAAAGAAATTATGTTTTGGCTTGAAGTATTCTTTAGGTTTGAAGTGTATATTAAGGAGTGTGGATGTTGTTAGTATAGATTTCCACATGCAGCATATCTGGCAGCAGAAATAGTGTGTACCTTTTGAAACAGTTTATTGGGTGCACTTGTTTGCCTAACCTTCCTGTGATGTGACTGAGAGGGAAGAGACCGGTGAAACAATGTTGCAATAGCCTAATTGGGGGTGTATTTATTTTTTCTCTAAGTCTGTGGTAAAGTAAAGGAGCCTTGTTCTATGATACCACTCTTCTGTTAGGCAATTGAACATTCAGTCCCTTTTGTTTAAATAGTTAGATAACACTTACTGATGGTAAGTCCATGGCTTTTTATATTTTTAATGCTGTGACTTTTATTCTAAAATTGATCATGGTGATGAAGTTCTTTAACTAGAAAATAGTCTGATTCTGAATAATCCACCATACTTTTTTCCTGTGAAATCTGATTTTCATCCTTCTATTAATGTTTGCAGTAGGCTTTAGTTACTGTCCATTATTGTTTGATTGTAAGTTAGGAAACAAAATTGGTCACACTATTCCAGAAATGTAATGTTCTTGTTTTAACTTAAGTGTACACTATTCATGACACGTGGTACTAAGTTGTTAAATAACTATTGTATTAGGAGTTTTTTAAAAATGGCCCTGGCTGGTGTGGCTCAGTGGAGTGAGTGCCAGCCTCAGAATCAAAAGGTTGCTGGACTTCATCCCTCTCTCCCCAACCCCCCCCCCTTTTTTTTAAGATTTTATTTATTTATTTTAGATAGAAAGGGAGGGAGAAAGAGGGAGAGAAACATCATTGTGTGGTTGCCTCTGGTGCGACCCCCACTGGGGCCTGACCTCGTCTAAAACCCTGGCATGTGTCCTGACTGAATATCGAATTGAACTGGCAACCCTTTGGTTTGCAGACTGGCGCTCAAATCCAGAGTCATCCTAGCCAGGGTTCCCCCTTCTTTTATATCTTGGGGTTTTGTTTTCCTTTTAACAAGATGGCTTTTTTTCCCCTTTCCCTTCCCGTGTTATGAGAGTACATCTTTCTTGAATTTTAGGTTATACTTCTAATAATTATATATGCTGCTAGTATCTTTTCCCCTGATTTGTCATTTGTCTCTTGACTTTGTTTATGTTGATTATTTATTTCTCAAATTTCTAAATATCCTTATGGCTTCTGAGCTTGGGATCTTGAAAGGGTAAAAATTTCTTGTGATATTTTCTTCTAGTACTTCTATAGCTTTTCGTTCATTCTTTTTTCCCTTTTTATGTTTTTTTGTTTTTTGTGTGTGTGTTGGTTTTATAATATTCTATCTTTTTTGTTTTGACCTAGATGCTAGTCCTATGGGAGTAAATGGAGGTGTAGGGGTTCAAACGTCGAACCTTCTTCCTGACTCAATGTTGCATTCAGCCATAAATTCTCAAAAGTAAGTTTTATTTTGGTTTGTGCTCTGTGTTGTCTTTTCAAACACTTGTTAAAATTTCTTCAGTGTTTTTTTTTTTTTAATTTTGAGATACCTTTGATGTATAAATATAAATACAATGTTTGCATCCATACTTTGAGGCTTTCTATAACCTATTCGATTCGAAATCATATCAGTTATTTGGGGTAACCTACACCTTCCCATATGCAGTAGGAAGTTGTAAGTATGTAGCTACTTAAACAGTGAGTTTGTTCTCTGCTGGTGTTAAGAATTAGTCTATTGCCCAGTGGCTTTCCTGGGATAAGCTGTGTCAAAGTGACAGCATCGTCGCATAACAGACTTAGCCTGCTAAAAACTCACATCGTCTTCCTCCACACAATGAAGTGTTGTGGATTGACACGTTCCCTCACAGAAGCAAATACATGTTTTCTCCCATAGTCTTTATTTAGCAAATAGACTTGTCACAGTGTATTGGACCCATTGTGGTCATTACTTTCAACTCAACTTAAATGAAATCTTATCTCTATTCAACTTCAGTAAAACTGTTTCACCACTCCTTTTTATAGCCCGATGATGAGTGAAAATGCCAGTGTGGCCTCCTTGGGTCCTATGCCAACAGCAGCTCAACCATCCAATACTGGAATTCGGAAACAGTGGCATGAAGATATTACTCAGGATCTTCGAAATCATCTTGTTCACAAACTGTAAGATTGTAGGCATGTCTTATCCATAAGGAGTTACTGCATCACCACATTTCTGATCTGCCAGGCACTTAACCACAGGGAATATTACTGATTTTGCTGTTGCCCAGCTGTCGCTGCTAATACACTTCTGCTCCTGTTGCTGCCTTGTTTCCCAGCTCTGCTTCTCAAGTTCTTCACCATCATTTGTTAGGTGTATGATCTGTCCTGCCTAGTGATAGTAGTAAATATATGAGTTAAAAATTACTCATTTTTCTGTCACTGCCTTTAAAAAATTGATGAAGAACTGGGTCTCATCTCATTAGATTATGGCAGTGCAGATTTTTTTCTTTTGTTATTCCTGGTAAGCTTTTATTATGTTGACAAGTTGAATCTGGTGGGATGATCTTCTGATCCTCCAAAAGTGTACATATCAACATTTCATGAAGTAGTTTGCAGTATTTGTTGAGAAGTTGATACATACCAGGCACTCTGCCTCACAAACACTGTCTTGTTAAAGAGCGCTGCTCAGGATAATGAGGGGAAAAGCAAATAGTGGGAAAACCTGATGTGCCCAATATCAGAAAGAAGATAGAGCTTGGACTTCACTGACTACAGAGCTTGCACTTCAAACAGCACACATTTTTAATTCTTGAAGAAAATAATCTTCTTTTTTCCTTCAGTTATTTCATTCATACCATCCATATTTTTAAGTCAGTGAACAGAGATAATTATTTGGGGTTGATCATCCGATGACTTGATGGTAAATATGCTTGTGGATTTTTTTCCCCATCAAGTATTCTCCTAAACTTCCATTTATTCCTTCAAGCACTATACAACTGAAAATGAGATATCCAGCTGATAAAATTAGCAGGTAGAAATCACATTTGTCAGTATTTAGGAACACCTAGTGCCAGGCATTTTGTAGGAAATGGGTAGAGCTTAAAAGACATGTAGCAGAGTGGTCATACATTTTTGCCCCCTCCACTTCAAATTTTTGATCTTGTGAGATCTCGTAATGATGGTTAAATTTTATTTTACTAAGCTGTGAATAAATTTAGAACAGTAGAAGGATCTGAAGGCTGTTACAGGCTTATACTGTAACAGAGGTCAGGTTTCTTCACTTCCTTTATGCAAACTGCACAGTGTAATTTTTTGCTCCAAGTTAGAGTCATAGGGAAAGGCCAGGGAGTATATTTATGGAGTCATTTCTTACATTCTGATCAGGAAAACCTTTTGTTTACTACAAAGAGACAATTTCATTTAGGTCAGCAATATTTGAGCACATTCTACCCCTCATTTTTAAGTTTTATTTAATCTGTACATTGTATAAAATGAGAAAATATTAATTACAAAAAAGTTTAAAGTACTGTACATTTCTGTGATGAGATCAGAAAGCTGATGTGATATAATAGTGATAGTATTCTCTATTCTCAGTGTTCAAGCCATATTTCCTACTCCGGATCCTGCTGCTTTAAAAGACAGACGAATGGAAAACCTAGTTGCATATGCCCGGAAAGTGGAAGGTGACATGTATGAATCTGCAAATAATCGAGTGAGCACCTGTTTTTTTTCCTGCATAAAGTCAGAAATGGACCTGTTCTGGTTGCTTAGTTTATTCCTAAATAAACTAAGTATCTTCTGAAGTACGTGAAGTAGCATGTACTTGAGAAGATACCCTTTAGCTGTCCTGTCTTATTCTCATTGTGCATAGTCAAGATAACAAAGTAACTTTCTTTCTTAAAGTGTATGTTACCAAGAATTTACATTTTTCCTCTTCATAATACACTGCACTCATGGGGCACTTTATCTGGGTTGTCCTTCCGTCAAGTTAGAAAGTGGTTGAGCTGTTTCCAGCTCTGTGCTATTTTCACTAGAACATGGTGAATCAGCTGCAAAGTATTTTCATCTCAAGTAGTACTGCAGTTTCTCCACATCGTTTGAACTTTATTCTCTGAATTGGTACTTTTTGTAGCATAGTCTTTGCGTGTGCTCTAAATTCCTAGCACATATTTTATAAACCTGCTTTGAGAGGTCATGCTTTACTATGTAGATTCATAATAAAGCTGCTTTTCACATGATCATTCTGAAATGAGCCCATATTTGGAATTGTCTTCTGCCTACCTCTTTTAAAAATGAAGCTTAAATCTGTTCTTGGTTCTTTTTTTTTTTTCCTGTTACCTAATGATAATTGCATTTTTTCTCATCTCTAATTTGTTTTCAAAATTCAAAAAGGCGGAATACTACCACCTGCTAGCTGAGAAGATCTATAAAATCCAGAAAGAACTAGAAGAAAAACGAAGGACTAGACTACAGAAACAAAACAACCTGTCAAATGCTGCAGGCATGGTGCCAGTTGCCATGAACCCAGGGCCCACCATGGGGCAGCCACAACCAGGAATGACTTCTAGTAAGTGCTTTGTGTTACATTTGATTTGGGGAAAATTTGGTAATAAATGTTTCTCACCAATTAAGTTATAAATTTGTATTATGCAACTATTCTTGAATTTCTGAACTTTTTTTTTTTTTTGTCTTTGCAAAGAAAATAATTCATTCTCTGGTAAAAACAGTAGCCAAACAGTATATTTAAGATTTTTTAATGCGATGCTTAATACGACTTAATAATCTGGCATCATTTTTAGAGTCCAAGATACTCTTCTCTCACAGTGACACGTGGAAAAGGATAGCCCACAGGGTTTTACCGACTTACATATGGTAGGCAGCCAGCCAGTAGATGTAGACTGAGCAGGTTCAGAGGCCACACCAGCTTTCATACACCCTAAAAAAAAACAATACCATGTTACTTATATTGATAAAATATGTTCATAAGCTAAGAACTATTTTTTACAAACATTTAAAATTCATCTTGGTGGTTTCAGTGCTCTGGTTATAGCAGCCCTCTGAACCTAATGAATTAACCAGGTAGCTGGGATTGCTTTTCATTGCCTTATTCATTGACTCACTAATAGGTTCTCAGCAGTGAAATGTGGAGTTAGGTACACGATAGTGAGAAAGAATACAGGCTATTTAAATGATATGAAGAGTTCTGACCTGTGTGGCTCAGTGGGTTGGGCATCTTCCCACATGGTGAAAGGTCACCAGTTCGATGCCCAGTCAGGGCACACGCCTGGATTGCAGGCCGGGTCCTCAGTCGGGGGCATACAAGAGTCAACCTCCTGATGTATCTCTCAGAGATTGATGTTTATCTCCCTCTCTCTAAAAGTAAATCAATAAACTCTTTAAAAGAAGGGGGAGATATGAGAACAAAAGATATCATAAGTGTAAGTAATAGGCAAGCCAAGGAAGATATTTTCAATATTAAAGGTACTAATTTTCTTAATATATAACCTGAAGGGGAAAGAAATAGATGAAACATTATGAGGAAAAGTAGGAAAAGGAAATGAAAGAATAAGTAAAATCAGTACAGACTTCTGTGTGTCTCTAAAGGTTAAAATGGACTTTAGTGACATGACTTAAAAAATATATGCTATATGTTAAGAGTTTAAATGGTTGTTCATTCCCCTAACTCCAGTCATTCCATTCTTAGGAATTTAATTCCAAGCAGTAATGATATAATTGGCACAGAAATAGTCACAGCATAATACTGTAGAAACATCCTAAACGTGCTCCAGTACTGTACTGCTAAAGTAATCATACAGCTCTACACTAGAATATTGTAGTAGAGACATCCCGGAGCATTCCCTTTCATGTCAAGCACCGGGAGACAGGCGGATGCAACGAGTCATGTACTTCAAGGTGATGGTCAAGCTATGACTGAGAGAAGGACAGCTCCCTAGTGATTCCACATACCCTCTTTGAGCAGCGAGCGCGGCCCAAGCTTGCTGCTCCCTCCACGGAGATACAGCTAGGAAAGATCCAACCTGGGATCCTTGAGTAAAACTGCAAGGGAATGACTGCAAGCCACAATCAGCAGAATAGAAAAAGAATTTGAGGGATTATTTTGAAAAACAAATTTTCAGAAGAAAAATTGAAAAATTGCTACACAGAAGAAATTAAAACATAAAAATACAGCAGAGGACAAAAAAGGTGCACTGGATTGTTGACCAAGTTAAAAGCCATATTATCAATAACAAAACAGAAGGTAGGACTTAAACAGCTTTATTTTAAATGGTTCAAAATAAAATGGGAAATTTTTTTTAAAAATCAGATCATTAGAGAAATGATAGATAATGGGTTGGCCAAAAAGTTCATCTGGTTTTTGGTTTGTTTGTTTGTTTGTTTGTTTTTTATGTAAGATGGCTCTAAAAGCGCCTAGTCATGTTTAACTCCATTAAAAATAGTTTTGTTAGATTGTATTTTGACAGCTGTCATGTCAGTGTGCATATTTAAAAAAAAAAAAAAAAATTAAAGCCCTGGCTAGTGTGGCTCAGTGGATTGAGTGCCAGCCTGTGAACCAGAGGTTGCTGGTTGGATTCCCACTCAGGGCACATGCCTGGTTGATGGCCAGGTCCCCACTTGCGGGGGGTGCTCAAGAGGCGGCCACATACATTGATGTTTCTCTCCCTTCCTCCCTCCCTCCCTCTCTAAAAACAAATAAATCTAATCTAAAAAAAAATTAAAACTGATAAATTTCTGTGTAACTGTTTAATACTGAGGATTGAAGAAAATATGCAACACTTTCGGCATATTATACTTTATTATTCCAAGAAGGTAAAAATGCAACTGAAATGCAAAAAGGGGGTTTCTGCAACGTATGGGGAGAAAGTGCTGTAACTAACATGTTAGTGGATTTATGGATAAAGTAAGTTTGTGTATATATACACATAATGAAATATTGTTTGGCTATAAGAAAGAATATCTTGCCCTGGCTGGCATAGCTGAGTAGATTGAGCTTGGGCTGCGAACCAAAGCATCGCAGGTTCAATTCCTAATCAGGGCACATGCCTGGGTTGCAGGCCACGGCCCCCAGCAGCCGCACGTTGATGTTTCTCTATCTATCTCTATCTCTATGTCTATCTCTATATCTCTCTCCGCCTCCCTTCTTCCCTCCCATCTCTCTCTAAAAAAATAAATAAATAAATAAATAAAATCTTTTAAAAAAAAAGAATATCTTATGCCCTGGCTGGTGTAGCTCAGTGGATTGAGTGCAGGCTACAAACCAAAGAGTTGCTGGTTCAGTTCCCAGTCAGGTTACACGCCTGGGTTGCAGGCCAGGTCCCAGTGGGGGCCACATAAGAGGCAACCACACATTGATGTTTCTCTCCCTCCATTCCCCTCTCTCTAAAAATAAATAAATAAAAATTTAAAAAAAAATATCTTGCTGCTTGCAGCAACATGGATGGACCTTGGAGGAGGGTATTGCGCCAAAAGAAGTAAGTCAGGCAGAGAAAGATACCATGTGATCTCACTTACATGTGGGATCTTGTAAAACAAAAACAAGCTCATAGATGCAGAGAACTATTGGCTGTTGATAGAGACAGAGAGTGAGAGATGGGCAAAATGGGTGAAGGGCATTCAAAAGGTACAATTTCCAACTCTGGCCGATGGGCCTGGTTTGTTGTAGTGTTGTTCCATGAACCAAAAGGTTGTGGTTTCCACAGTGCATCTCTCTCAGCCCCTCTCTCCCTCCATCTTTTTCTCTCATTTTAAAAAACAAAACAAAACAAAACACCTTCCAGTTATAAAGTAAATGTCCTGGGTATGTAATGAACAGCATTGTGACCATAGTTAATACTGTGTTGCTCATTTGCAATACAAAGTTGCCGAGAGAGAAGATCTTTAAATTCTAGTCACAAGGAAAAAGCGTTAAGTCTGTATGATGAGGGATGTTATCTAGACTCACTGGGGTGATCATTTCAGTGTCTACAAATACCAAACCATTATGTTGTCCGCCTGAAACTATTGATGACAGTTTTCACATTTAGTGTGATGCATTAAATTGAATGAATTTATTTCTATCTAATTTTTATATTTGCATAAATAAATAATTGTTAAGAGGCAGGATTATGGAAGATTTGAACTTTGGGGTTTTTTATTTTTTGTTCTTTTTTTGCAAAGTATAATACATTCATTGTGTAATGGTGTGTGTATGTGTGTGTGTATAAAAAATTATGGCTATGGTATATGGGTCTATGTATTGGTCTAGAAAGATGTTTGTAATAAGTTACTGTGAGCAACGTATATGTGCAGTCCGAAAAAAAAAAACTAGATTATTAACAAGGTTGAACGGGAGCCAGCTCGGTTTTTAAAGTTTTTGTTTTTGTTGTGTGTGTGTGTGTCGTCTTTTATTTTTTTAAAGATTTTATTTATTTTTGAGAGAGAGAAAGGGAGAGAAACATCTTTGTGAGAAAGATGGGAATTAAACTGGTGACCTTTCAATTCACAGGCTGGCACTCAGTCCACTGAGCAACACTAGCCAGAGCCTCAGTCAATTTTTTGAAAATTTAAAAACTTAAAGAGAAAGTTGATGACAGACAAGTACATATATTATAATCTGATTTTTTTTTTATTTTTTTTAATTGTAGCACATTCCCAAAGAGTAGTTCTAGAAGAAATAAATACTAATCTTCTAGCATTGGTTTCTTGTGGGGGTGGTAGGGTACCTGTATAACTTATGTTGTATTTTATGAGGTTTTTGGTTGTCTGATCTGTGTGTGTATTTTGCATTAAGAGTATTTATTTAAATATGAATGGTTGACATTTTAATTAATGGTTTTATGTGTATACATATATTTATCTGTAAATACTTAAAAGCTCTCATCAAACTGTTCCTTCAGATGTTTCATCAGATGTTTCTTGTGATTAAAAAAAAATGAGTTACCTATAAGCTGACAGTAGATTCAGGACAATTGATGCCATTCACTCAATAAAAAAAAATTATAGCTGTATATCATAGTTGTAGGCAAAAGTGCTTAGGCCAGATGTGGGCGATAGGATTATGTTTCTAATTTTTCCATTTGCTTAGTATCGCCAATTTAAAATCTGGGCTTCTGGCTGTCTGTAAAAATGGGAGGATCCAGCAGATTCGGCTCGCTCTCCCACCGGGACACCGCTGTCCGTAACTAGAGCCAGGGTCTCTACTTCACCACAGTCCTCCCTGTTCCCTGGTGTTTCGGGCGCTTAGTCTCCTCTACTCGTTGATACCAACTGCCTGGCCCCTGCTGGCATTTGGCTTGCAGTACCAATCCATATTATTGACAGGAGAAAAAGTTCCTCATATATTAGGTGAAAACTGTTTTCTATAAAGCGTATGTGGAAGATTAAAGCTGTCGATAGAGGTTTGTCTCTTCTTACTGTGTTCTCTAAATTTTTATATAGTTTACACTTAGCTTAGACAGGTAATTTTGTAAGTCTTACACAGTTAGAATTAAAAGATTATATGACTAAGTGTTCACATTCTTCCGGTTTTAATTTGACTGCATTATTTTATTAGGAGCAATATTAGTAGTAAGTCTTTATGAAGTTAGCAACTTGAGTTGCAGTAAGTCACTTAGTTGTGAGATCATTTTTATTAAACAAAAGTGATAGCAAAATTCGAGAGTTGCTGGAGCGGTGGGCTTGGCCGTGTGGCACACTGAAGTGGAAGGCTTGGGTGCGTGGAGCTTCGCGTGTGGGGTAGACGAGACAGAGCTGGTTCGCTGCGAGCACAGTGTCCTTTCCAGGGGTGCTGTGTGTAGAAAGAACTATCTACTCCGCTCACCTCCGCTCACCTCCGCTCACCGTGATGTGGAAGAGATTGGGAAGTGCTACGCTAGAGGATGTGGACATGATCCAAGAAAAATTCGAATTTTATGTATTCATATTTTAGTCTCTTACACTTTTTGTATCTGTTTTAAAAGGTGCATGAGATGTAGTATGGTATAATGTGTATATTATTTAAAGTCAGTGTTCGCAGTGGGCTTGTGTACATAAGAACACGTATCATTGAGGTACACACAGTCAGAGTTGGTTACCGGACCAAGTCCGTGGCCCTTGTCTATGGAGGTGCTCTGCTGCGTACAAACCAATCATCTAATTCAGTCAGGTAGTGGCATATTAAATGTTGTTACAGCTCTTTTTGTAATTACAAACTTTTTAAAAAGATTTTACCCATTCTTAGAGGGGAAGAAGGGAAGAAAAGGAGAAAGCGAGGGAGAGAAATATCAATATGTGGTTGCCTCTCGAGCCCCTGACTTGGGGACCTGGCCTGCAACTCAGGCATGCGCCCCAACCGGGAATCAAACTGGTGACCCTTCAGTTTGCAGCCTGGGCTCAGCCCACAAAACTACACCAGCCAAGTCAACTTTTATTTTTATTCCTCTAAATTTATTTATTTAAGATTTTATGTTATTTTCCTATTAACACTGAAAGCACAGTAGTTCATAAAGGAATGTACTAAAACCATTTGGAGGTTTTGTGGGTTTTTTCCCTATATTTCAGAACTAACATTTTTTCTGGATCCTGTCTAATTCATAGTTTTTATTGTTTTGTGATTCAGGCTGAATTCTTCAAGATACTGCTAAAATACTTTGTGGAGTTTTATTTCAGGGAAAGAAGCTGGCTGAAAAAGATACTTTTCTGACCATTCCTCTATTTCCTTCTAGATGGCCCCCTGCTTGATCCGTCTTTGGTGCGTGGCAGTGTGCCAACAAACCAGATGATGCCTCGGATAACTCCACAACCGGGTACGTCATGGAAGAAATCCGTGTCTTTAACCATGGCCTTTTTTAACAAAGTCCCTGGTGTACTACAAGATTCTGCTTCCCACCTTGATTCTTGCCTCAGGCAAGCAGCAGGTATCATAATTACCTGCTTAAGAAATCTGAAAACCTTTTGGAGTTGGAGCCTAGGAGAGGAAGAGAAGGATAAAGAGCAGGTTGGCTGGCAAGTCAAGGGGCAAAAGACACTAAATAATCAAGCATTCATTTAAAAACAGTTGGCCAAAATGGAATTTATATTAATAATGCCCTGTGGCTGCTGTGAATTAAATAGATTCATTAACAGTTGAGAACAGGTTCCTCTATTTGTTCTGATAAAATGATGTAGAATCAGAAGTAAAAACTCTTTCTTGTATTGATTTCATGAAGGTATTCAGATCTAATATTTTATACTTATTCATAGGTTTAAGTCAATTTCCCCAGATGAATATGCCCCAGCCCCCTATTGGACCCCGGCAAACCTCTCCTCTTCAGCACCATGGACAGTTAGCTCAGCCTGGAGCTCTTAACCCAGTAAGTTTGACTTCTTTGGGTAATCTCTTTTGGTCTCTACCTGACATTTTTAGTGTCCTTTTTCTTTGTTTCTACTTCAAAAATGTCTACATTTGCTGAAACAGCTAACTGTAAGTGATTAATCTTTCATTTTGACTCTTTCCATAATTCTGTTGTATGTGGCCCTAATACAGACATGATTAAATGACTCCATGTGTTTCAGAGATGAGATAAATACATGAACACTAAAATCCTTAATTTTCACCTTTTTTTATCTATAAATTGCTGTCAGAAATTTAGCCTACAGAAATAATCACTGAAGTATTAAAAGGATGTACTTGGAAGAGAATTCCATGTGAACAATGTTACATTGTAGACTCTGTTTTGAAAAAAGGTCATATCCTGAATGCACATTGGAGGATTTGTTAGGTCAAATTATGGTACATCTGTAAATTGGAATGCTCTGTAAGCAATAATTTGAGGACTTACAAGATGGCACAAAAGCTTTAAATTGAAAAACCAGTTTCTAAAGTGTGTGTGTGTGTTATGGGATCCGACATAGCTAAGATCTGTCCTGATTATCTACATAAAATAAACATTACAAGAAAGAGAACATTTCCGAATGCTCTTCATAGTCATAGTTCTGGAGAGCTCATAAGAGTAGCCGGTCACCTTTCCCTGGAGTCTCAGTGTTTAGTAGCTTGCATGCTTTGACACAATTGGCTGTCTTTCCCAAGGAGGAAACTGTCTTTTGCAGTGGAGGGGCAGTTACTTGGTCCTTGGGACTGGAGAAAAAGGATTCTAAGCATCTTGTTGCTCCTGATCCTATTCTCAGCTGTTGGTTGGCTCCAACCCTTAACCTGTCTTTCATATTTAGCTTGTGCCTCTAATTCTTGAGCCTTTTTTGGAGTCTGGCATAATGTCTTCCACATTTAATGAGGAGTCTTATGTAGTCTTTATTTCAATCTGTAATACACATACCTTTCTTAGATTATGGAAATTTTGGCCTTTGGTATGCCATAATTTTTTATTAAAGACCTGTATTTGTTTGGGATAATTTTGGAAATGAAATGTAACAATTCATTGTGAACCATGAATGTTACAACTTGTTCAACCACAACTTGTAAGATTTTACTTGTTTTTACCCATTATGGAGTCTTCCAGTTTGATCTGTTACTGTACCACCGACATGAGCAAAGGTTTAGTGAAATTTTGATTCACTCTCCTCACTTAACAGAGTTTGCAAAGAACTGAATACCTCTATTCTGTTAGAGTTATAAGTGCATTTATGTACCAGCAAATTTGTAATTTCTCTAGATTTAAATCTAAACTATGAGGCCTTCCTCCATTATCTTGACATGAGAGCCAGCTATTGCACCACTTTCTTCCTCCCTGCCCTACCCCACCCTCGCGTGGCAGGGCCAGAGCAGTTGGGGATCCCAGCCGCCCCAGTAGGACACCTGTAATGAAGCTGTGTCTCTTTGTGTGCAGCCTCTGGGCTACGGGCCTCGCGTGCAGCAGCCTTCCAGTCAGAGCCAGTTCCTCCCCCAGACTCCGTTCTCAACACAAGGGATGAGTGTAACAAATATGCCTTTGCCTCCGCCTGGGGGTCAAGCACCAGTGTCTCAAGTATGTCTCACAGATGGATTTCCTTATTTTATTTTTGATGTTTTTATTTATTTCTAGAGTTGGGGGAAGGGAGGGAGACAGGGACAGAAGCATCAGTGTGTGGTTGCCTCTCACACACTCCGTACTGGGGACCTGGTACTCAGTCCTCTGAGCCACACCAGCCAGGGCTGGCTTGGGTTTCTTACAGGGAAGGGGAGTGGCAAATAGTGGGTGAGAGTAAATTATTTTTTTTAAGGTTTTAATAAGAACAGTTATAAACGTAGTCTGGACAGTGAAGACATTAATCTGTGGCATAGAGCTATATTGTTAACGAACTAGAAGAAAATTGAATTGATAGTTTTGACCATTTTTTTTAGTAGTGAACTCATTAAAAGGCAACCCTAGTGACAACTGCCATGCAGAAGGAAGCACTCTAGCTAAAGAGCGTATGAAGGCCAGAAAACACTGTACTCACTCGTTCCATGCCCCTGCGGTGACTGTGGCCATTCTGCTGAGTTTTTTGAAGTCTATTTAATTGTACTATGTTATCCAGAGATACGCACCTCCCCCGCTCCCCCATAACAGGATTTTTATCATATTGTAAAATGGAGGCATTCATTGCCATTTTCTGTTTAATCAGTTTGTGTCCTTAAATGCATATAACCTGCCTATGTAAATACTTCCCTAATTCTCTTCATTGCCATCTTACTGTGTTTTTTCATTTTAACAGGCACAAATGTCCAGTTCTTCCTGCCCGGTGAACTCGCCTATAATGCCTCCAGGGTCTCAAGGGAGCCACATTCACTGTCCCCCTCTCCCTCAACCAGCTCTGCATCAGAATTCACCCTCCCCCGTACCTAGTCGTACCCCCACCCCTCACCACACACCCCCAAGCATAGGGGCTCCGCAGCCACCAGCAACAGCAATTCCAGCCCCTGTCCCTACACCTCCAGCTATGCCACCTGGACCACAGTCCCAGGCTCTGCATCCACCTCCAAGGCAGACACCTACGCCACCACCAACGCAACTTCCTCCCCAAGTGCAGCCTTCGCTTGCTGCCGCCGCCTCAGCTGACCAGCCGCAGCAGCAGCCTCTCTCTCAGCAGAGTACATCGGCGTCTGCTCCCACACCGACGGCGCCGCTGCCGCCGCCGCAGCCTGCCACTCCAGTAAGCGGGGGTGGGCTTTAGGCAGTGGCGTTCCCGCTGTTCTGTGGTGGTAAAGTACTTCTGTGCTTCGGTGTTTCTATGATCTGCTGCTGTGTCTCTTACTGTTGTCTTCCCAGTCGGGGATTTTCTTTCCTTTCCTTTTCCTTTTCCTTTCCTTTTTCTTTCTTTCTCTCACTTCTTTTCTTTCTTTTCCTTTTGTACTGTCTAGCACAAAAGTAGTTCAAAGATTTTGTTTAGGTCTGATGGTGACCCTGCTGTGGTTTGTGTTGTATTCTGACGCTTCAAAGCACGTAAGGGAGATCACAAGAGGAGAGCCAGTAGTACATTTAGTATACCCACATGAATTTTAAAGAATCTTTTTCAAATGGTCTGAGCTGTAATATTGAGAGCAAATGAACAACAACAAAATTGTGGATTTACGAGTGTCTGTGGTCCTGGCCAAGGTTAGACAGTTATGATCTAAGATGAGAAAGATATGGGCCTGGAACAACTTGCAGCTTCCTTGTGTTATATATATCATGGACATCTAAATTCACATCTAATAGTTGCATCCTTGCTGATACAATTCTGTGTGTGAAGGCTTAGAACCTTCTTGATCACTGATACTACTGTTTTCATTCTCTGTCATGTTGCTGAACTGAGAAAACCCATTAGTCACAGCTACTATAAACACTGTTTGTTAGTGACTGGTTTACCCTGGCGTCTGATGGGCAAGAAAGGGCAGTGTGCAGAAAGGAAACTTGATTTTATTGTATATAAGGTAGTTCCTGAAAATACCAACCTCTCCTTATGAGAATTTTTATTGGAAGACAGGAAAAATGTAGAGAATGGACAGTTAAGCCATTAGATTGTTATTGTTCCAAGCAGCTACTCAGTATGAGGGTTCAGTATAGTCTACCTTTCTGGACATTTGAAACTTTTCCTAATGAGACGTTACAAACAAAATTAGATAGTCAGTCATCCTTTCTTTTCTTTCCATTTCTCTGTAAGTGTGAGCTCCTCTCAGCAGCCATCTGAAACCTCCACCCCTCACACACTGCCACAAAGTGATGGTCACCACAGAGCCCACTGATGGTTCTTCTGTGTGCAGCCAGTCAGCCCATATTTTTAAGTCTTTAATCTCCTGTTCTAAAAGCATAATTGACTACAAGGGGGTGAAATAGACAAGTGTAAGTGAAAGCACAGTAAGTGGATATAATTATAACAGCCTAGAAATAGATGGTTAACCATGCCATCCTGTTGTGTAGCTTAAATTCTGGTTGTATAATTGGCAAACTTTTTGTGTTTTTCCCCCCTCTCTCTGCTTAGCTTTCTCAGCCAGCTGTAAGCATTGAGGGGCAGGTATCAAACCCTCCATCTACTAGTAGCACAGAAGTGAATTCTCAGGCCATTTCTGAGAAGCAGCCTTCACAGGAAGTGAAAGTGGAGACTAAAATGGAAGTGGATCAGCCAGAACCAGCAGATTCTCAGCCAGAGGATATTCCGGAGGTGAGAGTAGGGCAGTTACTGTTATTTGGTTAGGAACTCAGTCTAGGAATCGAATTAAACATGTTAACAGGGAAGTATTCTGATACTCATTTCATTGATTTCCATGCAAGAAAAGGGTCTTTAGATATGTCCACCGGGAGGCAAGGGGGTGGAAATAAGACAGGGATCTTCCTGCATCCTGTTGCATGTCTTTAGAATACCAAAACAACTTATCTTGCCTTTTAGACTAAAGTGGAAGATTGTAAAGTGGAACCCACAGAGACAGAAGAGAGAAGCACTGAATTAAAAACGGAAGCAAAAGAGGAGGAAGACCAGCCAAGTACTTCAGTTACCCAGTCCTCTCCAGCCCCAGGACAGTCAAAGAAGAAGAGTAAGTTTCTTAAGCTCTGTGTTCTTGGAGGCGGGGAAAAACCAAAGAGCTTGAGAAGAATGGGATCAGGCTTCGGGCTCCTTGGGCCTTGGAAATGGACTTGAATGTGATTTCATTAGTCTTGGAGCCCTTGGCCTGGTCTCTTCATTAACTAATATTGGAAAATAATATATTGATTTTGTTTGTTTAAGGTATATAACTTCCTGGAATCACTGGGTCAATCATTCCCATCATTTCTTCAGGGTTGGCTGGTTATAACACCCTATCAAAATTGTCTTTTTCAGAGGAAGGAAATTAACCAATTCGCGGAATGCAGAAAATAATAGCAATTTATTGTTAACCTACTGTGCACCAGGCACTGTCGTCACACACCTGAATTCTCGCATCTGACAAGTTCACAAAAACTCTGAGGCTGTTGATCCCATTATACAGCCCAGAAAGCTGAAGCTCAGTGAGATTAAGTAACTGGCCCCAACTTACTCAGCCAGTACGTGAGCCAGGTGGTTTAGTAGAGAAGTTGGTTTTGAACCATTTTGCTGCACATTGGTTAATCAAGTCGAGTAAGCAGCACTGCTTAACACAGTGTTAAATTCAAGCATTTCCCACAGAAATTAACTAGTTTAAGGCGAGAACTAACTGCAGCTCTGGTGACCCCTTCAGTGACACACTGAGGACTTACCTCAAGAGTGAGTCTCCTGGCTCCTAGAGATGATGTATCATTAATACAATGTGCTTTAAAATGTTGGGGTTACAAAAATTATTTTCATTTAAAAATAAGGTTGTACGACGTGTTACTTTAAAGTAGGCTGCAGCAAACCTGGTCTTACTAGTAGGATTCTCTCTTTAGAACAGCTCATCTCGTACTGGCTGGTACATAGTTGGTTAAAGCATCGTCCCAATACACCAAGGTTGTGGGTTCCATCCCCAGTCAGGGCACATACAAGAAGCAACCAAATGAGTTGTATAAATTAGTGGAACGACAGTCAGCAGAAATAGTCTCTATTTCTCCCTCTCCCTTCTTCACTTTCCCTAAAAAGTCAATAATTAAAAAAATTAAAAACCTAGCTAACTTCCCAGGTTTGCTGAAATTCTGTTTGAGTATGATTAAGTATGAGAGACAAAGAAGCCTCTCCCCCGTTTGTCTGATTTTTTTTTCCCATGGCAGCCCCCACAATGAGGTGAAAATACCTAAAGTGATAAAATACATACCCTCCTGAAGGTAAAATTAATTCATAAATAGTAGAAATAACAAGGTCTCTGCTCAAATGTGTTTTTAAAGCTCAAAACTAGCCCTGGCTGGTGTAGCTCAGTGGATTGAGCGTGGGCTGCGAACCAAAGCATTGCAGGTTCGATTCCCAGTCAGGGCACATGCCTGGGTTGCAGGCCACGGCCCCCAGCAACTGCACATTGATGTTTCTCTCTCTCTCTCTTGCTCTCACTTTCACTCTCGCTCGCTTTCTCTTCCTCCCCTCTCTAAAAATAAATAAAATCTCTCTTAAAAAAAAAAAGGCTCAATACTAGACCCTTAATGACTACCTCCTTGTACGACGGACTAAATTGATTCCACTTAGGACACACCTGCAAGTCTTTCCTGACTTTAGGGAAACATACTGAAAATGCATTTGGACACAATTTGGTCAGCTGAGTCTACTGTTCCAGCAATAACCATTTAGTTCTGCTTCCTTGGACTATAAACCTAACATTTGCAGTTAAAATTGTAACTACGTCTTCCTCCTAAGCTCTAAAACATAATGGGGGACTCTTCAGTGCTTCTGATACCTTCACTGGTAATACAGTGCCAGGTCTGATTTCTGGCTTGTTGAATACCGATATGACTGAATGAATTCGTTCCATTCTTGTTTGGTAGCATCCCCATCCTATCACCAGTATCTTTTGAAATATTTTGAAAGTCTCTTCATAAATTTTTGGAAGGTTTGAGATTCTTTGCTCGGTCAAGACCATCTTAACTAAGTTTTGGACTGCAAAATGAACTGAGCCATTAAAGGTGTTTAAAGGCAGTCGGGCATGGCATTTTGAAGGTCCCCCCGAAGCGGACCGGGAGTTAGAAACAGGAAGGTGCCCCTTAGTGATATTTCCATGAGGACAATGTAGGCAACTTTGTGTCTTATGATTCTTGAGAGATTTTCATAGTTTTGACTTGAACCTTTTTTCCTGTCTTTGCTTAATTGATAACTAATTTCAGATGTACTCTTTTCAGTTTTCAAGCCAGAAGAATTGCGTCAGGCACTGATGCCAACATTGGAGGCACTTTACCGACAGGATCCAGAATCCCTTCCCTTTCGTCAGCCTGTGGACCCTCAGCTTCTAGGAATCCCTGTAAGTATGTGGTGGTACTTTTGATTGTGGCGGTGGTGGTGTTTTATTATCATCATCACTCAGACATGATTCACACATTGCACAGGTCATTCTCTCAAATTGTACAATTTAGTGGGTTTTCTGTATTCACAGAATTGTGTAACCATCACCACAGTCAGTTTGGGATCATTTTTACTAGCCCACGAAAGGACCCCCATCTCCGTAAGCAGTCACTCCCCGTTTCCTTCACAACCTCCACTGCCACTACCTGCAGCCAACCATTAGTCTGCTTTCTGTCTCTGGACTTGTCTGTTCTGGTCACTGCATTAAATGGGGTCATGCCGTATGTGGCTCTTTGTAACTGGCTTCTTTCACTTAGCATAATGTTTTCAAGGTTCATCCATTTTGTAGCAAAAGACAATATTTCATTTCTTTTTATGGCCAAGCAATATTTCTTTGTGTGGCTATACCACATTGTCTTTACCCATTCTTTTGTTGATACAATTTGGATAATTTACACATGTTTTTGACTGGTGGCACTAGTCCTGCTATGAATATTTGTGTGCAAATTTTTGTGGTGTGTTTTTCTATCTCTTGGATAAATACCTAGGAATGTGATTCTTGGGTCATAGAGTTTATTTTTGTCACTTGAATAGCAGTGATTCATGATAGAATAGACCCAAATTAGCTTCATCTGCTTCTAAAGTTGCCTTTACATACCAGGCTAGCAGGTCTTGTCTGAGCATTTTAAGTGATGCTGAGTAAGGCAATAGAGTGCTTCATGGACCCGAAATCCATTAGGAACTCCCCCCACCCCAATATTTTCTGTGGCTCTGGATGGATCACTGATGTTCTCTGGACTGAATTTCCTTGTCTGTAGGTTCTTTGTAGTACTAAAATGTTAAGGGGCTTTGAACTGACCTCACAGATACTGTGCGGCACAGCACCTGGAACTGCTCCAGTAGACCGTCAGCCTGCCACATGGAAAGGCACTGTGGCAGCTCTTTTATTCCCTCTGCCCTCTGAGATGCTTCATATCTCTGTAGACTAATGATTTAAAGAAGTGTTGGAAGCCCTGGCTGGCGTAGCTCAGTGGATGGAGCGCGGGCTGGGAACCAAAGTGTCCCAGGTTCGATTCCCAGCCAGGGTACATTCCTGGGTTGCAGGCCATAACCTCCAGCAACCGCACATTGATATCTCTCTCTCTCTCTCTCTCTCTCTCTCTCTCTCTCTCTCTCTCTCCCCCTCCCTTCCCTCTCTAAAAATAAATAAATAAAATATTAAAAAAAAATAGAAGTGTTGGATATCAGTGAACCCTTCAGAAATATGGACAGGTCAGAAACTCAACGTTGCCTGGAAAATTAGTGTTGATGATAGGAAGGTACGCCATCTACCTTAAATAATTTGGGTAATGTTGTTTGGTGTCACGTGTCCTAGGATTACTTTGATATTGTAAAGAGCCCCATGGATCTTTCTACCATCAAGAGGAAGTTAGACACTGGACAGTATCAGGAGCCCTGGCAGTATGTGGACGACATTTGGCTTATGTTCAACAATGCCTGGTTATATAATCGGAAAACATCGCGGGTGTACAAATACTGCTCCAAGCTGTCTGAGGTCTTTGAACAAGAAATTGACCCAGTCATGCAAAGCCTTGGATATTGTTGTGGCAGAAAGGTAAGAAGTTTTTGCATTGATAAATATGGTCAAAAACATCATTGTGTGGTTGCTTCTTGAACGCCCCTCACTGGGAACCTGGCTGGTGTGGCTCAGTGGATTGAGTGCCTGTGACCCAAAGGGGTCGCTGGTTCGATTCCCAGTCAGGGCACAGACCTGAGTTGTGGGCCAGGGTCCCAGTGAGGGGTGCTCAAGAAGCAACCACACATTGATGTTTCTGACCCTTTCTTTCTCCCTCCCTTCCCCTCTGTTTATGAATGAATGAATGATTTTTAAAAATTGAGTTGAAAACTTAATTAGAATCCTGAATCAGGTTATAAGCTCATCTGGAGTGGGACCTTGGTCCTTAGTTCCCTGTGGGTGCAGACTTCCTGTCATGTATTTGTTTACCTGTGCATGCCAGTTCACATTAAACTCTTGAGTTCTGTGGCATGCAGTGGGAGGATATGACTGTTAAGTCTACTCACAGTGGTGAACCAATAATTTAGTAAACTAGAATGGTTTTAGTTCTGTGAACTGTCTTGGAAACAGGCCATTTTGAGTAACACAAATGAGCTAAGACTTCATTGACTTGTTTAATTTGCCAATGTAAATATTCTAGCTTGTCACCCTTGACTGGTGTGGCTCAGTGGATTGAGTGCTGGCCTGCGAACCAAGGGGTTGCCAGTTTGATTCCCAATCTAGGGCAAGTGCGTCAGTTACGGGCCAGGTCCCCAGTAGGGGGCGTGCAAGAGGCAACCACACGCTGATGATTCTCTTCCTCTCTTTATTCTTCCCTTCTTTCCCTCTAAAAAATAAATAAGTAAAATCTTTAAAAAATATATTCTAGCTTGTCCTTCAGGCCTGTGTACTATTTAATGGCTGTTTTCTTTTGCAGTTGGAATTTTCTCCACAGACACTCTGTTGCTATGGTAAGCAGCTGTGCACGATCCCTCGTGATGCCACATACTACAGTTACCAGAATAGGTAAGCTCGACCGTGTGGCCCGTAGTTCATGTGTCTGTGTGTCTCGGGAGTGCATGCAGATGGACCAACACACACGGTCATGGTTCATGTGTAACTTGCTTGGAAACAACTGTACAGCACAAGTTCTGGTCTTTGCAATTTGCCTTTGTAGAATTAACACAAGTTCTGACAGAAAGTGGCCTTGTATCAGATGCCTGGGCCCTGGTTTACAAAAATACTAAAGGCAAGAACTCAAAGCCTTAGGAGATCACACAACTTTCTAGCAATGAATTTTGCTAGTGAATTTTGTTTTATTTCACTTTTTATTTTTATTCCTGTAATAACACAACTGTGAGGTGGTGGCATCGATGTGACAACACCCCAGGCCTCACTGCTTTTTCCACTGCCCTTGCATAGCTGATCACAGCCTCGGATGACACTGAGATTTTCTAACTAATTAGTCTTTCTGCTTGTCCGTGAAATGGCTGCTGGCTATCTCCTTTCCCAAAAACTACCCAGAAAATTCTAAACCCAGTTTGTTAGATTTATATTTTTGGAAATATTTTCTTTTTATGCGTGATCTGTCCCTACGTAAGTAGTTGTTTTTGGTGTAAATGAAAACAGGATTCTAGAGTATTTGCTTTGCTTCCATTAAGCAAACAACAAGGACTACCTCCAAAAATAACTCTGTACCAGACTACTTCTCACAAAGACTCACATACGGCAGTGGATAGTACAGTTCTAATAAATGAGGCACTCCTGCCTTATTTACCCCTGCCCAAACAATGGCTGTAATTACAAAGATTGCAATCACTGAGCTATCTTCACTATAGTTTGTCTCCTATTTTCAGTAATGGAGTGTTTACCTTGGGCTCTGAGATGGTGCTAGTGAGACTGGACAGTTAATACTTTGTACTTTCTTCAGTAAAACCAAGCTCATGGTCATGGGTTTTTGCTGAACTTGTGTGCTACAGGTGCATTTCTAGCTTTAAAAGAGTCACTGAAACTTTTTGTTTTATTTACAAAAAGTCAGGTGCACTCTTAGTGCTTTGTAATCATTAGACCTCCATAGTTTTTTACTCAATAAAACCTGGAAAAAGTAGGTCTCATTGTTTTTAAGCACCTTACATTAAAAAAGTAATGACCAAGACGGAACTTTTCTCATGTTACAATCTTAACATTCATACCATTTTTTAGATTTTTGACAGCCTACGGGGCTTGTGATCTCTGTACGGTGGAGCATGTAATTGGGCTTGCGCCCACCGCCACCTTTTTCACTGTGTCAGCTGATGGTGACAATCAGTATTTAACTGTTCGTGCAGACTTTTCATTGAAAAACATTTTTTTCTTATGTTGCTTTCTTGGAATCAAAAGGATTTTTTTTTTCCCCAAACCACAATTGTTTTTGGAAGATTTGTTCCCTGGCACTTAATCCATAGTGGATTTTGTTTATTTCACTTTTTATTTTTATTCCAAGTAAGTGGGGAGAAGTGTGTAATTGCTAGGTAACAGGATGGCCGTTCTTCTCTCCTTAGTGGATTTATCCTCCTTTCTTCTTCTGATTATTTGCATAAATTAGCATTAATTACTAAAACGAAAGGGTGTGAGTCTGTGTAAGTGAAACTTTTTGTTTTATTTGCTGTAATCGTTTGCGACTTGTGATTCCATTTGAGATATTTAATGCTAATCTGTGCTTTGCCTTGGCTTTCTGCTTTGTGTTGTCTTGCTTTATGTTTTTTGTTGTCCTGCAATCCCTCATTTCTTCGTTTGTTTTGTGTTTTTTTTCTCCCTCATGCTTGTCGTTGTCTGCACTTGGCTTTGATTGCAAAAAAAAAACCAAAACAAAACAAAAAACAAAAACAAAACCCATACTGTGGGGCCCATAAATCTGCATCATTGAATGTCCTTGTCGCCGTTGATGACCTGCTCTCTGCTCCCGTCCCCCTCCTTGGCCTGCTGTGATTGGTGGCTTCGTTGCTTGGCTTGGGCTGTGTTGTGTGAACGGAACAGTTCACCCCAGTATGGCCTTCTTGCCGACAGGTATCATTTCTGTGAGAAGTGTTTCAATGAGATCCAAGGGGAGAGCGTTTCTTTGGGGGATGACCCTTCCCAGCCTCAAACGTAAGTAGCTGCATTATTTTGGAAAGCACCATCTTATTTCTCGGTTTGTTGTCAGGTGGTTGGGCTCAGGCTTCTAAGTGGTCTCAGATTATGCTGTCCAATATGGTAGCCATCACCCACAGATGGCTACTTAATACAAATTAATTAAAAATAAATAAAATTTAAAATCGCCTCTCACTTACACTAGCCACATGTCAAGTGCCCAGGAGACAGCTGTGACCAATGCTGCCATCGTGGTCAGCACTGAGAGAGAGCGTTGCCAACCCAGCGGAGAGTGCTGTTAGCACTGCTGGAGGGGACACAGCAGCACGGGGGGCATTGCAGAGCGGCTTTTCCTGCGTGGACACAGTCTGCTTCTCTCCTAGCAGTTGAAAGGTTATATAGTGCAAGAGAATTTCATTATTAGCTATTTGGAGTCTGAAGGGGAATTGAACAAAACCTTACAGCCTTCTCATATAGCTTAACACAGATGTCACGGTAATCATGAAAGGCATTGAACAACGTTAGGGCTTTAGATGTTTATTTGAATAACTTTGAGGCTTCCTTGAGCTTTTGCCATCTTACAAGCCCTTATTTTTTGGTGAATGCCCAGAAAAATTTTCAAGCATACTCTGAGCTGTCTCATTATACTTCTATAAATGTCTCATTATACTAACTAAATCTCTGAGATTTAGTTAGGCACTGTGTTTCAAATTTGGACTGTTACTAGGAAGAAAGAGCTGTTTGGTGTACTTTCAGTATTCTGCAGCTTCCTTTTTTCCAGTTTAACCTCTGATAAACAGAAGCAGTTCAGAGCATTCCAAAAAGTATGGAATTGTCATGCTACTAGTAAAATAGGGTTTCTGAGAAAAACTGGTTAATTTTTCTAAATTGGGTTTTAAAGTTGCACTTTAACTTCAGTCACCATTGAAGTACGTAGAGTCGAGTCAGGTATCAATCTGGAGAATAGGTACTGGGTCCCCCTGAGCCTTACGAGAGAAGTCAGCTGTAGCTGGGCTCCCCTGGTTCAGGAAAGGAAGGCAGACCTATTATTGGTACTGTTGAGCATCTTACCACGTGCTCTAAGCTTTAGGATGTTGCATCTCTGACTTTGAAGAGAATAGAAACCCCCTTCTGATTCTTGAGCGTGTAGTGGACCTGGGGGTCTGCATTACTAACAAGGTCCTCTTGTGCTGCTGGCCTTTAGAGCATACTTGATGCCGCAAGGCCTTAGGCCACGTAGAGTGGTATCTCTAGGCTGTAGGCGGTAGGAAACAGTTTACATGTGCAAGTGTCCTCATTTTGGGGAGGAAGAATCACAGTAGTCAGAATAGGGCTCCCTGAAGTTTATTCTACATAGAGAATGATACGACTGTTTAGCTTCTGTATTTGTGAGGCTTTTGAGTGTGGTGTGCCCGATTTCTGGATGGATGGGAGGCCATGTGAAAATTTAAAAATGAATATTGTCAATTAAAAAATGTTCACCCTTTAAAACTGAAATATGTGTTTAATATTGAAATTTTCTATATTAAAAATTGACTAGACTTTGCTGAAAAATGAGTATTATTTTTAAATAGTGGTTTAGCTGCCTGTATACACGCCATCATTCATAGTTCATTCTAGGGTCATTAAACTATTAAAAGACATAAACACATAATAAGACTGGCAGACAAGATTTAAAAAGAAAAAGAAGAATTAACTCATGTTTCTAGTTCTTCCTGGCTTCTCCATTTCTTATAAGGAGAAATAGATTTACTATACTATAGTCTTTTCCGAAAAACACAGGTATTCCTTTATGTAAATAGGCATTTTGTGGGAGTCAGGAATGTACCTGTTTAATGTGACCTAAGTATCTTCTCAGGAGATTTAAATAATCCACTTACAGTATGAGATTTGTTCCTGGGGTTAGAACAGTGGTCAGAGTACTCATCTTTCAATGTTGCTTTTTCTCATTTATTTTTCTTCTTCTCTCCCTAGTACGATAAATAAAGAACAGTTTTCCAAGAGAAAAAATGACACACTGGATCCTGAACTGTAAGTAGTTTTCCTTGACTAGTCAGTACAATGAGTACTTGGATTTTGGACTTGGATTTTTCTTCTTCCTTTCATTTTCTTGGTTTGCTTGGCCAGTGAGATGATTCTGTAGCCTTGGGCTGAACCTACATAATGTACAGCTAACAGAGATGGTGGCAGTGTGGAAGCGGGCATTGCAGTTGGTATTCACTCACACCTCACCACATCGACCTGATACGGTGTTGTGTAGGCCCGAGGGAACCGCCCACGCTGCCTCCGCTCCGGACCGTGTGTTCCATCCCCGTTCTCCACGCTGTCAGACAAGCTCGCAGGCCCCTACTGTGCTGGGGAGGCCTCTCGGAGCACTGAGTGGTACCAGTGTTTCCGGCATTCTGAGAACGGCCAGGACACTCTCCGGCTCATTGGGAAGTTTAAGCAGCGGTGATCTTCCACTTGTCACTGCCTTCCCACAATCACATTTAAAATTTTCACATGCAATAACTGAACTTAATTTCTCTTGTAATTTGCTCTACCTCCAACACTAGAGAGCTTTTTAAAAATTAAAAACTTTTTAAAACTATTATTATTTCAAGTCTTGACTTTCGGTTTTTATTTCCAGGTTTGTGGAATGTACAGAGTGTGGAAGAAAGATGCATCAGATCTGTGTTCTTCACCACGAGATGATCTGGCCATTGGGGTAAGACATTAGTACTTTCTCTAGACTCTTCATCGTGGGTTTTAGGGAGTTTTTGTCTTTGCAATCATTATTATCATATCTTCAAAGTTACTGTCTCTAAACATTGTTCTTTGAATTGGGAAAAAATTGCTAAAATCCAGATTTAAAACATTAAATAGCCTAGAATCCAAAAATGTAGGTCTTTGTCTTTCGTGCAATGCATTGTTTTCATCCATACGCAAATTTGACTTTTGTATTTTAAATTATTTTCTGATCTTTTTACATCTAAACTAAATGCTTTTGAAAGATCTCAGTAGAGGTGACAGGAAATCTCTTAACACCTGAAAAGTAGCGAGGAGGTCTTAGATACAATTAAGTTTGCCAGGTTTTAAAAGGTATAGCTATAGAGCATGTCAAGGGAACACCTCTATTTCTCCCTCTGAGGAAACATCACACTGTGAATAGTATTGGGATTTGTTTTAACCATCTTTTGGGGTTGGGGCCGTAAGTTTAACGTCTATAGTAGTAAGTTACGTGGCTGCAGTCCAGTGAAGGAGTTACATAAAGTGACTAGATACAGACTTCAGTGAACTAGCTATTCTTGGGCCCCGTGTTCTGTTTCTGAGTATTCTCCACATATTTGCCCAAGCTGCACATCATGGGTGACTTCAATATCAATGAGCAGATTTGTATCCACTGGGACATCTTAGCTGCTACTGCCGTGGGTCACCTCGCTCCCCGAGAATGGCGCTGATCCCAGCCCTGTCCAAGGGAAGGGGGTGTCTGCGTCACGTGACTCGCTGGGCTAGGCTCTCCAGCTGTGCTGTCTTCTGCTCTTGTCTTGGATTACTGATGCTGGTTTGAAAGTCACAGGAAGAGGAAGCTAACAAATTTCCAGATTTAACAGGAAAATCGTAGTAGTTGATGTTTATATGCCTTGTCTTTAAATACAAATTTTAGTGTTCCCCTTAATCTCACAGTGGGTGAGAATGAGTAAGAGACCAGCAGCGATTCTTGCAACTTCAGATCAGCTAAGGATGACGTCTCGTATTTTTGTAAGAAATTAAGCATATGGCCCTGATGGCGTGGCTCAGTGGATTGAGCGCTGGCCTGTGGACCGAAAGGTCTCCAGTTCGAGTACCTGTTGGGGCAAACGCCTGGGCTGTGGGCCAGGTCCCAAGGTGGGGTGTGTGAGGGGCAACAACCAGTTGGTGTTTCTCTTGCACATTGATGTTTCTCCCTCACTTTCCCCTCTCTAAAAAAAACCTTTTACAAATAAAGCATTTTTTAAATAAGAAATTAAGCATATGTACACATCCTTATGTAATTGCAGGAACAAAAAGAATGTACATTTTAAATATATTGGCACTTCTTCTGAGTATGCTTATTTGCATACTTATCAGTAGCATATAGACTTTTGCCAGTGTGATTAGCCAAAATCAAAATTCCTTTGTTAACCTAAGCCTCCATCATCTTTTCACATGTAAGCCAGTCTATATGCCCTTCACATGTCTTCATAGCGCTTGCCTGTTTTTCCATTAGGTTTTTTTCCCTTTTTTCATTAATGACATCTTCAAGCTCCTCATATATTGTTTGTATTAATTCTTTGTTATATATTTAGAAATATTTTTCCCAGGTCATCCTTCACATTTAACTTTTTATACATACATGAGGTAGACTGTATAGTGTGTGTTACTTTAAATCATTCTCTTAAGTTTTGTAAGCAACATGTTGGTTTACATTTCAGGTTTATTTGTGATGGCTGTTTAAAGAAAACTGCACGAACTAGGAAAGAAAACAAGTTTTCCGCTAAAAGTAAGTTTTATTCTTGCAGGTACATCTTAAAGGCAGAACTGAAGCATAGTTAAGAATAAGCTATGAAATGAATTGGTTTGTTTTGACCTTATTTAAAATAATTGGCCAAACTAAAAATAACTTTTCTGTAATGTACTTAGATTTGAACTGTAATGTACTTTTTGGTGTGAAATTCATTGGACATAAGAAAAACATTTTCAAGAATCAGGATTTGTAGAAGAATCTGTTTCTCCATTTCTCCATATTTGTGGCATTTCTTAATGGGGGCCAGGTGTGAAAATACTTGTCCAAAATTGGCCATCCTTTGAGGGACTCCTTTAGCTTTGTCTAGACTGTTTGTGGGGGCTGCTTTTTAGGCCTATGTGTGATCTTTTCAGCTGAGGGTTTGGGGAGGAGTGCTAGTCAGAAATTTCATCATAAAATTAATCTAATTCAAGAGTATTTGGTTTTGGTTTTGTTTCATAAGTGCCTTTGCAGTCTTTGCTCACCTGCAGGTTGCTTTTATTATTGCTGGAAGGTTTCTCATAATACTCACCTCTTAAAAACTATGTTTGAAATCCAGGCAAAGTACTTATAGATGTTTGTTCTATTTTTTAACTGCTGAAATGGGAGAGTTTTCATAATAAAAAGTTTGGGAAATAACATGTAAAATATTAATTAACATGTTTGCTTTAACCGCATACAAGGATGACACACACATTCATGAAGTCTTTCGTGATCAGGGTGCTGGGGGAATAATGCTTTTTAAGTGTTGACTATATTGTATACTTTTAGCAAAATCCGATATTGAAAAAGCATAAACAGATTTGATGCTGAACCTTAAGACTGACACTAATAAATTTTACCTTAGTTACTACTGAACTTTTAACCTCTATATTCCTAGGGTTGCCATCTACCAGGCTTGGCACTTTTCTAGAGAATCGTGTGAATGACTTTCTGAGGCGACAAAATCACCCTGAGTCAGGAGAAGTCACTGTTCGTGTAGTTCATGCTTCTGACAAAACTGTGGAGGTCAAACCAGGCATGAAAGCAAGGTACGTAGTAATGTTCCCTTTTTTCCTCTTGTGGATCCACAATTGCTCATACACGGTTACTGTTGATGGTTCTAATCTGAATGAGATGTGGTTTTTCCTTCCAATCTGAATTGTGCAGGTTTGTGGATAGTGGAGAGATGGCAGAATCCTTTCCCTATCGAACCAAAGCCCTCTTTGCCTTTGAGGAGATTGATGGTGTGGACTTGTGCTTCTTTGGCATGCATGTTCAGGAGTACGGCTCAGACTGCCCTCCACCCAACCAGAGGTAGGGCTCGCTAGGGCTGCCTTCCGATGTGTGCGGGGTTTGTAGCTGGGTGAAGGTTCACTAGGGCTGCCTTCCTGTCGGTGTGGGCAGGGTTTGCAGCTGGGTGAATAAGCAACGTGAGCGAGCAAGTGATGTGCTTGGTTGGAAATGCAAATTCTTCAAGTATCGAAGTATAGCCAGAACCACAAAGCACTGCTCAGTACTACTTTTTTGTAGTGTAGTAATAAGGAAGGGGTTATGAATAGCAGCCTGGAACAGGAAACAGACTCACTATTTTTTTCAGAAAATGGGCTTACCTCTATACGATGTTAAGTACCTTGCTGAGATTATGTTAATGAAAGTCATGCAAATGAAATAGAGTATGGTTTAGAATTCGTTTCCCAAATAGTTAAAAGCCAGTATAAGAATGCCACCAGGATACTTTTGGATCCATAGGTATGGACTGATAATGCTGTGTTTTAGGCACTGTGGGTTCTAATACTATACTAGAGCCATAGGTTCACTCAGCTCCCCTAAAGGGCTCACGGTCTAGTCCGTTAGCTAACTGTAACACCATGTTGACAAGGCGAGCGAAAGCACGGAAGTGAGCGGGTGTGTGTTCAGCCACGTCGATAACGCGTGTGACCTGACTTGCTGCCTTTCTCCCCACTTGGTCCAGGAGAGTGTACATATCATACCTCGACAGTGTTCATTTCTTCCGTCCAAAATGCTTGAGGACTGCAGTCTACTATGAAATCCTTATTGGATATTTAGAATATGTCAAGAAATTAGGGTAAGCATGTTAATAAGAAATGCTATTTTTTTTAATTATTGATTTAAAGTAACTACCACTGTCATATTGTGGTAAGACATAGATTAAAACATGCAAATACATGGCTTCTGGTTTTGTTTTGTTTTTCCTCAGCTTTGTTTTCCATCTGGTAGAACTATAACCTTAATTTTGTTGGAGATCCTTTGATGTTATACCCATCCCAGATTAATTTCGTTTCCTTCAGTTAAGAAGTTAGGTAGAGTTTGATTTGAAGGTTGATTGTTACCCATTTAGGGCCAGAACCTTGAACTTTGCATTTGACCCTTTTCACCTGGGTATCAAAACAAAAAACAAAGGTCTGGAGATAATAAAAATTTGTGAGACTGGTTCCTTACCTTCTTGAAGGTACATACGTGCTTGAGAATAACAACCACCTCACCTCACAGGTTATTCTTAACAGTGTGCATTGTTTAGCTTTCATGCTGAAATGGATCCATTTTCCTTTTCATTGTCATGTGCAAATTTGGGGGTTTTGGGTGCTCGGAGAATAACTGGCTTCCAGGAAACCTCTAAGAAGAAGTAGGCAGTGTGAGATCATTGTTGGTGCTATGGGTTACGCCTGGTGAATTGTATACTTTGTGTTGTCTTTGCGGGGTGCACCTTGTAGTTTAAAGTGTGGCGTTCTTCTTAGATGGGATGATCATTTCTCTCGAATGTTCCTTCTCTGTGCGTTGTCAGTTACACCACAGGGCACATCTGGGCGTGTCCGCCCAGCGAGGGAGACGACTACATCTTCCACTGCCACCCGCCTGACCAGAAGATACCCAAGCCCAAGCGCCTGCAGGAGTGGTACAAGAAGATGCTCGA
Source organism: Phyllostomus discolor (assembly GCF_004126475.2). Classification (NCBI taxonomy): domain Eukaryota; kingdom Metazoa; phylum Chordata; class Mammalia; order Chiroptera; family Phyllostomidae; genus Phyllostomus; species Phyllostomus discolor. The sequence continues at coordinate 212,184,289 of NC_040904.2, forward strand.
CAAGTCCGTGTCCGAGAGGATCGTCCATGACTACAAGGTCAGCACGAGCCGGGGAGTGGCGGGCGTGGGCGTTTCCTAAGCCTCCTGCCGTGCCTCCGTCACTTGACTGTCTTTGATCTTCTCTTCTCCCTCCTTCCGTGCAGTTTGTAAAACTGTGCCGATTTGGTAAAAAGGTTTTTATTTTGCCTGAATTAGTAAGATGAAGTGCACCTGACAAAATGTTTATTGCAAAATCTAGTCAGCTGAGTATCATCAGTGTACAACATTTTTTCTCTAGTCAGACTTTTTTTTTTTTAAAAAAAGCTAGCCTTTCAAAGAGCCCTAGACTGACGAATTTCTGTTTTAAAGGTATGACTAATAAAAATATATTCTTGCCCTGGCTGGCGTAGCTCAGTGGATTGAGCACGGGCTGGGAACCAAAGTGTCCCAGGTTCGATTCCCAGCCAGGGTACATTCCTGGGTTGCAGGCCATAACCCCCAGCAACCGCACATTGATGTTTCTCTCTCTCTCTCCCTCCCTCTCTCTCTCTCTCTCTCTCTCTCTCTCTCTCTCTCTCTCTCTCTCTCCTTCCCTTCCCTCTCTAAAAAAAATAAATAAATAAAATCTTTATATATATATATACTATATATATATTCTTAGTAGCCATTTTGATTGTAAGTTCTCTCAGAAGAACAACTTGAATTGCTGGAAATTTTTTTAGGGGGTTTTGTTGTTGTTGTTGTTGTTGTTGTTCAAGTACAGTTTTCTGCCCTTTACCCCCATGCCATCCCACCCCCCTGAACTGCTGAATTTCTTACTCTTGGAGAGGAAATCATCAGCTGGGTGTTCTCCCGGCAGCGCAACAGATCACTCTGTAGCCATACAGGGCCTGTATTTGTAGTTTGACTGGTGGTGAACAGGTTTCTCGGTGAAAGCTGCTGGAACTCCAAGGATGGGTGCAGGGCAGGCGAGCCTCGCACTGCGCTGCCTTCATCGTCGGGAGTGGTAAAGGCCGTGTGCGAATTACGATGCCTCTCTGCCATTGGTCCTGGCGAGATCACTTAGTTATATGAAGGCAGAAAATCTCCCTGCCTTTGTGGGTGGAGGAAAGGCAAAACCCAAAAGTACTGGCTGCAGACGGCGTGTTTTACTGTTTATGGCACCGCACCTCTTCCCAGGCGTGGTGCTTAGGTACAGCGCCTCTGCCGCCGTTTCAGAAGACATGTTAACCCTCGGTGTCGCGTGTGTGCATTAGCTGTGACTGCTTCTATATGGTGTAAATGCTTTTTTTTTTTTTAATAGAAATTTCAATTTGTACATGGATATTTTCACAGGATATTTTTAAACAAGCTACTGAAGATCGATTAACAAGTGCAAAGGAATTGCCCTACTTTGAAGGTGATTTCTGGCCCAATGTTCTGGAAGAGAGCATTAAGGAACTGGAACAGGAGGAGGAAGAGAGGAAGCGAGAGGAAAACACCAGCAATGAAAGCACAGATGTAAGGGCTTTTCATTCTCCTTTCCAACTTCTGCCTTGATTCTCGTCTATAATCCAGAAGTGAGCTTAAACTTCAGCTTGGTCTTAAAGCTCTTAGGTGTGAAAGAGCTCTTTAAATTGGGCAAGACATGTTGGCTAAGTTGCTAAGGTTCTATTTCTGTGGTTTTAAACCTTTTTTAGCATCAAACCGCCTTTGTAATAAATAGAATCCCGATTTCCAGTCTGGAAACAGAAAGGAGACTGAATATTAGTTTCTGTAAAGATCCAGATATGGATATTTTGAGCCTTGCAGACCATACATGTATCGTCTTTTTTATTTTTAACACACCTAAGTGGAACAACAAAACTGATACTTCTCTCTGCATTTCTCTGTTTCTAAAATTAATAAATATATATTTTTTAAAAGAACTCTTTATAGCCTTGTCATTTTAAAGTCATTGAGAGTTTGGGAGTGGGCCCATAAAATTCTAGAATGTGAGTGGAAACAAATGAATCCAAGTCTCTGGCTCTCACTCCCATGCACCCTTCAGTGCCACCTTCCCCATCCTCAGTTCTGGGATAAGATTGTTTGACCTGAGGGTTCTCCAAACTACAGCGCTTTTCTGGTCACAGAGCTGAGGCTGCTGTGGTCTTAATGAAGGGTCTTTGTGTGGGGGTTCTTCACTAGGAGATAACTAATGTTTTAAATAGTTTTAAAAATAAAGAGGGTGAGCAGAGAGCAGTTGGTGAAGGGTATAATATGAACTCTGCTTTCAAAGAAAGAGGTCTTTTTGCCATTTGTATTCCTCAGATCACTTCCTAACAAAACATTAACATTGTTTCTCTCCTTTGTGCTATCCTGCAGGTGACAAAGGGAGACAGCAAAAATGCTAAGAAGAAGAACAATAAGAAAACCAGCAAAAACAAGAGCAGCCTGAGTAGGGGCAACAAGAAGAAGCCAGGCATGCCCAACGTGTCCAATGACCTCTCACAGAAACTGTATGCCACCATGGAGAAACACAAAGAGGTAAGGCGGAGCCTCCAAGTGTGGGCAGAAAGCAGGTTGGCGCTTAATTGGAAATTCAGAAGGAAGGCATCACGTGAAGAAGAAGAAGAAGGTGGATAGAGTGGGTGCTAGGAACAGGAAATGATACAGTCTCTTGGATTTGCACCCGTTATAAATATAGATGGTGTTGGATTGTTGTTTACATCATCATGGTCTGCAGTGTACAGTGGTGGCCCATAAGATTATAATGAAGCCGAACAATTCCTATCACCTATCAGTGTCACAGCCATTACAATGTCACACATGGCACATTGCTTCCAGTTGTGGTAGTGCTGGTATAAACAGATCTAAGGTGCTGACAGTCATATAAAAGTATAGCACATGACGACTGCAATAGTAGGTTATACGAGGTCTATCCAGAAGGTATCCAGCCATGTAATAAGAAAAATAGAGACGTTTATTGAAGAACATACAAGATATAAGAAACATTGTACACAGGACAGTGACACCTCAGTCCTCTTCAAAGTAGGCACCTTGGAGAACCTCACAGTTCTCCCAATCACCAGCAGCTTCCCTGTTGTATTTTCCTGAATCTTCATCGAAGGTCTGAAACCTCTTCCCTTTCAAAGGTGATTTTAGTTTTGAGAAAAGCCAGAAGTCACAGGGTGCCTAAGCTGGGCTGTAAGGTGGCTGAGTCACCTGGGTGATTTGATGTCATCATCGTCGCGCCCCTCCCCCCCAAAACAACAACAACTCTGTACCGTACTTGATGCGTGACAAGATGTATTGTTGTGATGAGACTGCCAGTCACCAGTTGCCTGTAGCCAGGGCCCTCAGAATCATCCAGATAGTTTCCACAGAAGAATATTCAAGCTTAACACAAAATTTGATTCATATTCATTGCTGTACTCATTCAGTCATTTTGAAAGCAACAGCCACACAGTACACATGCTCAGTCAATGGCATCTACTGTCCCCACTGACTAGCACAGTGAAGTTGTCATTGTTCACACGTACACATTCCAGTCCACTCTCCTTGGCTGCCAGATTACATTAATGCTGCACAAACCGTTCTTGTTAAATTAACAGTGGCTGGGCTTTCTCTGAACAGACCTCGTATACCGCCTATCTTTGCATGATGACTTTTGCACAACTAAGTCACCCAATGACACATTTTGTAGAACCTTTCCCAGTTGCAAAGCAGCACATAACTGTATTTTGAAACCGTGAGCATAGTGTATCGGTGGGAGTGTCTGTCCATTGTACAGGAGGTGGGCTGTTGGGTATTTTTGCAGTTCTGTTTTAAACCAAACTCCTTAGAACACCAGTGGTCATTCCAGTTTTTTATTAACAGAACTTTCGCAAAACCAGTTAATAGAAATGTTGACCATTGGCCTTCCTGAAAGTGAATTGAAAAAAAGTTAAATTTTTATAACTACACTTGTAACCTTCTCAAAAAAGTTAAAACTCTGAATTATTTCATTATTGATCTGTTTGTTGCTGTGGGGTGTGTTGGGACTCTTTTCCGTTCAACATCACCACTGGTGAGGTGAGAAGTCTTAAAGGGTGATGCACGCCCGATTTTGAACATCTCGGTTCGACTCTGTTCAGACATCACAATCAAGTTCTTCTTAAGAAGTGTGGAGAGGGAGCTGAAGGCTTAAGTGTGGCGTTAGAACCAAATTAATGAAGCAGTCTCCGGGAGAGCAGTGGTCATGGCAGCAGGCCCTTTTTCAGAGAGTTCTTTTTTGTAATGGTGCTTAACCTGTTGAAGCTTCTCTGAGGGCTGTTTTCCACGCGCCAGTGCTCTGCCCCTGCCTTTACTGCGGAAGCCTGACAAACGGAGGCCAGCGGGCTCGCTTACAGCGGTAGCGGCCCAGCTCTGCCACTCAGCCATGCTAGCGGGATGAAGGCTTCCTGCGTTGTTGTGGGCGCCTCGCTTAGAGAAGCACCACTGGCTGTTTAGAGCGATACGTAGGTTATGTAACAGCGCAACCGGGAAAGGCCCTGTTGGGATGGGTTTTATTTAAGTAGCGGATACGTTTGTGGCTTTATTTAGTGTGAAGATGTAGGTAGTAGTCACCTGTTAGGAAAAAGACGATACCAAGTTGATTTAGGTTAATTTCGGGTATCACACCTGGGGAGTGACATAGAGTGGGATCAGTCATGGTGGCTGCCTTCACAGGGGTGGCTGTGGTGACGATTTCCTAGGGACTCACCAGATGGTTTTTGTTTGCCTGGTTTGAATGAGTTAGGCATTCCCCATTCGTTACGGCAGTGGCTCAGTGTCGCGTTTTCAGGTGCTCGCTCTTGCTGTATCGGCGCTTCCTGTGAGCCACAGTCTGAGACCCAATGTTCCTCACAAGGTCGAACACCCATCCCAGCTCTTCCTTGATGCTTTTAACTTCTGGCGTCTGTGTTATGTGTGTCTGTACTCAGTGTGTGCTCCCCTGTCCTCTGTTCTTTTTCTAGAAATGTGTGTCTTGTCTTCAAAGACTCTTGTGTTGTGCAAACATTGCTTCCCAAGTGTATTTTAAGTTTTACTGCAGTTTGCACACGTTTTCAGTCTCTGAAAAACTGCTAGAATATAGAGGGCGATGCAGCACGTGCTCACACCATCCTGATCTCATGAAGATACCATTTTATATTTATTAGGTTATGAGGAGTTTATATGTGCGTTAATTTCAAATATGTACTCCTATATGCCAGCTTCCTGTTGCAGCCTTTCTACTAGTGGATATGGGAATTAATGGTTACTGGGTGTTTTCAAACTTTGGTGAACAAAAGCTTTGCTGCTTCCACGGCAAGGAATAAGGAGGTTTTGGGGGGGGGCCAGGTGTTTACCTTTCCTGCCCCTGCCAACTATTTTTTTTTTCCAGACTATGGTTTTGCTTTCGGGAAACTCAGCCCAGCGTCACCATCTCCCATCTGGTCCTAATGGGCCCCAGTCAAGGAGTCTGTGCCGCGACGAGCCGCCGTGCCTCAGTTCCTGGCCTTTCTTTTAGAGCGCGGGCCAGCTGTTTTTGAGAATTTCCCTCATTTTGGCTTTGATTATTTTCCCTTGTAGTTAGATTAAACCACAGATTGCCTCTTAATGGTAGACCTCTCTGAGGCATAGTGTCCACTGTCCATGAGCTGCACCTGACCTCTTCCATTCTTATTTTGAAGGAGTTCTTGAAGAAGGTAGAAAAGGTCAGATGTAGATTTTAGGCCTGCTGCAGTCTCAGAGAAGAGGCTGGAGACACGTGAAGCAGGAGGGAGGGCTATATCAGTCACTCAGCATTCATCGGCCTCACAGGCGTCCAGCCACACTCACCTGTCCGCTGTTGCTGGTCCAGCACCGCGTAGGGCTCTGGTTCCAGAGTCAGAATGGGCACCTCTGTTTTGCAGGTCTTCTTTGTCATCCGTCTCATCGCCGGCCCTGCCGCCAACTCCCTGCCGCCCATAGTGGATCCTGACCCCCTCATCCCCTGCGACCTGATGGATGGGCGGGATGCCTTTCTCACCCTTGCAAGAGACAAGCACCTGGAGTTCTCGTCCCTCCGAAGGGCCCAGTGGTCCACCATGTGCATGCTGGTGGAGCTGCACACTCAGAGCCAGGACCGCTTCGTCTACACCTGCAATGAGTGCAAGCACCACGTGGAGACGCGCTGGCACTGCACTGTCTGCGAGGTAGGCCCCGGGTGGCAGGGTGGGGAGGGCGCTGAAGGGTGCGCGCGCCAGTGGGGGGTGCCGGAAGGCAGGTGAGCCGGCCTGGCCTCGTATTTGAGTGGTAGAACTAAAGGGGCTCTGGAGCTCAAGCAGAATATGTAAAATGTTTTTGAATGACTTCACTCTTGGGGAGTTGACCTGCACCTCTGTTTTGTTTTCCCAGGATTATGATTTGTGTATCACCTGCTATAACACTAAAAACCATGACCACAAGATGGAAAAGCTAGGGCTCGGCCTAGACGATGAGAGCAACAACCAGCAGGCTGCAGCCACCCAGAGCCCAGGAGACTCTCGCCGCCTGAGCATCCAGCGCTGCATCCAGTCTCTGGTCCACGCCTGCCAGTGCCGAAATGCCAATTGCTCCCTGCCCTCCTGCCAGAAGATGAAACGGGTTGTGCAGCACACCAAGGGTTGCAAACGGAAAACCAACGGAGGGTGCCCCATCTGCAAGCAGCTCATCGCCCTCTGCTGCTACCATGCCAAGCACTGCCAGGAGAACAAGTGCCCTGTGCCGTTCTGCCTAAACATCAAGCAAAAGCTCCGGCAGCAGCAGCTGCAGCACCGGCTCCAGCAGGCCCAGATGCTCCGCAGAAGGATGGCCAGCATGCAGCGGACTGGTGTGGTGGGGCAGCAGCAGGGCCTGCCCTCCCCAACTCCTGCCACTCCAACCACGCCGACCAGCCAACAGCCCACCACCCCACAGACGCCCCAACCCCAGCCCCCTTCTCAGCCTCAGCCCACCCCTCCCAACAGCATGCCGCCCTACTTGCCCAGGACTCAAGCTGCTGGCCCTGTGTCCCAGGGTAAAGCACCAGGCCAGGTGACCCCACCAACCCCCCCTCAGACTGCTCAGCCACCCCTTCCAGGGCCCCCACCTGCAGCAGTAGAAATGGCGATGCAGATTCAGAGGGCAGCTGAGACGCAGCGCCAGATGGCCCACGTGCAGATATTTCAAAGGCCAATCCAGCACCAGATGCCCCCGATGGCCCCCATGGGTATGAACCCACCTCCCATGGCCAGAGGCCCCAGTGGACATTTGGAGCCAGGGATGGGCCCCACCGGGATGCAGCAACAGCCGCCATGGGCCCAAGGAGCATTGTCTCAGCCCCAGCAGCTACAGCCCGGGATGCCAAGACCAGCCATGATGTCAGTGGCCCAACATGGTCAGCCCTTGAACATGGCTCCCCAGCCAGGATTGGGTCAGGTCGGTGTGAGCCCTCTCAAACCAGGCACTGTGTCTCAACAAGCCTTACAAAACCTTTTGCGGACTCTCAGGTCTCCCAGCTCTCCCCTCCAGCAGCAACAGGTGCTCAGTATCCTTCATGCCAATCCCCAGCTGTTGGCTGCATTCATCAAGCAGCGGGCTGCCAAGTACGCCAACTCAAATCCGCAACCCCTCCCTGGGCAGCCTGGCATGCCCCAGGGCCAGCCAGGGCTGCAGCCCCCTGCCATGCCAGGTCAGCAGGGGGTCCACTCCAATCCAGCCATGCAGAACATGAACCCCATGCAGGCGGGCGTCCAGAGGGCCGGCCTGCCCCAGCAGCAACCGCAGCAGCAGCTCCAGCCACCCATGGGAGGGATGAGCCCTCAGGCTCAGCAGATGAACATGAATCACAACACCATGCCTTCACAGTTCCGAGACATCTTGAGACGACAACAGATGATGCAGCAGCAGCAACAGGGGGCAGGGCCAGGAATCGGCCCTGGGATGGCCAACCACAACCAGTTCCAGCAACCCCAAGGAGTTGGCTACCCCCCACAGCAGCAGCAGCAACAGCAACGGATGCAGCATCACATGCAACAGATGCAGCAAGGGAACATGGGACAGATGGGCCAGCTCCCCCAGGCCTTGGGAGCCGAGGCAGGAGCCAGTCTGCAGGCCTACCAGCAGCGACTCCTCCAGCAACAGATGGGGTCCCCTGCTCAGCCCAACCCCATGAGCCCTCAACAGCATATGCTCCCAAATCAGGCTCAGTCCCCACACCTACAAGGCCAGCAGATCCCTTCTTCTCTCTCCAATCAAGTGCGCTCTCCCCAGCCTGTCCCTTCTCCACGGCCGCAGTCTCAGCCCCCCCACTCCAGCCCTTCCCCAAGGATGCAGCCTCAGCCTTCTCCACACCACGTCTCCCCACAGACCAGTTCTCCACACCCGGGACTGGTGGCAGCCCAGGCCAACCCCATGGAACAAGGGCATTTTGCCAGCCCGGACCAGAATCCGATGCTTTCTCAGCTCACTAGCAATCCAGGCATGGCAAACCTCCATGGTGCAAGCGCCACAGACCTGGGACTCAGCACCGATAACTCGGACTTGAATTCAAACCTCTCACAGAGTACACTAGACATACACTAGAGACACCTTGTAGTATTTTGGGAGCAAAAAAATTATTTTCTCTTAACAAGACTGTTTTGTACTGAAAACAATTTTTTTGAATCTTTCTTAGCCTAAAAGACAATTTTCCTTGGAACACATAAGAACTGTGCAGTAGCTGTTTGTGGTTTAAAGCAAACATGCAAGATGAACCTGAGGGATAATAGAATACAAAGAATATATTTTTGTTATGGCTGGTTACCTCCGGCCTTTTTTCCCTTGTGTGTGTGGTTCAAGTGTGCACTGGGAGGGGGCTGAGGTCTGTGAAGCCACCCACATGCTCCTGCCTTGCACCTCCGATAGGTTTTATTATTTTTTTTAAATTAATGAAAATATGTAATATTAATAGTTATTATTTACTGGTGCAGATGGTTGACATTTTTCCCTATTTTCCTCACTTTATGGAAGAGTAAAAGAACATTTCTAAAACCAGAGGACAAAGGGGGTTAATGTTACTTTAAAATTACATTCTATATATATATAAATATATATAAATATATATTAAAATACCAATTTTTTTTCTCTGGGTGCAAAGATGTTCATTCTTTTAAAAATGTAAAAAAAAAATTCTCTTTCCTCCCCTCAAGTCAACTTTTGTGCTCCAGAAAATTTTCTATTCCGTAAGTCTGAACGTAAAAACTTCAAGTATTAAAACAATTTGTACATGTAGAAAGAAAAATGACTTTTTCAAAATATACAGGGGCAGCTGCCAAATTGATGTATTATATACTGTGGTTCTGTTTTTCGGAAGAATTTTTTTCGTTATTTTTACATCTAACAAAGAAAAAAATTAAAAAGAGGGTAAGAAACGATTCCAGTGGGATGCTTTTAACATGCAAAATGTCCCTGGGGTTTCTTCTTTGCTTGCTTTCTTCCTCCTTCCCCTGCCCTCCCCACCCGACACACCCACACACTTTCTGTAAAACTTGAAAATAGAAAGCAAAAACCCTCAACTGTTGTAAATCATGCAATTAAAATTGATTACTTATAAATATGAACTTTGGATCACTGTATAGACTGTTAAATTTGATTTCTTATTACCTATTGTTAAATAAACTGTGTGAGACAGCTAACTTCTCGTCGTCACATCTTTGTCTCAGAAGCCATCGGTTTAAGTCCCGATGCATAGTGGTCAGCGGGAAAGGCAGCTCCAGCTCACAGCCTCCCTATAGATTTACGGGTTTATGAATGGGCTTTGGTAAATGTCTCCAAAGTTCAGAGAAAAAAGCTACTACAAGTACGAGCCAGGTGTCAGTTTTATCGATTTGAATTGATATTAATTAGCCTTTAACATCTTGCTATTATGGGACCTTCTTACATGGTCCCCTGTAGATGACCTCACGGTCCTCCAATCGACCTTACCTTACAGGGATGAAAATGAGCACCTCAGTTACCCAGTTTCTTGAAACAGCAATACTTAAACCTAGGGCTACGATACATCCATCCCTCTTCTATCACACTTGGTTTTTCCTAAGTGCCAACCAAGAAGTCAGTAGGGGCAGAGGGGGGATGAAGTAGTTGGAAAGGAAAGTGTGGAAATAAGACCTGTAAAACAGAGATTAATTAGTGAGTCCAGTACTTCTCCAGCTGTTAAAAGAACAGAGAGCCCTGGCTGGTGTAGCTCAGTGGATTGACCTCGGGCTGTGAATCAAAGAGTCGCCGGTTCAATACCCAGCCAGGGCATATGCCTGGGTTGCAGGCCAGGTCCCCAGTGGGGGCCATGTGAGAGGCAACCACACATTGATGTTTCTCTCTTCCTCCCTCTCTCTCTCTCTTTCTAAATAGTTTTACAAAAAGAACATTACTGGTCTTCCTACAATTTCATGTTAATTACATTGGCCATGAACAAGTTTGAAAAATGAGAATATTGTTTGCTGGCTGTTCAGGGATCATTTGGTGGGTCTTGTTTTGTTATAGAGCTTTATATGTGGTAGTCTGCTGAGGGCCAGAGAGAGAAAATCCAGTAGTTACTCGACTGTTTTTTTTTTTCTATTTTTATATTATCTCATCAAAAATGACCAGTATCTTAATGTGAAGTGAACTTGTACACTCTTAAGTATTTTTATTTTTAGAAAGTTTATTTTTACAGAAGGAAGGGAGGGAGAAAGGGAAACATTAATGTGTGGTTGCCTCTCACATGCCCCCCCCCCCCCACTGGGGACCTGGCCTGCAACCCAGGCATGTGCCCCGACTGGGAATTGAACCCTCGACCCTTTGGTTCACAGGCCAGCACTCAGTCCGCTGAGCCACACCAGCCAAAGCTTAAGTATTTTTAGAGCCCACCCCGGAAAAGTTACCAAGCGCACACCTGCCTCAGGTCAGTGGTCCAGCAGGTGTACATGAAGCGCCTACGTTCTGTGCCAGGCCAGACAGCGCACAAGGACTGGGTGTAGCTCCACCTTCAAGCAAGCTGTTTGGAGATCCAGAAAAGATAGGATGATGCTGAAATGGAAAACGTTAGGAGACATTAGCAGGAACAAGATTCAGCGAGTAGGGGGGAAACCTGGCCAGTGAAAACGGGGAGTTGCTGGAAAGGAGAGTATTTCAACTGGACCTTGGAGGGCAAATGGACAGGAAAAAATGGGGGAGCGAGGAGAAGTTCTGCTCCCCCACCCCTCAGAAGAGTGCAGGATCATGTCCTGTTCAGAAAAGAGCGCAGATCCACTTGGCTGAGACCAGATTGTAAAAGAGGGTGCCTGTTACAAAGAGACCCCCCCCTTTTCCTTTCTGTGACTAGGGCCCAAGGTTGATCTGACCCCTTCCCCAAAAGGGAACTTCTCCCCATTTTCAGGCAGTCAATTCCCAGTTGTCAACAGCTCTAGCCTCTGACTAGACCTCTAGGCTGGAGCGTTAGACCGCATTTCGCTGCAGTATTGTAAGGAAGGAAGGCCGGACACTTAACGTGGGGAGAAGGAAGAAAGCTGCCCTTGCCCAGACCAGAGGTAGTCCTAGGGAAGGACGACGTACAGATGATTCTAGAGTCTGGGATACAAGAAGCTGATCTCAACACTACCCCAGTGAAAAAGCTGGGAAGAGCTGAAAGCCGCAAGTCTCCAACTGGGCTGTTTGTAACGTCAGGCCTGGCTTCTGGCAGCGTTTCAGGGGCTCTCGCTGACTGACTTAGCTTCCTGGACCCGCCGCAGCAGCGGCGACTGGCGACTGGCGGGTGAGAGAACTCCAGCTGTGGCGCAACAGCTTGGTCCAGATGGCACGGCCAGTTCAAGTCAGAGTTCTTTCTGTTGGGCTCCAAACCCTTTCTTCTCCACAATCTTTTGTCTTCCGTACTGTCGAGAAGCCCCAGTGACCGCTGCCAACGAATACCTAGGACGTGCGTCCTGTCCCAAGCAAATTCAAAACACAGACTAAAAACCGAAAGCCGGGAGGGGGCTGTGGAGTCAAAGGTAAGCTCTCCAGGCTCCTCTTACAACCGAGGACACGGACTTCCGGACGGAAGGTTTCCTGGAATGTTAGGTCCATGATGACGTCCCTTGAAAGAGCACATAGGCCAACGTTGAAAAGAATAAACTATTTAGGAATGAACTTAGCAGAAGAATTGCAAGGCTTGTGCACTGAAAACTGCAGAACATCACTGAAAGAAATCCAAGGCCTAAATAAATGAAAACATTCATCAATGCAAAGACCTAACGTTAATAAAGTACCCCTCCCCATATTGATCTAGAAATTCAGTGAAATCCCTATCAATACATCTGCTGGCTGTTTTTTGTTTTTCTTTGGGAGAAATGGACACTTGCTGATTTTCAAACTCACATGGAAATGCAAAGAAGCAAAAGTAACCAAAACAATCTTGGAAGTATAAATTTGCTGAACTTACCCTTCCCAATTTCAAAACAAACTACAGTGCTAAAATAATCAAGACTATTGCCCTGTCTGGTGTAGTTTAGTGGATTGAGTGCCAGGCTGCGGACCAAAGGGTCACCAGTTCGATTTCCAGTCAGGACACATGCCTGGGTTGCAGGTCAGGTCCCCAGATGGGGGCGCACAAGAGGCAACCACACACTGATGCTTCTCTTCCGCTTCTCCCTCCCTCCCCCTCTCTCTAAAACTAAATAAAATCTTAAAAAAAAAAAAAGACTATAGCAGTGGCATAAAAACAGACATTTAAATCAGTGGAACAGAGTCCAGATATGGAATAGAGTCCATATATTTATGGCCAACTGATTTTCAATAAGGATGCCAAGACAACCCAATGGAAAAACAAAGTCTTTTCAACAAATAGTGCTGGGACATCTAGATACCGGCATTCAAAAGAATGAAGTTGGACTTTTAACTCAAACCAAATATAAAAATTAACCTAAATGTAAGAGCTAAAACTATAAAAATACCTAAGAAAATGGGTATAAATCTGCATGACCTTGGATTAGGCAACGGTCACTTACCTATGCCACCTACAGCTCAAGCAACAAAGAAACCTGACTTCATCAAAATGAGAAGCTTTTGTGCATCAAAGGACACTGTCAGGAAAGTGAAAAGACAGCCCACAGGAGAGAGTCTGTGTGTCCAGACGATACAAAAATTCTGACACTTAATAGAAAAAAAAAAAAAAAGCCCAGTGAAAAAGTAGGCAAAGGATTTCAATAAATATTTCTCCAAAGATGACATACAAGTGGCCCAACACACAGGCGGAAAGATGCTCAACATCGTTAGTCGTTAGGGAAGTGCTAGTAACCGAAAGCACAACAAAATGCCACTCCACACCTGCTGGATGACTGTAACCAAAAAGACAGATGACAGGGGCTGCTCAGGAAGCGGTGAAACTGGGACCCTCAAATGCACCCGGCAGGAATGTAAAATGGTGCAGCCACATGTGGAAACGAGCAGCTCCATTAAAACGTTAACCATTTGTGTTTGTAAGGATGAATTGCACACTGAAGACAGTTTATTCCAATACATATTTGTCTGTGGCATAAAAAAAGAAATTATAAAGAGAGTTGCTGTATGACCTAGCAATTCCACTCCTTCATTTATATCCGAGAGAAATGAAACCATGTTCACACAAAAACTTGTGCACAAATGTTCATGCCGGCATCGTTCATAAGGTTGAAATAATAGCTCAAATGCGCATTACCTGCTCAGTGGAGAGCCACACGATGGACCGTTATTCAACCCCTAAAAGGAGTGAAGTACTTCTGCAACAACATGGATGAACTTTGAAAACATTCTGATCCGTGAAGGCAGACGCAAAAGGCCACATATTGTGTAGTTCCATTCACAGAAAATGTCCAGAAGAGGCCCTGGCTTGATAGCGCAGGTGGTTCGAGCGTCACCCTAATAACCCAGTGTTGCAGGTTCACTCCCTAGTCAGGGCACATACAACAAATCAACCAGTGAACGCATAAATAAGTGGAACAACAAATCGATATTTCTCTCTCTTCCTCTCTCTCTGAAATAAGTTTTAATAATTTCAAAATTGTTTAAAAGTCCAGAATAAACAAACCCAGAGACAAAAAGTAATTTAGTGGTTGCCAGGGGCTGGACAAAGGGGAAAGTGAGGAGTGACTACGAATGGGTACAGGGTTTCTTTCTGGGGTGTGAGAATGTTCTGGAATTACTGGTGATGATTACACAACTCTGAAGATACTAAGAAACATTGAACTGTAAGCCTTAAAAGGGCAAACTTTATGGTATGTGAATTACAGCACAATTAACCGGAAAGGACGCAACATCAGCCGGCTGGCTGCCCAGGACACGGCTGCATTGGGGGCCACTTCACGAGAGCCCCGCCTGAAGTTCCAGGGTGTTCAGCCTGTAGGCGGGAAGCCTGGAGAGCCCAAAAGGGTGGTTTGAAGGACCACTAAGAAGAGGAAGACCTGTTCTTAGTTGTAGGTTGGGCAAAATTTGCCCCAGGAGAGGCAGGTTTGCCTCGGATGTGATGAGTTTCCGCTGAGAGTGGAACAAACCAAGGGATCTCTAAGATCACCTGCAGTCTTTGATGAGGATCTATAGAGGAAAAAAATGGATAATACACTTAATAAATTAAATGCAATGATCTTACCTAAGCCTGATATGTACAAGGGGAAATTTTATCATCCTTCCCTCTTACTCACTACACAGAAATTAACCCCAAAGGTAGAATAAGCAGCAGACGAACACCTGACCATCACCCTGACCATGACATCAGCCTTTCCCATCTGTGAAGCATCTAAGGCCCACTGTGCACGCTAAGCTCTGGAGACAACAGAAGGGAGAATGAAGAAAGACAAAGAGATGAACTATACACACTGTCAGAGGATGTTGGGAACCTCCCTGACTGGTATCAGAAGCTGTAACGCCCGCCTAGGCTAAGGCTAAGGGAACACCCTTGGAACCATAAGCCAGCAAGGAGACAAAAGCTTATCTCTCTGGCAGGAATGCTGCTTCTGCTGCTTTATTCATAACTGAACCCCAAAAAGCTTGGTCGGTTAGCCAAAGACGGGTAAGATTCCCCATGGGGAGAACGACCTAAGACAGGCACGATCACTTTGGGAGGCCCCCCAAAAGAAGGATTTGGGGGACTGCAGCAAAAGTGGGTGATGGACCCTCGCTCCTCGGCTTTGACATAGCCTGAGTTCTCATCCTCTGGGAGAAAAACTCCTTATCTCTTGGTTGCCTTAGTTCCCGTGCTCCACCTAAGCCTGAAACAATGACAGGGTGGTGCCGCCATGTGCTGAAAAGGGCGGATTCCCCAGGTGATCAGGCCTAAAAAAGAACATGTAAATTACTGTGAAACCTTCTTTGTTTAGAATGCTCTCAGTTGAATGAGAGGGGTCCAAGGAGGAAGTTTGTTCCTCAAAGTCTTACAGCTGTTTGACCCCGACTCAATAGACCAGCAGAGTTCCTTGTTTTCTATAGTTCCTTACTTCCCCCTGATAAGTACTGTACTTTACCTGAATTATTATGCAAAATGAGCCCAATACAAGCAGGTACAGATGGTAAATCGGCGCGCTCCCCACTAGGGGGGGTGGCCATTTCGTCCCTACCTCCCCACAGAAACTAGTTTGTCTCTGTGCATGTGTTTTTTCTCGCGTGTTATCGGCGAGCCATCCACAGCGTTCCGTGGTCACTGCTGGCCAATGACCCACGTGCAACAAGAGGAAACCATAAAGTCAAAAGCTTTGGGGAGCCCCCTAAGTGTCAGCCAACAGATGCATAAATTTAAAATTGTGATACACATTTTTGATTTATGCAACTGTTGTGGAAATTGTGGAAATCCTGCCATTTGCAGCAACATGGATGGGCCCTGAGGGCATTATGCTAGGAGAGATGAGTCAGACAGAAAAAAAAAAAAAACAAATACTAAATGATACAATGATATGCGGAATCGAAAAAAGCCAAAATCATAAAATGGACAATGGCGGTTACCAGGGGCTGGCAGTAGGCGAATTGGGGATACCTTCTTTAAGGGTACACACTTGGAAATAGTAAATAAATAAGTTCTAGATCTCTAATGCACGGTGTAATGATTATAGTCAATCGTACCATAAACTTCAAAGGTGCGAAGAGGCTACTCCTAGTTGTCTCATCTGTGAAATGGGGATGACACTGTCCTCGCTGAGTGGCTGTAAAGATAAGTGAGTCAATCGGTGAGGATTTCCAGGAATTAGGACCCTTGCATGTGGCTAGTGAGAATGGAAAATGACGCAGCCACTGTGGAAGCAGTATGGTGGGTCCTCGAACAGTGAACATGGGATTACCACACGACCCAGCAGTTCCCCTTCTGAGCACATACACTCGACAGTGAAAGCAGGGACTTGCACAGATATTTGTACGCCACTGTTCACGGCAACATTATTCACAGTAGTCAGAAGGTGGAAACATCCCAAATGTCATCAACCGGTGAATGGGTATGCAAAATGTGGTGCATACATATGACCATTATTCCTCAAAAAGGAAGGCATTTCTGACACGTGTTATGACACAGATGAACCTTGAAAACATCATGCTAAGTGAAAAAACCAGACACACAAGGACCAACAGTGTATGATATCACAACACATGTGAGATACCTAGAGCAGTCCAGTTCACACAGGCAGAAAGTAGAATGCTGGTTTTGGGGGGCTGGGGACAGAGGACTGGGGGTTGTTATTTAATGGGGACAGAGTTTGTTTGGCTTGGCCTGCAATGTGAATGTCCTTAATGCCACTGAATTATACACTTAAAAATTGTTAAGCCCTGGCTGGTGTAGCTCAGTGGATTGAGCGCGGGCTGGGAACCAAAGTGTCCCAGGTTCGATTCCCAGCCAGGGTACATGCCTGGGTTGCAGGCCATAACCCCCAGCAACCGCACATTGATGTTTCTCTCTCTCTCTCTCTCTATCTCTCTCTATCTCTCTCTATCTCTCTCTCCCTCCCTCCCCTCTCTAAAAATAAATAAATAAAATCTTAAAAAAATATATGTAGGATTTAAAAAAAAATTGTTAGAATGGTAAATGTTATGTTTTGTATGTTTTAGCACAATAAAACGATTACGTAAAATTGTGCTAATGAAAATATGTTCTGAACTGGAAAGCACGGATGTGTATATTATGCCATTTCTTTCCCTCTGGGTTGCTGTCAGTCAGTTAGTCAAAAGGAGCCAACTTACATATCAATTCCTATAAGGATGATGGAGAGATTTCTGGCCAGGAATTCTGGGCTTCCCTTCTAGTCCCCACACTAAAGGGGACCTGGTGGAATAGGGCAGAGACGGTCGTTTGTGTCCTGGCAGCAGGACGAGCACCGAAGATGGCCTAGCGACAGAGGCTCCGTGAGAGGAAGCAGCAGCTGGTGACTTAGGATGGTGGCCTCCTGGTTACACAGGACAGTAGCCTCCAGGCCACAGGGCTACCAGGTGGTCATTGGCAGAAAAACAAAAACAAAATGTAGGAAAGAAAGAAAGCACAGCTCATCTAAAGAGTGTGAGACTGGACATTCCTGTCCATGCAGCAAATACCACGCTGGAAGGTAAGGCACAGGCCTGTGCTGAACGCGGTCCAGAGAGTGGGGTTTGGGAGGAGACCCGCATCACTCCAGAGACACGAACGAGAGATGGAAAGTAGTGTCTGAAGTGGAGAATTCACCGAATGGGGTTAACGGAAGAGCAAACCCCGAAGGAAATGGTGGTTGGTGAATTCATTTTATTTAATGTCATGGAATGTTTATTTATTTATTTATTTATTTATTTTTAGAGAGGAGGGAAGGAGGGAGAAAGGGAAGGAGAGAAACATTGATCCCTTCCCTCTCACATGCCCCTCACCTGGGGACCTGGCCCGCAGCCCAGGCCTGTGCCCTGACCAGGAAGCAACCACTGACCTTTCAGTTCACAGGCCGGTGCTCAGTCCACTGAGCCACACCGGCAAAGGCAATGATGGGTGAATGTAAATATTAAGACGATGGAAACTATCTAAAATAAATCAGAAAAAAAGAAGACTGAAGGAAATTAACAGGGCCTCTGTGGGGCAATATCAAGCAATCTAACATGTGCATAATTAAAGTTCCAGCAAAAACGGGGAAGGGAAAAAAATTTTTTTTGGTGTATGGACTCATTTCCATTCCATTGATTCCTGCACATGCCGTGGCCAGGGATCAAACCCTCAACCTGGGTGTTTCCGGACAATGCTCTAACCCACTGAGTCATCCTGTGGGGCCGGAAAAAATTTTAATGACGCAAGTTTCCAAATTGGATGAAAACCATAAGTTCACTGATCGAAGAAGCTCAATGGGCCCAAAGGGGAATAAACACATAGAAAAGCAGACCACAGTCGAAGAACGTGTACAGAGGACCCACGGACCTGGACAGCAGCGAACAGGGCACTGACTGTGGGAGACCAGGGTGGGCTGGGTGGGGGGTCAAAAGGGGAAAACATTGGACAACTGTAATAGAATAAACAATAAAAAAATGGTTTACACAAAAAAGAGAGAGAGAAATCATACCAAGACCAATTATAATAAAATTATTGAAAAACAGTACTGAAGAGAAAGCCTTAAAAGCAGCCAGAAGATATAGATACATTATAGAACAAAGATAACTGTAAATTTATCATCCAAACTATGCAACTAAGCCCTGGCTGGCATAGCTCAGTGGATTGAGCACGGGCTGGGAACCAAAGTGTCACAGGTTTGATTCCCAGTCAGGGCACATGCCTGGGTGGCCAGGCCATGACCCCCAGCAACCGCACATTGATGTTTCTCTCTCTCTCTCTTTCTCCCTCCCTTTCTTCTCTAAAAATAAATAAATAAAATCTTAAAAAAAAAAAACTATGCAACTAGAAAACAAGGGAAAAACAAAAACAAAACAAAAAAACCTGTCAACCTAGAATTCTACAACCAGAGAAAATAACCTTCAAAAATGAAGGCAAGTAGATTTGTCAAATGGAATTTTTTAAATTACTAAATTAATGCAAAAGATCACAGGGCAAAGGACAAAAGATAATAAAAAAAAGAAAAACAAATAGCAAGATGTAAGATTTAAACTCAATCATAATAATTACAGTAAACTCCAATGTCCCAAAGTCTCCAATTAAAAGACAGACATTATCAGGTTGGATTTTTAAAAAGACAAGACCCAACTATATGCTCTCCATTAGAAACCTACTTTAAATGGAAAGACACGGGTTAATGGGAAAAGACAGGAAAAGTTACACATGCAAATGTTAAACAAAAGAGAACTGGAATGGCAACATTAATATCAGAAAAAGTAGACTTCAGAACAAAGAAAATCATCAGGGATAAAGGAGGGTATTTCCTCACGATAAAGGTGTCAATTCATCATGATGTAACCACCCTAATGTGTATGCCAGTGTATCTGACAACTTATAACATAAATTTTTTATAACATAAATTTTATGTGAAATGGAAATATTCCTTGAAACACAAAATTACCAAAACTGATACAAAAAATAGAAAATATAAATAGTTCTAAATCCATTTAAGAAATGAAATTTATAGTTAAAACCTTCCCACAAACAAAATTTCAGGCCGAGGTTACTACACTGATGGGTTCTACCAAACATATAAGGAGGAAATAAGATAAATCATACACAAATTCTTTTTTTAAAAAAAGCAGGAACACTTCTCAACTCATTTTATGAAATCAACAGTACCCTGATACCAAAATTTTTTTAAAGTTATTTAAAAAACTAAAGACCAATTGCCCTCATGAACAAAGATGTAAAAATCCTAAGCAAAATATCGGCACATAAAGTCCAGTAATGTATTAAAAATATTATGTCATGATCAAATGGGGTTTATCCCAAGAATTCAAGGTTGGCTGAATATTCCAAATCAGTTTAACCCACCACATTAACAGAGTGAAGGAGACAACAAATACAATCATCTCGCTAGATCACCCATTCGTAATAAGAAACCTTCAGCAAACTGGAAGCAGAAGCGAACTCCCAAGCTGAAAGGAACATTTAGGGAACGCCCACAGCCAACGTCACGTGTTCCGTGAAGACCACACGCCTTCTCCCTGAGCTCAGGAAGGAGCGCTCGCTCTCTCTCTCTCTCTCTCTGTCTCTTTCTCCCTCCCTTCTCTCTTTAAAAATAAATAAAATCTTAAAACAAAGTACAGATTGTCAGTTACAGAACAGTCGGGGGGATGTAAAGTACAGCGTAGGGCAGGGGTATCAAACTCATTTTCACCGGGGGCCACATCAGCCTCGAGGTTGCCTTCAAAGGGCCGAATGTAATTTCAACTCCTTAACAGTTAAGGAGCCGTTACATGTATACAGTCCTAAAATTATTTCAGCCTTTTGAAGGCCACCACAAGGTTGACGTGGCCCCCGGTGAAAATGAGTTTCACACCCCTGGCCTAGGGAGTATAGTCAGTAATATTCTAATAACTATGTAGGGTGTCAGAGAAGCATGAGATTTAACAAAATGATCACTGACTACTGGGTGTACACCTGAAGTATAATACCGTACACGTCAACGGTAACTGAAAAATAAAACATGACTAAATGGCACAGAAATGAATAGCACACACAGAGGAAAGACCACATAAGGACACAGTGAGAAGGTGGCCACCTGCCAGTCAAAGAAAGAGGCCTTGGGGGAAACATACCTGCCGGCACTTTAATCTTGGGCTTCTAGCCGCTGGAGCTGTGAGAAAATTAAATGCTGTTGTACAAGCCCCTCAGCCTGCGGTATCTTGTTACAGCAGCCCAGCAAACAAACACCCTAGGTTTCCCCTAGGATTTTAAAGCCCCCTGCAGCACCCCTGTGAGCTCTCCGCCATGCCTTGGAGCATGTCAACACCCAGTTAGAGAAGCACACACCTGAGGGCTCAAATATTGCATGAGTGTGACCCTGCTCAAACCACTAACGGAGATAAATGAACACATCGCTAGGGTAGTAAGTCAGCTAGGAAATTTCTTTCAGCATAAACAAACATTTGGGCTCTGATCACACACCTAATTCTTTGCTATAGAACAGACATTAATCACCAGTTAGAAGAATTGCCCTAGGCCAATGATTGAGGTAACTAGTTGGGAGGTGGTTGCCTTAGTATAGGAGGAAGCTGATTATGACCTGGACAGAAGGGTGGCAGTGGGAATGCAGAAAAGTAGACATATCGGGACTAGTGTGACTCCGTGGGCTGGGCATTGCCCAGCAGAGCCAAGGTCACGGGTTCGATTCTTGGTCAGGCACATGCCTGAGTTGCAGGTTCAATCCCCTAATGGGGCACGTATGAGAAGCAATTGATTGACGTTTCTCTCTCACACTGATGTTTCTCTCTCGTTCTTTCTCCCTCCCTTCCCCTCTCTCTAAAAACAAATACATAAAATCTTTTTAAAAAATAAAGAAAAGCAACCCTGGCTAGTGTGGCTCGGTAAACTGAGTGTCGGCCTGCGAACTGAAAGGTCACCAGTTCGATTCCCTGTCAGGGCACAAGTGGGCCAGGCCCCTAGTGCGGGTGGTGAAGGGCCTCGGATCGCTGATTCTCTCGCACGTCAGTGTTTCTCTCCCTCTCCTCCCTGCCTTCCCCTCTCTCTAAAAGTAAATAAACAAAATCTTCAAAAAAAGAGGAAATTAGACACACTGGGATATGTTTTGAGGTTGAGAAGTAGTTGTGACTCAGAACTTGCAGACGGATGGTGAGCTGGAGGGAGCAGAATCCAGGATGGACTCCCCAGTGTCTGGTTCTAACGGAGTTATATTTCTATGGCGAACACACTTTCATTCCACAACTTGTACTCAAAGCCTGCTGCATGTCAGGCTGTATCAAGGTGCTGGGACACAGATGTGGGAAAAATAAGGTTTCTGCTGTTGCTTAAGTGTGTGGATGTCAGAGCTGGACTGCCTGGGTTCAAGCCCCAGCTCTGCACTTACTAGCTGTGTGACTTAGGGCGAGTGCCTCCAACCACTGAAGACTCAGTTCTCTCACCTATAAAATGGGGATAATAAAGGCACCCGCCTCCCATGAAACCTGTTAAAAGTATTAAATAAGTTAATATATTAAAGCACTGAGAATGGTGCCTGACAAGTGTAAGCATTCTGTGAGTTTCAGCTATTCCCGTCTAGGGAGCTTTCACTGCAAGGGAAGCAGGTGGGAAATGACAGACAATATTGTATCACAATAAGTTCATTGAAGAAAATTAAAAAGGTGATGAAGAACTTCATGAACTACTTTACACTGGATGCTCAGGAAAGGGCTTTCTAAGATGACATTTTTTAAAATTTTTATTTACTTATTTGTTTATTTTAAGATTTTATTTATTTATTTTTAGAGAGGGAAGGGAGGGAGATAGAGAGAAACATCAATGTGCGGTTGCTGGGGGCCGTGCCCTGCAACCCAGGCATGTGCCCTGACTGGGAATCGAACCTGCGATGCTTTGGTTCGCAGCCCGCACTCGATCCACTGAGCTACGCCAGCCAGGGCTTATTTATTTATTTATTTTTAGAGAGAGGAGAAGGGAGGAGAAAGAGAAGGAGAGAAACATCGATGTGTGAGAGAAGCATCGATCCACTGCCTCTCGAATGCGCTCTGACTGGGGATTGAACCTGCAACCCAGCCGTGTGCCCTGACTGGGGATGGAACCTACGACCTTTCGCTTTGTGGGACGATGCCCAACCCACTGAGCCACACTGGTCAGGGCAAGATGACATTTAAACTACGACTTAAATGGCGAGAAGAAGCCGGACAGGAGCATATCCAGGAATAGAATATTCTAGAAGGAAACAAGTATAAATTCCCTCAGGCAAGAACCAGCTTGGAATGTTCCAGTGACAGAAAGAAGGGCAGTAGGGCCGGCAATCAGTGAGAGAGGGAGGGGTTTATGCCCAATGAAGCTGGCAAGGCTGACAGTTAACAGATCAAGGTAGGGAGTTCAATTTTAAGAGCTATGAGGAGCCAGGCACGTTTTAGGAGGAAAGTGACACGGTTTGACTTACATTTTAAGAGATCACGAACAGGCTTGGGGGGCGGGGCAAGCGAGGACACAGGGAAGCTAGTCAGGAGACCACTGCAGGACTGCAGGCAAGGATGATGGTGACTTCACCTGAGTGGCAGGGAACAGGTAAGAGGACAGATCCGGGGTGTGTCTTAGATACAGCGTCAACCAGACTTGTCCTTCCACGGGGCGCAGACCTGGGTATTCTGCCCGACACCAGTCACAGGTGTGGAAGTCTGTGGAGCGGGTTTGGGTTTGCGGCCCGAGAGCTGGAGATTCAGACGGATGATGCAAGTTCTGGCTCCACGGCTCTGTGACCTCACCCAGTCACCTCCCAGCTCCTCCCCTGCCTGCAAAACGGGGACAACCGTGCTTAGCTCAAAGGGTGGCTGTGGAAGGTGTTAAGGTAATGCACGCAAAGCACTTCACACGGCATCTGGCCACACAGAAAGCTCCATGCGCGTTAGCTGTGATCATCTGTATCAGTTACTGGACATTTCCACATTCGTTCCATTGCACTAACTGCAAGAGTTCTTTTCCTGGCCTCCCTGCCCCCGGTTCCACCTGCTCCGGTCCGTCCTCAGCATTACCCGAAACACAACTCAGTCCTCCCGCTGCCTTTTCATTAACAGTGCAACGGCTCCCACTGCCTACGGATGAAAGTCCTAATGTTTTAGAGGAACATCCAAGGTCCTTCCTGCAGGGGCAGCCTCTTCCACGTCCTCACCTGCAGCCACACGACGTTATTCCCGTTCCCTAAAAAAACCCAACGTTCCTACTGACCGTGCTTTTACATATGCTGTTTCCTCTGCCGAAGAATCCTTTCCCCTTGTGGACTCCTTCAACGATCACCCTCTTGTCAAGACTCAGTGTGAACATCACTTACCTGAGCACCTCCCCTTCCCCTGCTCCCTCCTGTTCATGATTGTTCCCCACACACAGTCCCAGTGCTGCGCTGGTGGCTCCGCAAGGACCCGTCACCTCCACCCATGCCCTCCCAAGGGCAGGCGCTGGGATGGCAGCTGTGTGATCACTGTGCTGGGCTCCCGGACCGCGCCCCTCCGCCCCGCCCACAGCGGCCACTCAGCAAACAAACACTTGATGAGTGGGTGGAGGACAATGTGGGAGACCCGTACGGACACACCTCCTCTGGGGAGTCCGTTTGGTCTCTCACTGGTGGTCTCCTCCGGGAGGCTTTACCCCGACACGGTTAGGACCAAGGGCGTTGGAATCAGGAAGAAATGCACAGGGACACGAGCCCCACGACATACTCACTGTGTTATCCTGAATCCGTTACTTAGCCCAAGACTCAGTTTCTTAAATCACTGCACGTGGACCGCCGTGGTGGAGCGCTGCCCCGGGAGAAGCTCGAGCCCTTCCCAGATGCTCAAGCTGAGTCTGGAGGGAAGAGACTGAGGGTTTCCCAGGCAGGCGAGACGGGAGCAGGGGCCCAGGACCGCACACGCAAAGGCACTGGGATGACCCGGCCTTTACCCAAAGACCAGCAACCAGCTGTGGATGGCTCGCACGCAGGGAATGTGCCGGCCGGCCGTGTGGGGAGAGGCTGGAGGGCGGGCGGGTTCTAAGCGTGCTGGGACTTGACTTGGTAAGAGAGGGAAATCTAAAGGGGTTTATTTTTTTTTAGCTTTTATTGAGGTCCCGTGTGTATCCCATATAATCCATCTCTTTTCTATGTGCGGTTCAGGGATTTTGAGTAACACACAGTGCGGTGCGGCCATCACCACAATCTGGTTTTAGACTTCATCACCGGGGGGAGAGCCCTCCTCTCTGCTCGGGGCCCATTCCCAGCTCCATGCCAGGCAGCCCTGGTCTGCTCCTGGCTGTGCAAATAAATACCTTTCCGTGAAAGGCAGGGGGGAAACACCTGATCAGATTTATATATGTGTTAAACATCACTCACAGCTGTGGAGGCCAGCTGCAGGGCGGGGGGGGCGGGTGCAGGGGGGCGGGGTTCAGACTGAAGGCCGCCCCTGACAATGTTCCCCGCAGTGCTCAGGTGTAAGCCGCACTCGACAAACCCCCTTTCTTACTGGCCATGGTGGAATGTCCACAGGCTCGTTTGTACGCAATGTGTCATTTGCCCAAGCATCAGATCAATGATTAGTTCCACGAGTCAATACTGCAAGCAGCTATCACAGGGAACCGGTGGCACTTTCGGGTTTAACTGTCATCGGATCCGGAGAAGAAAATGCTCTTGCAATTCCATTTGTTACCTAAGGGCTGCGCTGTTGTTTCGTACCACTCTTGTTGACATCTCAGGAGGGCATGAAAGGTGCTGCCCTGGCAGGTGTGGCTCAGAGGACTGAGTGCCGGCCTGGGGACCGAAAGGTCACCAGTCCCATTCCCCGTCAGGGCCCAGGCCTGGGCTGAGGGCCGGGTCTCCAGCTGGGGGCGGGCAAGAGGCAAACAATCGACATCTCTCAAACCAGCGTTTCTCTCCCTCTCTTTCTCCCCACTTTCCCCTTTACCCAGAAATAAATATATAAAATCTGTAAATAGAAATAAACAACATTTTTAAAAAGGGAATTGCCACTTCTGGCACCCCCGAGGCACCACATCACATTTAGAAAGGTCACTCTGACAGAATAACAATGGATTTACCAATGCTCATTTTCCTGGGCTGTGTGGGCTACACATTTTTTAAAGCCTCAATAATCGATTTCAAGGTGATCAGCTGAAATGAGCAAAAAGCCTGGTGGGTTGTCATGAGGATTAAATAAAATACTCAGAAGCTCCTGGCATAAAGAGATGTTCATTAAATATCTGCGGACTCTGAACCTGGACCAACAATATGAAAGGAGCTATGTAGTGCCGAGTTTTTTCGGCACCAACAGGGTTTGTTGATCTAACCTGCCTAAGCTTAAGTCTCCTCATTCTAAACAAGGTAAGAGCTCCTCCTGCCTTTTAAGTTTGTTTAGAGGCTGAACGAGGTTCCAGGACAGGTGAACATACTTAGCCCGGAAAACACCTGGCACACATCACGGGCACGTGAGGACACACGTGGCCCGCTTCCCTCCCACAGGCCTCTGGGGACCGAAAAACACAGCATCTCCCCTCGGACCCGTCAGCATCCGCGGTGACGGGCTGCCCCCTGGGTGACCTCCCTGCCTGTGCTGTTAGTATATACAACCCTCAAAAATGGACACTGGCCCTGGCTGGCGTAGCTCAGTGGATTGAGTGTGGGCTGGGAACCAAAGTGTCCCAGGTTCGATTCCCAGTCAGGGTACATTGCTGGGTTGCAGGCCAGAAACCCCAGCAACCACACATTGATGTTTCCCTCTCTCTCTTTCTTTCTCTCTCTCTCTCTCTCTCTCTCTCTCTCTCTCTCTCTCTCCCCCTCCCCCCTCTCAAAAAAAAAAAAAAAAAAAAAAAGTAAAAAAAAAATGGACACTGGACAGGCATCTGCCAATTAACGTTATACATCCAGACATGGTGTCACCAAATTAAATGTTATTATTCTGTAAATAAACAATTTCAGCTCCAGCCCTAGCCTGATAGCTCAGTTAGTGAGAACGTCCTCTTGTCCTCTTGATATGACCAGGTTGCGGATTCGATCCCTGGTCAGGGCACATACAAGAAGCAACCAATGAATGCATTAATAAGTGGAACGACAAAGCAATGTCTCTCTCTCCCTCCCTCTCTCCCCCCACCTCACATCAATAAATAAGAATTTAAGAAAAAACAATTTCAGTTCCTTTAACTAAGACTTCAAATCCCTACTTACATTTCTCACGGTCCTTCCAATAATTTGCTAGAAGACAGACCTGTCCATGGAAAGGACAAAATCATTCTTTACCACCAATGCTCTCAAAATAATTCTCGCTTCGAAAACTCAACACTCAACTGGAATTTTCAGAATTCAGTCAACCCCCACCCACCCAACTACCTGCCAGTTTTGACTTTGCCTAAAGGACTTTTCATAGTGGGTCCAGCCCAAATCACAAAGAAACTTTAAAAAAATAATAATAGTTAAAACTGCTTTGTCCTGATAATCCGGGTTGCCGGGATACGGTGCTTGGTAGTTGGGGAGGGGCACGCAGACCCAGCGGAAGTATTGTTTTAAACAGGTAGCTAGGAGCTCAGACGATGAGGTCACAGGGTGGCTGTTTCAGAACTTCGTGCTCATCCCAGGCAGTTATCCCCCAAAACTTTGGACTCTTTCAGGAGTACTGCTCTGTCACTGCTCCCTGACCTAATACACCTCTGCAGGACATAACCTCTTCATCTGTAGAAGGCGGCTGATAAAAACGCGTACTTGGTAAGTTAAACGCGAGGCATTGTCTGTGGCAACGCCACTGAAAGTGCTTTACACATCGGAAAGCACCACTTACATTCCAGCCTTAGTTTCCCCAAGTCCAGCCCTTGCTGTGGAAGAGGAAAACAAGGCCTGGGAAGAGCAAACGTCTCCCCAAGGTCCTAGAGAATTAGGGCCGAGCTCGCTCAGTGATCTCCATCCGTCAAACCCTTCCCCGTCCTTAAAGTACCACGCGTTTTCCTCACCCTAGCCTTGCGGGCCAAGGGCCACACGTCCCAGGTTCGCATCCCAGGTCTGCCGCGGTCATCATCCCAGGACACCAGCTCGTGCCCCGTGTGCCCTGGCTGCCACCAGGCAGGAAGGAAGGCGTGGTGACCGGGCCAGGCCGGCCTGGGTGCTAATAATGGCAGTTACCCTTGGTCAGCCCAGTTATCGAACACTCCCTTTCCTGGTGTCTGCCCGCGCTGCGGCGGCAATCGAGGCCAGAATACTAGGAGCGCTCGCTCCGCGCCGGGCATGGCGCTAATTGCTCTGGCCCGGCGCTGCAACAGCGCTCCCCACACTGCCGTCGCTGGTCCCCCAGACTGGACCCGGCTGGTCAGCAGTCCGAGCGAGCTGCGATCCGGCTAGCGCGGGCAGGAACTCTGCCTTCCAGACTTCGGGGAAGTGTGGGGAGTACGGGGTGGCGGGGTGGGGGAGTGGAGGGCGCCGAGCGCGCACGTGCTGGGGGCGGGGCGGGGCAGAACGGCCGGCGGTTGGAGTTCGGACCCCGCGCGCACCGCCGAACCCTTGACTGTCGGGCCCCGCGCTGGGGCAGGTGGTTGGCAGGGATAGGGGGAGGGAGTGGGGGGGGGGGGGGGGGGGGGGGGGGGGGGGTGCAAGCCCCTCTGACCTCCGCCTGCACCCCAACCCCTACCAAGGGAGGGCTAGGGTCTGGAGCCACGCGGTATCAGCCCGTGTTGGCGCGGAGGCGAGCTGCCCAGGGCCGCAGGGGGCAGGCCGGCAGCCACAGCAGTCAGCAGCCTGCCGGCCCGCGGTGTGCACCTGAAGGCGCCGGCCTCCTTTCCTTTAGGTCGTATCGGAGTGGAAGCCCCTTGAGAGCAGGAGCTGTGCCCTTCTCTTGTTTTCTCGTTCACTGCTTCCTCCCCAAAGGTCTTCTATAGTAACTGGGGGAAGGCCAGGCAGGAGTGAGTGATGTGATAAAGAGCACCCAGCCTGTAACTCACGGAAGCTGGGGAGTTATTGGATCCAGTTTACGGCACAGGATGGGAGAAGAAGCCAGCTAGGCGGCTTCAGTGGAGTCCATTCTCCACAAAGCAGGCGGAGAGGGAGCAATTAAAACATAATCTAAGCCCTGGCTGGCGTAGCTCAGGGGACTGAGTGCGGGCTGCGAACCAAAGCATCGCAGGTTCGATTCCCAGTCAGGGCACATGCCTGGGTTGCAGGCCATGGCCCCCAGCAACCGCACATGGATGTTTCTCTTTCTCTCTCTCTCTCCCTTCCCTCTCTAAAAATAAATAAATAAAATCTTTTTTTTTTAAATTAAGTTCTCCCCCTCTTTAAAAAAAAAAACACAATCTAACCAACTCACAGTTTAAAATCTTTCAAAGGTTTCCCATATAATCCCCTGCCACTGGAGCGGCTCACCTCTCGCCTGAAACTCCGTACTTCTGCCTGGACTGCCCTTTCCCTCCGCTCCTAAGTGGCTCCTTCACATCCTGCAAGCCAGGGAAGTTTGCTTCTTAGGTAGCAGGCCTTCTCTGGGCATCCAGGACTGGGCTCTGCCTTCCCCCTTTCTCCAGCACAGTGCCCTGCTGAATTCCTTCCCAGTGGGAAGTAGCTGTTTTCTCGGACTCCCTGCAAGAGACAGTCAACAACTTCCTGTATCTTCTCAGAGTCTAGCACGGTGCCTGGGACACAGTAGGCACTCAATAAATGCTCGATCAGTGAGATGATTTGCCATGAGCAGATGCTCTACCTGTGAGATTCATGGTTGCTCTTTTATAGAAAATTAAAACATGAAGCAACTCGTAAAGGATATTCTTGGCTGGGTTACTCTTCTGGTCGCTGCCACGGGAGTGTCTCACGGGATGAGAAGAACTACCATTTACCGCACCCAGCAGGTGGCAAGCACTGCACGTTGGTTATTCCTCGTTTTCACAACAGCCCAGTGGGGTGCGCCCGTTACTCCCATTTTGCAGATTAAAACCTAGACTCCATTTGTTTATCACGTTTGATGGTCAGTCTTGAATTGTTTACTGCACTTTGAGATGGTGGAATTTTTCGAGTTGAGTGAGATTAACTTAATCCAGTTTATTACTTGATGAGGAAGAAGAGGCCTAAAGGAAGAAAGTCTAGGTCTCTTGGTGGAGGAACTGGGCTTGACCCCTGTTAGTGGTAAAACAAAACAGTTCACAGGGGCCAGAAAGCAAGCTGCCCAGCCCAGTAACCTGTTGTCAGACAGAGAAAGACAGATGCTGTATGATTTCATGTATATGTGGTATCGAAAAGCCAAACCAAACAGAAATAGAGATTCAGAGATCCAGAGAATAAACTGACTCTTGCCAGAGGGTCGGGTGGTGGGGAAAAGGGCAAAAGAGGTGAAGGGGACTGAGAGGTATAAACTTTTAGTTATAAAGCAAGTAAGGCACAGGGATATGATGTGCAGTACAGGGAATACAGTTACAATCTAATAACTATAATTACATGGTGACAGATTGTTACTAGACTTATCTAGTGGTGGTAACTTGGTAAGGTATATAAATGTTGAATCACTTGGTTGTACATCTGAAATTAATATTATATTGCAACTACACCTTAATTTTTTAAAAGATTTTATTTTATTTATTTTTAGAGAGGGAAGAGAGGGAGAAAGAGAGAGAGAAACATCAATGTGGGGTTGCTGGGGGTCATGGCCTGCAACCCAGGCATGTGCACTGACTGGGAATTGAACCTGCGATACTTTGGTTTGCAGCCCAAGCTCAATCCACTGAGTTACGCCAGCCAGGGCTACACCTTAATTTAAAAAAAAACACAGTGGTCTGTGCCATCCTTGAAGTCTTACTATCTAGCTCTTTAGTCATTAAGCCCCTTGCATATACAAAGCTCTGTTCTCGGCTCTGGAAACACAGTCGAGAACGAGACAGACTAGGTTCCTCCCTCGTGGGGCTTACATTTCAGTGGGGCGGGGGGAATGGCAATAAACCAATAAAATGAGCAAGATAATTTCAGACAGAACCAAGTGCTACCAAGGACTGTGAAATGGATGAAGGGATACACGGCGAGAGGAGGAAACAGCTGCTTTAAATAAGCTCCCTGAGGGGGTAATTTTGAGCTGAAATCTGAAAAATGAAGAGCTATCCATGAGAAGAGCCATGAAAAGAACGTTCCATGCATATGAAACAAGTGCTAAGGCCCTGAGGCCAACTCCAGCTGGGCAGTCAGGGACAGGAAGGAGCGTCATCCCATGCACCAAAATGGCCCAGGTTTGATTCCCAGTGGGGGCGGGTACTGGAGGCAAGCGATGGATATTTCTCTCACATGGATGTTTCTCTCATAGGCGCTCTCTCTCTCTCTGTCTTCCTTTCTCTCTAAAATCAACAAACACATCCTTGGGTGAGGATTGAAAAGAAAAAACAGGAAGGAGAGCTGAGTTGATGATGGACACAGCGGAAAGGCGAGAAGGTGGTACAGGAGGGGAGGGTGGAGAGAGAGCCGGGGCCAGGTCATGCAGGGTCCTGTGGCGTGTTTGGATCTTATTCATGTTGCAAAGGGACAGTATGAGGGGGTTTAATCAAGAGAATGAACACGATCCAGTTTATGATTTTAAACTAACCCCTGTGTGGCCCTGACTGGTGTGGCACAGTTGGTTGGGTGTCGTCCTGCAAGGTTGATGGTTCAATTCCTTGTCAGGGCACATGCCTGGGTTGTGGACTTGGGCCTCAGTTGGGGCACATGCAAGAGGCAACTGCGCATCAGTGTCTCTCTCTCTCTCTCTCTATTTCTGACTGCCTTCCCCTCTCTCTAAAAATAGAGAAATAAAGTGTCGCAGGTTCGATTCCCAGTCAGGGCACATGCCTGGGTTGCAGGCCATGACCCCCAGCAACCGCACATTGATGTTCCTCTCTCTCTCTCTCTTTCTCCCTCCCTTCCCTCTCTAAAAATAAATAAATAAAATCTTTATAGAAAATAGATAAATAAAGCCCTGGCTGGCGTAGCTCAGTGGATTGAGCGTGGGCTGTGAACCAAAGTGTCGCAGGTTCGATTCCCAGTCAGGGCACATGCCTGGGCTGCAGGCCATGACCCCCAGCAACTGCACACTGATGTTTCTCTCTCTCTCTCTCCATTTCCCTCCCTTCCCTCTCTAAAATAAATAGATAAATAAATAAAATCTTTAAAAAATAGAAAAATAAGATCTAAAAAAAAAAGCAGCCCTGGCTGGTGTGGCTCAGGTAGATTGAGCACCAGCCTGTGAACTGAAAGGCTGCTGGTTCAATCCCCAGTCAGGGCACCTGCCTGGGTTGTGGGCCAGGTCTCCAGTGGGGGCGGGGGTGAGAGCCATTTGATCAATGTTTCTCTTGCACATTGATGTTTCTCTCCCTCCCTCCCCCCCTCTAAAAATAAATAAAATCTTTATAAAAAAAAGACTACGTGTGTGGATTAAAGAAGGCAGCAATTCAAACAAGGAGACCAGTTGGAGGGCTGTTGCAGTGCGTCGATGGCTTGTGTTAGGACAGTAGTCGTGGAGGGATAAGGATGTATTTTGGAGGCAGAAGCATCAACAGGACTTGTGAATAGCGGGGATATGGGGTTGAAGGTAGAAAAGGTTGAAGGGAAGAGTTCAAGGAAGACTTTCATATCTATGTGGTGGACCTTAAATTGACAAATATATTTAACCAATATTCAGCCTTCACTTACTACAGTACATTCAGATTTTCAATTAATCAGAGCACAGCACGACATAGGGAAAGAATTTGGACTAATTCTTAAATTCCAATCCAGTGTGATCTTGGAAAGTCTAAACCCAAAGAGCCACTGTTTCCTCTTCTTTAAAGGGTGGCCATCCCTGGATTTGAGATGTCCCTAAGGCTCGGTGACAGCACCTAGAAACTGGAGCGGGTAAGGAGGTTGTGGGAAATCCAAAGGGAATGAGGCAAAAACCTCAAATACCCTAACCCTCAAATACTTGAGGTTTTTGTTCGGGAAATGGTGATGTAGGGACAGAGTTGCATGATTCAAACATCTGGGCCATTTATAGCATGGGGCAGGAGAATACTCCAGTTTCTACCCAAACTGGAAATGAATCTCCCTGCTAGGCATCTGGGCCCCAGAGCACCTTAAATTTCTAATCGGGAAGAACGCGAGGTTGTTGCTGAGGCCCGGAACACTACCTGACGATTGCAGGTACTCAATAATTGATTTAATGCATAATGGGATCTGGGTGACTGGGAAGAGGTTGCCTTCGAGAGACGAAAACCGCCTGCAGGAGGGGCATAAATGGTCATGGAAAACACAATAGAAATGAACTATTAAAAATAAAAAATAAACCCGCCTGTAGGAGCCCCAGTGAAACCAGCGCCCTGGGATTTTTCCCGTCGCTATAGTAACGCGCCCTCCCCACCCACCCACCGGAGAACTACAAGTCCCACAAGGTGGGCGGCTTCCCGCCCCAAGGATAGGAGGGACGCCGGCGAGGGCGGTACCGGCCTGTTCCGCTTTCCCGAAGCGTGATTGGCTTGTGGCTCTGGACGGTGGCCAATGAGCGCCCTCGGGGTAAGCGACGAGGCCAATATGGCTTCCTGCACCTGGTGACTGTTGGAGAAATTGTGTTGGGCTCATGGAGAAACCCCGGGGAATGGAGGTGAGATGGGGAGGGTTTACGGCGCCGGGGAGCGGGAACTCCGAGAGCCTAGCTCGCGGGACCCTCCGTTAGCCCTTTAGCGACGCCTTTCGGGTGGAGGGAGGGGTGGGGACACGGAGGGTGAAGTGGGCCGGGCGCGGTTGGTGTTGCCTTTCGGCCGGATAGTGCTGGGGCCGACGACTGGCCGGTAGACGCGGGAGGAACAGCCTCCCTGGTCTGGGGAGGGGGAGCTCGGTTGGGGGTCCGAGAGCTCTGGAATCTTTTCGTCCTTCCTGTCGCGTGGTCGTGTTCTTTGGGGATTGTGAGGCCTGTCACAGCCTGGTGTGACGTGGAGGGAGATTCAAGTTTAATAAACACTCCGTGTCCAGAGCGTTCACGTGCATTCTCTCGCGGTGTACTCAGCAGTCCGGTGTGACTGTTTCGTTCTCCTGGTTCAGGTAGCTGAGGCTTAGCCAGGTGGAGAGGCTCCGCAGGCGCTTCCCCCAGCTGTGGAGTGCAGGGGGCGGGCACTAAGTCCGGCAGGCTCCCGGGCTTGACCAGTCAGGCTCTTCGCACGCCACCTCGTCCTGGAACCCACTTACGCTTTCATCATTTGGCTGCTGATCGCCTTGTATTTGAATTCAGTTTCCTTTCTGGCGTATTTGCATGTGTAGTTGCAAATATAAAACGGAATAGCTCAAAAATTCTACAGTAGTAAAGGAGAGTAATGATAAAGTAGAAAATAAGAGTAATAGCTACTCTTAGAGCTGTCGCTGCTGGAAACAGATCTAGGCTTTATACATCTCCGTCTCCATAACAGTCTTCTGAAGAAGGCTGGGCATCATCTCCGTCTCGCTGATGGAGAAGCTGAGAGCCGCGAGGTTAACTGTTGCACAAAAGTATGCGGATACTAAGTGGCAGAGCCAGGATTCAAACAAATCTGTTTGAAATGCCATGCTTTTAACCAGTGGTACTTGCCAACATTTATTGAACACTTACTGTATGCAAGTCACTGTTCCCAGTGCTTTACCTGTATTAACCCTTACGCCCCGCCCCCAAGCCTGTGAAATAGGTGGTATTATCCTTATTTACAGTTGGGGAGACTGAGGCACTGGAATATTAATGTGCTGCAGATTGTACAGCTAGTAAAAACTAGAGATGGTATTTGAGCCCTGGCCTAGAGCCCAAACTCTTCACACCTTTTCCACCACATGCTGGGTAGACCCATCTCCAGTATCTCATTTACATCTCCCATTCTGTGAGCCAGGTATTTGTATCGTTTTATAGATGAGAAGCCTGGGGCCCAGACAGGTGAAATGACCTGCCCTAGGACCCCCATCTGGCTGTCTAGCTCGGATCACAGAGCCAAGTCCCCAGCTGTGGTGCACACCACTGTGCTATAAACCAGTGTGTCTTTTTTTTTGTTGTTACTTTTTTTCTGTTACGTTTTTAATTGTATTTATTTATTTATTTATTTTTAGAGAGGGGAGGGGGAGAAAGAGAGAGAAACATCAATGTGTGGTTACTGCCTGCAACCCAGGCATGTGCCCTGGCTTGGAATCGAACCTGAGATGCTTTGGTTCGCAGCCCGCGCTCAATCCACTGAGCTACGCCAGGCAGGCCAGTGTGTCTTCTGTCTTCCAAACCCTTCTTACAGCAATCTGAGTCCCAAATTAGCTTTTCTCTAACTTAAAGTTGTTTGGGGGTTGAGATTATCTTGGCGTACACATGCCAAAAGGGGAAGAAACTAGAGATGGTATTTGAGCCCTGGCCTAGAGCCCAAACTCTTCACACCTTTTCCACCACATGCTGGGTAGATACATGAATTTCTAATGAGTTCAGTTCCAGGCCACCCCAATAAAGCGAGTTGTAATCTTGTTGCTGAGAGCACTTAGTAAAAATTGCAGTATCTGTGGAGGGCAATAAAGCAAAGCACAATAAACGACATATGCTTGCACGGCTGTCCCTCTGTATCTGGGGGATTGGTTCCAGGACCTCCCACAGGCACCAAAATCTGTAGCTGCTCAAGTCCCTTATATGATGTAGCGTAGCAGTTGCATATAACCTACGCACATCCTCCCACATACTGATGTTTTCTTTCCACAAATGTGGGGCTCATTGATACGGAGGGCCGATGTGTGGTGTATCTTCTAGAAAGCCTTCCTGAGGCACCTCACTTAGGATATCTTCATATCATTGTATTCTATTTGAATAACGTTAAAAAGTATTACAAATCACTTACAAATCCACAGAAGGAACTTGGTTAATTCCTAAAACATGTTCTTTCTGTCCCATCAAGCTATTCTGTTGAATTTGGGTTGAGAAGTG
Source organism: Phyllostomus discolor (assembly GCF_004126475.2). NCBI lineage: Eukaryota > Metazoa > Chordata > Mammalia > Chiroptera > Phyllostomidae > Phyllostomus > Phyllostomus discolor. Next base: position 212,219,641 of record NC_040904.2, read on the forward strand.
GATGGACAAGAGTAATGGTTCTGGTGTCTGCAAAGGGCTGTTTGATTCTGCCTGCCATTTTGTCTGAAAGTGCAGACCAAGAACTAGAAAGGGCGCTGATGGCAGACCCACAGCCGCCTTCCCCATGCACCGAGCCAGCTGTTAATCCTGCCTGGTTTGTGCCATTCTGTCTTGCACTAGGAGATTCCGTCTTCAGAACCAATGGAGGAAGAGGAGGAAGATGACGACTTGGAGCTCTTTGGAGGCTACGACAGCTTCCGGAGCTACAACAGCAGTGCGGGCAGCGAAAGCAGCTCCTACCTGGAGGAGTCCAGTGAAGCAGAAAACGAGGAGAGGGAAGCAGGGGAGCTGCCCACCTCCCCACTGCACCTGCTCAGCCCTGGGACTCCTCGCTCCTTGGATGGCAGCGGTTCCGAGCCAGGTGCCTTCAGAGTGTCCTTGCAGACGGGGAGGTTGCAAAGAGGCTGAGGGGGACGAGGGGGATACAGGCCATGTGGGCAGAGGCGTCCAGGTGTCACGGGCTGTTTGGTCTTAAATGTAAGGGATCAGATGTCTAAGGACCCCTTAGACAGACAGAAGCATGCCAAGTGTGCCCGAGGGTCGCCTCCTCTGCTGCAGCCTCACGATTTCAGGCCATGGTTTCATTCATTCTTTCGTGCAGCTGCTTTATGCACAGCACGTGTTAGATGCTACCCATGAATATGGTGCGGCTTCTACTTTTGTGTGAATAACTGGTGGATTTTTAAGCCTGGACGTTGAGAAGATAGGACACCTAAAGGATTCTGACTATCTTCCAGGAAGTGATAAGAAACAGCTTGTGGGTTGGAAGGGAAGTACAGAGTCCCCAGGGTGGGGGTGGGCAGATAAGCACCCCCAGGGAATGCCTGGAAGCCAGTTGGCCTCAGAGAGGTGGTGCCTGGACAGCTGCTGGATCGGTGTCAAGGTCTCCAGCACGCGGCCTGCCTGTGACAGGCAGGCTAGACGGTCTGCAAGGACCTTGCTGTTCCTTGGCGCCCAAAGCATTCAGAAAAGTTATCTAAGACTCTTTGCCAGTTGAGTCTTATTTCCTTTCTCTTTATCCTCTCTTTGCTTCCTTTCTCACCTTTCTTTTATCTTCCTTCTGTCTTCTTCTAATTTTTCTCTTAGAGTCTTAGCACTTTACCAATAGAGAGACCCAGCAGAGACTATGTGGTCCCAGAGCTCTCGTCCTGGATGGACATCATTAGAGTCTCTGGTTTGGACAGTTTTTAAGGCTCCCCCAGTGACTCTAATGGGAAGTCAAGGTTGAAACACTGGTCTAGTTCAGTGTCTTTACGGATGAGAAGAAAATGGACTCCTAGACCTTAAGTGACGTGGGCACTTTTTTCTTCTCATTTTCCTCTTCGCAAACTCCCAACACTCACGTGTTTCTTCGTGGGTTTTCACTGTTGACACGTGGCCAGGAGATGCCAGGCAGCTTATCGTAGGCGAAATAGATTCAGGAATCTGGGACTTGCCTGGTTAACTCGGGGCCCGGGTTTTGACAGGCCCGTCATGTTGTTTGAGGCGGGGTGGCCGTGTCAGGTGAGTCACGTGCCAAGCTCTCTTCCCAGCTGTCTGTGAGATGTGTGGTATCGTGGGCACAAGGGAAGCCTTCTTCTCCAAGACCAAGAGGTTCTGCAGTGTCTCCTGTTCCAGGAGCTACTCCTCCAACTCCAAGAAAGCCAGTATCCTGGCTAGATTACAGGTGAGAGGCAGTCACTTGGGAAGAGCCTTCCTGGGGCCTGGGGCGCCGAGACAACTGACTGACCGAGGGCAAGGGGCCCGGAGGGCTTGGGGAGGGTCTTGCTTGCATCCATCCCAGCCTGTAAATTTCCTGGTGTTTATTATGGCCTCAGACTTCGGAGGGCAGAGGGATCTATCTGTGGAGCTCATCAAGTTGCAGATTCCTGGGGCTTCACTTCCCGCCCTCACCCCTCAGAGTCTGATGTGTTCAGTAAGTTTTATACTCCCAAGGACCTCTTGGGAGTCCGACACCCTTGGTCCTTCCCCCACACTCTTATAAATGTTCTGAAAGGAAGCGGGAACCAGCCGCAAGCTCATCAGCCGCAGAGGGTTTGGACAGCTGATGACGCCTCGTCTCTGACTCCATGTCATAGGTGGCCATCCAGACAGTCCCACCCATCTCTACTTGATTATTGACATTCGTAGAGTTAATTAATTAGTCTAGTTATTTTAGTCCTCACCTGAGGATATGTTTGTTGGTTTTAGAGAGGAAGGGGGAAAGAGAAACATTGATCAGTGGCCTCCCACACGCGCCCGGACGAGGAACTGAACCTGCACCCTTTTTGGTGGACGTGACGATGCTCCAGCCCAGGAGCCGCCCGCCCAGCGTTCACGGGGCTTTCAGAAACGGGAGGGCTCTGCCGTGCTATCCAACCCGCACGCCAGTCAGCCGACGAGCGTGCGGCGGTCCGGAGGGGAGGAAGACTGCAGGGCGGCTCTGAGGGAGGCGGCGGGCAGCAGGGTGAGGCCTCGGCCTCGGCCTCGTGTTGTCTTGTGGTGGCTGTGGCCGCTGTTCACGACACTGGTCCTCAGATTTGACTGCATGTTGCGATCACCTGGCAGGGTTTGACAATATTGATGCTTGGGTCCTGTTCCCCAAGATTCCAGCTTAGTTGGGAGGGGGCGTGGCCTGGACACAGGCTCCCTGGGTGACCCTGATGTGCAGCAAAGCTGGAGGCCCTCTGCTCCTGTTGACTGCAAGTCAGTGGGCCTGGCCTTACTCTGGGCGCCTCATGCACTTTCTCCCCTCGAGGGGACGGTTACTGTCGTTTCCGCCAGTTGGTGCATTGTAGCCGAGGCACGGCTGAGGCCTTCCTCTGGGAGCTGATGGCGTTGTTCGTAGCTGCAGTGTGCGGGTGCTTCTAAGGGCTTGGCACTTTCAGCCTAGGCAGTGGTCGCTAAAAAATTAGTTTTTAAAAATTCTTATTTTAAAGGGTCAAAGATTTTTAGCAACTTGCTCAAAAATACACATAAAATTGGAGAGCCAGGATTCGATCCTGGGTCTGTGTAGGCTTGAAACCTACATTTCTGCTTCACTGGTCTCCCTAATAAATTCTCCAGACCTTTCTGACGAGCCGTTAAGTTACAAATTACAGACCAGATCTGCGTCCTTTAACGTTGGGAGAGGACCCCTGGGAGCACCTGGTGGAAGCCAGGGACCCTCTCCGGAACATTCCTGTGTAAACGCAGTGCTGCCTCCCGGTTCAGCTCACAGATGCGGCCGAAACCCGTTCTCGGCCATTAATCTGTGGACGAGCCGGGCTGGGTAGCAAGGGGTGCCTAGAGGAAGCAAAGGTTTAAAAGATGGAACAGGTGTCCTCCTCTGCTCTAAGCTCTGCTGCCTACCCCCTCCCCACTGAACAATAGCTAAGCCCTCATTCAGTGCCAGGCTCTTAGAGCAACTAGCACCCTTGCAACCCCCCTCTGAGCTAGGCATTGTCACTAGTATTACCTTGATTTACAAATGGAGAAATGAAGCCCCAAAGAGTTTAAGTAACTGGGCCCGTGCCTAGGTTTGCACCCAGGCCGCCCAAATCCAGAGCTGGGTTCAGAGCCCGCAGGCTACACACAGCCTCTCCTCCCCTCAGGGAAAACCGCCAACCAAGAAAGCCAAGGTCCTGCACAAAGCAGCCTGGTCTGCCAAAATCGGAGCCTTCCTGCACTCGCAGGGGACGGGGCAGCTGGCAGACGGGACACCCACAGGGCAGGACGGTGAGTGGGCAGGGGGCTGTGCTCGGGGAGCCGGAGGGGGTCGGGTGGGATGCCGGGCCGGGGTGGCCCTCCCGGGGAGCGAGGGGGGGAGGTGACCCGCTAGAATGTGCCCGGACCCGGGCCTGCTGCAGGCTGCATCGTCCTTGCCGGTGGGTATTGTGGAAATTACTCCAGAAAAATCCCTTCAGTCGCCCCGAAACGGTGGGACCCCCACTGGTAGTTCGGAAGCCAACAACCAGCTGCTGTTTTGCCTGACTTTGCCCTGTGGCTTCTGTTTCCTGGGGCAGCGGGGAACCAGGTCTAGTTGGGAGAGGGGCGGTGGGCTGAGAAGGGAAACTTTCTGAATGTGTGTGGCAATGCTGAGCAGCTGAAATACAGGCACAGAGCGCCTCTGCTGGGGGTGGCCTGAGTTCCTGGCTGGAGCCGGGCTCCGCAGGCAGGAACCGGGGGGCCTGGGTGTGTGACCCGCCACCCACTTCGGTGAGCCACAGCCAATGGAAGGTCAGGGGAGGTCTGAGGAATTTAAGGTTATGGGGTATCAACTTCTTTTGTCTTTGGGGGAAGAAAGGTCAGACAGTTCCTTCTGAACGTTTCCTCTACTCCTGGGAGCCTGGCAGCCTTTGGGTAAGGTCCCAACGGCCACTAGTGGAGCAGGGATGGGGACAGGTGGCCTCCCCACGTGCTGAGGGTCAAGACGCTGCTGTGGCGGGGACCGGACCTGCTCCTCCGGGGCCCTGGGGGCCGGGTCCCCAGGGCGGCTGCTGCTCGAGCTCTCGGCCTGCGCTCTGTTCACCCCTTCCTTTCCGCTCCGCAGCGCTGGTCTTGGGGTTCGACTGGGGCAAGTTTCTGAAGGATCACAGTTACAAGGCTGCCCCCGTCAGCTGTTTTAAACACGTGAGTGCCCCGGAGGGGAGGGAGAGCTGGGGACCAGGGGCTCACCACCCGTCTCGCCCAGCTGCCCCACGGGCATCGCTCCAGGCTGGACACGACGTTGGCACCTGGCACTGGGAGAGCAGTGGTGGGTCTGGGTGGTTGAAGCCCGGCTCCACCACTCCTGTTCACCTTCCTGTTCACCTTCCTGTTCACCCCTCTTTGGCAGTCCTCCCGCCAGCCCCCACTGAGGGCTTCTAGCCGGGCACTTCCCCTCTGAGGTCCCCGCTGTGTTGTTTGCATAACAGCCCTTGGGGCGGGTTTCTGTCCCAGAGCCAAATCTGGAATCCTCTTCTCCTTCCTTCCCATTTTTCATGTTTTCCCTTTGAGAGAACGCTTGGTGCTTCTGAACTACCCTGGGCCCCTTGGTCCCGAGGAGGCCACTTCCAGGAAGGGCTTCCTGACCCCCTGTCATTGAGAAGCACCTGAAGGGCAAGGCCCCAAGGGCTGGGTGGGGCTGGGCGTGGCGGCACCAAACCCACAGAGCCTGCAGCCTGGGCTGGTCTGCAGGCCAGGAGAGAGGCCTAGGGCAACAGTCTGGTTTTGTCTTTCAAGCCAGTTCCAAAACCCCCAGGAAACCCAGGACGAGGCGACTTTTATTCCTGGAGTCCTCGCTCCAGAGGAAACCCGTCTCCTGGCCTCTCCTCCCTGAGCTGCTCCTGACCTGGGCAGGGTGCCCTGAGCGGTGAAAAGCGGGCCCCAGCGCAGCCTCTTCTCCCCCCTGAATTCCTGGAGAAGGTGCATGTCCTTCCCACTGGGGGCCTCTTGGTGGCCCTGAGTCCTCGAGCACTCCCAGCATCGGCGTTTTCACTGCAGGGTGGATACCATCCTGCTTGCATTCAATTTAACACGTCTGAGTCCTGTGCTCTGTGAAAGCCCACTCTGGGTGATATTGACCGCTTCTAGGTTCTGTGATGACCCCAATCTCTGTGGCCAGGGAGATGGGACAGGATACCCCAATTGGCTTAATCTAGGGCTGAAAACGAAGAAAAGGTGAATTTTTGCAAAGGAGAATCAAGGTGTCCTTGGCAGCAAAGTGAAGATGAGTTACTGGGAAAGCACCCAGAAAGTGGTCCGTTACTGTCGGGGCCCTTTTAACAGGAGGAGGGGACCAGGTAGGGAGGTGGAGGCAGACGTGCCAGGAGTGGTGTGTGGGTGGCCAGCTCTGTGAGGGCCGGCGTGCGACGGCTGAGACCAGGGGCTGTAGCCCTTACTGCCCAGATTCGAGCAGCCATGGGAGGAGGGAGTATTCGGCACGTGGTCGGCACCAGCAACTGTTAAGTGTGCCACGGGCTGGCACTGGTGCGATGTGCTGCAGACGATGCAGCGGTCAGGGCTGTCTGACTCTGGGCCTCTGGCCTTCGCCCCTGCCCATCCGCCTGTGCCTCTCCCCTGATTGTGCTCTTCCCTTCACCCTGGTCCCCGGCCGGGCTTTCCGCGCGCAGCGAGCGAAGGGAGAAGGTGCGGGCCCCAGGGGCCCCGGAAGCCATGAGCTGGTGCTCTTCTCTGCCAGTCCGGGCAGCTCACCGCTGCCCTTGGGCTCTCACCCCACCCAGGTCCCTCTCTATGACCAGTGGGAGGATGTGATGAAGGGCATGAAGGTGGAGGTGCTCAACAGCGACGCCGTGCTCCCCAGCCGGGTGTACTGGATCGCCTCTGTCATCCAGGCCGCAGGTGGGTGTTCCCCTGGTGAGAGCAGGGGCGGGGGGCAGGGGGCGGGGGAGCGGCGTCTCCAGATGGGCAGGCCGTGCTGTAGGCAGCAATGGGCTTTGAAAAAAAAAAAAAAAACACCTGCTGGAGTTTCTGGCTCCATGCCACCCTTGCCTACCTTAGAGGGGACCATAGACAGAGCTTGGTGAGTGGAAACCCCCATTTTTTAAAAGTTTATTCCAGGGATAATCAGGCTGCAGAAAGTTGATTCTCCCCACTCTGCCACGCTGCTCTCCGAGTCAGCGGCATGGGCTTGTCGTGGCCGTGACTCTCGTGGACGGCGGAGACCACGGCGCCTGGAGGGAGCTCGGGAGCAGGCAGCGCGGGGTCCGCGTTAGGCTGGAGAGGGGGGAGGCCTGTGGAGATATGCACATCTTTCCCCGGCCCCCTCCCCTCACCGGTGCTTCCCCCCTCCAGGGTACCGGGTGCTGCTGCGGTACGAGGGCTTTGAAAATGACGCCAGCCATGACTTCTGGTGCAACCTGGGGACCGTGGACGTCCACCCCATCGGCTGGTGCGCCATCAACAGCAAGATCCTGGTGCCCCCTCGCAGTGAGTTGATGAGGGGGCTCCCTGTGCTGGTTTGTGCCGGGCCCTGGGAGAAGGGCCGTCGTCTGTCTTAGGGTGGGCTCAAGCAGAACCCACCTGCCACCTCTGGCCTCTGTCCCAGGGCCTCTGTGGCAGGTCCAGGACGTGGAGCCCAGTTCTGTGGGACGAGGTGGTTGCTGGCCAGAAAAGGCGGAAATAAGCGGCTTTGGCGCCCTCTGTCGGTGGGAGTGTTGTCAGCACGTAACCAGGAACCCTCTGTCTCGCAGCCATCCACGCCAAGTTCACCGACTGGAAGGGCTACCTCATGACACGGCTGGTGGGCTCCAGGACGCTTCCCGTGGACTTCCATATCAAGGTTTGGCAGTGAGCCCTGTGGGTGTCCCAAGTGATCTCCTTCCTCCCATTAAAAAAAAGTTTTGAGAGAGAGAGAGAAACATCAGTTTTCGTTGTTCCACTTATTATGTATTTACTGGTTAACTCTTGTATGCCCTGGCCGGGGATTGAACTCGCAACCTTGGTGTGTTGGGATGCCACTCTAACCAGCTGAGCAACCCAGCCAGGGCTCCCTCCTCCCATTTGACGTGCTTCCCGCTACTCGTGGGATTGTTCTCCCTCCGATCCCTCGTTCCATTGTCCGTGGCCGCTCCGTGTTTCCCACGGAAGGACGGCGTGTGCCGGCCGTTCTCCCAGAGCCCTCCCTTGCTCTCAGCTCTGTTCAGGAGGCTCATTCTAGACTCGACTGTTAAGGACTTGTGTGCAGGGCACTGTGGGAACACAGACCCTGCCGTCCAGGACTCTCCAGTCCGGCAGAGGAAACGAGTCATTATACACCAGCCTTGGTTCTGCACCGGGATGTGTTTCAGAATCACGCATATGACTTCCAATTGTGATTTTTAAAACTTACTTCTGCCCTGGCTGGTGTGGCTCAGTGGATTGAGTGCCGGCTTGAACCAAAGGGTCACTGGTTCGATTCCCAGTCAGGACACATGCCTGGGTTGCAGGCCAGGTCCCTGGTTGGGGGTGCATGAGAGGCACCCACACATTGATGTTTCTCTCATTCTCTCCCTTCCTTTCCCTCTCTAAAAATAAATTAATTAAATATTTTTAAAAACGTATTTAGTTCTTTAACCTACAAAGTCATACACATGGTAAAAATTCAAAGGACTCCCAGGGGTGCACAGTGAAGACGGAGCCTCTTGCACTCTGTGTGCCAGATCTACCATGGACCCGCTCTCCCAGGTGCCCGGGTGTCACAGCAGTGTGGGGAGGGGGGCGGGGGGGGCGGGGCAGGTGCTGCCATGATACAAAATTGAACTGGCCTTGTGGCCTCAGGAAGAGCAGGTATTAAGGAAGGCTTCGTGGAGAAAGGGGCATTTGAATTCGACCTTGATGGTTAGGGCGTGGGTGGTATGGAAGCCAGCATTGGAAAACAAGGACGGGGTGGGAGGTATGGCCATCTTGCCAAGGCACTGGACACCAGGTGTAAAGGTGGCCACCACGGCCTTAGCCGGCGGGGAGCTGGCCTTCAGCAAGGGGTCGTTTCACGCACCTCAAGCATTCTCAGAATTTTTTTTCCCTGAGTAGAAACCATCTTTCCCTGATTTGAACTCAGTAGGTGCTACTCCTTTGCTGTTTATCTCTTTATACGTTATTATTTTTCATATTCCCAACAAAACCGTACGCTTGTTTTCACCTGCGTTTCCCACAGTGCCTTGCACAGCTGGCGGATTTGCTGCTGAGGAGGAAGGGCTCACTGTTCCTCAGCTGGCCCTCGTCTCAGGATGAGGCGGACGGCTGTGGTGGCACAGCCGCTGTGGGTGTCGGGTGGCCTCTTTCTGCCTGAGTTAGAGTGTGCCCCTGGGTGGCAGAGCAGGGCTCCGCAGGAGCCAGCCGGTGGGCTTGCCTGTACTGTCTGTCGCCGCCTGTGAAGACGGACGGAGGCTGGGGAGGGGAGAGGGGCGGGCTTTGTGGAGGAAACTTCAGACGTGCCCTTGGAGGCCTACGCAATGGTTGGTGCTGAGTAAAGTGTTTTGAATTAATGACCCATCAGCCCAGGGTCACCTGCATTTGTTCATTGCGGAGAAAGACCATGAACTGACCACTAACTGTATGTCGGTTCTCTGTGCTCCGGACTGAGGCCGTAGACGGAAATCAGACCTAAACCAGCTGTTGTCACTCGAGAGCTCACGTTCCGGGCCGACCGTAAACGGCCACGGACGTGGGTGGTGAGGCGGTGTTGGGTCATGGGCTGCACTGGGCGGGTGCAGAGCAAGGGGCTGTGTCTGGAAGAGCCCGGGCAGGGAGGCGGCCCCCCCCCGCCCCCGCCAGCCGCCCCTGCGTCTCTCACTCTCCTGAGTGGGCAGGCCGGGCCCTTGGTGTTGGGGCGGTGGTTCCAGCCCTGAGCTGAGGGCGGAGTGTCTGTTGTGAGGACTGTGTCAGCTGTTCCTGGTGGCTGTGCTGTGGCCTCTGAAATGCTCCCCTTTCGGGGGGGACGGGGGAGGGGGGATGTAAAACCCACAGCTCGTTCCGCCCGGGCCAGGCTGAGGCTGGTTCTCCCAGAACCGGCAGGGCCCTGGGGCTGGGCCCGCCCTGCAGCGCACTGCCCTGCAGCACGCCGTGCCCGGTCCTCACCAGAGTCACAGCACACAGAGAAGGCCCTGCCCGCTCATGCGTGCCTGCCATTGGGGCTCTCTAGGGCAGCTCGTGGGCCTCTTGGGGTCCCTGTCCACTTACTACGTGTGAGGGCAGTCACTGCTACTTAGGGGCTAGGATAGCCATTCAGAGCCACAGCCCAGTGAGGCCAGAGCTGGAATGAGGTTAGTGGAAGCCCAAGGGACCCCGCTCTCTGGACAGAGGCTCGTGTGTGCCGTCAGCAGGGGCCGTCGGCAGGGGCCGGAAGGAGAGGGCCATGCGGGGTGCCTGTCGGATCAGAGTGCACATCCCGTGACGAACTCGAGGCTGGAGACTGGGGCCCAGTTCGAGGCCCAGCTCCGCACTCCTGAGAGTGGCTCTGGGCGAGCCAGCTGGCCTCCCCAGGGCCCATTCCCTTCCTCTGAGGAAGGGTTAGTGTCGCCCGTCAGCTTGGCTCCCTGGTGTCCTGGCGTGCACGTTGTCGGCGGCGTGCCTTCTCTCGCGGTTGTCCTAGGGACTGGGGAGGCCAGGGCGGGACCTGCCAGGGCAGGAGGGCTCACTTCCCGACTTAGTGGTTGGGGTGGCTGCACCCCGCTTTCCCCCTTCCCCCGCCCGCGTGTAAGAGACGGGGCAGGAGGGTGGAGGGCGGGCCCGCGTGCCCACAGCAGGCCTGTGTTCTGGTGTTGCAGATGGTGGAGAGCATGAAGTACCCCTTTCGGCAGGGCATGCGGCTGGAGGTGGTGGACAAGTCCCAGGTGTCACGGACCCGCATGGCCGTGGTGGACACGGTGATTGGGGGTCGCCTCCGGCTCCTCTATGAGGATGGCGACAGTGACGACGACTTCTGGTGCCACATGTGGAGCCCCCTGATCCACCCAGTGGGCTGGTCACGGCGTGTCGGCCACGGCATCAAGCTGTCAGGTTAGCAGAGCCCTAGGCCAGCACGACCCCAGGCTCCGCTGCCCCGAGGCCTGGTGCCGGCACCCCTGTGCCCACAACAACGCTCTGTGCAAGCGGTGGTCCTGTCCGTCCTGCCAGTGGCAGGACTGAGGCCCAGAGAGACCCAGGTCACTCCGCTTGGCAGGCCCCTGTCCTCCTTTATCAGGGGAACAGCCGGGGCCGTGGGTCTGAGCGCTGCCTTGGGTCAGAGTGCCTGCTGGGTTCGGTCTCCTCGCCTGGGTGGGGGATCAGAGACAGGTCAGAGCACACGCCAGGCAGCGCCCACGTTTCTGGGGCGGGTGTAGCGATGGCCCCGTCGGCAGCCTGCAACTCCCTTCTCTCCCTCGCTCCCTCTGCCGTCTTCCCAAAAGAGAGGCGCAGTGACATGGCCCACCATCCCACCTTCCGGAAGATCTACTGTGATGCCGTCCCGTACCTGTTCAAGAAGGTGAGGCACAGCCCTGGGGCACTTGCCCCTGGACCGCGGTCCGTTCCAGGCCTCGGGACCCTGGCCCCCCCCCCCCCCGATTCCTTCCAGGTCTGTGGCGGGCAAGGCCTGCCCCGCCGGCCCTGCACTTGGGCGGGCCCAGACTCCCCAACTGTCCTGTTCCTTGAAGGTCCGAGCCGTCTACACAGAAGGCGGTTGGTTCGAGGAGGGGATGAAGCTGGAGGCCATCGACCCCCTGAACCTGGGCAACATCTGTGTGGCGACCGTCTGCAAGGTGGGCCGGGGACTGGCCCTCCGGCCTCCGGTGCGGCTTTCCTGGGGGGGGGGGGCGCGGGTGCAGGGCCGTGTGCCCCTGGGTGCCCGGTGTTTGTGGGCAGGACACTGCTGCTCCTGCGCGCCACCTGCTTTCTGCCAGGGTCCGAGGGGTGTCGGACCGGTGTCGACGGGTCCCCCTCCGGTCCGATCCTGCTCATGTGCCAGGTGCAGGCCCCGCCCTGCCACCTCCCCGAGGACCTCCCCACCGCCACATGCCGTCTCCTTTGGGTGCTGGCCTGGCCAAGTGCCACAGCGGGGCTGCTTTGCTCAAACCTCCTCCATGATTGCTGCAGCCTGGGGAGCAAATGACCTCGCCCTCCTGGGGGACGTGCTGATTTGTCCGTTCGGCCGATCTCCGGGCCAGGTCCACGTGCTCGCCACCGAGAGCACAGGAGCAAAAGGATGGGCGTGTGGTCCTGTGGGCGCGGACTGCCCTCTGGGAGGGAGGCCAGTGACCTCACAGGCACGGGGTACAGGCACCGGAGCAGAGCGCTCTGGGGCGGCCGCTGGGGCGAGCTGACGCCTGGCTCCGGCCAGATCCTCAGCCTCGAGTCCCCACTGCAGCTGCCGTTCCCTGGCGCGGGGTGCAGCTTGTGATAGTGTGTTCTGTGCCTGTCCCCCCCCCTATTCGACCACCCCCAGGTCCTCCTGGATGGCTACCTGATGCTCTCTGTGGATGGGGGGCCCTCCACGGACGGCTCCGACTGGTTCTGCTACCACGCCTCCTCCCACGCCATCTTCCCGGCCACCTTCTGCCAAAAGAACGACATCGAGCTCACACCCCCAAAAGGTACGAGTGGCCCGGCCAAGGCGCAGGCACCCCTTGGGCGGCTCGCCCCTCCCTGGACTCCTCCCCCCTCCCCTCCCCCCTCCCGCTCCCCCTCTGCATCTGTGCCTTCTGCTCCCGCAGGGTACGAGGCACACACTTTCAGCTGGGACGCCTACCTGGAGAAGACCAAGTCCAAAGCGGCTCCATCGAGACTCTTCAACATGGTGAGGAGACTGGGGGGAAGGGGGGGGGGGCCGGGGGGGGCCTCAGAACGGGCCCCGCCCACCGTCAGGGAGTCTCCACTGCTGCCAGCAGCCCCTTCCCGGGAGGGGTCCCGGCCCAACACAGGCGCTGCGCCCCACAGTGCAGCCGCTCCCTTTCCCGCAGGGACTGGTGCTTGGGCACAGAGTACACTGGGGCCGAGGGACCTCCCCCCCACCGCCAGGCAACTCCCCCCCCCCCAATTTCTGCCCCGCTGGGCCGGGGAGCGGGCCGGCTGGGTCACTGCCTCCTTCCTGCCCCCAGGACTGCCCCAACCACGGCTTCAAGGTGGGCATGAAGCTGGAGGCCGTGGACCTGATGGAGCCCCGGCTCATCTGCGTGGCCACGGTGAAACGGGTGGTGCACCGGCTGCTCAGCATCCACTTCGACGGCTGGGACAGCGAGTACGACCAGTGGGTGGACTGTGAGTCCCCGGACATCTACCCCGTGGGCTGGTGCGAGCTCACTGGCTACCAGCTCCAGCCGCCCGTGGCCACAGGTCTGGGCTCCTGCAGCCCCGAGGGGCTCTCGACTTTCCCTTTCCTCCGTGCCGACCCCTCCCCGGCCCCGCGCCCGCCTCGTCCTCTGGCGTGAGACCGAGAAGTCTCCCGGACCACCCTTGCTCCTGACTTCTCTGTCTCCCTTTCCCTCTGGCCTGCAGAGCTCCTTCCTTGATCTTGCCCACTCTGTCATATGCTCGTGCCCTTATGCGCCCAGGTAAACGCCCCAGGTCCCTCGGAGCAGCCCTGGTGACGAGGGTGGGAAGGGACCGCTGTTCTCCAGTCCCTCCCCCGGCCCTCCCCTACTCTCGTTGCCCAGCTTTGACTCTCCTTCTTGGGGTGTCCCGTGCGTACGGGGGGCTGGCGCGGGTGGGCAGGGGTCTCGGGGTGTGCCTCGGCCCCCTGTCCTCTCAGGCTCTCCTCACCTCTTGTCCTTGTTTTTCAACAATAGAGCCCACTGCACCTCTGAAAGCCAAAGAGGCCACGAAAAAGAAAAAGAAACAGTTTGGAAAGAAAAGTAAGTGGTGCTCTAGAGCAGCCCGGGCTGGTGTGGGGCCTGGCGTCAGCCGGGCCTGTGTCCCTGGGAGCTGTCACTTAGGTACCGACGGCAGGCACTCCATCTCCTCCCCTTGCCCTTCGGCCCTGTAGGGAGTCTCGGTGTCTGGCGGTGGTTGGGGTGCCGAGGGAAAGACGAGGTTGTGTCTCAGAGAGAAGGGAAGGGACCCGGCCCTGCGGCCCCCGGGTGGAGACCGGCTTCCCTGCAGTGCTAGCTGCCGGGTGGGAACGCCAGAGGTGCTGGCGGGAACAGGAGCCGCCCCCCGAGGCCACCAGCCTAAGGGGTGGGAGCCAGGGCGGCCACGGAGCTTCAAGGTCTTCTCCCTAGGTGGTGCCCCACTCCCAACAGGCCCAGCACAGGCTTAGCTCAGGGGGCATCGGATTGAAGGGGGCAGGGGCTGGTGGTGGTGAGGTGGTGTCCATGACCTGGCACCACACAGAGAAGAGGGTGACCAAAATGGGACAGAGAGCCAGTGGGTGGGTCCCAGAGCAGGGTTAAGGTCATGGGAGGGGCCCTGACAGGTGTGGCTCAGTGGATTGGACACTGACCTGCAAACCAAAGGGTTGCTGGTTCGATTCCCAGTCAGGACACATGCCTTCGTTGTGGGCTGGGTCCCCAGTAGGGGGCGTGTGAGAGGCAACCAGACATTGATGTTTCTCTCCCTGTCTCCCCCCCTTTCCCTCTAAAAATAAATGAATTAAAATCTTAAAAAAAAAAAAAAAAAACTTAAAAAAAAAAAGATCGTGGGAGGGTATGGAGCGCTCTGAGCCCGGGGCCGCGGGCCCTGAGGGCTGATGTCAGGGGCTTAGGCCAGCTCCCCCGTATTGGTACCGCCGCCTCCGCCCTTGGTCCCACCCACTGCGTGAGACCCAGCCTCCAAGCCTCCCACGGGCATCACCCTAACTCGGGTTCAATTCTGTTTTTATTCAAAGGGAAAAGAATTCCGCCGACCAAGAGCCGGTCCCTGAGGCAGGGGTCGAAGCAGCCCCTGCCGGAGGAGGAGCCGAAGGCCGCAGACAAGGCCTCGTCCGGTGGTCCCGATGAGAGTAAGAGCCCCGGCCTGCTCCCGGGCTCAGAGGCGGCCCTCCTCCTTCCCCGCCTGGGCACAGGAAAGCGCAGTCAGTGTCGAAGGGAGTCCTCCGGGCGCCAAGCAGCCGTCCGCAGACCCCTGGGCCCGCAGGGCTGCCAGACACCCAGCCCCAGATCCGAACGGAGCCGGGCGGCTCCGGCCTGGCGGGCGCGGGACAGGGCCCCGGCCTCCTCCCCACCCCCTCCGGACGCCCCCGTCCGCGGGAAGCGGAACCCCTCCCCCGGACCCTGAGCCCCTGCCCGCCCCGGAGCTCCATGCGGTCTCTCCTCTCTCTCCCCGCCTCCCACGCCCCCTCTGCAGTCGTCACTGTGCGCGTGAAGGAGGAGCACGTGGACGCAGCCACGCCCGACCAGGCCCCGGGGCCCGAGCTGCCTGTGCCCCTTGAGAACATCAAGCGGGAGGCAGACGCCTGAGCTGTCCCTGCTGCCGGCCTGGCCACCCAGGACACCAGCCCAGGGCTCCTCCGTCACCGCCAGCCCACTGTAGCCTGGAGGCTGAGCCTTTTTGCGTAGATTCGGCCTGGTGCTGAGGGTCCCTGGCGCTGAAGGACCAGCCAGGGTCTCCTTTGACCCACCCTGTGACCTCGGCCCTCTCTGGCAAGGCCCGCGCCCGGGACCGCCTGGAGCCCCCGCACTGGTCTGCGAGCGGCCCCTCCCCAGCTAGACTCCGAAGCCCGCCCTCCGGTAGCTCCCTCCACGCCCACCACAGCCCTTCGTTGCCGGGGTCGGGGCTGTCGTCCAGTCACACTGCGGGACGGGGCAGTGAAGTGTGAGTGCGCGGGTGCCCAAGCAGGTCGCGTCAATAAAGGCCGGCAGCAGCCCTTGAGGGGACAGTCACCGATGGACGGTGAGCGGAGTGCCGGGTCGGCTCTGTCTGATGCAACCACGGGGCCTTTCTGGCCTCCCGGGTTGGGCTCTGCTCCTCCTAGCGCCGCAGGGAGGCTGGGGAGCCCCGCGGAGACCCCCGTCTCTGGCAGGCAGCGGAGAGGCAGTGACCGGGGCGTGGGTTTCAGTGACTTGTGAGGTGGCTGGACCGGTTCCTCTGTGGGCAGGAGCACTGACTCCCATTTCTAAAAGGGCCAGTGGGACGGGTGGGGTCTGCTCCCTGGGCCGGGGGGCTTGCCCGGGGCCTAGAGAGGGGCCGCCACACCAGCCCGTGCGCCCTGGGGAGGGCGGGTGGCATGTGGAAGGGGAGCTCGGCCTGGGTGTGGTGGGGCCCCCACCTGAGAAGAGGGGTGACAGGGCGCGCCTCCCTCTGGCTCCCTCTCCGTCCCTGTCCAAGCCCCTCACTCCCGCCCACGGGTTTTCCTCTGCTCCTGTCTGGAGTTCTGTGCCAGGGCACCTAGTGTTTGCCCACACGACGGCTTTCTTGCCCTGGTCAGTCTCCCTGGAAACTCCCCTTTCCCGTCAGTCCTGTCCCCATGACCTGCTCTCTCTGGAGCCTGAGGCTGAAGCTGGGGCCTCGGCCCTTTTCTCTCCTCCCAAGTTTGGGGCGAGGACCGCGCCGCTGGGCGGGCAGACGGGGTCTCGGGGTGCAGCTGCGCTTGGCCGGAGTCCAGTGCCCTCCGTGAGCCGGTCCGTCAGGGCCGTGGCCTGTGCTTGCCTCGCGGCACGCTGTTTGCTCCAGGTCTGGGCTGCTCGGTGCCAGCCCGGGGGTGGGGAGCGCGGCCCGGGGAGCCACTTTCCCGTCAGTTTGGAGCACTCGGCCTGGTCTCCTGCTGAAGGCACGAGGCAGGCCCGCACGGTGCGGAGAGTGGCCTGTCAGTGCAGCCCGAGGGCTCCAGAAAGTGAGTAGATTTGGAGCACGGTGATGACCAGAAGCAGGGACAGCTGTCCACCTGTCTCGCTCTCTGCTGGTCAGCGGCATCAGCCCCCAGGGACAGGGATAGCCTCCACATGCACTCGGGCCCCTCGGCCTGCTCACGGAGCCCTGCCTTTGTCCAGGGTGACGTGCCCAGTAACAGTGATCCCCTTGCCAGTGAGGGGTCCAGTTCTGACCGGAGAATTCTGGGGAAACGGTCGGCACAGCCTTTTGGCCTTCAGTCCCTCCTCGGGTGAGGGCGTGTCAGCTGCAGGTGCCACGGCCCCGCGGTTCCCAGGGCAGAGCCGGGGGACGGGTTTGCCGGCCACTGGAGCGCTGGGCTGGCCCCCAGACGCAAGACAATAAGCGCACTCCGTCGGGCGTCTGTTCCTCTCAGCAGTGCGTTCTGTGCACCACCTCGGGGACAGGGACGAGCTGAGGCCACCGTGGCGAGTATAGTGAGTAAATGTCTCCTGTCACTCCTGAGGCTGGTCTCCAGAGCCACTGACAAATCTTCATTTCTGCCACTCCCTTCCCGCGACCCTGAGCTCCCCCGAGGCCCAGCCTGTGCCTGGCCTGTCCCTTGTACCTTCTGCAGGGCCTGGCGGAATGTGGGTGTGGTACGGAGGTGGGAACGGCCGGTGTTCCTGGGGCACAAATGTCAGCGTGGTGTGTTGCAGGTGCAAGTGTGGCCCTCTGGGACACTTGCACTCCCGGCACAGAGTGAGCCTGCGCCACCTCGAGCCCCTGGTGGTCTCACGGCGGTGGGGCTGCTGGCTGGGAAGCGAGCCGAGGGACACCCCCCGCCTCCGGCTGCTTGCTGTGCAGTGGCTCCCAGCTGGCGGTCAGACCAAATCCACATGCTTGAGGGGACCCCCCCCCCCCCCATACACACACACACACACACACACACACACACCTTTCCTGTCACCCAGGCCACCCTTGGCTCTGCTCGGGGGGCCAGGGGGCAAGGGGACGGCTGTTTCTGCCCGTCCCCAGTTCCTGTACACAGCTTTTACCGCCGGCGCAGTAGGCCCGCGAGGGTAAGAGGGCTCACTGGGGTGCAGTGACTTGGTTGCTTAAATTGACTGAAACAGCAGCAGCGGGAGGAAGCCCTGGCCGCTCTGCTGGTCCTCTGCACTCGGTCGTTCACGCAATGGCTATAAGCGTCTCCCACAGGCCACGCGCCAGGCTAGAGGTCGGGCGTCAAAGGAGAGCTGTGCCTGGTCCGGCCTGGGCCTCGGTGAGGGCAGCACCCGCTCCCTGACATCCTGCCGGGGCTCAGGCCCTCGTCCTCCGATTCCTTTGTGCTCCAGGGAGAGAACGGCCCCTCTCAGCAAAACAAAGACGAAAACCTAGAACCCCAGGCCCGGCTTTGGGTGGAACATGTTGTCGAGAGAGGGCGGCTGGATGGAGTGGGCAGCGGTGTCCCTGTTCCTGGCTCCAGCCACCATCCTGAGGGGGGTGGGGGGCTCACAAAGGTTTTTTAGGATTTATTTTTAGAGGAAGGGAGGGAGAAAGAGAAATAGCCATGTGTGGTTGCCTCTCAAGCACCCCCTACTGGGGACCTGGCCCACAACCCAGACTTGTGCTCTGACTGGGAATCGAACAGGCGACCTTTTATTTCACAGGCCAGCTCAATCCACTGAGCCACACCAGCCAGATGGGGGGGGGGGGGGGGCTTCCCTTTGATGAAAGCCCTGAGCTGGAGGTGGACCCACCAGGTCGGCTCCCTGGGCTCCCCACGCTCACACAGGGGCAGCCCGGTGCTGCCCAGTGCTGTTGGTCAGCACAAGGCTTGGCAGCAAGTAGGGGCCACATGAGTGTCGGGCGATACCCACCCTGCTGTTGTCACTAAGGTCTTGCTTCTACGGCAGGGCTGCTCACTTTCAGCTTGGGGTCCTTTTAGGGGTTCCGTCCTCACTCCCAGCCTACCCCGACAAGGAACACTGGGGTTGAATTCTGTCCCTCCAAAGAGGCTGGACCTCAGAGCAAGACCTTATTTAGAAAAAGTCTTCACAGAGGTAACGAGTTCAAATGAGGTCATTAGGGTGGACCCTAATCCAATATGGCTTCCTATTAAAGGGGAATTTGGGCACCCAAGGAGGTAATGGAGAGAAGATGATGTGAAGACGCAAGGAGAGCCCTGGCTGGGGTGGCTTAGTAGATTGAGCACCGGCCTGTAGGCTAAAGGGTCACCAGTTCAATTCCCAGTCGGGGCACATACCTGAGTTTGGGGCCAAGTCCCCAGTTGGGAGCACGCAAGAGGCAATTGCACGTGGATATTTCTCCCCCTCTCTTTCCCCTCTAAAAATAAATAAAAAGACACCAGAAGATACCGTCTAAAAATGGGGACTGAGACCAGAGTTGTGCTGCCATGGGCAAGGGGTGTTGGGGCCCCCAGAAGCTGGAAGGGCAGGAAGGACCCTGACCTAGAGCCACCGGAGGGAGCGCGGCCCTGCCCCGATTTCAGACCCCTAGCCTCCAGAACCGCGGGACAGTCGACGTGCCCAGCCTGCGGCGCTCTGCTCTGGCCGCCGCAGGGAACTCACACCACCTGATGGTCCTCCGCACCCCAAACTTCCAAGGTGCAGGTCCCCTGCCCACCTTCCCAGTGCCCCCGGCCCTGCTCTCATTTCCTCTGTAAGGACTGGCTGCTCCTCTGCGCCACCCCCCCCCCCACCAGGTGCCCTCAACACACACGGGGAGGCGCCCACATCCCACTCACTCTCCTCCCACGTGCCGCGAGACTTCGCTGCAACTAAGCTTCCCAGTGTGAGCGTGTTTGCCGGGACGGTGAACGGAACGTCCAGGGGGAGATGGGCTCAAGCGCCGTGGGGCCCAGCCTGGGGCCGGGAAGCAGCGGAGGCATCGGCACTGCCGCCCCGCGCGCCCCAGGGACGAGCCAGGCCCTTGAGGCCAGGGTGGAGAGTGGTCCGGTCCGCAGCGACCCAGCGGTGACAGTGACAGCAGGTTGGTTTCATGGGCGTCGGGTCCAGCGTGCTGTGGCCTAGCGGAAAGGCCACTGCCCCACAGGTTCGAATAGCGAGACCTACTGAGTCCATGCAGACCACCTGGGCCCAGGCCGGGGTGGGGGAGGGGCGGGGACGGGGGCGTCACCAAGCAGGAGCAATACAGTCGGTCGTTGCCCCGACAGAGAACCGCACGAGACGGGGACCGAGAGAGTCAGAGCCCCGCCGCCCCGGGGGCTCTGGAACCCGGCCCACCCACCCAGGCCTCCCCGCCCCCGCCCCGGGACCAACCGTGTCTGCTCCCCACCGCCTGCCCTTCACGCCGGTTCTCCTGGCACTGGGCGTCCGCGTGGCCTTCCCGGCAGCCGAGCCCGGACAGGCTTCAAAGACGGCGGCCGCAGCCTTCACCCGCTGGCCCCGGGCGCTGGGAGGGGCGGCACAGGTGGCCCCCACGCGCAGGTTCAGCCCCGTGAGCCACCTGAGGGGAGAGAACCCACGGCGCTGAGCTCTCCTGGGGAGAGCGCGGGGTCCTGGAGAGTCCGGGGCAGTGGGGCCTCGTGCGTGATGACGACAGAGCCCCGGGGGTCACCTGTTGGGACCCCGAGTGAGTCACTTCCAGCCGCACATCCCCCCTGTAACGAGGGGGTGGCCGTAGTGATGACAGCTACAAAGGGCTGGTGGGCCAGGCACCGGTCAACCAACCTGTATGTGTCACTAGTTCAGTCTGACTCTTTTTCTTTTGAATTCTTTAAAATATTTTATTTATTTGTTTTAGAGAGGGGAAGGGAGGAAGAGAGGGAGAGAAACATCAGTGTGTGGTTGCCTCTTGCATGTCCCCCACTGGGGTCCTGGCCCACAGCACAGGCATGTGCCCTGACTGGGAATCAAACCTGCCACCCTCTGATTCACAGGCCGGCACTCAGTACCCTGAGCCACACCAGCCTGGGCTCAATGTAATTCTTCACAAGCTGCTGCCACGAGATGGACACGAGTACTGTCGTCCCCTCTACAGAGGAGGACCTGGCACAGGGAGGTCATGTGGCCCGAGGCAGACAGGCAGGCAGCGCTGGGTTTCAGCCGGGTCTGGGGGACTCCAGGACCCCCCTTGCTTTCCCGTGGGATTATGTGAAGTGCCCACGAGCACTGACTAGGTCCAGCCCCACTGGGCTGAGCGGATGGATCTCATCCCCATTCCGTGGATGGGGAACTTGAGGCTGAGTTCACCCCAGGCCAGTGCACACTGGCTCCCCCAGGAAGGGTAGCTGGCACCGGCCCCTGCCCCCAGAGCTGCTCAGCCAGGCAGACACGGCGCCCTGGGGAGGTGGTGGGGGCTTGATCGAGGACAGCTGGCGGGCTCCCGGCTGGGGTCCAGGTGGAGGCACTCACCTGTGGAGCGGGAGCAGCTCGCAGTCGCAGCGGAAGGGATTGCCACTGAGGTCGACCAGCTCCAGCTGGCTGAGGCCGGGCAGGGCCAGCAGGGTCTGCAGCTGGTTCTTCTGCAGGTGTAGGCTCCGCAGCCGGGGCCCCAGGCCCGAGAAGGCCCCGGGAGAAATCTGCAAGGAGGTGCCAGGCCAGGAGTGAGTCCTTGTCAGACTAGACAGAGAGGCTCATGCTCCCCTAGCAGAAGGGGGATGGGGACCCCCCTAAGGTGGCCGAGCAGGGAGGGCCGTGTGGTGGTGGCAACATGTAGGTTCGTTTGATGCCAGAGCACTTCCCCTTTGCAAGACGCCAGGGCCCGTGGTTCATGGTTCTTCGTGCTTTGCCTGAACCCTCCCCAGTAATGGCAAAGCCTCTTGGGGCTCCAGCCCTGCCCTGAAGGTGTGCAGCAGTGGGTGACCCTGTGGACACACGTCCTCCCTCCTGCGTGTCTCCCTGGCAGGACTCTGAGTGGCGCTGGATTCCACCTGCTGTCACTCACACCCGGGTTCCCTGAGGGCAGTCGTGAGTGGCTCATATCAGGGTCCGCATGCCCAGCCCCGGGCCTTCCGGCACTGCAGGGTTGGCAGTGTTTGTCGAGCGAGTGCTCACTGCACAGGGCCGTGCCGCCTTCCCCACACCCCTCCTGTGCCCACCTGCTCCAGGCCACTGCCGTTCAGGAACAGCTGCTGCAGTGACCGGCCCACAGGCCGGAAGGCCCCGTCCGGCAGGGCCCTGAGCGGGTTCCCCGAGAGCTGCAGCTCCAGGAGGGCAGGCAGCCCCTCCAGGGCCCCAGTGGGCACCTCTTGCAGCTGGTTCCTGTCCAGGTGCAGCTTCTCCAGCTCCGGAGCTGGGCCCAGTGCCCCTGGGGACACCTGGGTGATGCGGTTCCCACTCAGGTAGAGCCAGCGCAAGGCCTGCATGCCTGCCAGGTCCCCAGGTGCCAGGTGGCCCACTGCGTTACCCTGCAGGTGCAGGGAGAAGAGGCGAGGCAGGGCTCGCAGGGCGGCACCGGGCACCTGCAGGAAGCGGTTGCGCTCCAGGTACAGGTAGCCAAGGCGTGGGGCCCCTTCCAGGGCGGCGGCGCTGAGGCCGGAGAGCTGGTTGTCGGAGAGGTAGAGGTAGAGCAGGCTGCCCAGCCCTGCCAGGGCGCCCTCCTCCAGCCCCGCGATGCGGCAGTGCTGCAGGTGCAGTGACACCAGCCGACCCAGGCCCGGGAAGGCTGCTCGGGGCACCAGGGGGAAGTGGTTCTGCCTCAGGTCCAGGAGCTGGGTGTCGCTGGGGAAGCCGCGGGGCACGGCCCGCAGGCCTCGGCTCTCACAGCTGCTGTGCCGGGACTCAGGGGCGCACACGCAGGCGCGCGGGCAGGGCCGGGCGGCCCCGCCCTCCTCCTCCTCGGGAGCGCCGGGAGGGGCGCGGGGCCTCGGGGCCGCCCGCTCTCCCTCCTCCTCCTCCGCCGGGTCTGCTGGGCAGCGCAGATCTGTGGGCCGCAGAGCGTCCAGGGCTTCGCCTCGCAGGCGGGGGGGCCCCTTGCAGGCGCCGTCGGAGCGCACGCGCGCTCGCGCCAGCCACTCCAGCAGCGGCCGGGCCTGGCAGCCGCACCACAGCGGGTTCCCCTGCAGCCGCAGCCGGCGCAGCTGCCCCGGGCCCTGCAGCGGCGGCAGAGCGTCCAGCTGGTTTCCGCGGAGGTCCAGGGTGTGCAGGCGCGGGCAGTGAGCAAAAGCCCTGGGGTCCAGGGCCTGCAGAGCCCCGTGGTCCAGCATCAGCTGCCGCAGGCTGGGCAGCGCCAGCCCGTCCTCCTCCCCCGCATAGGTGAATGGGTTGTGGCCCAGCTCCAGGCGGGCCAGGCCGCGGGCCTGGGACAAGGCCTGCCCAGGCAGGGCCTGCAGCTCATTGTGGTGCAGGCTGAGCCGGCGCAGCGCCGGCAGGCCGGCCAGGGCCTCGGGGGCCAGCACGCTGAGCGCGTTGTGGGACAGCTGCAGCCAGCGGGTGCGCACCAGCCCCTGGAAGGCCATGGGGGGCAGGTAGACGAGAGCATTGTAGGCCAGGTTGAGTGTGGCCAGTGCCCCCAGGGCCCCAAACGCCCCAGGCCGCAGCTCCTCCAGCATGTTCCCCTGCAGGTCCAGCCGCCGCAACGAGCCCAGCCCGTCGAGCGCCTCCTGGGGCAGCACGCTCAGGCGGTTGGAGGCCAGGTTGAGGAAGAGCAGGCGGCCCAGGCCACGGAAGGCGCCCTCAGCTACCAGCTCCACCTGGCAGTGCCGCAGGTCCAGGTGGGTCAGATGAGGCAGGTCCCGAAAGGCAGCGGAGGCAATCTCCTTTAGCACGTTGCCCTGCAGGTCCAGCCGCTGGGTCAGCTGAGCAGGCACAGAGGAGGGGAGACTGAGCGTAGTATGTCCTACGGCCAGCGTTGCCAGCCACTTTCCCTCACCTCGGACTCCTCCACATCACCTTTCCCTCATTCTCTTCATCCTGCGCCCTGACACCTCCTCCAGGAAGCCTTCCTCCCCAGCCACCTGGGCATCCCCAATTCTCCCGCTTTTCGCACTGAATTGTCACTGCCCATTTACTTCCTCTTCTACCCACTAGCTCTTGACCCCCTAGGGCAGAGACTGTATCTTCCCTCAGTATATCCCCGGTTCTCTGCCACGGGGTCTGCAATTAATTCAGTATTTACCTACAGGTCACCCACTGGTGCCAATCACAGAGGATTCCAGATAGCTTATCTACCTGCTGTCGGTTGTCATTCCCATTTTACAGACGTGAAGACTGAGGCTCAGGAAAAGTTACTTTCCAAGGTCTCCTCCCAGCCAGGCAGTGGCAGACCCTCCCATGCCAGCCCAGTCTCCTCCCGCTGTGCCACCCCCCAACCCCCCACCTCGCCCTGCTGACCTCGGGAACAGCGTGGGGCACCTCGGTGAGGTTCTGGTGCCGGCAGACCACGTGCCGCCTGGAGTTGTCGCAGACGCAGGTCTGTGGGCAGCGCTGGGCGGCCACGTGCCAAGTTGGGCCCAGCGGCAGGAGCAGAAAAAGCAGCAGGACCAAGGGGACCCCTTGGGGCCTGGCAGACAGAAGGACAGTCCCTTGTTCACAGGGGCAGGGGCCCCACATTGTCCACTCACTGAGCCCAGGCCCGACATGCGGCAGGCGCTGCCGGCCCTGTTCTGCGCTGGGGGAAACGGAGGCTTAGACAGGCGGCCTGGCACATCCCGGCAGCTCTCTGCCCCGTGGCCCCGTGGCCCCGTGAGGCCTTGCTAATCGGGGCTCCGTCGGCGCCCGGCTGCACTGAGGCTCCGGGGTCCAGGGCAAGGCCTGGGCCTCGCAGCGTGAGCTCGGTGGCCAGCCCTCCAGGAGCCGCATCCGCGTGGAGAAGGCGGCCCGGCAGCCAGAGGGGAGGACTCGGGCCTGGCCGGGGTTGGGGGTCAGACTCGGGGCACAAGGTGCTGCTGTGGGGCCCGAGAGCCTCGAGGAGCCTTGGTGCCCAGGTCAGAGTTGCCCTGACGGGGGAGCTGGTGCGGCTCAGCCTCTCCTCCCGTCTGTGCTCCTCCGTCCTCCCGTCTTAGTGCCACCGGCTGGCCGGCCAGGGCTGGGTGGGGACCTGAGGGTCTAGGTTTGGGGCTGGGCCTCGGGCAGGGTCTGTCCACTGACCTGTCTGTCCACCCCTCTGTCCACCCTCCCCTCTCCCCCGCTGGACCCTCTGAAGCCAAAACTTCAGCCACTGCCTGTGGCGTCCGGAGGCCGACCCCTGCCGCGGGGTCTCCTGGCCTCCCTGGGGCCCGGCTCACCACCAGCCACCAAAGGGATCTTTCCAAAACACGGCCGGGCTCCGGCACCCCCGAGGGAAGCTCTGCAGCACCCCACCTCCCACCTGTGCTGGGGGGTCCCGCTCAGACTCCTCAGGGTCGGCGCTTGGCACCCAGGGCGCCCGGCTCTTCCTTCCGTTCTCAGCTGCCAGGGCCTCGGGGCGGCCCCTTCTGACCCCCGGGCTGGCCCCCCGCCCCAAGGCTCCCCCGTTTCTGCTCAGCGCTCTGTCATCATCTGTTTTTCAGTCTCCCTGGGGTCCCGGGGTCCAGCCCTGGCCTTGGGGCTGGTGGCGTTCCCCAGTCTGGGGGGAGGCTGAGGCTTGGGGTGGGGCGGGGGGGCAGCTGGGAGGAGGGGGCGGATCCCAGGGACAAACTCCCGAGGCTCAGAGGGCTGCCAAGTTCTCAGACAGCCCCCGAGGGACCAGCCACGGAAGCAGCCGCGTCCCCCCGCACCGCTCTCTTCAGGACCCCCTTCGAGGAGACCCTGGCGAAGCTCTGCCCAGGCAGGGCCTGGAGAGGGGTGGGGGCTCGACTCTGGCCCCTCAGCCTCCCCAGTCCCCCCACCCCCACCCCGGGCCCCGAAGACTCACCCTGCCATGCCGCCTCCCAGGGTCAGTGCGGCCTGGAGGTGCGGCGCAAGGGGAAAGCTGTGTCTGTCCCCGTCTGGACGCCGGCGGGAGCCCCCCTCCCTGCCCGCGGGCCTGGCGGTGGGGACAGGGCTGAATGGGAGGCATTGTGGGCGGCTCAGCCAGAGGCTGAGGTGAAGGAGGGGCGGGCAGGGGCTCCAGCAACGGCTGGAGTTACAGGGCCTCCTGCCACGCACCGGCCCGGGCAGCGGAGGCCCAGGGCGGCCGGGCAGGGAGGGGACTGGAGGGCTGGGGGCCCCTGGGTGGGGGCCCCTGGGTGGGCCGGGCCTCACAGAGCCTCCGTGTCCTGCTCTGTGAGGAAAACACGGAATTAGCACCTAGTTCAGAGCGTTGCTGTGGGAATGAAGGTGGGCACCTGGCACATAGTAGGTGCTCAAGAACGATTAACTCTGTCCTTTCCTTTTGTGATTACACCTTTACACACGTCGTCCAGCACTAGACATACAACTCTCCGCACTTCTGGTCTTTTCCTTGGCGTCAGAGTGTTGGGCGCTAGCTTCTTAGTCACGCTGGTTCGTTTTGATGGCTATATAGTATTCCGTGGCATAAATGTATCAATTTTACTAAGTTAAAAAAAATTTTTAAGGATTTTATTTTTAGAGAGGGAAGGGAGGGAGAAAGAGAGAAACATCAATGTGCGGTTGCTGGGGGCCGTGGCCTGCAACCCAGGCATGTGCCCTGACTGGGAATCGAACCAGTGATGCTTTGGTTCGAAGCTCGAGCTCAATCCACTGAGCTACGCCAGCCAGGGCCAATTTTACTTGATTTTTAAAAGATTTTATTTATTCTTAGAGCGAAAGGGAGGGAGAAAGGGAGAGAAACACCAGTCGACGGGTTGCCTCTCACGCGCGCTCATCTGGGACCCAGCCTGCAACCCAGGCATGAGCCCTGACTGGGAACTGAACCCATGACTTGTCTGCTCACAGGCCGGTGCTCAAGCCACTGAGCCACACCAGCCGGAGCAATTTTACTTAATTAGTCTCCGCTCCCTCCAAGTGTTTGCTATTACAAGATTGCGAAAAGTATACACGTGATTACCTGCTTGGGCACACGTGCCTTTTCGGTGAACTAGTTCATCCAGTCACAGCAAACACTTATGTATCTCTAACGGTTCCGATGAAATCGCGTCTTTCACTGTTTCATGTGGGTCGGGTTGGTTTCTCAGCAGAAACCGCGCCACACCGCACGCAGCCTTGCGCACGCGCCACGTCACCCAGCAAACTCCCTACCAGCAGAGTCACGTCCTCGGGGACCAGCTCTCCTCACTCAACAGTGTGTCTGTGAGGCTCACCTGATTCCTGTTTTCTTAATCTGTTC
Source organism: Phyllostomus discolor (assembly GCF_004126475.2). Lineage (NCBI taxonomy): Eukaryota > Metazoa > Chordata > Mammalia > Chiroptera > Phyllostomidae > Phyllostomus > Phyllostomus discolor. Next base: position 212,246,047 of record NC_040904.2, read on the forward strand.
CTTTCCTTTTTGGGGCAGCCTTCCCTTCGGTAAACACACCGCCCCCGGGGCGTGGGGCCGGGCGGAGAGCAGTCTGCCCCAGATGCAGGGGGGGGGGGGGGGGGGGGTGCCACCCGCAGGGAACGTTTAAATGCAGCGGGGCCAACTTGGAGTCGGTCTGCTGTCCACCATCACCCGCTGGCCGTCCTAACCTCTGTCGACACCGAGCTGGCCCTCCCCGCGTGGGCAGACCACGGCCACCTCTGCCTCAGCGAGCCACAACCCTTATCCATCCCACTCTTGGTGGGCGTCTGCGTTGTGTCCAGGGTAGGGCTACGAGGAGGTGCTGCACACCAGGTGTGCACGCTGTTTTCACGAGCGTATCACAACCCGTCTTTGTGAGGGTGTATGTAGACACACGTACCTACTGGTGGAATCGCTCGTTTTAGAACTCGCTTATTTTCATCTCCAAGGAGCCTGCTGGATCCCCAACGTGGGGGGCAGGGGGGTGCACCAGTTCACATGTCCACTGGTGGTGTCCCTGCATTCCAGTTGCTTTGCTTCCTCACCAGTGCTTGGTGTCATTTTTTTTTTTTTAATTTTTATTTATTTATTTTAGAGAGAGGGGAAGGGAGGGAGAAAGAGAGGGAGAGAAACACGGATGTGAGAGACATGGTTTGGTTGCCTCTCATGTGCCCCCAGCTGGGGACCTGGCCTGCTACCCAGGCACGTGCCCTGACTGGGAATTGAACCGGCGACCTTTAACTTCGCAGGCCTGCGCTCAGTCCTCTGAGCCACGCCAGCCGGGGATGTCTTTTGCATTTTAGCCATTCCAGTGCGGATACAATGGTATTACATTGTGATTTTAGCATGCGCTTCTCTGAAGACTAACGAAATTAAGCAGCTTGTCATGTTTTCTTGTCAAGTGCTCATTCTAGGCTTTTGCTCATTTTTCTATTGAGTTGTCTTTGTTACTTTTTAGGAACCAAGTATTCTGGGTTATTTTAATATAAACACTGTAACTGCTTTCTTTCCATGGCCTGCCTTAACTTTACTTGGGATCTATGCTGGGATAATGCTGGGTCTAGCCCTCCTGTGTTGGTAACAGCACCGTCACACACACACACACACACACACACACACACGCCTAGGTAGCCGCTAACTTGCTAATGGTGTGGCGCTGGGATTGTCTCCACCCAAGCCTGCCGGGCAGCCACCTGTGGTGTGCGTGGTGTGCCCGTAACCCTAGCTGGCGCGTGGTCACCGTGGCCAACTGTTCCGCGGGGCCGCTCTGCATTCGGCCCGTTTCCCGGCACTGGTCCGTGAGTCGTTTCCAGGTTCTCGCTGGTGGGATGTGCTGCCGGGAGCGCCCCGGCCAGGCTTCCTGGGCTCCTCCGGTCCGAGTTTCAGACCAGAACTGGTGGTCTAGCCCCCCGAGCTGGTGGTCGCCTTCCCTTTCGTGGGAAGAGCCTGGTGCTGAGCAGGCTCTCTGCATGCAGGGGTCCCAGGCCAGTGCGTCTGTGATCTTGCAGATCCCAAAACTCAGTGCTCACGGGCCTGCAGCCTGTTCAAGCTCAGGGTTGTCTGTAGTTTTTGGGAGCATTTTGGGAGTCTGGGGAAATCCCAAAGGCTGCAGCTTTCTCAGAAAGCAGAGTTAGAGGCTTCCCAGCCCTTCCCTGCACCTGGAGCTGGTCAGGGGTCCTGGCGGCCGAGCTGGTCTGGAGGGTGAGAGGGGCCAGGGCAGTCGGAACCCGCTCGCCTGGGGCCGAGAGAAAAGGACAGCTGGGCCGGAGCACCCTGGATGGGCCACTGCTCAACCTCGAGCCTGTTTCTGCTCTGGCCTCCCTGTTTTTGCTCAGAACGTGCAGCAACGTCTACTGTGTGGGGTTTAGAAGTTAGTTCCCCGGTCTCTCCACACACAGGCAAAGCTAAAGTGTGCTGTTCAGCACCGCCTAGAGTGGGGAAAACTGTCCCCGATACAAGTTCAACCCAGGGGCCCGTTCACCTGCCACCCCCCGAGACCGCGAGGACAGATGTGCTGGAGGGACCGTCCCCACGGAGCCTGGGCTCGCCCACGCGGCACCCGTCCCGGATCCAGGTCGGCAGCGAGGTTCCTGCCAGCAGTCATTCGACGCCCAAGAAGACTTCCGTCATCTTCCGCTACGGAAACCTGGGACGCAGGCTTCCTGGTGTCCCCAGAGAACGTGCTGGTGTGCAGGGGCAGTGTCACAGAGAGCAAGCCTTGGCTCCTCTTCAAAACGTCAGCTGGGGTTTCCTTGAGAGCGATCTCCCCAGAGATCCTGCTGCCACCAGGCCGAGCGGCCGGAGCCCCGGCGACCTCGTCTGCCTCCACAGCCTCCCTCCCGCTGCACGTCTGACCCTGCAGGCTGCCCTGCCCTCACTGCCCACCGTCCCCGCCGTGGGCCACGGCGGTCCGTCTCCTGCCCGGGACGGGGAGCTCCTCAGAGGCGGCTGCGGCCCCGGGACTCAGGATGGAGCCTGGCAAGGCACGGGGGCGGCGCTGGCCGGGCCCCCACCTGCCTCCCGCCACGTCGCCCTGTGGGGGGTGGGGGGGAGCAGGGGAAGACGCCTCCTCTGCCACCTGGCCAAGGAAGAAGCCCCTCGGGTGGTCCGCAGCCGGTAAGAAAATGCTGCCCTGGGAGACCTGGGAGGGACCGCTTCTCTCCTGCGGAGGCTCCGGGTGTGCGGTGAGGAGGTCCGGCCGGGCTGTCCTCCCACCCGGTGGAGCAGACCCTCACGGCGTGTCCTCCGTTCCGGGCCCCGGGCCAACACCCGCCAGGGGCTCCCCAGCTGGTCGTTCCTTCGCCGGGACCCCCACCCTCACGAAGTGACCTTGCCAGCCAGACCCAGGGCACCCAGACCGTGGGGAGAGCAGGGCCTGTGGCGCAGCCTGCCCGGGCTCCAGCCCAGCCAGGTCCGGGCACGGAGCAGTGCGGGGACCGTGAAGCTGTGGCCCAAAGACGGGGTGACCGGTGAGGTGGGGCTGTGCCAGTGAAAGGGACCCTGCCCAGGACCTCTACTGCCTGGAGAGGGAGAACCCCTCCCGCCTCCCACAGGGCGGGGTGATCCCGTCCCTGCCAGCCCCCCGACCTGGCGGCGGGGAGCCGGCACGCCCACACGAAGGACATCTGGCCTCGGTGTGGGAAACCTGCCCCCAGTGCAGACACGAGGTCGGCACAGGGGTTTCTTGGCGAGATGGACGGCGCCTCACAGACCGAGGCCCGAAACCTGCCCCTTTCCTTCAGGTGACGTTCCTCAGCCTCTACTGTTGCCACACACGACTTTATTCGAGAAGCCTCGGGCACAGCCCAGACACAGAGCACAGGGGAAAGCATGGGAGTCGCAGGACAACTGGGGCGGTGGCGGCCACTGTGAGCCCATCCGTCCCCACGCTGCGCCTCCCAGGTCCTTTGAGAGCTCCCTGGAGGGAGCTCAGGCAGCAGTGGGCCCTGCCCCTGCCCCCCGGGCTGGAGAACAGGTCGGGGCCTCTCCAGGTGCCCCTCCGGTGCGGCCCCAGGCCAGGCACAGACACCTCGGCGGCCGGGCAGGGCCCACTGGGTCTGCAGCCAGCACCGCTAAGCACCTCCGGCTCCAGGCTGCCCTGTGCCTGCCCACGGGCTTCTTGTCCTGCCCGCATGGCATGGGCGCCAGGGTCTCGCCCTCTGCTGACCACCCCACGGCTCCACCGTGGCCGTCTCTGCCTCCCCTGCTGGGGGATCGGCGCAGCAGGGGGCACAGCGGGGACCGTGGTGGCTGCAGGACCAGGGCTTGTTCGCAAGAAGCAGAGGCAGCGGCTGACTGAGAGGCCCCAGCAGGCTGGAGTGCAGCCCGACCTCAACAGGAAGTTGGGGCGGGGACCACGTGCATGGACAGCACGCCCCAGGCTTTGGTCCAGCCTAGGAGGGCAAGGAAGGCGAAGTGGGTGGAAGAGCCACAGCCAGGAGCCTGAGGCCCAGATGAGCACAGCGCCCTCAGGTGGCCGCGACTGCAATGGCAGCGCAGCTCGCAGCCCGTCCGCCGGGGCCAGCTCCCCTCCAGAGACCCAGGGCCGGCCCCGCAGGCGGACGTCAGTGACCCCAAGCCCCGGCAGGAAGCACACAGCGGCACGCACACCACACCGACACACAAACTCTGGGACCAGCACGACACATGTGACAAAGACCCTCCCTGCTCTGGCCAGAGTCCTTCGTCCGAGTCCCTTCCCCAGTCACTGGCCCAGGCTGAGGGTCGGGAGAGGCTGCTCCGCGTCTGGGTCTAGACCTTGTGCAGCGTCTGCAGCAGGTTGTGGCGGGCGACGGCGCAGGACTCCAGGGCGCCGTTGGGCCTGCGGGGAGAGAGGGGTCAGTGGGCGGGCTAGCACCTTGGGGGCCGGAGCTCAGTGCGCGGCAGAGGGGTAGGGGCCGAGTTTGAGGTTAGGAACGTTCCAGAGTCCCTTTGTCTGACGTGCACAGCGGCTCTTCAGCAGAGACTCACGTGCTGGCCGGGGGGGGGGGGGGGGCACTTCATTTCTCTTCCGCCCCCGTCACCCACCCCCCACTCTCTCCCAAGGCGCTGGACTCACTGCTACTGCAGCTGGTCAGAGCCCCGGAGACAACTCTGCCCAACCTCTTGGTCAGGCAAATGGGGAGACTGAGGCTGAGGAAGGCCAGGCCAGCTGGGGCCACACTGGGCCCCTGTGAGGACAGGGGACAGGCCTCCCCACCCACCCGGGGCGCCCAGGCAGGGCCTGGAGGCTCCTCATTTCTTGGCTGTGGCCGGTGCCCACCACGCCCTGGACCCTCCAGGACAACAACAAGCCCTCCACACCTCTGGTCCCCAGGGCAGGGCCTGTGGCTGCGGAAGACCAGCAGGGCCGGGCCAGCCCCCAGGCCCGGTTGCTGTGGGAACGGACACAGAACTGCACTCAGGGACGCTGCCAAGCACAGCCCCGGCCAGCCTGTGGGGTGGGGGGGAAACTCCTAACCGAGCTGGGCTTCCTCCTCTGGAAACCGTGGGGTGGGACACGACCTGTCTCACAGAGAAAGGCTCTGTCTGAGTCCCGTGTCCTCAACTGGGCACAGGGCTGGTGGCCACACAGGAGGCGTGACAACCAGTCACGGTGCCAAGAGCCTGGGAGGCACGAGGGCCTCTCACCAACCCGAGTGACAGGCCAGGGGAGCCTCAGCCGGGTGCGGGCACGGGCACGGGCACACTCACTTGGTCACGAACGCCAGCAGCAGGGGCGCGAGGGCCTTGGGGAAGTAGTCCTGCTGCACCACGTGGTTCAGCGTCATCAGGGGGCCGTACAGGTTGGCGATGGCCTTGACCTTGTCTTCACTCTGCAAGGGAAACACACTGATTGGAAGGTGAGCTTCAAGGTCCCCTGGGGGATGGACTGTAGGTCTCCACCAGCCACAGCCCCTGCTCAGAGAGCCCCATGGCCAAGGTCAAGCCAAGTCCCATCATGAAGACCAAGGCTGTTTTAGCAGAGCCAGGCCCAGGGCAGCGTGGGTGACAGGTCCCAGCAGGACTCACGTGGGAGGGGCGGGCGGTGCACCCCCCCCCCCCCCCCCCCCGGCTGCCACTCCTCCCAGCCACACCTTGAGCAGACCCATGTGGATGAGGAGCCTGGTCAGGAAGGCGTTGGAGTTGAAGGACGACGAGCTGAAGGCCTTCTTCATCAAGGCATCTGCGGGGCAGAGGCGGCAGGGGCAGGGTGCTTACTGCACCGGAGGGCTGGCCACGGGCCGAAGGGCCTGCAGCGCCCCGCACCCACCCACGCTGCGGCCTGGGGCCTGGGGCCTGCCCCTGCGCTGTTCAGGATGTGGACACAGGCAGTGGGATGTGGACACAGGGACCAGGCTGAGGGCACAGCCAGCACCAGGGGAAGGGCGCCATCTACCAGCTGGGACTCCTCAGCCTTTCCCTGTCCTGGCCCCTTAAGTAAAATGGGCCCGGGGCCCTGGCACAGCTGGGGCGGAGATCAAGTGACGCGGGCCTCCCCGGGAGGTTTCGGCCGCTCGTGCAGGTGCGGGAGCACAGCCGGGCAGAGGTGGGGCAGAGCGGCGGAAACCTACAGAGGCCGCCGCGGCACTCGCTTCGGTGCTGGGCTGTTCTGGGAGACAGGGTAACTGGTTCTCACCAACGCCCTCGGGGCTGGGACCTCAGGGAGCACAGCCGGAGGCTCCAACCTGGCCCTCCCCTGCCTGCCCAGCCTCACTTCCCACGGGCCCTCCTGCCTCAGCACCTACCCTGGAACAGGGCCCGCACTCAGCTCCAGCTTGTACCCTCTCCCTGCGCCGTGCGGCCCACCCGCAGGCCCTTCCTCCCCTCTGCCTAGCAGGACCTGGCCACCCCTGAAGGCTCAGGCACACGGCGACAAGGTGCAAGGCTGATGGAGGTAACGAGGTGGGGACAGGAAGTCAGGCGGGGCTTGGGGTGGGGCTGGGGGACCAGAGATCCCAGAAAGCCAGGTGAAAGGTATGGGGACAGCCAGGGACCTCCAGGTGGAGGGGACCCCACTTGCAGGGGCTCGGTGCCCCTCAGCCCTCCCCTGAGAGGACGGCCTGCACAAGGGCCTCGGGGCTGTGACTAGCCGGCCCTCCAGAGGGTGGTGGACGCCTCCTGCCCGAGTTCTAACTACACCCGGCTGTGCAGCTCTGCGAACCATCTCGGTTTCCCCGTTTACGGGAAAACAAGTGAGAGCCAGACAGAGGGACGGGTAGGCAGGGCTGGGGTGGAGGCGTGCCAGCCGCTGGGAACGTCCCCGAGCCCCGGGGCCGCCAAGAGACAGGAGCCACCCCAGACCCACGGCCCACGTTACCTACTGCGTCCTGCACTGCCGCCCTCACTTGGGCCTCGTCCTTGAACACAGAGGACACCTTCAGGAAGGCGGAGACCACCTTCTCGGGGTCAGACGTGTCGGTCTGAGGACACAGGAGGCAACGGCTGGTCAGCAGGGGGCCGGGCCTCCGCCCGCAGGGGAGCCTCGTTGGGCTCCGCTGCTGCCCCGAAGCAGCCCGGGCACGACGTGGGCCTCGGTGGGGCAAGGACAGGTCCTGCCTCACCCCACGCCGCCCCCTCAGGGCCCGGCCCGGCCCTGGCCCACGCAGGCGTGCAGCACACAGGGAGCGAGTGACTGAGCAGCGGTTCGCCCTGTGACTCAGTGACCCCTCCTGGTAATCTAGCCCGGATACCCAGAATGCCACGGAGCTCGCCTCCACGGTCCCGATCACAGGGAAGTGGGCATAACATGGGCGCCCCGAAACGACACGGGGCGCGAAAAGAGCTCTACAGACCCAGGAAAAGGACGAACCAGTGAGCAAAAAGGCGGGCCAAGGGCAGGGCTGTATCCTGCAACCCCATTTACCGCGAGAAAGGAAGACAGGCCACACGTGAGGGAAACTCGGAGCCCACTGAGGGCGGGACCCTTCATTTCTGGTTACCACCTCCTGGGGCCTCAGAGTTCTCATCTGGACAGCAAGAGCAACAGGGTCCCCACTTCCGGTTGCCAAGGGCGTTAGATAGAAGCACGAGCAAGGACCCAGAAGTGTGCCCAGCGGACAGCACGTGTGTGATGACCATCTCAGCATAAATGAACGAGTGAGTGAAGGAAGAACGGAATGACCGAACTGTCTCTCCAATAGCCAAGTGAGGCTGGAGCAGGGGCCGCCTCCCTGCAACACACCTGAGCCGGCCACAGGAGTCCTGGGCAGCAGATTGTTCTAGAAGCAGCTGGTCCTACAGAACATGCAGAAGGAAGCCTAGGGGTGTGTGTAAGCCAGAGGTCCCCAAGCTTTTTGGCACCAGGGACCGGTTCGTGGAAGACAATTTTCCCAGGGACAGGGGTGGGGGCGGGGGGATGGGTTTGGGACGACTCAGATGAGCTGCCTTCAAGCTCATCTCCCGCCGTGTGGCCCGGGTCCTACCAGGCCCAGACCCGTGCCGGTCCGAGGCCTGGAGGGTGGGGACCCCGCTGCAAGGGGAGTGTGCTAGCAGCCCCCACTCGTCTGCCTGTCTGCGAGTAATGAGGCACGTGTGGCAGCGCCCCCACCCCGAGGTAGACGGCCTCCCTCCCAGTCCCCTGCGCTCCGCTCCTGCCTCCTCCCCGGCCACCCAGCAGGCACAGCGCGTGCGGGTGCACGGCCCAGGGCTCCTACCTGCTGGGCTATCAGCACGGAGCTCTTGGGCCCCAGGCGCAGCAGCTTCTCCGGGGAGGGGAGCGCCAAGAAGGCGGCGACGTCTGCGGGAGGCGGGGAGGACAGGGCGGGCGCTGGCTCCTGAGGGCGGGCGACACGGGCGGCGCTGCAGAGGTCCACGCCGGGCTCCTCGCCCAGGACACGTGCCGCCCACTGCCCGGAGTCCAGAGTTCTCCCTCCCACTCGGGTGCGGCTCCCCAGGCGCCGGCCCGGCGGGCTCCCGGCGCACAAGCCAGCCCCCTGGGACCCCAACAGCCTGGCGAGACCACGTGGGCCCACTCCATGCCCCAGAAATGGCTCAAAAGGCACAGGGCACTAGCGTGGGCCCACCGGGAACTGGGATCCAGCCTACGTAAGCACCGCCAGTGAGCCCCGGAGGTGCCCGGGGAAAACGGAACATTGAGAAACACTGGCGATCTGTCCAAATGCTTCCGTAAAACTGGAAAAGCCACATTCAATGAGAGTCGGGGAGCGGGGTTTGGCCAACCCACAGTTCTCCAGAAGCTTCGTCTGGGCACCCAGGAGTGAGGGCGCGGCGGCAGGCCCGACTCCACCAGCCTCCCGGCCAGGGAAGGGGCGGCAGGGGCCCAGGCCGGCCGTGGTCCCAGCCGGTCTGTGGGACGGGCGGCTGTCCCTTCAGGGAGGTCAGCAAGACAGTCCGCTGATGGGTGGGGGAAAATTTCTATTTATGCCTATTCTCTGACGCTGTTCCTTTAGAAGTACTTGCGTGTGTCTTATACCCAGCGCAGCAGCGCCACACACGCTATCATTTCTGAGGAAACGCGCCTGTACTGAGTCTGACACGAACACGACGAGCACGGTTTGTGGCCGCTGTGTTTGAACTCCACCCCTATCACACGGTCCTGTGAAGATGGTGGGGACAAGGGCTGGGGACCGGGTTCTGACCCTTGCAAACGACAAGGAGCTCACCCCACTATTAGGGTCCAGAATGTTCCTCGATGGCGTGGCTGGCTCCTGTGCTTGCCCTCCCTGCTGTGGCTCTTCTTCTTCCTCATCTTCTTCTTCCTCCTCTTCTTCATCTTCCTCCTCCTCTTCCTCCTCTTCTTCTCCCTCCTCCTCCTCATCCTCCTCGTCCTCATCCTCACCCTCATCGTCACTGCGGAGGGGAGCTGGCTAAAGCAGACCCTCCCCGCCCGGTGGCCGGCGTGGGCCCGGAGGCCTGGCTCTGTGAACTGGGCCGGGCAGCTGTTCCCAGGGTGGGGGCCAGTGGGTCACGAGGGAGCCCGCCACTCACATCTCGTCAGCTAGGAAAGCCCAGGCCGAGAGCCAGATCTCGTCCCCATCATAGAGAAGCCCCCAGACGCACTGGCGGCTCACAGATACGGGGGGGACTGCCGTGGGGGCCCGGGGTCTGGCAGGAATACCGCCCAGGCAGAGATGTCCAGGACTGGGCCCCTGTCCTCTTGCTGGCCACAGGAAGCCACATATGGGGTGGGGGAGGGGGTCTCCCTGTCCCTGAGGCACGCTGTTCCATTGTTTCCCCCGGCCCCCCGAGCCTCCTGAGCCCGTCCTTGGGCCCCCGGTCCCGAGCCGCAGCCCACCCCGGGCCCTGCAAACCCGGGAACCCCCCCGCTCCTGCACCCGTCCCTTCCTGTCGTCTCCAGTCAGTCCCGAGACCGACGTTGAGAACAACTCTGGGCCCCCCTGTCAAGTCACTGCCCCAGCCTCGCCGCCAGCCCCCGGCCTTGCCTGTCAGCACCGGCTCAGCCCTCAGCCCCTCCCGGACTCACCCGCTCTCCAGGGACCACTCCCCCAGCCCTCCTTCGTGCCGCTGCTGCACACACAGTAACTGGGTTATTCTTGACCCCTCGCCCCACTAGAATGCAGTTTCACGAGCCAACAACCCTCACCGCCTTCACCTCATACCCCTCGTGCCTGGCACAGCACCGGGCACACAGCGGGGACTCACCCGGCGATCTGTAAATGAGTCACCAACCGCCCACAGCGCCTACCTGAGGGACGCCAGCACCTTGGCCATGTTGAAGCTGTCCAGCACCTCCTGGAGCTGCTCACAGCCCTCTTCTCCCAGGGTGTTGCCTGCTCGCAGGGAAGGGAACGGGGGTAGGGTCAGGACGGGCGCCGGGCCGACCCAGCCGGCCGGGGCTAGGGCTGCCCCTCCTCACCATTGAGGTCCAGCTTCTCCAGCTCTGCCTTGTCCGCCACGGCCTCGGCCACAGCCAGCGCGGCATCTCTCTTGATCTCACAGAAGGACAAGTTCAGCTCCTAAAAATAACAGGAGGGGACGTGGCAGGCAGGGAGGTGGGCCTGCAGACCAGGTCCTAGTCTGGAGCCTCCGTGTCCCCAAGGAGTGTCGGGCAGGCTCTGTCCTGCGGATGGACAGAACGACACCAACAACAAAAACGTCCTTCCCCCAGCGACGAGCCGGGCACTCGGTACGTTCACCCACATTCACTGTGGAGACCGGCCTCCCCCCACCAACTCCCATCTTGAAAACGGAGACGCTGCGGCTCAGAGAGAAGGGACCGGACCACGGCCCGAGGGGGGTGCAGAAGAGCCCGGGCCCACGGGCCTTTGAAGACCAGACCCCCCGCTGCCCCCACCAACGCCGGGGACACCCCCACCCAAAGGCACCTTCAGCTTGGGCAGGCCCCCGCGGACGGCGTCTGCGATGGCAACGGCGCCCCTGGAGCGCACCAGGCAGTCCCCGAAGTTGATGGCCTCCACCTGCCGCAAGGTCTTCAGCGTCTGGAGGGAGGAAGAGGAGGCCGGGGTGAGGCCTGTTGCCCCCCCCCCCCCCCCCGGGAGCCGAGGCCACACCCCGTCCCCTTCCGTACCCAGCCCGGCCTCCTCGGCCCTTCCCGTCACGCCCCCGCTGGCCCCCTGGCCTCTGGCGAACCTCCTGCTCCGTCTCCCCCACAGCCAGAACCCTCTTCCTGGAGCACAAGCCTGGCCGCGTCCACCTCTGGTTAAAACCCTCCGTGGCCCCTGCTGCTTCCAGGGGCACGTCCCCAGGGCTCGGCAAGGCCACAAGGCGCACCCTCCTCGTCTCCCCCAGCCCTTGCACACACTCCAAACCCCGGTCGTCTCTCACAGGACCACGGAGCGAGGCTTCCTTCCGCTCCTGGGCCTCCCTGCCTGGTGCGGACCCTGTGCCCGAAACCTTCCTCCCACTGACTCTGTCCGGAAAAGTCCGCGGGCCATAATGGGACATCTCCCAGGAAGGCTGCCTCGAGTCTGACTGGGACATCCAGGGTGACCCGAACTCCTGCACTCGCCCCACTGACCCCACGCGGCAGCAGGACCAGCCTCTGGGGGCTCGGGGGGCCCCGGGGTGCCGCTGGAGCCACGGTGCCCTCATACACAGGAGCCCTGCCACCCAGCCAGGCACCGTGTCCACAGCCCCTGTGAGGCCTGCGACCGGCATGGGGCCCCGGGCACTAGGCAGGGGCTCGACACGCAGAACCGACCAAGAAAACGCCGGGGTTGCCCGAGCGGCTCGGGAGGAAGGCGGAGCGGACACACAGAGCTGCCCGAGACGGGCGCAGGCTGGCTCCTGACACGCGCCCTATCCTGGGCACGTGTGCACGGCCCGACCCTGGGGCACACGCCCGGTGGGCGGGGCGGGGGCAGAACGGCCGCCTGCTGATGGGTTCCTGGCAAAGGCAGCGGTCAGCCCCGCCACCAGGGCCCAGCCTGGCCCCGCCGAACCGCCTCACCTTGGCCATGGCCACAGCGCCCTTCTCGGTGAAGGTGTTGTCGTTCAGGTTGATGACCCGCAGCAGGGGGTTGATGGCGAAGGCCTGGGCCAGGGCCGTGATGCCGGGATGGTTGATGCCGTTCTGGGGCATGTGCACCTCCTCCAGAGTCCCGATGATCTGCGGGGGCAGGACGGGGAGGGCAGAGGGCTGGGCCCGGAGCGCCAGGTGCGGGCACCTGTCCGGGACCCGCACGCAGATGCAGGGAGGAGGAGGGGCTGCTGTCCGCACAGGCAGGGGCCTGTCCGCGAATGTCCTGGGCAGAGCAGGTCAGAGTGCGCCTCTCAGCACGGCTGCACCTGACCCCCCGACCACCGTGTGAGGGAGACCCACCTGGGATGAGGGTCTCCACTGAACCCAGAAGGCTAGGGATCAGAGAGGCTAAGTGGCCTGCCTAGGGCCGCACAGCTCTAGCACAAGTCCCCTAGTCAGGGGTCCCCCACACCGGGGGACCCTGGGCGCTGGTGTGGTGCTCAGCCACGGCCCTTCTCTGCATAGCGCAGCTCCACTGGGTCTCCCTGACTTGGGGCTCTCCTGCCCCACCTCCATGACTGACACCCCACACACCACGGCCTGTTTCGGGGGTACAGGGGGTCTTCCCTAACCCACCTGGCCCTTTTGTACCCCAACCTTTTTTGGACACTTCCCTCTCCCTGCCCGGAACACTCTGTCTCCTTATCTGTTGGCAGTTTCCTGGTGGGCTGACTACTGCGCATTGTATAGCTCTAATCTCGGATGCCTCCTCCCCTAGGAGGGCTTCCTGGGTTGCCCCAAGCACCATCGAACGCTCTTCCTCTGGACCCCCAGACCCCCTGCCCTTCCTCTGGCATGGCGTTCGTCACGCTGGAACGTCAGAGTCTCCTCGTCTGCACCCCATCGGTCCCCGAGGATTGGCGTGGGGAGGAGGCTTGCCCTAGGGCTCCTGGCTAGGCTGCAGAGCTGGGTGGACTCCCAAGACGGTCGGTGGGGAGGGCAGGAGGGGCAGGAACCACTCACCCCAAAGGCGTCTGCCAAGGCAGTGGCTCCATCGTTCTCCAGTCGGTTTCTGCCGGCCACGAAGACCTTCAGGGCCAGTGGCCTGCCCTGGGCACTGGACTTCCGGTAACACTCGGTCAGCGCAGCCGCCAGGATCTGCAGGGAAGAGGCAGAGGGCCCAGGCCTAGCCAGGAAGCCCCTCCCCCAGTGGGGCGGCCACACGGCTAAACCGGTCCTCCAGCCCCCACACCGCCCACTGGTGGTGGGTGTGGGGACGACTAACCGCTCAAAGGCTCAGAGGTCCCCCCTCACACACGCCCAGCACCCTCAGGTTTACAAAGAGCTTTCTTATCTATTGCTTCGTGTGTGGGTCCCACACCCTGGAGTTTAGGCTCGTGTTAGAGATGGGCGACCAGCACCCAGTGGGAAGGGACACCCCGACACTGAGTGGCCGACTGGAAGCCAGGTCCAGGGAGGGGGGGCACGGTCAGCCCGCTTGCCGTCACAAGCCCTGTAGCAGGCGGGAGCGCTCCCGGGGCCCTCCCAGCTGAAATAAGCAGGCTCGGGGACAGACACCCTCCTGTGGCGGCTCCGCAAGTGGAAGACCCTGGGCCAGAACCCGCCTCTCCCAGGGCCTCTCCCAGGCTCCCCAGGACGTAAGGGAGCTGGCCAAGGGGACCACGGGACCACGGCCCCACCGCAACCGCCTGGCACGCGGGTGTCTGGAGCAGCCACACAAAGCAGGGTCTCAGCTGCTGGGAGCAAAGCCCTGACACCCAGGCGCCCCTGCCCTCGCGGTGCTGCCTGGGGGCGGCCCCAGAGCCTCAGCTCCTGGGCAGAGGAGAGGCGGTGGGGGGAAAACAGGAGCCTTCTCCAAGGAGCCTCTGGCTCCCTGGCACGCCACACCGCACACGGGGCTGCACCTGTGTTCTGCGCTCACTCAAACTCACGTGGGTCGTAACATGCACGAAGCCCACTGCCCAGTCGTGCTGGGGGGGGGGGGGGCGGCTGGCTGAGACGGGCATGGGAGCGCGGCCCCTGCTCTCCCCCTTGGGACAAGCGGTGACAGGCACCTCTGCAGGGGAGGCCACTGTGGCTCCTCGGCCTGGGGCACTGCTAGCACCACACACAGGCTCCTCTGGCTGCTCTGACAGGGCCACGTGGACGCAGGTTCAAATCCCGCATCAGTCCCGAGCATCCCAGGGCATTCAGCCCAAGACCTCGAAGCCCCAGCCTACTTATCTGAAAACACGGCGACAGCGCCCCCACCAGGCAGTGTGGGTGGGGGATTTCAGTCTGTGGACCTGACACACCTCTGAAAGGACGTTCCAGCTGCTGTCAGTTCCTGCACCCCAGCCCTCCTCTACTTTCGGCTGGAATGTCAGGGCGAGGGGAGACGGGAACCAGACCGGCGTTGGTCCCTCCAGAACCCAGGCCCAACGAGCCAGAACAGAGCAGGAAGAGAACGAACTGTCTCCTCCCGAGGAGTGGGCTGAGCGGAGGAGGGGCCTCCCCACGCTGACCAGCCTGGCTGACACAGGGCGGCGGGGGCAGGGACAAAGGGGACTTTGCGCTGTCTCGTTCCGGGCTCCCCCCCACGTGCTCCCTCCCCACGCGCACAGCTGGGCCTCCGGTGGCTCTGCCAGCCGTTCCCGGGCCACAGCAGGGCTAGGGGCACCCAAAGCCTGCATTCTGCAGAGCCAGCAGGTCAGTGCAATGCTGCCTCTGTGTTGCCTTGGCAACAGCAGAATCAGGATGGTTGCTTGGCAACCCCACCCTCATGAACCCCATCTCCTCTCCCCACTGGCTACAGGCTGCCACCCTCGAGACCTTTCTCCTTGGAAGAGAAAACACAACGGGCCAACCAGCCCAGATGGTGGGTGGCCAGGGCACACACTTCAGACGGAGGCGAACGTCGTACGGGGCTTGGCAGGGAGGGAGGGGGAAGGGCAGTGGGGCCGCGCAGGGGGGCTGCCACACCCACCTTGCCACCCCCGATGCCCATGCCACAGTTGTTGAGCTTGAGCTCGTGCAGGGTGAAGCAGGCGGGGCTCTTCAGCAGGGCCTCAAAGCCTCGCACGCCGTCGGGCCCGAACGCATTGTCGCTCAGATCCAGCTCCACCAGCTGGGCTCCGGCTGTGATGAGTCCCTCCCCCAGCGAAATCTGGGCACAGAGGAAGCTCAGGTCAGTGTCACGGCCACCTGACAGGCGCGGCTCCTGTGTCGGGGGCCCTCAGGCTGGTGGGGACGCGGCAGAGACGCAGCCCGCTTCAGCACAGGGCTGCCGACTCATACTCCCAGGGCCGGAAACCCGGCAGGGGCTCCTAATTCTGCCGGGGAATGGGTCTGGCGTCTGTGGCGTGGTCAGGGAAGGCTTTCTGTAGGAGGTGACGTTTGAGCTCAGGCTGGATGAGAATCAGCTGGTCAAACGTGAGATTCCAGACAGCAGGAAAAACATGAGCCGAGACACAAGCATAAAGCAGCACTCATGTGCCTGGAGGAGCAATCCTGGGACCCTCCGGGGCTGGGGACACTGCAGCGCCCCAGGAGAAATGGGTGAGGAGAGGAGGCTCCGCCAGAGACTGGGAGCGGAAATGGGGCGGGGCTCAGACCCGGAGCTGGGGAGCAGGGGAGGGGCGGTGCTGCCCCACCTGGCCAAAGGGGTCCCTGTGCCCAGCGGCAGGGGAAGCAGCCGCCGTGTTCACTTACCAGGGCCGGCGGGATCTCGGACCGCAAGCGCCCCGTGAACATGTCGCTCCAGTGGCATCGCTTTGAAAGGAAGACGGGAGAGTTAGCCAGGACCCTCGGAGGGAGGGGGTCAGTCGGCAGCACCTCGCCGCGTGGACGCAGAGCACGGAGCACTGTAAGATTTCTTATTTGGGCCCTGGCTGGCGTGGCTCAGTGGACTGAGCATGGGCCTGGGAGCCAATGGGTCACCGGTTCAATTCCCAGTCAGGGTACATGCCTGGGCTGCGGGCCAGGTTCCCAGTTGTGGGGCATGCAAGAGGCAACCACACATGGATGTTTCTTTCCCTCTCTTTCTTCCTCCCTTCCCCTTCCCCTATAAATAAATAAATAAATAAATAAAATCTAAAAAAAAAAAAAAAAAAAAGACTTCTTAGTTTGGCCTTTGTCAGCGAAAAGCCGGGGACCAGCTCCAGCCAAAGCTGGCGAGGCCCGGAGGCTCCGGAGCAGTGCCAGGAAGAGCCCCATCCGTTCGACCTCTGGCCTTCCAGGAGGGGGTCAGGGCGAGAGCATGGAGACGCTCTGGGCCCACAGAGGCCCGTGCTCCTTTCCAACACCAGTTTCCCACACGGTGCGGGGGCAGCGACACGCGACACGGTTTTGGGCGGCGGAGGAACAGAAAAGTAAACGACATGGGACCCAGCAGCAATGAAGCCACACGCTCTACTCCCCTCCCCACCAGCCTGCCCCCTCCAGGGGTGACCCAGGGCGTGGCCTCCCGTGGAGGCTGGCGGGTCTCGCCCACCTCCCCGCTTCCCCCTGAGCAGAGGAAGAGCAGCCGCCGGGCACAGCTGGAACACCCTGTGGACCCTGCACGCGAAGCCCCCATCACACTGAGCAGAAGGGGCTGGGGTTGCTTCCCCATGGCTTCGAAGGGAGCTGGGTTAAAGGGAATGTCAGGTAAACGCCGCAGAGGTGGGGGCCGCAGCCCCGGGCCGCGTCACGCCGACCAGCACGGGTCAGGCACCGCGGGCACATGCACAGTCCTCCCCTCCCACTCAGCCGCCACCCCCCCCGAGGGTCCAACTCCGGCAGCTCTGGCTGTTCCTCGGGCAACCTGGAACGACGGGACACAGGGAGCACCGTTCCCCTGAAAACCCAGCCCTCCGTGTGCACGGACTGAACGCACCCCCGAGCACCAGGGAACCGGTCTGTGCGAGAGCTACAGCACGTCGCTGGCCCACCGGGGCCTCGGGGGACCCTCCGCACGGTCTGCTCAGTGGGTCGCCCCGGCACACGGGTGCTGAGGGCCCAGCCAGCCAGCCGCGGCCGGTGCGCCAGGGCCCCTCACACCTGGCCTTGCACCCCGAAGCTCCCCAGAGCCAGCTCTGGTGGGCTGAAGCCGGCAATCCCCCCCTCCACCCCTGGTACCCTGTCTGCCGTGGGCTCCAGGCCTCCCCAATGACAAGAGGGCAGCAGAGCGGTGCGGGGGCTGGACTCCGGCCCACGCCTGAGGTGCGTGACCGTGGGCCACGCTTTTCTCGTCTGTCAAGATCGAACTTGTGCACACGTCGCAGGAGACACTATCCGCTCCCGCCTGCCCCGCCCCCACCCCACCCCGGGCTCCTCCTGCACAGAAGTAGGCCTGAGATGCTGGGGTGGGTGACCTGAGGCTCTGGGTCTGCACGGGGCGACGAGATGCACAGGCCGAGCTCTCATGACACGGCAACCTCTCAGGGAGGAACATCTTTTCACCCGGAGCCCAGACTCAGCCGAGTTCGGGGCAAGGCCAGGTCACACAGACGGGGTGGTGGTGCTACAACTTGAACCCAAGGCCCTTGAATGCCAAAGCTCAGCTGCTGCAGCCTCCAGGCCCAGACCGCACCTTCTCTGTTCCTGCCCTGCACAGGTCACAGGGCACAGGTCACTGGGGAGGGCTGACCTCTTTTGTAGGAAAAAGTCCCAACGTCTGCTCCAGGAAAGGCCGACCCAGGCAGGAGAGTGGAAACAGCCACTTCCTGGTCTCCCCCAGGAGACAGCCACCAAGGGCCACTCCCCAGACCAGCCCCAGGCCGTCGCTGGGCAAACCCCGCTTCTCTCTGTGGCCCCAGCACTGTACCCCTTCCCCTTCCGAAAGCGCCCGGCGCCACAGGAGGGAGCAACACTGGACTCAGGCGTGGGAACCGTGGCTCGGCCACTCGGCAGCGGTGGGAGCCCGGGCTGCTTCCTCAGCCCGCGGAGCCTCGGCCTCCGGGACTTACAAAACGGAGCGTCTTCCTCACCGGGGCCGCTCTGAGCATTCAAGGGCACAAGGTCAGCCCCGTGTGCATGAAGACAGCCACTTCCGCCTGCAAAGCAGGGCCCTCTCTTTCCCTCCCGACACCCCGGAGGCCGCACTGCACTCACGCACACGGGGATCCCGCCAGGGGCAGCATGCAGTGACACCTGCCCGACGTTTTGACCATAGTCAGCCCTTGCTGCCCGTCATGCTCCTTTCTCAAAGAGCATCCCGAAGTCCTGGCATCCAGTGGGACCCACGTTGGGAAAAAACAGGAGGGGCACCCCTGGATCTTCCTGAGAGCCTGCCGTCCAGCTGTGAGGAATGCAGCAGTTAGCTGGCCGGCCGCCTCGGGCTGCAGGACGCCGCCAACCCACCCGGGTACCTGAGCTGAGGCCTGGCCGTTTCGCCCAACACGAGACTCCTCCGTCAGGCCACCCATGCTCCGGGGGTGGAGGCGGAGGCAGGCCGAGTGCGCGTGGGAAGAGGGAGGTTCGCAGCCGATGCCTTGCCCTTCCCTCCCAACAGGCGCCAGCGCCGCATCGCGAGCCGGAGGCTCTCCCGGTCCAGTGCTGCTCCCTCCCCTTCACCTTCCACACGTGTTGCCCAGGAAGCTTGCTGCACTTGTAGTGCCGCCTCAGTGTCTGCTGCTGGAGGACCCAAATGGACACGCCGCACAGGGAGAGGGGCCCTGGTCACTGCTGAGAGCTCTGGGGAAGCCAGAGGGAGGGGAGCTGGCCGTGGGGCCCGCTGACAAGACGGGGGCCCAGGAAGTTCTGTGGCTCTTTGAGCAGAAGCTTGTCCCCAACCTGCCCGCCCCGGGACATCTCACCTTCAACTCCGACTTCTTCTCCAAGGCCTTGGCGATGACCTTGGCCGCTTCCACGCCCACCGTGTTGCCCTCCAGGCGCAGGGCCTCTAAGCCGTCAAAGTCTTCGATCTCTTTAATCACGTCCTTGGCTGCCCAGAACCGAAGAGGAGAACCTTAGACTCGCAAAGAGCTGAGGCAGGGGGCCCGGCCCCCACCCCATCACTCACTCACAAGGGCTCCGATGAGCCCGCCCTGTGCCAGGCCTGGCTTACAGAGCAGGGCCAGGCAGGCTCGCGGGCCAGCAGGGAACACGGCCACACGACGGTTTTCCTGTACCAGGTGTCGGAGCCAGGCACAGACAGCGGGCCTGGCAGCCGAGGGGAAGGCCAGCCGGCTGCCCGGGGCTTGGGACACCTCGTGGTGCTGTGTGTGGAGCCTCACAGGACAGGCGGGCACCGGGCCAAGTGGGGAAGCGGCACCCAGGTCAGAGGGCCAGCAGGCACAATGGCACGGAGCCTTTCAAGGGCGGGTTCGGTTATTCGTGTTTGGGGTGTTCATCACCGTATTGTTTCATGATGATGAAAAATTCCAAACCACCTGAAGGTCCATCAACAGCGGAGAGGCTGGCATGGCGAACTCACTGGAGGAGAGTAACACTAACGTCATCATGAACGGCGACGCAGGTGTTTGACTTAGAAAATGTTCATGCCCTGGCTGGCGTAGCTCAGTGGATTGAGCGCGGGCTGCGAACCAAAGTGTCCCAGGTTCGATTCCCACTCAGGGCATATGCCTGGGTTGCAGGCCAGGTCCCCAGTGGGGGCCACATGAGAGGCAACCACACACTGAGGTTTCTCTCCCTTTCTTTCTCCCTCCCTTCCCTCTGTCTAAAGATAAATAAGTAAAATCTTTGAAGTACCTGTAATATGATCTTAATTATGTTTTTAAAAAAAGAAGAAGAAAAAACTCAGCTACATTTGGGGGTTAAAAAAAGACCAGGAAATGTACCAAGATTAACAGGAGTTCTATCGCTGGGCTGTGGGATAATGAAGTTGCAAGTTTTTTCCTTCTTCCACGTTTCTGTATTCTATAACATGCATGTATTAGCTTTATAATCTGAACAAAACACACCAGCTACATGAACCAAAAGAGTTTAGTCGGGCTGGCACAGGATGGAGTGGGCTGGGGTGGCGTGTAGAGAAGGGATGGAGATATATGTACGTGGGAGACAGAAGTCGAACTTGACCTTCTAGGCTACAAAGCCCACAGACGGTCTTGAGAAAGGCTGTGACTGGCAACCCGGAAGGAGCTCCCAAAGAAGCCATCTGAGCTGGGGGCCCTGCGCACCCCTGCCTCCCTCCCCACCTCCTCAGAGGGCCCTGCCGAGCCCCCAGCGGGCCGAGCCGGCACAGCCCCAGTCGCTCCTGCGGCGCCTGCTGCGATCCTGCCCCGGCCTCACGACTGCTTGACCATCGCTCGGTGACTTTGTCAGCACCGTCTGCCCGCTGGGCCGCGAGCTCCGTGAGGAAAGGGGCTCGCGCCGCCTCTGCTCAGTGCCCCGTAGGGTAAGCACTTACCGCCCCAACGTGTGCGGCTTACACCACGGACCCACACGCTCCCCACACCGTCTGACGAGGGGCCACTGCTGCACCTGTGGCACAGGTGAGTGTGCTGAGACACGCAGGGGGACGCAGATGCCTACCGAGGTCACACAGCCAGAAAGTGGTGAGCAGCGTTCACCTTCCATTTCTCATTTCACAACCAGGAAGGCTGGACAGGCAGGAGCCTCCCATGTTATAAAAGAGGAAGCTGAGGTTTCAAGGAATGAAGCAACTCCACACAGCAGTTCAGGGAAAACCGCAGGCTGCTTTCCCCAAGCTGAGGACCCGTGTGCTCCTCCCCCAGCTATGCTGCTTCTGAGCCCCACCGTGGCCTTCATGCAGCCCCCCTGCCCTGCCACCTCTCCTGGGTGACTGCTGGGGGGCTGGCACCCAGTGCGAGGGCTGAACGACCTCGCAGCTATTAGAAGACCTGTTCCCAAAGGGGCCCCTTAACATCCAGGGGCTGTCCAGTCACCGGTCACCGGTCACCGAGAGGAGAGGAGGGCTGCTCAAGGCATGTTTATGTGGCCCTTAAAAGCAAAGCAACAGACACGCCAGGGCCCCAAGGGGAGGCCACCCTTGCTGTATAAGGGACTTAAGTACAGGACGACATAGGTGCTGTGCTTTCTACAAGTTCAGCCCTGGGGCAACTCACAAGCACAGACGGCCCTTGGCAGGAAGTGCACCCAGTTGGGAAGAGCAGGGAAGTGAGAGACGAGCTGCCTCTCTCACTCCATTGCAACCCAAACGGAATCGCACCGACTTAAAACCAGGGCAGACACGGGCCCCAGTCCCTCCTGAACACCCGGACGCCACGGGGCTGCGGGCAGGGGTTTTTCTTTTCACTCTCTGCCGCCTCCCACAATGACAAGTTCCAGGTGCCTGTCGCTCGGCCATGTAAAGCAGAAAGGCCTTTCTCTGCTCCTTAAGTGACTCCTGGGAGAGAAGAGGGCCTCCTCGCTCAGGCCGCTGCCCGCCCCTGGCCGCCCTGGCCGGCTCTCGGCCAAGACAGAGTCCCTTCCCGGCCTTCCCTTTCCAGCCTGCACAGCGGAGACGAAGCCCACCTCCAGGGCTTCTGTGAGGACAAACTGAGACACTGCTTGGGTGACCCTTGAGGCCCCGCCTGACACAGTGTTCAGCGAGTGGCATTTAATCGCACACCCACGCTTACCGCCGGGCGCTGAATGCCTGCTGAGGAGGACGCACAGGGAGGCAGCCGGACCCCTGCTGAAGTCCGGGCTCGGTGACCGAGCAGCCGTGTGACCTTGGGCCAGTCATTTAAGTTTCCCAGGTCCTTTCCCTTACGTCTAAAATAGCAACATTTGTACCTCAGGGATGACGTAAGAATCAAAAGTAACGGAAGCGCAGGGAGGAACACGGTCGGTCGACGTTCAGACCCTGCACGAGACGTTGAGAATGCGCATCGCCAGGCTCCCGGCAGGCCGAGGGCTGAAGTAGTCTCTGACCCCGAGGAGGGGGCGAGCCCGCCCACACACTGTGACAACCAGGCAAGCCCAGACCAGTTTACCTGGTCGGGCCAAAACCTTGGGGTCTTACAAATACCGATACAGGCGCCTTCAACGCCAGGGGACTCAGGGTTGGTCCGGCCAGCCGAGCCCCGGCCAGGGATGGAAAGACAGTCTGCCTTCGGATTCCCAGTTCTCCCCAGTGCCGGCGCCTGCTCACCGACAGGCGCGTCCTGCCCTCTCGGGGAGGTGCAGCTGCACGGACCAGACCTCCCGAGAGGGCCTGGGCTGTTGTCCTAATGCGGCTCTGTGAGGGCCTCAGCCCCGGGGAAGGTGACAGGCGTTCCCAGACCAGCTTAGGGATCACTCAGGTGAAGGCAGGGGTGGGTATTGGGACTGCCGCGGTGGTCCCTTGCTGTCTCCATCCCTTCCAGGAGATAAGGGGGCCCTTCCCACCTGCCAGCCTGAGCTGCCATGGCAGAAATGCCCTCCACACCCCTGGCTGGTGTGGCTCAGTGGACTGAGCATTGGCTTATGAACCGAAAGGCTGCTGGTTTGATTCCCAGTCAGGGCACATGCCTGAGTTGTGGGGCAGGTCCTCAGCTGGGGGCATGTGAAAGGCAACCACACACGGATGTTTCTCTCCTTCTCTTTCTCCCTTCTTTCCCCTCTCTCTAAAAATAAATTAAATAAAATCTTAAAAAAAAAAAAGAAAGAAAGAAATGCCCACCGCAAACATGAAGACTGGCAGGGAAGCCTGCGTGTGCTCAAGGGCAAACCACCGTTGAGCCCCAACTGTTCCATGGGCCCAGTGGTACCTCCCAGAGCGGCAAGGACAGATTATGATAATGTAGCCAAAGGAGCCCGTGGACAGCAAGAGGAAGGGCTCGTTCCCACACTCCCCGTCCCCCCTCGGGTCAGCCCACGCAGGAACTCACCGTCGTCCGCAGTGCTGAGTTTGAGGCTCTTGCCCTTGAAACTCAGCTGTCCGCCGGCCACCTGGGTTCTGGCTAGCGTCTCCGCCAGCTTGGCCATGTCCTCAGAGGCCATGCTGGGCTCGCTGGTAGGCTCCCCTGGAGACCTGCAAACTGAGGAGGCCAAAGTTTCACTAAGAGAGAGAAGGCTCGACCCCGGTGGGCAGCTGTGTTGGTTACACGCCAAGGTTGCAGGTTCAATCCCCCATCAGGACACACACAAAAATTCACCAATAGATGCATAAATAGGTGGAACGACAAATCTCTTTCTAGAGATTTTCTCTTTCTAAAATTGAATAAGTAAATACATTTTAAAAGAGAGACAGCGGGAGGGAGGAGGCTCCTGGGGTCCCCAGTTGGGGAGCCAGGGTGGGACCCAATCAGGAGCCTTCACCCACCTTCCCAATAGCTACACGACGGGGAGAAATGAAAACTGCAAACTGGGAGGAATGATTTTAGAAAGGTGGATGAGACGACAAGAAAACAGAAAAATCACGTTTTGCCCCTGAAGAACTACTTTCCCGCTATACGGCATCCTCGCCCACCTGCCCCAGCCGGGACACCCAGCAAAGCCATGTCAGCTGCCCAGTTCCTGGGCTCCCAGCGAGTGACGGTTAAGTGCCAAGACCATGGCGGCCAGCAGTCTGCCCCAAGCACACACCTCCCGCATCATCTTGGCTGGTCTCTGTCTGAGGGTCCCACCCCTCAAACAGGACATAGATGGCTATAGGATCCAGGTCATCCGTCCCAGAGGATGCCCCACCACCCACACTGGCATGGTTCTGGGGGTGGGGCACAGGAGCCAGCCCACCGCACATCTGGTTTCAACCCAGGCCAGGAGGGTAGGCAGCCCACCGTGGTCAGACCTCAGAGATCCCTAGGAGACTAGAGGTGCCTCTACATCACAACAGCCACCATCACAATAGAGCAGGGGCAGAGTTGCTAAAAAAGGGAGCTTCCAGCCTGCAGCTCAGTAGACTAGGAAAGGACCACTCTGTTCTCCAAAGGGGAAGTGGCAGGTCACCGGGTGAGACCAAGAAGACTGGTTTGGCAGAGAGAACTAGGAGACACGCACAGAGACTCCCTCCATCCAGACTGCTCCCTCCCTGAATCAACTCAGCCTCAAGATACTGCTGTGATAGCTGCCCAAGCAGCCAGCTTCCCACCCTCTTCTTGTCTTAACCTTATCACTCTGGTGTGTCTGTCTTTATCAATGGGCATGAATTATTCTTCTGGGTAAAGAGGCATCCATTCATTCAACATTCATGAGTATTACTGTGTGCCAGACATTGTTGCAGGTACCAGGAGTACAGCAGTGAATGATAAAGCAAAAAACCCTGCTGGCATGAAACATGTTCTAAACAAGATATTTAGTATTCTAAATAAGATACTCAGTATCTGATATGGAAAACAAACAGGGAAGGAGGCCAGTAAGGAGTTTTTTTTGGGGGGGGGGTTGCAATTCCAAGTAGAACAGTTGGAGGACGTATTAGAGGGGGAAAAAAGACGAAGGGTGGCAGAGATCGAAGGACAGCAGAGATCGAGCCGTGCAGATACCTGGAGGAAGAACATTCTTGCAAACTCAACTAACTGCTCTTGTGGCAGAGAGGAACTTCAAGGAGGCCAGCGGGGCTGGGGCACAGAGAAGGGAGAACGGAGGTAAGAACTGAGAAAAGAGAATGAACAAAACGCCCAAATCACAAAGGTCATTTTAAGAACTGTGGCTTTTATTCCGAGTGACGAGGAGAGCCACTGGAATGTTTCCAGCAGAGGAGAGGGTGACACACACGTTTCCACTCCACGGGATCAATGTATCTGCCGCATAGGGTCTGGCTTTTAAAAGATGCTCCAATGACGGGATGAAGCGGAATAAAAATTAGCCTGAAACTCCACCACCTCTTGCAGTTCTGGGAGGAACAATTTGAGGCTACGAAAACGGTGTGTGTCTTTGGGGTGCGGCGGGGGCTCCAAACGGAACAGGCACACAAACTTATCAGCGGGCGGAGCTCCCATCCTTCAGCCCAGTGTACACACGCGATCCACTAGACTCAGCAAAGAGGTGAATTCGTTTGTCCAAAGTCTGCAGAGCAGCAGCGGCAGAGCACAGACAAACGGTAAACACACGCACAGTCCTCTCCCTCCTCCGTTCCGGCGTCACTTTCTTGGATGCACACCCATCGCTCAGGTGAAGCGTTTGCATTGAGTCACGCCGGTTCCCTCCCGAGGGCTGCGGCGCCAGCCCAGGCCCTGGGCAAGCGTGGGCCTATTGGGAGGCGGCCGCCGAGGGCGATGCGAGCGAGTGCCAGCCGCAAGTGACAGGCGGGCAGCGCGAGAGCCGCACCCGGGATCCCTGGGCGACGCGCACCGCCCCCAGTTGACACCGACGCTAAAAGGAGACGCCACTGTTGGCAGCGGCGAGCACGAGAGCCAGACACCCTCTCTAAGCCTCAGTTTCCCCACTTGCGAAGGGGCCCGGCACCCCCACCCCCTCCGCACTTGGCCGTAGAAGGCGCAGGGGAGAAAGCGCTCAATGGGCGCCACACCTTCCACGTCCAGTTCCAGAGCCGCCCCGCCCCCATCCCAGGCAAGTGACAGGGAAAGGACAGGGACCCCTATCCTACCGTAAACAGACGGCGCCGCCGCGTGGGGGGGCTCTAGCAGGCGCGTACTCCCTCCGGGATGGGGGCTGATTCAGGGTCCGGGTCGGGTCCGGTCGGAGTCGCCGCCCCCGAGTCCAGCGGTCCCGATGCCCAGCCCGCCTGTCCGTCTCTTCTCCCCACTCGCAACGCCACCTGCTCCCCGCACGGCTAAGGATGATGGCGGAGGAGGAGGATTTTGAAAGCCGGCAGTTTCTTTCCTTCGATTTGATTTGTTCCAGGCCCGGACGGCCTCCCCTGCCCCCGCGCGCGCGGCCTCTCGGGAATGGTAGTCCGGTGCCCCGCGTGCGGCGCGGCGGCGGGGCGCCGCCGCGAACTACCTTCCCGAGATGCAGCGCGCCCAGGGCGGGCGGGCGGCCCTCTGCGCCCTCCCTTTTCAACTTCTGGCTCTTTCTCTGGGAGGCGACAGGGCGGCATTTTGTGGCGAGCTCCCAGAAAGACTACAATTCCCTTAATGCCTTGCGGCACACCGTCCCCGCCCTTCTGGAAAGGTGCGCTTTCTCCTAACTATTGACGAAAGCTGGTCTGGCCCAACGCACGCTGTTGGATCTGTTCAGCAGGAAATAGGTGTATCTCTTGAAAAGAAAGCTTCGCCTTTTTTTTTTTTTTTTTTTGGTCTCATGAAATTGAAAGGACATTGGAAGCTTTCCATGTAAACAGCCACAAATTACTTGATAATTAAACAGGGGAAATAGTAACCCTATAGGGGAGAAACTCGGTGACAGCTCATTAACCCGATCGGCCCTTACGAACATCAACAAGAGGACAAACTGACAGCCGTCTCACCCCGCTGTACGTGATGCACGGAGGACACGGCATCACCCTCCAGGGAGCAGTGCAATTAACCTAATAACGAGGAAACATCAGACAAACCCAAACATGGCACAGAATAAGCGGGCTGCACTCTTCCAAACACGTCTCTCACGAAAGGCAAAGAAACGCGGAGGGACTGTTGCAGATGAAGGGAGGCTAAAAAGACAGTACGACGAAATGCAGCACCTGATCTTGGATTGAATCTTGCAGTGTGTGTGGGGGTGGGGGGTGGGGGCGGGGGATTACTCTAAAGGGCAATATTGAGACAATTAGCAAAACTTGACTGTATATTATGTAATAGTAGTGTATTGATTTTTGTTCCTGTCCTGGGTTATGTAAGAGACTGCCCTCACTCCTCTCTGTTGGTTGAATCTGAGGATGCAGAACTTGCAGGTACAGAGAGCTGACTCTACAGATGGATGCCTTTCGTGGGATAAAAAAAAAGTGGCGTAGCAAACTTTCAAAAAGTGGGGGGATCTCTATATACATGCAGAGTACAAATGTGGCAAAATGTTAACAGCAAGTGAACATGGGAGTTCTTGGAACATTTTGGCCACTTTTCTGTAGGTTTGGATTTTCTAAAGTATCAGAACACAAATAGCTTTTCCTTTTTTTCTTTAATATTTTATTTATTTATTTTTAGAGAGGGGAAGGGAGGGAGAAAAAGCGAAAGAGAAACATCCACGTGCGTGGTTGTCTCTTGTGCGCCCCCTACTGGGGACCTGACCCGGCCCGCAGCGCGGGCACGTGCCCTGACTAGGAGTCAAATCCGCGACCCTTTGGTTTGCCGGCCAGCACCCAATCCACTGAGCCACATTAGCCAGGGCTTCTCTTTTCTTTCCACACACACACAAAAAAACCCTTTCAGCCATTATCTAAATAAAACATGTTCATCGTAAACACTTCAGCCAATCGAGAACAGGCCAGAGAGAAAAGTAAACATTACCCCAGAGACTGTAGCACCCAGAGCTAATCACTGTCAACATGTGCAGCTGTCTTTTCCAAAGGCGCTTCTCACCGCTCCGCCCACACACACGCTTTTGCTCTACCTGTGATTCAGAGTCGCATACAGGGTGGGGTGCAGGAGGTTTGCAGTTGTGAGTATGCAAAACACAGAGTTTGTTCATGTATTATTATTATTATTTTAAAATATTTTATTTATTTTTAGAGCAGGGAAGGGAGGGAGAAAGAGAGGGAGAGAAGTATCAGTGTGTGGTTGCCTCTCATGTGGCCCCCACTAGGCACCTGGCCCACAACCCAGGCATGTGCCCTGACTGGGAATCGAATTGGTGACTCTTTGGGTCACAGCCTGCACTCAACCCACTGAGCTACGCCAGTCAGGGTGTTCCTGTGTTATTATTTATTACTTATTGTATTATTTATTTGTACCACAACTGTCAACCTCCTTTTGCCCCACCCTGTGTATTACGAGCCAGACCCTTTACCACACAGCCAGTTGAACCTCAACCACAGAGGAGGTGGGCATCATTACCACCCTCCCCGTTCTTTCTGGGTGGTCTGCATCAGAACACGGGTAGCTTTTCCTTGTTTCTTTCATATTTTATTTATTTGTTTTTAGAGAGGGGAATGGAGGTCCCGTGAAGAGATGAGGAAACCGAAGTTCCAGCCGGTTTACACAACTAGTCAGGTAGGGGTCATCTTCGCATCTTCTTCCTCATTCTCTGCCTACAAGGCCCGTATCAAATGCCACCTTCCTTGGCAGGCTTTCCCACACCACTCCAGCCGGGACACTTTCCTCCTGGCCCCCACAGTGAGCCGAAAGCCCCCACAGCAGTCGGTCTGTGGGTTTCCTCACAGTCAGAGTCAACAGTGCTCAGAGCAGCTTCCTCCTCAACCTGGGAGCACCTCCGGGACAGGTGCTCAGCATCCCTTGGGGCCAGGCCTGTGGCCAGCACTTCAGGTTTCCTCATTTGAACTGGTTTCCAGCCAGAGTCACTGCAGTTTGCTTCAAACACATATCATCTGAGAAGGCTGAGATGGCCCCAGTTAGGCCTGCTGAGCTCCCTGTGCTCACTCCAGTTGGGGTCAATCAGATCGGTCTGGGGGTCTCTTGGGGTGATCTCCAGGCTCCCTTTTCCAGTTTACTTCCTGTGACTGTCCTGGCCCTCTGAGACAGACCACCCAGAAAGAAGAAGGTGGGCGGAGGAACATCTTAGACAATCTTCTTCTTCTTTTTTTTCATCTACTTGATGGATCAGGGGTTTCAGAACGGGAAGGGGCTCTGGCTGGGTAGCTCACTTAGTTACAGCGTCATCCCTCTACAACAAGGTTGCGAGTCTGATCCCCAGCCAGGGCACATGAAAGAACCAACCAATGAATGTATAAGTAAGTGGAACAACAAACTGATGTTTTTCTCCCCCCCTTTTCCTCTCTCTCTAAAATCAATAAATTAAAGAAAGAGAGAGAGAAAAAGAAAGAAAGAACTGGAAGGGAATTCTTAGCAGAAGCTCAGTGGCCTTCAAGGGCCAGGGAGGTAATAGGAGGTCACGGGGGCTAATGGAGAACTCGAGAGTAGTTGTTCTGCCTCAAAGTATTCACATGCTGAGCAGAAAATCACAAACCCAGCCTGACGGCACCCCTTAGCCATCTAGATTCTGTTTGTTACTCCCAAAGCTAGATTCTGTCTCACCGCCCTTTATTTATTTTTAGAGAGAGGAAAGGGAAGGAGAAAGAGAGGGAGAGAAACATCCATGTGTGGTTGCCTTTCTTGCGCTCCTGCCTGAGGACATGGCTCACAATCCAGGCTTGTGCCCTGACTGGGAATTGAACTGGCAGCCCTTAGGTTTGCAGGCCTATGCTCAATCCACTGAGCCGCACCAGCCAGGGGTCAAAGCCCTTTAAGATGGAGACTGGGGTTTAAAAGCAAAGGAAGGAGGTTTGCCCAAGGGTGCAAAGTGAGTCAGAAGAGTCCAGAACTGTCAGTGTTTCCAAGCAACACATTTGTCATCTTCTCTGTGTTCTTCCCTTCCTCCAACTGTCTCTCTGTTATCACAGGAGAGCTGGTCTGTTTGTCTGGCCCTGGAAGTGGACTCATAGCCTCTGACAGACGGATAAAGCCGTCTCCGGCCTCCGCTTTCCTCTTCTCAACAGATGAAGAACTTCAGCCCAAAGAGGTCAAATAACCTGTCCAAACTATACAGACATTTAGAGAAGGCATAATAGAAGCTAGATCTCTAGGCTTCTTTTCAACACACACACACACACACACACACACACACATGTCCCTTTGTGAGTGGGAGGCAGGAATAAGTGGATGGGGAACATTCCAGACCTTTCTCTGTTGTGTAGTGCATTTTGTTTCGTTTTGTTTTTTTTAATGTCTTGAAGAGGAAAGCAGGCTGCCTCTGATTAGTTTGGTTTACTTTAACTGAGTATTTTAAATTCCATGCTGGTGCCTGAAAACAAACTTAATTGCCCATTGCAAATGGTATAAATAATAGTTACGCCAGCTTTCTAAAGGCTGCAGACTTGCCACGTAGTCATATCAAAAACAAATGCCTTGAGTATGCCAGACAGGGAGGAATGTGGAGAGTAACTCCTAAGATCCACATGAGTGCCGCCCTCAGGCCCCTGGGGAGAGACGCGTGGGCCTGGCCTGCCGCTGGAGAGCCTGCCCCCGTAGGGGTCCACTCCTGGTGGGAGAGGGGTCCCTACCTCACTTATAAAAGACAACTCAAGCCACATTGCCCCCCTCAGGTTCCACCTAGGGCTCTCCTCAGAACACACTCTTTTTTTTTAACCTCTATAAACAACCACAATTAAAATAGTTCATTAACTCTATAAATAGTCATCGAGCACCTACTCTGCACCAGGCACCCTCCCAGCACCTGAGAATCCAAGGATAAATGAGGAAGAAAAGGGTGGTGTCTGCAGGGGAGCCTAAATTCACGACCAACGTTTGGGAAGGCTTTCCTACTACTGGATGCTTTGTGTAGATTATTTTCTTTTGCAGTAAGTATTGTGTTTCAAAATGGCAATAATTTTTTAAAAAAGAAAACTGATGGTAGTTTTAAAAAATTAGTGTAAATACAAAAAAATCATAAAGAAGAAAGTTAAAAATTACCTGCTTTGTTTTTAACAAAAATGTTATGTGGCCCTGGCTGGTGTGCTCAGTGGGTTGGGCACTGTCCCACAAGGCCAAAGGTCACTGGGTAAATTGGGGCACATGCCTGGGTTGTCGGTGGGTCCCCTTTTGGAGTATGTGCAGGGGGCAACTGATTGACATTTCTCTCACACGTTGATGTTTCTCTCCCTCTCTTCCTCCCTTCCCCTCTCTCTAAGACTAAATAAAATCTTTTATTCTAGCTTCTCTGAAACTGCTGTTGCCCTTGAAGCTGGTTTCCCAGAACAGCTAAGATTCCTGGGATTCTGCTGGCATCTAGAGTTATCTCAAATAAAATCTTAAAAAAAATGTCATGTGGACTGCTGGATGGGTGGATAGAAAGATGAATCCGTGATAAAGCAAATACCACAGAATGTTAACAATAGTAGCATACTCTAGGGCATGCGAATACGCAGTTCTCTCAACTTCCTGGATGCTTGAACATTTTCATAATAACTATGGGGTCCAATATAACCATGTTTTACTGCCTGCATTTCATCCACTGTGTTACAGGCTGACCTATCTCAGCCTCCAGGCTCATAGGTCCTCCCACCCTCTCTTTTTTTTTCTAAGATTGTATTTATGTATTTTTTAGAGAGAGGGGGAGGGAAGGAAAGAGGGAGAGAAACATCAGTGTGTGGTTGCCTCTGATGAGGCCCCCACCGGGGACATGGCCTGCAACCCAGGCATGTGCCCTGACTGGGAATCAAACCTGAAACCTTTTGGTTTGCAGGCCCACACTCAATCCACTGAGCCACACCAGCCAGGGCTTTCTCTCTTTTTTTAAGTAACCTTTGAGAATATGAATTCTATGGACTGTTTCCCAGAAGAATATATATTTTTATTTATTTTCTAGTGAACCACACATTTATCAGTGCTTTGCATGCTAAATCCTCACAGCGACCCTGTGGGGAAAGTACTCTTGCTATGCCCAACCTGACCCTAAAACTGTGCATTCATCCTCAGGAACAGTCCCTACACCCCAAGGTAAGGTCCTGGAGGTGGGGGCCTGGGCCTTTGCTGGAGCTGTGGGGACACGGGTTTCTCTGCGGTCCCAGGACCCAGCGTGGAAATGGATGTTGAACGAGTGACGGAACACCGCGCATGGCTGCAGCTAAGGTTGCCCTGGGTTCAGACCCCGCCCAGGACGCAACAGGGCATCCGTGGGGGCCGGCCCAGTCAGAGCTAAGCCTGGGGCAGGACGTGCTCGCTGGAGCAGGGATGACCGATGTTCCTGTTGGTTTCTCAGAGGTCAGAGCCTGAGCGTCTGGCTCTCATTCTCCAGCAACCAACCTGCTCAGGTGACAGGCCCTCGTGACGCATTCAGATTTCAGATGTCCATGTCATGGGGTAGTGGTCAGGCCTTTCAGGTGGACAGGCCTGGGACTGAATTCTGTCTCTCTGCCCCTTTCTTAGCTGTGTGACCTCAACCAAGTCACTTCCTGCTTTGTGTCTGTTTGTTCACCTAAAAAACATGCGAAACCAATCCCTATCTTGCGGGACTTGGGGGAGGGTAAAGAATCAACGTGTGCCAAGGGCTTGGTTCATGGTAAACAAGAAGCGGTGGCTGGTGGCTGTTGCTGCCGCTGCAGCGTTGACCTGGCGATGTGGAGCGCCGCTGCCCGAGGACACCGGGGCGCTGGGGCTTCCCGGAGGAGAGCCTACAGCGCCAGCCTGGAGAACTGGAGAACCTTCTCTCCAAAGCACTACCTGCCACCTTTTGTTCTTCTTGCTGGGGTCTTCCAGATATACATTCAGAAGGTACTCAGACACGTAATATGAAACAATAGAGACGTTTACTGAAGATGATACATGATACAAGAAACATTGTACACAGGACAATGATGCCTCCGTTCCCTACAAAGTGGACACCTTGGGACCTCACACAGTTCTCCTAATTGACATCAGCTGCCCCATCATGTTTTCCTGAATCTCATCAACGGTCTGAAAAAAATCTCTTACCTTTCAAAAGTGATTTTAAGCCCTGGCTGGTGTAGCTCAGTGGATTGAACACCGGCCTGTGGACCAAAGGGTTGCTGGTTCAATTCCCAGTTAGGGTACATGCCTGGGTTGTGGGCCAGGTCCCCAGTAAGGGGTGTGTGAGAGGCAACCACACATTGATGTCTCTCTCCCTCTCTTCCCCTCTCTAAAAATAAATAAAAAATATATATTTTTAAAAAGTGATTTTAGCCCTGGCTGGCGTAGCTCAGTGGACTGAGCGCGGGCTGCAAACCAGGCATCATAGGTTCGATTCCCAGTCAGGGCACATGCCTAGGTTACAGGCCATGGCCCCCAGCAACCGCACATTGATGTTTCTCTCTCTCTCTCTCTCTCTGCCTTCCCTTTCTAAAAATAAACAAATAAAATCTTTTTTAAAAAGTGATTTTAGTTTGGGGAAAGGCCAGAAGTCACAAGGCCCCAAATCTGAGGCTGAGTCACCAGGGTGATTTAATATTTCACCAAAAACTCTTCACGAGATGTGATGCATGAGCAGGTATGTTGTTGTGATGAAACTGCCAGCCACCAGTTGCCCAGAGCTGAGGCCTTCTGAATCATCCAAATAGTATCTGCAGAGGAGTGTTCAAGCTTAACGCAAAATTAGATGCAGATTCATTGCTCTACTCGCTCAGTCATTTCGAATGCAACTGCCATGGAGTACACCTGCTCACTCAACGGCATCTACTGCCCCCACTGACCAGCACAGGGGAGTTATCGTAGTTCACGCGTGCACACTCCAGTCCACCCTCCTTGGCTGCCAGCTTACTTCAGTGTCACGCACACTGTTCGCATCGTGTTAACCATGGCTGGACTTTTTCCAGACAGACCTTGTGTGTGTGTGATGTGTTCTTTTTTTCATTCCTCACCCGAGGATATGCTTATTGATTTTAGAGAGAGAGGAAGGGAGAGAGAGAAACATTGATGTGAGAGAGAAGCATTGATCAGCTGTCTCCCACATGTGCCCCGACCAGGAATTGAACCCTGAACCTGGACATGTGCCCTGATTGGGGATTGAACCTGTAATCTTTTGGTGTACAGGATGACTCTTCAGTCAACTGAACCACCTACCCAGGGGCTTGTAAAGGCTCATTTAGTGTCTCAGGCAGTTTAACTCGTTGGTACCAAACTGAAGACACAGGGGGGCGGGTGTCCAGTTGAATTCCCCCTTGAATGCTGAGTCCTCATAAGGATCTGTGTTATTCCACTGGCCCTGGGATGGTAGAATCACCACACATGCACCAGCTGGTTCATTTGCTGCAAGATGCAGTCATCCAGCTGGGCTCAGCATCTTCGCCCATAACATGGGGATGTAGTAACAAGGGTGCCTGATCTGACAACTTGTCCTGGAGTGTTTCACCGAAAAGTGCGCAGTGGAATGGGAACTACCACTTATTCATCCCCTAGGAGAGCTAGGCAGGCACTGTGCTACCTGCTTTACAGGTACGATTTCACTGTAATCCCCAAAACAAACTTCATGTGGATTAGGTGTCCTTACCTTTATTTTACAAATGAGGAAACCGGTGCTGTGGGATTGCTGTGGCTCACGCTGCTGGGACTCCAACACACCTTGGTCTTTCTAACGTCGCCTGGGTGACATCTCCACCCTACCACTCAGCCTCCCCGAATCACCAGGCTTGGCCTGTGGCCACCTTTAGCTCATGATCTTGGGTCTATTGCAGGTGATTCAGGGGTCCACCTCCCATTAAACATCAGAACCCCCAAGGTTGTGCTTGTCAGAAATACGGAGGCAGAATCTCTGGGGTGAGGGGGAGGGATCAGAGGTCTTCATTTTACACAAGCCCCACCCCATAGTGAATCTGAGGGCCATTGGACTCTGCTTTGCATTTGAGGATCTGAAAAACTCATCCTCTCCATGCCAGAGGCCGCTTTGTTGTTTACTGACCTTGGAGTAGCAAGGAGAGACAGCGCCCACAGAAGGGGGAGTTTGAGCACTTCCGTCAGGGCAGATGTATCTTTCCCCATTCAAGGACCCCCTTAAAGCACACAGGGGGGAGTGCAGGGGACCGTGCAAAACACGCGGCTCAGGAGTCAGAATTGCCACCTTGGACAAGCCACTTCATCCTAAACCCCAGTTTTCCATCTGTAAAATGGGTGTGCTAAAACCAATCTTCCAAGCCCTGGATGGCATAGTTCAGTGGATTGAGCGCGGGCTGTGAACCAAAGTGTTGCAGGTTCGATTCCCAGTCAGGGCACATGCCTGGACTGCAGGCCATGGACCCCAGCAACCGCACATTGATGTTTCTCTCTCTCTCTCTTTCTCCCTCCCTTCCCTCTCTAAATATAAATAAATAAATAAATAAATAAATAAAATCTTTTAAAAAACCCAAACAATCTTCCACGGTTACTGTGAGAATTAAATAAGCGAACAGCACCAGTTTCTCCTCCCTCCTAGCGTTTACCACAGTGTGTTTCAAATCAGTCTCAGCAACGTATCTCCCGTTCCTAACGTTGTGTCTGGCACATGTGTTTGTGGAAGAGATAACATTTGTAAAGGTGAAGTCAGCCAGGCTCACAGCTGATCTTCAATAAATTAAAAAAATACCTATATGTGTACAGACACACACATATGCATACATACATACGTGTATGTAAAATGAAGAGGGGAAAATTTCAGAGAACTCTCAGGAATCGGCGGCGCAAGGAGTGGAAAGGCGGGGACGACAAGGTATTTGGAATCTGAAGCTCTGGTTCAAATCCAGCCGGCTCTGGCCAGCTCAGACGCAGGGCCTGGACGCTCACAGCGGGTCTCTCCTTTGGTGATCTCCCCTTACGTCCTGGGTCTTCTGAGCAGCCTCAAATCCTTTCGGGAAAGCTCCCATGCCTAAAACACCAGCCGACTGAGGTCCTGATGCCTCCCTGAGCCTCTGGTTCTCATCCGTGGAAAGGACACAACGCAGCTAGGGTTTTGGAGAGCCTTCAATGAAAGCTCCTGGAAACCCGGGTGGTTTTTTTGTGGGTTTTTTTTTTTTTTAACACACACAGGGAAGGGCGGAGGCGCTCTGAGTCGTACCGGCATGCGCCCAGAAATGCAGAATTGCCGGGGGGAAAAAAAGCCCCAAAAGGGAAGGACACAAAGAAAGTGAAGGTGAATTCCAGGCATGAGTTTTCCAGGGGGCAGCGGGAACTTCCCCGCCCCCCTCGGCCCCCAGGTGCGCTCCGCGCCGCCCACCGGCGCGGAGCAGGGGAGCCGCGCTAGGACCCGAGGAGGAAGCGCCGCAGGGAACCGGACGCGGCCTGCGGCGGGTGCTGCCGCGAGCGGCCGGCCGAGCGGCTGGAAATGAAAGTGCAGCGCTCCGGAGCCACATGGACGGAGCTGCCGGGGCGGCGGCGCCGGGAGCAGGATGCTGCCGCCCGTAATTAAATAGCATTTACTCTTATTATTACTAATAATAATAACGTAATCATACCTCTAGTCATAGCATACCATTTATCGGGCTCGGCGCAGGCCCGCGGGGAGCGCAGCCCGGCCGAGGTGAGTGCAGCGCGCGGCCCGCGCCCCGAGCGGCCGAGGCCCGGGCCCGACCGCGGCCGGGCGGCGGGCCGTAGGGCGCGGGGACCCGAGCGGCGCGGACCGGAGCGGGTGGGGGATCCTGGGCCAGGCCGGAGCTGCGCGGGGCCACCTGAAAAGTGCATTTAGCAGAACTGATGCAGTGCCCCCCATTCCCATTTCCTCTTTTGGGGGGCACCTCTCGGTCCCTGTTCCCTGCCCCAAAGTTTCAAAATTATTGTGCAGCCGGGGGCACCTGCCGCCTGGTGATTCGGCCGCCCCTGCAACTGGCCCGGGGGAGGGGGTGCCTGGGAATTTTCTTCCGGGGGTGCTCTCGCCTCGGCGATCGGAGCTTTGGGGTGTGCGGATGCTTTGCTGCCCCCCACGAAAAAGGCACACAAGTGTCTTTTGTATGCTCCTTGGTCCCCGCAGCGCTGGTCCCTTAGAGGGACCACAGCGAGGGCCAGGGACCGCGGCCGCCGACAGGCCACCCCTGCCGGCTGCGGCGACTACGCGAGCCCGGGGATTCTGGGCCTGCGGCCCGGCCCGGAGTGGGGTGGGGGGATGGCAGGAAAGGGGGCGCGGTCTGGGCTGGGGGTATTTCCGGTCGCGGGATCCGTCCCTAGGCCCCGAGGCCGGAGGGGCCTGTCGCTGGGTGGGGAGCGCGGGGCCGGGGGGGGGGGGGGCGGCTGCGGAGTGCGGCTCCAACGTCTGAGGGGCGCCCCGGGAGATGGGTGCCTGGGAGCTGCGGACCCCAGCCTCGGACCCTACTCCCTTCCTCCGAGGCCTCGGAGACTCCTCCGGGCCTGCTCCCTCCTTTTACCAATGCCCCGTAAAATCTGCCTGGCCTGATGTTTATAAGGCGCCTGGTGTGGGGGTCTTTCACAGAGACAAAGCAGTTTTCCCAGCGGGGGGGGGGGGGGGAATCACGTAGGGACGACCCACTGGCAGATCCTGACGCTGTGGTGACAACATGGCACCAGAGGGCAGGGGCAGGGTTTGGGCCCGGGAGGGGGGTGCAGGAGGGGGCTGGGCTGCGAGTGGGGGCCCGGAGCCCCACTGCAGCTTCCTCAGGGATTTCACTCCCCTGGGGTTGCTCACTGGGACTTGGCTGACCAGGTACCAGCCTGGGAACCCCAACGTCTTACCATTTTTCTCAGTTCCTGTAATCCGTCAAGTCTCATGAACATAGCAGGATGCAGTTTGTTGCGTGATCACAAGAATGTGATCACTACAGTGCATTGAGCAATCGCTGGAAGCAAACTTACATCAGAATCTTCGGTTTCACCCCCAAGACTCCCCCACCTGGCGCCCCCCATGCAACCACATCCCCAGGTGTCTTTCTCCATTTTCACTTCGGGTAGAAATGATACCCGCCTGGAGCACAGCTGGAGCAGGGTCGAGGTGCTGTGTGCCTTAAGCTGTGTCCGGGTGGGACCAGGTCTGAGGACACAGGAGGGCAACTTTGTGGCCCCTGAGCCGGGGTGGGGTCTGTGTTCCGTGGATGCTGTGCGTTCTAGGCTGCTGGCTTTTTGTTTAAGAATGTGGGTTTTGGGCAGCAGAGGAGGCCGGTGGGGGAGCTAGTCTGCAGGGTCTCGGGTACAGGGAAGCTGGGGCACCAGCAGGTGTGAATGTGGGAGCCTGAAAATACTGTTCCCCTCAGCAGCACTTCTGAGTTCCCCACAAAGGGGCTGTCACACGTGCTCGCTCCCCTGTCCTCCCCAGCAACCGTGTCGGGGAGACATTTTTCAGTCCTCACGTTCCCGGTGAGAAACCTGAGGCTTCGAGAATAGAACATCTTGCCGGAAAGTCACATAGAGGAGGTGGGATTCCCGCCTGGTTTTCTGACTCGGAATCTTCACCCTTTCCCAGAGTCCTGGGCTACCTTCTTAGCAAGTAACTTTTCAAGCGCCTCTTGTGAGCCCGGTGAGGTGCTCCGGGGCAGGTTGGGGGTGGAGTTTGTCCCTTGGAGTCTTCCTGGAAGGCGAACGGAAGGAAGTCCAGCGAATCGAGGCGAGGACAGGGAAATGCTGGACACTCGGGTCCATGCAGTGGGAGAGGAGGGAGCTCTTGGGAGAACCTGGGGAAGTTAGAGAAGGCTCCCTCCAGGCAGCGGACCTGGAGCATGCAAGAATGGGGAGGCTTGGTTGGCCCCAGGAGAAGAATTCATTCCCAGTTCGCCACAGTTGCCGGGAGGTTGACAGGCATTCTGATGCCTGCAGCGGCTCCCTGAGGGCTGAGTGTTGTTAGTCTTCATTCCACCGTGGGAGAAACTGGGAAACACTGGGTTTGTGTGGCCGGCCCAAGGTCACCCAGCTGGATTTGAACCCAGACCTCTGTGTGATGGTTGAGTGTGCCACCTTGGAACTGGTGTCACCTCCAGCTGGTGACATCATCTAATTGGACCATCTCCATCTTAGATATGTAGACAAGAACAGAGACCAGGACAGTCTGAACTGGCAAATGCAATAGGGGTGGGGGCTGAAGCTGAAAGGTCAGAAGGCTTTCCCAGGCCAGGAGCGTGACTAAAATAACCCTCTGTCCCAGGGCCTGGTGGGGCTGGCCCAGCAAAGGCACTCACAGAGATTTCTGGAAGGGAGGCTGGAGGAGGCAGAATGGCTGTGGAAGGAGGATGGGGCCCCGAGCATGGAGATCTAAGTTCAGGGCCCCCCTGCCTGCTGAGTGCCGGGCTGGGTGCCTTGGAGGAGCTTGTAGCTTGCACAGGAGGAAGATACGGATGATTAACCCGAGCTGTTCAAGCACGACAACTGGGTCCACCTCACCCCCTGCGCCCCAGGCTGTGGTGCAGGGGCCAGAGGACACGTTCCAGCCATTGTGTTGTCAAAGTGAATTATGCCCCACTGGGAGGGAGGAAGGTGTGTTTTGTCGGGGTTGGAAGTTCTCCCTAGGAGAAGTGCCATTTGAATATTTGAAAGACGGCTTGAGAAAGGCCATAGAAAGGGCCTCCTAAGGGGACACGCTGAGACAGACAAAGGCAGGGCCGTGTGAGGGAGGAACGCGTAGGTGATCTGATGCGGCCACAATACAGGCGGCGTGTGTGTGTGAGTTCAGGTTCAAGTCTGGCTCTGCCACGGAGCTCCCCTGGGTTCTCTGGGCCTGAGTGTTCCTTTCTGAAAACGAGCCCTGAGGTTTGTGATGTTTGATAGCGACCTGTGGGAGAGGCCCGGGGTCTGGGGGGGCTCAGGACAGGGGACCCAGATGAGAGGAACTAGAGGGGTTTGTAAATTCTTCACAATTTCAAAACACTGATCCAGCAATGACCGTGTGGTCAGGCCCTATGTGAGTGTTTTTTCCTAGATTAGCTTACTTATTCTTTATAATAGCCCTAGAGGTAGGCACTATAATTATCCCACTTTACAGATGAAGAAACTGTGGCACAAAGAGGTAAGTGGCATTGTGTAAGAGGCAGAGCTAGAGAACCAGAACTCAGGGAGTCTGGCTCTTTTTTTTTAAGATTTTTATATATTTGTTTTTAGAGAGGGAAGAGAGGGAGGAAGAGAGAGAGAGAGAAACATCAATGTGCGGTTGCTGGGGGCCATGGCCTGCAACCCAAGCATTGACCCTGACTGGGAATCGAACCTACGACACTTTGGTTCACAGCCCGTGCTCAATCCACTGAGCTACGCCAGCCAGGGCCCGGAGTCTGGCTCTTGAGTGAGCCCTGCGTGGGCCTAGGGGTGGCTGGGAGGGAGGAGGGGCCTGAGGGGAACAGGGGTGGTGGGCTTCAGGCTGCGGAAGGTGCGAGTAACCCCCCCCCCCCCCCCCCATGGAGCTGGGCTGCCGCCTGAAGCTGGACCCTCCGCCGGGGCTGATGAAGTGCCGGCTCTGAGTCAGCTCCCAGGAGCCTGCACGGAAGCCAGCTCTTTTTATCGCATTTAATGGCCCAGAGGCACGGGCTCATTGTCCTCTCTCCCTCATCGCCAGCAACAGGGCGCCCTCCCGCCTTGTTTACTTCCCCAGGTCCGTCTGCTCCTTTGCAAGCGCGCTGATGGCCATCTTCCACGGGTGCGCCCGCGCTGCTTCTCCCTCCCGCTGTGGAGGCCCCTGAGGTGGGGGCAGCCCAGCCGCAGTGTTTCTGATTCAGACCTCGTCTGCAGCCGGCTTCCGGCCGGCAGCAGCTCCTGCGCCCGTGTCAGAGGCTCAGACGCTGGCTTGCTGGTAGTGGTGGCAGTAGCGACAGCCGCCAGGACCGACGTAGCCAGCGCTGCTGTGCGCCAGCTCCGTGCTTGGCCCCGTCTGTGTCTTCTCTTACTGAATCTCCTTAACAACTCGCCCAGGCGGGAACGATGGTTAGCAGCCCCACTGGGCAGACGAGGCTCCGAGACCACACGCCGCGGTGGAGCGGTCCGAGGGAGCCAGGCAGCCCAGGCTCCCGAGTCCGGGTCTTATCTGTCACGCAGGAGTGACTCCTTCGTGTTATTTTGGTCTCGGTGGCGCTCTGCTCTGATCTGTCTGGAAACCCTAATTATTGAACATTCGCGTCATGCTGTTGCCCAGGGTCTCTCGTTGGTCCTCTTGACAGTCCTTCAAGGTCAGTGCGGCCCCTCTTTGTTTTTTAGAAGAAGAAGAAAACGAAGGGTCACTCGTTCTCCAGCTCTCCCTGCCCTGTCCACACTGCGACTCAGACGGGGAGCCCAGCCCGTGTTAGGCTCCCCGAGACCCGGTGCCGGGGTCAGCCAGCGAGCAGCCACCGAGTGCTTCCTGCGAGGGCTGCAGGGGAGGTGGGGGCCGTGACCCTCCCGGGGTTTTGGGGGGCTCGTCTGCTCTTCCCCACGGCGTTCCGTGTCCTGCCCTGTCCCTGTGCGGGCAGAAGAACACGGGGCGGGGAGTCCAGAGTCCTCAGGTGCACACTCAGCTCCAGCACAGGCCGGCCACGTGGTCTGGGGGTGCTCTCGGCCGTCTCCGCCTCAGTCTCCCGGTCTGTGAAATGGCCTTGCTGACCCAGTCCCGTCTGCCTCGGGTTTGCCGTGGGTCTCAGGTGATGGAACTTTGAAAGATGTAAAGACCACCCAGCGTCTTTATGGCCCGTGGTCGTGGTCGCCATGAGCATTTAATAACCTCCAGAACATTCCCACGTCGTCTCCACTGCCCTCGTTCTCCGGGCCTGGATCAGGTCGCCTCCCAGCCAATTTCCCAGCTTCCCCTCCTGTCACCCATCCTTAGTACAGCAGCCAGAGGGGTCTTCTCGAGATTTAAGTGTGACCCCGTCACTCTGCCGAACACCTCCCGGTGGTCTCCTGACCACACGGGCAGGACACAGCACCGCCTCTCCTGCACGTCCCGCCCTGCGTGGACACGCTGGACCCGGCCGCGGCCTGCCTCCTGCCCCTGCCTCCTGCCCGGTTTGTCTCACTCCCGCGCTGCCGCACTGGCTGTCTGTCTTGTCCCTGAGCGCCCTCAGCTCGCCGCCACCTCTGGGCCATTGCCTTTGCCGTGCCCTCCACCGGGTACACCCTGACCCACCTCCCAGGTTCCCGTGGCTGGCTCCTTCTTTTGTCTCCCGAATTTTTTAAAAAATTTTATGTATTTATCTTTTAGAGAGAGGGGAAGGGAGGGAGGGAGAAAGGCATCAACGTGTGAGAGAAACATTGACCAGTTGTTCCTCACACATCCCCAGCTGGGGACCCGGCTCTCAACCCAGGCTTGCGCCCTGACCGGGAATTGAACCGGGGACCCTTGGGTCTACAGGCTGGCGCTTCAGCCAGGGCATCCTTCTTCTGACTCTCATTCCCAGCCCACCCTCATCACTCCGCTGCCGTGTTTCCTCTTCCAGTTTCCTTGTAACTGTTACCTGCGCCTTTACCTGTCTTGTGCAGGTAGCCCTGACCCGTTTCTTTGTCTTCTCGTGCCTGGAGCACAGATCCCATGGGGCCCGGGTGTTTGTCAGCCTCGTGCCCCGGCAGCCGGCAGAGCCCCTTGCGCACGGAGGTGTTCTGCGCATACGTGGTGAATAGGCGGGCACGGGTAGCAGGGCGTTCCTGAACAGCGCCTGCCAAAAAGAGTGGCCCAGACAGAAACTGCAAGGGAAGCGGTGTGGGCTGACAGAGAAGGACTTTTAGGCTAATTTGGTAGGTCTCCAGGGACCCTCTAACAGTGTCCCGCTCAGCAGGAACAGACTTACGACCTCCTCCGTGGGGGGTCCGCCGTGTAAATCTGCCAAGTGCCTTACAAGGCACGTGTCCTTAGCCCCATGTTGCAAATGACAAACACAGGTGCGGAGAGGTGCCCCAGAGGCTGGCGTGGGACAGTGCTGGGCTTGGAACCCAGGTCCGGTGGCCTGCCTCGCTGTCCTCAGGCAGCGGAGCAGGTGGGGTGGCCCAGGAGACTCTCCCGCTGGCCGGCCCAGCGGGGTGGCCTGGCTGCTAGGACCTTGGGGGGGCCCCCTCCGGCTGGGGCTGTGACTTCTCCATCACTCAAAGGAACGGTGCCCTTCGCCGCGTTAGGCGGGCACCCTGGGTGTCTTCTCTTCTGCTTTGTTATCCTTGTCCGTAATTCCCAAGGGTTGCACAATGAGCTTCTGTTACTTTTCTATTTAAAAAAAAAAAAAAAAGCTCCTGTTTAAACATTTCCCTCAAGCACCGCAGCTGGCGGATGGCGGTGGAGCAGGGGCCCGAGCCCCGGACCCCGGGGTGCTGTTCCGGCCCCTCCTGGACCGTCTGGCCCCCAGAGGGTTCGGGGCCCAAACGGGATCATGGAAGTCACAGCTCTTTGCGGCCAGAACCCCGGGCCCAGGGGGAGGAGGAGTGTGCTGTGCTGCCAACTCCGAGCTCGGTTTCTGCTGGGCCGTGGGGGAGGCTTGGGGACAGTGTCCTGAACTTTGGTTCCTGCTGAGGTGACCGGTGGGGAGTCAACACAGCGCGAGGCCTGGGGGAGGGGGGCGGGGCCTCCAGCTCTCTCCCCCGCCGGTCACGAGTCACGAGGGCCAGGCCTCGCTTTTTTTTTTTTTTAAAGACCATTTCTTTAAGCCTCTTTTTCCCGTGGAAAGTGGGGATAACGTTAACAGCACCTACTTCTGAGAGTATCGCAGGGGTAAAAACACAATCCCGTAGAGCGGAGCTTCAGATCATCGCGGCGGCAGCGCAGACCGCCCAGGAGGCCCGGGCGAGCCTTCTGGGGACGCCGCTTTTCACGTGCGTCGAACTTGAAACGTACGGGGTTGCCGAGGAAGCCAATGCTATGGAACGGTGGCTGTGCTTTTTTTTAAATTTTTTTTAATCAATGCACTAAAAAACAAGAGCTCGCAGTCAGCAACACAGCTGCAGGGGTTTGGAAGCGGTCCCCGGTGTGCCCGGCCTGTTGTTGTGTCTGCGGCGGCCGCGGCGCAGCGGGAGGAGTGGTGATTTCCAGCCCTGACGCCGCCGCCGCCGCCGCTGCTGCGGTGCAGCCTCGACGTCCGTAATTGAAGGGGTGCTAAACATCGGGTAGGGGTTAGTGGGAAAACTTGCCAGCGTTTTCCCGCCCAGGTTCGTGGGCTCCTGAATTCTCTCTCTGGGCTCCAGGTTCAGAACCCCTGCCATAGAAGGCGCTCGACACGCAGCGGGTAATCGCCAAAGGATGGGCCAAGACCCCTCCTTGCCCTGCTTGGAGCAGAGGGTCCTCGGGTGGGCAGGCAGGGCCCACAGGGGCTGCAGGGAGGGGGCCAGGGCAGACCCGGGATGCTGACTGGCGAGGCCAGGTTGGCCAGACTAGACTGTCCCTGGTCTCTGAGTAAGCCACTGCGGGCTGGTGAGTCAGGAGCCGGGCCGGGGATCTTTGCCGATGACGTAGCCTCAGGTAGCGCCTGTGCCTGTGGCAGGTCTGCGGTCCGCCGTGACTGCTGCTCCTTCAAGAGTCTGCAACAGGCGAGTGCCCGGCCGCAGCATGTGAGATGACACGGGACGCATCCTGTGGGGACCGGGAGGAGCACCCGTTGGGTTGGGAGGTGATGACAGGCTGGCCTCCAGAGTCACATTGCCAGGGTTCAAATCCCAGCTCCAGCACTTAACTTGCTACCAGGTACTAACTCCTCGTGGCTTCGTTTTCTTATCTGTAAAACGGGGACGGTAATAGCACTTTCTTCTGGGGTGTTGTGAGGACTAAGTATTATATTTAAAGCTCCTAGAACAATGTCTGGTAGGAGAAAGTACTTCATACCTGAGGACTGAAATCAGCTTCTACACGCAGTTCTAACGTTCATGGGGCTCTGAGACGCCTCTGAGACAGAGACGTATCCGACGCAGCTCCTGCCTCCAGGGAGCTCACGGTTTGGGAAGAGATGGGAACGTGAGTGAGCACGTGCCGGCAGTCAGTCCGGAGAAGGCCCGTGATGGCGGTGCTGGAGCTGGGGGTGGGGGGGTTGGGGCAGTTGGGGGCAGGGAAGGCAGGCTTCCTGGTAGGGGAGCCATCCGAGCTGAGCTTTACTGAAGCCCTGGGCACTAGCCCGGAGGAGGAAGCAGGGGTGTGAAAGGTGTTCCAGACAGAGAGGGCAGCCTGAATGGGCGGCCCCTGGTCGGCTGATGGCCGGGCGTTACCAGGGTGCAGCAGCGCAGGTTGGGTGGGCCTCACGGTGCCCGGCATCCGCGATGAGCAGCGTGGGGTTTACCCTCTTGTTAGTGGGAGTCGTGGAGGGTTTTGCTTATTTAACTTTTTATTCACGGGAGGCTGTAAAAACAGCACCGAGTTCCCTCCGCCCAGCTTCCCCCAATGGTAGCATGCTGTTGCAGCTTATCCAAACCAGAACGGTGGCATCGGGGCATCACTAGACTACAGAGTGC
Source organism: Phyllostomus discolor (assembly GCF_004126475.2). Classification (NCBI taxonomy): domain Eukaryota; kingdom Metazoa; phylum Chordata; class Mammalia; order Chiroptera; family Phyllostomidae; genus Phyllostomus; species Phyllostomus discolor. Next base: position 212,290,621 of record NC_040904.2, read on the forward strand.
ATGTTTTCACCTTTTTTTTTAAATATTTTATTTATTTATTTTTAGAGAGGGAAGGGAGGGAGATAGAGAGAGAGAGAAACATCAATGTGTGGTTGCTGGGGGTTATGGCCTGCAACCCAGGCATGTGCCCTGACTGGGAATCGAACCTGGGACACTTTGGTTCCCAGCCCGCACTCAATCCACTGAGCTACGCCAGCCAGGGCTTTGTTTTCACCTTTTTAAGAAACCTGCATTCACATGCGTGTGCTCGCGCACACCCGGAAGAGCTTTGAGCAGGGGAGTGACACTGACACTGACACGTGGGTTGACAGCTATCCTTGGCCACCAGAGGGCGGCAGACGGGACGGGGCTCCCTGGGGGCTGTAGGCAGGAGATGGGGAGGGCGGCTGGGGAGATAGCTGTGGGTGTGGGGAAGGCGGGCGGGGCTACGGAGGGGAGAAAGGTTTCCCAGGTGCAGGTGGGAGGAGATGGAGACTGACCACAGGGGAGAGCCGTCCTGCCGCTGCAGTGGGGGATGAATGGAGGAGAGTGGGGTTGGGCTGCTGAGCTAAGTTGGGACTGTCTGCTGAGTTGGAGGAGCACCCGGCCCAGCTGGCTGGGTGGGCACCCTGGGGTGGGCACCAGGGAGGACTTTCTAGACACAAAGGCATCCGAACTGAGTCGTAAAGGCGTTGGCTAGGGGTGTGTGTGTGGGGGGATGTTCCAGGTACAGGACCCTGGGTTGGGGAAGGCTTGGAAGCAGCCGTAAGCAACCTGGGTGTCGGACATCCAGGCGGCACTGCCCAGAAGGTAGGACACGGATCTGAAATACTGGGGAGGGGGCGAGCCTGGCGGGAGGAACTGACGTGTGAATCACCCATGTGACTCACGAGATCAGGAAATGTGAGGGCTCATCTGGGGACAGCGTGCTCGTCGAGGCGAGCGGGGGTGCTGTCCCTTCAGCGGAGGCCAGCGCTCCAGTCCTCGGACCTGGGCAATGGAGTGGGGGTGACCGGTTGGAGAGGCAGGTGCGGGGGGACCTGGCAGGTGCAGCCGGAAGTGCCAGAACAGGCAGGTGGAAAACTGTCCCTCTGTGGGCACGGCAACGAGGAGGTCGTTGGTGAGCATGGGCGGCGGGGCGGGAGTGAGGCTGCCGTACGTTGGGGCACGGAGGACGGGAGGGTGTAGGCACCCCTTCCAGGAAACGTGACCAAGAACGGGAGGAGAGGCTGTGCAACAGCCAGAGGGGGATTTGGGTCAGGGAGGGAGTCTTGACTGTTTTGAGCCTGACGACAGGCTGGGCGTCCTGGGGCTGGGGCTGAGTGCTTCATGGGCGACAGAACGGGTGTCACTGGGGGCTTCTGAAGGGACCGTGACAGCCCCCGGGCAGGCACATGGTTACCACTCAGCAGCTGCGCATACCGCTCATTATTTCTCACTTACTTATTCAGCACGTATCTGCCCTGGCCAGTGTGGCACAGTGGATTGAGTGCCAGCCTGTGAACCTGTGAACCGAGGGGTTGCCGGTTCGACTCCCCATCAGGGCACAGGCCTGGGTTGCGGGCCAGGTCCCCAGTACCGGGCGTGTGAGAGGCAACCACACACTGATGTTTCTCTCCCTCTCTTTCTCTTTTTCCCTTCCCCTCTCTAAAAATAAAGTCTTTAAAAGTAAACACATAAGTAAATACGTATCCTTATCTATAAAAAGTCTGACTAGGATGAGTTGATACTCACTCATCTCTTTCTTACTGCTATTCATGAAATGGTGCATGTAGAGTTGGGTGGAGGGACCACAGGAGTTGGGGGGCATAAAAGGGGGTGGCCTGGGCTCAGATCTGACCTCAGCCGTGGGGCAGCTCTCTGAGCCTCCACCCCTCCTCGGTAAAATGGGGCGGAAGGACACCCGCCTCACCCCGCTATTGGAAGACTCATCAAGACGCGTATACCGAGTGCCTGGCCCAGTGCGTGGTGCTACTCTGTAGCTATAGTCAGTGGCGTTATTTTGCCTTTTCTGTGTCTTTTCTCCTCAGACTGAGTTTGATGGTTAAATGGGTCTTTTTTCCTTGAACTTGAGGGGGTCCTATGCAGTATTGCAGCCCAAGCCATGTGTGGGAACAGGCAGGTGGCCTCCATGCAGCTCCCTGGCCGTTGAGGGCCCTGCACAAACTCGGGGTCCAGTGGGACGTGGGTGTGGAGGGCAGGGGCCGTGTGGCCTGGTTCGGACGTCTCTGGGGACCCCGAGACAGGTCACTGCCCTCAGGGGTTCCCCTCTGCACCGTGAACTGGGGTGAGCGAGGGTGAGTCCCCAGTGTGTGTCGGGGCCGGTGGCCCCCGTGACTGACTGATGAACTGTTCTCTCCCCTAGAGACTGATGGAGAGGCAGAGACGGAAGGCGGACATCGAGAAGGGGCTGCAGTTCATTCAGTGAGTGTGCGCCGGGGCGGCGTGGGGCCGGGTGGGGCCTCCGAACTCGAACTCGGCCGGAAGCACGCAGCTCTCTCCAGCTCTCTCCAGCTCTCTTTTTCCTGCTCGCTGAGCCTTCACTCTCCGGGTCCCCACGTGTGCTGGGGAGTGGGGAGGCAGGGGGTGCTAGGAAGCGGCTGGTGTGGCTGGGGCGAGGGGATGATGGATCTGTGAACCCCACACAGGAGCCATGAACCCTGCACACGCGTGTGCACTCTCCCCGACCCTGGCTGCCCTTCGGCCTCCTGCAGTGTGCCGTTCGCCCTCCTGTCTGCACACGCGTGTTAGTTCTCGTGCCTGCCTGCGCACGTCTTGGAGGAAATCGATGGTTCCCACTTGATGAGCACATCTGTCGGGCTCTGCGCCGGGCCCTTCGCGTCCATCGTTGTTCTAATCTTCCCAACAGCCAGGAACGTCGGTGGTCTTGTCCACCGCTTTGCAGATGACAGAGCTGAGGTCAGGCTGGCGAACAAGGCTAACCTGGAGAATACTGTCTTTTTTTTTTTTTTTTTAAGATTTTATTTATTTTTAGAGAGGGAAGGAAGGGGGGGGAGAGAGAGAGAGAGGGAGGGGGGGAGAGAGAGAGAGAGAGAGAGAGAGAGAAACATCAATGTGTGGTTGCTGGGGGTTATGGCCTGCCACCCAGGCATGTACCCTGACTGGGAATCGAACCTGTGACACTTTGGTTTGCAGCTCACGCTCAATCCACTGAGCTACACCAGCCAGGGCGAGAATACTGTCTGTTGTAAGAATCCGGCTTGAACTGAAGTCACTGGTTTCCACGGAGCTGCAGCTCTGAGCCCACACCCGGGTTCCCCTGCTTCCCGGGTGGGCTCCGTCCCCGTGACACAGAGAGGGCAGTGCCCCGTCCCTCCGGGGGTCCTTGTGCCTGCAGGAAATGTTCGCTCAGTGTCCTGGTTCTCCTCCCCCAAGGGGGGGTCGCAAGAGGTTTAGCAGTCGGACAACCTCCAGGAACCATATGTTGCCCTCCCCAGGGGCCGCTTTGCAGGGTGACACAGTGGGACTTGCTCTTTGTAAAATTACCAGCTTTTCACATACAGACTGCACGTGCTTAGCAAACGTTTAGTGGGCGCAGGGCATTGGAGGAGAGACAGAGTGGTCTGGACAGGTGGGTCGGCGCTGGCTCGTGGAGGCCTTGAGCTCCAGGATGCGGTGGTTTCTAGGGCAGGGTGGGCCCTGTTGGAAGAGGAAGCCGGCGCTGGAAGGGGAAGGGCTGGAGGTGGAGGCCGGTCAGGGGGAGGGCGACCGTGGCGCTGGCCCGTGCTGGGACAGTATGGGGAAGGAGGGGCAAGCCCTGGCCTCTGACGGTGGGGAGGGGAGTGAGAGGATTGGGTCAGGAGCCCCGCTGTCACCCTCAGGGGCACCTTCTCACCCCCCAGGGACCCCTGGCATCTCCCCTCGCTGCTTCTCCCTCGCTCGCCCAGGCGGCTCCTCCTCGCCCAGCCGAGGGTGACAGCTCCCGGCAGCGGGAGGGGCCCAGCCCTGTGCTCCGTCTCTGGCCCGGGCGCTGACCTGCTGTGTGACCTCGGGCAAGTCACTGCCCCCTGAGTGTCCGCTTTCCCCTTGGTGGCATGAGGGGCCTGGAGACAAACCCCAGTTTCCCCTCTAGCTCAGCCCTCCAGCGAGACAGGTGCGCCTCTGCTCTCCTGGGCTGTCACTCGCTACCACCCTGAGTGGCATTTTTTTGACCACGGGAGAGCAGAGGGCTCCCAGGGACCCATCCACGTTGTTGGGTCTGACGTGAAGGGGGGTCAGGCTCTGAGTGTACCTGGCATTGGCTGGTGTTGACGTGAGTTTTGTGGGGAGGGACGGGAGAAGGGGACCTCAGGTGGACTGCCGGTGGTGCTTGGGGGCCTGCGGCTGCAGGTCTGGTGTGGCGGGGCGCAGTCACTCGTAGGTGGGGGGGCTGCTTTCTCAGGACAGCTGGCTCAGCTGAGCTGGGCTGCTCTCTCTCAGCCTCTGCACCTGGGAAGGCCAGGCTGCCAGGCCCCGGGGTGAGTGGAAGGCCAGCACAGGGATGGTTTAGGGAGAAAATGCCGTCCACTCATCCCAGGCCACGAGGTAACATTGGAGGTCCAAGCTGGAGGAGCCCGCTCCGGGCACGGTCCCTGGCCTGTGGCTCTGGCTCCTGGACCTCCACGTGGCTGGGACCCTTGGGCTCACCCAGACCTTGTTCTCCTCTCCTTTTCCCGCTAGGTCGACACTACCCCTGAAGCAAGAAGAATATGAGGTGAGTGTCCGCTGCCGGGGTTGGGGAAGGCAAAGGGCAGGGGTGTCCAGATGAGGCGGGAGTGGGTCCAGGGGCTGGGGCTGGGGCTGAGTGGAGAAAGCCCCCTGAGCTCCCTCTGCACCTTACTCCCCGGCAGGCCTTTCTGCTCAAGCTGGTGCAGAACCTGTTTGCCGAGGGCAATGACCTGTTCCGGGAGAAGGACCACAAGCAGGCCCTGGTGCAGTACATGGAAGGGCTGAATGTGGCCGACTACGCCGCCTCCGACCAGGTGGCCCTGCCCCGGGAGCTGCTGTGCAAGCTGCATGTCAACAGGGCCGCCTGCTACTTCGCCATGGTGAGCCCGGCGCCCTCCCCCTCCCCCATCTCCTGCCCTGCCCACCACTTCCCCAGATGCCCGGCTGAGCCGGGCCACACCCCGCCCGGGGAGCCTCTGCAAGGCCGGATTCTCCCCAGCCTCCCGTCCGAATCTCACCGTCTGCTTCCTTGACTTTCAACCCTGCTGCACAGCAGGGGTTTACCTGAAGAATTCTCGAAGTGCTAATACCGGTACACGAGAAGACTTTTTTTTTAAGATTTTATTTATTTATTTTTTAGAGAGGGAAGGGAGGGAGATGGGGACAGAGAGAGAGAAACATCAATGTGCGGTTGCTGGGGGTCATGGCCTGCAACCCAGGCATGTACCCTGACTGGGAATCGAACCTGCGACACTTTGATTTGCAGCCCAAGCTCAATCCACTGAGCTTCGCCAGCCAGGGCTGGGGAAAACTTTTAAAGATGGCGCCGGTGCCCGAGCCCTGCCCCAGATGGATTCAGTTAGCATCTCAGGGTGGCCTGGGCGCTGCCAGGAGTCAGTGGGCGATCAGGGCTGAGAACCTCCCTTGTCGTCTCTCTGCCTCTTTCTGCAAACCTCTGGCCCCTCCTGCTCTTCCCTCCCGGGCTCCTTGCTTCTTTCTCCACGCCTCCGGCCTCTGCTCTTTTCGAGGCCTCCAGCCCCCCACCTCGTGCCTGCCCTGCCCGCTCTCTCACTGGGCCCCTGGGCGGCTGCGCTGTGGGCTCTGCGGAGGCTCCTGAGGCACCTCTGCCGTCCACAGTGGACTAGCGACTGGTGGGCCACTCCGGGCAAGCGGGTCTACCAGATGCCTGCTCGCACTCTGTTCCGCACACGGGCTGCCTTCGTGATCTCCTCTCTAAGTGCCTCTCTCACTCCCCCCCCCGCCCCGCCCCTGTGGTGTTCTGCACCGAGGGGAGATACAGAACACACACGTCCGGGTGACCGGGCTCACCACCGTAGCACGTGAAGGCCCCTCCCTCCTGTGTCCCGACAGTGCCCGTTGGCAGCGCCCTCAGCTGGACGCTTGGCTGCCCTTGACCGGAGTGGGAGCACCAGAGCCGTTTCCTGGAGCTCTGGAGCCTCCTCCCCGAGCCGGCTCCTCCGGCAGCCTCCGTCTCTGCAGGGAAGGGAGGCTGGCGCTCCGCTGGGGGGAGCAGGAGGCCTGGGGGAGGGCGGGCGACAGGCGCTGACGCCGAGCCCCTGCTCCTCTCCGGCAGGGCCTGTACGAGAAGGCGCTGGAGGACAGCGAGAAGGCACTGGGTCTGGACAGCGAGAACATCCGGGCCCTGTTCCGCAAGGCGCGTGCCCTCAACGAGCTGGGACGCCACAAGGAGGCCTATGAGTGCAGCAGCCGCTGCTCGCTCGCCCTGCCCCACGTGAGTGCGGTGCTGCGTCCACGCCAGGGGCCGGCCCCCCGCGCCCGCCCTCCCTCCCTCCCTCAGCCAAACCGCCCCATCTTTCCGAGGCTCCGTTTCCTGTTACATAGAGTTGCAAACACTGTTATTAACAGTGACCTCCGACTGTGTGCCAGGCATTGCTAAAGATACATTGTATTTGCTCACTTTGCAACAAACAGCCCTTTGTGGTAGATACAATTATCCCCATTTTCAAGGTGACAGAGAGAGAGGAACTTTCCCAGCGTCTCCGAGGCAGAGCGGGGATTTGAACCTAGGCAGTCCGCTCCTAGAGTTGGTGCTCCCGACCAGGGAGAGTGCCGAGTCCAGGGTCGCAGTGAGAACGAAAGGGGCGCCGCGTGCACGGAGTCCTGATGCCCAGGCTGTCCTTAGCCGGGCAGGAGACGGTGGGAAATGGCCTAGAGAGAGCCTTGCTCGCCTCAGCCAGCGTGCGGCTGGGCATCTGCACGCTCTCCCGGTTTATTCCCCCGCTTAGCAGGTGTTTACGGAGTGCCCACACGGCACCCAGGGCTGTGCCTTTTGGGGACCCACGGACTACAAGGAGAGGAGTGGAAACATCCCTGGGTCTAGGCTGGCCTCCACCACTGACCCCCGGCACGAGCTTGGACAGAGCACTCCCCCTGTCTGTGCATCCCCTCCGTGCCTAGAAAGTGTCCTTATTCCACTTTATCCCCGAAATACTGGGCGTGAAAGTGTTTGGGGGTAGGCAAGTGCTTCCCAGGAAGGGCTGAGAGGACTCAGGCGTGGTCAGGATCCTGGAGGACTCCCCGAAGGAGGCGGGGCATGAGTGGGCCTGGGAGAAGCGAGAAGGATTTGGGCGAGCACAGCGGAGAGGAAGTCACATGCTCGACGGTCCAGGACAACAGTGCCAGAGCCCCGGCCTGGGTTTGGGTCCTGACCTCGAGCCTGCCACCTAGTGGCTGTGTGCCGGTACACACGTAGCTTGGCCTCTCTGGCCTTGGTTCCCGCTCCTGTCAAACCAGTGCCGACAAAGCAGGCGTCGCAGGGCTGAGCTGAGGGTGGAACCCGACAGTCACGCGAACCAGTTAGCGTGACAGCAGGCACAGCGAGTGTTCAGAAGGCATTCACCGTTACTCTGGGTTTTGTTCATTCTTCTTGCTTCCCTGATTCAGTTTAGTTCGAAGAGAGAACCTTTCTTACGACAGTGGTCCCTGCTCTGTACAGCTTTTCCAGCCCAGCCAGGGCTGTAACTCCCCCGAGGGAGGTCCCCGGACGAGGGCCTGGGGCTCTGAGTCGGAGAGTCCCCCCGTTTCCCGCCTTTGTGGGCAGACTCTAACAACCATGCCTCGCGTGGGCACCAGGGCTGGGGGTGACCCCGGGGCCTGGCCCTGGGGCTCCAGGAGCTCGTCAGGGAGGGGGGAGGCGGCCCCTGTGCGGGTCGTCGCAGTACCTCGCCCCGTCCTCGCCATTCTGGTGTTTGCCAACGGGTCTCCCCCACCAGACGGGACTCTGTGTGCATCCTGGGCCCCGTCCGCCCCACGGCTGGTGTGCCTGGCCCCTGGTACGCGAACAGTACTACGGACTCGGAGGGAGGAGGGGGTGCTGGGTGCCGTCACTCAGCGCTGACCGGGGGCCGGGTGCGCTCTGCACTCCCCGAGCCCTCGCCGCTCTGGGCCTGCGCACCCCCCAGGACCAACAGAAAGTTCCAAGACGCTGTTTGGTGAAGGAAGCAAGTTGTAGAACCGTTGGTATAATAGGATCCCACTTACGTAAAACAAGAGAAAATCCCCAAAGAGCAAAAGGAATCCTTCTTCCGAGGTCCACGTGCGCGTCTGTAAGTGCCCAGGGGGGCTGCGCAGCGGATGAGCATATCAGACCCCCCTGGGAGGAGGGGCAAGGGGGCGACCCCGGGGAGCAGTTGCTCTCAGGTTCCAGCCTCCACGGTGATGCTGTTACTGGCAGAATCGTGAATACAAAAAAGACAACGTCAGAGTCAATAAAAATTATGCCCTTTCCCTCCCCTCAATAAAAGAAACACAGCAGCAAGGGGTTCTGGCCCAGCCCCACCACGTTCTAGCTGTGTGACGGGCTGCCAGCCACCTCAGCGTCCCCTGCCAGGAGCCTGCGTCCTTGTCCGTAGGAACATGGGGTGACCCCGGGCCCCCCTTGTGGGGCTGCTGCACGCGTGTCCGCAGTCCGGCGCGGCGAGCCGGCAGAGCGACCTGCCCCACCTCTGTCTTGTCTTCCCAGGACGAGAGTGTGACCCATCTGGGCCAGGAGCTGGCGCAGAAGCTCGGGCTGCGCGTCCGGAAGGCGTACAAGAGGCCGCAGGTAGGTGGGCGCTAATGGGGGCTGGGGGCTGCTGGGGGCGGAGATGGGGAATCTGCAGAGGGGGTCCGGGCACCTTTGGGAGAAATAGGTGAGGGTGGCCAGAGCCAGGCCAGGGCGGAAGGGAGTGACAGCAGGTGTGACCGTCCCTCTTTTTGGCCGAAAGCCCTGCAATGACGTTCAGAACCTCTAGGGAAAGGAAAGAGCAGCCAGAGCTCCCAGCTCACCTTAAACACCAGCTGTTCAGACCCGCCCCCTCCCCTGCCCCGGATGACCTCAGCGCCCCAGCGGTGGCCTCAGCGACAGGGGTGTCCTTCCGCCTTATGTCCTCGCGTCACCCCTGGGTGGCGGCGCACATTTGAGGTGTCGGTATCTGTTTGCTTCGTTCAAGTCTGTGTGTGCTCCGTGGCGCCCACTGTGTGCCGGGCAGCTGCACGTAGTAGAGAGGGTATCGTCCTGGAGTCTCTGCCGTGACCTTGACCAAGTCGGCCCGGGACGTGGGGTGACCACGCCCGCCTCCGAGGGTCCCTGGGAGGGCCACAGCGAGCGAGTGGCCTGGCGGTGCCTGCACGCAGCTGCAGTGTGCGCTTGAGTTCCTCTGTGCAGGTCAGGGCTGCAGGAAGAGAACACCCTCAGGTGACCCCGAGAGAGTGCAGGCGACCCCGGCGGCCTGGGGCGGGGAGCCTTGGGGGGCACCACAGACCCCGGCCGCCGCTGGGCCCCCTCTGCTGCCCTGGCTGATGGGACCCTGAGCGTCTTTCCCGGATCTTCATGTCTTCCCACCTCTCTCCAATCTCTGGCAGGAATTGGAAACCTTTTCTCTGCTCAGTAACGGCACTGCAGCTGGTGTGGCAGATCAGGTAGGATGGGGCCAGGACCCCAAGCCTCCCTCCTCCCCACCTCCAGGACTAACCTGCTGCGGTTCACCCATCGTGAGCGCTTTGAACTCACCCTGGGGCACAAGGGACCGCAGGCAGCGGGTGCAGGGGCGTCCGGCCGAAGGGCTGGCCGCCATCCGTCCCCGTCCCCACTGCTGTGAGCCAGGCCCCCGCTCTGGGAAGAGGGGGTGACTGGCAGCCTGGGCCTGAGCCAGGCTCGTGAGGACAGCTCTGGGGTGCACAGCTCTCCACCTCCCTCCCAGCAGGAGCCTCCTGTGACCACAGAGGCAAAGTGTGGGGACAGGCTGTGGCTGCTGGTGGCGGGAACGGTCGCTGCAGGGGCAGCCTCTGAACCCCTGAGAAAGGGGACAATGGCAGCAGGAAGGATGGGGATACGGAAGTAGAAAGGAGGGTGACTGGGGCCAGACCACCCAGGCCTTGCCCTCCGGGTGGCAGCAGGGCTTACACACGCGTGACTGCCCTGCCGCTCCCCACACGGGGACCACGGCATGGATGTTAGGCCTTCTTGGAAGAGGAGGGACAGGCTGTAAGAGTACAGATGGAGCCCACATCCTGCCTCATTACACATAAGGGGAGACTCGGGCACAGAGGGGGCAAGGGACTTGGCCAGTGTCACACAGCGAAGCAGCGGCAGGCCCGCCCCCCTCCAGGGCGTTGCAGCTCTTCCATTCACTCGCTCGTCCATCTCCGGGAATCCCTTCTAGGCCCCGGGCGGGCGGCTGCTGGGCCGGAGCTGGGTTAGGCGTGTCTCTGCCCTCGGGGACGCTCAGGCTGCGAGGGAGGCAGACAGGTCTCACCTGGTTTGTAGCCCTCGCTCATCGTGGTTCATAACCAGAAACTATTATCCTCGCGTGTCCTGAGAGTCCAAAAATAATAAGGGAATGTCCTAGTCTGGTTGGGCTGCTGCAACAAAGTGCCGTGGCACGGGTGCTTTACAGGCAGCAAACAACTGTCTCCCGGTTCTGGAGGCTGGGATGTGCAGGAGCAAGGCGCTGGCGGATCTGTGTCTAGTGGAGATCCACCTCTGGGTTTATGGCTGGCGCCTTCTGGTTGTAACTTCAGAGGGCAGAGGGACAAGGGATCTCAGTGGGGTCTCTCATGCCATTCATGGGGACCCCCCTCTCGTGATCCAATCACCTCCCAAAGGCCTCTTCTAATGCTGTCGTCACTTTGGGGGTTAGATTCCAACGTATCAGTTTGGGGGGGATAACCCTTTACACCACAGCAGCGGGTGAGTGAACGAGGAACGAACAGTCCCAGGTAACTTCACGACAGTGCCTCAAGGGAGGCGCTGCGTCCTCCCTGTGACTAACTAAGGGCAAACAGGCACAGAGAAGTTAGGTGACTTGTCTGACTTCAGCCAGTGTGTGGCAGGCACTGAGCTGGGGGCTGTGCACACGGTGAACCAAACAAGTGTGGTCCCTGCCCTCAAAGCGCTCCCCGGCCAGGGCAGGCGGACACTAGCCCCATCGTTTCTGGTTACAAGCCCCGATGAGACCTATAAATAAAGGCAGAGCGTGGGGAGCCACGGGCCACTGGAAACGGAAGGCCTGATTTAGACTGGCACCAGTGACCTTTAAACCGAGACCTGGAGGTTCAGGAACAGGCAGGGCAGGGTGTACAGGTGAAACAGCATTCCGGACCGAGGAGCAGGACTGTGCAAAGGCCCTGAGGCTGGGAGGGGCCCGGAATGTGGGAGGGGCCGAGCGGAGGGGGTTAGCGTTCCTGTGGGGCTGGAGAACAGCAGCTAGAAGCCAGACCACCTCGTCCCTGGGGAGGAGCTGCGTCCTCATCACAAGAAAGTCGGGAGGGTATTGATTCTCTTCATTCAGAAGGTAATTATTGAGTGCGATAGGCCCAGCATATAATTGGTCCAGACACTTGGGGTAAAGCAGAGAAAGAGCCAAAGAACCCCACACTCGTAGAACTTGCAGGCCAATCGGGGAAGATAAAGAGAAGTGACCCGTGCTGTGGAGAAGGGGGATGGGGAGTGCTGGGGCTGTGGGGAGGGGGCTGCAGATTTTTAAACAGTGAGCAGGGAAGGCCTCAGTGAGAAGGAGACCCCTGAGCCAAGACCTAAAGGAGATGAAGGGTGAACCCGAGGGGGGTTTGGGCAACGAGGTGAGGGGAACAGCTGGTGCGAACGCCCTGAGACAGGAGTGCCCGGGTGTGCGAGCAGCCAGGGGGGCCGGAGGGGACTGCGCAAGGCGCCTCTTTTGTCCTGCCGGAGGTGATGGAGAGACAGGGGGTTACTGGGACAGATCTTATCTGTCTGTCCCTGGATCCCAGGGGCTCCTACCTCGTCCCCAGGGCCCGAGGGACTGGAGCCCTTTTGTTGTCTGTGGGTCGTGGCACGATTGTGCATTAGCTCTTGGGTGACCTTAGCTGGTCTGTGATGGGCTACTCCTGTCCCTTCTCGTCCTACGGTGACTGCCCCAGTTCAGACCACATCCCGCTTTCCCACGTCCTGTCTGGCCTCCCTTTCTTGTTGCCCCAACACTGTCCAGACCCCCCCAAAACCTGTTCCCCCAGAGTGGCCACACTGTGAGCTCCAGCAGCCAGGCCCCTCGGGTCTCTCCCCGCTCAGAAACCCTCAGTGGTTAGCGAAGTGTCTGTTTTAAAGTACTATGACTAGTCAACATCCGGGAACTACAGCCTGGCGTTCGGGCCCCTCCCCCGTCTGGTTCCAGCCTCCCTGTCCGCCCCCAGCACCGCCTGTGGGCGCACTGGGTGGCGCGAGTGCTGCGTGTGTGGTCTCCGCTTCGCAAGGAGCTCCTCTGAGAGCGGGGACTCGGGGCCCCTCTGTTCTGTGCCACTGCATGGCACCACCTCGGAGTCAGGCGGGCCTGGCCTTCGCTCACTGGCGGCGCGGCCGAGGGGAAATTGTGTCACCTGTCTGAGCGCTGGGGGCCCTCTGTAAGGTGGAGACGGCTGTGCTCAGTCCCCAGGTGGCTCGTGGGTGAGATGAGAGTGGGCCCGGGCAGCCAGCCCCCGGTGCCCGGGCAGGGCCAGTGCTCACTCCCCGCCCCGTTCCAGCCCAGCGTCCTCGCGGGTCTCTTCCAGGAGCCTGGGGCCAGGGGCCTGCCTGCAGGTCCTCGAAGGCCAGTGAGCACAGCTGTGCAGTATAGTAGCACCTGGTCACAGCAAGCAGCGTTGCTCTGGGCGGGCACAACTGATGCTCAGAAGTTGTTTGTTGAATGACTGAGTGGCCATGGCCACAGAGTCACAGCAAATGTGAGTGGAGTGCCCGGCCACCAGAGGGCCAGCCTTCCGTGTCCACTGAGCCTGGGGCCAGGGGACCACAGATGGTGCCTTGCATGGCCCTGGGCACCTAGCCCCTGCCAAACTGCTCACCCACCCATGAAGCTTTGCTGGGGGCCCCCAACACATACTCACGGGCCAGGGCTGGTCCCGGGGGGTGGCCATCCATGAGAAGGCCAAGCAGAGCGGGCTCCACGCTGGAGAAGACGAGGTCAGATCGTGCCTCGGTGTGCCAGAGTGGTGCTGCACGCACACACACACACACACACACACACAGCCAGACCCCTGACCTTGTGGAAGCCGTACGCACGCACTGGGCTGCTGGGGTGGACCTCTGGCCCGGGCAGCCCGTTCATTCAGCCGGTCATTCCATAGTGTGCCCAGTCCTAGAGGCGGCACGGCTGTGCCCACGGGGGGCTTCTCAGGACCCCGGAGTCAGGCAGGCCCTGCCGGCACGGTCTCGGTGCCAGAGCTGTGCCCCTGGGCAGTGTGGGCCGTGAGGGGAGCCAGGGGGGCTGGGAGGCCGAGGCACAGATGGAGCCCGAGGCAGCGGTGGTCGAGAGGCCGTGATGGAGTCGGGCTGGCGGGACTCAGGCAGGCGGAGAGGGGGCAGCAGGGGAGCAGCTGGGGCAGAGGCCGAGAGGCAGGAGAGGGAAACCCAAGTTCTCCCCCTGGGCTCAGAAGAGTCGGGGCCCTGTAGCTCGGTGTGTTTGGGTTCAGGTCTTGAGCGCACCCCTTCATGCAAGGTGGCCCCTCCACTGCCAGGAGAGGTGCTGCTTCCCGCCATCTCGTGGTGGCTGTGGGAGTCCTGCGGGTCACACGGGATACCCCCAGCACAGCGCCCGCCGGGGAGGGGGGGCTCTGGGGACCTCTGTGGCTAAGGGAGTGTCACTGGCTGGAAACGGGCAGGGAGAGATGCTCCTAGAGAGGTGGGCTGGAGCGAGGTGGTGGGCAGGACCTGTGAAGGTGACCGTGTCCCGCGGGGCCTGGGGAGCCACGGCGGCACTGAGCAAATATTTCGTGCCCTCGCCACGAGCACAGCAGCTCTCTGACGCGGTGCGGCGGCCGTGGGCTGTCCAGCTTGTCTGGGAGGGCCAGGCCCGCCCCGGGCGCCTGAACTGCACATGTATCCACCTGAGCCCGCTGCCTGCCTGCAGGGGGCTCTGTGCACACACGCACAGGGTTGGGAGAGCGAGGCCCGGGGTGGGGGGGGGGGGATCAGGGCAGGCTCCCAAGTCAGACAGCCCTTCTGACAGGGGAGGGGTGGCTCTGTGCCGGGGCCACCTGGCGGGGCCCGGGGCCAAGGGCTGAGCTCGACGGGGTGTGAGGTGCAGGCCCGGCCCTGACGTGAGGCAGCACCCGGTTACTCTTGTTGCTGTTTCCGCTGCTGTTGCTGCTGCTGCTGCTGAGCCCCAGGACGGCACGGTCAGCGTGGGGAGGGGGGTCTGCTGCCCTTGCTGCCCCTGCTGCCCTCCCCGGGAGCGCAGAGGAGATGGGGGCCCCCAGGGCCTGGCCAGGGAAGAGGGACTTCGGCGGGAGTGTGTGGCGCTCACAGAGGGGAGGCCGGGCCGGGCCGGGCCCAGGAATGACGGGCCGCAGCCGGGAGGTGGAGATGCGCCGCGCGTGTCTGCAGGGGTGGAGCTCGGAGGCCGGGGACCGAGGGCACCCGGGTCCCCCAGCCCCGCTCCCGAGAGCTTGGGTTTAACATTTTGTTACTTGTTTGTCGAACACGTAAAGCAGTTCCTGTGTGTCAGGCGGTGCTCTAATCCCTGTACCGACGTCAAATTACTTCACCCTTGTAACAGTCCTAGGAGTGGGTGACTGGTCATCCCCACCTTGTGTACAAGGATGCAGGCCCGATGGGCGAGGACGTCGGCAAGGCCAAGAGCAAGCTCTGCCCGGCCTGCCCTCAGCAGTGGGACCCCACCTGGACTGATTCCGCCCAGGGCTGTAACTGGAGAAGGGGACCGTGGGGACATAGGGAGTGGCACATGGGTGCCTTCTCGGTTGTGCTGTCCAGTCCCATGGGCCCAGGTGATCCCCTGGGTGCTGGGCCCCGTGGCCTTCCCAGCCTGCGTCTGCCTGACCCACCGTGTCCTTCCTCTCCACAGGGAACTTCCAATGGATGGGGGTCCATAGATGACATCGAAACAGGTAGTGCCCCTCAGGCGAGGGGACGGGGTGGGGATGGGGCCCCAGCTGCAGCCCTGCAGACACGGGCTCCGGAGGGCTCCCTTCCCCGGGGACTGCGGGAAGCCTGAAGGCAGACAGAGTGGGTCGGGGAGACTCCCCACTCTGGAGAGTGGGGAGCTGTGCCCAGGCCTGGGGGGGCAGGTGGGGGCTGCCCCCTCTCCCCCGAGGGGCAGTGCTGGTCCCGTGTCCTCCACCCCAGCTCCCTCACCCTGAAACTGGGTGCCACCTCTCCCCAAGCCCTCCTCTCCCCGTTTGCTCACTGGCTTCCGGGAAAGGTCACTTTAAAAGTGCCCCCTGGAGAGGGCGCTGCTCGCCCCAGAGGCAGGGTATTCAGGCCCTGGGCCCGGCCCGTCCGGGACATACTGTGGGGCGGAAGGACCCTCTCCCACTGCACGGTGGCCTGCCTTCCCTGTCACCGAGCCCCTGCCGGTGGGGGCGGGCCGGCAGGGTAGACGGGGCGCTGTGCCGGAGCTGGGGAGCGGGGGGACGGTGTTGGACGAGGACCCCAGGGCCCTGGGCCACCTCCCCTGTCCCCTGCAGCTGCTGAGCCCCGCCCCCGCTCCACAGACTGCTACGTGGACCTTCGAGGCTCCCCGGCACCCCTCCCCTCCACCCCGACGATGCCCCTGTTTCCGCACGTTCTGGACCTGCTGGCCCCCCTGGACAGCGGCAGCAGGGCCCTCCCCGGCACCGAGGGCCTGGATGACTTCTCCGACGGGGACGTCCTCGGCCCTGAGCTGGACTCCCTTCTGGACTCCCTGGTGAGCCCCGCCGCGCCCTCCTGTTCCCCTGACCCCTCTCCCACCGGGGACCCCGTCACGTTCATCCCCCCGCCCCACAACAGGTAGAGGGAGGGCCTTGTCTCCGTGTCACAGGTGGGGAAACTGAGGCCGTGGAGCGGGGACCGGCAGCTTGGAAGAAATGTAAAGCTGCAGACTGTGCAGCCAGAAGGGGCTGATTGATGAAGATTCCCGGTTCACCCCGTGGGGCAGGCTGGGGCTGAGGTGCAGGCGGGGGGGGGGGGGGGGCTGTACCCGTGCCCGGTGTGCCCAGGTCCGGGCCCTCGAGTTCTCTTCTGACCCCTCCGCTCACCTTGCAGTCTCTGGTCCAGGGGGGCCTGCCTGGCAGCGCCGTGCCCAGCGAGCTGCCCCAGCTGATACCCGTGTTCCCGGGAGGGACCCCGCTGCTGCCACCTGTGGTGGGCGGGTCCATCCCCGTCTCCAGCCCCCTGCCCCCTGCCTCCTTTGGCCTCGTCATGGACCCCTCCAAGAAGCTGGCCGCCTCTGTGCTGGACGCCCTCGACCCCCCTGGCTCCGCACTGGACTCCCTGGACCTACTGCCGTACTCAGAGACCCGGCTGGACGCCTTGGACAGCTTCGGGTCCACCCGGGGCTCCCTGGACAAGACCAGCTCCTTCCTGGGTGAGGCCTGCGTGGGCACAGTCACCCCGCACCCCCCCGCAGTTTGCAAGGTGCCGTGGCAGCTCCAACAGTCCCAGGCAGCAAGGCTGTGGCAGTCTAGGACCCGGGCTTGCGGTCCGGTGCGCTCTGCCCAGCCCCCCCGGGCCCTGGGGTCACTAGACTGGTGGGGTCGCACAGGGACGACCCTGAGGCTAGGGGAGGGGTTCGAGGCCGTGGGCACCTCCAGCACCACTCGGAGCTCGGTGCCGGGGGCCCAGAGCGGAGACAGGCCTCCCTGGGCCCTTCCGGGCCTGGCTTCCCGCAGTCGGGCCTGGCTCGGAGAACCTGCAGCTGAGGGGGGTTCACAGGGCTGCCAGAGCACAGCCTGGTGCCTCAGCCTCAGGGCCCAGGGAGGCTTCCAGGAGGAGGTGACAGTGCCCCTTGAAGGAGGTCACCTCAGCAGACCTGCGTGACAGGGGACATCCCCCAAGGCAGATGCTTGGGGTGGGAGGGAGGGCGGTCTGGGGGCCGGCAAAACCCGGGCTGGTCTTGGAGAGCCTGGGAGCCGAGCTAAGGCACCTTGGCCTTCTCCCGGGACACGGGGGGGGGGGGCGGGGTCCTGGAGGTGTAAACCTAGGGGCACCTGCTTGGGCTGGGGCACCTGCTTGGGCTGGGACGCCCCCCTGTCCCGGTGGGGGTGGAGTCGGGGGATCAGCATGAATAGAGGACGTGTGTGTGCCCTGGGAGGTTTCTCCGGGTTAGAAATACGGAGGACAGGTGCTCGGAGGACCCTTCGCACCCCCCA
The DNA here is from genome assembly GCF_004126475.2 of Phyllostomus discolor. Taxonomy (NCBI): domain Eukaryota; kingdom Metazoa; phylum Chordata; class Mammalia; order Chiroptera; family Phyllostomidae; genus Phyllostomus; species Phyllostomus discolor. The sequence continues at coordinate 212,307,907 of NC_040904.2, forward strand.
GATCAGGGCGGTGACCCCTGTGTCTCCTCCTCGCCCAGAGGACACCAACGCACAGGACCACCGTCCCCCAGGCGGCTCTCAGAAACCAGCGCCTTCGGTGAGTGGCATGGTGGGGATTGGAGACCAGGCACCCCGTGTCCTCCCAGGGGCAGGGGGCTCGCCCTCTGCCTGGGACAAGGGCTGCACCCCCCGGGGAGGGGCCCCTCAGAGCCCATGGGCCAGAGATGGTCTGTCCTAGACTTTCCCACCCGAGCTGGTGCCGGGGGACGCGCAGAGGGCAGAGGGCACTGGCGTGAGACCGAAGAGGACATCCAGGCTCAGAGAGACTAAGGAACTTCCCCGGGGTTAGCAAACCTCCCTGGTCCCGGGCCTCGGCCGGGCTCCGGGTGTAGGAGGGCGCCTGACCGGGACTCGGGCAGCCTGAGCTCCCACCTCAGCACAGACCCTGGCTGGGCGGCCCCAACAAAGCCGCCTCGCCTCCCCTCGTCTCGCCTCCGTCCCCATCTGTTGATGCCGTGGGGCCTTGGGAAGCAGAGCCTGGGGACAGCATGTGCACCGGGGGCCACTCCTGCTTCCCCACTTCCGTGCTGGGCTTTTGCTCGAGTAAAGGTTCTAGGCCAAGGTCACTGTCACCCATGTACCCCCACGAGGCTGGTTCAGTCCTGGTGTTCTGGATTCTGGAGTCGTGCATGGTATAGGGAGCTCCCCAGCCGGGAGAGCAGAGGAAGAAAGAGGGTCCTGGGCTCCAGTTCTGCTCTGGGGTGGGATGGGAGGGTCACAGAGCCCCCACTCAGGGCACCCAGGCCGGCCCCGGGAGCTCCCACTGTTGCCTGGCACCCAAGATGGCCGCCTCTCCCTCGCCGCAGCCGGAGCCCTCCATGCCCAACACCGCCCTGCTCATCAAGAACCCGCTGGCCGCCACCCATGAGTTCAAGCAGGCCTGCCAGCTCTGCTACCCCAAAACAGGTAATGTCGCGCCCTCGTACTCCACCCCCTGCCCAGGGCTGCTGGGAACCTCAGGGGCGCAGGCTCCCGGGATGACAGGATCCTCATGCGCTGGGCAGAGAGGGGTGCGGGGGCAGGAGCCCCGCGGGGACTGCGAGCAGGTGGGGATATGACTCAGGAGTCGGGGGCTTTCAGAAGGGCTGGGGGGTGGAGGGGCCCCTGCTGGCGCTGCCGGTGTGTTGTGGCCGCCCTGTGGCCGGGAAGCGGGGCCCGGCTGCGGCGTGCAGAACCCAGCGGGTGCTGCGGACACGCCTCCGCCAGAGGAGACGCGGCAGCCTGCCCTCCTCTCCACGCTGCACCCCCGGGTGCATCGTCTCCCCAGGCGAATTCAGACCTTGTCCTGCACCTGGGTGGTGAAGGAGTTTGAGCAAGGTATTGCCTCAGCTCCTGGCCCCCGAATCCAAGGGGGAGGGTGGAAGCAGGTCAGAACAGATGTCCACGGTTGGTAGAGACTCTCCAGCGCACCCAGAATCCCAGCATTCTAGACGCTGAAGCCTCCGTGTTTCGTGTGTCAACGTCCCCCTGTCCCGAAGTGTCAGAGTGATACTCTCCTGGGATGCCAGGGTGAAAACCCTGGCAGTCTAGCATTCTCCATCTCGAGCGTGTTGGAGTTCACAAGACCTTAGAGGCCACCCCGTGGCTGTCGTCCACCCTCCGCATGACCACCCCCCTGTGCCCCCCACACACATGTCACCCCTGAGAGTCACCCCCACTGAGCGCCCATGGACCTGTGGGGACGGGGACGGAACACCGTCCTGTTGGGTGGCTGCGCCCATGAGGAGGTTCTCCCTGGATGCCTCCTGGTCCACGTGCCCGCTGCTCCCAGCCCCGAGGAAGCGGGCTAAGGCCCCAGGAGCCGGTCGGTGCGCACCTGGCGCCAGCAGCCAGCTCACACGAGGTCCCCCAAGGGCCATTTCCTCTTGGTCTCCTTAAGGAGACGGGCCCACTCCGTTGCCTGGGGAAGGGAGGCCCTTGGTCAGAAGATCTGAGAGGACCGAGAAGAGGAGGAGGAGCAGGGGAGGGTGGATGTACCCAGGTGGTGCCCTTCGGGGCAGGAAAAGAAGGGAGGGCATGGTAGGGGTCTGCTCCCTCCCAGGCTGTGTCTCTGATTCGTTCCAGGAAACCTGGGCGTGCTCAGGCTCCGTGAGCCGGGCCGCAGAGAGCTTGGGGTGGGGGAGGGTGCGGCGGGAGGCCCGGGTGAAGGGGGTGGGGTTTTAAGCAGGGGAGCCACTTCCCACTGCTTGGGCCCCTCAGCTCTGCTTCCGGAATGACAGTCCCCGCCCACCCTGCACCCTCAGGCCCCAGGGCAGGCGACTACACCTACCGGGAGGGCCTGGAGCACAAGTGCAAGCGGGACATCCTGCTGGGCCGGCTCCGGAGCGCCGAGGACCAGACCTGGAAGCGGATCCGGCCCCGGCCCACCAAGACCAGCTTCGTGGGCTCCTACTACCTGTGCAAAGGTGGGTGGCCCGAGGCAGGGGCACCCCCTCTCACACCAGGCCGCCGCTCTGCTCCTCATCACAGGTAGCTAGAGGTAGGCAGAGCAGGTGTGGCCCGTCGAGGGTGCACCCCACATCGGAGCAAGCACCTCCCCCTCGGGCCCGCTCTGCAGACGGTGGGGACGTTCAGGGTGTGACAGTCAAGCTGCTGGCCCGTGCTCTCGCGTGGGAGGTTGGACAGTTCCTGGAGGACTAGCAAAGCATTCAGGGCGGGCGCATAGTAAGTAAGGGCTTGATAGATGTTGGCTTTTCAGAAGCATTCCGTTTTTATTGCCCTCACTTCCGCCTCATGTCCGTTTGGCTGAAATTTCACGGACAGTTGCCACGGACCTTACCTGCTTTCTTCCGTTCTTCAACCCAGCGTCTCGGTGCAGCCCACAGGGCAGCACACGGCAGTCACAACGTCGTTCGGCGCTCTATATTGTCGCCCCTTTGTACCTGCTGCCGTGCGTCCTCACAGCTCTGGGCGGCGGGGCCCGGTGATAGCCGTGTTTGCAGATGAGGGTGCAGGCCCCCGCCCCCGCCCGCCCAGGAGTAGAGCAGAGAGGGGCCTGGCCTGGGGCGGGGGGGCTGTCCCTGAGCTCTGCCTCGCCACCCTCCCAAGTGTCCAGCACGCCAGGTGTCGGAGAGGAGCCTAAGCCCCCTGGGGGGTTGCCGACCCCCCCCCCCCCCGGGCCACGGCGGCGGTGGCCGTGGGGGTGCCTCGGGCTGCCGTCCCGCCTGGCAGAACGTGTGTCCTGTTGCCTCTTTGCAGACATGATTAACAAGCAGGACTGTAAGTACGGGGATAACTGCACCTTCGCCTACCATCAGGAGGAGATCGACGTGTGGACCGAGGAGCGGAAGGGCACCCTCAACCGAGACCTGCTCTTCGACCCGCTGGGGGGCGTCAAGCGCGGCAGCCTCACCATCGCCAAGCTCCTCAAGGAGCACCAGGGCATCTTCACGTTCCTCTGCGAGGTACCTGCCCGCCCGCCCCGCCCCCCACCCTGCCACCCTGCCCTGCAGCCACCTCCACGGTCGGTGGCACAGACGGGGCTAGGGAGGGGGCTCCCTGGCATACTCCGTCCGCCGTGGGGTGTCAGCCCTGGAACCGGGGGGCTTTGCAGGCCCAGTGCTGGAATCAGCGGGGCCTTGGGCTGTTAGGAAGCTAGGCTCAGAGGCTGCTGTCACCCCAGAGCCCCGACCCTCCCCAGCCCCTCCCTGTGGGGAGGTGGAAACTGACGCTCAGAGGCATGGCGTAACCCCCGCCCCAGGCATGACATGGTGACTCCCCGGCCTAATGAGGGGCGGGAGCAGAGAGAGCCAAGGCCCTGGTCACCTGTCAGAGCCAGAGAGGCAAGGACCAGAGACCCTGGGGCCCCCTCCCTCACTCCCCAGACTCAGGTATTCGGGGCAGGGCTTGCAGGGGCCCATCGGTCCACCCCCTATCCCGGGTGGCCGTGCCTGGTCCCAGCCCGCCCCTTCCCTGGGCAGATATGCTTTGACAGTAAACCCCGGATCATCAGCAAAGGCACGAAGGACTCGCCGTCCGTCTGCTCCAACCTGGCTGCCAAGCACAGCTTCTACAACAACAAGTGAGTGGGACCCACAGCCCGGCCCAGGGGCAGCGGGGGCCCAGGGAGAGGGCCCCAGGGCAGCTCAGATGCGGGGGGGAGAGCCGCGGATGCCGGAGGGTGTCAAGGCCAGGGGCAGGATTTGGGGCTCAGATCCAGCATCCACCTGGAGAGAACAGACATAACCGCCCTTTTTGAGCGTCTGTGTTCCGAGCCTCCTCTTGGGTGTCTTAACGGTCCCTGTGGTCCCGTGAGGGCAGAGCTACTGTCTGTCGCACGGATGAGAGCGCCGGGGCGTGGAAGTGAGTAGCTTACTCATCGGCAAGTGGGAGGTCACATCTCTGACCCCCGTCGGGTGCCCTCCACCGTCCTGACATCCTGGACGGTCAGTGGGAGGGGCCGGGTGAGTCAGTCGCCCTCCTTTGCTCCCGCCGACGCCCTTGGCTGGGGCCCAGTGGAGGTGATAGAGCCCAGGCCCTGGAGTCAGACAGGCCTGGGTCCAAGTCCTAGCCTGGTCAGCGGCCTACTCTGTGTCCTCTGGCCACCGTGACCCTTGGCTTATCCTTCTGTACAGTTGACGGTGCTCCCGAGCCTCCCAAGGTTGCTGAGAGGGTGGTTAAAATTCCCGGCCTGAGGAGCCGCTCCATGACTGTCCCTCGGTGCAGGGCCAGCTCTGGAGCATCGGGCTGGGGATCCTGAGGGAAATGCCCCTTCTCCCACCCGTAGGCACCCCACCCTCCAGCCTCGAGTAGCACGTGGGAGCTGGTGCCCTGCTCCCGCGGGCAGCTCCGTCTTTGAGCTCGCCCGAGGCTGAGGCCAGGAGAGGGGCGCACAGCCGGGACTGCACCCCGGGGCGGTCTGAGCGTGGGACACCCGCCAGGCTTGCCGACACCGGGGGAGGCAGCCCCACTGGGAGCGGACGCTGCAGACCGCATCGTGCCCCCCCCTGCCCCCCAGGTGCCTGGTGCACATCGTCCGCTCCGCCTCCCTCAAGTACTCCAAGATCCGCCAGTTCCAGGAGCACTTCCAGTTCGACGTGTGCCGCCACGAGGTGCGCTACGGCTGCCTGCGGGAGGACAGCTGCCACTTCGCCCACAGCTTCATCGAGCTCAAAGTCTGGCTGCTGCAGCAGTACTCAGGTAGGGGCCGCCGGGCGGCGGGCGGAGGGGCACGCCGGTGCCTCCTGAACACCACAAAGGCTCTGCCCTCGGAGAGAATGCTGGGTGTCTCCCTCGCCAGGCACTGCCGGGGCGGCGGGCAGAGGCCGGCGGAGCCAGGCTCCTGTCCCCTCTGCTCCCCGATGGCCCTCAGCAGGTCACGCCCTCTCGCTGAGCCTCCCTTTGCTTGTCTGTGAAATGGCTATCATCGTCTCTGTGTCAGAGTTGAGGAGGTTAAAAGTGGTTCACTCACCGGTTCACTCACTCACTCACTCACTCACTCATCCAACCCGACTCACTGAGCCCTGCCCTGTGTCAGGGACTGAGCAGGAGCCAGGGAGGCCCTTGCTGTCAGGGGACCGGCGCGTGCGAGTCCAGGCAGGGCAGACAGTGTGACGAGCGGGCATTCCGTCTCTTCTCCCCAGTCCGAGGGTTTGACCAGAGCAGCTGGAGGGACAGCGTTGCCCTGTTCTGCGGAGGGAAGGGGGCTGCCGGAGGAGCCGGTGTGGGGGTCTCATCCGGGCCCGGTGTGGGCCGGGGGCAGTTCTAGCTGCCTGTTGGACTTGAAGTGGAGACCTTGGGCAGACGGCTGGATGTGGGCGCCCGGGAGTTCGTAGGAGAGGTCTGGGCTGGACATGCATGTTTGGGAATGGTCAGCAAGAACATGGATGTCAGGTGCAGTGGCTGGCCCAGAGTTAGCGGCTGATGGCCAGTGGCCACCGTGGAGCAATATCCACAGGACAAGGTCAAAGACGAGATCAGTTCTGGGAAGGGGACTAGAAGGCTGGAGGTGGGTAGGCGGGGGGCAGGGGACAGCTTCATGGAAAGGGGTCCGAGCTGTAGCCCCTCGGGCAGGCTCGGTGTCAGCAGTGAGAATGGGGGGTGGTCCGGGCCCTGGGCCCCGTGCCCCGTGCTGGCGGGCAGTGAAGAGGCGTGGCCCTTCAGTGAGCGGGCGAACCGGGCCGGGCCAGGCATGGAGCCCTAAGAACCAGTGGGCTAGATAGAGGCTGCCCCTCAGGGGTCAGGCTTGAGGCCCCACTGAGTGAGATGGGGGTCGAGGAAGGGTGCTGAGCAGCTGGCCCAAGAGGCAGGGACAGTGGCATAGGGTCGTGGGGTCCCCATGCCATGCTGTGGATCCAGGGTCTTCCCCCTGCATCTGCCCACTCTGGGCCGACCGCTGTCCCAGCCCTGGAGGAACAAATAGGCCCAGGCGGCGAGCACTTTTCCTACACCCGCCTCTGTCCGTGTCAGACCCGACTGGGGGGTGGGGGGGCTCCTCCACCTGGGCCTGGGGTCCGCCACCCTGCCTGGATCCCCGCCTGGCCTGGATGAGCTCCCTCAGGGACACCCATGGCTGCTTCCGCCCCTCCCCCAGGCATGACCCACGAAGACATCGTCCAGGAGTCTAAGAAATACTGGCAGCAGATGGAGGCCCACGCGGGGAAGGCCAGCAGCAGCTTGGTGAGGCCCCGGGTCGGCTGTGCGGGAGGGCTCGGGCCTCAGCCCCGTGCTTGGACATAGTTCCGGGGTCACCAGAAAATTGTGACAATGGTACAAGCAGTTTGTGTGTGCCCCATTCTTGGATTCCCCAGATGTTACCATTTTACCACGTCCCACACTCCCTCTGTCCCGTGTGTGTGTGCATAACACGTACTTACATACGGAAGTGAACACATTTGAGGATAAGGTGCAGGCACGATGCCCCGTCACCCCTAAACACTTCCGAGTGTGCTTCCTAAACACCACGACACCCTCCTACACAGTAAGCACGGGACTTGATCAACAGCACGGAACGAACGCTGGGGTGAGGGTCCAGGCTCCGTGCACTGTCACTCGGGTTTCACGAGTCGTCCCCGACCCCCGAGCCGCACGCCGCACTCGCCCCTCGCGTCTGTCCAGTCCCCTTCGGCCCAGAGCCGTTCCTTAGTCTCTCTGTGCCTCCCGTGACCTGGACGTTTGGGAAGAGCCGCTCGCTTTGTGAAAGGCCCGTCCATGGGGCACCGCCCAGTGGTTCCTCCAACCGCAGGGCGGTGCGGTGCCCTCCCGGGCCACTCACCGGCAGGCACGTTGTCTGACGCCGCTTTCACTGACAGTAACCAGACAACCTGACGTAATGCACCTGCGCTGTGCAGTTACCTTTCCCGTTCGTAATCAATAAACACCTCCCGGGGAGGTACTTGAGGTCATGTAAATACCCTGGTATTCCTCAAACTCTCATCTACCGATAGTGGGGGGGCCCCCCCACCCCGTACCCCCCCAACCCCGTCCCTCCTGATCCTCACCTGGTCCGGAAGGTTGAGCTGCGGCACCGCCGCGTTTGCGGACGGGGAAGGGAGGCTCTGACCATTCCCGGGCCTGCCCTGGGATTCCCGCCTCGTGAGGGGAACCCCGGCTCCTCCGGCGCCTTGTCTGGAGCGCGCTCTGCCCCCTCCCAGCCCGGCCCGCGCCCTTCACCTCTGAGGGCTCCTCATCCGTAACATGGGACCCTAGTCCCGCCTGCCACCTCCCAAGGTCTGAGCGGGGCTCACAGGAGCTGACCACGCTGCAGCGTGCCAAGTCCTTCCTCTGTGCTGGCCCCGTGCCACCCTGACCCTCATACCTGCCCCAGCAGGTGGGGCTCACTGTAATTTAGGTGACAGTGGGGACAGAAGGGGTGGCCTCAGGGCTCAGAAGATGGTGACTGTGATAACGGCGCCATCCACACAGGAGGGACAACCCACAGACCGACTCGGGAGGAGGCTGGGCCCTGGGCCCACCCTGCGACCAGCTTGGGCAGGTGCTGAGCCAGGGAGCAGCACAGCTGGCCGGTCAGCAGGGCTACCTGGCACCCCCGGGCCTCCCCCTCTGTCCATAGTCCCCTTGTTTCCAGTCCTTTTTCTTTCTCTCCCATCTTGCCGGTTGCTCGCTCCCTCCCTCCCTCTTCCATGTGGTTCACTTTTGCTGCTGGCTGGGATCCTGGCTGGGCACCAGGGAGAGCCGAGGCTACACCTGCAGCCTCATCTTTTAAGGGGAGAAGAGAACCCTTGCCCCCCCCCCACCCCTCTGACCCGCTTTGTCCTGCCCAGGGCTGCTGCCAGGCCCCACCCTCCCCACCAAGGTGCTGCCCTTGGACCTGGCTCCAGAACAGAGCTGTGCCAGGTCTGGCCATGACCCGGGCGTGGGCGTCCTGCTTGCTTGCCCTCACGGGGTGGAGCCAAGTGTGAGATGCCAGGGCAGAGCATCTGTGCCGTCCCTTAAAGAGGCACGAGCACCCGCCTCATGCCAGGTCGCTGTCCTCAGGCTGTTTCCCCGAGGGTGGGTTAGTAACCTCCCAGAGCCTAATGCCCCCCCCTGCACCCCCCAGGGCTGCAGCAAGGAGTGCTCTAGCGCAGGCCGAGTCCCAGTCATGAAAGCACGGGCTGGCAGTGCTGGGGACGGTGCGCCCATGGCAGGGGACGCGCACCGGCCAGGCCGGAGAAGACCGTGCTGCCTGGAAGGGTGGCCCCTCTCTGAGCCTCCAGGGAGCCTGGGGAGGCTCTGGCTTGCAGGAAGGATGGCTGGGTCGCAGGAGACCGGGCTGGGTAGGCACTTTTCTCACCTCTTGCCTCCCGCCCTGTGCGGGAAGAGCAGGGCCTCCTGCCTGCAGAGGAGAGGCTGGGGCAGAGGATGGGGAACGGACACGGCAGGGCCTCAGAGAGTCCGGGGCTGCCCCACAGTCCGTCCCACTCCCCATCGCAGGCCCCTCCATCTCCACTTGCTGCAGGTGGTTTCCCACTCTCTGGGCCGCGCTCCCCACCAGGCCTGGCCCTCAGAACGAGATGCGTCAACCAAATTTGGGGGTACTGGGGGAGCCCGGAGGACGGGCAGCTGCGTCTTAGGGGAGCTCTGGGAAGGCTCCCTGAAGGAGGTGGTCAGGCTGAGTTTTGAAGATTTCAGGAGCAAACCTGGTGAAGAATGGAGAAAGGGCAGTCCGGGAAGAGGGAGCCACACGTGTGCAGAGGCAGGGAGGTGTGAGGCCACAGGCCGTGCCCCGAGAGATGCTAGCACCTCCACGGAGCAGGCCCGTGCGGACTGGGCAGCTGAGGTCCTTGGCGTCGGGAGTCAGGAGCCCCGTCCCAGGCCTCGTTCCTGGAGTTGGGGGGCGGGTCACAGCCCGCCAGGAAGGGGTGCTGGGGTGGCCCCTTCCCAGGCTCTGGGCAGCCCTAGTGCTCCCGGAGGCCACCTTCATGATGGACCCCAGGGCCCCGGCCCCGGCGCCTATGACGTCACCTGCCACTCTGCCCACAGGGTGCCCCGCGGACGCACGGGCCCAGCACCTTCGACCTGCAGATGAAGTTCGTGTGCGGCCAGTGCTGGAGGAACGGGCAGGTGGTGGAGCCCGACAAAGACCTCAAGTACTGCAGCGCCAAGGCCCAGCACTGGTGAGCGGGGCGCGGTGGGCCCGAGCACCGGGTACGGAGGCTGTGGCTCTCCGTGGGGGTCACACAGCCTGAGACTCCGCCCAGGCCCGCCCCAACTGGCCCCCCCCGGCCCCCCCTCTGCCCTGCAGCTGGACCAAGGAGCGACGGGTCCTTCTCGTGATGTCCAAGGCCAAGAGAAAGTGGGTGTCGGTGAGGCCACTCCCATCCATCCGCAACTTCCCGCAGCAGTACGACGTGAGTGCCGGGGGAGAGGCGCGGCGGGGTGGCGGCCGGACCTCAGGTGGGGGCCCCCCTCCGGCTGGGGCGGTGGCGACACGGTCCAGCGGGACTCAGCCCGCCCCCCGCCTGCCCCCAGCTCTGCATCCACGCGCAGAACGGCCGCAAGTGCCAGTACGTGGGGAACTGCTCCTTCGCGCACAGCCCCGAGGAGCGGGACATGTGGGCCTTCATGAAGGAGAACAAGAGTGAGTGGCCCCGCGAGCCCCCGCTGCCGGACACCCCGGCTCTTCCGCAGGCCCTGGGGCACCTTTGCCACCGGCCCCTTCTCCAGGCATGCCCGGCCACGCCCTCTGGTCTTCTGGGCTTGAGCGGGCAGCCCAGTGGCAGGGCCCGAGCCGCCCCCAGTTCTCTGTCCCAGCAGGGGTCAGGGGGCAGATGGCCGGAGCACCCCGTCACCGGGCACCCTGCCCCCTGTTTCCCACCAGTCCTGGACATGCAGCAGACCTACGACATGTGGCTGAAGAAACACAACCCGGGGAAGCCGGGGGAAGGGACCCCAATCAGTTCCCGGGAGGGGGAGAAGCAGATCCAGATGCCCACGGACTACGCCGACATCATGGTAACGCCTCACGCGTGCTTGGGGCCCCGCTCTGAGCCTGACGGGGGGCAGGCGGAGGGGGGGGGCGGGCACCCACGGCGCCTGTGCCCCCAGATGGGCTACCACTGCTGGCTGTGCGGCAAGAACAGCAACAGCAAGAAGCAGTGGCAGCAGCACATCCAGTCGGAGAAGCACAAGGAGAAGGTGTTCACGTCCGACAGCGACGCCAGCGGCTGGGCCTACCGCTTCCCCATGGGCGAGTTCCGGCTGTGCGACAGGTGCTTGCGGGGAGGGCGGCGCCGCGGGTGGACGGCGGTGGGCCTGGGGCGGTGGGAGGCCTGGCCAGACCCCTCCCTCGCAGCCCTGGATCAGGTCCTGGAGAAGGCTGGGGCATGCCAGCTTGCAGCCTGGCTGCAGCTGCCCGGGGAGGGGCTCGTCTTGGGGGAGGTTAGGCTGCAGGGCTCTGGCACTGAGCCCCTTGCCGCCCGCAGGCTCCAGAAGGGCAAGGCCTGCCCCGACGGGGACAAGTGCCGCTGCGCACATGGGCAGGAGGAGCTCAACGAGTGGCTGGACCGGCGCGAGGTGCTGAAGCAGAAGCTGGCCAAGGCCCGCAAGGACATGCTTCTGTGCCCCCGGGATGACGACTTCGGCAAATACAACTTCCTGCTGCAAGAGGATGGCAACACTGCTGGTGCCGCCCCGGAAGCTCCCGCTGCTGCCGCTGTCACTGGGGAGTAGGACCCCATCTTGGTCGCGGGTGAAGTCCTGGGGTCAGGGGCGGGGGTGGGGACAGAGGGCCTGGTAGAGGGGCCAGAGCAGGCCAGGCTGGGGGTGGGGGCCGCCCTCCGCAGGCAGCCCCTGGCCCCCGACGCCTCACCCATGCCACCTGCCCCCACCACCCAGTGCGCGAGCCCAGCGCAAGTGCTGCGGCCACAGGCCGTCCCAGGGCCCTCATCCCACGGAAGCCCTGGGCAGGGCCTCTCCCACTCCCAACCCTCCTGGGTGGGGAGGGAGGGGTCTGGCCGACCCCTCCAGCTTCAGCTACAGCTTTAACTTCCGTCCGCTCCTGAAGGGGGCCCACAGCTCAGGGCCAAAGAGCCTGGGGTCCCCACTTGAATCTGCAGCAGGAGGATCCTTCTCCCAAACCCACCTTCATTCCACCCCCGCCTCTCCGGGGGCAGATCAGGACACAACACAGGGCAGGAAGCCCCACTTAGCTTTAACGCGCAGCCCCAGGGTGGGGCCGAGACACTGTACTGGCCACTTGCCCTCTGGGGCCTCAGCGTCCCCTCCGGTTGGAAGAATGGGAGGGGCCGGGCTAGTGATCTCTGGAGTCCGGCTCTCCAGGGAGGCCGCCAGCCCAGCCCCTCTCGCTCCTGAGCCATTGAATGTAGATTGTAGACCCTCAGCGCCTTTGGCGGTGGCCCAGCCCAAACCCCCGTTTTGCAGGTAGGAAAACTGAGGCCCGAAAGAGAGGAGTCAGTTGTCTCTCCGCCCAGGGTCTCCCTCCCAGGGCGTGGGGTAGAGCTGGGGTGCAGACTGGTCAGAAGACTCAGGGCTTGTCAGTAGCTGGAGCTCCCAGGCTCTCGATAGGTGTGTGGCAGACAGCCTCGGACTCCCCGTGCAGGTGGGGAGTCTGCGAGGATGGGGAAAGGGGGGCTCAGGGCGCTAGTCTTGTCAGCAGTGTGGAGGGGAAGTCTCCCCCTGAGAACGGTTGCGGGGAGTGTGGCGGCCAGGATGACTTGCCCACACCGCTCAGGGACGGGTGGTCGGGAGAGGTGGGAATGGGCAGGGCACCCGTGGGCTCAGGTTCTGCATCAGGTATGGGGGGGGGGGGGAGACGTGACTCTGGGCACCATGGGCCACTGGAGGACCAGACATAACCCCTGTCTCTTGGGGACCCGGCATGGTCCTCTCCCCCTTCTCCCCTAGACTAAAATACAATTATGACCATCTGTCCCGGCCCCGCCCCCCTGCTCCCCAGCCCTGCCAGCTGCCTAGGACCCCAACTGCCCCCCCAAGCCCCTCTCTTGTCCCCCTTGTCTAATGTCTGTGTGCACCCCTTCCTCTCCATCCCACCCCCTGTGGGCAGATCCAGCCTCCCTGGTTCCCTAGACATTCCAGAATGCCCCACACCATTGGCACAAGAAGTGGGGCCCCCCCGAAAGGAACCAGGACCCAGGCTGGAGTCGGGGGTGAGACGGAGAGGGCAGACGACCCTGTATTTCCCCTCGAGCAAGGATTGACAGGATAGCGTGCGGATGTGATGACGGGCACCCGGGCCGCCGAGAACTCTGTTCCTCTGGCCGCCCCCACCCAGCCCTTCCCCAGTAATGCGGCATGCATCCCTTCCTCCCCGCCCCTACCCCCCAGCTGGCCCGCCCTGCGGAGGAGTGTGCTGGTGGAGCTGGAGGGGAGGGGAGACCACACCCGAGGTGGGGGCGTGGCCATGAGTGTCAATGACATTTGTTTTCCCTGATTCGTGGTGTTGCAGTCTGTTGTCACCAGCCTTGTTTTTAGTGTGTATATATGTCGCCCCTGTGATACATATATACACAGGTATTAAATATATCGCTCTATATAATATTATATACGTGTGTGGTATCCAACGAATCACTTCTAACGAGGGCTAAAGATAAAGAACTTGGTCAGAAAATGCAGCCATCCTGATGTAATTTGGGAAGGTTTTCAGGGTCCTCGGGCCATCTTCGAGGATTCAGGGACTAGAGCCAGGGTCAGAGGCGACCGGGGCAGAAGCCGCCCTGCCCGGGCCCGGCTCTGCAGGGCGGCCTCCGGACCAACCGCTAGCGAGGAGAGCGCGAGAGTGCTCGAGAACGGAAAATGATTGGTGTTAGCCTCCCACCCCAGGGAACAGGATTGGAGTCCAGATTTTTCTTCTTCCACCTGTTACCCTTCCAGGGGCCCTTGGGATCTGGGCCTGCCCGGCCCGGCCGTAGCTGCATCCCTGAGTGAGAGGCAGGAAGGGGGTGGGGGGAGGGGGACGGGAGTAGACTCGGAGTGGTGAGGGGACTGTTTCGGTTGTGACCCTGACTGGGAGGGCTGAGCCAGGGGCCTGTGCCCACCGCCATCAGGCAGGGTCAAGGCGTCATGGTGACCAGGGACAGGCACCCTTGATTGGAGTGTCCCTTTGGGCCAGGCAAGGAGGGATGCTGCATTTCTCAGCTGGGCAGGAATCAATTTAGTGGTCCTTTTAAAATGTCTGTGTATAAAAATTTAAGAATACCACACTTTAATATTAAATATTCATAAGGTCTAGTATCTTGATAATAATGTAGATGTTTTAATAACGATTTTTGTCCTTCTTAAAATAAAATGAAAGAAACTTGCTTTCTCTTAGCCTTTGTTCTAGAAAATAAATGTGCATTTTGACCTCTGTCCCCAAGGTGTCGCTGCCGTTCCTCCCTGCCCGGCACTTGTGCCCGGGGCCTGGGCTACTCCATCCTCCCGGGGCAGAGCCGGCTGGCGCTGGGAGTGCCTCGAAGCGGACATTCCAAGGGGTGAGGGGCAGGTCTGGTTCCCTATGTAAACAGGGCGACTCAGCTGACCCTGGCTCAGGCGGCACCTCTGCTGACGGGGACAAGCTGTGCTCTGCTCGGGTGACCCCGGTACCACCCTCCGCTGGCTCTTCTGCAGCCTGCCTGCTCGCCGCCCTCCGCGGGGGCTGTGCAGCAGCACCCACTCCTCCCTGCTGCTACCGTGTGCACGTCCCGGAGGGCCGGCTCTGTGCGCTGTGTGTGTGTGTGTGTGTGTGTGTGGCTTTTCTGGGAAGGTGAGGGGCCATGTCGTGCCTCGAAATATGATCTTGACTGCAGCCCAGGGAGATCCAAGTCACATGGGCTTCCCCATCCTTAACAGAAGAATATATTAGTTCAGGAATTTTTTTTTAAGATTTTATTTATTTATTTTCAGGGTGGGAAAGGAGGGGGAGAGAGAGAGAGAGAGAGGGAGACATCAATGTGTGGTTGCTGGGAGTCATGGCCTGCAACCCAGGCCATGTACCCTGACTGGGAATCAAACCTGCGACACTTTGGTTCGCAGCCCGCATTCAATCCACTGAGCTACGCCAGCCAGGGCTAGTTCAGGAGTTCTTAATGAGGTACATCTGTATCTGCTGGAGGTACTTTTTATTTTTTTTTAAAGATTTTATTTACTTTTAGAGGGAGGGAGAAAGAGAAGGAGAGAAACATCAGTTTGTGAGAGAGATTGACTGGTCGCCTCTCACATGCCCCAGCTGGGGACCTGGCCCCACAACCCAGGCATGGGCCCTGACTTGGAATTGAACCGGCAACCTCTCAGTTTGCAGGCTGGCACTCGATCCCCTGAGCTGGACCAGCCAGGGCTGGAGGTACTTTTCAAGTCTCGCATTGTGTGTGGTTGCAGGTAATGGAGGAGCTCCATGTGTACCCCTTCCATTACCCCAGTGACATTTCTAAAGAAAGCCTTATGAGCAAGCTCTTCAGACAGCTTTAAACTACAGCACAGCGGTCCCAGGAGCAGAGGTCTAGGACCTGTAACTTCAAGGACAGGGAGCCATTTGGGCTCGGTAAACAGCAAGGGCTAAGATGCTTGGTAAATGGCCAGATGAGTAAGCAGCCGCTAACCTGATTGAGGACATTCAGTGAAGGGTCCAAGGGCCCTCAGGAAGGAGGCAGAAAAAGAACCACTTGGCTGATGAGCAAAGTTCCTTTCAGCGCTGATGTCTGGGTTCTCGGCATCCCTGGCCGCACCCCCAAAAAACCAAAGTGTCATCACAAGGTACTGCTCCCAGTCCCAATCCTTGGGCTGGAGAAATCATGAGCCTACATCAGGACCTCCCTTGAACTAAAAAAATAAAGAGTATAATCAGCAACCAACCAGAGGAGCCCTCCACAGCGAGACGGCTCCTCTGAGCCAGGAAACCCAAGAAGTGCGGACAGTCCCAACATGCCTGCTAGGCAGGTGGCCCCTCGGAGTGTCCCCAGGCTTTTACATGGCCTCCCCTCTCCCACTTCCCTCCCTAACATCTTGACCCAGCAACCTGCTGAGGTGGCCCCTCTGTGACCATAGGTGATGCCGCTGTCTGGACACCCTGGGTGCAGGGTAGGGGTGCCAGGGGGACTGACTCCGGCATGGAAATTCCTTAAAGTAGGGACTTGCCTGGCTGCGTCTGTTAGTTAACTTGGAGTTCCTCACAAGCTCTAGGCTGTGCCAGGTATGCCGCAGCACTCACTCCGGGCCCTAGAGGTTTAGTGCATTCGCATGCTGGCCGGGGCTGTAGGGGGCCACAGGGACAGATCTCCAAGGGTGGAATGTCGTGCAGCTGGTGGGCATTTTTTTTTTGAGTCATGTAGGGTAGGTACTTCCTATCACCTCTGAAACCTGTGGGCACCTACCCACTCCACCTTTGTGGAAAGCCGACCTTGCACATGACAGGGCTCTTGGGCCAAGGAATGGTTAAGGCACCAGCTCAGCCTCGGTCTCCCCAGCCTGCAGACCAAGCCCGCCACATCCTCATTTGCCCGGGGTCACAGAGGCAAAGGGTGCTGGAAGGAGAAATACAAAATCTCATTTTTTAAAAATGAGTTTTCATATGTACTTCCTTTTAAATTGTTGTTGATTGATTTTAGAGAAAGAGAAAAGGAAAGAAAAACATCGATTTGTTGTTCCACTTACTTATTCATTCATCGGTTGATTCTTGTATGCGCCCTGACCAGGGATCGAACCCTCAGCCTTGGCATATTGGGATGATGCTCTAACCAATGGAGTTACCCAGCCAGGGCTTAGAAATGACATTTCGAAAGAATGCCTTTATCAAAAATGTAGAGCTTTGAGCCATATACTGTTTTTCTGTATTCAAAAAATTGAAATTTTAATTTGGGAAAAGAACATGGTTTTGGGAGGGGGGCCACTAGGGAGGGAAGGGGGGTAAGTAGGAGACAAGGCGAGAGCTGTTCGGAAGGTGCCGGGGAGGTCCCTGGAGCACGTCTGACTCCATGCACAACTGGGATTGTGGAGAGCAGCGGAGGACTGTGCAGAGCCTGCGGCAGCGAAGGAAGCGCTGCTGACGGCATCCAGCCTGCAGTGGCAGAGACGCGGGACCAGAGCTGAGGGCTGTCACAGCGTTCAGCAGTTCGGGTCACAGTACTCAGTAGTTTCGGGCCCGAGACCCGGAAGAGCTGCCCAGCTGGTCCGAGATCCCGCATCAGTGCACGGCATGATGGAGAGCTGACGACCCGCTGGCCGAGTCTGATGCTGGTCTTCAGTGGAGGGTGACACACAGAACTTTGGCTTCGGCCACACTTTCGGGTGGCCAGGGAACCACAGAGGCCAGTATTCACCGAGGTCCCTAGGGTGGCCTGGGAAGCAGGATGTCACCCAAGACAAGCCTGAGGCAGGTCGCAGAGCTGGCCCCTTTCAGTAGTGTCTGCTCCGCCTGGCCTCCCAGCACCTGCCTGCTGGCGCCCGCCACTGCTTCCCTCCCGGAAGACCAGAGGGACCCCGGGCTGCAGGTTTTGTCACTTCTTTTAAGAGAACAGACTTAGCCCTGGCTGGTGTGTCTCAGTGTATTGAGCACAGGCCTGTGAACCCGGGGAGTCACTGGTTCGATTCCCAGTTGAGGTGCATGCCTGGGTTACAGGCCAGGTCCCCAGTGGGGGGCGAGTGAGAGGCAACCACACATTGATGTTTCTCTCCCTCTCTTGCTTCCTCCCTTCCCCTCTCTAAAAGTAAATAAATAAAACCTTTAAAAAGAGAGAGAGAGAGCAGACTTCAGGCTCTGCAGATGGTAGAAAGCCCCAGTTATGCATGCCCCATGCACACCCGTGCACCTTGCAAGGCACATGTGCACCAGCACGGAAACACACGCACAGCCCCTGGAGGTTCATGAGCCCGCAGGTGACTGTGAGGTGCCTTCACGTGCCTGTATGTGCGAGCACAGAGCTTATCCTTTGTGCTGAGCTGCCCGCAGGGCCAGGGTCTCGAGTCCCCGCCCCAGCTGCTTCCCACCGCAGGCCCTGCTCTCCACTGCGCCAGGGCTCCTCGGTCGAGTGTGCCTGACGGTGCGGCGCACACTCGTTGTGGGCATGGAACCGGCTCCCTGTTCTCACCTGGCAGGCCCCGGTCACTGCTCCCAGCCTGGGGGAGAACTTCCCTTTGCAAAGTTAGATAACAGCACAGGCTTTCCGTCAGATGATTGGTGCAGTGGCTCCACGTGTTGCAGCTGGCACAGGGCCAGGCCTGCCCTGCCAGGCGGCGGGGAAGGGAAGGCCTGGCTGCAGCCTGAGCTGGCAGGTGGCCGAGCTGGGGGTGGACGGGCGGGCCGGGGTCCGTGCTGCCCATTGGCTGCCTCCGGCTCCCGCCCCGCCCGCCTCCAGAGCCTGTGGCTCCCGGGCCAGCTCCTGCCTCTCCAGCTGCTTCTAAACTCCCAGAGCAAGCTCCTCCTGCCAGGCCATGTCGAGCTGCGACCGGATCGGAGTGGCCCCTGCCATGGACATGCCTGAGGTTCTCAAATCCCTGCTGGAGCACTCTCTGCCTTGGCCAGAGAAGAGGACAGGTAGGAACGGAGGTGGCCTGCATTGGCTGGCCGCCCAGGTGCCCAAGGGTTTGGGGGCAGCCACAGGCACAGTGGCAGGACAGGCATGTCTCAGCTAGAGGGGGTCCCCAGCAGGGGTCTGTCCTTGGTCCCTTCCTGAGTGGGAGGAAGGGCTGGGGTGCAGAGAGAGACGAGGTGGGGAGTGCCACTGCAACTCTGGGACTGCCCCCTCAGCCTGCTGGCTTGGGGGAGCCACGGCCAGTGTGTGGCCACACCACTGACAGGTGCCGTGCTCACGTGGAACAAGAGCAGGACCAGAGGGCCCCGCTGAGAGAATGTCCTGGACGCAGATGGCTTATTCAGTCCCCTCCCTCTGCACGGTGGCAGAGCACAGGCAGAGACTGTGGGTTTGGGCAGCCTCCCGTCTGGAGAACATGCTTTCTTCCGTGTGCCTGCTTCAGCTCCTGCCTGCTGGAGGGCTGCACCCATGGAAGGGAGGGAAGCTGTTATGTAACAGGAGCACAGGCTCGAAGCCCGGGTTCCTAGGATACCACGGGCAAACACGGGGCGAGGGAGCCTGGAGAGGAGGGCGTGGACCGAGGGGCAGAGCCAGCCGCCAGCACCAGGTGTCTCCCAGCTCCTGCCTGAGCAACCCAAGGCCGTGGCTAGCTTTGGGGGGCCCCCCTGCTCAGGGTTCTCCCCATCTCCTCTGTTCTAAGATGTCAGGGACTCACACCCAGGTGCTCACTGCTCCAACTCCCCAGGTGTCTTAAAGGAGCCCTGCTGTCCTCTGTTGCCTGGGTCTGCCTCAGATGCCCAGTGCGTCCCCTCAGGGCGCCTTTCTCAGGCCTCTCCCTCATCCCACTGTGCTGGTGACTGATGTCTCTCATCGCTGGGTAGCCCTGGTTGTCTCCACAGGACTTTGTCCCCCAGTACTCTCAGCTCGCTCCCAAACTCTGGGGCCTGAGGACAGACACCACAGCCCGTGCCCTCTCTCCTGTCACCCCGTGGGGCACCGGGCTCAGGGAAAGAGGGGCGGCGGGCTCTGCTCCATGGAGACCCTACTGGGAAGGAGAGGTGGGTCCCAGGGTCTCAGGCCGCACCCTGAGGTTCCTGCCGGGGCAGCCGGGCTGCCCCGGAGGCGGGCATCACGGGAGCTCCTGTGCCCTCCTCGCACTCAGGACCCCAGCTGCTCACCAGGAGAAGCCCATCTCCTCGGGACCCCCTCAGCTCAGCCTGGCGGAGGAGTCACAGCTGACTTTTTCTTGCCATCTCTGAACAGCCGTGTGGGTAGGTGAAGCCGAAGTCCTTCCGGCAGCTAGAGGTAGGGGGCTCCCTTCTTGGCCCAGGCACCCGGGGAAGGTAGGGTGTGCAGGATGGCCCAGTGCACGCACAGGGAGCGGCCGGGCTGCTGGCAGCTTGCAGGGACAGCTCCCCGCCGGGCAGGGAAGGGTTCTCAGGGGCAACTCAGGGCGCCGCCGCTCCTCCGCCCATGAGGATAACAAGGCCCTTGAAGTGTGGCAGCAGCTGCTGGTCGCTGGTTCCTAGCTGGTCCACAGGGCCTTGTGACAGCCGGAAAATCCCCATCACTCACAACGAATGGACGCAGTCGGGGCCCAGTGCCGAGAGGACTGGCCGAAGGTCCTGGACCGGGCTTTGCCAAGAGTTGGCGAGCTCTGGCCGAGGACCAGTTGGTCTGTACGGCTGGGCTGGTCAGGGGCTGTGCACCAGCATCTCGGGCTGCCTCCCATCACCTCTCCACACGGTAGCTCACTGAGGGTCAGAAGCTTGCGGCCCCGTGGGGCTGACAGACGCCCATGGGTAGACACATCGACAGGCCAGAGCACCCACCAAGACCTCACTCACAGCACTGCCCCAGCCTGCAGCCCTGCCTCCAAAGCTCCCAGACTCTCCCAGTCTTTCACAAATAAAAGTATCTGCCTGAAAAGCATGTATCTCGGTGCAGAGAGAGTACACCCCCCCCCCCCCCCACAGAACTAGAATTCCTGGCAGTTGTGCAGCAAGTACCCTAAGTTCTTGGAGGAGCTCCTCTCCCTGGGTTCCCCACTCCGGCAGGGACCCCGGTGGGAGGAAGACAGCGGAGGTGCCCCCTGCCCCGGAAACAGTTGCCCTCAGGGTCTCTTTCTTGCCCTTGGCTCTGGCATAATGAGAACAGGTGTCTCACTGGGGACTGAGACCTGCCTGCAAACTCCCCATTCTCTCCAGCCCCCCGGCTGCTTCCGCACACATCTAGGTCACGTGCAGAGCATCTCCTGGGTCCAGCGTGAGGGAGTGTCAGAGGAAAGCGTGTGGAGTGTGAGAAACTCCAGGTGTGCTCTCGCGAGATCGTGCTCCCTGCGGCCTCTCATTCCATTGTCCAGTTCAAAGATGCTCCCTGCGCATCTTGACCTTGGGGTGTCTCCCTCTCCCGCTTGCCTCCCAGCCCAGCCTGCACAGAGAGACCCCCACCTCTTGCTGGTCCCTAGTTGAGCGGGTGTGGTCTAGCAGAGCTGACCAGGCTGCAGCCTCCCAGGGCTTCGGGTGATGACAGCCACCCGGCAGCCCCTCGCTCTGGGCTGCCAGTTTGGCCAGCTTCCCTGGGAGGCAGAGAAACCCACGTCTGACTCGACTTCCCCTCCGTCTCTGAGCCCCGGTCCCCAGGGACCACTCGTCCTGTTTCCACTCCCGTCCTTTCTCCCCAGGGCCGCCCTTTCTCCCCAGGACCGTCTCCCAAGAGACGATTCTGTTTCAGACTGCTCACTCTCGGCTCCTTTCTTCTCTAGCTTCTGGGTCTCTTCTCTAACCCTCTTCTTGATACCCCTTCCTGCCCTCACCCCACAGGGGCTTGGCTGTGCTTGGAGGCCGGCCCCCCCACCTTTCCGAGAGCTTTGGTCGCTCCAAGCAGCCTATAACATGAAACACAAAGTTTGCACGTGGCCTTCCCTTTGAGCTGGCCAGGTCAGGTCCCACCCTCAGAAAGCTCCGAACTAGACTCATCAGTGGGGCACCCGGTAGGGTATCCTTGGTATAGCTCTCGCTCTCCATCACTGATCTGTAAAAAGCGAGAAAAAGGGCACCTGCCTCACGGGCTTGTTGCGGGGACCGAAGGCGCTGTCCCACGTGAGCGCATGCGCAGACTGCGAAGTGCCGTGCTCTCCGCGAAGGCGCAGAGCGGCTGGGCCCGGCGTGACGCTCCTTCCGCCAGCGCCACACGCGCAGTCTGACCCGCGTCCCCTCCTTCTGCCTCCCTCCTGTGGGTGTTCCCTGAAGCAACGGAACGTTGGTTGCGAGTTTGTGTGTCTCCTCGGAAGTGTGTGCTGAGCTCTCGGGGGCCATCAGCCCCGCGCCAGGCCGGACAGCCCCGCGCGTCTGGCCGGGGAAGCGCTGAATGCCAACAGGCCGGGTGTCAAGGGGACTTTCTGGGGCAGAGGCAGTGGCGCGTGTGCGGGGCCGGGGTAGCCTTCTCTCGGGGCAGTGAACTAACTGGCCCCAGAGGGTGCACTCGGCACAGCCCGTGCTGTCCTGAGGTTAGCCTCAGGAAGGTCCATGGGGTCCCTCCACGCCCAGCCTGGGGTGTCCTCTCTTGGAGTGTCCTTCCCGGGAGGAGAGGTGGAGGGAGGCGGCCTTCTGTGCGCCGGGAGCCGCGGCCCCTCACCGCCACCTTCTAAATGAGGAGGGCTGGCTACCCTCGGGGCCACCACATGGGCCAGCCTCTCTCCTTGCTCCACCTTAGGGCTCGGCCGCCGCCTCTACCTGTCCCCTGTCACCAGCCAGAGACACGTGAGAAGTTCGTTCTCACCAGGTGCCGGAAACTGATGGCAGTGTGCGGGAGTGCCCCTTGCAGAGGGCTCTGCACCGTGACAGGCCCCGAGCCAAGGCCGGGCCGCTGAAGGAATGCATCCTGAGTCGGGAGGCCGCTGTTCTGACTTTGAGCTGGGGGCTGTGCCGAGGGCTCTGGCAGCACTGCCTGTGAGATGGCTTTGCAGGGGCAGTGGGATTATCCGTGCTACAGATGAGGCTCAGAGTTGTCAGGGGTTCCTGCCCGGCTCTGCCTGCTTCCAGGCCCGACCCTGCCCCCAGGACTCCAGGGTCTCCGAAACCCGGACCCAGGGCAGGACCTCCTCAGTCATCCTTTGCTTGCTCGTCACTTGCTCACTGAACATTTGCTACACTCCCCTGGTGGCTTGGAGTGAATGACACTTGCGTGCATGGCCTGGCGTCTGCACTCCACGGGAAAAGACAGACAATCAGCAATTGGGAGGCAGGGCCAACCTCTCTGAGGGGCTGACATTCAAAACTTGAGGCCTGGAGGGTGAGGAAGAGGTGAGGTCGGAGAGACTTGGACCAGGGAAGGTCCGCACCTTCACCCAGAACTTTCAGGCTGAGGGAAGAGCACCTGCAAAGGCCTTCCCTAGGGCAGGACAGACTCACGTGCCTGAGCAGTAAAAGGCCACTGTGGCTGCAGAAGGTGAGCAAGGGGAGAGAAGGAAGAGGTGAGGTTGGAGAGACATGGACCAGGGAGAGCCCACAGGGCCCTGAAGGGAGTGACTCTGTCCTCTCCCTGCTGCACGGGTTGGGAGATGACACTGTCCTCATTAGGTGGCAGGTGAGGAGGAATGAGGCAGTCCCAGAACAGTTCAAGATGGAATTACAGTAAGAGTTCATTTCAATTGAGCACTTGCTATGCACCAAGTGTTGCTCTCAGCTGTGTGCCTGAATGGGCTCTTTTATTTCTGACACTCAGGCACAGAGAGGTTAAGTAACTCGCCTGAAGCCACACAGCTAGGAAGTACTTGAAGCAGGAATCAGACCCAAATGGTTCGGCTCCAGAGCCCACACCCTACCACTGCACCACTAGCAGGACTTGCACAGGGGGATCCCTGGCCACCAGGCAGTGGCTGTTGAGGTGGCAGAGACTGGAGTTGAGGGCTTCTCTCTGGAAATGGCCCTCTTGGGGCAGCTCTCTAATCAGTTGGGATCCCGGGAGTAGGCAAAACGCAAGTGGAACAGGAAACCGGTACTCTGGAGAAATCTGAAGAGATGCACGG
Source organism: Phyllostomus discolor (assembly GCF_004126475.2). Taxonomy (NCBI): domain Eukaryota; kingdom Metazoa; phylum Chordata; class Mammalia; order Chiroptera; family Phyllostomidae; genus Phyllostomus; species Phyllostomus discolor. Next base: position 212,330,920 of record NC_040904.2, read on the forward strand.
GAGGTAGCGAAGAGCCTCCACCCACCACTTGTACTCTAGAATGCACTGAGACCAAGGTACACAGCCCAGCCCACAGGCATGTGGGCCCGAAGGCAGGCAGCGGTTGGTCCGGCTAGTGCCAGGGCACCTGCCATGTTTGTTGTTCTAGGTTTGGGTGTGAAACACGGTGACAGCTATTTAACGTTAGCACGTTCCAAACGTGTATGACTTGGCTCTGAAAGGTGTTGTTAACCCTCCTACCAGCACCAACAACAAATGAGCCAGCAAATACTTACTGAGTTACTACCCTAAACAAAGCTTTGCATACTCTCCTGCAACTGGTATTGGCAAAGCGCACAGATGACTGGGCTCTGTTAGAGCTCCAGGGAGCCTAGCCTCACCCCGGTCTTATGCACGCCGGCCTCGCCGCACACGTCTCAGTAAGTGGGAAAATGGGATGGTCCTGTCCTACTGGACACTGCGTGTGTGGCCAAAGATCATTATGGGGTATCTGGCCAAGGGCTCCCCAGGCTGGGGTTTTAGCTCTTCTAAACTTCAAGTTTAAATAATAATACTCCGAACTGGTAGATAATGGTTTAAAGGCACCTGTTCTGCATATGCTCACTTGAATTAAGTTTTGAACTTGGACTGGTTCCAGGCAGGTTTCTGGCACAGAAAAGAGTTCAAAGCCAGCCCAGCTCTGGAGAAGGTTCCAGCGTAGGCTCCAGAGCCCCTCCACCCCCTGCAGCTACACAGCCTTGCCCCTACACCCCGAATAATTCCACTCCAGACCCAACACAACCGGAGCGGAAGCGGGGGGGGGTGGGGGGTAGAGGCCACACCACGCCACACCGTTCCGGGCGGGCACGTGACACTGCTTCTCACACATAATCCTCCTGCCCACTGTGTGGGGTGAGCCCAGCCCTCTCTGTTTCCGAGAGAAAAATAGCGAAAGCTTAGGCAGGAGCAGTCACTTGCCCAGGCCACATGGCTGGTCAGCGTCTGAGGGGGGATTCTCCCCAGGCCTGCCTCCCCAGCCCACAGAGCTGTCCCCACGACCACACTTTCCTCAAGAAGTGGCCGCCTTGAAACCCTGTCACTAAAGGACACCAAGGCACCACTTCATACCTTTAGAGCCTCAGCCACATAACAGCATGTTCTTGCTACGGAGTTTATTTCTCTGTAGGGCTCACACACGCTGTGGAAACGAGCCAATCACTCCTCACAACGTTTATTTCTCCACTAAGACAAGGGCAAGGCCGCACTGCTATTCCCACTGCACTGACAGGAGCCGGCGGCAGAGCACGGCAGCAACGCCTCCTCCCAGGTCGGCTGGAGGATGAAGACTAGACCCTCGTGGCTCCCGCCTCCCGATGGTGCTGTCGGGGCTGCCAGCCGGCGCCGTAGCTCACCTCCCAGCGTGCAAGTAGGCACGAGAGAGAACACGTCTGCAGTGTCGCTGCGGCGTTTGGGACGCACGGTTTGCCCCGGGGTGACCCAGGGGGAAAACCCGCTCTGGGCAGCGTCACCAACAGAGAAGCAAATCCAAACTAACTTTTTGAAGCCCGGACCTGCTCGCCTCGCTCCTCACCGTCGTCACTTGCCCGGCACGTTACTCGCTCCGGGCTGGGTGATGAGTGGAGTAAGCATTTTCTCTCCGGGTAACTGTAGCTTTAGAAATATTTACTCCCTCTTACCATATCCCGCCTTCGTCGTAAACAAATACGATAAACTTCCACTGTTATCATAAATCCTTCTCTAATACTTGGAGATTTTTTCCCTTCAACAACGTCATATTAGCCATGAAAATACGCATGTGACTCTAGTCCAGTCAGTCTCTGCACTGCCAAACTAGCCTTTTTTTTTTATAAAAAGCTTCATATACTGTTTTAATTAATCTCCCTTGCTAAGTCTTTTTAAAATTTGTTTCTAAAAACCTCTAGGTCAGTTTCACCTAAAGATATCTTAGCCATCCATATACAGAATTCCCACTAACAACTCTGCAACACAACAGATTTTTAAAAAATGTATTTATTTATGTTAATAGTTTCTCTTTTTTAAGATTTTATTTATTTATTTTTTGAGAGAGAGAGAGGGAGGGAGGGAAACATGTGTGGTTGCCTCTCACTTGGCCCCCACTAGGGACCTGGCCCGCAACCCAGACACGTGCCCTGACTGGGAATCAAACCGGCGACCCTTTGCTTTGCAGCCCACGCTCAATCCACTGAGCTACACCAGCCAGGGCTGCAATACAACAGATTCTGTGTACACAATCTCATATTTCCACTAACTTGGGAGTGACATGGGCACAGTACCAGCCTCCAGGATAATGGATACACCAGCCAGTGGTTTTATACACATTAGTTGTTGTTTTGTTTTTAAGATTTTATTAATTTATCTTTAGAGGGGAAGGGAAGGAGAGAGGGAGAGAAATATCAATGCATGGTTGCCTCTCGTGCATCCCCTGGTGGGAACTGTCCTGCAACCCAAGCAAGTGCCCTGACCAGGAATTGAACCGTGATCCTTTGGTTCTCAGGCCTGTGCTCAATCCACTGAGCTACACTAGCCAGGGCATATACACATTAGTTTTATTTTTTATTTTTTTAGTTTTAGAAAGTTATGGAAACTACCACTTTTGGCAGGTTTGCAATTGTGCATTTATGTGCCTTGGCCTCCAGAAAACCCACAAGGTAGACCCTTGACACAGGTCCCCATTTGACATACAAGGAAAGGAGCCCTGGAGAGGGAAAGCAACTGGCTAGAGGGATCAAGTCAGAAAGGGACTGAAGTTCAATGCATGTGGCAGTAAACTTGAGTTTTGGAGTCGGATGCCATCACCGTGCCCCGCCCCACTACCTTTCCAGGCCTGGGCAGGAACCCAATTTCTTTCTTTCTTTTTTAAATATTTTATTTATTTATTTTTAGAGAGAGAAGGGAGGGAGATAGAGAGAGAGAGAAACATCAATGTGCAGTTGCTGGGGGTCATGGCCTGCAACCCAGGCACGCGCCCTCACTGGGAATCGAACCTGCAACACTTTGGTTCGCAGCCCATGCTCAACCCACTGAGCTATGCCAGCCAGGGCTAGGAACCCAATTTCTTGTGCCTTCTCAGCTCCCGGCAAAATTCCAATGGCCTCAGCCTGACAACTCTCAGCTAGCTGGGTGTCGCTGTCACGCCCCTGCCTGGTGAACCCCCGGCTGCGCCCTGCCATTTCCAACTCCCCAGCGTTCGGCAGGACGCAGGACAAACAAACCGAAGTCCCTGCCCTCTGGGAGTTCGGGCAGGCAGAGTCTTGTATGGCTGGGTTCAAAGCAGAGCAGAATCTGATCTATGAAGAGGGACGGATTTCTGGGCGCTGTTTAGGGGCAGCTTCCTATCGAGTCTCCCCCTTGGTGCACCCCTCACGCTTGACGTTTTTGCGTGTCCCACGGAACTCCCAGAAGTGTTCCTGTTTTAAGAGAGGAGGTGGTCCTCCCAACAAAACGTGTAATCGGTGCCCTGCGTAAAGGAGTTCGGTTTTCTGGGGGCGGGTTTGTCCCCAGGAAAAGGAGGGCGAGGTCCTAGAGAAGAACCGAATTTAGAGCTGTTTAGGACTTGAGAGATTATCTAGTCCAATCCCTTAATTTTATAAACGGGGAGATAGGCTCAAGTGAGGCAACTGGACGTCCCCAAGGTCACAGCTAGTCGGCGGGAGGACAGAAAGCGTGTACCCCAGCCCTAGCTCGGGGCTGGGCCCTTGATGTCCACCCCACGCCGCCCCGCCCGGGCCTCAAGAGCGCTGCTCTCCACGCTAGTGTGTACCTGGCCGCGGCGCCCGCCCCAGAAGCCCGGGATCGGGGAGGAACCCGACACCCGCTTCGGCGGCGGCCAGGCCTGCCCCTGTTCGGGCCATCCCTACGGGAAGAGCAGGTCGCCGTCCGCCGCCCTGCCCTCGGGCAACCTCTGGGGATGGGGGTGCAGGTTCGACTCAGTGTCCTGGGACCACAACCCAGGGCAGAGTCCCGCGGACAAAAACGCCCGCCCCCGTCCCCCCCTCCCTTCCTCCCCGCCCCGCCGCGCCGCAAGCCCGCACGTGCTGAGCCTCGTGCACCGACCCGGGCCCCGCCCCTGCCCTCTATTGGCCGTTCCTCGCTTTCCTCCTCTTCTCCCCCCCCTCCCCGTGCGAATAGACTCGGCTGGGGCTCCATGTGACCTGCGGAGGGTGGGCCCTGCATCCCGAACGCGCTCTCTGATAGGCTCTCCCGGCGGCTCCCTGCGCACCTCCCTTCAGTGGCCTGGCCCGAAGGTGGAGAGATTGGGATGAGACGGAAAGGAGAGCGGTCGCGGTGGTCTGGGATGAGAGCGGGGGTTATGAAGAAGAAGGCGAAGGTGAGATCTCTGGTAGCAGGGAAGGAGCTACCGCAGAAGAGGGCCTATGACACAGACTCCGGCAGGCACCAATCAGGTGACTCGGGTGGATGGGGCGGGGCCTGCGGCGTTGCTCCTCACCTGGCCGTGCACGTGTCTCACTTATCACTGCAGCCTAACCAATCCCGGTCCGGAAGGCTGCTCCTGCCCAATCCAAGGCCGCAGTCTGGGAAAGCTGGCCTGACCTCATGAATAATTAATATAACGTAGCAAGTCCGCAGGCGGGGTAGGGATGGAGGGAGGCGGAGGAGCTGTTGGGCGCTTGCGCAGTAGCTACCAGTGTCGGCAGCTGCGGCGGGTCGCACCGCTCCGGCCCTTCTTGGGGGGGCGGGTGGGGCAGGCGAGGCGCCAGAGCAGAGCGGGAGGGGGGGTGGGGGGGCGCGATGTCCGACACAGGCGGTGGAAGGAAGCCGCCTGTGGAGCCGCAGGCGGGGCCAGGCCCGGGGCCTGGGCGCGCAGCTGGGGAGAGGGGTCTGCCGGGGTCTTTCCCACTGGTTCTGAAGAAGCTGATGGAGAACCCCCCGCGGGAGGCGCGCCTCGGTGAGGAGCGGGGGTCCGCGCGCGCCGGGGGCGGGGTTTGCAGGGGCGTGGCCTCCTGAGGGCGGGGCTGGGGAGGTCGGAGGTCTGGGTGAAGTGGTCCCGCGGAAGCGGGACGAGACCCGGGATGACGGAGGGCCTGGTTGGTGAGGCAAGAAGGTTGGGGGAAGGTCAGGGGCGAGTTGAGCGAGGCTGGGCCAGAGGGTCGTTGGCGCGGAAGGGTTTGAAGGGAGAGGCTGGGGTGGGGTCGCGGTGAGGGGTTCCCTGGGGCCGCCCGAGCGCGCGCGAGGTGTAGGGCTTATTGAGCAGGCCGAAGGGGGTCGTACAGCCACTTCCATGACGCTCCAGGGAGCCTTCTCCCGGGACAGCGTCACCCGAATCACTTGGGATGCTTGTTTGGAACGCTGGTTCCCGGGCCCCACCCTTCGCCTATCGAATCTGCAGCTCGTGGGACAGGAGTCTGCATTGTAAGCAGCACCCCACCTCCGTGATTCCTTAGTCCACTAAAGTTTGAGAAGCGCTGATTTACATGGCAGATTGTCTCTGCTTTTGGCCTTGCCTCCTCCCGGGAGGGGGACCTTGTCTTCACCCTCACTACTAGGTGCACGCTGGAGATTCTTTGGAAGTGTGTCTCGGGGTGGCTGCTGAGCTGGGGGGGACGGGTCAGAACAGATGGAGAGTGGGGCAGGGCAGGTAGGGGGGTGAAGATCAGGACAGTGCCACTGAGGCCCTTCGCCTGGTTTTGGGGGGCCAACCCTAGACTTTGAGGGCCACCGTGGCAGAGCTGGCCTTCATCTTGTTTCCTAGGCCACAAAGGTCCCAAGGGCCCATGTGGAAAGCAGGTTTGGCCTTGTTTTTTTTTTTTTTTTGGCCTGGCAACATGAAGTTCAGAGAGCAGTAGAGTGCCACCTATTGTGGTTTTCCGTGCGCAGAGGTATGCTTTCAGTCTGAGACCTTTGAATTTCCAAGAACCATCAGTGTAGTGCAGGGGTTTGCGATGGAATAGGCTTTCTGTGAATTACCTGTCTTGGGGAATTAATTTTCTTTCTAAAAATGCCATCCTGGGTGTGTTTGAGGCTTCCATCCCTATGGCTTGTCATGGTTGGATTATATATAGCTTCAGTATACCAGGTGAAGCCAGGCTTTCTCCTCTTGCTTCAGGACCTCCTGCGCTCAGAACCTTTTGTTTGTTTTCAAGACGATGCTTTGTTCCAGATCTGGGGCTGAGACAAGCTGCTGGGACATGTGTACACATCTGTCAGGCTCTTGTTCAAGATTGCCCGATAAAAGCTATCCATAACAATAATTGTCCTTTACGTTAGCAGAGTTCTCACAAAGCACTCTGACGAATCTTGTTTTATTTGGTCTTCCACAGCAGGGCTGTAGAGGGTGTTAGCCCCACTTCACAGATGAAGAAAGTTGGGGCTCAGAGAAGGGAGGATGCCTCCTCAAGGTCACATCGTGAGGCCTTGTAACTCTCGGTCTGGTGCTCTACCATCTGAACCCCAAATGCTAATCCCTGAGACCTGAGTGATGGGCCTAATTCTTTGTTATCTCTTACAAATAAAATTCCATCTTATAAAAACATTGATTAAAAATATTCTTAGTTGGCCCAGGCTGGTGTGGCTCAGTGGATTGAGTGCCAGCCTCCGGACCAAAAGGCTGCCAATTCGATTCCCAGTCTAGGGCACATGCCGGGGTTGCAGGCCAGGTCCCCAGTAGGGGGACGCATGAAAGGCAACCATACATTAATGTTTCTCTCCCTCTCTCCTTCCCATCCCCTCTCTTAAAAAATACCCTTAACTGCTTAGGTCAAGCAAAATCTGAAACATTTTTACTTGGCCTTCAGTGTGGCTGTTTTTATGTCTTCTTTCTTCTCCTCTCTCCTTTGATCCCCATGACCTCACCCAACGTGGACCCTGAACAGGATATGGAGTCAAGATCTAGGGGAGGAGGCCCCTGGTAGTGTTCTCAGTTGGTTAGAGTGTTATCCTGATATGCCGAGGTTGTGGGTTCGACACCCGGTCAGGGCACATATAGGAATCAACCAATGAATGCATAAATAAGTGGAACAACAAATTGGTGTTTCTCACTCTCTCCCCCTTCTACTTTCTCTCTATAAAATCAATAAATAAAAATTTAAAAATCTGGGGGGAGGAGAAGAGTGAGCCCATCTGGCCCATGCAGCCCACCAAAAACTTGGCTTTCTTACTTCCCATTTGGCTTGCTTTCTTACTTCAATCAAAGCCTGGTACAGAAGGCAGATGCAAGAGTTCAGGCTAATTCGTATTAGAAGCCATGACCAAATTCTGTTTGTTAAAACCTCCACCTTCTTAACCCATTTTTATTGGACCAGCGGGCTTCTTTTTGGCTGGCTGTGGTGTGGGAATCCATGCATGACTGGTTTATTTCCAACATAATCATATTTGATTTCTCTTTTCCACTTCAGAATCCAGAGTTCAAGTTGCCTCCCTCATTTTGAAAACCCATTATGAACTTGTCATGATTTTATCTCCTACTTCCCCGATTAGCCTCCCTGTCACTTTGATTTCCTTCAACTTTGTCGCATGTCTCTCTCGTCTGTCTTTCCTCATCTGCCCTTTCTTCGGTATCCACGCATCTGACTTTTAGACTGAGACAGTGAGGGGAGACCTAGTCCCTGCTAATCAGTTTTGCTTTGGATGGGAGCAAGATTTCTTCTTCATCTCCACCCTTTCCTTCCTCCCTGAAAACCTGCCTTTCAGTCCCCTCCGCTTACTCAGGGATAGACTTCCCTTGAAATTACTGCTCTGAGAAAGGTCCTGAAAAGACAGCTCCATACCCTCTGTATCTAATGAACTTAAAGGAAGTCTGTGTGCCAACCTAGCGCTCTTCATTCAGTGTACACATTTTCCCCTGGCCCACGGTCAGCTGCCCCTCTGCCAGCCCTGAGATGTAGCCATGAATCAGACACAGTCCCTGCGTTCCGTGAGCTCATGGTAGTAATGAGTGCCTGCCATTTGCCCAGAACTCTATAAGACACTTTCAGATGTTAGCTTTAGTCTGCACCAAAGAGGAGGCTTTATTCTCCTTTACAGTGGATGACACCGGGCCTGGGAGAGGTTGGATAACATGGCTGAGGTCGCACATGGCAGCAGCTGGGTGGCAGAACTGGGATGAGGCCTTGGGCTAGGTTGCTATGGAGAAGCATAGCTGGCGGGGACCAGACAGGAGAACACAGAAGTCCTTGACCTGAGGAATCACCCCTTTCCTGTCTCAGGGAAAAGAGAGTCAGGAAAGCTCAGGAATTCGATTTCTTCCCTGTAGCCTCTCTTCTCCAGACGCTAATTCCATAGCCCATTCTGAATTAACCACATTAAAGCTTGTGGCGAGCATTCTGGGAAGCCCAAGCAATGGATGAGGATGTGCTGCCGTCTCTAAAGGAGACCAGTGGGCCTAGGTCGAGCACTGGGTTATAAATGGAGAATACAGTGAGCTCTCGAAATGCATGGGATAGATCAGGACTCGGAGAGATGGGCTAGCGCCGTGAAGCTCAGTGCTCCCCTCCTAGGATTGAACTACCCTCTCATGTGGTGTCTCATCATAGATTTTGTGTCTGCAGATAAGGAAAAGGGGAAGGAAAAGCTGGAGGAAGACGAGGCCTCGGCAGCCAGTACCATGGCCGTTTCCGCCTCCCTCATGCCGCCCATCTGGGACAAAACCATCCCATATGATGGCGAGTCTTTCCACCTGGAGTACATGGACCTGGACGAGTTCCTGCTGGAGAATGGCATCCCCGCCAGCCCCACTCACCTGGCCCAGAACCTACTGCTGCCTGTGGCCGAGCTGGAAGGGAAGGAGTCGGCCAGCTCTTCCACAGCGTCCCCACCGTCCTCTTCCACCGCCGTCTTTCAGCCCTCCGAAACCGTGTCCAGCACAGGTTGGTGGCGGGCCTTAGGGCAGGGCCTCCTGTCCCCTCTAAGGAAGTCCACTTCCCGCCGAAGGCTTCGTAATGTGCACACACCCAGTGAGCCCCTCTCTCAGGGGAGGTCCCGGGGGGCCTGCAGTGTGGAGGAACCCTCTGCTCTCGCCCTTCGGCGTAGCCCCCGAGGCTGAGGACAGAAACAGCAGTCATGTCAGTAGTGTTGGCGCCTTCGTGTAGGTGGGCGTGCGGCCGCCGGTCAGGACCGTGGAGCGAGGTCTTCCCGTTTACGGCTTCCCAGGACAGAAATCCCAGGCTGCGTTTTCTCAGCGTGGCTCCTCCCCCCGCATGCGCTTTGCCACGGGTTATTGGGAAGCTCAGGAGATGATGATGATGATGATGATGCCAGCCAACATTTATTTAGCACTTACTCTGTGCCGGGCATTAACATGTAATCCTCACACAAGAACCTTATGAGATTGATAGTTTTATCTGTGTGCTAGAGGTGAGGAAACAGAAGTTGAGTAACCTGCCCACGGTCACACAGCTAGCTGGTGGTGGGGCAGCACCGGAGCCCAGGCTGTCTGACACCATAGCCAGGTCCTGCTTAGGCACCGGCACAAAGAGGGCGCCTGTGGGATTCCTCCTCCATCCTCTTGCCTTTGTTCTGTTTTACCCCTGGGGTTGGGTGGTCCGTCGGTCGGTCACTCGGGTAGTTTTCATGCCCTTGGACACGAGCCCTGCAGAGGAGGCGTGGTCCCTGTTTTGGGGGTCTCTGCAAAGCTGCGTACAGGCTCCGGCAGAGGCGCACAGGCTGATGGTGAGGGCTCCTGGAGGGCCCCCGGGCACCCACACCCAGAGGATTCCCTTGCTCTGTTTTTTTTATGTTACTTTTCATTGTGGACAAATTTTTGAATACAGAAGATAAACTACTATAATGAACCCCCATGCAACCATCACTCAGCTTCCATAATTCTTAACCAATCTCATTTTCTGTAATCTCTCCCGTCCCCCTCACCTGATTATTTTCCATCAAATCCTAGATATTCTATTTCATCCATAAATATTTTAGTACGTATGTAAACTATGAGTTCTTTTAAAAATAACAAAAATAGCAATTTTACATCCGAACTTAGCAATAGATTCTTAAGCATTCAAATTTCCAAAAAGTTATCTCATAAATGCTGGTATTGGACAGTTCGTTGAACCAGGACCCAAACAAGACACACACATTTCATTCAGTTGTGTCTCTCGAATCCCTTAAATCTCTTGTAATCGATGGGGTCCACTCTTTTTTTCTCTTTGCCATTCATTTGTTGAAGAAGTGGAACCATTTGTCCCGTAGAGTCCAGCGCGTGCTGGGTTTTTCTGACCGGGTCCCTGTCGTGCCCCTTATCGCGCCCCTCTGCCCTAGGTCGTTTCCCCGTAAGTGGGTTAGCTCTGGGGGCTCCAGCTGATTGCAGCCACACTCTTGTTCAGAGGCAGCTCATTTTTGTGCTGGTTGGGTTGTCCTAGAAGGCTGGTTTCTGTGCGGGCAGGGCAGAGTGGGAAACAAGCTGTCTTCTACCTCAAGTCACCTGGATGACATTTGCCTTTGACTGTGCTTTTAAGAACCTTCTTATTTAGTATGGCACACAGCAGTGCCATATCATAAGCATACCATGCAATGAATGTTCACAAAGTGTGTTCACCTGTGTGACTCTCACCCATGTCAGGAGATGCAGCATTATTGGTGTCCCCAAAGTGCCTTGCGACCCCATTCAGTCATTAGTCCCCAGAGGTGACCACTATCTTGACTTCCATTGTCAGAGATTCCTTTTGCTTGTAATTGAACATTCTGTAAATGGAATTGTATATTATGTTCTCTTTTTTAACTACTGTGTTGATTATACTCACATTTATAGCTCTCTCTAGCTAGCTTTATAGTACACACAGGTTATGTGGACGTCAGAATCTCTTTACACTAACAGCATAGATTTACAGAACATGCTCAAGGAATACTCCTGTAACAGAAAAACCACAATACAGATAAAGAAAGAGCTGCATTGAAGAATTGTACACATGGTAGAGATGAAGGTAGAATTTTCCCTCCTAATTGTTCAGTTTCTTCTGTAGGAAAGACATAAGTAGTATGCGTTCTTTTGTGTCTCGCTTCTTTCCTCCACTTTGTATATGAGAATCATCCATGTTGTTGCCTGTAGCGTAGCTTGTCCGTTTCCATCACTGAATAGTGTTCCGCTGTCGGACCATAGTACATATCTGCTCTATAGACGATGGGCATTTGAGGTGCTTCTAGTTTGGGGTTATGTACAGCAATGCCATGAACATTTCCGTGCACATCATTTGGTAAACACACATGTACTTTCCGGTTGATTATTTACCTCGGAGTAGAATGGCTGGGTCATCGGACATGCGTACATTCTGCATCTTTTTAATCCTTATCCAAGGATATTTTTACTGGTGTGTGTGTGTGTGTGTGTGTGTGTTTGAGAGAGAGAGAGACAGACAGACAGACAGATTGGTTGCCTCCCGCATGTCTCAACTGAGGATTGAATCCACAACCCAGGTATGTGCCCTGACTGGGAATCAAACCCGCACCCTTTTTGGTGTATGGGATGACACTCCAACCAACTGAGCTACCTGGCCAGGACCATATATTCAGCTTTTATAGATACTACCCATGTAAGACAGGGCCGTAGCTGTCGACACCCCGAGCAGCGGGGCGTGGGAGCTCCAGTCGTCAGCCTTTGGTGCCTTGACTCTCTGTTCTGTAGGTGTAGAGCGTGGCGGCCCCAGGATTCCTCAGCGACCACACTGGTCCCTGGTTATTCATTCTCTGACGCTCAGCCCTCTTGGTAATTGATTCCCTCTAATAGGATACAATGAGTTTATGTGCATTATCCAGTGGAAAGTTAACTCTCATCATGTCGTACTCTCATCATGCTCAGACCCTCCAGTGGTTTTTCTCGTATCAGGGTAAAAGTCAGGATCGGTGATACTGTTGACATTTGGACTAGATAAGTTCGTTGTTTGGGTTGGAGAAGGGACTGTGCTCCATATTATAAGATGTCTAGCAGCGTCCTTGGCTTCTGCCCACTGGATGCCAGTAGCACTCCCTTCCCTGCCATAATTCCTTTTTTAATTTTCACTCATTGACTTTAGAGGGAGAGAAGAAGGAAGGGAGAGAAACATCAATTTGTTGTTCCACTTATCTATGCATTCATTGGTTGATTCTTGTATAAACCCTGATCAGAGACTGAACCTGCAACCTCCCTGTATTGGGACAGTACTCTAACCAACTGAGCTAGCCAGCCAGGGCTTCCCCCACTCTGCACAGTTCTTACATGGTCACATGCCCTGTGGGACAAGGTTGTCGCCTGCTCTTCACCTGTTTTATCCCGCTTCCCTCTCGTTCATTCACCCCAGCCCTGTCTGCCCCCGGGGCTGATCCTGGACCGTGCCAGAGCTCGGCTGTGCACACAGCAGTGCCCTCGGCGGTCACGGCTCCCGAAATGTCTTCTCCCAGGTGTTCGCAGGCCATCCGATGCTTCTGTAGATACCTGAAATGGAGCTTGTGTAGTGGCGGCCTTCCCACCGGGGTAACATCCCACAAAGGCAAGACTTGTACTTGTTTTGTTCACTGCTTTGCCTTTACCAGGACAGTAGCTGGCATGTAGTAGGTGTTCTATAAGCAGCTATTGACTGAGTAATTACATATTTTGTGTACTCTTATCAGTAGCATTGAATGAGTAGGCCAGAGGCGTAGGCTTTTAAAATAACTTATCTCTAACAACCTTTGAATTCCGAAAGTCCCTGTCATCCGACATTCACTATAAAGTGGCAGCCAAGTAGGGCAGAGAAGAAAAAGGACTTAGAGTTAGTCATACTGAGACTTAAATTTTAGTTCAGTCATTCACCTTCTGTGTGACCCTGGGAGAACCGTGTCCCTTCTCTGAGCCTTCGTTTCCCCATCTGTAAAATAAACCTAACACTCGTCTTGCTTTCAGAGTAGCTGTAAGACTAAATGAGCACCGTGACTGGTATGTCTCTAAGGACTCAAAAGTGGATGCCATTTCATTATTCAAACTGTGTCCCTAACCCATTCCAGTTCACACAGAGATTCAGCTGTTTCTCATTACTTGAGAGCTTGAAATCACAGGAAGTTTAAGGAGGATAATGATTTAATGTTCTGCTTAATACTTCTTGGGGGGAAAAACAGTGAGAAAGCCTTGTCTTTTTCAAGGGCCTCTGTTTCCTTTTCAGCATTTTGTTCCTAAAGGGAAGGATTCTTTCTGTGTGTGTGTTGTTGGTCTGAACCACACACGCCAGTCTGGCGTGGGGGTTGGTGCCGTGCCGTGTGCTTTTCTTCCCTGCAGGCGGCAGCGGCCGGCCGTGCGGCGCCGAGACTCAGGCAGGTATCTGAGTGTATGGCAGGAGTCTGCCGTTCGGTGGGCTGCTTGGGACCACCTGCCTCTGTGTGTTTCAGAATCCTCCCTTGAAAAAGAGAGGGAAACACCCAGTCCCATCGACCCCAACTGTGTGGAGGTAGACGTGAACTTCAATCCCGACCCTGCAGACCTGGTCCTCTCCAGTGTGCCAGGCGGGGAGCTCTTCAACCCTCGGAAGCACAAGTTTGCGGAGGAGGACCTGAAGCCCCAGCCCATGATCAAAAAGGCCAAGAAGGTCTTTGTCCCCGATGAGCAGAAGGTAATCTTGTGTCCGTGTAAGTGGCGGGGCAGCCCTGGTCCGAGAGCCGCAGGGCTGTGCTGCTTCACGTTTGGTTTTGTCTGGAGGGCCCTCCCTCTTTGCGGGCACGGTTTAGGAAGGCGTGAGTTCAGAGCGTAGGCCCGTGTCCTGCACCAGCTGGGAGGAAGAAGGGGACTCGGGTGGTGTTTGGCCCCGCGTGACTCCCTGCAGTTTCTGTTTCCTTATTGGCCGGTGGCTGTGTTGATGTTCTTGCTTCCCTGGCTTGAGCCCAGCCGTTGGGCAAGCGCTCACTAGGTCACAGGAACTGAGCTGAACAGTCCTCGCTTTGAAGGGCAGAAGATAGTTTTATGTTGCAAACGGCTTCCAAGCTGATGGTTTTAGAGGAGTTGGGATGGGGAGGGAGAGGAGCATCTTGCAGTTTTTCCATCCTCATCTGTGGAAAACTCACAGGAGGGGCTTTTCATACAAGCTTTGGAGTCTGGCAGAGCTCTGTCCGGGCCTCACTTTGCCACCTAGAGCTAGCTGGGCCTTGAGTTCCTTGTTTGTAAAATGGGAATACCTGTACCTGCCTATCAGGAGGTTCCTGAGGCTTTCATAATAATGGCGATGAAAATGGTAAACTTTTATGCGGTCCTTACTGTAATAAGCACCTGTACATATCAATCCATTTACTCCTCAAACAACTTGTTGAGGCAGTTACTGCTGCCCTTTGTTGTAAAGGTGAGGGACCTGAGACATTGAGAAGTTAAGGAAGTTGCCCAGTTCCTCTGCTAGTAAGGGGCTGAGGCAAGATTTGAACTCAGGGGACTGGATCTTAGCCACAACCAACGTGACAGTGCTTTCTTTATGTCGGGGCATCACAGAGCAGGCTCCCAGTACATGGAGTCCCCCTCACTCCACCGCTCCTACAAAGGGCTTTGTTTCTCGTCCTGGGGAGAGGACAGGGCCCCCTGCTGTCCTTGGCACACGCACCTCCTTCCCTGTGTCCCAGCTCTCATTCCTTCCGCACCGCGTAAGTGGCAAAAGGAGTCTGGGGTGTGGAGTGCTGGGAGGAGGGGAAAGGTTGGGTTTCCTTGTTGGGAAAGAGGAGAGACCAACAGAGGACACTTCCCCGCAGGATGAAAAGTACTGGACGAGACGCAAAAAGAACAACGTGGCAGCCAAACGGTCCCGGGACGCCCGGCGCCTGAAGGAGAACCAGATCACCATCCGGGCAGCCTTCCTGGAGAAGGAGAACATGGCTCTGCGGACGGAGGTGGCCGAGCTGCGCAAGGAGGTGGGCAAGTGCAAGACCATCGTGTCCAAGTACGAGACCAAGTACGGGCCCTTGTAACCCGTGCCCCGCCCTGGCTGCGCTGCCTGCATCTCGGCCCTCTGCCTGGGGGCTCCCTGAAATCCCACACGCGTGCGGGGACTTATGACTCGTCACGGGCAAATGGCGACGCACCTGCTCCAGGAGCTGTCATGTTCAAGCTTCATTATCCCACAGCTGGCGCACGTGGCGACTTCCCCGGGAGCCAGCCTGCTCACTGGCGGGGACGTGAGAATCGACGTAGACGGGTGCATCGCCTTAGTTTCTGCTCCTGGATGTCCCAGCTGAACTGGGAGGGGACCTCCGGAGCACAGACCTCCTCCCCCAGGGCGCTCAGGCGCCCTCGTCCCCCTCAGTCTCCACCCCGGGCCGTGGAGGCCCGTCTCCGCAGAGCGAGTCCATCGTTGGCGCCCTTACGTCTTCTCAGGTAGCAGGGCGTGTTTCCGGGCAGGCCGTGTCGGGGGGGCCACCTCACCCGACCCAGGAAGTCTGAGAGAAGCGTCCGTTTCCATCTCCCTCGGAGGCAGGGAGGCACCCGGCTCCTCCGTTGTGTCTGCGTGGGCGCCAGGCCACCTGCGTGGAGCTCTGCCGGCCTGGGTGGGGTCGGGGTCTGGGGCCTGCAGCGAAAGTGCGCCCCACCATTCACAGCTCCCACACCCCTTTACTCTCGTGACTCTGGGGCCCGGAAGCCAGGGAGGAGGCGCCGGCAGTCGCTGTGTCTGCGTTTTGTCTGTCGTGAAGGGGAGGTCCCCAGGCCGGCCCGTCTCTGAGCCCGGTCACGGTGCAGAGAGCTGCCCTGACACCGCCTCTTCTCCAGGTCACTTGTGGAGGCCGCCTGAATCTCACTTGCCCCACTAGACTTGCTTTCCACCCAGTGACCAGTCTCAGACCTTGAATTTAAAAGGAAAACCCCCTTGTTTAGGAAGCTTGCCTTCCTGGAGGCAGGCGGCGCCTTCTGCACGGTGGTCAGGAAACCGGCCGCCGCTGCGGACAGGGAGCCGGGGGGTGTCTCCGTGTCATCTTGCTCTGCTGTCCGATGTGGGCCGGGCCAGGGGCCAGAGGAAAGCAGAAGAGGGCTTCCCGGTCCTTGCTTCAGGGTCCCTCCCCTGTGCAAGCTGCCAAGAGGGGACCTGCGGGCAGGACACCCGGCCAGGGGTCACCAGGGTCGCAGCACAACTCGTGGAGTAGCAGGTTCTCTGGACATACACGTGTGAGAGTCCCCTCAGCCTGGTCCCCAGAGACTTGGGCCCCCCACCCGAACCCGGCTGTGGTACGTGGAGGGGTCCTTGCAGCTGTGGCCTCACTACCTCACAGCTGCTTTTTCTTGTGTCCACCCGGACTTGTCCTTTTGCTCTGCCTGGGAGAGTCATCGAAGAAATCCGTGGAGCCCTCTGCCCATTGTGGCCAGCTGGGGCATCTGAAGATGGGTGTATTTATTGGCTCAGGGCCAGGCAGCCTGTGGTTAAGAGGGGTCGGAGGTGACGGGCACGCTTTGTCATGCTTACCACTGGCTTTATTTAAAGTGGTAGCTCCAAGACCCGACTCTGACCCCCAGAGACTTTTATAACGTAATAAGACCTGGGGAAGCCATCCACTGACCGCGGACCGCACCCCAGAAGAATGCCACGGCCCTCCCCGCCTCTCCAGGGGACTCGACAAGGGTGCCTGAGGCCAAGGGAGGTCACCGCCTCCCTCCAGGCCCCTGACTTTTACTTTGTGGTTCTATAAAACCCATGTTCACACTTTTCACTCTATTGTAGCCACAACAGGGCAGTTGCATCCGGCATGTCAGTGTCCTGCCCCGGGCAGCCCGCCCGCCCGGGCACTCTCCCTCTGGTCTGGCTGCCCACCAAGAGGGCAGTCCTCATTTTGTTATTGGTAGAAGAGCCTCCAGCTGAAAAGCTCTTCGTTTTCTTTGGCCAGAAGTGTATGGCTTGTGGGTCTTGTTTTATTTTTTTTTTAAAGGATGGAGACTTAATTTCCGGGTGGCATCCATGTTCTGACCCCCGTGGGTGGGACGATGGCCTGAAGTCTCCCTCTTTTGTCCCACCCTCTGCACCTTCTGCCTGTTCAGTGCCCGCCCCTTCCTTCCCCCAGGCAGTGGGTGTCTGGTTCCTTCCCAAAGTGCTTACGTGGAAAGAGTGTGGCTTCTGGCCTCTTTTAGAAAAGCCCCTTTGAGTCCAGGGCCCAGCAGGGACAGGAAGGAAATGTCCACGGGGGTGGCCATGTTGGGGAAAAAGAGTGCTCAGGGAAGTGTGCCTCCTTTCCTGGCCCCCTCCGTCTCATCTCGGGGCTGGCAGCCAAAGACTGAGGCTCCTCTGCTCAAATCTTCGACATCTCCTAAAAGGCACTGGAGACCAGAGAAGCCAGCATTAGTGGCTTTATACGGGTTCCTGATGGGCTGGGAGGCGCCATCCCTTCCTAAGGGCCCTGTCTTCAGTTTCATGGCAGCCTCGCTACAGCCTCTGAACAGACAAATTGTGAATGAGCTAGAATGTTGCAAGATTATACATATAGTAAATGTATATCTAGCTGTTGATAGGTACTTAGAGCATTCACAATGGCCAGCAGCCTTGCGGAGGGCCTGGGTAACTCTCACCCTTGGCCAAAGGAAGGGGGTTGCCTGTCTGGGGCTGAGGTTGGAGAAGGCACCTAGTGACATTGCCCTGCTGTGGCCCTGGGTGGGCAGCTCCTGCAGCCCTCCGGCCTGCAGCGGGGTGGCAGGCGTGGGAGCCAGCTAAGGAGGGCCCCTTAGTGCTGGGCAGCTCACCACCCAGGGCCCTGGGAGCCCTGGTTTTCGTGGCAGAGCCTCACCCCAGAGCTCCTTTAGCATCTGTTAATTAAGTGCAATAAATTTTTCTAGAAAATGGTAAAGAGGATTTCCAGGTGGATATTGCTATCTTAGGGTGTTGGGGACGCCAGAACACCACTTGGTTTTATTTTTCTAAGTGCATGTGATGTGATAGAGTGTGTGGGGCTCCCTGTCTTCCCCTGGGAGCCGGCATTCCAGTGAGCCCCCCTTTCCCGCCTTTGTGGGGAAAGGAGGCAAGGAGAAAATTCCTTCTTCCCAGCTGGCGAGGGCGGAAGCGGACTGGAGCCCATTGGCCTTATGTGCGTGTGTGCGTGCGAGTGTGTCACTGCTGGTGGGCCGGAGTGATGTGACAGGGAGGGAAGCTGGGAATGTAACCTTTTCAAAACGAAATTAAATATTTTGAGACGAGAGTTGTGGGGCTGTCTTTTCTGTCCTCTTCGCCCCCCCCCCCCCCACCATCTGATCCCCCGTTTCCTCTGTGTCCGTGTTGGCCGGGGAGCCTGAGGGTTATCCTGGTGTCACTCACTGGGCACCCTCGGCCAAGCAACCGAACCACTCGGTGCCTCCGTTTCCCCCTCTGCCAGCTGGAAGTTACTCCTGCCTGCTCTCCCCACTGCTCACCGGGGAGAGACGCTGCCAGGCCGCGGGCAGTGTGAGCACACGGAAGCGCAGTGGGAAGACGGAAACTGCTCCCGGGCAGTGCTCCCAACACTGGGGAGCCCTTGCCAGCAACCACGTTAAAAAACAAAAAAGACTGGAAGGGTTGGGTGGGATCCTGGGGGTTTTCTTGTTCTCCCTTTGCCAGACTTCTGTCTGGCCACGAGAGCTTCACAATGAAAAAACAAGCTTATGCACAGGTGTAGCCACTTGCAGGGCACCTGCACCGTCGTTCCTGATTCTCTCAGTATTGGCACCCCAGGGCCCCGCTCGGGGCTGGCCCCGGCCCCCTATAGGCTTTCAGCCGGGGTGGGGTGGAGTAGGGGTGTCACCCTCCGCAGCGCCCCTGTGAATCCCCTCCCTCTCTTCACCCTCTTGCTGTGCCGCTTCGGTGGGGCCCACGTGCCTGCTTCTTCAGCAAGGCCTGGAAGGGCTGCCTTCCCGCAGCCAAGACTGCTGTGTCCTGTCCCCCACGCTGCGTGGTGTTGGCGCTCGGGCTCCCTGTTGCTTGAGGGGCCAGGAACCATTTGTTTCTAAGGAGAAAAACATACATTTGCAGTGTGGAGACCAGCTGGCAAGGTGGACTTTTTTAAGTGGCCATTTTACAAATAAACATTGAGGCTCAGAAAAGCAAAGTGATACGCCCCCAGTCGTCGCCGCGGGGCTAAAATGCACACCCAGAATGGGTTTCAAGTTTTCAAATTGCAATTCCCAAAACAGGAACTGCAGGCAGACTGTTCCCAGGCTGGGCTCGGGGCAGCATCTCCCTCGCCAGAGCTCCAGAGCCTCCAGCCCAGCCTCCCCTCGTCGTAGCCCTGGTGTCGGGCGCCTGCTACATCCCTGTGTGCACAATGGGACAGCAGCCTCACCGGTCTCAGCACATGGCAGCTGCCACTGCAGCGGTGACGTAGGAGGTGCTGACCTACGTGGGGAGGAGCCCCCCCCCAGCCTAGCAGCTGTGGGTCCACTGGATGGCGTGGGCTGCAGCCAGGGTTGGACTAGCTGTGTGACCTTGGGCAAGTTACTCCCCCTCCCTGAGCTCTTTCTCTCTACAATGTGAATGTGCTACTCAGATAATAGATGAGCGCCTGAAACAATGCAGCTCTCTACCCACCTCCCAGCTCCCTGAAGGACAAATTTTCCAAAGCTTAACACAGGCCCCCTTCCTTGAATGTTCCCATCAACCAGACAGCTCTCAGCCACCTCCCGCGGCTGTGCCAGGCCACCCAGCTGGCAACTCCTGACGTCAGCAGCTAATCTAGGAAGGCTGCCAGCCAGAGAGAGGGGTGAGCAGCCAAGGAAATCAGGTTTCGGGGTGGTTACCCTCAGGCAACCCCTCCTGCGCTCTCAGCAGCTTCTCACTTCAGCGAACCCCCCCAACCTCGCAGACTGACACCTGGACAGGTGGGGCCGATTATTGCGAGCCGTCTTCTCTCCGTCAGGAGGCGCTGGGCTGCACAGGTGCCGTGCTCAGCCTCCCCAGCTCCGAGGCTGCCTGGTCTCCAAGCTCGGTAAGGCATCCACTGGCGCCCGGATTCCAGGCTGACTCCGAGTCCAGGCTGGGGCTGCAGGGACAGCAGAAGAAGAAGGAACGTCAGCCGGTCCCCTCAGCCTGGGCTGGGTGCACTGCCCCCCGCTGCTCCTCTGTTGTCCAGCCCCACGGCACCTGAGGATAGACACTCCCATTTTACAGAGGAAATTAAGGCTCAGTGAGGTCATAGGTGACTTGCTCAAGGTCTCACAGCTGCTAAGTGTCAGAGCTGAGACTGAAGCCCAGGCCTGGTGGCCCCTAAGCCTAAACCCCTTCTGCCATCTCAGTGATCACCTGACCAGGGTGTGGGTGCTGCCCAGGCCTGTCCTGCCGGAAGGACACCCCACCCTCCACTTTCCTTGGGCCAGCAGAGGTCAGCCAGCCGAGCAGCCTGACCACTGCCTGGTCTGACATCTTCCGTGGCTCCCCAAGCTACCACGGCCAGCAGCAACGAGACCCAGGCCCAGTGATTGGTGGTGGGCAAGAAAAGACTGACATTTGTCCCATGTGCTGGGCCAGGACCTCCGTGGTGACTGCAGCTGACCAATGTGGAAAAAGAGGTTCAGAGGGGAAGTGTCTTCCCCAAGGCCACACTGCTTCTCCATCCACCCTCCCTCCAAGGACCCCCCCCCCCGTGGACCCATCTCTCTCTCCCTCCCTCCCTCATGGCATCTCCTCTCTTCTTGGGTGCCAGGGTCAGAGGCTTTGGACAACAAGGACATCAGAAGTTATCGTATCCGTGTCTTCCCTGAATGGGTGGGAAAGAGACCCAGAGAGGAAAAGGAGCTACCCAAGCTCACGCAGCAAAATAAGACGTGGGCTAAGGGATCCTGCACCCCCACACTTCCTGTCTCCCTGGAATGACACCGAAATTGGCTGGCCCTTCACTCAGGGACCGCACTGGCTGCTCCTAGTCCTCCTGGACCATGAGCGGTTCACAGAAACCTGGGCGCCCTTGGAAGCAGAAGTCAGGCCTCATCCCAGGCCTCACCTCCAACTTGCTGTGTGCCTCTCTGCAGGCCACATCCCTGTCTGAGCCCTGAGTCTTCATCAGGGCCATGGAGATCGGCATCCCTGTCCTGCCCGCGCATCAGGGCTGCTGTGAAGTTCACAGGAGGTGCTGAATAGAAGCCCCTTGTAAACTGCAAGGGACGAGACATGGGACGATGTCCCAGCCCAGCACATCTGGGGCCCAAAGTGTGATGAAAGGTGCCTCACCCCACCTTCCCCCGCCCCCCGCCACCACACATGAACCACCTTCCCCACAGACTTGCCAATGCCTGCGAGTCTATCAGAAAAGCTGGCTGGAGGCTAAAGTGGGGGAAGTAGAGGCAGGAGTTGGGCCCGGAAGTCAGCAGGAGCAGGCCACTCAGGGCTGAAGATCGTGACTGTTTTCCTAGGTCTGGGTCCAGGACGGCTTTGACCCCTGTCTGTGGCAGGGCTGGGCCATGCATGCCCCAGGCCCTGGTACTCCAGCTGAGGAGCTGCTGGACTTTGCTCAAATCACCCTGAAAGCTAATCCCAGAGCCTCACTGCGGCCCCTAGTGTGAGCCCCAGGGATGTGACCCGAGCAAGGGGAGGTGCCCAAAGCGGGGGAGCCCTGAGCCAGGAGCCAGTGCCCAGTGCACCAAGGACTCACTGTGCTGCTCCTGGCTCCGGGCATCAGTTCCCCATCCGTCCTCCTCGCTGCAGCCTTTAAACCACCCGTCACACTCGGAAACAAACCCAAGCTCCTCACTGCGGCCTAAAAGGCGCTGTGAGACCGGGCCGCCCACCTGGTCCTCCCCCACTCCCTCTCCACCCCGGCACCCAGGCCTAGCCTTGTCGACCACTTGGGGCACGCCCCACTCCTTCCTGTCTCCGAGGCTGATGCCCCTAGATCTTCTCAGCCTAGTCCCATTCTCAGTGACCGGCCGCCCAGTGGTTGGCACGCGGTAACTGTCCACTAAATACCTGGTGGACTCACGGGGCTGGATGACAGATCAGGGCCGGGTGTGACAGCCGTGCCATATCACCACCAGGTGGCGCTGCAGACACTTCCCTGAGCCGTGACCTCGGATTCAGCCTCCAGGTTTGTCCTCTCAGCAAAGCCTCCCAGGGCCAAGCCTGTGCCTGGCGGTGCTGTGGGGCACCAGCTGGTTCACCCCCACCCTGCCTGTTCCCCAGGGGCTACGGGAACACAGGGGTCCGGGTGTCCGCAGAGGCCTGGGAGGGAGGGAGGGCTGGCTGCCTCCCGTGGCCTGGACTTCTAGGCTCTTTCTGGGGAGGAAGTGGGTGTGCAGGCACGAGGAGGGGGTGCCGCAGTGGGAACTGGGAGCAGGGGCTCCGGGGAGGCTGCAGACTCAAGAGTCTGTGCACCGAGCCTGGCTGGCCTCCCACCTCCCCCCGTCCTCCTCACGCCTTTGCCAAGCCTGGTCCCGGCTCGGAGCCTCCATTTTCCCATCTGTCAACAGGGGCCACACATGTGAACAAGCACTGACAGCCACCCTGTGCGGCTGTTCGGCTGGAGTGAGAGTGAGGGGCTTCGGAGGGGGCTCCCCAGCGGTGTGAGAGGCGTGGGCAGGTGGGCCGTGGGTGCGTTTGGGGCAAAGGCAGATGGACAAGAGGTCGGCAGCCCCCAGGGCCTCTGCTCCCTGCTCCATCCAACCGGCTTCCCTAGGCCTCCCCTGTCCTGAGGCCCATGGCCTGAAGCGTGTGTCCGAGCATCCCTGGGCATATGCGTGTGTGTCTGTGTTTGAACAAGTATGTGTCTGTGCACACGTGTTGTCTGTGTCCACACCTGGGAATCCGTGGGCGAGGACAAGCTGCAGAGGGGGACCGGGGATCCCAGGACAGAGGGGCCCGTAGGGTACCAGCTTCTGTTTTGGCTGCCCAGCCCCTGGTAGCTGGATCTGTCCGTCTCTCTCCATCTCCCCACCCCCTGCCCCCTGCCCCCCACCAGCACCCTGTGCTTCCTCATTTGCATTCACTTGCTCTCAGACCCCCCAGGCTCCCCCTCATTCTCACTCCTGCCAGCCCAGTCTTGGAGTCTGTGGGCTTCCCAAGGGTCAGGGGGCAAGGGACGGACTTGGAGGGGCCCCGTCTCCAGCATCCTCGCTGCTGCCTGTGGAGAGCCAGCCTGGCTCTAACCCTTCTCAAGAGATAGAATCAGTGGACACTTACTGTGTGCCAGAAGCTTTACACACCTGTTCCCGATACCCTCACGGCAGCCCTTTGAGGTATCTCCACACGTTTTTCGGAGGAGAAAACAGGTTCAGAGAGATGGAGTGCAGAGACCCCACAGTAAGCGGAGCTGGAACCGGCTCTGGCGAGGGGCCCAGGCTCCCTCTTTCCCGATCCCTACCCTCCTGGTAACAAGCCATCTGTCCAGCCACCTGGCTCCTGCTCTTTGGGCTCAAGTGACCCCCTGGGGAGATGAGGGTGGTAGAGGTGGCCGTGGCAGAAGCAAAGGTTCTGCTGAAGTTTGGGGCTTCCGGAGCCGATTCAGCCTCTCGCCACAGCCACCCCAGGCTAGCCAGGAGGTGTTCCCTGCATTTTTCCTCCCAGACCAGCTAAGCCAGCTGTCCCCAACCCCCAGTGGCCCTGCCCAGACACCGCCCAGAGTGGCCATCCTTCCAGGCCCAGCTTCAAGGCTACTTCTTCCCGAAGGTCCTCCCAGATGCCCCATCAGATGTGGCCTCTCCCTCAGCGTCGCCCCTTGTCTCCCTGGACTTCTGAGCCGCCTGGGGCAGAGGCCATGTCCACTGCCAGCGCCCAGGGCAGGGTCATCAGGGCGAAGATCCCGTGACTGCTCGCTCAGGGGTAGTGCTAGTGGCGATAAAATCTACTATCAGCTGAGCACTAAGTGTCCAGCCATTAAGTGCTTGTCGGGCAGTTTTTCAAGGAGTCTTTCCCACAGCCCTCCATGTGAAATGCTTCCTATTATTATCCTCATTTTACAGGCGAGGAAACTGAGGCACAGTGAGGTAAAGTGATGTATCCAAGATCACACAGCCAAGAGATGCCACAAGAAGGTTTCAAACTGAGTTTATCTGGGTCCAAAGTCTGTGTTGCACTGAAGTGAACTGTCAAGAAATAGAGATTCTCCTGGCTGGCATAGCTCAGTGGATTGAGTGTGGGCTGTGAACCAAAGTGTCACAGGTTCAATTCCCAGTCAGGCCACATACCTGGGTTGCAGGCCACAGCCCCCAGCAACCGCACATTGATGTTTCTCTCTCTCTCTCTTTCTCCCTTCCTTCCCTCTCTAAAAATAAATAAAGAAAATCTTTAAAAAAAGAAAAGAAAAGAAAAGAAATAGAGATTCTGCCCTGGCTGATGTGGCTCAGTGGACTGAGTGCCAGCGTGCGAACCAAACAGTCCCAGGTTTGATTCCCAGTCAAGGCACATGCCTTCTGGGTTTTAACCCAGGATCCCAGTAGGGGGCACTCAAGAGGCAACCACACGTTGATGTTTCTCTCCTTGTCTCCCCTCCCCTCCCCTCTCTAAAAATAAAGAAAGAAATGGAGAGCCCTGGCTGGCGTAGCTCAGTGGATTGAGCTCGGGCTTCGAACCAAAGCATCACAGGTTCGATTCCCAGTCAGGGCACATGCCTGGGTTGCAGGCCGTGGCCCGCAGCAACTGCACATTGATGTTTCCCTCTCTCTTTTTCCCTCTCTAAAAATAAATAATTTTTTTAAAAAATGTAGACTCTGCCCTTGGATTCTACCCTCATTCTTAAAAAAAAAAAGAAAAGAAAAGAAATGGAGATTCCAAGGGGGTGTCCTCACTGAGTGCTATGGCCTATAGGGGTGTCTTGCACCAGCAGCTGTAGGCTGGGCTGGGCTGTGCACGGCAGGTCCACCTCACCCCTCACAGGGCCGGAGGCCGGAGCACCCTGGATTCCGGCCACCGCACAAGTCATGCTTCCTCTTCGAGCCTTCATTTCCCCCTCTGCTGAGAGAGGGTTCTGGCCCCAGCCCAGCCTCACGGGGCAGTTGCGAGGATGGAGGAGTCGAGGCTGCCATTTTCAGATGGATTTTTCCAGAAGAATCTTATTTTCAGCCTAGAAGGCCAACATAGGAAACTGATAACAGACATGTTTCATCAGCATAAATTTCCAGGCTCAGGGTGCTGACAGGTCCTTAGCCTAAAGTCCCTTGAGAGGCTGTGTGACAACTGTGATGGAAACTCGCCCCGCCCAGGGTGTGGGCGGGGGCCGCTGCTTCTGGAAGCCACCCCACACCCAGGCTTTTCTGCAGACTACCTGAGCCGGGTGGCATCAAAACCCCTTCAGGCCCACAGGCAAAAAGCTGTTTTTAAAACATGAATTCAACTCAAGCTCTGGTGACAGCCCAGCCAGGCGTCCTAGGTGTCTGCGGCCCCGGCCCTGGCCGTGGGGCCCTGGGCGGGCTGTTACCCCTTGGGCTTCAGGAGGCACAGGAGGCTGGAGGCCGGCTCCGGGGGCCTGTCTGTCTACCTCAGCGGGTCTGGGTGGGAGATGCTTGGCCAGTGGCCTATCCCCGCACAGCCCCTCCAAAGCCTGGCTGTTGTGAGTCAGGCAACAGAGGATGTGTGGAGAGAGACTCCTCTCGGGGCTCAGCTAGGATATGGGAAACGGGGTAAACAGAATGAAGTGGGGGTGAGGGGAGGGGGCAGGGAGCTGACCATGCCCTGAGAGTTTAAAAATAAATCCTGCCCGAGGGCTGCCAGCCACAGCCAGCCACAGCTCCCAGGGCCCGGTGACATCATTAGAGCACAGGATGTCCCTGGCAGGGGCTGGGGGTGGCAGAGGGGACATGGCAAGGGGGAGGGTAGAGGGGTCCTATCTGGCCTTTCTGCACCTGGGAGCTATTTGTGTTTGGGGACAGCCAGCCTGGGTTGTCCTGGGTCAGAGGGGCTGCCCAGGCCACTCCCGCCCCCCAACATTTTCCATTTCACATCTGAGAAAACTGAGGGCCACAGGGCGGTTGTGGGTTGCTTAAGGCTGCTTGCTCTGGGAAATGCGGCAGCTCCACAACTCGAAGCCATTTCTGCCCCTCAGGCATTGATTCTGGAAGCTTGGTGGGCGTTGGGTGGGAGCCATTTGGGGAGAAGGCTCATTTGGGTAGAGGACAGGGTGGGGGAGGCATCCAGTGAGCAACGGCCAGCACCGTGCTCTACACTGGTCACGACCAACAAGCTTCTCCCGCCCACCCGTCGTGCTCCTCACTCTGACTGCAGCCTAGGGGGGACTGGCGGGAGCCAATGCTGTCCCAGGGAACGGAGACCCAGGGAAACAAAGTCACCCACTCCGGGCCACACAGCCAGCACATCGTGCCCAGCTGGGATGGGGTCCAGTCTCCTCCGCCAGTCCCCAGCTGAGCTGCTGACAGAGACCTGAGGGGGAGCCAAGGTGGGTGTAGGCAGGGGGCGGGGGAAGAGGGGCTGCCCCGGGTTTACAGGGAAGGAGGCCCTGCCGCCTTCCGCTGTTGGGGTACCCCTGTTCATTAGGCCTCGCTCCCATTCCTCCTCTTTCTCACCTCTCCTCCACTGGGCTCTGGCTTCCCCACCATCCCTCCTCCTCCTTCAAGGGCTAGGCGCCCTGCCCCACTCAGGACAAAGTCCAGCCGCCTGTCCTGGCCGAGGCTCTTCCCGCACACCCAGCCTCATCTCTCATCACGTACGTGCCGCACTCTAAGCTCAGCCTCACCAAACTGCTCACAGATCCCTGTAGCAACTGCTATTTCAGGCCTCTGAGTAGTTGAACAAGCTGTTCCCCCTGGCTGGAATGCCCCTCCTGTATCCTCCTGGGGAACTCCTAATCATCCTCATAATCCATCTGGGAGCTGTTGTGGCTTCTCAGACTACCCTCATGCTTCTGAATGCGACTGCTGTCTGCCACCCACCTCTCTTCCTGGATCCACAAGTCTTTGGGGTGGGGGGCAAGAACTATATTGCCCTCCTCTCTCCGTGCCGTGTCTAGCTAGTGGATGAAGGAATGAAACTGGTCCTGATCCTGCTCCTTTCTCAGCAGGGATTTTGTCCAATCACATCCCCTCCGTGAGCCTTGTGAGGTGGGGACAAGGCCCACTGTGCAGGGTTGCTGCCGACTGGGGGGATCTGCCGTATCCCCGAGTAGGCATGAACCGGCTTTGCCACAGGAGTGTTGCTCTGGCCAAGTCCCCTTGTCAACCCTCCCTTCGGACCCTCACTTGCTTGGCCCAGACCCCTGAGCCCCTCTGCCGTGCCTTCCCACGCCACCCCATCAAATCAAAGCAGCAGCTGTCCCACCCTCCCTCCCCCTAAGGCAGCCAGCCACAGGCTCTCAAACCCAGTTTAGAGGGTCTATTTCGAGTGCGGAGTCCAGGCCTCATCCTCGGGAGACCCACGTACAGGGAGCCTGGTGTGGGACCCTAGAATCAACATTGTTAAGCAGCCTCCCGGGGACCACGATTCCATTTTGGGTACCTCCTGGAGGGGGGACAACATACAAGCCCCAAATAATGCCCAGACCAGGAAGGGGGAGGGAGGGACAGCCAGTGCAGTCATGGTGGGACTGGGGGCTGGGTATGATGACCTCAGCTGGCAGCTGCCTGCATGCTTCCTCCTTTCCCAACACGAAGGTTAGCCAGGCCCACGTAAGGGGCTTCCTCGGCCTCCGTCCACGCGCCAGAGGCAGGCCCCACAGCCTTAGCATTAGCTGCAAAAGGTGCGTGCGAGCAGGCCTCCAGGCTGTCTGCTGGGAGGCAGAGGTGGATATAAATAACCACGAGGCCAGGCCGCATGAAGTAAGTGCGAGCTGAGAGGCAGGAACCGCCGCTGGGGAACGGGATCTGCAAAGGCGCCCCGGTGGGAAGGGAGGCGTGGGCCCGGAGCTCCCTCGAGTCCCCAGTGACCTTCGATGAGGAGTCGGGGGCTCGGGGCCTAGAGGCCAGGCAGCAGACTGAGCTGCTTCCACCTGCACCCCAAGCAGGAGGTGTGACAATGCCGGGCAAAGCGGCTTAGCAGCGCCCGCCTGGGAGTCGGAGAGGCGCTGGGAACCGGGAGGCCACCCGCCCGGGGACGGCCCGGCCCCCGAGCCCCACCCTTCCCGAGAGCCCGCCAGCCCCTCCGGTTCCCGCCGGCGCCACGTGCGCGCGGAGGGGGCAGTTCTGAGTCCCGGGGTCGGAACAGCCGGCTCGACCTAGGGAGCGACCCCATTGGCTCCCTCCGCCTCGCCGACGCCCCGCCCCCAGCCGGCCCTTACGTAACTCTCCCCCCCCTCTCGCGCCCCGCGGCTGTGGGGGTTGGGGACAGGAGAGGCCGGCTCCTCCCTCGGTGCAACCTTCCCAGGCCCCGCACCCTACCTCTGCTTAGCGCCGGGGGGGGGAACAGGCCGCTCTCCAAAGAGGGTGCGGCCGCGGGGATGGGGCTTACATCCCTCGTTAGGACCCTCGGGTCTCCGGGGCAATGCAGACTGCGGTGGGGCCCCAGCTCTGCCTGAGGCCATGGCTTCCTTTTCTGAACCAAAGTTCCCTCCCCCGGGCTCCCACCTGGGGGCTCTGGAAGTGCCCTGTTGGGAAGCCCTACACAGCTGCGCCTCCCACCCCACTGCGCCTGGGCCACTAAGGTTCTTGAATTCTAAAGTCAGGCGTTGAAGCTCAGTGGTGACTGATTCCTCCAGGTACTCTCTGGGTGACCTTGGTAAACTTGGCCTCTCTCAGCCTCACTGTCCCCACCTACTAAATGGGGCTAAGATGGGTACTCCATTTAGTGTAGGGAAGAAGCGGGTGTGGCAGCACCTGCTGAATACGTAGCAAAGAAGCTGAAGTGTCCTAACCCTCCATTTACCGTACCAGGACTCGGAGCAGTACAGGACCCGGGCCTGGCTCCGCTGGTAGGTGGTGCCCCTGCAGGCCAGTCAGCTCCCTGTGGGCCTTGGCCTTTGCCCAGGGAGCACGGGGTGCCGTCCTGCCCTGTGGCCTGGTGGGTCTAGCTGGTCCTGCAGGTCCGTGTAGCACAGGGGACCCGCCCAGCTGTCCTCTGCACAAGGTCCCTAGGAGCACCTGGGGGGTCCCCTGCAGTACCACCCACGGTCTCACTCCCTGAGGTGGTCCACCCAACACCAGTTTTGAGCAGCTCCTAGGAGCGGATTTAGGGTGAGGGAGGCACCTGCCCAGGCCTTGTCCACACTGCTGAAAAACCAAGGGGGCCCCAGTCTCTGTGTCTGCAGAGCAGGGATAATCCCACCTCCCTCCCTCCGCTCTGCCAGGAAGAAGTCGGTGCTGCTACCCCCGCGCTCCCACGTATCTCACTTAAGGAGCCCGAACCGGGAGCCCCTGCTGGCTTTATGCTGTGTTCACCTGCAAACAGCAATCCGAGGTGAGAGGTGTCCTTTTACAGTTGAGGAAACCAGAGACCGAGTAACTCCAAGAAGTGGAGGGACCAGCTTCCCTGGTTTCCCTGGGACGGAGGGGTTTCCTGCGAGGCAGCCCTTTCAACAGGGAAACTGAGAGTCGTTCTGCCTCTAGGCCACACGTCTTACAAGTGACAGCGTCTGAGTCTAAAGCCTGGCAGCCGGGCCCCAGGCCCCAGACTCGGCAGCACCAACCTGTACTTCCCTCCATCAGTGTTTTTCGAGGACTGAGCGCGTCCCTCTCCCACCTGCCCCCAGAGCCTGCTGGCCGCCCCAGCTCCTGTGTCCGGGTCTAGTTTGGACTCTGCCAGGGGTGTCCAGTGGGAAGCGAGAGAGGTCTCTGGGTTTGGCTACTGAGCTCCTAAGACCCCCCTTGCCCCAGGGCCCCTCCTGATTCAGATCAGCCTGAGGGAAACCCTAGGGTTCATGCATCAGCCCCATATCCTTCTGCCTACAGGGGAGGCTGGGTTCCCACCAGGGGAGCCACTTGTCCCCTAGTATCAGCTGTGTCACTTTGCTTCTTGGAGCTCAGTTTCCTCACTTATAAAACAATGTAGATAAAACCTGCCCTCAATACATAATCATTGTTACTGTTGTTTATTACTGTGGTGAGTATAGCAAACTACTCCATTAAGGCTTCCTCCGTGAAGGTAACTGTACCATTCAAGAAATGCTTCCCACACATTCAAGGCTAAAGAAGCAGATGGCATTTTTCAGGCGACGATCTGAGGTCCAGAGAGGTGGTGACCCGCCCAAAGTCACAGCAGTCAGGGTCAGGGCCAGCGCTGGCAGGGTTCTGTGTTCTTGCGGAACTTACCTCTACGGATGGCAGTTGGGGGAGGTATGGGGAGACTGAGGCACGGGGCAGGGAGATATTGTCGAGGTGCCCACAGGGTGGTGCCAGGCCCCCCCCCCTGCCTCCCAGATGAGCTAGTCCCCTCCTTGCTCAAGGTGGGGCAGGACATGGTACAGGAAAAAGGCCTTTGCTGGGACCAGGCTGCTCTCCCCACTAGTCGGCTGGCTGCCCGTCCCCTCTGCCAGCCACTGTTCCCTGTCAGCCAGCCAAGTCGTGGAGCAGTCCAGGACATTGTGTCCAGAGAGAGGGCCAAGTGGCCCCCCCTCCCGGCCAGCCCCTGACCTCCCGCCCCGCCCCTTCAGGCCTCAGGCCAGCCTGGCCTGGCCCTGGGCCCCGGCATGAACAGGACGCCAGAGCTGCCTTCCCAGAGGCCGGGACAGCGCCCCCTGCTCCAGCCTGCGCCTCTCCCCAGAATGTCTCCCAATCCTGAGAGACTGGCTCCCCAGGGTGCCTCTCAGGAGAAGGCGGCTGGGCCCTGAGACGCCTGTTCGCCTGCCCTCGGTAGCGTTGCTCTGCCCGCCTCTGAACCCCGCTGAGCCCGGGCGAGAGGCCCGCTTTGGCGGAGGACCAGCCGTGGGCGCCCGCGTGAGCGGGACACAGCCTTGTCTCTCTGCTGAGGAGAGCCGAGGCCGGCCTTCGTCACACGGCCCGCCTGAGACCGCCCCACCGAGTGGGGCTAAGGGACAGTGACAGCGGGGAGGGGGCAGTCTCAGAGAGGCAGGGGTACACGAGCCCCTGCTGGTCTCAGTTTAACCGCCTGCTGCCCGGAGACGCCTTCCTTCATTCGCACCCCCCCGCCCCCCAGGCAGAGAGCAGAGCCCCCCAGGCAGAGAGCAGAGCCCCGCACTCATATTTCGTTTCCCCGAGGGTATTTCTCGGCACAGCCTTTCCTGTTCGTCAGATTCCTTGTTGGCCTGCTTCTAGCGCCTGGACCTGGTGAGGACAGGACTGCGTTTTGGCCCTGCTTTATTCCCGGTGCCGAAAACAGGGTCTCGCTCGGAATAGGAGGTCGATACGTATTTATCAAATAAATGATTGAATTTAGGTTGTGCCTTTCAGTATTTCGGACACATCTCGCCTTCTTGTTTCTTCTTCTTTCTTTCTTTCTTTTTTTTTTGAAATAGCTTTACTAAGGAATATTTGACATACAGTAAATTGCACACAGTTAAAGTTATAATCTGATACGTTTCAGCGTGCACACCCGTGACCGTCACAACACAGTCCACGTAATGAGTGTACCTGTCACCCTCAGAAGTTCCCTTGTTCCCCTTCCCAGCCCCTCCCTCCTGTCCTTTCCTCTTTCCCTCTCCTGTCCCCAGGCAACTAACTGCTAAACTGCTTTCTGTTGCTACATGATTAGTGTGCATTTCCTAGAATCTTCTATAAATGGATTCAAACAGTATAGTTTTATTTGGGGCAGTCCAGCCTTCAGCGTTATTATTTTGAGAGTCCTCTATGTTGTTGTATGTATCACTTGTTCATTTCTTTTTTTTTTTTATGGCTGAGTAATATTCCATAGTACAATTGTATTGGAATCGGTTCAACCATTTAGGCCGTGGGAGACATGGGGTTTGTTTCCAGTTTGGGGCTAACAAGTAAGGCTGCTGTGAACACTTGTGTACAGGTCTTTGTAGGGACCCAGACTTCCTAGTGGGTAAACTCTTGGGAACAGAATGGCTGGATGACACTGTAGTTGCATGTTTAACTTTTAAAAAAGCTTCCAAATTAGTTTCCGAAGTGGTTGGACCATTTATATTCCCATCAGCAGTGCATGAAAGTGACTCATTCCTCTACATCTTGTTTTTTGTTGTTTTTAGTTCTCACCTGAAGATATGTTCATTGATTTTTGGAAAGAGAGAGAGAGAGAAAGAGGCAGAGAGAGAGGCACGTGCATGGGTTGCTTTCCGTGCGCACCCTGACCAGGGGTCCAGTCTGCAATGTAGGTATGTACCCTGACTGGAGCTGGAGACAGAACCCGCGGTCTTTGGTGTGGGGGACGACACCCCAACCGAGCAACCCAGCCGGAGTTCATTCCTATACATTCTTACCAGCACGGCGTGGTCAGTCTTCTTAATTCTTCCTCATTTCAGCTCTGTTACAGGTGTGCTCATTGTGACTTTCGTTTGCATTTTTCTAATGACTAATGATGCTGAGCACCTGTCCACGTGCTTGTTTGCTAGTCACGCTAGTCATGTATCTTCTTTGTGAAGTGTCCACTCAAATCTTTTTCTCAGCTTTGTATTGGGTTTATTTCTTATATTGAGTTTGGAAAGTTCTTTATAGATCCCGGACACAAGCCCTTCCGTCAGGTGTATAATTCACACGTGTTTTCTCCCTGTCTGTGGCTTGGCCTTCACCTCTTAATCGTGTCCGAGGGAAGTTTTTTTATTCTGATAAAGTCCCAATTTACCAGTTTTATTTTTCTTTTCGAGCATTCTTTTGGAGTCACAGCTAAGAAATCTTTTCCTCATGCAACAGCACAAAGATTTCCTCTTTTCTTTTAGAGGTTTTATAGTTTATTTTCACGTTTCTGCCTTCTGGCAGGGGCACTTGGAGGGGTCGCCTGCACTCGGGGGCCCAAGGCTTCCCCACCCACTCCTCTGGGTCTGGCTTCTCTGCCCCCCACACACTGACCCCCGGAGCCCCTCCGTGCAGAATGTGGGTTCCACATTGCCACCCCACCCTGCAGAACCCAGCCTGCGTGCTGGGCCGTGACCCCCTGCGCTGGAGCTTCTATCAACCCCCCGAAGAGCCTCCCTGGGGTGGGCAGGCGTCTCCTCTGGGCACGGACGCTTCCCTGGGCTGGCTTCTGCCCTGGCCCTGGTCATAACGACTCGGGTGTGTCCTCCAGCCCGCTCTTCCGCCACTAGAAGCGCCTCCACCCCTCCAGCAGGCTCGTGCCCAGGGCCCAGCTCAGGGCCTCCGTCCAAAGGAGGGGCCCCAGGAGAGCCTGTGGACTGACTGTGTGCGAGGACATTCTCTCACGCGCTCTGCCCCTGGCCACAGACAGAGCAACCCGGGGGTGAGAAACTGAACCCTCACCTGGGCCACCTGGGCTCTGGGGCCTGGGACGTGGCCCTGAGGACCTCCTGGACCTTGTTCTGGGCTCCTGCCTCCCGTTTCTGGCTGGCCTTCCCGTTCCCTGCGTGCACCACGCTGGCTCCTGCCTTGCCTGCCCGTGGAAGGGGCTGCTGAGCCCCTGGCTTCTGTCTCTGCAGTTCTCTTCTCGTTCCGGTTGCAGGTTGCAAGTGGGGGAAGGTCCCCACTTCCCCCAGCCACCCGATGGAAAGGGACCACTTGGGCTCTTGCTGCCGTCTGACACTTTCTCACTTGTCTGTGGTTGACAGGAGATCACCTTTAGGGGGACAGGGATTTTGTCTGCCGTCTGCCCTTATCGTCCTCGTGTCTAGAAGTGTCTGGGGTTTGTGGAGGCTCCGTGTTGAATGTAGAATGTAGTACATCGGGACAGAGCTGGCTGAAGGACCCAGGTGTTCCCGTGGCTGGGCCAGGCCTCTTCTCCGGCCTGGCCTCACCTGGCTCTGCCGCAGCTCGGCAGGGTCCCGATTAGGTCCTCATGTCTAGGGAGGTCTCTGTCAGTACCCCTGTGGTCCTGCCCAGGGCTCCCCTCCCTGGGAAAGGCGGCACAGCACAGAGTCCTCCAGGGTCCCCCCCCCAGATTCTGGCAGCCAGTGGGGCAGGAAGACGTGCTGGCCCGGGGGCCAGGCCGATGGCCTAGCTGGACAGGTGCCTAGTTGGGCAGGGGCCTAGCCCCACTATCCCTCCTCGTACAGATGGGGCAGACGTTAAGAGGGGAGAAACGTGTCTGAGGTTGCACGGAGAGTCTGCAGCTGTGAGGACTGAGAACTCACTTGTCTTGCTGGCAGGAAAATTCTCTGAATCAAAACCCGGCAGATCAGCAGGTTCCTATTGCCCAGGGGCTTGGAGACTTCCTGGCTGGCCCCAGCCTGTCCTGACACCCTGCCCAGGCGGGACTTGCACAACTGGCCCTGCCCCGTGGAAAGGAGTGGGGAGGGTGAGAGAGCACCCCTCCGCTCCCTGAATTCTGAGGGAGCAGGGGGTGCGGTGGCGGGAACGAGGCAGTGGTACCCACTTGGCTCAAGGGCGGTCCCTGACGTGGGCAGACAATGAGGAACGGAGCAGGGTTCTCCTGCCCCCTCGCCTCACCCCCACCTGCCCTTCTGCCTCTCCTGGGAGAGACTCCCGGGAGGTTTCCAGACACATGTGGAGGGCCCATCGCATTCGGAGGCCAAAGGCTGGGCCCCGGAGAGGAGGCGCGGCCACCGGCACACTTCACAGGAGCTGTCCTCCTGGGGGACAGGCAGCCCCCCGCCGGGGCACGGGGCAGAGTGGGGGGCGGAGGCAGCCCAGGCTCCGCAGCTTGGAGAGCCGAGTTTCCTCTTCCTGGTGCTGCTGCTGACAGAGCTGGGTTTCAGCCCGTCTGCTGCTGTGAGGACACATCCTGGACCGGCTGGCCGGTGGCGTCTGAGGATGGATAATAATGGCCCTGATGATGAAAATGATACTTGTCACTTACCCCGGGCCAGCCACTGTGCTAAGCATTTCCCCTCTCATTATTTTATTTCGTTTCATGAGGACGTACATTTTAGAGGTGGAAGGAATGAGGTGACAGAGTGGAAGTGGTTGGCTTGAGGTCACCTGGCTAGGGAGTGGCAGGGGCAGGGCTGGAACCTGAGTCTTCTAAGGGTGTCCAGAATCTTCCCTGACAGGCGCCCACCTGACAGGGTCCCTGCGGAGGGGCTGTGGCCAAGCTTCTCTCCTCCCTGGCTAACCCCTCCTCCTCCTGGCCTCCGGACCCCGGGGCCCCTGTGCACACCTGCCCTGTAACTGCTGCTCGGCCCGGGCTTCCAGGGCAGATAAAGCACTGAGACTAGGGGCTTTGTTTACAGTGACATAAATAGGAATGAGTGCAAGGGCCCTGGGGCCTGGCCACAGGGACATAGGGACAGGCTGGGCCTCTCCCCGGCAGGACAGAGGAAGGGGAGACCGCTGGAAGCGGCCTTATGTCTGGCAGGCACCCTAGGCCCGATGCTGAGGGGGGAAGTGGCCAGTGGAGGGGCATGCCATCGAGGGCTCCTAGGACCCTAAGTGGAGGTTGCATGTTTGACCTGAGGTCCTGAGGTCGTATGCTTGCAGGGGTGGGCTATCAGTTTTGGCCTGTTTGCAGGCGGGGGAGGGGGAGGCCTGAGGAGACCCCTATCTCGCCCATGCCCAGAAGAGCTGCTTGCCTATTGCCCAGCCTGGTGGTCAGGCCCGGCCTGCCTGCCTGCCTCGTGTCACCCTTCCATAGCTGTTACCAGTTTTATGCATGAAAAACGCCATACACAGCCCTGACTGTGTATGTGGCTCAGTGGATCGAGTGCTGGCTTGCCAGCCAGGGGGTCACCGGTTCAATTCCCAGTCAGGACACATGCCTGGGTTGTGGGCCAGGTGCTCTGAGGGGGGGCACACAAGAGGCATCCACACAATGATGTTCCTCTCCCTCTCTTTCTCCCTCCTCACCCCCTCTCTAAAAATAAAATCTTAAAAAATCGAAGAGAACAAAAACAAAAACACTACACACAGGTGAAAACCTCAGCTTCCCCACTTCCTGGCTTTGTGAACTTAGCAGGTAACCTGACTTGGAGCCCGCTTCTCAGCAGTACTGCAGAGGTCATGCCTGCACCACCAGGTCACTGTGAGGGCGAGGTGAGGTCCAACAAGCACCTGGCCGCCTGCTCCCACTCAGGGGCCTTTGGGGGCCGATGTCAATCACTGCGGGGAAGGTACTGAATGGGGTTGTCTGTGTGTCTCTCCTCCCTTCTCCCAGCCTCATAGGCCAAAGATGGGGGCGGTGGCTGAACTCCCCAGGGATCAGGTAGGAGGCTGGCTGTTCCCCAGCCCCGGGCTCAGGGGGGCTCTCTCGGCCCTGCCCACTCCTGAAGGTCTAACGGAGTAGGCAAACGCTGGTTCTAGAGCTTCCTGGGGGCTGTTCCTAGCGGAGCCAGAGATGCATCATCGTGTTCTCAAGGCTCTGCTTCCAGCCCAGGCTCCACCGCCGGGGAGTGCAGGGAGCTAGGGCCCCCCGCACAACCTCCGGGACCCCATCTCCCATGTGGAGAAGTCCCCAGGGCAGTGGGCACCCTGAGGCGTCCTGTGTTGACGGGACAGGTGGTCAAAAAGGGGCCCATGCTCATCCAGCAGTCAGGTGAAGGCGAGTGTTTCTCGAAACCGACAGGGGCCGGGTCGCTCCCTCCCCCCATCCCAAAGCGGAGCCCAGAGACAAAACAGGCCAGGAGCATGCAGGAGGCTATTATATATCATGCTTTTAATACAAACTTAAAAAAATCTGGAACAATATAAACTGTACAGATTTGATCAATTGTTTTGTTTTTAAACTAAATATCTAAACACACCAATGTCCCATTCCAAAATATTGCACAACGTTCTGAATACAAAATGCCTGATTGTATTCCTCCTTCACTAAAGAAAACCAGTCCACTGCCCCGCCCCCTGCGCCCCTCTCCACGCCACCTCGGCGCCCCCTTCCCGGCTCCGGGGCTCCGACGGGAGAGTCTACAGCTCACTGCATTGGGAAAAAGACATCATTCTGGACTAAAAGTTTACTTTCTTTACAAGACGATCCACCTCTTGATTTGTTCCTGGAAAGAGGGGGTAGATAGATAGGGGATGGGGAAAGGGGAGAAACGTTTTATTCTCTTTTTTATTTTAAAGTTTGTTTTTCCTGAAAAAATATCTTTGTTTCTCTCTTCTTAAGAAAAAATCTTGAAAAGAAAAAAATTACGTTTTACGTTAGAAATATACATATATTATATATACCTCTTACATTTTACAAATGTAGCAAATTATTCAATACAAACGGACACCAAAAAATGTAAAAAATAAAAAAAAAACCTTTTTCTACGAAACCAGGTAAATTAGTGCAGATTTTTGTTTTTGTTTTCTTAAAAAAAATAAAATCGAAGCAAAATGCCTAGATTTGAGACGAGACAGACTGGACTGGGCCCAGGGCCCAGGGCTGGAGCCACGCTCCTGGACACACGCTTTTCTTCGTGTTTCAAGACACTAAGGGGTAGGTCTCCCCCTCTCCCTGCACGTGGCGAGATAACAAGCTGACCAGGCGTGGGAGTACCTGTGTGCGCGAGTGTGGGA
Organism: Phyllostomus discolor; assembly: GCF_004126475.2. Classification (NCBI taxonomy): domain Eukaryota; kingdom Metazoa; phylum Chordata; class Mammalia; order Chiroptera; family Phyllostomidae; genus Phyllostomus; species Phyllostomus discolor. The sequence continues at coordinate 212,368,163 of NC_040904.2, forward strand.
GGAGGGAGCTGGGAGGGGGCATAAGGCGGCGTCCAACCTTTCCCGGAGAGCAGCGGTCTGCCTGAGCCCGTCACCTGCGTGGGAGCCAGAGGCGAGGGAGGGAGAGCGGCCCAGACCGGGCTGGCCCCTGAGAAGTCTGGGGAACAGATGGCGCTAGGCTGGGGAGCCAGGGCACTGCCCCGCTGCGGGAGGTAGAGCTGGTGCCCAGTGCAGGGAGAGGCTGGCAGTGTCTGTCTGGGCGGGACCCACTGCCACAGCAGTTGCTCACTTGGGGTCGCTGGGGAGGGTGGGGTGCCAAAGGCTTTGGTGCTTTCTGGTGGTGGGGATCCTGATGCCGCGTGCCCCACCTGCCAAAGCCTCATGGTGCGGAAGCTGGCCCGCTGGGCTGGGACGGGAGAAACAACTTCTCTTCTGGCTGAGGGGGGAGTGAACGCTCTTCCACCGTCCAAACACCCTGCTGTGCTGGCTCGGCCTGGCCTGCCCGGAAGGACACCCCCCGCAGCACCAAGGCCCAGTGGGGCCGGGCCGGGCAGCGAGGGCGGATGGCAAGAGGCACCAAGAAGTTTTCAAGCAGGCAGGGGCAGAAATGCAGTAAAACATCTACACGACCGAAGGACCGAGACGTCTCAGTCCGAGGCTCAGGACTGCCCATTACAGGCACGGCCCCAGACTCAGACTTGCACCCGCTGGGGTCTCAGCTCCCGCAGGGGGCGGGGGCCACACGCCAGGAGGGCCCGAGTCCAGGGACTTCTCTCAGGTGCCAGAGGCGGGGCGTTCCCTCAGTCCCTCGCGGCGAACCATTTAAAAAATTTTTTGGTCAAAAACAAAAGTGCAGATCCCTCCGGATTTGGAAACCAGTTCCTTCTGCAACGCCTTCCCCTGGGAGTGTATCAGGTTCAGCCGGTCTCACCCCGCCAGGCAAGCCACCCTGTAAAAGGACTAACAGCCTGCCCCGGCCCATTCCCCAACCTCAGACGTAAATAAGCACTTGCGGCAACCCAGAATCACATCCAGAGGGGAAGTTTCACATGGCTGGGAACCCTTTAAACTAGGGCAGCACACCAAGCACACGCATGCGTACACACCCCTCCCCCACTGGCCCTGCCTCCCTACCCACCACCCCAGGCCCAGGGAAGAAGGGGCTGCATGAGATGCCACACGTGTCAATAGCTGGGTCTCCAGGGCCACAGTGATAGTCTGGTACTCCAGGTTGGGATGGTGGTGCGGGGGCCACAGGACAGAGATGAAAGGAATTCCAACAGACAGAAGACAAACCTCCCTGTGACCCATGCCTGAGAGGGAGTGGGGGCCGGTGTCAGACCTACTTGGGTGGCAGGACACGAGAAGGCCTGCTGAGGTTGGATGGCTTCGAGTGAGAGGACAGCTGAGTGGCCGATGCAGTGACGAGGGACAGCCTCTCCCCGCTCCGAGGAGGGCCCGGCCCCGGCTGCGGCTCTCCCTTCCCCGTGAGCTTGGACACACCAATCCTAGACCAGGTGTGTGGAGGAGGGAGGGAGGGCGGGCGGGCGGGCGAGAGGGAGCAGCAATTCACATCCGGACCATTCTTATAGCACAGGAAGCCACTAATCAAAGATGTTATATAGAAAACTACATGTAAAAAAAAAAAGAAAAAAAGAAAAAATATAAAAACCCAAACCAACCAAACCAATCAGAGGCAGGCGGGACAACGGCAGGGAGGTTGAGTTACACACGGTTCGGGTGCTTCGGGAGCCCCTCCCACTCCACGCCTCGGCCGCATTTTTCTAGAAGTGAGAGTGAGGAGATTGGACATCTTTTTGTATATTTTTCTTTTCCTCTTTTTTTGGCCTTTCCTTTCCTTCCTCTTTTCTGTGGTCTTGCGTTCTCCTGGCCGCGCGGACAGGCGGGCGGTCAGTTGGCCAGCACGACGGGCTGGAACGGCTGGCTGGGATACTGCATGGTGTTCAGGTTGTAGCTGAGGCCTTCCACGAAGGGTGTCTTCTCCAGGAAGATGCTGTTGGTGCCCCCTCCAAACACCTGGGCCATGTCGAAGCTGCTGCCGTTGCAGGTGCCGGCCCCACTGCCGCCAAAGGGGGCCGGGGTGCCGCTGCCCTGGCCGTCGGCCCCGTCAAAGAAGAGGCTGGGGGAGCCGCCGCCATTGTACACGAACTCCTTGGCGTTGGGCGAGAGCTGGGACTGCGGGGCCGGGTTGGGTGTGATGAAGTTCAGCGAATGCATAGACAAAGAGAGGCTCTTGTGCTTCAGCAGGTTGTTGGTGGGAGAGCGGGCCATGTGAGGCTGCTGCTGCGGGGGCTGCTGGCCGCCGGCCCCGCCGCTGGCCACACCGCCACCACCTGCAGCCCCGCCGCCCTTCTTCATCTTGGTGGAGCCAAACTTGGTGGCAGCGAAGGAGGCGGTGGTGAAAGTGATGGGCTGGGTGGAGCGCGGGATAAAGGTGGGGCTGGGAGACTGGCCGAAGGATGGGGACGGGGAGTTGGACAGGGAGCTGTCCTGGCTGCCGATGGGCACAAATACCTGGGCATCGGGGTTGAAGCTGCTCTTGATCTCCTTGTCCAGCTCTGGGGCAACACAGCCCTCGCTGTCATCCAGGTACAGCACTTTCACAGCCCCCTTCTCACCAATCTGGTAGGACACCTCGAAAGGGTCGATCCAGACGCTCAGCTCCTCAGGCACGTTGGCCCGCACATCCTCCAGTGCCAGGCCGCTCCGCCTGGCGGCCAGCTCCACCACAGGGTCCACTATCTCCCCGATGTGGACACAGCGGAAGCCGGAGCCCTTCAGTGGCTTGTCAGGGTACCAGTGGCCTTCATATTTCTTTTTCAAGAGCCGCTCTAGCTCCTCCCCGAACAGGTCTGCCCGCCGCCGGGGCAGCTTGTTGTATAAGTAGGAGATGATGAAGTTCAGGGCCACTTTGATTTCCAGCTGCATGGTCCTTTCCTGGGCAGATGATCAGCACAGGGCACGTGCACGGGCCAAAGGCGGAGGGCAGGCAGCCTCGGGCTCCAGGTGGCTCTGGGAAACGAGAGAGGGCATTATGAGTAAGGGAGCAGGAAGCCTCGGGTGATCAACGGCAAAGGACATAACGACCCCGACTTCGGATCCCACAGACCCCAGGTCCCATTTCCGCTCTACTAGTGGCTGCCTCTGCTGTGTGGCTGGGGGCAGGTCGCCTTTTGTGAGCCTTAGTTTCATCGGCAACAGGAGGTTGCCGTGAAGACTAGGTCAGCTCAAGGACGCAAACCACCTCGTGCTCTACCTGGTGTTCGGGAGGTACTTGATAAAATGAGCTATTATTTTTTTAAGTAATTCTAAAGAAATTGAGATGTCGTGGTTTCCAATATTTTGAGAATCCAGACCACTGCACAACTAACACAAAAACACCGAACCCTTAATTCAGCTGGAGAAGGGAAGGCTTCCGCTAACTCGTTCGTCTCTGCAACGTCGCGGTGAAACTGTGCTCCCCAGTGGCCACGGGCCAAGGTATATAAGTTTAAAATCTTTAGTTTTCCCCCTTCGGTGGAACGGGATGCAGGTCACTGAACAAGACGTAGCACTGCCAACGTTTCACTGAAGGTCTGGACTCCTGTCACATCCAATCTGTCACCCCGGGCTCCTGGGCATGTGCGTGCTCTGGCTCACTCTGGGCTTGCAGGACGGATCTAAGAACGGCGCAGTATAACCGAGGCAAGCACTGCCGTCCAGACGGCCTCCAAGAACAGAGACGAGAGCATGATTCCCAGGACAAAGTCAAGAGGCCTGGGCCAACAATGGAACTGCTGACGAGGACTGCCCAGAGGAAAGGAGAGGGAAGGAGGGTCCTGCTGGCCAACATGCGTCTAGAGGGTAGGTGATGAGGAGGGCAGAAGGAAGAAATTTTCCATCACCCCGCAGCTTCCAGCGGGGAGCCATCATCACTCAGTCTCCCGGGGACCGTCTGACCACCTGTCCTTGGCACCAGCTCAGACTTATCAAGTGTTTGGAGATCCCTGGAGAGGAGGCAGCTCAAGATAAACACTCAGATTGTTATTTTGGGACTGTCTCACAGCCAGATCGCACAGAGGTCGAGGAGGTTTATTCCCGACTCCTGGGCCAGCCTCACGTCCCAGGAAGAGGATCTGCGAGGCCTTAAGAGCCAGTGATCCTCATCTCCTCGCTTTCTCCAAAAGGACAGCTCCAGGCTCATGCCACGGGAGAACTGAACTGAAAAGGCCACCTGCCTTGCAGGGCTGACGAGGCCAGAACATGTTCCTAGCCAGACCCCTGGGCGAGGCTGTGCTGCTGAGCTCAGCACAGAAGCGAGACTGATCCAGGATCCGTCAAGGGCATCTTCAGTCCTGTGACAGACCTGGCGCTGGAATTGGATTAAAATCCCTTCTTGATCCAGCACAGAGTATCCGGGGACTAATTCTAGGCTTGAGGATCTTGAATTTTGTGAACACCTGTCTCCACTCACTTCCCTGTGGTTCTCAGACCTGGGCCACGTCTCCTAGGGGCATTTTTAGGATTGAATCCTCAAGTGAAGCTCTCCGAGGGGAGTTTCGGAGAAGATGCACGAGGCCAATCTGGAGCAGCACACACACTGGCTGGGTCGAGGCCTGCCCTCGTTTCAGGTCTGAGCAGACAGAGGGTCATGCGGGGGAGTCACCAACAGAGATGCTCTGAGTACGGCCTCCCCCAAGCTCCCCACAGGGATGCTCTGGATTCGGGAGACCCTCATCTCCCCTCTATCACAGCTTCTAACAAACACCGAATCTCCAAGTTACTTCAAATATCTATTCGTGGTCACCACAGATCAATTCCAGGGGCCTTCTGGTTTTAACAGAAGAGGGGTTAAGACAAGGGGCTTTCTGTTTTTGAGGACTGGGTTCATCACCAGATGCAAAGCTGGTCACCAGGAACCTGGGCCTTGGCTCAAGAATGGAGGTGCGGCTCTGGCTGGTGTGGCTCAGTGGATTGAGCCTGCGAACCAAAGGGTCGCGGGTTTGATTCCCAGTCAGGACTCATGCCTGGGTTGTGGGCCAGGTGCCCAGTAGGGAGCGTGCAAGAGGCAACCACACATTGATGTCTCTCTCTCCCTTCCCCTCTCTCTAAAAATAAATAAAATCTTAAAAAAAAATGGAGGTATGTAAGGGCTACAGCAGCCCATTAGAGGTGTCCAGCACAGAGGAGACTAAAATGTAAAATGCTGTGAAGAAGTCGGCACTGGTTTCCAAGAATGAGCCTGAAGTTAAAGGCACAGACTTGAATCCAGTAAATGACACTTCTCAAGGCATCGATGGCACGGCCTCTTAGCACGCCACTCAGGCCAAAGGGCTCCTACACACTTCTAGCCCTCCTCCACCTTTAATGCGTATGTGCCTTCCAAGCCAACCTCCCCTACACAGTTCAGTCTCGAACTGAGAGCATTTGAAATGCAGGCGAAGTCACTGGGAAGCGAGCCTCCCACCTTGAAACACAATAGAAGCACTATCATCAAGCCCTGCCTAGCTACCCATTTTCTGCAGCATAAGCAACTAAAGCTGCACACCAATTTATACCTCAGTGATGCCGCCACACAAGGAAGGAAGTATATATAATGCCACCTTTGCCTCTTTAATTGGAGAGCAGGCCGGGCCAGATGGCTGTGGGGTGGGACCTTACAAAAATGCCGGACAACCAGAATGGGGTTGTCTGCTCTATCAGCTCAGGCTCTAATTTTGACTTCAAGAAGCTTATGGAACAGAGGATTAAAGCACTAGTGCCGTCTTGTCTTTAACTAAAGATAGAAGTGACCACTCTGATGAGTTTGCTCATTTTTTTTTAGGCGATGAACAAATTCTAGAGTTTATATATAAAATATTTATAGAATATGTAAGATTAGAAAGCTTAGAAATAACTACCCTTCAACAAAAGACACAAGTAGATTTGGGTTAAGCAGCAGAAGAGGACTCTAAGCAGCTAACTGTTTAACAATAGCAAATTTACCTTTCGTCAACATATTAAAAAGCTGCAAACGTGAGGATAAATTCTGTCAAACCTTATTTAGAATCTTATCCTCCACTTGTTTGCTTATAGCAACAAAGTTCATCAGATCCCTCCGGCTGGCTCGTTTTACAGAAAAGTGCATAAAAGGACAAAAATGAGGGCGGTGGTGGCTGCAGTCAATGATAGGGTAATGGACAGTCCAGAGAGAATGCCTAACAAAAAATGCAAAGGAAGAATTTTAAGAAGAAAAATAGTTGTATACTAAAGGAGAAACGGAGAACCTGGCTGGGCAGAACTGGTGAGAGCGTCGTCCGAAATGCCAAGGTTGTGGGTTCCATCCCTGGTCAGGGCACATACAAGCAACCAATGAATGCATAAATGACTGGAACGACGAATCGAAGTCTTTTTTTTATTTTAAAAAAATCGAATAAAAAAATACAGGAGAAAAGGAAAGATAATGACAAGGGACCCCACCAGGCTCTCAAACCGTGAGACCCTATATGAATACTCAGGCACCCAAAGCCTTAACTTTCAAAGCGTCTTATGATCAAGTGCAACTGGATTCACATGAGTGTGGCCAGAGCAGTCAGGGAGGAGGGGTCCTCAATTTTGACAGGGTTGGTGGGTGTCACAAACTGGGTGCCAGGGAGTAAGAGCTAAGCTCCAGGGCCACGGGGGACAAACCCACCCCACCAATCCCGGAGCACCGGCGGGGCAGGTGTGGTTCAAAGGCTGCCAGGGCTTGGGCCGACTGACTGATTTCACAACCCCGCCCAGAGTCTCACACCGTCTCCCCCAAACACTGGCTGGCACAGCCCGAGTCTGACGGCCAGGTTCCTTCCGCCTAAGACGGCCTTTTCTAGGGCACTCCAGGTTCCTCCGAAGCCGGGAAGACTCGACGGAGCCCCGAAGCAAGTGGGGAGGCCAGCGGCGAAGTCACGCCCCGCACTCTGGGACTCGTAGTCCTCAGAAACCACAAGCTCGGGTTGAACCAAGTGACCTACTTTCTTTGCACACTACACCTCCCTGCGTACTTTGCGACGGCTCCCCGGGCAAACCACGCATGCCCAGTGAGGGCAGGTGGCCGAGGCTCGGAGAACCCAGGAAAAGTTTCCGAGGCACATGCGCGCTGCGGTGGACTGCCCCCTCCCCCGCCCACCGCCTAATATATTTTATATAAATTCTCCCCTTAAGGCCTACTTGCCGTACTGTATCACCGTACCATACCCATGTCTCGGTTTCCTGAGAGGCTTAACTTTTTCTCCCTTTCTCTTTACCGCCTCCCATGGCTGCCGAATTAAGGATCTGCTTCAAATGAGGTTTCCTGGCTGAAGGCGGTGGGCTTGAATAGATAAGGTCACACTCCCTCCCCCACCCCGGCCACTTAATCTGTATTCCTGGGGTTTGGCGGTCCCCGTCTGGAGTTGCTGTAGGGACAGTGGATTCAGAAAGAAAGAACCTTCTCAGTTAAGGACCGGCGTGCTCGGCTCCAGCACCCCAACAAGCAGGAAAGTAAAGGCAGTCGTTAAAAGCCAGTTGTCCCCGTCCTCTCAGCCGAGGACATTCCCAGTTAAGCTGCGGGGAGGCGCCGGGCCGGCAATCGGAAGGCCAGAAGCCAGCAGGGCCCAAGCCTCACGCTTCTAATTCAAGTCCGAGTAACCAGACCCGGTGAGGGAAACGGGAAGAGGTTCCCGGGCAGGGAAGGGAAAAACTGTATATCTGACACCCGGACATCACCTTCCAAGACTTCAAATGGTTTGGGAGTCTCCTCCCACTGCAAGGCCTGCTCTATGACCAGACTTAACCAGATCGAAAGCAAAACTCCCCTACAGGGTGTTAAACAAACCTAATCCTTCCTCCCACATGAGCTCCTCTCCCCCTCCGCTTAAGAGGGGGATGGGGATAGGTGCCCAAGAAAGCAACAGGGGTGTTTTTCTGCTGGAAAATCTAAGATGAGGGACCCACTCCCAGGGTAGGATGGACAGGGAGGAGAAGAAGGTTAGTATACAGAGCAGGCCCCCAAGACCCCTTCCACTGGCCCCCAAGTTGAAGCCTGCTGTGTGGGGTTCTGGTTTCTCTTGGGGGGTAGAAAAGGGCCTGCCAGTTGCCCTTCCTCCCTGCTCCCTCCTTCCCCTCCCTTTGTGGTCAAGGACACAGTCCATCCTTCGGACAGGAGAATGAGCTTAGGAGTAGGGGCTGTTCCTCCCAGGCACCTCACCAGGATCCACCAGAATCCACTCACTGCTATTACTCTGAAGGTACTTTTTTTTTTTTTTTCCGCCTAGTTTCCACTGAAAACACTAAAGAGGATAAAGACCTTAAGCCCAAATTGTGAATTCTGGCTCAGCGGCCAGAGGACGGTCACCAGTGACCGGTCCAAAAGGGGGGGCGGTGGTGAGGGGGGTGTCCACCCTTCATTTCTTAGGCTTCACAGGGCTAGAAATAAACCCTATTAATTATTGCCACCCCCTTCCCTACACACGGGGGGGGGGGGGGGAGAAGCAGAAAACAAGGCCTGGATCCCCTTCCTTCCTCTGATTTATTTTATGGTGGCGAGAGTTGGGGAACAAGAAAATAGAAGCAAGTCCCTAGGGCATGAAGAACTGAGGGAGGCGGACGGGGGTGGGGGATGCACATCATTCAGGAGGGAGCTACTCTTGCAATAGGGAGAGAAGGGGGCTCTGGGTACCCCAGGATAGCAGGAGCATGAGGAGGGGAAATGGAGCACAGGGGGAAAGGAAAATGCTAGCCAGGCATGGGGCGGGGGCGCGACAGCAACGTGTAGCGTCCCACAAAACGAAGAGCGAGAGTGGGGCGGGAGAAGCTGTCGGGACTATAGGGTATCAGGGGGCAACCGCCCGCAAGCCCCCCACTCACTCACTCGGGTCTCGGCGGCGGGGCGGGCTGCCGACCACGGGGCGGCTTCTCCCTCCAGGGTGGTCCGGGGCGCGGGACAGAGGTCGCTCGCCCTTCTTTTCCTGGGCGCCGCCCGGCCGGGGCCAATGTGTCCTTTTCTTCTTTGAGGTCTGTGGGCGAGTTGGTGGAGGTTATGGGCTATGGCTCTCAAATAATTCAGCTTTTTGCAGGTCGGGCTCAGCGGCGGGGGACAGAGGGCGGGCGGGCGGGCGGGCCGGCCGGTGGTGACCGCGTTGGGATGGCGGACCGGAGGGTGGCTTGTGTCACGGGGGGAGGACAGTCCGGGCTGTGGCTGGCGGGTGGTCCTGCCCTTCTAGCCCTGAGTCTTCCTAGCCACTCGCTCCTTTCCGAGAGGACCCGCACCTTCCAGCGCCCCGTCCCGAAGTGAGCAAAGTCAATGAAAAGTTTCACCCTTGGCAACCCTGCGCACGGATCTGGCTTCCCCACCCCTGCGTGATGCGTCCCTCCGCCCTGCAGGGGCGGGGCCGGCACCGTGCCGGGACTACTTTCGAGCCAGCGGGTAGCTTAACCCCTGGGGCGCAGGGGCTCTTGCACTACGAACTCGCTGGTACCTCGCGACCCCCTCTTCCTTCGTCCCCCCCCCGCCCCCGCCCCCGTGGTAGGCCCGTCTTCATCACTCAGCTCCCAACTAAAGCCGCATCAGGGTCTTCTGCCTTCCCCATTGCAGCGCCCTCTCATAGTTGTCTTTTTTCACGCCCCAAACCAATCAAATGATGCTCGCGTAAGGTGTTTTCCCAGGTGGACAGAGTTCCGCCCGGGCAGGGGCTTCGGACTACGACCGGGATGCTCACTTGGGGTGTCCTGAAGGGATATTGCGGGGAGGGAAACGTCCACGCTGTGTCTTCGGCCCTACACCTGCTTCCCGGCCACTTTGGCTAGTCCTTCCAGCTCTGGGCGGCTGGCCCGCAGCACTAGCACCACCTGAATTACAGGGGAGGAGGAGATGGCGGGGCGCGCTGAGAGCACGCCACGAGCTCTGGAAACGTTTCGGACCCTTATCAACTTAGGGTGGCCCGACTCCCCCGAGCACCTCGCGCCTTGTCGGGGAACGAACGCCTGTAACGTCTACGGGAGGGAGGGCGAGGGGGAAATAGGGGCGGCCGCAGTGGGCGAGAGAAGTGGGAGGCGAGGAAGAGGGCAGACGACCAGGAAAAGGAACCGCCTCTGGCGCCTGGTTACCTCGTGGCGGGGCCGACTCCTCTGCGGACTGCCCCGTTCTCTCCCCGGCTGGTGACCCCCATAAGGCACACTAGAAAGCCACATTTCTTTTAGTAACAGCCCCAGCCTTCGGGTGTTGCCGCCTGCCAGTGCCAGGGACGTGGGACTCGCACACCCGAGGGTCCCTGGGACGGTGGATCGAGGCTTGGCGAACCCGGGACGTGGGATCCCGGGCCGCGCGCACCAGCCTCTTTCCCGGGCCCTAGCCACGCAGGCTCTCGGTCATTTTGTGACTGCGTGCGACGCGGAGTTAGGAGGCTTGTGCCCGGATTGTCGGGTGGCGAGGCACAGGGCTCCTGGGAGCTTGAGTGTCAAGTCTTTTACCCTGTTCCTCCTTTAATCGCCCATTTCCCAGGTCTCTCCCATCCCTGACCTTTATTCTCATTCTAGAGGGTTCCAGCCCATCGGCAGCCGCTGAGCCCGGGTGGGGTGGGGGAGATCTGAGTTTCCAGCTACGAATTGTTTGCAAATTCATTGGTCACTCTTTTTTTTTTTTTTTTTTTGGCAAGGGCAGAGGGCAGCGTGGGGGGGTTAAATTAGTTTTCCTTGACTGCAGCAGAGAAACGCAGGATTGCAGGGCAAACTCCACGGGGAAAGGGAGGTGCGAGGGATCTGGAGCACGAGAGCCCCACCCCCACACTCTGAGCGCTTCAGCTCTTGGGGCACCTCCAGGGACTACTTGCCATGTGCGTCAGCGAGAAGCATAGCGTCACATACACGCCCCCTCCGCCATGCTCCACTCCCCCCCTCTCCTTTTCCCTCTCCCTCCTCCTCATTCTTCTTCCCTCCCTTCGTTCCTTTCACCGCTTTTCCCCTCCCTATTCCTTCCCTCTTCTCCCAGTTTTTGTTTTCACTTCAACCAGCACGCCCTGCCCGGGCAGAGTCCCCATCGACCCACAGGGTTCCAGAAAACTGAATAGCTAAAAATATACCTGGTATGCTAGCAACAGCCTTCCCATTGGTCGGGTTCAGGGGAGAGGCGGCATCTGATTGGGTTTTCATCCAGCCGCTGGGACTAGGGTTGGGGGCCGAGAGCGGGGAGCCAGGTCCTTGGGCAGAGCGAGCGTTTGCGCAGTGGGGCCTTGCAAAGGCTGCTGGTACTGGTAGTTATTTATTAGAGGTAGCCATGGAAATATGTGGGTTTGAATCCTAGTTCTGCCGCCAATCATGTTATCTTGATTTAATGGCAGTAAATCTCTTTCCATCATCAAACTTGTTTTCTCATCCTTAAACTGGGGATCGTGTGGATTAAACATGATTCTGTATGCAAAGCCTAACAAATAGTTGCCCTTCTTAAAGGGAACCATTCTGGCAAATTACATTTTACATAACCTGTGTTCAGTTCAATGTGCATTCCCCAGTAAAACACCTTACAAGACAGAACGATAAGAAAGGTGAGGGTGAGCTGAAAGGAATTCTCCTAGAGTACCTCAGGAGGGGAGGAATGGAGCCGATACAAGCAGATGGAGGGCTCCCACCGTTCAATGCAGGCTGAGAGAGGGCGAACTGACCCCTGGAAGGAAGGCGCTGAATTGGTGTGTTCATGCTTGGTTCGCATTTCTCCTGCACTGTGGAAACAGCAGCCCTGAGCAACGTCACTAAAAACAAACTGGGAAATCCAGGCTCCTTCTCAGATGGGAGCCCTGTGTAAAGGGTGAGCATGCAAACGGGAAAAAATAAAACACGGGGGAAAAAAGGTATTCACCCTCCTTAGCTACTGATGTCTCCATTTACGATGTGATGAGGAAGACGTTTTTTCCCTTCCAAACATGATTTCATCTTGCCAGGGCTTGTGAGCTGAATCCCTACTCGAGCATTCCGTTCCCATTTGGAATAATCATCCCTTCAGAAGCACACACCATGTTTTAGGAATGGCGAGTTTCAAAGTAAGCATGTGCAGAGGGGAGAGGTGGGGGCAGGTCCCCTGAGAGGAAGCAAGTTATGCCAGATGTTTTGTTACTCTGACAAGTCAGGCTGGTCATAATTAGGACCAATTAACTGTCAGGGGTGAGTCACTCCCATATATACATGCCAGGGTGACGAATTTTGTGGTTTCTTTTATATTATCCAAGAAAACAGTCCCTCAGTTTGATTCTTCAAATCCATTGCCACAGCAGGGTAAGAACAAACAAAGAAAGCCACAGCAGAAACTGGCTTTGGAGAAGAGTGATTGAATGTACAGGGCAATGTGAGTGAATTCTAGTAAACAAATGAACAAACCTATCTTTTGCTGAGAGTAACATTTTAGTGTAGGTAGTGGAGAGAGTTGATAAGGAACTGGAAAACTGGGAAAAGTGGGAATTGAAATGCTTTTTTTAGGCACAAAAATTCCAACCAAGGCAAAGAATCTTTCAACTTTATGTCCTAGCTTCAAACTGCTATTAAGCAGCTACAGGTCAAAACAGAGTGACAGTCTCTCTGAAATTTAGTCATTTCAGTTTGATTCCCTGGGAAGTTAGTTTTCTTAATTTAAAAGCTGCTAATTGGGCCCTGGCCAGGTAGCTCAGTTGGTTAGATTGTTGTCCCAATACTCCAAGGCTGCGGGTTTGATCTCAGGTCAGAGCATGTACAAGAAGCAACCAATGAATACATAAGTAAGTGGAACAACAAAGTGATGTTTCTCCCTCTCCATAAATATATTTATATATTTATTATATATATAATCTATAATCTGCTAATTGGCAGGCCAAGGTCCACACCAGGTCCATGTCTGTTGGATATATTGTCTTGGCATGGACTGATACATTAAAAAATTGTTAATGAGCTGAAAAATTTTTAAAGTTTTTATTTATTTTTAGAGAGGGGAAAGGAGGGAGAAAGAGAGGAAGAGAAACATCCATGTGTGGTTGCCTCTCACATGACCCCCACTGGGGACCTGGCCTGCAACCCAGGCATGTGCCCTGACTGGGACCTGAACCAGCAACCCTTTGGTTTGCAGCTCATGCTCAATCCACTGAACTATACCAGCCAAGGCTGAATTTTTTTTTTTATTCTCACCCAAGGACATATTTTCATTTGTTTTTAGGGAGAGAAATAGCAATTGGTTTTCTTTCTCTCTCTCTCTCTTTTTAATAAGATTTTATTTATTTATTTTTAGACAGAGGGGAAGGGAGGGAGAAAGAGAAGGAGAAAGACATCAATGTACAGTTGCCTCTTGTGCACCCTATACTGAGGACCTGGCCTGCAACTCAGGCGTGTGTCCTGACAGGTAATTGAACTGGTGACCCTTTGGTTTGCAAGCCAGTGCTCAATCCACTGAGCCATACCAACCCGGGCAATTGGTTTTCTCTTGTAAGTGTCCCAACCAGGAATGGAACCAGTGACCTAGGTATGTGCCCTGACTGGGAACCAAACACTCAGCCTTTCCATTAAGGAACAACACTCCAACCAATTGAGCCACACCAGCCAGGGCATGAAGTAACAGTATTTAAAAATTGGAAGATGGCACAAAAATCTTATTTTACCACTTGTCCTTAATTCAAAAGCTCTGATAATACTGGGCATTCAGGGTGACAATTCTTTGGATTTGAATGGCAGCCCTCTCCTTCAAAACAGAGCCTGTGCACTCCGGTTCTCTACGGGCCCCACCTCCCTATTGTCTCCCAGACGAGAAAGCCAAGGGTCACATACCATTTACCATCGTGTTTGGGCTATGCTTACAGCCCTCCCTTTTCAATCAATTGTATTATTCACCCTGACTCCTGTGTTAGTGACCCCTTTTCCAGTTCAATGTAGTGGTTTTTTGAGGGGCTGCCTGTTGTGTGCCCTGAAGTGGTGGGAGAGGCAAAGATGAGCTCAAGGACCTTATGATCTAATTCAGTTTTGAAACTCTGGGGTGTGATCCATTAGTAGTGTCATGAAATCACTTAATTTCATGTATTTCAGCCAGAATCTTTAGAATAGAATGGGATAAAATGAAAATACTGGAATGCAATACACACAGTAAATATTGTTCTATGAAACTTGTATGTATATACTAGTCATGGAGCTAGTCCAAGTGGGATTGTTGTGGGGCATCTGGAGCATTCATGAGAGGTCAGGAGCTGAGAAGGAAGAGGTACTGAGTTGGCTGGCTAATGTGAGGGTGAAAGGGCATTTCAAACAAAGGAAAGCAGAGCCAAGACCACAGGAGCGTGCAAGGAATGTCCCTTTGACGGCCTAGTGATGAGAGAGAGAGAAGTGGAGAAAAACCTTGCGGGTAGGGGAGAGAGGGAACCATTTGGAGAACCTCAGTGCCTGGACTTAAATGTTTCTCTGTGAAAAAGTAGAGACTCACAGTAAAAGAACCACCATTTTTGCCTGGCTGGTGTAGCTCAATGAATTGAGCGCGGGCCTGCAAACCAAAGGGTCCTCGGTTCAATTCCCAGTCAGGGCGCATGCCTGACTTGCAGGCCAAGTCCCCAGTTGGGGGCATGTGAAGGTCAACCACACGCTGATGTTTCTCTCCCTTTCTTTCTCCTTCTCTTCCCCTCTCTAAAAAATAAATACTCTTAAAAAAAAACCAACCCACCATTTTTGTAAAGCTTTCCCAGTAAAGGTCAGGCACTAACAAGGTCCAATTTTTATTTTATTTTATTTACTTTTAGAGAGAGGGGAAAGGAGGGAGAAACATCAATGCAAGAGAGAAAACACTGACCAGCTACCTCTTTCTTGTATGTGCCCCAATCAGGGACTGACCCCGCAACCCAGGCATATGCCCTGACCAGGAATTGAACCTGCAACCTTTCCCTTTGTGGGAAGATGCCCAACTGAGCCACATCAGTCAGGGCTAACAAGGTCAGATTTAATCCGTTGTCCCAAAAAGGTAGGCGCTATTACCATTATTTAGTAGATAAGAAAAAAGAAGCACAGAAAGTCTCAACGACTCACTAAAGGTCAGTAGCAGAGCAGGAATCAAGGTCTCATTATAAACCCAGCACACTTCTCATTACACCTTTTTTTTTTTTTTTAACAAGAGCAATATAATAAGTGCAATGTTTAAAGGAGATTAATTAATCATATTCAGGAAAGGGAACCACTTTCTCTATGTCAGTAATGCTCATTTCAGCACTGGAGAAAAACAGTAGTTTTGAAGAACATTATGATTGTTTGTGTTCATACACAGATCATTATTCTAATTCTCATCACAGAACTGTATACTGTTAGAGGTGAAAATTCAGCTTGTAAGTGATGTTTTCCCCACAGAAAATTTGTACTATCATTATGCCAATTTTTACAATTGAAAAGGAATTTCTGAAGTCCAAGGTGGACAATAATTAAAACCAAAACCACTTAGTTTGTCTCAGGTGGTTTGCAACTCATTTATTGCATTATATTGTTTCCTTGGTCTCTTATAAGAAAGGAACCAAGAACAGGATTATGAAAGTAGGTGACAAGGAGTGGCATTCAGATGAACTCACTGGGCTAAGGTCGACTTGCTCCATGGGTTATCAGTATGGAGGGTATAATCTCTGACATCCTACTGGGCAGTATTCTTTAAAAATTTCTTATTTATTTATTTGTAGAGAGTGTGGGGGGCGGGGGGAGAAAGGGAGGGAGAGAAACAACAATGTGTGGTTGCCTCTTTGTGCTCCCCACTGGGGACCTGGCCCACAACCCAGGCATGTGCCGACTGGGAATTGAACTGTTGACCCTTTGGTTCACAGGTCAACACTCAATCCACCGAGCCACACCAGCCAGGCCTGGGCATTATTCTTAAGTTTCCTTGCAAGATGTTTTAGAGGCATTCACGTGGAGGCTGATAGAGCACTTAACGTGCTTTGCTGATTAAGGAGTTTTGGAAACATTTGTAGATACAAGATGTTATATTGACCAGAGTGGTTAATAAGCAAATTTTAAAAACCTATTTTTTTTTGCGAAACATTTCGACTTATATTACACTTTAAAATCACTGTGGAATCAGTGGCAATTCTAAACATAATCTGAAAATGATCTGTTCTCTGCAACATTTTGACATACCAGAACCCTTACCTGATGCTTTAGAACTGCTTAGCTCCCAAACACATCATCTGGTTCAGATTGTCTCCCGTCATCCCCTTTGCCCATGGGTTCCAACATGTGCTTCAAAGCCCAATTATCTGGTTTCCTTGGCTTACATTATTTATTCAGGATGGAGCACCTGCTACCTGCCAGGCAGAGCAGACTTGGTTCCTGCCACCACGGGACAC
Source organism: Phyllostomus discolor (assembly GCF_004126475.2). Taxonomy (NCBI): domain Eukaryota; kingdom Metazoa; phylum Chordata; class Mammalia; order Chiroptera; family Phyllostomidae; genus Phyllostomus; species Phyllostomus discolor. Next base: position 212,384,449 of record NC_040904.2, read on the forward strand.
AGCCTACTAGCTGTCAGTAATTACCAAATGCTTACGGTGCTCCATAGACGTGTAAAAGGGAAAACTTAGATTGGGGGTCCAGAGGCTTATTTGAGGAAGTATTTGGCTGAGGTCTGAAGGATGAGCAGGAGTTAGGTGATCAAGACAGCCCGAGCTTAGAGGGGGATTACCAGGTAAAAAGCACCGAGGCCAGGAGAGGGACAGACCTAGGAGGAAGGAAAAGCCAGGCTAGAAAATGGCACCGTGGGAAGCTGCCTGCAGACCCTGCCCAGGAAAAACAGATCAAGATTAGGGTCTGGGGTCGGCCAATCCGGCGTAACAGGTTGTTTTGTCTTGAGCCTGCACCCAGCAACCAGCTGTAGCCAATCAAACTGATGCCCTCCGCAGGTTTTTGTATTTAAAAACCCTGACCTAAGAATAACCGAGTCCTAACCGCCCTTGGTTGGCTCCCCGTTCCCTCTTATCCCCGCTAGCCAATCAACCCCGTTCTCCTTAGCTCGCTGCGTCCGTCCGGTTTCTTGAGCGACTCCGACCTAACATTTTTGGTGCTGAAACCGGGATTGGGCACCCGGCTGGAGGCCTGCTCTCCCGTCACTGGGACTGGCCTCCCATCAACCCGACTCCCGGACCGCAGCGTCGTTCAGAAACCCTAGGGCACAGCGGCTCCAGCTTCCCCTCTGGCCCTTCCACCCTATTCCGCTCCTCATTCAGTGCGCCCTCCCTCGGCTCCCCTTTCCCTCTTACTCCCCGCCCGGAAACCCCGTTCTCCTTAGTTCGCTGGGTCCGGCCGGTTTCTCCAGCGACTCCGACCTAACAGAGAGCGGCAGCTTCAGGAACTGAAGGAAACCCCAGTGGCTGGAGTACAGAAAATTGGTGGCAGGAGACAAAATGGGGAAGCCTTGAGGATGACCTTTACCCGTGTGACCATGAACTTGCCCTAGGTCCCGGGAGGTGTCCCAAAGCTGGGTCAAGAACCCTTCCTTTGTGCATCCTCAGAATTAGAGGAGCTGTTTCTGGCAGGCCCCTCTACTAAATTCCTGAAGGCAGACAGAGCATCACGAATAATCTAGTTTTGTTGATCCAAACCAAAGAAGTCAGAACACTCTCATTTCTTCCTGTGGTTTTGCCGACAAGTTGCAGAACCACCTTGGATCCTCAAGACTTGTAACCTTTTTCAAATCAATGGAGTCCGAACACCTACCTAACCAGATGTCTCAAATTATGAATGTGCCTCAAGTTAACCTCCTTATCTCCTCTAGTGGGCAAAGGTACAGATAGCTGAGTTAGGGTTAAATGTCTGAATTTGTCCTCAGTCCATTAATTTCATTAAAAAAATCCTTAATGTGAATAGACATGCACTTTATGAAACAGATCCACTAAACTCTCTCTTCAGTTCAAAATTAAAGTTGGGCAGGAGGAAAAAATGTTGTTACTAAAATTGACTTTAGTCTACCTATCATGAAGAGAATGGCTAGTTCTGAATTCCTCCCAGTAGTAATAAGACGACAAGGTGTTCGATGAGTCCCAGTACCTCTATTCTGAGTCGCAAGTTCCTGGGTGACTGAAACAAACTGGAGTTTAAGGTCCTAGAGTTAAACTTAAATTGGACAGCGATCAACTACCAGAAAATAAACACCTCCTTTATTAATAGCAACAGAAAGGGTTTTCCATTTTCTTAAAAAACAGTAACATGACCCAGCCCTACCCAGTACGTTTCATCAAGATTAAATGCCCTCGTTTATTGCCCCGAGAGCTCCCTGCCCCTGCGGACGTTTCATGGAAGACGGCTGCCGTCAGAGCTGCCGTGTGAACACGGGCACCTTCCGTGCCTCCTCGAGAACGCTGAAACGATACTGTTTCTGTTTGAGGAGCTCTTGGCGTAGAGAACTTATCAATACGGAAGATGGAGTTTTGCTTCCTGCATTCAAGAAAAACCACGAACTACTCCATCAGTTTTTCTGACCCAGTCCACCAGAACCCTCTGTGCCGACCCTGTTCCATTCCATCGCCTCGTGGGGGGAGAGGAGAGGAGAGGAGAGGGCGGGCGGGGGGCGCCAGTGCACTGGGAGGCGTCCCGGCGAGGTGCTGAGCTTCGTTCCCTTTCTGTTGGCAGTAGCAGGCGTCTCTTCTGGCAGCTCCGGCGGCCTAATGGAGGGAGGAAAGGCCACCCACCAATCACCTCTTCTTAAAGCCGTATTTTTTGCGTTCATAGAAGAGATCTGTCTTAGAGCTCCCCAAATTGACAATCTTTGGGCAACCATCTCTCTGGAAAACAGAAGAATAGAGAAGTTGTCAAAAGTCTTGGGGCCTGTATCGAGACGGAATTAACATGAAAATAACGTCTGGACTAACGGTGTAGTCATACACCTCGCCACCTCAGGTATCCTACTCAATCAACGAGGAACTCACCAAGCAACTAGAAGTGCCCAGGGCCGGTCTACCTTCAATCCAGTGGCCTGAGCATACAACGTTGGAGTCTCAGCCCACGTAAGTTGCTAATATGACATAGTCCAGGCAGGATCTAAAACTCTTAAAAAACCCAAAGGGTGTTCTTCTACTGAAAGGTAAAAGTATCCATCATCTACAAATCAAGCTTTCTAGCTCTCTTCCACTATCCCAAGAACAGAGAGACTATCACCAAGGAAGGAAACTGAAAGACTTCAGAGAATAGTACCTTACATTTTAAATCTCACAGGAGGACCTGGCTGGTGTGGCTCAGTGGATAAAGAGTGCTGGCCTGTGAACCGAAGTTCACCAGTTCATTTCCTAGCCAGGACACATGCCTGGGTTGCAGGCCAGGTCCCCAGTAGGGGGTGTACTAGAGGCAACCACACATTGATATTTACGTCTTTTTCTCTACCTTCCCCTGAAATGCATACATTAAAAAAAAAAATTCTCACAGGATACTGTGTTTGATGTGTCCTTATTGATTCACCCGGTGTGACACATGCTCTTGGGGAAGAGTGTTCCAGTGCCCTGTTGATGTCCCTACTCTGATCTGTAATGACATGCTCTCCTGGCCATTTTGCGAGCTTTGAGCTTGAGTGGTTTCAGTGAGGCCCCTGGGAGGCTGTGCTCTGCAGACGTGATGACTCCATCAGTTGCTCTGGAATGATGGGAGGAAAACTGCACGTTGCCATTGCGTAAAACCTTCACAGGGCTGATGACTTTATTTAACATCCATGTCAGAGGAGGTTGCTTCCTGTGACACTGGGCTACAGAATGAACCAATGAAGTCCTTAGACACCTCATTTCTAATGCAGCTGATTTCCCTTTTCAGGGACTGATATCAACACTTCAAAAATATCTGACCCCTGGCTAGGCAGCTCAGTTGGTTAGAGGGTGGTCTTGATAGGCCAAGGTTGCAGGTTCAATCCCTAGTCAGGGCACACAGGAGACTCAAACAATCAACGCATAAGTGGAACGAATCAATGTTTCTATTTCTCTAATTAAAAAAACAAAAACAAAAAATGAAACCAACCCTGAAAACAGAGAAAGCCAACACTAACATGTCATTAGCTTCTAGAAAACATGTACCATGTATTACATTGAGAACTACCATCTGTGGAGTTTGCTGTGCTGAGGGAGCTGGGCTATGGGCCCGGCCCCCGCGGCAGCTTGCCAGGTGACCTCTAGTAAGCCATGTGATCTGTATGGGAAGTCCTGGTACAAATGAGGGAACAGCCCCCTCGTCCTCGCTCAGGGGAGCCTGACCTGAACACAACAGCGCGCTAAGGCCTTTAGAGACGTTGTGAGGTGCTGCGGTGCAACAATAACCTGTTGAGACTTACTGTGCTCTGCTGACTTGTGTGCCTGCAGGTAAATCAGCCCTCTTCGGACTCATACCCCTCAACTGTAAAATAAGTAGACTGGCCGATGTTCACAAACTTGTGTTTTTCTAGCCCTGGAGAGTCTTGAGAGGCACCCTGGGTTTCGATACGTTTATGAACCTCCCTGTGTCCCTTTTCAGTCACACTGGCAGAACCTACCTCCTGGAGTCGAGAATCAATAAATGTACTTAGAACAGTGTCTGGTGTATAGTCAGCTCTTAGTAAGTTTAAGAAATTGCCAAAATCAAATACCAGCAATTTCATAATGGTACATACATACACACACACACACACACACAAGTTCAGTATAAGATATTTCTGTGAAGACAGGACTCTACATATTTTTTAAGAAGTTTGGGGGGAGGGACCCAGAAAAAAAAAAGAAGTTGGCAAACCAATGTATTGGATTACTAGATCTTTGGGGTTTATGGCATCTTCTCTCACCGACTCACAGGTTTCCTGTTTTCTTGCCTACACTCCCGTGTTTTATTTTCTACATACTTCCTGCGGGTCTCATGGCCACCCCGTTTCTACCAACGCTGTGGGAGGTGAGGGTGCGGACGCCTGAGAATGGAGGGCATGGGGAAGGAGAGTGGCAGGGCCGGTAAGGAAGCCTGGAGGATGGCACAGGGTGTGAATTCAGCTAGAAGACATTTTGAAAACACCTGCCAAGTACCTGCCTCGTGGCAGGACCTCTTCTAGCACCCGTGTGTGTGAACACTAAAACCTTCGTCACCTCTCAGTCCCTGGGAGGACTGACAGACTTCCCCGTGCCTAGCACAGGGAAGAATTCTTTTAGGCAGCTGTGTATTTTTTTAAAGATTTTATTTATTTATTTTTAGAGAGAGGGGAAGAGAAGGAGAGATATATCAATGTGTGGTTGCCTCTCACGTGTTCCATACTGGGGAGCTGGCCCACAACCCAGGTATGTGCTGACTGGGAATCAGACTTGCGACCCTTTGGTTCACAGTCTGCACTCAACCCACTGAGCCACACCAGCCAGGGAAACATTGCTAAGCCTTAATTTCCCCATCTGTATCCGTATCATTTTTGGAAAAGAATGCTTAGCACAGTGTCTGGCACATAGTAAGAACTCCACAGATGTTAGCTGCTGCTTTGTTTCCTGGTTCAGATGGCTGAGGAAAATGATAAGTAAAAGGAGTAAAGGAATTAAGGGTTACAAGGGATCAACATGATGCTACATTAGAAGAAACTACAAATTACTCCTCTGGCAGCAATGCCCACAGGTATTATCCCGGACTCCTGAGCATTTAAAAAAATTTTTTTTAGAAGTTTGACTTTAGAGGGAGGAAGGGAGAGCAGAGGAGGGAGGGAGGGAAAGAGAGGAAGGGAGGGAGAGAGGGGGAGAGAGGGGGAGGGGAGAGAGGGGGAGAGAGAGGGGGAGGGGGAGGGAGGGAGACATGAATTTGTTGTTCCACTCGTTTATACATTGATTGGTTGCTTCTTATACGTACCCTGATTGGGGATCCAACCCACATCCGTGGCCTATTAGGACAACTCCCGAGTATTCTTGACGCTTTGAAAAACTATAGAGCAGCCCTGGCTGGTGTGGCTCAGTGGATTGAGTGTGGGCTGCGAACCAAAGCATCTCCAGTTCAATTCCCAGTCAGGGCACATGCCTGGGTTGCGGGCAAGCTCCCCAGTGAGGGCCACATGAGAGGCAACCACACATTCATGTTCCTTTCCTTCTCTTTCTTCCTCCCTTCTCCTCTGAAAAAATATATAAAATCTTTAACCCCACCCCAAAATCTACAGAGCACACCCAGCTTAGTTTGTTGGTCGAATTCCCTTAAAAATGACCAAAGTTGCAGGAAGAGAACATTAATGAGGGTTGCTTTGGCTGTGGGAAGACTTCTGCACAGGAAAGTCTTAGGCTCTTAATGCACACGTTGATCTATAAGACTGAGAGGCTGGATCATGCCATTGAGCTGCTCCGTGTTCCCTGGAAACTGTGACTGAGCGGTGTGAGCTGGGTGCTATCTCAAACATCCCCAGAACACCCCTGTATAACGTGAAGTGGGGGCAGTGACGTCTGGAACAACGCTCAGGGACAGGGACAGAATGAGGCACGAGGATCCAAAGGGATCGGGTCACACACCACACGAAGACAAGTCAAATGAACAATAAGCACTCTCTGGCTGCAAGCTTATGCCAATAGTAACTCTAGCTGCAACCAGGTAAAAATTCAAGAACATTTCCTTAATGGGCTCTTTAGCTAGTTCAAGATCATTTGTACTTTCCTCTCCACTGCTGCTGTCTTACTGTGGTTTCACTACTATGGACTACAGATAATTGCAAACCACCAGCTAGGCACCAGACAGTTCCTAACGGGAACTCCTGTGGACGACTTGTAGGGGCAGCCCCGAAAGTGTGTCCCATGCTTACAACACGTGTCAGGCACTTTACCAAGAAGCGGGAAAAATGGGGTTCAGACGCACAAACCAACATTCTTTCTCTAAACAAGTGCAACTTAGCTGGTGGACCAGATCCAAGCAGAATACGATTTGACAGTCAAACGTAAATAAATGCAAATAAGGGTTTAATTTAGGTCAGGAGAAAGTTCAAATCACCAAATGAAGTTATGTTTTTCCTACTTCATCCGTGACCCTTCTCATCTCCCTAAATAAGACTTAACTGTGTAAGAACAGTCTTATTTATCTGGCCGGATGCGTCACACTTACTGGGGGTAGAAAGAATCCAAGTACACAGACTGCTGAGGCGGCTGGGTTGTTTCTCCTCAAGATGGCACATCCCACCAAAAGGATTTATGAAAGGACAACGCAGGGTAATGTGACACCACTAGGTTTAATCAGACAGTCTGGGCGTGCCACTTGTTAGGTGGGTAAGGGACTGTAACGTGGGGATAATAATACTCCCTACTTAACAAAGTCACTGTGAAGAATAAAGGAGGTAACATCTATAATCTACCTATTCTGTGCTTGTGGGTACATTAAGAAGTATACATCTTTTGCCTTATTCTAGATTAGGTACCAGATACCGTCCATCCACCTATTAGTACTGTATCACACTTCCTTTTATTGTGTCACAAGAAGCCACCACCAAGAAGTCTGCTAAAGAAAACAGTAAAACTCATCCTTACTGCAGACTTGTAAGCCTTCTCCTCTGCATCTGGTTTAAGGGGTGGAATGGCTGGTCACTGACACCACATGATGTCAAGAGACAACAATGTCAAGAGACAGAATGACAATCAATTCTATGATATCAAACCAAAAGCATTCTTTCAACCACTCAAAGCTGACATCAACTTGAACTGTCCCAAATGCAAATGTCACTATAATCACCCAAGCGCTCCTTAATGCTAGGAAAAAGAATTACTGAGTGGCCACTACACACCATGCACTGTGCTGGGACTTACAAAATGTAGGGCGTTGTTTCTGAATAAAAATAGAGAGGCAGCAAAGGAATAGACAGAGGCCTCTCCAAATTGCTGGTGTTGACAAAGATTTGCTTCTCTTGCCTTTTTACCTTCGATGGAAAATAACTGCCTTTTATTGGACCACACCCACTTTGGCTCACGGAATTTGAAATTATAACCTAGGTGACCAGCTGAACATGGCAATCTCCACAGACCATAGGAATTTGCCGTGGACAGCTGAGTGTTTCTAAATAAAAGAAAGGTCAGGCTCGAAGCTCTGGGCACACTCACGTCCTTCTCCTGGATGGTGCACTCCTTACAATAATAGGCATCGGAGACTCCGGGGCCTCCGCAGATCACACAGCGCCCCTGGTAGGAGCCGTAGTTACACTCGTCGCATATGCGCACCAGGGTGCAGGGGCGCACATAGGAGTCACAGATCACACACTTGCCATCGCCTGTGAGGGAGAGAGAACGGAGTTATGCCCACTTGCAAGTACCTCGTGTCCTCTGCCCTCCTCTTGTACGGGGGGGAAAAACACTAGTCTCCATCTGAGAGTGACTTTTGAGTCTTCTACTTTGCCATTGCAAAACTTGGTTTACTCAGGGTCCATCTCAATCCCCACCACACACAGGAACAAGTCCATCAACTAACAAGAGCTTAGCACAGCCCCTGGTAGATGGCATCCGTATAATTACAGGCAAAAACTGCGCGTGCTGGAGACGGGGTCATGCTACTTTCTGTCCAAAGCTACAGATTTTTCTCAAAACCTAAACATAGTGTCTAAGATGGGTACGTTGGAGTAGGGGGGTGAAGGGGGCCTTTGGTGGCAGTCTGGCATTCAGTGTTCACGTGCGTCCAGGCACATTTACTTAAAGCTCACTTTGTGATCCCCAGGAAATGCCCGTTTGCTGTCTGCACAGAAACGGAGCACAAGGGTGGGGTGTTCGGGAGGGCGCGTTCCACTCACATTTTTCACACAGTCTTCCGATGGCTGCAAGATCAAAGATGGTAGAGTACTGTTAGAATTAAGAGTTTGACGAAGAGGAGAGAAACATCCCCGAGCTTGGAGTGGGGACAGAAGCAGGGTCTTCAGTGAGCGATTTAACCCATTTTATCCTTATGAACTTTCCAAACCCACGGCTTCCCGAAGTCCATCACAGGTCCTGGGCAATCTGAGTTTCTCTGGACCCCACCCCTGCCACCCACCTTCGGCCCCCAGCACGCGCGCTCCGCCCTCTCCTTATTGAAGGCCGCAAACCTGCGCGCTCCGACGCCACCCGCCGTAAGGCGGGAAGCGCGGCACCTTCGGGGCCAGACGCTAGGAAGAGACGGGAATCTCCGATTCCCCAACTCCCAATACCAACCCCACCTAGAGAGCCGCGGACATGAAAGCTGTCTCACCAACACCAGCCTGTTTGCGGCAGAAGATCAAGTCCGGGTGATGTTTGGCCATAGCTCGCACTCAAGCAGGTCACCGGAAGCTCCCGGAACTTCCGGTCGACCTTTAACCTCCATTGTTCCTGCCTCCTGGTCGCCGTCATTGGTCCCGCAGGCTTCCCTCGGCGGTCACAGTGTTTGCACCGAGTCTCGCTCGCTCTCGCGGGATCAAAATTTTCGCTTTCCAGAGACCAGTTTCCGTCGTAGCTGAGGAGACAGGTCCCTGAGTTAATAAAAAAATGCCTTTCTCCGATTAGGGTGGAAGAGATAAACTGAAGTACAAATACAAAGTGTGCGCTTTGATAAGTCATCTTGGAGAAGGTATTTATTTCCACAAACGTTTTTACGCAGCGTTCTCCTCTCCCGTATTGGTTGCTCACACAGGAGCTCCGCCCACTGCGCCCTTTGGCCCCGGAGCCTGGTGGAAGTGCCGCCCTCGCCGTGACGCCCTTCGGCAGGCCACGCCCCCTCCCCTAAGGTTTTAAGTACGCCGCGTGGGACGTCATCTTTCACGCGACCTCATCTTTGTCAGTGCACAAAATGGCGCCTTACAGCCTCCTGGTGACCCGGCTGCAGGTGAGCGAACTCAGGGCCCGCTGGGTTCATGGGGGCGGGGTCCCTCCCAGTCCGCCTGCGGCTGTGGGCGAGGCGAGGCAGGCCCGACCTGCGGTGACTTTTTGTGTACCTGTCTCGGCCGCGGGCCCAGCGTCCTGCCCGGTCCTCCAGCGCCCGAGGTCAACGCGTCCCCGCTCTGTCAGCTCTCCCAGCACAGTCTCCGCCCCGAGGGAAGTGTGGGTCTAAGCAGTGACGGCCGAGTGAAGAATGCAGACACTTTTTTCTCCTTTTTGAGGACCGATTCTGCTTCCCTGTAGGGTTTCTTTCTGTTCCTCAAGGTGAGGACAAGGTGACCGGGGGGGTACGGTCGATGCTGAGCCCGCTAGGCTCAGAGCCTGAAGGTTCACCTCTAAGAAGCGGAGACTTGCTAGCCAGGTGCATCTACGGTTGCCAGGCCTGGAGCCTGGAGAAGAAACTAGTGCCCTGTCCCATGCTTTGAGGATCCTGCAGAACACGTATCCAAGAATGAAAGGGGGTCTTCCGGCCCTAGATGTAGTAAATCGTGATAACAGTAACCTCCCACCTTTGCGCAAGGTTGAGAGACTGTTTTAGGTCCTTGTCATATTGTGAGTCATGTAAATATCTGGTGAGATGATTATTCTCGTTTGATAAGGAATGCCACTCCCAGAAAGTGGGTGAAAGTTACTGCTGTCATCGAAGTGGCCTGAGCATCTTGTTCTGTAGCCCCTCTGCTCTACTTGGTCATGTCAACCTGTCCTCACAAAACTTTCCCAACCAGAGCGTGCTTTCTGAGCCAACATTTGTATCTGGGAGCATACCAGAGTATTTGGAGCTCACGATTAGTTGCTTTTCAAATACAAGATGGAAGGGTAGAGACTCCAGTGTGACCTTGACCCTAGGAAAGCATCTAAGAAAACTGACTGATTGCCAGATGGGTTTTCACTCCTAACATGACAGCCCCAGAAAGGTGCTATACTCAAAGGTTCGGCGTCAAGTATGTGTCTTGGTAATAAAAATAAAGCAATTATTTCTGTGTTCTCTGACAGTCTTTTAACTTTGTGACTCTACTTTGAATCAAGTGGCACAGCTTTGATTTAAAAAAAAATTGTTACATGCTGTACTTTCAGGAAGCATTGTTACTGGAAGTTTGTGGGTTTGTTTGTTTTTTAATCACTTTGATTAAATTAAACCATGTGGTTAAAGTGAAATCACTTATTGTAAAATACTTTTGATCTCTCAATTCTGGGCAAAGACAAAGGATTTTCGCCAATTCCCTTTTCGGATCTTTTGAATCTCCAGGTTTACGACGTGGAAATACTGTAGTTGTTTCTTTTTGATCTGCTGTCCCATGCTGTAGTGACGCCAGGGAGGATTATTTAAGATAAATGATTACAGATTTACTGAGCTTGGAAGAGAGGACTCATATCACAGTATTTTTGAACTGCAAAAGGATCTTAGAAAGCATGGGTGTTACACCAGTCTAGAAGGAGACCTGGGCTATAGTTCATATTCTACCCTGACTCTCTGACCTTGAATTAGTTACTTCTGTATCTTAGTTTCTTCATCTGTCGGTTGGGGATCACCTTCATTGACAAATGTTTATTGAACACTTGGTGACTGGCTTCCATTCAGAATTTTATGATTGTTATAATGTTATGAGGAAGTAAAATATACTTCTTTATGACCATCATGGAGTACACCTTCCTCTTTATTTATTTTTAGAGAGGGGAAGGGAGGGAGGGAGGGAGGGAGAGAAACATCAATGTTGTGGTTGCCTTTTTCGGGCCCCCCACCAGGGATCTGGCCTGTAACCCAGGCATATGCCTTCACTGGGAATTGAACCAGTGATTCTTTGGTTTGCAGGCCATCACTCAGTCCACTGAGCCATACCAGTCAGGACCCAGCTTCCTCTTTTACAGACAGACAATCCTATACTTTGAAAGCCTGGGTGAGTTTCAGGAAGAGTCAGGATTAAAATTCAGATCTTTTTGTTGTTGTTGTTGAGATGAATGAGCAACGTTGTACCTCACTGCCTCCCAGTAGCCAGGCTGTGTTAAGTAATGGCCAAGTGGCCAGCTAACACTGTCCTCTGAAAACCTTGTAAATTTACCTTGTTTATATTTAGCCTCATTTGAGATGTGATGGTACTCCCTTGGTTGTCATGTCTGCAGAACCCTGTCTACGCATTAAATTCGTTCCTACCTCATTCACCGTCTATTTGCCGAGCACCCATGACTTACTCTGGTGAGCAATGATAAGCAAAGCAGACAATTCCTGTTCTCATGGAGTTTCCACTCTATTCTAACGTATTCTACTCCAGGGAGCCTTGGAGATCTCTCTCAGCCAAAATATTTTTCTTCTGCCCTTGGCTGGACCAAAGGTGAAGGTAGATGATAGAATGATGACAGTTACTGCTACCGCTAAGAGTTGCTAACATTTACCTGTGTACCAGTAATCTCACATGACCCTATGGGATAGGGCAAACCTATTAGCCCTGTTTTATAGATGAAGAAGTAGGAATAGAGCAAAAACACAGTGTAATGGTAAAGAGCATGGATTCTTGCTTCGCACTACCTTATTTGCTGACTAATGCTCACGAGCTGTGACTCTGGGCAGGTTGCTGCACTTCTCTCCCTGCTCCTTCACCTGTAAGATACAGATAACGATAAATAGTCCTTCAGACTTCTCTAGTAATCATATTATAGTTGCAGTGTATTTAGAACCTCCCTGCATATAGTAAGTGCTGTATACTTATTGAGTGAAATAAAATAAACTTGCCTAGGGCCTTATTGCTAGATATTATTTGAATCGGCACCTTTCTTATTTTTTTAAGGCTTTTTGCTTATTTATTTTTAAAAAGAGGTGAAGGGAAAGACAAAGAGATGGAGAGAAACATCAATGTGTGGTTGTCTCTCGCGTGCCCTGTACTGGGGACCTGGCCAGCAACCCAGGCATGTGCCCCAACTGGGAATCGAACCAGCAACCCTTTGGTTCACAGGCCAGTGCTCAGTCCATGGAGCCACACCAGCCAGGGCTGAATTGGCAGCTTTCTGTTCCAAACCCTGAGGTCCCAGCCCCTGTGCTTTGCTGCTTTCCTTTGGCATCATGATTCAGCCTGGCGCCCGAGGTACCATTAGTACCCCATTACCTGAGAACAGTGCTCTTTTAAAAAATTTTTTTAAATTATAATTTATTGTTTATGCTATTACAGTTATCCCGTTTCCCCCCTTTTCCCCCTTCTACCTCACCCTGCCCCAGCTCCCTCAGGCAGTCCCCCACAGGAGCCCATGTTCATGGGTCATGCATACATGACCTTTGGCTAATCCCTTCACCTTCTTTCATCCAGTCCCCGCCTCCCCCTGCCCTCGCACAGCTGTCAGTCTAGAACAGTGCTTCTGAGGTTGACAGTGTTCTATCATTTGACAGCGCCTGCTACCAGGTAGTAAGACTAAATTAGAAACAGCGAAGAAAATGGAGGGGAAATTTTTGAAAAGTCACACTTACTTTCTGGTCTCTATTATTTATTATTTTTGAAAAGGGCTACGGGTGGTATATAAAAGGAGTCAGGTATTTGCAAATACATTTCTTAGGTCTTTGGTTTTGCCGTGAGGTACTGGGGTGCTGAGTTTTCATCGTGTGACTTTCAGGTGCATGTACTTAACGTAACCTCAGATGTAAATCTGGGATGGCAGTTAACTACAGGGAAGCCTGACTTTGGGCAGAAGTGAAGTTAAAAGTGCCTCAAAAAATCTTGTTTTAAACTGTGAAACAGTTCATTCTAGTTGCATGTTCACTGTGATACTTTCTCAGGTGTCCTGTAGTCAACTTGATTTGAATTGAGTGAACACATGAGTGAATGACTCAATGGATGAGCAAACAAGCTTCCAGTCTCAAATTTGGGAGAGGGAGTCAAAGCAGTGTCTTGAAGACCAGGGGAGCACACTGCTGCCTTTTGGAGCAGCTGTTCGCAGATGTTTTATGAACGCTCACTCCGCACCCAGTGCTGTTCTAGACACTGCGAGCTCCACAGGGAACAGGCATCGCGGAGCTTATATTGCAGTCCTGGGGAGACAGAAGATAAACAAGTAGACAAATGGAAAAATTGTAGCTACTAAGTGCTAAAAGCAAGATAAAATAGGATAGTGTGGTAGAGTAGAGGTGGGGCTATGGCCTGGCTTTAACCGGGGTGCTTGGGGTAGGCCCCTCAGAAGAGGTGAGATGTGAACTGATACTTCAGTGGTAAGAAGGTAGCCCTTCGGTGCTGGCTGGCGCGGCTCTGTGGATTGTGCTCTGGCCTGCGAACTGAAAGGCTGCCCTTTTGATTCATAGTCAGGGCACGTGCCTGGCTCGCAGGCCAGGTCCCCAGTTGGGGGTGTGCGAGAGGCAACTGATGATGTACCTCTCACACACGGATGTTTCTTTCCCTGTCTTTCTCCCCCGCTTATCCTCTTTCTGAAATCAATAAATAAAATCTTAAAAAAAAAAGGTAGCCCTTCAGTATTTTGGGAGGGGAGACTTCAAGTACAAGGAGCAGCATGTACAAAGCACCCAAGATAGGTATGAGCTTAGTATGTTGGAGATAGGAAATAAGGCCAGTCTGGCTGGGGAGCTGAGAGGAGAGGCCAGCCTGAGCAAGAGGTAGAAGAACCCAGGGTCATGCATGCTGTGATAAGGATTTTAGATTTTACTCCAAATGTAGTGAAGATTTTAAGCTGTGGAGCGACAGGATCTGATTTATGGTTGAGAAAAACCACAGAAGGGATAAAAGAGGAAGCGGGGACATTGGTGGGGCTAATGGGATTGATCACAGAGGGTTGGAGGTATCTAGGGTTAGGGTGCTGGTAATGGAGGTACTTTGGAGGCACCTGGGTTGGATGTGGAATGTGAAGGGTAGGGTGTAAGTAAGGATGACTTCCAGATTTGGCGCTTGAGCAGTTGAGGGTTGAGTCGACTTGAATTCAGTTGTCGTGTGTTTGCACAGTACTTGTAGAACCGGGGTGTGGGCCGAAGCTTGTTGATAAATTCTCGATCTTTTTTCATCAGCTCTCAGCAGATCGCCTATATTTCACAGGTAAGGAAGCTGGATGGGGTCAAGTGCCTTGCCCTAGGGTCCCTCACTTGAGTATGAGCGTCATGCGTGACGTGAGCCTTGTTCTGTCTCAGGCCTCATTCTGGTGCTTGGCGTCTCCCAGAGGGCCATCTGGGTACTGTTTAAAATCAGTGTTGATGCTCGAGCGGTCTGTCTCTATTGGCTCCAGCTTTCTTTGACCCACCTGGTTCGGAAGGTGGTGGTGGGCCCTGGGCCTCTCAGCCTAAGGGGAGGGGGCTGTGTGGGGGCTGTTGGCAGTCTTTAAAAAGCAGCACGTGGAATATCAGGAACCTGAGGGACAGTTCCTCTACCCACAGACTTACCGTGTGGCTTCACACACAGTCTCAGTCCTGTGGCCTTCAGGTTACACATCTGCAAAATGGGACAGTTAATAGCTACTTTCCCATTAAGAGGGGGCCTGAAACCCTAATAATACTTAAAAAGTTCTTTAAGCTCTAATGCACTCTAAAAATTTGTGACTAGTTTCTGGTGTCACTTTAGGAATAGGCCATTTCTAACATTGAGAATAAGGACAGACTTCTTCCTCAGATTGTTCCAGAATGAACCTGTTGAAACTCTTTTATTGGGGGGGGAGGGGTCCTAAAAGGATGGAGAATGGTTTTCTTGTGTTTATTCCACAAAGGTTGGGCCAAAGAAAAGGGCACCGACTTGGAGCCAGGACTGGAATGTCACCTTTGCTGTGTGGTCCTGGGCAAAATAGTTAATATTCTAGGCAGGGATGTCCAGCCTGCAGCTCAGGACGGCTGTGAATGTGGCCCAACACAAAATCATCAATTTCCTTAAAGCCTTTCCTTTGCTCATCCGTTTTCATTAGTGTTTGCATATTGAATGTGTGGCCCAAGACAGCTCTTCTTCTTCCACTGTGGCCCAGAGACTCCAAAAGTTTGGACACCCCTGTGAGAGCCTCAGTTCCGTAACCTGCAAAATGGGCCCAGTGTCTTCTGCCATAGATGGTAGTTGTGAGTGTGAAGTGGGACCGCGTGTGCACAGTGCTTGAGGCAAGTCTGACACAGGGTGTGGGCACCAGGGGAACGTCAGTCTCTGTCCCTAGCCCCGGAGAGGGCCTGCTGCCTCCACGGCTGCAGCATGTACCTGCAGCTCGTATGTTTAAAGCGGACTGGCTCCAGGGAAATTGCCCGCTCCTTCTGTGGTCTCCATGGAGACTGGGTATGTAGTAATTGTTCAGGAAGACCTCTTGGGCGATACTCTAAGAGAGTTCGGAGAGGAGGTAGAAATAAATCCACTGGTTTCTTTTCTTTGTTTATTTTGTAAAAGATTTTTTAAAATTTATTTTTAGAGAGGGTAATGGAGGAGAAAGAGCGGGAGAGAAACATCACTGTGTAGTTGCCTTTCATGCCCTCGGCCCGCAACCCATGAATATGCCCTAGACTGGGAATCAAACCAGTGAGCCTTTGGTTTGCAGGCTGGCGCTTAATCCACTGAGGCACACCAGCCAGGGCTTTTTATTTTTATTTTCAAAAAAATCCTGGATTGGCACTGCTTGGTAAATTTACTGAAGGGAAAGATTATTTTTCTACATAGCTTTATAAGTAAACATTTAAACCCTCACAATTTAAACAAATTAAAATTATGAGGAGTCCCTTCCTAAAACTACATCATCATAAAGTTCCTGTATTTTATTCTCTTAAGTTGAAGGGCAACATTGAGAAAATGAGCTCTAGAATTACATTTACAGAGTTTCCATCATTAAATACTACATTCCGCCCGGACCAGTGTGGCTCACTTGGCTGGGTGCCATCCAGCAAAGCAAAAGGCCTCCAGTTCATTCCCAGGTCGGGGCGCGTACCTGGGTTGCAGGTTTGGTCCCTGGTCAGGGTGTGTATGAAAGGCAACGGATCGATGTTTCGGTTTCACATGGATGTTTCTCTTCCTGTCTCTCTCCCTCCCTTCCCCTCTCTCTAAAAATAAATAAATAAAACCTTTAGATTTTAGATTCCTTGGGGATTTGAGGCCCAGTAGGAGTATTCCGCTTTCACACTACGGAACTTGAGACAGTTTCTGATTGGGAGCTTCAGTTCCTGGCCAGTCCTGGGAGGTGCCCAGGGGGTCTCAAGAATTCCTGTAACCCCTGCCCACCAATTCACCTGGGCTCCTTCGCCTTCTGCTGGGTAGTTGTGTTGTTACTGTTTTTTTTATTGTTTACTGAGCGAGCTACAGAGCTGGTTGAAGACGAGGACTGTGCCTGTGGAAATCATATGTGCTGGCGAGGGAGAAGTCACTTCATAACTGCAGTACACTGGGCTGAAGCAAGGGGAGGGGCCACGTGCTGGGTGGGCTGACCCCACGCTGCCCCGTCCTGGACCTCGGACGCTGCAGGGGCACGTTCAGTCAGGCTGCTGCGCCAGTCACAGAACCCGGTCTTGTTTTGTGAATACTGCCTGCCTGTCCCTCGCAACCACTCTGGGAAGTAGGTATCATTAGCCTGCTTTCAAGATGATGGGACTGAGACCCAGAGAGGTTCAATAGCTGTCTGAGGTCGCAGCTAGCCTGTAACCCCCAGATAGTGAATGCAGATCTGTTTGGCTGCAGAATGCAGGCTTTCTACTGCTCAACCAGACTGCCTTCCCAGAGTCCTCTCCTGGGGGTAGGGAGAAGAAACTAGACGTCTGTTGAGTAGGCCAACAGAGGGGACACAGTTCGGTTGGCTCCATGCCCTATCTGGATGTGTGTCTATTGGGGGCATGAGTGCCTCCTGCTCAGAATACCTGCATAGCTTGAGGGAGAGAGGCTGTGCTGTGCGGCAGCCTCACAGGCCGAGCTCGAGAGTGCCCGCGAGTGCGTCACGGTGCGGAGCTGCTGCCCGGAGGCCAGAGCAGGGCTGGGGATCTGCATGCAGTTCACAGTGTGCCTGGAGTCCCTGCTGCTGACGCCAGCAGCAGAGGAGAACTAGACAGATGAGTGAATCTATCAACCGATTCCTTAAAAGGAACCCCGTACTGCCTTGGAGCCCGTTAGAGGCTGAGACTTGGAGAGACACCGCTCCCTGTTCCCTTTCCAAGCTTCTGAAAAGGGCTGCATCGCTTTTGTGCCTGCCAATTGCATAGCAACCTGACTAGCTGATTGCCTCCTGGCAGGACGGAATTGTGTAGGTTTGGGTTTTAGGAGAGGTGCCAGGCTTCGCCTACCACGGGGGGCAGAAATTCGTTGGAAGCAGCGGAGGTGTGGGAAGATGCTTCTTTCTAGGAGGATGTTGACTGACATGCATTCCTGTGTTGTCCACCTAGGCAGCTCCCACCCAAGGCTTCCCTGCGGGGAGGAGCTAGGCAGCGAGTTGCTCTGAGCTGTGGGCCTGAAGGGTCTGGTCAAAGGAACCAGGGTCTTACCCCACCCAAGACCTTGAAGGCATCTTGCTGGTAAAATGGGCTGCCTCATAAGGTGCTGTATTCCCCCTACTGGAAAGGGCCCCCGTAGGTTGGATGACTCTATGGTAGGCATTCGAGGACAGAAAGAGTGGATAAATGAGATCTTTTCAGTCCCACTTCCATTCTGAGATGTGCTGTCCTGGTGCCTGTCACCTGCTCTGGGGCTCCTGGTGTCTGTGGGTGGTTGGGAAGTGCGTGGAAGGCGCAGTGGGAGACAGCAGCCCGCAGTTCTTCCCCAGTACACAGGCGAGCGGTGTCTTAGTGGCAGCATCTCATTCCCCTGGGAAAACTGAATAAAAACAGCTTACATTTATTGACTGCCCGCCAGGAACTCCGCTATCAAGCTTTGTGCCTTTCATATATTTTTTCCTTAAAGAATGCAATATAGTCACAAAACTCTCGTACCTTCTCTCCATTGCAGTCCCTAGGGGCAGCCACTGATAGGAATGTTGTGTGTGTCATTCCATAGTGTTTTCTCTGCACTTCAAGCAGCACATTCTTTGTGCTTCATACAGCCTCTGCTCTCTTATCTCCACAGAAGAGGAGACAGGGGCTGGGTGGGGTAAAGGGAACTGTCCCGGGCCCCACGGCTTGGGGAGCTGAGACTCTGAGCCAGGTCCATCCAGCTCTCGAGTGGATGCCCTTTCTGTGACTCGGCCCTGGGGTTGGGGTGTTTCTAAATGGCACGGGACAGGCCAGGTGTGGCTGGTGACGTGCCTGTCCCTTGCTGAAGCAGGGGCCTCCAGAGAGCAGGCCTCCTTCCGGAGCCCAGCTCAGCCGGACAGCTCACTTGCTCTGAGTGTCAGCGCCCATGACAGCCCCCCGAGGCAGTGCTGGCAGGTCCCATGCCTCACAGGGTGGACAGGTGGTCAGACGGGCCCCGTCCCCCTGGCCTTCTCCCTGAGAAGGTGTCCCTTTGGTTTGGGCTGTTCTCTGGACACAAGTGATCCCAAGGGGAGTCACCTCTTCTCTGGGAAGGGAGAGCAGCAGGTCTGACCGTGGCCAAGCGGGGAGGCCCGAGTTGTGAGAGGGCGTACACGGGACGCGCTGTGGGGTGGGCCACTTTCCCACGCACTGGGTTCTGGACGGGCGCTGCCGGCTCAGCACAGCCTCGGCCGGGGGAGGGGAGACTCCCGGCTTGAATTTGAAAGCGTGGCGAAGAGACTTGCATTCAGCTGACCGCTCCGCCTTTGCTTGTTTTCTCACCAGGGGTTTGTTGAGCAACTACTATGTGTCAGACTTCGGCCTAGACCGCGTCTCCAGAGGTGACTAGTATAGACAAGCTTCTTGTCCTCGTGGAGCTTAGGTTCTGGTGGACTTTGCTTTCCCTCTGAGTCACCGTTTTGTCATCTAAACGAGGACCACGACCTGTAATAGTCCCACTAGGCACAGTTGTTGGGGGGGTGACATTAGGCGACCTTTGTGCTCCTGCCTGGCATAGTTTCACTTTGTTTCTTTCCCCTTTTTCCCATGTGTGCATTTTCATTTCATTTCTGGTCTGGCTCCCTAGTAGGGTCTGCTCTGAGTATGTTCCTTCCTTCAGAGTTGGTCCCGTGTCAGTAAATGCCGGATCAGCAGAGCCTTCATTAACCCTTGGGGACCCTGGAGATCTGTAACCCATCTAGCAAGGGAGGGGACATTAACAGACCAAGGAGCCGCACTCCACTGGAGGCACTCTGCGAGCCCCTGTGGAGGACTGAGCCCCGCCCCCCAGCAGAGGCTGGGAAACACTGTCTGGAGCACAGTGGGAAGGGCATGGGCGCAGCAGGTTACCAGCTGTGTGATCTTGGGCAGGCCACTTCCTGTCTCTGAGCCCCTGTGTCTTCAGGGCAGGCAGGGAGGCCGAGTTCTGTGCAGTGTTACCGGCACGGAGCAGTGTAGCAACTAACTGCTATTTATTCCAAAGTGTATCTCAGTGCATCGGGCTACTGGTCACCCTGATGTGAGACCTGCCCAAGTGTAAAATTTGGAAGCTGTTTTAAAGCAGAGGAGGTGCTGCAGGCACGCCCAGCGTGGAGCAGACGCGAGTATGGTTTCCAGCGCTGTCTGAAGGGCTGCAGCGTGGGGGAGCGGTTAGCTCACTTGGTCTGGTTCCGAAGCGCGGGTCTGGGAAGTGAGGCCTCGCCCGTGTCAGGCACTGGGCCGGCGGCTTTCATGCAAGGGCTCTTCCCCGATCCTTGCTGCAGCCTGGGAAGGTGTTAACCACACTTGCAGAGCAGAAGCGCAGCGTCCAGAGGCTTAACTGAAGCCACACGAGGTTACAGAGCTGCTTGGAGCGGAGCTGGGCCCAGATCTTCAACGCCAGAGTCTGTCCTCTGATGTCATGGAGGCGTGTTTCAGTTTGACGTAAGAGGCATTTGTTGTTGTGAGGTATTGGAACTGTCCAGTAGTGGAATAGGCTTCCTGGAAGAAAACGAGCTTCTCAGCCTAGCCTAGTTGAATGGGGCTTCTGGAGTTTGCCAAAGAGAGGTTTTCCGACCTTGAAGCCACCCTCGTCCCCTGTGTCCCTCGAGAGAGTGACGGGTGAGTTCTTAGTCAGAGGCTCTCTTCTCCGTAAGGGCTTGGTGTTTATCCACGAGAACTCCACAGGCCTGGGATTCGGGGTCCCAGTACGGGAAGTGCTCCCCACTTCCTGACTGTGACCTCTGGGTTGCATGGCCTCGTGGGCAAACCTGGGAATGTCTCTGGGCCCTCGGGGCAGGCATGTTTTACTTTTTGACTTAGGGAATAAAAACAAAACCCCAGTAAGTGATTTTCTTAAAAACACGCCCAAGTCATCATTCTGTTTTTGTTTTGTTTTGTTTTGTTTTGTTTTGTGGAGTTACTGGGGGATGAACCTGGGACCTCGTCTTTTTTAAATAATAATAATCTGGACTACTCATACCCCAACCACAGTGGTCAGCATATTATTATGAGACTCAGTAATATCTACTTTTAAGGTAAAAATAATTTCTTACCTTTTTAAAAAAGTATTTTTTAAAACATTTTATTTACTTCAGAGAGAGGGGAAGGGAGGGAGAAAGAGAGAAAGAAACATCAGTGTATGAGAGAAACATTGACTCGTTGCCTACTGGGAATCTGGCCCACAACCCAGGCATGTGCCCTGACTGAGAATCAAACCTGCGACCCTTCAGTTTGCAGGCTGGTGCTCAATCCACTGAGCCACACCAGCCAGGGCTTTTTTTACTCTTTTTAATTGAATTTTGGGGTGATGTTAGTTAATAAAATTATGTAGGTTTCAGACGTACAGTTCTCTGACATGTCATCTCACACCAAGTCTCCTCCCATCACCGTTTATCCCCTCCCCCCTCCTCTACCTCCCCTGCCGCCTTCCCCTCTGGTCATCACCACACTGTTGTCCGTGTCCGTGAGTTTTTCCCTTAACCCCTTTGCCTTTTTCATTACCCTTTTTCTTGTTTATAAAGGTACCTATTGCAGGCAGCTTGGAAAATACAGAGGTATAGAGAATATCATAAAAATTACCTATAATTAATTTGTAATATCCCACCTCACCCTGAAATAACTACTGTTAACATTTTTGGTAAGTTTCCTTCCAAGGTTTTTAAATTTTACAATTCAAATTAACATGTGCAATAAGTAATGCGTGTATTTATACAGGTAGCAATGAGAACATTCTTACAAATGTTTGAACGCTACCGATGAAGCTACAGTCCTCCTTTTCTGCCCGCCTGCACTTGACCTGCCTCCTCCCCGGGCGTGGCAGCACATCCTTCGGGCTGCGTCCTCCTTGGTGTGTCTCTATGCCCGTGCATGTGCACACAGGAGTCCAGAGTCCTAGAGCACCGTGTTGTACATTTTGTACCTTTTACCTGCAACGTAATGAATCTTGGGGAGTTGCCCTGACGTGTTGTACAGTGTTCCACAGAATGGATGAAACGTAACTTTTTTCAAAGGATTTTATTTACTTATTTTTAGAGAGGGAAGGGAGGGAGAAAGAGGGAGAAACATCAATGTGCGGTTGCTGGGGGCCGTGGCCGGCAACCCAGGCATGTGCCCTGACTGGGAATCGAACCTGCGACACTTTGGTTCGCAGCCCGCGCTCAATCCACTGAGCTACGCCAGCCAGGAGAAACGTAACTTTTTAAAAAATAAATGGACATTCATGTAGCTTCTAATTTTTAAAATATTTCACGGAGTGGTGCAGTGAGCGGTCTCGTGGCTGCCTTTGCGTGTGCGGGAGTGGCAGGGACAGCGGTGGAGAGGCGGAGTTACTGGGCCACGCTGCGTGCAGTCGCCGTTCGGCTTCAGTGGCTACCTCAGTTCCCACTGGGCAGACCTCCCTGGTGTTCTCTGGTGCCGAAATCCTAGGTTACTGTTTCCCCCAAACCCTTGCCCATATTTTATGTTGTAAGTCCTTACAAGTTTTGCCAGTTGCTTTTTCCATAATGGGGGGTAAATAGTCATGTTTTTTAGAAAACGTTGCCTTCATTCTTTTGCTTTTTAACAATCCAAAGTAGATTGTAAATTGTAGAAAATAGCGTGGGAGGGGCATAGAAAGAAGTTTATATTTCTCTGAATTTTTTTTCTGGTTCTAAAATTAGTGTACGTACAGTATTCAAGGTTCAAAATTACGTAAAAATAAAAAGTTAAAAGTTCTCCATAATTTCACCCTCTAGGGATAGTCACTCTTGTCCATTCCTTTTTTTATTTGATTTCTCTTTTAGTTGACATTCAGTATTATTTTATGTTTGTTTCCGGTGACAGCATAGTGTTTAGACTCATTTGATTCCTTTGATTCAGTCGTGTCCCGATCAGGACCTAGTGTTGTCAGGAGTCACCCGCGGGCCCGGGGTCCAGGCTGGGTGAGCGCTGGCGTTGCTGTTCTCGGCCGTGCGATCCTGGGCGAGTCAGTGCCCTTCTCCGGTTTCCTCGCGTGCTGAGTCACACACAGCGGGGCTGTCCGTCCGTGGAAAGGGTTACAACTTGGCACTCGATGGAAAGTATTATGTTACTAATAATGACTATTATTATGGTTGTCTTTGCTTAGAAACCTCAGCCATCATAACTGTTCCATGTGGGTACCGTGGGTATTGTGGGTACCGTGGCACCAGGGGCTGTGGGAGGGACAGATCCATTGTGGAACCGGTACTGGGTGCCCTTCTTGGAGTTACCCCGTACCTGGCGTCGAGCCAGGGAGGCTGGTGGAGGAGCGGTGGCGGTAGGCAACCCTTGGGTGGGCCTTGGGGAGTTATAAAATGTGTGTTTTATGTATTTTCTAAATATTTTCCATGAAATATGTCCCACTTTTTAAAGTGGGAGGAAAAACCCCAGTAAATGACAATTTAAAAAAAAACCCTGCTTGTAGCATTTTATATAATGATGCTGTTCTTGGGGCCCATTCATGTCATTTCTTGCCTGATGTAATGCTGTAGGTGTCACGCCGTTTGTCTAAATGAGGGAATGGGTTCAAAGGTGAAACCTGCGTGAGGTCACACAGCTGCTAAGTGGTAGCGCTGGACTTTGGAGCTAGGTCCACGTTCCCTTTACTGTGCTCTCTTGAGCCTCGTAAACCTCAGGTTGTTTGGGGTGGTGAATCACACCCCCCCTGGCCCTGCCTGGTTTCCAGTTGACCTTCCATTTCCTGCTTTGTCTTTTACCTCCTGCCATTGGGAGCGACCTTTTTAAACATACATACTGTCCTCTCTCAGTGCCTTGCAAACCCCTCTATGTCCCTCGCAGCCCTGCTCAGTGAAGCCCGTGTGTGGGGAGGGGGAGGGGGTTCCGGAGGAGACTTCATTGCTCCCGCTTCTGCACTCCTGCCCATTCTGTGTGCTTCCTTCTTCTTTTTTTAAGAGTTTATTTATTCAGTTTTAGAGAGGGGGGAAGGGAAGGAGAGATAGGGAGAGAAACAGCAATGTGTGGTTGCCTGTCACATGCCCCCTGCTGGGGACCTGGCCTGCAACCCAGGCACGTGCCCTGACTGGGAATCGAATTGTGACCCTTTGGTTCGCAGGCCTGTGCTCAGTCCACTGAGCTACCCCAGCCAGGGCTGTGTGCTTCCTTCTTTGCAAGGGTCACAACGTGTTGCATTTCATTTATGTGCTTGTCTTGGCCAGACTAATGTATACAAGTGTAGGGGCCGTCTTACTCTTCTTGGTATCTGTGTCATATTGCTTGGTACAGAAAAGGTGCTGAAGTGTCAAAATACAAATGTGCTTACAGGAAAGAGGTTACAAGAGGAGTCGCCATTAGCCTATTTTGCCTCTGCCCCTCTCCAGTGCATTCTCTACATAGCAGCTGTGATTTTTTAAAAAATGCATATCTGACCTTGTCATGACCCCACTTAGCTGCAGTTGGCTTCCTGTTGCTTTGGGGATCGGGTTAAAAATTTAACATCTACCGTAAACCTCACACAGGACAAGGTAAAGGCACAATGAGCCACTGAATGAGCCATATTCAGATAGTTCGTCACTTAGATACAGAGTGGGAAGAATAGGCCCAAGGAGCCAGCTGCCTGGGTCTGGGTCCCACACGCCAAAAGGGGTAACGCCAAAACCAAAGGAGCTGCTGCCCTCGCTGTGGCCCTAGCCTGAAGGGGCCGGGGCAGAAAGCTCTGAACCTCACCAGGTCCGGGGAGGGAGGGAGGAGAAACCGTCTCAAGGCAGCCACCAGAGGGAATGAGGAGGCACGTGGCAGGTGGTCCCCCACCTCGGTGCCCCGCCGAGGCTTGGAGAAGCTGTGGCTCCAGGCTGCTGGAGTGCTCTTCTCCTGCTACAAGGCCCGTGATGACACCTGGCTCTGTTTTCCCTCTTAGCTTTGTTTGTTTGTTTATTGAGGCCATTTCCCCTGCACTGGGTTCACTTTGCTCCAGCCAGGCTGGCTTTCTCTTTCTTCCTTCAGCTGTGAGTGCTTCCCTGCCATGGGGCCTTTGCACGCGCTCTCTGTTCTCTCTACGTGCCAGGTTCCCTGGGTGCCTAGTAATGTTCCAGCTCTCCGATTAAATACCACTTTCTTGGAGAAGCCCTTTCCCTGTTCTAGATTCGTTTGCCCAGCTTTATACTGTTGCAGCCGCATGCCTTTTCTTTCATAGCCCTTCTCGTACACGGTTGCTTGTATGTCCCTGGAGTGAGTGCTTGGTACCTGTTTTCTCCCCCAAACTGTAAGCTCAACAAAGGCAGGGGCTGTGACTGTCTCATTAATTCAGGCAGCACAGCGCAAAGTCTGGGGCTGGAGAAACATTTGTTCAGTGAATCAGTAACACCTTAGTTTGAATTAGGGAGGTAGTGCAGTGGGAAAAGCATTGACGTGAGAAATAATCAGCTTGAGTTGTGCCCCAAACCGCTATTGACTAGGCATGTGACCTTGGGCATTCATTTCTTCATCTGTCAAATGGAGAAAAAAGGTTTTGTGATCTTCGGTCACCTTGGGCTCATAATCCGTGACTGCAGATGAGTCATTTAATGAGCAGAGTTCTAGAGGTGCGGGTCCTAGGATTAGAATCCTGCTGCCTTCTTACCATCTGCCCCCGGGTGTCAGGTCGGCAGAGGTTCTAGCCCGTCTCCTGATCCCGCCCCCAGCCTGTCGTCCTGCTGTCTTCCCCGTTTCGGCTCACAGCACCTCCGGTCTTCCAGTTACTCTCAGAGATGTCCTCGCCTCTTCCCTCGTGCCCTTTGGCCAGTTTGTCAGCAAGTCCTATTGTTTAAAAGCATACCCCGACTCCAGCCCTTTCTCGCCACCTCCACCACCGGGACTCTGGTCTTAGTCACGGTCGTCTCTCCCTGGCCGCCGTGCTGGCCCCTGCCGGTCTCCCTGCTTCCTTCTGTTCTACCTACGGCAGCCAGGATGATTCTTGTAAGTAAGGCAGGACATGTAATTCCTGCTCAGAACTCTCCCTTAGCTTTTCGTCTCACTCAGAGTAAAGTCCAGAACCTTCGCTATATTCTACAAGGCCCCTTACAACTCCCTCTTCATCTTATCTCTTACCTCACCCTCCCTTGTTTATTCTGCTCTGGCCACAGTGGCTTCCTTGCTGCCCCCCCCACCCCCATATGTTTAAACAAACTGTTTAAAGACTTTTATGTATTTGTTTTTAGAAAGAGGAAGGCAGGGAGAAAAAGGGAGAGAAACATTGATGTGCTAGAGATACATGGATCGGTTGCCTTTTGCACGCCCCATACTGGGGACGTGGCCTGCAACCCAGGCATGTGCCTGGACTGGGAATTGAACCAGCAACCTGTTGGTTCACAGGCTGTGCTCAGTCCACTGAGACACACCAGCCAGGGCTAAAAATATTTTTAAGAGACCGTTTTAAGCATTTTCAAGTGTACAGTTCAGCACATCGATTCGAGTACATTCGCATTGTTGTGCAACCATCACCTCCATCCGTCTCCAGAACTTTTTTATCATCGCAAACTGAAACTCTGCCCATTAGATACTAACTCCCCACTTCCCTCCCCCAGCCCCTGGAGACCACCATTCCACTCTCTGTCTCTATGATCTTGATTACTCTAGGTACCTGATGTGACTGGAATCATATTTGTTCATTTTCTTATTTCTTTTCTTTTTAATTTTTATTGATTTTAGGGAGGGGGAGAGGAGGAAGGGGAGAGAGAGAGAGACATCGATTTGTTGTTCCACCTATCAATCATTGGTTGCTTCTTGTATGTGCCCTGACTGGGGTTCGAGCCTGCAACTTTGGTATTTTGGGATGACATTCCAACCAACTGAGCTACCCAGCAGGGCCGTGGCTGCCTTATTTCACTTAGCATGTCTTCGGGGTTTATCCATGTTATAGAAGGTGTCAGAATTTTTAGGCTTTAAAAACTTTTTTTAAGGCTGACTAATATTCCCTTGAATGTATGGACCACACTTTGTTCATCCATTCATCCATCCATCAGTGGGCACTCGGGCGGCTTCCAGCTGTCGGCTGTCGTGAGGAACGCGGCTGTCGGTGTGAGTGTACGAGCAGCTCCACCTGCTGCCCTTCGAGGGCTGCAGAGATGTCCTCGTGCCGCTCAGGGTGCTGCGCAGTTTGAAACTTACTGATTGGTTTGTTTCTGGACTTTTCCACTTAATGTTTTCAGACCATGGTTGACCTCTGGTCACTGAAACCACGGAAAGCGAAATCGGTTAAGGGGGAGTCTACTGTCCACACATTTTAGGTTTAATAGGTAGTGCCTAATTAGTTGTCTTTCAAAAATGTTGAACCTATTTGCAGTCTAACCAAAAGCATCTGAGACTGGCGAAGTATGGGTTTGTCTTGTTCACGGTTTGCTCTCACAAGGTTGGCCAGACCCCCTCTGTATTGAGCCCTGCTCCCTGAGAGAGATCTGGTCGATAAACGAGAAGCAGCATCCATCGGTCTGGTGGACTGGTGTTTCCGTGGCACCTCCTGTGGGTCGGACCTGGTGTTCGGGCACGGCGAATTCAGTTACTAACGAACAGACACAGTCCCCCCCCCACCCTCCCGCAGGAGTGTACAGGCTACTGCAGACGGCTCTCACAGGTGGGTGCCGGGGAGTAATACGTGAGAATATATAATGGGCTCTGATTGGGCTGGGCGTCCGAGGACGATTCTCTGAGGAAGGAAATTAATTTGGAACTTGAAGGATCAATGGGAATTATGTGGACAAAGGGCAGACGGAGAAGAGAGTGGGCAGTTAACTTACCAAAAGCGATAGCTCTGTCTACAGACCTTGGAAAGATGTGTATGTTGGTAAACGAGAGAGGCCAGTTGCAGAACAGCTTGCGGTTTCTCATCTGTGTGAAAAACACTCTGGAGGGGGCTGGGTGTGCGCTTCTAAATGCACAGGCTAACAATAGAGGCCGTGCCAAGTACTTCATGTGATCTCCCCTGCCATCACAGTCGCCCTGCGAGGAAATGAGTGTTTAGCGCACTGAATTGTCCCGATGACTCAGACAGTAAGTGGCCTGCCAGACTCGAGCCCGGGTCTCCCCGCTGGGGTAGGGGCGGGTGGCGGCTACAGCCGCAGTGCGGCACGTCCTTCTGCACACAGGCTACCGAAAGTCCTTCGATGTGCTCTTGGCGCGTTCTGCACCCCTGCCCACTGAGGCAGGTCGTGGGCACCCCGGGGTGGATTTGGAGCTGAGGGCAGGTGGCTCTGAGGCCTGCCCTGGGAGCTCAGTGCCGCCGTGGTGGGGCAGTGGGCGGTGGTAGGGGGTGCTGCCCCTACTCTGGGGTGGGCTCCCACCACTGGACGACCTGAACAGGACGGGGCACCGGTGCATGCGGATTGGTCCGGATGCCGAGGTTGGCAGGGGCGGGATTTAAACGTCCAGGGGACACAAAGGAGGGATCCTGGGGCAGTAGCTTGAGGGTTGCCTCGTCCTTGCCTGAGGGTGCACTGCCCCTGGGACCGAGAATCCCCGGAGAAGGGAAGCAGCTGTTTCTTTCCCTCCGTCGTTTCTCTGGGATCGTTTGTTCTTCCCTGGCCACAGTGAACGCTGCGAGGGTTGTCATCCACGGTTTAAAATGAACCGATACAGACTCCATCGCAACAGTCATTTGTTTATTGCTGTAGAACAGATCGTTGCCCTCAAATGTAGAGGCCTAAAACCACAAGTGCTTCTTGCTTCAAGTCTGTGGGCCAGGGCCTGGGGGGCGTGGGGGGCGCTGAGGAAGCTACCGTCTGGATGCCCGCCAGGGCTGCGCTTACCTCAGGGTTTGGGCCGGGGAGAGCACTGGCTGGCAAGGTGGCGGTGAGGTGGCAGTGAGGTGGCGTTTCACGCCCCTGGCAACCTGGTGCTGGTTATTGGCCTCAGTTCCCGGGTGGGCCTCTCGCAGGACTGCTTCCATGTTTTAACACCTGGTGCCTGTCCTCCCCCAGAGTATTCAGAGGTAAAAGCCCGGCAGAAGCTGTCCTTTTTGTGACCTAGTCGAGGGGATGAGAGAATATCCAAACTCATGCCTGGGGTTTTCTTCATTCGTTCTTCCGTCTGTCGGGCAGTTGGTTACCGGCTCCGCAGCGCGTGTCAGGCAGTCCAGGCTCGGAGGCGAGTGAAGCACGTGGA
This sequence comes from Phyllostomus discolor, assembly GCF_004126475.2. Taxonomy (NCBI): domain Eukaryota; kingdom Metazoa; phylum Chordata; class Mammalia; order Chiroptera; family Phyllostomidae; genus Phyllostomus; species Phyllostomus discolor. The sequence continues at coordinate 212,413,178 of NC_040904.2, forward strand.
GCTCGGTCCCCACCCTCGGGGAGCTTGCAGGGCAGGCGGAGCAGGAGCTGTGGCGTGCGCACTGCTTCACGGCCTAGCGAGGACGCTCACGTTCTGCTCTCGTTTGTCCTTTCCAGCAACCCTGTGGTCACCAGAGCTGGTCTGGCCTCCCTCCCCATCGCCTCTGGTGCTCAGATGACGGGGCATCATCTTAGGTCGATAGAACTTGACTTTGACCCAGCAATTCTGGTTACAAATCCCCTGCCCTTTCTCCCGCCACAAGCAGCGTTCCTGGCGGCTGCTGTCCCGTCCGTGTCATCTCTGTGCCTCAGAGGAGGAAACGGGGTCGCAGTCACCGAGTGCCCCGACGGGGTCATTCCTCTCTCACTCACCACACCGCCCCCTCCAGGGCGGGCGGACCGCCCCGAGTCCTCCGTTGACAGTTGCTGTTCTCTGTCTCCTTGCAGAAAGCCCTGGGTGTGCGGCAGTACCATGTGGCCTCCGTCCTGTGCCAACGGGCCAAGGTGGCCATGAGCCACTTCGAGCCCAGTGATTACATCCGGTACGACCTGCTAGAGAAGAACATTAACACCGTTCGCAAACGGTAAGGCTGCCGGGGGAGCGGTGGAGAGGGCTAGAGGTGCCGCTTCTGCCCCCTGCCGCTTTCCGGGGACGGAGGAGCTGCTTGGTAAAGGGTGGCTGATGGCGGTGCAGGGTCAGGAATTCGGGGTACAGAGGTCCCTGCCGAGGAAAGGCATTCTAGGGTAGCGGTGGCCCTTCTGCCCTCTCTGCTCAGGGAGAGTCTGTTATCAAGAAGCCTGTGATTTGGACCATAGGGAAGGTCTCAGAGACTCACTGGTGCTAAGGCCTGACCTTTCCGGACACTGGGACAGGCTGCTGACCCTGGACCAGCCCTCGGGGACCCACGGGGCCCGACTGCTGGAGGCATGTGTGTATTTCCTCTTCTGTGAGTAGGCCAGAGGAGAGCTCGGGTGGGATCCTGACTGTATCTTTTTTAGGGTCTTCCTTTTCTCATTTGGTAGGATGGCAGCCATCTTTGCACTGCTGTCCTGTGAGCCCGTGTGCTGGTCTGGTCTAGATGCTGGCCCCAGAAGGAGGGATAAGCTGCCACTGGAGGTTGGGGGGATGGTAGTGTACCCCAGCCAGCACCGCTCCTGGAACCTGAATGACTCCCCACCTGGTGACAGGGACCTGGGAGTAAGAGAAAACAGATATGAATGCACCCATTTTATAGCCACACAGCGAGCCGGTGGTGGGGACCTTGTCTCCGTGTCCTCACCCAGTGCCCTAGCCATGGTCCCACCCCTCTTCTCTGTGGCCACTGTTCGCCTCCTTACTGGTCCCCTCACTTCAGTCCTAAGGGTGGGGACCGCCTTAGTCTTTAGCTAACTGTAGTGAGGACCTGTGAGTGTTCTGCAAGGGGCTACCTAAGTGTCCAGTTTGGTCTGGGAGTGTCACGCGCATGATTTCTCCTTTTTTCAACGACCTCCGTAGGTCGTTGCCCCCCCCCCCCCCCCCCGCCCCATTCTGCAGATGCGAAGACTGAGTGTCAGACTGGGGAGATGCCCTGCAGTGTGTCTGGCTCCAGTGCCTCCCGGGGTCGGTTCCCGAATTGCCGAGGGTTTCACCCAGGCTGCACGCACTTGAGAGTCACTGGGAAGCTTTCGAAACTGCCGATACTGGGCCCCCGGCGATTCAGATTCAGGCTGTGAAGGCCTTGCTCCCGAAAGTGTGGTCCAGAGGTCAGCAGCATGGGCACCCCCGGGGAGGCCGTCAGCGGTGCGGAGCCGCAGGCCCCACGCAGGCCCGCCGAGTCACCGTCTTCCGTTCAACAGCTTCCCTGGGGGACTCGTGGGCCCCTCAGGCTGTGCGGCCCTGGCCGGGTTCCCAGCTCGTTCTCTCATGGAGTCAGGGTTGCGGACCGCTGTCCCCATTGATGTGGATCCTTGTACAAATATTTTTTTTCCTCTTGGAAACAATGTTTTATTTTTTTCTGGAGCTTTCAGACCATAGCTCAGTGGAAAACTGCAAAACACTTCCACCTTGATCTTCATGATGCTCAGAAGGGGAGTTGGCGTGGAAGTTGGCCTCGTGACACGAGACAAGGAGTACTGTTCACGTCTAGTCTTTGCACTAAAAAAATTTAACCAGAAACACTGCCTTCTAAGGCACTGGGAATATATTTGGTTTTACTTACATCAGTAAAATTAACCACAAGAAGGTTTTTTCCTTTGCCTAGTTCTTCCAACCCTGCTTTAACCAGAAAAGCCCGTAAAGGTTCAGCATTTCCCAGATTAGTACGGATAAGGGATGTTATGTTTTCGTTGTTGCAATAGAGCAGGGTTCTCCCTGGGGGTGGGGGTGTTGAGTTTGTGCCCTGGGGGAACTCGACAGTGTCTGGACACATTTTTGGTTGTCCTGTCCCGGGCGGGTGGGGTTTCGTGTGATCTAGCCAGTGGAGACCAAGATGAGCACTGAACGCCCTGCAGTGCACAGCACAGCCCCCAGCAAAGAACCGTGGGGTCCACACGGTCAGCGGCACCACACTCGAGAGCCACTGGGCAGAAAAAGAAGGCACAAGTGAGGCTGTTCTAAAAAGGTGGCGGTGAATTAAAATGCATTTACAGGCATTTTGGAAAGCCAGGGGACTCTTCCTCCGTCCACCCTGTGTCCACGACAGGAGGGGCCCAGTTCTGTTCCCGGGACCCGGCTCTCTGTCGCTTGGGGAAGCGGAGGGAAGGTGGGACCCGGGGGACTCGGTGTGCTGTCCTCAGTTGCTCCTCAAGGAAGCTGGGATAAGCCGTTGTCCTCAGGCTCTCGCTGCCGTCAGGCTTTTGTACACAGCTCCAGGCATGTGCTGTCAAGGTCTTTGGTTTTCGGCCTGTGTGCTATTTTTTGTCTCCCCTGGGGCCCCGGAAGAGGGGCTGTGCTCCGCTGCAGTGGGCACGCCAGCCTTGGAGAGGCTGCCGCCAAAGGAGGCAGGCTGTGCCCCAGGCCGGTGCTATTTTTACTCAAGGTTCTGTGACAGCAGAACCGTAGGGATTCTCAGAATCGCCCATTGCCCCGCTGTTGCCCACGGAGCCAGCGCCTTAGGGAACTGAGGGGCTGGAGCCCAGGCTGGTGGGAGAAAGGCTGTCTGCCTTCCCAGCAGAGCCAGATCGGTCGTGACAGTGACGGTAACGACTGAACACTTGGGAGGGCTGGGCCGTAGTGTCACGTCCAGAGCACGAACCGTGGAGTCACATTGCTTGTCCGCTCCTTGTGCCACTTGCGGGCTTTGTGACCTGGGCAACTTACTTCCCCTGTGCTTCGGCTTCCTCATCTGTGTTGTGAGGATGAAACCATTTATATGCAGTAAAGTGCTTGGCAATGCCGAGCCGAAAGTAAGTGCTGTGATCAAACCAGTCTAGGGTGACGGAAAGCATACCAGCGGTTGTTGGGGACGGGAGTGGGCGTGAGGCCACAAGGGCACTTTTGTGGGTGCCGGGCGTGTTCATGATCTTAATTGTGGTGTTGACTTTATAGGTGTATACGTATGTAGAAACTTATCAAGTGGTATGCTTTAAATGTGTGCAGTTTATTGCACTCCAGTTACACCTCAATAAAGCTGGTTTATTGTAAGTGCTGTCTGTTATCATTCCAGTGGAAGCCCTGGACTTATGGGTTGGTAAGCTCCCTGTAAAGGGCAGTTGCTTGTCTGGTTATTCAGTGGGCTTAGTCAATAGGGTCAGGTCATACCTGGCTGGTGTGGCTCAGTGGATTGAGTGCTGGCCTGTGAACCAAAGGGTTGCAGGTTCAATTCCTGGTTGGGGCACATGCCTGGGTTTCGTCCCCATTTGGGGGTGTGCAAGAGGCAACTGACTGATGTATCTCTTACACATTGATCTTTTCCTCTCTTTCTCCTCCTCTACCTCTCTCTCTGAGAAGTAAATAAATCTTAAAAAAAATAGGGTCAGGTCTAGACCCCTAATCTGATACCCCTGTCCCCTGGAGTCACTGGGTGTACGTGGAACTCCGCCCTTCCCTGGAGGCCTCAGGTTCGGCACAAGCCTTGGGAGTGGTGGGAGGCAGGGCGTGAGGCCCAGCCATGGCGGCTGTGCTGTGTGGGCCGCCCCGTTGAGTGGGCAGCAGCGGGAAGTCATCAGGATGCCCCCGGGTGGGTGGGTGGGAGCTGACCGGCGCTGACCTCAGTCTGCCTGGGGAGGGCCTGGGGAGAAGGAAATGGGGCACGTAAGTCTCGGCAGGGGCTGCATCTCCCCAGGGGTCAGGCTTGGACTGCCATTTTAGCCCTGATGAGGAAGAGGGGGTGAGATGTACGGGGAAATGGGGTGTGAAAAGAGGGGGACCGGTGAGAGGCTAGAGGCAGGGATACGGGTTGCTGCTCTCGAGAGCTGACAGCCACACCTCTCCCAGTGGAGCGAGAGCAAGTGCTAGTGCAGCTAGTGGGCAGGGCCTTAGCACGGTAGGGTGAGGGGGCTGCCAGTTCGGATCCTCGGTCCTTGTGGGGCTGACAGAACAGGGGAGTTGCTGGTGGACAGAGAGAAATACAGGGTTCAAGGTGGGACTGGCTGCGAACTTGAGCTGTTAACACCGCTCTGCTGAACCTCTGTTCCCTCTTGGTGGTTTTATTAAGTGCCAGGAATACAGTGAGGATTAAATGGTGCAAAATATATATAATAGATGCTCATCAGATAATAGCGATTAATTTGCTGAAAAAAGAATCCTTTAAAAAAATCCCTGCCATCTCTTGGGCTGTTGTCATTCACTTATTCATCAAGTAGCTTTCGAGCACCTAATAAGTGCCAGGTTCTGTGCCGTGTGCTGGAGGTGCCACGGTGAGCAGGACCATTCCATCCCCTCCCTGGTGGAGCAAAAGGTGCCCTCCCTGCCCTCTGTCAGGGTGGCCGTGTGCACAGACAGGAGTGCCACGTGTGGGCACGGGGTGGCCGTGTGTACAGATGGGAGCGCCACGTGTGGGCACGGGGTGGCCGTGTGTACAGACGGGAGCGCCACGTGTGGGCAGGAGATTGTGCGGACGGTACCAGGCAACCCCGTCTCTCCCCACCCAGGTTGAACCGGCCTCTGACCCTGTCTGAGAAGATTGTGTATGGACACCTGGATGACCCAGCCAATCAGGAGATCGAGCGGGGCAAGACGTATCTGCGGCTGCGGCCCGACCGCGTGGCCATGCAGGACGCCACAGCCCAGATGGCCATGCTGCAGTTCATCAGCAGCGGGCTGCCCAAGGTGGCCGTGCCATCCACCATCCACTGTGACCATCTGATCGAGGCCCAGGTCGGGGGCGAGAAAGACCTGCGCCGGGCCAAGGTGAGCTGACGGTTTTGTGGGGGCGGTGGGTGTGGCGTCGGGCGGGAGGCGAAGCCCTCACGCTGGGCATGCCCCCAGATTCTCCCGGGCTCTTTCTGTGGGTTAGTCTTTCTTTTTTTAAATTGTTTTGTTCTTTTCTAATTCTTAAAATATCTTTTGCGCATTGTGGAGATGTTAGAAAATACAGAGAAAACCTAAAATCGTAATCACCCTTAATCTCACTACAGTAAAGGTACCTGTTTTCCTGGTCCCTTTCCTGTTGTATTGCAGAGATGACGCAGGCATCGGGTGCTGGCACACGCTGCCGGTTGCTCTGCGGGGGGGGCAGTTTGCATTTTCCGTTGCCAGTGTCACGTGTGTGTGCACGCTCGGTCCCGTTTGACCCCCAGAGGCCCCGTCAGGGAGGCAGGCTGACGGCCGTGGTGTCAATTTGAGGCCACCAAGGCCCTGTGCAGTCAGTCCTGTAGCCTCGTGGCTGGCGGCGGGCGCCTGTGACTGGCCTCCTTTGGGGGCTTTTTTCCTCTGTTTTGCTTAACGAGATACGAGGGACTGGGCGCCATGCCGAGCTCCCCCCACCCTTCCTTGTGAACCCGGGCCCGGCTCTCCCCAGGCTCCGCCTGCGGTACCTTTGTGTGTGCTCGCTCTTGGCAGCGGCGGGTCTCTCCCAGACCTGGGCCCCCACCCTCTCCGCCCCCTTCGTGGGGGGCTGCTGGCAGGAGCTGAATGCTGGCAGGCCCTCGGCCGGGCCGGGCACAGAGCGTGGCATGCTATTGAAAGTGCTGCGGCTCCCAGGGTCAGCGCAGCTCAGAGAGCCCCCGAGGCCCATGGGAAATGCTCAGGACAGCTTTCCCATTCCGGCCCTTTCTCCCCGTGCTGGCGCGCCGGTCTGTGTCCTGGTTGCGCAGCGGCTCTTTTTCCACTCGGCTGGAAGAGCCCAGCCTGCTGCTGGTGGCTCCCATGTTAGTGCAGCCGCGGCGGCGGCGGCAGTGACACCACAGGGGTGCCTGTGTTGCCAGGAACTGGGGCCTCATCACCCCTCTGAGGGGTGACTGCCCGCAGCAGGGCCACCACGTCAGGGCCTGGCCCTCGCCTCACTCTGTGGGTTCAGAATGTGCCTTCTGGAGATGAGAGTCACAGAGTCCTAGGGTTTCAGAGTTCATTCCCTCGTTTATTTAACAAATGTTTATCGAATGTTAATTATATGCCATGTGCTGTGCTAGGTGCGAGGGATGCGGTGTGAACCAGACGGGCCTGCTGTCCTGTCTCTGAGTCTAGCAGGGAAACAGAGCTGGTCACACAGATAGGGAGTTGCCAGTTTGTGTGTGTTATGAAGGGAAAGCACAGGACTCCGAGGAGAAGGAAGGTATCTGATCTATACTTTTGGGGGAAAGGGTACCTCTCTGAGGATGTAACATGTAGGCTGAGACCTATCTGAGCAGATAACATGATGTTAGCTGGAGGGAGAACATTCTAGAGTGTATGAAGGCCCCACGGCAGGAAGCAACGCCGTGCGTTTGTGGGACTGGAAGCAGGGGCTGTGGGGCTGGAGCTCTGTGCAGAAGAGGGGTGGGCGGTGGGGGGCCGGGTGGGTGTGGGCAGGGCCTTGAGGGCCAAGGGCGCCAGCCTAGGAGTCATCCAAGGGCTTAGGCAGGGAGGGACATGGTCAGATTTACGTGCTTGGGGCCCAGAGAGGCGGAGTGGCCCGTCCGGGGTCACACAGGCAGCCGGGGGAGGGGGGTCCAGGCCGAGTTCGGGCCCAGCCACCGCGGCCCCTTCCCCCACTTGCACAGACCCACGTGCGTGTGCACCCAGACACACGACCGCCTGCCTCCTGTCCTTGGTGCCCGTTTTATAAGTGACTGATTTGTAAGTGAAAAAGCCAGTATTGTTAATAATTAATCGAAAACGGACCACTCGGGACCCAAGTGTTTTGTCTGCCCTTTTTTTTTTTTTTTTTTTAACCTGGAAGAACCAAATGCGCCCTGAGAAGAATGCGTTGCTGGTCTGGGGTTTGGGCGAAGGGGGCTACGTGGTCTTGAGGGTGTCCTGTTGAGGGCCCACCGTCTCCGCCTTGGAGCATGACTGTCCCGTGCCCAGAGGCTGGCCGGTCTCATTTCCTAAAGCTGCCTTGGGGACTCTGTGCAGTCCGTGGCGGTCCCACCCCTTTTGACACTGGCGTTTCACCTGTCCGGGGGCAGGCACGGCATGCAGGTAAACCCTGGCCGTGCATCAGTGTCCGAGGAAGCCGCCTCCGAGTCGCGGACAGAGTGGGTGTAGCCCACCCCGTTGTTCTGTTGAAACCTCCATGTCAGGCCACGGTCTGTGTGGCAGTCCTTCCGCTGGGGGCCATCGGACATGGTACACGTTGTGGCGCATCTGCACCGGGCGCGATGCGGGTCTGGGTGTGCTGAGATACGAGGAGGTGGCGTTCCTTTATGCCAGAATGCCGCTCTCAGGCTCTGGGGTTGAAGGGCCCTGGTTTCAAACCCCGACTTTTGTCTTTAACTCTCTGTTTTTGTGTCTGTAAAATGGGCTTGATGACAGCGCCCCTCCCCTCGTGTGGTGGCTGGGAGGGTGTTTCGCACGGTGTCATTTCCGTAGCTGGACGTTCATTCAGGAAATGACAGCCAGGGTCACAGATGAGGCGTCCGAGGTGCAGGTGGAGAGGCAGCACCACCGTTCCCGTGCGCCCTCGCTGCTGGCCTTGGCGGAGGCCTGGGTGCCAGAGGGCCCCCTGGAGGGGATGTAGCCCAGTTCCTGCTCCAGGTAAAGAAACTGAGGCCCGGGGCAGGGAAGGAACTTGTTCCGGACCCACTCCCTGGCAAGGAGTCACGGAACTGGGGCTTTCTCTCTGCTCCCTGTTTTTCTCCCAGGCCCGCCAGCTGAAACCAGGCCAGCACCCAGGCCCTCGGGATGTGTGTAGAAGGCCTCCAGGAGAGGGCTGTCCTCGCCGCACCGGCACTTCAGGGCCGCAGGGGTGCGGGGTGGAGGCGGCGGGCATGAGCACAGCTTGTCCCAGACACGCACTGTGTTACTAATGCTCTGGTTATTGATTTGCCTCAATAGGACATAAACCAAGAAGTGTATAATTTCCTGGCAACCGCAGGTGCCAAGTATGGTGTGGGCTTCTGGCGGCCTGGCTCCGGAATCATTCACCAGGTAAAGCAGGGCTTGGCCTGCCCTTTGTGGAGGGGGCGGCGGGCTGCTCCTGGGGAACCAGGGAGCGCCTCCGGGCCTGTGGGAGCGGGGGCTCGGGAGCGGGGAGGGGGAATTGGATTATACCAACATCTCAGTCAGCCCTGGGGCTCCACCCCCATTTTAAAATTGATTTTTTTTTAAATGATATGAGGAGAGCTTTTTAAATTTTTTATTTATTTATTTTTATAGAGAGGGGAAGGGAGGAGAAAGAGAGAGAGAAATATCAATGTGTGGTTGCCTGTCACATGCCCCCTACTGGGGACCTGGCCTGCAACCCAGGCATGTGCCCTGACTGGGAATCGAACCAGCGACCCTTTGGTTCGCAGCCCGAGCTCAATCCACTGAGCTACACCAGCCAGGGCTAAAATTGATTTTTATTATGTCAAGGTACACATTCTCACTCTCCATGTAAGAAATTAAAATAGTCCCTTCTGACCACTTCAGTAACCCACATTTTAACTTTGACATGTTTCAAAAGCAAAAACAAACCAAGCAAACAACAGAATGGGAACAGAACCACAGAAATGGAGATCACATGGAGGGTTATCATCAGGGAGGGGGAGAGGGGAGAAAGGGGAGGTGCAGGGAATAAGAAGCATAATTGGTAGATACAGAACAGACAGGGAGAGGGTAAGAATAGCATAGGAAATGGAGAAGCCGAAGAACTTATACGTACCACCCATGGACATGAACTAAGTGGGGTGTGGCATGCGGGTAGGAGGAGGGTGCAGGACGGAGGGGGATAAAAGGGAGAAAAAAATTTGGACAACTGTAATAGCATAATCAATGAAATAGTCTTAAACCAAAAAAAAGAAATCATTGAATGCAGAGGCCGGTTTGGGGACCGTAGCACGAGGAGGTAATAATAGTTAAATACAACATGCAAATCTGAGAGACTTCTCTTTTACTTGTGAGGTAGTGTGATTTAATGTAAATATGTTATTAATACTTTTTTAAAGAAGATTTTATTTATTTTACCTTTAGAGAGCAGGGAAAGGAGGGACAGAGGGAGAGAAACATTAGTGTGTGGTTGCCTCTCGAGCGCCCCCTGTGGGGGAGCCTGGCCTGCAGCCCAGGCGTGTGCCCTGGCTGCAAATGGAACCACAGCTATGTGGTTCCCAGGCCGGTGCTCAGCTCACCGAGGCACACCCGCCAGGGCCTACATTATTAATACTTACCAAAAAAAGCCGTTTATTGAGTCCTGCTTTAAAAAAAAAGTTTGACGTGTTCCTTCTTCTAAGCATTATAGTACTGTATTATTTTTTGTTTTGCTTTTTCCCCCCGCAAGTGTTACTCCTTGCCACATGAATAGCTAACGGTGGGAGCGTCCCACAGGTGGTCGCTTCCCCAGGACCCTGAGGTGGGTGGCTTCATTAGCCCTGCCTTACCGATGGGGAAAGGGAGGCACCGGGAAGTTACCACAACCTGCTTGCCCGGGGACCCCCAGCTCGCCGACCCGACCGTGCAGTCCGGACTCACACCGGGGCGTCTGGCCCCCCCTCAGGGCGCAGCGCCCCCCGGGTCTTTTCGACCCCTGATGGTGTTTTGTGGGAGGGAGGGAGGTACCGCAGGCCACAGGGCCCTGTCGGCCGGTGGTTCTTCCAGGATCTCTCCGAGGAGGAATTTTCTCTTGGTTGGCGATTTTGCCTCTGCGAGTGTGAGTGTGTGTGTGCACGTGCGTGTCCGGGAGCACCACTGGCCTGGTGTGTGGGTGTGCGCAGGTTTGGGTGTCCGTTTGCAATCCGCTGTACACGCGAAACCTGCCTCTTTGCACCTTCCCAAGGTGACCCTTCTCCCTCCTCCACCCCAGGCCTTGCTTCCCGGGACTCCTTCAAGCGCGCTGAGTCAGGCTGTAATCCGACCCGTGGGCACCCAGCACCGCCCCTTCCAAAACAGCCCACGGGTCACTGCTCTGCCCTTTCCAGCAGCCACTCTCGGCAGGGCAGGACGGGGCTGCCTGGGAATAGCAGGTCACAGCCTGCGGGGGCCAGAAAGCCTCTCTCAGCGGCAGGGTCGGAGGGGGGAGGGCAGAGGCCCAGCCTTGGCCTTTGGTTGCTGAGGGCGTCCCAGTCCAGGTGTCCCCTGTCCCACCCCCGTTCCGCCTCAGCACAAACGCCCAGGCCTGCTTGGAGCCCCAGGGCCAGAGTCTGGGGCTGTGAGTGGTGGCAGCTCACACCCACCGCCGGCCGCTGGCTGAGCATGCAGTCTGGCGTATCTGCTCCTTTAAAAAGAAAATTCTACGGATCATGTGATCCTGTGCAGCTTTGCTTTTGTGTCCCCCTTGGTGACCGGCCATCAGCACCTTTAATCCACCGTATCCCAGTCGGAGCTCACCTCCTTCCCCTCCCGTGGAACGGGCAGGTCTGCTTGCGTCCCACCTCCCGGCGGGTGACCTGCCGGCCCTCCAGCCGGGCCCCGTGTTGGCGCTCCCTTGTGGGCCCTTCACAGTTGACCCTGGTGTGTGCCCTGTGGGGACAGGGACTGTGGCTCATTCTTCCTCTCCAGCCCTGGGCCTGGGGCCAGGTCAGCACAGAATAGGTCCTCAGTGTGTGTGTGAGTGGTGTGGATGAATGGCTGAATTTCCAGCTTTATGTTTAGATGTTAGTTGAGCCCAAAATACACTTCTCTCGCCATCACCCCCTACCCCGAGTTCCCTCAGCCACGTCCAGCTGACCACTGAGGTCACCGTCACAACCAGCTGCATTGTGACACGGTCTGCCGTCCGTGCGTCTTCACTGGCCTCGCCCTTCGAGACGCGGACCACACGCAAGCACACTGAGTCCTGTGTGTCTGGTCCTCGTGGGTCAGTCTCTCGCAGCCTTGAGGAGGTTTAGAGAGTAGGCAGGCAGGGCTGGAGAAATAAAACCGTTAGCCAGAGTCCGCTCCAGCAGTTGCTTTTGTTAGAGATTTCCTCCGTGCCGGCCTGCTCTCCCGGCCAGCTGCCGCCTTCCGGGGGAGGAACCAGATATTCTGACCTCCTGCATGCCCAAGGGAGACCCCTCGTGCCTCGATGAGTCTGCCGCGCAGGGAGCCGGCCCTCCATTCGGCGGGTCCTGACAAGCCCGAGGGCCCTCTCGTCCCTGATCTCCTTTGCCCTCCGCAGCACCCCTCCGCACGTGCTGGGGGTGATCCCATCCGACAGGCAGGCAGCAGAAACGGTTAACAGATCTTGCCGCAAAATAATAAATAAAAACACGCACCTCCCAGGCACGACTACAGCTTGATGCGCATGGTCTCCCTGAGCCGCCACTGTGACCCAGGGAGGGGCGCGCCACTGTCCGCCTCCTCCGTGCGTGCGGAAACCGGGGCTGCGAGAGCTGAAGGGACTCGCCTCGGGGCCCACAGCCATTTGTGGGTGGGGGGGGCCGGAGCCCAGGCTCGGCACCCCGACTCCCGACTCCCGGCCGGGCTGGCCCAGTCGGACCCTGCAGCCACCTCCGGCCACGCTGGGAGGGCTGACCCTGTGCCGCTGTCGAACGAGGGGGACACGCTCACTGCCGGCCCCTCCCCGGCGAGGAGGGGTGTTGGTGAGGGAGCGCTGTGCCCCGGGAAGGGTGACCAGACGAGTGGCCGTCTCCCTTGAGCAAGCCCCCTCCGTTCTCGGAGCCACCGCCAGCCTGCGCCGGGTGGGAAGGCCTCGCCCGAGCCTCCGCGCAGCGCTGGGGAGAGAGGCTCGCGGCTGGCGCCCCTTTGGGCCCCAGCGCTTCCTCGCGGGGGGGGGGGGGGGGGGGGGGCTGGCGCCGGCTCACGGGAGAGTCGTCTGCCCTGAGGAGAAGCCAGGTACAGAGGCGCGCTCCGCACGTCCACCTCGTGAGGTGGGGGCTGTCGTCGGGAGCACCCTTCAGTGGCCAGGCTTGTCCCAGGCCTGGCACAGACGCGTTCTTGTCTGACAGTTTACCTGGACGGTTCTCACCACAGTCCCGGGGCCCAGGGGGCGTGGGTGTGCTCCTCGCTGTGCCGACTCGTGAGGGAACGGAGGTGCGGGGAGGCACTCCGAGCCCGCGCCAGTCAGCCGGGAGCCGGCAGAGCCATCCACGGGCCCCGGCCAGCTGTCTCCCGAGTGTCTGGCTCTTCGGGCCCTGGAGGGGCACCTGGGCACGGCCCAGCGGCCCACTGTCCGCAGCAGGCAGTTCTGCAGACCCCTTTGGGGCTCTATGTTCTCTGCTGAAGGCTTTTAAAGCTTAAGACCTTGGGTTCTTTTCCAGATCATTCTGGAAAACTATGCCTACCCCGGGGTTCTTCTGATTGGCACTGATTCCCATACCCCCAATGGCGGTGGCCTGGGGGGCATCTGCATTGGAGTTGGGGGTGCTGATGCAGTGGACGTCATGGCCGGGATCCCCTGGGAGCTGAAGTGCCCCAAGGTAAGGGGTAGGGAAGGGCTCGCTCCCGGGCGGCTGCGGAGGGGCGGTCCGTGGGGACGAATGGGAGACGTGGAAGCCGGAAGGGATGCGTGGCTAGGCCAGCCTCACGCCTCTGGGAGGGAGGCAGGGAGAAACGAGCAGAAATGGGGAGTCCAGCAGGTGGGCTCCTGGTGGGCACGTGGCACACGGGCCTGTGATTGCTGTCTTGCCCACCTCTTCAGGTGATCGGTGTGAAGCTGACGGGCTCGCTGTCCGGTTGGACCTCACCCAAAGACGTGATCCTAAAGGTGGCGGGCATTCTCACGGTGAAAGGCGGCACGGGCGCCATCGTGGAGTACCACGGGCCTGGGGTAGACTCCATCTCCTGCACCGGTGAGGAAGGCGCCACGCGATGTGGCCCCGCCTGCTGGGGCCTGCTGGGGCCTGTGGTTGGGCTGTAGAAGCGGTGACTGGCCTTCCCTTGAGAACTTGGGGCAGATACTTAGAGGCAGAGGGAAGACGGTTAGTCCGGGTCCCCATTCAACAGGAGGGGATGGGGGCCCCTCAAGGAGGGCGGGCTACCCTGCTGAGCAGGACAGGCGGGCCAGCACTGGAGCTCAGCTTGTAGGGGCCGAAGCCTGTGCCCTCTCCACTCCGCGCAGCGGCTGCTCTGAGCGCCAGGACACTGCGCTCTGGCCCCTGTGGCCTCCCTGCCCTGGCCCTCCCTGGCTTGCACGTGGGCCACGGGGGGAGCCTGCGCACTGCCACGAGGTGGCCGTGGGAGTGAGGGAAGCAGTGGGGCCCGCCCCAGCGCTCAGCCAGCCCCGCGGGCTCTGTTCCTCTGCAGGCATGGCGACAATCTGCAACATGGGCGCAGAAATCGGGGCCACGACCTCAGTGTTTCCTTACAACCACAGGATGAAGAAATACCTGAGCAAGACGGGCCGCGCAGGTGAGCCGGCAGGGGCAGCAGGGCAGGGCTCGGGAGGGAACAAGGCCATCCGCTGCACCTTTCCCTTCTGGGCAGGGGCCCTAAATCCCGCCGTCTCCGGACTGGCCTCGGGGGCTCTGAAAAGCCCCTAAAAGGGCATGAAAGTTACGTGTGTGTCGCCGTTTTTTAGCAGTGAGGTGTCTTCAGTTCTCACCAGCTTCTCGCAGGGACTGGCACTGAAGTTTGAGATATCCCTGCCTCGGGACCGAATTTAGTTCTCACCTGAGCGGGTGGCTGTCGAGCCTTCTTGGCCTGGCCCCTGGTGCCCCCTACAGGCAGCCGTGGGACTGACGTGGGTCTGCTCCGTTCATAATTCCTGCCCTGTCACCGGGGGAGGGAACACATTTGGAACCAGAACCACTGTCCCAGCCTCCCTCACAACTTCCCGGAGGTTCTAGCTTGGCCTCCCTGAAGCCCGGAGTGGGAAACGGGGCTGCGGGAGGGGTCAGCGGAGCCTCTGAGGGGAGGGGAGCGAGGTGATGGGCGGAGCTTGAGGCCAGGCAGCTGCCGGGAGAGTGTCCGTTCGCTTCCAGGATCCAGCACCAGTCCTTCCCGGAAGGCCCTTCCTCCTTTTCACCGCCTAGTAACGTCTCCTTCAGAACTCAGCATTTCTCACCTCCTCCAGGGAGCCTTCCCTGACTGCACTCAGTCGGGGCTTCTCCTGTGTGTCCCTGTGTCCCTGTGCATCTGTCATCCCGCATTGTCACTTCTAGCTCACTCGTCGCTCCTTTCCCAGGCTGTAGCCCCTCAAGAGCAGGGACAGTGCCCTGGGCTGTTTGCCTTGTTTGTTCACCATCAGTGCCCGGGGCCTGGTGTCCGGCAGGCCCTGGGTCTCTGTGGCTCGGATGGATGGGTGGTTGGGTGGATGGATAAGGTCTGGTAACCAGTTTCTGTCTCACGTGCTTCAGTCTCCCTTCCTTGTTGATTCCAGACATTGCCAACCTAGCTGAGGAGTTCAAGGAGCACCTGGTACCTGACCCTGGGTGCCATTATGACCAACTGATTGAAATTAACCTCAACGAGGTGAGGAAGGGCATTGGGTCCAAGGGGTTTCTGAGGGTGGGGAGTTCAGGCCCCATTTGGGGTGCCCTGGGGCGGTCAGGGAGGGCTCTGGCCTGTGCGCCAGCAGGGCTCTTCGGGCCCGGGGTTCCCCGGCGCCCCTGCCAACTACTGCCTGAGTCGGGCTGCGGGAGGGCTGTGTGGCCAAGGGGAGAGTGGAGGGGACTGTGGCTGGTGATTCAGAATCTGGGCCAGTTTGCCCTGCCTCAGCTTGAGCAAAAGCCAAGATTATGCGTCCTGGAGTTTGCTTCACTGTCAGAGTTCAGAGGTCAAGGCTGGAGATCCCCAGGCCTGAGCAGGGTGTGGCACCCTAAGACCTGCAGACCAGGCCAGAGGGGGGCAGGCTGCAGGAAGGGAAGCAGCAAAGGGGAGTGGTCAAGGGTTTCGGCCCGAAGCCAGTCTGCAGGAGTTCAAATCCTGGCTCTGCCACTTAAGCCTGTGACCCCGGACAAGTGGGTCAGCCTCTGCAGACCTCACTCTATCACGTGTAAGATCTAAGGCGGTCGGGCGCTGAATGAGCTCATTCATGTCATACCAGTTGCTAACATGTGCCGAGTGCTTTCTGAGCGCCAGGCACCTTGCTGAGTGCTCCGCGTTTGTTGATGAGCATTATGGCACATAAAGCGTCTGGCCTGAAGTCCACCTGCCGTACGATTCCCAAAGCACCGTAGTGTGGGAGGTAATGGACTCGGGAGGCTGCCAGCCTTGACCCATTCCATGCCTCCGCCGTCGCCTAGTTCTGTGACCTTGAGCAGGGCACCACTGAGGACTGGAGATAAACGTGAGCGTGGCAGGGCCGGAAGGACCCCAGGGGCTGTGCCTGGGGGGGATTTTGAACCTCAGAACAGTAGTTGGCTTCCCGGGCCCTCCGTAGGGGCTTGGTGAGCAGGAGCCAGACAACCTCTGAAGAAGAGAGGCCGTCTGCACCCCGAGATCTGTCCTCTCCCCCCTTCCTGTTTCTCATGACTTCCTCTCTCCAGCTGAAGCCGCACATCAACGGGCCTTTCACCCCTGACCTGGCGCACCCCGTGTCAGAGGTGGGCGCCGTGGCGGAGAAGGAAGGCTGGCCTGTGGACATCAGAGTGGGTGAGCACCGTGCGCTGTCGGGTTCACGGGCCTCGGGGCCGGCGGGTCTGCCCAGGGCTGCGGACAGCCGCCTGTGCTCCCCGAGGGGCGCGTCCTGAGGGAGCCAGGCACCTTCTGACACGGTTTGGTTTTTCTTTATGGCTTTTCAGAGAAGCTTCTTTTTCCGGGTGTAAAAGAAGTGCGGTCACTGTAAAGCACCCCTAATCTCAGCCTGGCCAGAAAGCAGCTCTGGGGGCTCTTGGAGAGGCACGCTGCTTCCGCCCCCCCCCCCCCCCCCGCCCCCACCGAGGTGTGTCTCTGTCTTACAAACATTTTGTCGTGCTGCCCGGGGTGCCCGGGCTCCCTTCACGGACACAGACACCCTGGTGTGTCGGCACCACTGGCACCTGCCGTTGTCACCGCACGGTGTGGCTGTGAAGAGCGCAGACCTGGAGCCAGCTGGCCCGGGTCTGAATCTGCCTCTGCCACTTCACCGTTGGGTGGCCGTGAGTGAGTCACTTCACCTCCCGGCTCCCCGTCTGTAAAGTGGGGGGACGCTCGTGCTTCCCCATCGACGTTCTTGGGGGGAGCGACGCTTTACTGTGTGAGAAGAGCCTCCACAGCGCGGGGCACAAGGCTCGCTGTGACGTGTCGCCCGTGTTAGCTGAAGCGCACACGGGGTTTGGTGGTTCAGCAGTCAGGGCGTGAACAACTGAACTGATACGGAGGTCCACCTCGATACCTGCGGACAGCACGATGCCGTCCGGTCTTTACTGACTGCCTTCGTAACTGACAGACTTTTTTTAAAAGAACCCCCCCCTCCCCCCAGATTATAAACCAACTTTAAAAAGCCAGAGAATTCTAGAAAGTCCAAAAGAAGAAAATCAGTTTTGGCTGGTGTGGCTCAGTAGATTGAGTGCTGGCCTGTGAACCAAAGGGTTCCTGGTTCGATTCCCAGTCAGGGCACATGCCTGGGTTGCAGGCCAGGTCCCCAGTAGGGGGTGCGCAAGAGGCAACCACTCATTGATGATTCTCCCCCTCTTTCTCCCTCCCTTCCCCTCTCTCTAAAAATTAAGAAGAAAAGCAGTGTCTCCTGTAAGCCCTCACCCAGCAGTGGTCCGTCCATGGTTCAGTGAGCCCACTAATGTGCCCGCACACGCAGTGGTTCTGTTCATGTAAGAGGAATGGCGTGTTCGGCGGCCACACTGCCCTCCCTTAATGGCTGGGTCCCGAGTAGCCTGTTCCTCACTGTTGGACAGTTGGGTTGCCTCTGACCCATCTCGGTTGAGAACAGCCCCTGACCCGGCACGGAGGGTGAGCACCTGACCAGGTCTGGACGGTTTGAGGTCAGGTGGAGACCGCCGGTCCCTGTCTGCTCCTGACCCCTGGCGCTCTCCCCCCACAACGCGCCAGGTCTGATCGGCAGCTGCACCAACTCCAGCTATGAGGACATGGGGCGTTCGGCGGCTGTGGCCAAGCAGGCGCTGGCTCATGGACTCAAGTGCAAGTCCCAGTTCACCATCACACCAGGCTCTGAGCAGATCCGCGCCACCATTGAGCGGGACGGCTACGTGAGTGCCCGCGTGCCCCCACCCCTGGTTCCCGCCTGCTGAGGAACGTGGCTTCGGGACAGGGCGTGTCAGAACCTTGTCGGCCAGGGCTCGGGCAGGGCCCAGCAGCTGCCCCGGGCTTCCAGGGCAGCTCTCCGTCCCCCAAGCGGCGGGACCACCCTTCCCTGCCCGACAGTTCCCTGACCCCTCTCTCCCCTGCAGGCACAGGTGCTGAGGGATGTCGGCGGCATCGTCCTGGCCAATGCCTGTGGCCCCTGCATTGGCCAGTGGGACAGGTGAGAGGCCCATCTTCGGGAGGGCAGTCCCTCGAGTGCGGACCCCTGGCTGTTGGCGGGAAACGTGTCTGGGGCGGACGGAAGAGGCTCGGGCCTCAGGCAGGACCGGAGAGCCGGGCTGGAAGAGAAGCCGAGAGCCCTGCAGCAGGGCCTGGCGGCCACCGGCCGAAGCCCTGGCCGATGGGAGGAGGGCGAGGAGGCCTCACCCTAACGGGCACGGCAGGGGCTCTCACAGCCATTGGAGGGGGCGGTGGCCCAGGCCAGCACAGTCAGGCCGTGGTCTCGGGGGACCTCAGTGATCCGCAGGGTTCCTTCCTGTTCTCTGTGGGAGTCCCACAGTGGAGGCCCCTCTTGGGGTCTTTCTGGCAGAACGGGCCGGATGGCGAGGCCAGACACCCCTAACTCTGTCCCCTGACCCGGCAGAAAGGACATCAAGAAAGGGGAGAAGAACACGATCGTCACCTCCTACAACAGGAACTTCACGGGTCGGAACGACGCAAACCCCGAGACCCACGCCTTCGTCACATCCCCGGAGGTGAGACGCCCTGGCCAGGCCCCGGCCTGGGACTGCCGCGGGGGGCCTGCTCTGGGAGGGCTGGCATTGCAGGGCACGGGGTTCTGGGAGCAGAAACCAGGAGCCACGGGCCTTGCTGGCATCGAGCACCGTGCTCCCCGCACGCCCCCCGCCTGGCCCCGACACGTGCCGGCCGCCAGAGGTGCTTGTGGACCACAGCCGTGATCACAGGCGGGAGCTTCGGAACTAGCACCTGAGACGGACGCCAGCCCTGCCTCTGCCCAGCCACGCGGGCTTGGCCACATCCCTCTCCTCTGTGCCCCGGCACCCTGTCAGGACCACGCGGGCAAGCGCAGGAGGCCCTGGTGCTGCCTCCGGGCCACGCTGAGTCCTTGTTCTGACGAACGTGGCGTGAGCCCAGCGCTCCAGGCACTTACTGGGGGCTCCGCTTTAAGATTTTACTTGTTTATTTTAGAGAGAAGGGAAGGAAGGAGAGAGACATCAATGTGCGGTTGCCTCGCGTGCACCCCCCAACCCGGGGACCTGGCCTGCAGCCCAGGCCTGTGCCCTGACTGGGAATTGAACCAGCAGCCCTTTGGTTCGAAGACCAGTGCTCAGTCCACTGAGCCACACCGGCCAGGGTCTGACTTGATTTCTTAAATGAGTGCTTCAGAAACGCTTGTTTGCCAAAAACGAGTGACGCAGTGGCCTTTCACGTTCCCAGTGTGCTACCCATGTGGGGACACTCTCATCCCAGCAGCGTTCCCTGCCAGGGCCTCTCCCAGCCCGGGGCGGCACCCCTGTACGAGCGAGAGGACAGTGTGCCCAGCCGCGCTGGCCCTGCCCTGGGGGGCGCCGAGGCCCGGTTGCCCCCGGTCAACGAGTCCGCTGCAGACCGGCTGCAGCCCCTGCGGGGAACTTGGGAACGTCCCGGGCTTCACTCTCAGTTTTCATCTAGGCTTGGCTGGGGCTGGGGGACAGCAGTGATGTTCGGTGCTGACCCACAAACCGGCCACCCCCATTTCAGATCGTCACGGCCCTGGCCATCGCCGGCACCCTCAAGTTTAACCCCGAGACTGACTTCCTGACGGGCAAGGACGGCAGGAAGTTCAAGCTGGAGGCTCCGGACGCGGACGAGCTCCCCCGCGCGGTGAGCGGCTCTGCGCCCCCCAGCTCTGCGCCCCGGCCCCCGCGCTGCAGCTCTGCCTCGGCCTGGGCGCCTCAGGCCGCTGCCGCTGCCGCGTGGCCCAGACACGTGCTTCCCAGCATCTGGGCGTCTTGGCCCTGCCCGCCTTGGGCAGGCACGGGTGACGCCTTTCCCGAGAGCTTATCTGCTTCGGGCACAGGGGCTCGTCTTCTGTGCGGGAGGGGGCTGACGTCTCTGTCCCTGTCGTCTCCCTGCAGGAGTTCGACCCCGGGCAGGACACCTACCAGCACCCCCCCAAGGACAGCAGTGGGCAGCGAGTGGACGTGAGCCCCACCAGCCAGCGCCTGCAGCTTCTTGAGCCTTTCGACAAGTGGAACGGCAAGGACCTGGAGGACCTGCAGATCCTCATCAAGGTCAGCAGCGTGGGGGTGAGGGAGCACAGCCCCCGCCTGCCAGGACCCCACCCCCCCATCACCAGGGGGGACAGCCTCGAGACCACATGCCCTCCTCTGGGCATGGGAAGGAGCGGGGCATGGTTAAGGTGGGGGCAGAGGGGGGAGGTGTGGCTGCAGAGGGGCCGGGGCGTCTGCAGCCCGAGTCCCCTTCTCTGCAGCCCCATGCCGGCTGCTGTCTGGGGCTCCCAGCCGTCCGGCTGTGCCTGGTCAGTGCCACCTCCGGGGGGTGTGGACAGTGAATGCACCACAAGAAGGGCAGGAAGGGCACGTGTGACCCAGCACAGCAGGTCTCCACCCCTCGGGTTTGACCAAACGGGCCCCGAAGCCATCGATTGCCGTCCCCCGAGTCAGGCATCAGCGGTGTGGCCTGTGTCTGGGCGCTGAGCTGACACAGCCTTTGTGACGAGGCCGAACATGCAGGCCGTGAATGTCTGCCATTGACCATGGGGTATCCCGGCAGTGGCACCGCCCGTGCTCAGCCCACGCGGTAGATGAAATGGATCGATGGCCTGCCAGGACCCAGAGCCACCCCCTTGCTCCGCTCTCTTGAGTCCGGCATGAGGGCTGTGACTGGCCTTCCGGGCTGGGTGTCTCCTGCTGGGGGCCGAGGCCCCAAGGCTGAATGAGCAGACGCATCCATCCACCCTGTCTCCCCGCTGCCCCCTCAAGTGTCCTTGCCTGGAGCTCTCACTCCCATGGCCTTCGAGAGGGGTGTGCTGGCCTTGCTGGGCCCTTCGGCCAGAGGTGACGGTGCCAGGACTGTAGACTCTGTGTCTCGCACCTGCTCATCTTGTCGCCCCCCCCCCCCCCCCCCCACCGGGTCCCGGCCACGGGCCTACGGCCCGCCTCTGGAGGGCTTCCCCCCTCGGCCACCAGTCAGGGGCCGCGCCCCGACCTCTGTCCTCTGTGCCCACCCATCCAAGGTCAAAGGAAAGTGTACCACCGACCACATCTCGGCTGCTGGCCCCTGGCTCAAGTTCCGTGGCCACCTGGACAACATCTCCAACAACCTGCTCATCGGGGCCATCAACATCGAAAATGGCAAGGCCAACTCCGTGCGCAATGCCGTCACCCAGGAGTTCGGTCCTGTCCCGGACACTGCCCGCTACTACAAGGTGGGTCAGACTCAACAGGGACGGGGCGGGGGCCTCTGGCACCTCCTGGTGGCCGGGTGGGGCAGAGCGGGTGGTCCGGGGAAGGGGTGCTCTCCATCCGGGAGCCCACACCCACTGCTCCTGGTTCTGCGCCCGCCCTGGGGCCCTCGCACCTTCCCTTGCCCATGACAGAGAGGGCCTAGTGTGGACCTGGTTCACCTCTGCCTTCACCTGTCCTTGGGGAGGTGACAAAGGGACTCCATAGCCCCTTGTCCTGTGGACCTCAGGAAGCCCAGGGGCAAGGCCCTCCTCCCTCATACCTCCCCACTCCCACGCCTGACAGAAACACGGCATCCAGTGGGTGGTGATCGGCGATGAGAACTACGGTGAGGGCTCGAGCCGGGAGCACGCAGCCCTGGAGCCCCGCCACCTGGGGGGTCGGGCCATCATCACCAAGAGCTTCGCCAGGATCCACGGTGAGCGGGAGCCCCCGCCTCGCCCCATGCGCTGCCAGTGGCTGAGTCGGCCGGGGCCCCGCGCCTGGTCTCCAGGCCTCGCCTGCAGCTCCCGTCTTCCACGCCCACCGGCCTCCGCCCCTTCAGACTCGTGCGGAGTCTGACGCCCACAGCTACCGGCCTCTGGCCAGCTCCGATCTGATCTTCCTTCCAAACCTGTGCACCTAAACAGTGCAGATCTGGGGCTCACGGTCAGAGGGTTTTTCTGCTGGTGAACGTGTGTCAGGAGGGCTTCAGAGACACGCACCCCCGCATGTGGGCGTGGGGCCCCAGCCCCGGGTCTGTGGGGGGGGGCCGGGGGTAGGACGAGGGTGTGTGCAGAGCCCCGACCGAGCCTGGGAAAGGAGGCTCTCAGCGGGTGAGGTTCTGCACCTGCCACATGGACCAAGTGTGCCTCTGCCTTCCAGAAACCAACCTGAAGAAGCAGGGCCTGCTGCCCCTTACCTTCGCTGACCCAGCCGACTACAACAAGATCCACCCCGTGGACAAGCTGACCATCCAAGGCCTGAAGGACTTTGCCCCTGGCAAGGTTAGGGGGCCGGGGAGGGAGAGCAGGCTGGCCATGCCGTCTCCCCAGGGGCCCTCCTGAGGGCGGGTACAGGGGGCAGCCGCCTTGCTCCCCCTTCTGCACCTGGCCCCACCTGCACTCTTCCCATGAGCCTTTGTTTCAGCTGCAGGGGCCCTTAAAACTCCCCGGGCAGCCCCCAGAGAGGGAGGGAGGTGCCTTCCCAGCGCTGAGGGTGGCCTAGCCCCGGCCCTCCTGCTGTGCCCTCTCGTTGGCCCAGGCGTGGCACCGGGAGACCAGCAGCTCCTGCTCAGCAGGACGCACGGGGCCTCAGGAGTTACGCTGCTCAGGCCTTACCGCAGCCACCTGGGCCCAGACCCGGCCCAGAACTTGGTTCACCTGCCGGCCCCCGAGGCCCCAGAGCGGCGCCCTGCCTGCTGGCCCTCCTGCAGAGCCCGGGGCCGTGTCCCGAAGGGCCGCTCCACCCACACCCGCCTCCTGCCCCGCAGCCCCTGAAATGCATCATCAAGCACCCCAACGGGACCCAGGAGACCATCCTCCTGAACCACACCTTCAACGAGACCCAGATCGAGTGGTTCCGCGCCGGCAGCGCGCTCAACAGGATGAAGGAGCTGCAGCAGCAGTGAGGCCCCCGGGCCGCCCCGCCCCGCCCCGCCCTCGGACTCAGCTCTGGCGGCACAGGCCTGCTTCGGCACGCCAGGAGAACCACGCCTGATCCGATCTGGCCGCGGCCTCCCGCCCTCCCTCCCTCAGCCCGGCGTGACCCGTGGTTGCAGGGTGGTTAATCTGCCTTCCTGTTCTCAGTTGGTTCAGGTCAGTTCAGGTCGTGAACCAACTCTATTTATTTTTGATGACAAGACTTCCATCTAGAGTTTTTCTCCTGTCTGATCATTTCACTGGTGGCTGGAGGATTTTAAAGAACGTTTTGGTCTTGCAAGGAAAATAAGAATCCACATTCAGTGACGGCTCCCGTGTGTGAGTGGTGGCGGCATCGTCAACTCCAGGGTTTGCGGAGGTCTTTTCACAGGGGCTGGTGGAGGCCCTCGATGCCCACAGCGCAGCTGCACCCCACGCTGCCGTGGGGACGTGAGCCGGCAGGCTCCCCGCCTCTCGGCCCCTCTCCCTGCCCTGCCTCAGTTCTGTCTGCAGGGCAGCCTCCCCTCCCTCCACCCCAGGGGACCCTGGGGCTGGGCCCAGGTGGAGCGCCCCAGGGGAACTCCTCCCTTCCCGTGCAGCTAAAACCAGGCCCTGGTGCCGCTCTGCCAGAACTCCCGTACCGCCGCCCCCCTTCCCTGGGCAGCCGGTCCGCCAGACTCCAGTGGGCACAGCCCGACCCTCCGCCCAGGCCACCCTGTCCAAGGTCACAGCTGGCCCACGGTGCACACTGCTCCCTGGCACTGCCTGAACCCCCATATTCCCATGCCCAGTGTGGGCCAAAAAGGCCAGGAGGCCAGGACGGGGCCCCCTCACCAGGACAAGACTTAACCACAAACCTGGTGTCCTGGTCCTGGCAGAGCTGTTCTGGTGAATGAGCGACGGGGCGCTTGCACCCATGTCAGGCTCTGGGGCCCGTGGCAGACCCACGGGTGTTCCTGATGTGGCTGTGGTCTGAGAGAGACAGCTGTCCCCGGGCTTCCTGCTCCACTGAGGGGGGGCACAGCTGGTCACTTGCCCTTACCAGGGGCCAGCAGAGCCCACGGCGTCCACCGTGCACAAGCTGGTGGGAGGGAAGGTGCCTGTTCTTTACCCTCAGGCTCTTCCGTGGCCCCCGGCAGCCACCCAGGGCCAGCCTTCTGCTCCCTGTGTCACCTCAGGGAGCCACCAAGCTCAACAGCCCGCAGCCTGGCCGGAGGCGGCCTGGATCTCGCAGCCCCCACGTTCTGCTGTGTGTGTGTGGGGGCACCTCCACAAGTGACGTGAAGAGAGGAAGGGCATGCTGCCCCTGCTGTGGCAACTCAACGACTTAGGTCCTGACGACAGCCAGGGAGACAGGTGGCTCTTCAACGGGTGTTGCCATTGTTTATTCAGTGTCTTTGCTGCCACCGAGAGCAGGCCTTCCGGGAAGAGGACTGCGGCCCGGGTGGCAGGGGAGGGGACGGGCTGGCAGGGCACCCCCGGCCCCGCCCCGCAGGTCCGCACTGCACACTCAGTTCCTTGGCGTCTGTGCGCTGCCGGGGGGGTTCAGGCGCCTTCCGAGGGCTGGGGCCTGCGGACGCGGGCTGGTCCGCAGCTGGGCCCAGGGCTAGCTGCTAGTCCACCAGGAGAGGAGGCCCAGGCCCGGCTCACTGATGGATCCCTGCCGGGAGGGGGGAGAGAACAGGCGCATGTCATCCACCTTCAGGGCTTGTGCCAGCTGCGACGGGGGGCAGAGGGGCCCTTTGTCCGGGCACCAGGCGGGCCCAGTGCTCGCAGCAGGCGCGTGTGAGTGCACAGCTGGACCCCTCGCCCGCCCCAGCTTCTCCTGAGGCCTCTAGGGGGAGTGCTGGTTTCCTGAGGACACGGGCCCTGGCCCCAAGGCCTCGGGCTCAGGTCCCCTCTCTTGTCCCCAGGCCTGTCCAAACCTGGGCACGGTCATGAGCTTGCCCTCCCCAGCCCCCTGTGGTCTTCCTGCCAGAAAGGCCCCACCGCCGCCAAATACGCAGAGAGGGGATGCCCTGGGCCACCCGGACTCCTGGCAGAGACAGCTGCCCCCAAAGGAATAACCCGGGGTCCACACTGTACCAGGAGCCCTACGAGGAGGCCCCTGAAACCCCACTTTTGCCATGTGTCTGTCTGAGTTCATGGAAATAAGAGGCAAACCGACCCCAAGTCGGATCTGGCTGGGCAGCAGCCCCGAGGGTCACCCCCTCTGCAGCCTCATCCGTCCTCTTGGGGCTCTGACTCCTGACCACTTGATCGCCTCACCTGGAGGCGTGCCGCCCCGGCCCTCCGGAACCACGGCTGCCTGCCCAGGGCGCAGTGACTGCCCAGGGCCCCGCAGGGACCCGCACCCTGCCCTGCCGGGAGAGGGTGCTAGCGGCTCCCCCACGGCTCCGCCGCGGGGCTCCGGCAGCACCTCGGGGCGTCTCACCACAAGCGTGTACGGGGCCTCCTTCTTGGGCAGCTCCTCGCTGGCAGAGGCGGCCTCGGCGGAGCTGGGCCCGGTGGGGGACGTGTCCACAAAGCTCTCGTCCACCACGCGGAAGCGGACCTCCTCCCCGATGTCCATGTACAGGTCATGCGCGCCCTCCTCCGTCTCGTACTCCCACACCCACATCTGCTCCGCCTCGTCGCTGGGTGGGCCCGTCAAGGCAACGCTCAAGCCGTGGGGCAGCCCCTGAGGGCGGGGGCCTCCTCCCCCAGCACCCAGGCCCCCCCTCCTTTGGCTGGGAGTCCCAGGGAGAGCAGGCCCACGTGCCAGGGGAGAGGCGGGGGCGGGGCTGGGGCCAGGCCCCCCAGAAAGGAGCGAGAGCTGCTGGGGGCCGGCATCCACCCTTCAGGGTTTCTGACAACTTCTAGACTCACACAGGCCTTGGCCCTGGCCCTGCACAGGCCCAGCCGCGGCCGTGTGCCCTGCCGGATGGGCAGGGTAGCCCCTGGTCACCCTGCAGAGAGCCCTCGCTGAGGAGCCACGCTGCCCTCTAGTGGCAGCCCCGGGTCCTGCGGAGGGCACAGTGTGTAAAGTCCCAACAGGACCGGGTCCCTCCCAGGGAGCAGTCTCAGTGAGGATGCGCAAAAACAGACAACCCCAGTGCAGCAAGCAAGGGGCTGGGACGGGGACAAGGGGGAAGACGAGTAGAGGGCACCAACCCTGCCCAGGACCCTCACAGCCAAGCCCTCAGATGCTTGATGCTACTTCCACATGCAGCCCAGCGGGGAGGGGAGGGGAGCCAGTCAGGGCACAGCTCTCCAGGGAAGTCACCTTGAGACGACTCCTACAGGGACCACCGAAGCAAAGGGGGCGGGGGCTGAACGGCTCCCTGCCTGCAGCGCACAACCTACACACTGTCGGCCCCACAGCCCAGACGGGGGACCGGCACGTGGGCAGCATGGGGAGCCCAGGCTGGGTGGGCACAGAGGCCAGCAGCGTCAGGTCACGGGACCCAGGGCCGCCCCCGGGGGTGAGGACCAGCCTCCAGAGCGGCGGGAGCCCCCCTGCGCCCCACTCTGACCTCGGGAGGATACAACTTGGCGGGCTGCTGCAGCGACTCTGGGGGGATGAGAATGTCATCGAAGAACCCTAGAGAGACTGAAGAGAGTGACAGCGTGGGACCGGGGCTCACGGTGGACGGTGCCACATCGAGGGTCTGGATACTCGAGAGGAGAGCCCCTCGGCACATGCTGCCTGGGGGGCAGATGTCACCAGGGAAACCTGGGCCCCGCCCCACCCTCGGAGTCCCACACGGGCCTCTGCCTCTGCTACCCCCACACCCCGAGCGGCCACCCCAAACCTCAGGTGGACACTGCACACAGCATGGACCGGTGCGTGCCGAGGCCCCTGGGTCGTCACCCTGACCAGCTCCAGGGCCCACCCTGACGCTCGGCCTCATGGGGAAGCCTCGCAGCCCACTGAGGTCCTCGCCGTGACAGGAACACGAGAGGGGGCCGCGCGTTCTCACCGACAAGCTCTTCTGACACCGAGGCGACGTGACGTTCTGCCTCTGCATCCGACTGCTCCCCCGACCACGTGGCCCAGCACAGGAGCTAGAGGGAGGCCGGCTGGCCTGGCCACGGCCCTAGCCACTGGTCCCACCCACCGTGCTCCCGGGTCCCGGCTGGGGAGCAGGGGCCGCCATTACCGTGCACTCCCTCGGGGCTGCAGCCTTTGATCTTCCCAATCAGGATCTCGTCCAGGAACGGGTGGAACACCACGTAGCGGAAATGGACTGCAAGCGAAGGAAGCGAGCGCGTCAGTGATGAGCAAGCGCGTGAGGAATGGGTGCCTCCACCAGGGCGGCGCTCGCTCGCCAGCACACTGACCCAGAGGGGCCGCGGCTGCTCCAGGAGCCCGGCCGGCACTCCCCGTGGGGCCCCTCTGTGGGCCCGGACACAGCAGCGGGGCCAGAGGGAACTTCACACTGTTCCCTGCCAGGCCCCGGCTCGGCCCTCACGGGAGGCCAGCAGCAACGCCCTGGAACGGGGGGCTGGCTCCCGCATCCATCAGAGGAGTCACACCTGAGTTCGTATTCTGGGCCATCAACGGCCCCAACGTCACTTCCAGTCCTCCTCTAGGCTCCCTCCTTTAAACTCTAAAGAGGGCGGCAGGGCCTGGAAAGGCCCCCACTGACCGGTGCAGTTTGCCCCAAGCACAGCTCTGACCTGGAATGCAATGCTGAAACTGCCCTGACATTAAGGGGGACAGAGCTGATCACCTAGCAAAAATGCTTCTGCGGCCCTGGTGTGGCTCAGTGGTTTGAGCGCTGGCCTGCGAACCAAAGGGCTGCTGGTTTGATTCCCAGGTAGGGCACCACCTGTCTGGGTTTCGGGCCAGGTCAGGCCCCCAGTAGGGGGCACAGGAGAGACAACCACACATTGATGTTTCTCCCCCTGTCTCCTTCCCTTCCTCCCCTCTAAAAGAAAAATCTATAAAAATATATTTTTTTAAAATGCTTCTGTGGGTTCTCCGGCCTTGCCCTAGATGGCCCCCGTTTGCTGGACTTCATGGGAAGTATCAGGTGGGGTCTCTGCTCACATCACAGACTCTGACCCCAGGGCCTGGCAGCGTCATCACCTGGTCCCTCCTGCCCCTTGCTTAAAGCGCTGAGCGTGGGGCGGGAGGCCCACCACCGGCAGGAGTACTGCCAGGGCTGGAGAGTGACACTGCCCCCTGCTGGTCACTGAGTGACTATCCCGGTCTGACCGTGTCAGCGGTCACGCCACTGCGGCACAGAGAGGACTGGGTCACCTGCTCACGGTCACACTGTGAGCTGTTCAGCCCTGTCCTGCCACGGGGAGGCACCCAGTCCTTCTGGACCACCAGACAGGGCCATGGGGCCGACTCTGCCCTCCTCAGACAGGCTTACCCCCCTCACAGGCTTCTGCCACCGGCACCCTCAGCCGCCTGGTCTGCCAGGGGACAGCGGGCCCACGTGGCCCCCAGCACCCTGCTGGGCTGCCGCCTCGTGACTCCACCGGGCAGGGAGCCGAGGGGAGAGGAGGCCGTCTCAGCCACCACAAAGACGGCAGGGCCTCATCTGGCCTCAAGGAGAGCAAGCAGACGAGGGCAGCCAAGGGTCACCACCCACAGGACGGGAAGTCCCTGTCCCCCACATGACACGACACCAGCTCAGTGTAACACACCCCCACAGAGCCTCTACCGAGTCTCCAAGGCCGCGCCAGGCGGGCTTTGGCACTCGGTTCCGGGGAGGGGCAGGACAGTGGGGCGCGGTGCCCGGGGCGCACGTGTCCGGAGCAGCCACAGCGCACCCGGAAGCACAGGGCGAGCCACCCAGGGCCCGCCGGGCAGCTGGTCAACACAACAGTGTATCCGTGCGACGGGACAGTGTTCCGCCTCCGGGGACGGCAGTGCTGGCAAGCGCTGCCACGTGGAGGGCACCACGCTGCGTGACGGACACCACTCACAAAGGCCACTGAGTGTGTGGTCCTGCCTCTGGGAGGGGCCCGGGGCGGGCAGACCCAGGGCAGAAGGAGATGAGTGGTGCCAGGGGCTGAGCGAACTAAGTGAGCACGGGGTTTCTTCCGGGGCAGTGAGAATGTTCTGGAATTGGCGGTGATGGTCGCACAGCTCTGTGGATGCACTAGAAGTCACTGGAAGGGTGAACTTTAAAAGGGTGAACCTTACGGTACATGAGCTGAACTGCACCCCAGTTCAAACACAACAGGAGGCCACAGGCCAGCTGGAGGGCCCGCGAGGACGGGGCCGTGCGGGGCCGTGGGACGCGCAGAGGGCAGGCGGGGAGCGTGGGAAGTCGAGGAGGACGGGCCTGCAGGGCCGCTGAGAGCAGGGAGACCTGTCCCCGGCTGTGGGCTCGGGTAACGTGTGTTCGGGGAGGACAGCTGCCTCAGGACGACCGAGCTTCTACAAAGCACCAACGCCGTAGGGCTCCACTGCTGTGAGGTCCCCAGGAGCAAACGCACAGACGGAAAGTCGGGTGCAGGGCGGTGGGGCCGGGGCCGAGGCTCCGTGTGCCGGGCAGTCGCTGTCCTCGACGACAAGGAAGCTCTGGAGCTGGGCGGCGACGGCGGCACAGCCACAGGAGTGTGCGTGCGTCACCGAACGGCACACTTCAGAGGGCTTCAAGAGGCAAGTTTTCTGTTGTATATGCTTTATCACAACTTCAAATAAAGGAGGACAAAGCAAACAGCAGGCACAGTGACAGCAGGCTGCTGGGGAGCCCCGAACCGGCCGATCCAGCCTGGGTGGGGCGTCGGGGCGGCCACGTGCTCCCGGGACACGGGGCTGGGGCCAGGCGAAAACAGCCTGAGTGACAAGACAGAAGGCCGGCCACAGAGACAGGGCACGGCCACACATCACAACGGCCGACATCCTGTGAGCACTTCCTCTGTGCCAAAGGCCACACGGGTTTTCCCATTTATGTACTCTTCACACTCGTTTTAGGAGACGGGTGGTATTACTACTACTATTACTACATTGTTTCTCCAGGTGTGGAGCCCAAGTCTCGGAGAGGCAGAGCAACCTGGCCCGGGCAGAAGCGGAGGGAACCGAACCAACTGGCAAACGAACCTTCGAGGCAAAGGCAGAGCCGGGGTGCTGGGCCCTCCCTCAGTGTGTTCCCAGCCACAGCCCTGGGGGGGGGTATGGGGGAAGGGGGTCCGCTGGGGGTCAGCACAGAAGCAAGGTGGTCAGTCCCCACCACAAACCAACAGCCCACCCTGCTCGGTACTCAAGGGGCCAGAAGGAGCTTTACGGCTGCCTGGGTCAACCCCATTTCACTGATGGCGAAACTGAGGCTGAGAGAGGCGGAGTCGCCTGCCGGAGGTCTCCACCCAGGGGGCCAGAGCCAGAATTCACATCTAGGCCCGAGAGGGGCCCAGCCCGGCGCTCCGCCCCTCACACCTCACTCCCGGGAAAACGTGGGACCGGGTGACTGGAGGGGCAACCAGGAAAACCAATGAAATCTCACACCCGGTGGCAGTGGCAGAAACGACCAAATGCATGGAGAGGATTTTTTCAAATGTAACTTTTTTCTCCCAGTTTTTCTGGTGCCTCTTATTACTTGTCCCCTGGACAACCAAGGCCCCACCCAAAGGCACAGCCTCGGCTCATCTGGACAGCACGCTTCTCGGTAGGCAGAGGCTCCGTCTTATTTTTCTGCCAATGAAACTGCTCCGAGTCCCTTCAAACAGCGGAGCATCATGGGAGCTAATGAAGTTTCTGCATCCCCCGATGGACACAGCCTCGAGTTCGGAAATGCGTCACGTCTCTGCGCCTGCGCCAGGAGGCTGAGCAGCACGGGCGAGGGCGGGGCTCCGCAAAGGCGGCCCCACGTGAGAACAGTCTGTGGGCTCCACCCCCAGACACTGCGATTCTGCAGGCCTGGGGCAGACACAGCAGGTCTCCCGCCCAGACTCCGACCAGCCTTGAGCCACCTAAATGGCCCGCTTGCCCCCTGCTTCTGATTCGGCTGGGTCCAGGCAGGAGAGTGAAGAACAGCACACTCCCTCCGGGAGAGCTCTTCCAAAGGGGATGCTTCCTCTGCATCTCCCTCCCATCCCTAGGGCAAACCCCTCTGCAGTGGGACAGCGTGGAGAGGTGGAGCCTACTTCTCCATCCCCGGAAGCTGCCTGCAGCCACGTGACCTGCTTTGGCCAATGGGATAATAAGCAGGGCTCGCAGCCAACTCCAGCCTACTGAAAGGTGAGACCACACAGAACAGAGATACCAATGTTTCTCGGTAAGGTCGGTGTTTCTCTCCCTCTCTTTCTCCCTCCTTTCCTCTCCCTCTAAGAATAAATAAAGGCCCTGGCTGGCGTAGCTCAGTGGATTGAGCGCGAGCTGTGAACCAAAGCATCACAAGTTTGATTCCCAGTCAGGGCACAAGCCTGGGTTGCAGGCCACGGCCCCCAGCAACTGCACATTGATGTTTCTCTCTCTCTCTTTTTCTCCATCCTTTCCCTCTCTAAAAATAAATAAATAAAATCTTTAAAAAAAGATTTATTAAAAAAAGAATAAATAAATAAAATCTTCACCCACAGATTCGGGGCAAAAAGTTCACTATGCACCCAAGTCCTGTCCTAAGAGCCCTCCATGCGTTAACACAGTAATCCTCACAACAGTCCTGTAAGAGCAAAACTACTGTTAAATTCATTTTACAGGTGAGGAAACGAGGCTTGGAGACACACAGTGAAGAAGTTGGCAGAGCTGGGATTTGAACCCAGAGGCCACACTGTGAGCCATTACGCCCTACTGCCCTCGAAATCCCTCATCCCCAACCAGCCTTCCTCGGGAGGGGCGGCTGCACTCCCCTCTGCTCTCCACGTGTCTTAAGCTGCCTCACCTGCTCCCTCCCTCCGCCCTGCCACTGCCCCACACTGAACAGCCTGAGGGCCAGGCACGGAGCAGGGCTCAGGAGCAGGCGAGACCCAGGGAGTATGGACACAGAGCTGCACTCTCAGGGCTGGAGAGGATGTGTCCATCTCCCATTTCTTTCTTTAAAAAAATTTTATGTATTGATTTGAGAGAGAGGTAGGAGGGAAAGAGAGAGAGAGAGAGAAATTGATTTTTGTTCCACTTATTTATGCATTCACTGCTTGATTCTTGTATGTGCCCTGACTGGGGACTGAACCCGCGACCTTGGCCTCTTGGGATCACGTGGTAACCAGCTGAGCTACCAGGCCAGGGCCACCTCTCATCTCGTACATGGGGGTAAAACTACGGCCCAGAGAGAAGATCCTGCCCTCCATCACCCAGTCAGTAGTCCCTGGCTGAGTCGGGGCTAGGCCCCGGGTCTCCCAACCCCCGTAACAGGACTCTCACCACTGAAAACTGAGCCTCAGGAGTCCGATGCCCCAGGAGGAGAGGCACCCACCTTTGGTGTGTGACGCACCGTCCCCGGGAAACACGTAGGAGTCCTCCAGCTTGGTGATGTCGAACAGACAGATGCAGAGTCCCACGTTGTACACGACCTGTGTGCGTCAGTGCGCATACACACGGTGACCCCGGAGCCCGGCCCCGGGCAGTCTCTCTGGAGACCCACCCCCTCAGGGCAGGGGTGATCACCCCACTTCACAGTGGGAAATGAGTTGGGGGCACTGCCTAAAGCCAGCCTATCTCCCTCTGGCAGGCCCACCCCACCCACCACCTCCTGCTGTTCTAAGGACGCAGACCCACATCTCATGAAGTCCTGCGCCCTGGGTAGCCCGGCCCCCACCTCCTTTTCGGCCTGCTAGGCCATCCCAGCCTCCTCCAGGCCGTGAAGGTGCAATATTCTCTCCGAAGGCCACAGGGCCTTTGCACATGCTGTGTCCTCCGCCTGCACAGCCCAGCCCCTCCCACCACAAAAGACTAGTACCCTGGCCAGCTCCTCTGGGCCCTCACAAAGCAGCCTGTCTCCTTCACTGTGGGTGAAGCTCCTTTCTTCCGCAGGCTTGTGAACACCTGTCCTTCAAAGCCTCCACCTCAACTTGTCATCACACTCAACCGTGGGAGCCTCTCGTTCACATCTGTTGTTCCCACCACACTACACGGAGAAAGCTTCTGTGTCCCTCATTCAATCGGCAGACCATTATGGGACATCTACCCTGTGCCTGGCTTTGCCTAATATGGGCAAGGTCCCTGCCCTCATGGAGAGGGAAAGAAAAAAACAGCAACCCAGGAAACCAACAAGAAAACAGCGAATGGTAAGTGAAGTGCTGAGAAGGAAAGAGTGGCAGGACACAGACTGACCGAGGAGGGAGGGTCACTACAGGAAAGGCGGTGGGAGACCTCTGGCGAGCTGGCACCAGGCACACAGGCCTGGCACACAGAAGGCGCACACGCATTTTTCCTGCAGGAATGAATGGGTAAGCCTCCTGCCCGGCGTCTTTACAAAGACAATGCGTGGTTGGATAGCAGTGATTGTTTCTACTTTACAAACGGGAACTGCGGCTCAGAATCGGTAAATGCTCACCTAAGGCTGCAAAGCAAATTGGAAGTGTGGAATCTGGCCCTGCGCAGTTACAAGGGCTCTTCTCAAATCCTGTTTCCCTCTGATTCCCTCCAGCATCCTCGTGGGATAAGGGTTACCAGTACAGGTGAGGAAGCCGAGTTCTGAGATAAGCTACCTGCCCAAGGCCAAGGCTTGGCATGGCCAAGCCAGGCCTGCACCATGCGAGTGGGCAGTACTGGGCCCTCCCGTGCCAAGGCTTTCCCGCGACCCCCTGGGCCCATGGGGTACCTTGTTGGCCAACTTCTTATTCAGCTCCTCGGCAATGGAGTCGTTGAGCTTCCGCTCAAACTGCCACGGGGGTATCCGCACAGTGTCCACCATCTCCACCAAGACGAACATCCTGGCCTGCGCTGGGGGTTCTGGGAACGGGAGGGTCAGTCAGGCACCGGGGACTGGAGCTGTGAGGACCCCCGGGCTCCCCTCGTCCCCTCCCAATAGCTGAGATAACGTTCTGGTCGGCAGTGTGGCTGCACGGTAGGGCCTGCGGTGCCCCGTGCGGGACATGTTCCGCTACTGCGAAGGGAGGAAACTGAGGCTCAGCGCGAGAGTCTCTCAGTCCAGCGTGAAGTGAGCACGACCGCGCCGCGCGGACCAGCCTGCCCACCCTACACCACGCACAGCCGCCACGCACCGCGCACCCCCACGCAGCCGACAGTCTCACGACTCTAGGCGAGATTCCGAATCCTATCGCTTCCGGAGAATTGACCAATAAGAAGACTGTGCCCGCCCCATTTCGCGAGGCGACGCTGCCTACTGGTTCCTTTGCGGAACGGGGTAAGGCGGGGCCTGGATGGGGCAGGGCGGGGCCTGGATGGCCCTCCCCAAGGGCGGAGCTCTCAACCCTCGGACAACGCTTTCTGGTTGCTAGGCGACCTCGCCTCGGACATGCTGTCCTTGCTGCTTTCAGGCTGCCCTCGGCGCCCGCCCAGCCAGAGTGATCCCTTCAAAACGCAAACACAATAGTGTACTTAGACCCTTCAGTATTTCGGACCCGGGAGAACTGACTGGAAAGGGACAGGCAGGACCTTTCTGGGGTGATAGAAATGTCGCAGATGAATACAATTCTCAAAACTCATGGAACTCAACACTTAGGATCTTTGTATTTATATAGTATATCTCAGAAAGAGGTAGTAAGTTGTGACAAATAAACCACCTCAGTAGCTTCCCAGTGGACTAATAAAGTCCAAAACTTTAAAAAATAGATTTTATTTATTTTTTATTTAAGAGAGGGGAAGGGAGGGAGAAAGAGAGAGAGAGAAACATCAGTGTGTGGTTGCCTCTCACGCGCCCCCTACTGGGGACCTGGCCTGCAACCCAGGCATGTGCCCTGACTGGGAATTGAACTTGGGATCCTTTGGTTGTCAGGCCGGCATCCAATTCACTGAGCTGCACCAGCCAGGGCATAAAGTCCAAAACTTTTCTGGTAGCTCACAAGGCCCTGCAGGATCTTGCCCCAATACCACACCTCCACATTCTCTGCCCTCCCTCACCCCCGCCCCGTTCTCATCTCATTCACCTTGATATGATAGCTAATGTGGGCTTGGGCTAAGAGAATTCGGTAACTTGTCCAAGATCAGGGGCTGCTAAGTCTAAGTCTATACTACTAAAAGTTGGTGGGTTGTGAAAATATACTGAAGTGTGCTTTAGCAATAATTTGAGAACTTAAAAAGAGCCTTGGGGCAGGTGACAGAGGACTCAA
Source organism: Phyllostomus discolor (assembly GCF_004126475.2). NCBI lineage: Eukaryota > Metazoa > Chordata > Mammalia > Chiroptera > Phyllostomidae > Phyllostomus > Phyllostomus discolor. The sequence continues at coordinate 212,448,066 of NC_040904.2, forward strand.
AGATGGACGAAGCTTTAATTTGCCGATTTTACACATACGGAGATCCTTCCATGAGACTGGCTGCAGTGGTACTGAATTTGACCCTCCTTGCATTCATATTTTTATTTATAGGTCTGTCCGCCTTTCCTGGGATTTGAGCTACTTGAAGACAGGGGAGAATGCTACTTCTGCTCTTGATTCCCTTAATCCCCTCACATCTTTCCTAGGAGGCATTCAGTCAAAGTGCTCAGGAAATTATATTCTTTCTCGCCAATCTTCCTTCTTCATTCTGTTTCCTCAGCTACTGCCCTGGTTCGGACCTCTTCCTTGTTCCCCTGGAGCTTAGCCACTTACCCAGCTCCAGGCCTCCATCTCTCCTGCAACTGCCACTGTTACAAAGCCTTCCCTCGTGAAGATCCTCTGCCCACACAGAAAAGTCTGGATTGGGCTCAGCCCTCCTCTCCAACCTCACCTCCCTTCTGTTCTCCCGGCACTGGGAGCCTCCAGCCCCCAGGGTGGAACAAGCCCTTCCATAGCCCTGCCTCCGTCCCTTCTTTACCTGGAAAACTGCTGTTCATATCCATTAGAATGCAATACAATGCTTTTCTTATTCTTTTTTTTTTTTTCAACATGCTGTGTGTCTAGCTGTTGGAGATACGATGGAATAGAACTAGGATCCTGGATTCAACTCAGAGGGGCTGGAGACAGGACAGGGTGGGAGGGAATCTGATGCTTTCAGAAAATCAAAAGCGTTTCCACAGGTCCATAGAGGAGATGAGAACTGGTGAGGTTGTAGACCTAGACATGACCCAGAGCACAGGGCCTGTTATAATATTCATGACCTTTTCTGACTTTGAGAGCATGTTTCTTTAAGCTGGGGACAGGGAAACAGGGAAGGGCTTAGGGTAGAAGGAGCAACAGGAGAGAGCCCGGGTGGGGCTTCTTTGGCTCTAGAAATGTTGCAGGAAAGAAGTGAGCTTAGGCAGGGCTGCTCTGGCTCACTGGAAGGTCAGAGGAAAGGGGGCCTTGGAGTCGGGTTCAGGGGGTTAGCCCAGAACAAGTTTTCTCCACCCGTTGCTCCCTTGGTGGCAAGTCTCCTGGGGACCCTTAGCGTTTGCACACCTGGGAGGGGAGTGGGCCTCATTAACTTAATCCTCGCGGCAGCTAGGAAAGGTAGGGGTGATTATTATCATTATCTAATGTGTCTCATTATCATCTATCATGCTTGTTTATGCCATTACAGTATCCAGAATTTTGCCTCCTCAGAGAGGTTAAGCGGGTCCCTCAGGGTCTCACACCTGATAAGTTGCAGAGCTGGGATTCGGGCCCCAGAGCCCACAGTCCTAAGCACTGGGCTCTTTCTCCTGGACATTAGTCCTAGGACAGCAAAGGGAAGCTTTGGAAGGTTAGAACAAGGAAATGACGCAGTGACACATCGGCTGGATGGACAGTGGATGGGAAGGGGCCGGCGTGGAGACAAGACCAGGGAGGAAGTTCCTGGGCGGCTCCTTTAAGAGAAGACCCCTGGCAGGGGCCAATAGCCCCACAGAGTAAGGCCGGGCAGAGTCCGGAGGTCTTCAGGGGGTGGTCTCAGGACAGGGTGGATGACTTGAGATGGGAAGTGGGAGGGGCCAATCCCTGAAGGCTTTAGCTACTGGCTGGGCAGTGGGCCTTTCACGGAGATGGGAAATTGGAGGAGGGCCAGGGGGTGGGGGGGAGTTGCGGGGAGCCGGTGGGGAATGGGGCCAGCGATGCAGAGTTCAGTGTTTTGGGTTCCCAGGACTGTCACAGTCATTCGTTGGCACGGCTGGTTTCCTCGTTAGTGAAAAACAGGGACCAGGCTTCCTTATTCTGTCACTCGCGGAAGACTGGAGGTGGCTTACAAAACACACAGAGACTCGGCCTGTCCACTCCTGTGCGGCACGGGACTTCTCTGTCCCGTCCTTCACGTCCTCTGGGCCTCGCCCTGAGCCTGGCACCCGGTCAAGGCTTGTAAATGTGTGGCATTCGCATGAACAAAAGGGTGGTCAGATCATCGCTACGCGTGTGGGAGCGAGGGAGAAAGCAGGGCTGGAAACTCCTCCGGGAGGCGGACAGCCAGGCGCGCGGCTGCGGGCGTGGCGTTCCCACCGCAGCGTGCCGGCTGAGCCGCCCGGGAAGCCCGGTGAGCCTGCCGGCACCTCAGCAGCTCCTCTATAAACTAGAGATAATAACAGGTCCGACCTCGAATGGCTGGCCGCCACGGGGGCACTGGGTGAAAACACACACAGTGCTTCACAGAATGGACTCATACGAAGCCATAAACAAAGGACGAGCGTGGCCCTGACTGGCGGAGCCCAGTGGGTTGGGCGTCATCCTGCAAACCTAAAGGGCGCCAGGTCCCCGGCTCGGGATGTGCGAGGGACAACCGATCAATGTTTCTCTCGCACCCCTCTCTCTGAAACGAAACAGAATCTTCTTTTTAAAAAAGGATGAGCCCTGGCTGGTGTGGCTCAGTGGATTGAGCACTGGCCTGTGAACCAAAGGGTCGCGCATTCGGTTCCCGGTCAGGGCCCTGTCCTCTCAACCCAAACTGCTCCATCAAGCTCACTAATGGCCTCCACATTGCCATAGCCAGTGGTGAGTCTCAGTTCTGATTGGCGGCATTGGTCCCAGCTGATTAGTCCCTCTTTCGCACACTCTTTCCACCTGGCTAGCATGAACCCTGGCTTCCAGGAGCCCAGGCCCCACCCCCGCCACCGCATACTCTCCTCTCAGCACCTGGGAACGTGGGCAGGCAGCCTCAGGCCCACTTTTCTGGGGTCTGTACTCCTGCCTGCTGACCCCTTGGGGCCTGGTCACGTTCAGCAGCACCTGCCCACACCTGGCTCCTGCGTCCATCTCCGGCCAGCCCTCTCCCGGGGCACCAGACTCACGCACCCTGCCTGCTCCAAATCCCCCTGTCTCAACTTGAGCTTAACCTGGACCAGAACGGAACCGCTGGTCACCCCACCCCAAACCCGCTTCCACCACCGTCTCCCCGCCCCAGACAGCAACTGCTCCGGCTGCTCGGGCCAACCTGGGAGTCACCCTTGACTCCTCTGGGTCTCTCACACCGCTGTGAACCTTGAGGAAATCCTGTTGCTTCTACCTTGAAGACAAATCCAGACCCCAACGCCTCCCCAACCCCTCCGTGGCTGCTCGTGGGTCCCGGCCACGCTCCCCCCTGGGCCTTGGCAGCAGCCTCCCCTGGTGTCCTATCCTGTCCCCCACAGTCTACACTCGACACAGATGCCAGAGAGATGCTGTCATAACAACGCTCAGAAACTCGGGGTCCTCCCCTCCGGACCCTGCAAGGCCCCGTCTCACTCGGGGACGAGCCTTCACAGCCCTGCGGGCCCTCACCCCATTACCCCTGTGACCACGTGCCCCATTCCTCTGCCTGATGGCTCTTCTGCCTCTGCACTCGGGGCCTCTGTCTGCTGCTGTTCCCTCTCCCTGGAACATCCTTCCTCTCACCACCCTCTGGTTTTCATCCCTCATCTCCTCCAAGCCCTTGCTTTAATGTCACTGTGGTGTCACCTTTCCCTGACACATATACCCCCTTTTTAAACTGCAGACCAGCCCCCGCTCCCTTCCCCCCTTCCCTCCTTCATAGTTTTCTGTAGCGTTTATTGCCCCCTGACATAGGGCATAGGTACTTATTAGGTTGTTTTCTCGTCTCTCCCTGCTGACTGTGAGCCCCGTGAAAACAGGGGTTTCGTCCGCTTCGCTCACTGTCGATGCCCCAGTGCCAGGCACACAGGAAGCCCAGGACCAATATTTCTTGGATGAGACGAAAGGATGACGAGAACAGATTAGCCTGGAGATGGTCGTGGTCCCGTAAACTCACTGGCGGTAGAAGAATCTGCCCCTGGGCTTTCCAGCAATCAAAGCAAAGAGAAAAACATTTCAATTACACATGGAAACTAACCAGGTTTCCTTGACTCTGGGCCCTGGGAGGACTCTCTCCAGGTTCGTGCGGAGTGCGGGCTCTGGGGGACGGAAGGACGCCCTGGATGGCGTCGGGACAGGCCCCAGAACCATTCTCACTGGGGCACTTTTAAAACGACCCCTCCATGCGGGCAAAGGCGCAGCCAAAGTGCCATCCGGAACGGTGAGTCTGGAAGGGACCTAAACGAAGCGTCCCGGGATGTTGCTCTCTGCTTCGTCTTGAGCCGAAACCAAGGGCAGAAAGTCAACAGGCATTTGTTGGGGCTGCCCCTGCTCTGGGGGAGCGAGGAGGGGGTCCAACAGAAAATGGGGAACAAGCAGACGCAGGAGGTCATTTCGGGCATTGCTATCAAGAAAGGTCACCCGGATAATGTGACAGCGCGTGACGGGCTGCCACTCTAGTCAGGGCGGTTCAGAGAGAGCCTCGCTCAGAATTGAGGACGGAGGGGAGCCCCAGGTGTTGAGAAGGTGCAGGCACACAGCCCAGGGTGTTCAGGAGTGTGTGTGTGTGTGTGTGTGTGTGTGTACACACACATCTGATGGAGCCCTGGCTCACAGCCCATCCCAGTCCTGCACCAGCAGGGCTCAGCCTGGCTGCTCCAGCCCCAGGTCCTTAGGACAGGATGCAGGGGGGGGGTCCAGGCCGGGGACCCCTCAGTGCTCCCTCATTCTCCTGCTCACACCGATCGTCACCCTGGACAGGACCGCCAGGCTGCCAGCGGCACTAGAGGCAGAAGGGTGTCCTTTCTCCCCGTCTCACTTCAGATGGGGCGCCTGCCTCTCACCAGGTCCCTCTGACCCTCCCCAGCACGGTCCCCGCTGTCCTCCCCTTCCCTGCTGTAGCCACGTCAGGGACTTTAATTTCCTTGAATGCACAGAGTTCTTTCCTGCCGCTGGGAGTTCACGCGTGCCATTCCCTCCTTAGGAAACACTTTTCCCTGCTTTTCACAAGGCTGGATCCTTGTCATTGTGGGGGTTTGGCTTATAGGATCCCTTGTCAGAGCACTCATCTCCCAGACCTCCATTCCAGCGGCTAGACTTGGCCCTCCTAGTCTCCTTGGTGTCAGATGCGTCATCTCCAGATTTGTGATTATACATGTATTTGCTTGTGTACTTGGCGCCATGTCTCCCCCTGGACGAGACAGTGTTGTAAACTCAGGGCAAGTGTCTGCCTTATTCACTGCGGTATCTGAGCCCAGACCATCTGGTACATAGTAGGTAGTCAAACAATACTCGCCACGTGTGTAAACAAAATGGACGGATCGTACGGTCAGAGCTGCAGAAAAAGATCTCTAGCAAAAGGGCAGTAGTCAGACTGGAGAGAGGAACCGGAGGACGGGGAGGGAAGAAGGAAGGGGTGGGGACGAGTGCCCGGTGCAGGAGATGGGCGTGCAAGGACCTGAGAAGGCGTTTCAAAGACAGCGTGGTGGAGCGAAGAATAATAGTGCAACAATTCTTTAAATGAAAGCCAGAATTCCTGAGTGTCAATCCCAGCTCCAGTACCAGCTGTGTGACGCTGGGCTGGTTTCTTAACCTCTCTGTGCCTGAGTTCCTGCGTCTGCCAAGTGGCACCAACCCCTTAGGGATGCGCATACTTTAAAAGGTTACGGGGATGAGGTTGAGGTTGTCCAGGACTGGCCCCCGTTGGTGGGCGGGCCGTCAGTAATGGGCGGGAATTATGATTCCGGGGGAGTGAACAGGACTCAGGTGCTGCTCGGCTCTGCCCCTGCATCTTCAGCTTCTCCGAGATCAGGGAGGCTTTCAAGGAGACGCGCTTTTGAATCCTCAGCTTCTCACAAAAATAGCCTCGGTGGCGGAGCCCCTGGTTTGAAGCCGACGATTTCTCTGTTACTCACGGTGTGTGTGGGTGGGTGGGTTGTGCCACGGGCTGCTCATTTCCTGAATGAGCAGCTGTGCCCTCTCCGCGCTGTCGAGAATATCATAGCACTACCTCGAACCCCCGCCCAGCCTCCGCTGTTCGCCGTTCCGGCCGCCTGGCAGCCCTGCACACGTTCACCAGCTGGCGGGGAGGAGCCTTGGAGAAAAAAGGCTGGACGGGCAGGGAGGGTGCAGGGAGCGTGCAGGGAGGGCCGGGCCCCGGGCCCTTGCCCAACCCTCGGCCTCTTTCACAGCGCACCGGCCTCCTGGCCCCACTGGCCTCCTTCCTCCCGCTCTGGCCCCCGGAAGCTCATGCCCACTGTGGGCCCTCCCGACCCACCGTCCCCTTCCGACGATATCTTCTCTCTGGATTCTGGCAAAGCTGGCTCTTTCTGGTCAGCTGGGGCTCAGCTTAAACATCATTAGCTTGGAGAAGTCCTCCCTGGCCACGCCCCTCTGCTGGCCCCTGTTTGCAATCCACCGCCCGTCCACCGACTGCCCAAGGCCAATGCCACATAGACTCAGGAGCCGCAGGGATAAGAGCCAGCCGCAAGGAGATCCCAGCCCCAGTCCCCGAGCCGGTCCTCACCGGCCGAGCCTGGGCCAGGGGTCCTGTGGCCCAAGAGAGAGGAGAGGGGTGTCCCCAGGCGAGGACAGAGAAGCAGTTCCCAGAAGAGGGGACAGTGGGCAGTGGGTGGTGAGAATCACCAGGGGGCCATCACAGCCCAGGTCTGGAGTCTGGGGCTCAGGCTGCTGCTCTGTCCCCATCCCCTCTGAGCTAGGTGACCCCGTGAAGCCCTGCCACCCCTCCCGGCCTATTTCCTCACCCAGGCAAACCTCATAGACTTGTTATAAGAAGCACATGAGCCCTGGCTGGCGTAGCTCCTCAGTGGATTGAGCGCGGGCTGCGAACCACAGTATCGCAGGTTCGATTCCCAGTCAGGGTACATGCCTGGGTTGCAGGCCACAGCCCCCAGCAACCGCACATTGATGTTTCTCTCTCTCTCTTTCTCCCTCCCCTCCCTCTCTGAAAATAAATAAAATCTTTTAAAAAAGCATTTAATCTTCTATTAAAAAAAAGAAGCAGATGAGACGATGGAAACTGTTACTATCTTTGGAAGAGAGGAAGGCAAAGAAGGAAACAAATTAAAAGGGGGCAGATTCCTAGGGGCTGGTCCTCCGACGGGGGGCGAGGAGTCAGCGCTCTGGGCCTGGGCAGCGCCGGTGGCGAGCATCGGTCCCTCTCCCTGGGGGTCAGGAGTGCAGGCTGTGCGAGCCAGCTCTGGGAGGCTCTGGCACCGCAGGGCACGTGGGAGCGCTGGGTGCCCTGGGTCCAGACGCTCTCACGCCGGGCAGTGAACACAGGCAGCCCCTGCTCCCCTCGGAGCCTGTTCCCGCGCCAGCACACAGGGGCAGCTGTAGCGGAGCTCGGGCTGCCGTGAGCTCGGAAACCAGGGCAAAGCAGGTGGCCTGACAAATGGGACGCCCTCAGTGCTCCTTACCAGCTATTTTTATTCACCTTTGGTATTTCTGATGATTGTTTCCCTGCTGAATCCCCCCTTTTATTTTTATTTTAGTGAGACTTGTTTTGACAGTCCCAGCCTGCCTCAGTAGTACTGAGGGTATATGAGGGGAAGCCTTCCTCCTTTCCACTCCGAGGCTGAGGAGAAGGGGCTGGATGAAGGAGGAGAAACTCCTTTGTCGATGCCTCCTCCACGTGGCCCGAGGCTCATGGCTTTTGTACGCAGTGCACTTGAACCCCCAGCAGTCCTCTCCTCCCTCCCCTACAGAGGGCGCTGTGGAGGATCAGAGTCATAAGGGACTTGCCCAAGGTCGCACAGCCTGAACGTGCTGGGCTGAGAGTCACACCCAGGGCTTATCTGCTGCGGAAGCCCAGAACTTTCCGGGAGGGGTGGAGGGAGCCTCCCCCGCTGTGTGTGGGGCCAGCCTGTCACTCCCTTAGGGTCCTCGTCAATTCAAAACAAGTATCTCAAGGGCCTCCCAGGAAAGCGGTGAGTTCTTGTGACTGGCCGACGTGCATTCACTCACACAGATCTCAGAGCCAAGCGAGGGGCAGACGGAGCACAGTTTTGGTGCTAATGGGAGGCAGGGGCCACTCGGAAGGCCCAGAGGGCAGAGGGAAGTAGGAGAGTCCTTGGGGACCCAGCTGTCCCCGTCCCCACCCTCGTCTGGTGCATCCTCTGGGGGGCCCGTCCTGCGGTGGCCTCCACCCTCCCAGACTCAGCCCCGCCCCCCCCCCCCGCAGTCCCCCATCATGCACACTCACAGGTATACTCACGCTCACGCTTGCTCGCTCCCTTGCTCGCTCGCCACCCCACTTGCTCTCTAATTGGCAGGAATGCGAGCTGCCCCCAGCTCTTCCTCCCCTGCATTCCTCAGCAGTGACTCCCACCTGGCAGGGCAAATTATACCCTGGCCCGGCAATAAAAGCCACTTTCCAAAAAAAGAAGCTTTGGGGCCCCGAGAGAGACGCAGCTAACTCTCTCGCCCAGCCTGTGCCTGGCTCGGGAGGTGGTGTCTGCGCCCTGTGTGCCTTTAAGCGGGGAGTACAAATTCCCACCCCGGCCCCTCCCTCCTGCTCTTTCTGACGTCAGGAGGGAGGCGTGTGTGAGTGAGTGAGTGAGGGGCTGAGGTGCCGCATGCTCTCTCTCACACACACACACACACACACACACACACACACACACAGGCACACACTCATACACACAACACATCTTTCAGACCCGTCCGCTGAGCCCAGCTCCGGGCACCCGGGAGCGGCAGAGTGCTGAAGCCGGGCCCCCGACCTCGGCCGCCAGGGAGAGGTAAGGGGCTAGAGGGGGGCTGAGGCCACACCGGCTCTAGAGACAGGTTTGGCAGGGGCAAAGGAGAGAGGTACGATGTGGGGGGTGCTGGGAAGGTGGGTACCTCCCCCCCCCCCACCCCGGGCTGGACCAGCCCCATCCGGTTTACAGAGGGGACGTGGCCGGGTGTGTAGAGGAGCCCACCCTGCCCACACACCCCCCCGCCCCCGCTCCCTGGCCCCCGAGGGGAGCGGGGGCTGTGTGGCTCCCAGCGAGCCAGACAGCATGTGTCTGCGCGTCTGTGTCTGGGACCTGCGTCTGGCCCGAGAAGCAGAGCAGAGCGGGCACCTGCCAAGCCGCAGCCTCCTGTGTGGGAACCGGGGGAGACAACTGACTGGAGAAATAATCTGAGCAATTGTGCCCCTACCAGATGCTGAAAGTAAAGTGCAGGAGGGGACATAATGGGCCTTGTCCCCAGGAATTTGGGGCTGGAGGGGGCAGGGAGGGGCAGGGGGGAAGGGCAATCCGGAGCCGACAGTTGGACCCGGAGCAGCTGTCTTATCCTGACTCTGTTTCTTCCCTGTGTGATGGGGTTAACCATGATGACTGGCTTGGAAAGGCAGCTCTGTGCTATTATTTTCACCTTGGAGCCACCCCACCTGTCCTTTTGCCTCTCCTGAGGCCACCCCTCTCCACTGCTTTGACCTCCACCCTTGCTGGGGTGCAGCCCCTGGAAGGCAGGGGTGATAAGCCAGAGGCTTCTGGGCCCGGGGCGGTGGGATGCAGGGACTGGGGCAGCCTCCACTGGCGCCAGGTCCCTGAGTGGCCTGACCCGGGCACAAGGAGCCCAGGTGGAGACCAGGGGCTGTGATACTGGCACCCACGACGGAGACAGCAGGTTCCTGCCAGGCTGCCAGCCCGTGGCCTCTTCCCAAGGAGAGGGGAGGGGGATGCGGAGTGAGAACAATAATAAACACTGAGTGTGAACTGCTGCATCCGCTGCGAGGGGGGAGGGGAGGCGGAAGTGCACCCCAGAGGGGGGTGGGCAACCTCTGGGAGCCTGGCGTGGGGCCAGCCTGGCTCCGCTCCAGTAGGGGCCTCTCTCTGGGAAGGGGTCGTCTCCAGCCCCCTGGGCGATGGGGAGTCAGTTCCCCCAAATCAGACCCCATCCCAGAGGCCTCCGGGTGCTCCACATTCTGGATGTTTCCTCTTCCCAGCCTCCCCTCTGCCACTTCCTTCAAGCCTTTCCCTAAAACATCTATGCTGCCATGCCTGCCCCGCCCCCCTGGATCTGTCTGGCCCGCCTTCCAAAAGAAGGACAGATGGAAGCAGGAACGCACACTGGCCTGGGGGAGGCCAGGGGGCAGTTCCAGGCCTGGAGACAGGTGGACAGTGTTCAGGGGTGGCCACTGGCCATAGAGTGGTCTCGCTAGGGAGCACGGGGGTGGGGGGGCCACACACAGCTAGTGGGTGGGGAGGGGACACCTGGAGGCTGGTCTGGAGTAGATTCCCAAGAGTGGCACCAGCAGAGGGCGCTCTGGGCCTGGCTGAGCGGGTCACAACCAGCATGACCAGGAAGGTCCCAGAGCCTGGTAGAAAGGGGACTTGGGACAGTTGGGACTTTTGTCCATTTGTCCATGTAAGATAGGGAGCAGTAAGATTGAGGGGGTGCAAAAAGCAGTGTGGGGCTCTTCATCTGCCCCAGACCAGTGAAATGGTGTCACCGGGATGAGAGGCAGGACGCGCTGGAAAGGTCAAGCGTTGTGGGGTCATGCCGATGGGAGTTCAAGCACAGTCACTGTACATGTTACTCTGACTAGTATGTTCCTGTCTCTAAAGGGACTCAGAGTGGGAAGGTGACCTGCCCAGGGCCACACAGCCTGGCCCTCCACCTGCCCATCCCGGCATCCCTGCCCCCGCTGATGCCAAGAAGGCCCAAAGGCCTAATCCCAGCAGTGCCCCCCAGACGGCACGGGCATGTGACAAGGACCAGAACAAAAGCTTCTCAATTAAACTTAAGTATTGGCTGGGGTACCTCCCCGCCCTTCCCCCCACACCATGGAGGGGGAAAGAACCAGGCTTAATTAGGTCACCTCCAGCTGCTGGAGCAGCTTTGCACTGAGGTATTTTAAGGAGTGTCTGGGAGGCAGGGTGGGGGAGGGGCCGGGGAAGTGTCAGCCTCTGCCCGGTGGTCCTGAGGCTGTTCTCTCCGCTCCCCGGGGGGGGGGGGGGGGGCTCACCATAGACAGGACCGCAACCTTCAGAAAGCCCTTCCACTGTCATCCCGAGTCCCCTGTCCTTCCCATTTATAGGCCACCATATCCTTCCTCCCCCGTCTGCTTCTCCGCAGTGGGGTCTTGGGCTGGAATGCTTTTACTGGGGAAGCTGTTTTTAAGCAGAGTTGGCGGGTGACTCACCCAAGGTCATGGTCTGAGTCAGCACCAAGCCAGGAATAGAGCCCCAAGTCCTGACTCCCCAGTTCTTCCACACCCCAGCCCTCCCTTCTCCAGGGACGTGCTGGCCCTCCCCCCACCTTTCAGCAGGAGCTGAATCTACACCCCCAAATGTTTCCGGGCTGCGGAAGCACTGCCCCTGACTGGCTGGGCGACCCCAGTGAGCCTTGTCACCTCTCTGAGCCTCAGTTTACTCTTCCGAAGGGTGGGGGTGGGCATTGCGCTCTCACACCGTGCTGCTGTGAGAACTACCTGAGGACACGAGGCAAAGGGCCGGGCACCCCACCTGGCACCCGGTGGTGCTGGAGTGGCCGTGGCCTGTCATTCAGACTCGCCCCCGCCCCGCCGCCCCGGGGCTCCAGTGCGGTCTGGGCGGGGCTGCCTCCTCTCCCGTGTGTGGTCCGGGTGCCTGGCACTCAGTGTTCCCTCACGTGTGTGCGTAGGTGCGTGACTTTAGGGGACAGTTGGGCGGACCCTCGTTCGTCATCTTGGCCCATGGAGATTCGTGTAGCTGAGGTCCCCGGGTCAGGTGCTTGTCCCCGGGTCAGGTGCTTGTCCCAGGTCACCGGGCACCGGGAGGTTAAGCCAGCTTGCTTTCCCGGGGTCTGCCCCGAAGGAGAGCTTGCTCACGTGGTCAAGAGAGGACGCTGACAGCCATTTCCTGTCTGTCCTCCTGGAGGAGCTGAGAATTGGAGGGGCCCCGATACCAGGGCCACGGTCACCCGCTGACGGGGCTGAGTCACCCGTCCCATGGTGCCACGAAGCTGGCTGGGTCGCAGGGGCCTCTCTCGGGCTCTCTCCCAACAGCTCAGGTGTTTTGCTTTCGCCTCCCTGGGCGCTGTCATCTGCGGAATCACTGGGTCAGCTGGGGTCAGGCCTGCACACGGGCAAACGAGGAGGGGCGTGGCTGGGAGCCAAGCCACGTGGCCGGGGAGCTCCCCCCTCACAGGTGGGCCCACGCACAGCTCCCCGGCTCCTCCCACAAGGGCACAGGGTGCTCTGTGATCAGCCCTATCTGACAAACGAGAAATCGGAGGCTCGGGAGGAGGGGTGCGGTCCCTCAGCCAGAGCACTGTGGAGCCGGGGACAGCTGGGGCCTGAGCTGTCCTCGCCTGCTCAGACCGCCGGTTCTGAAGGGCACCGCTCCCGGCAGGACACGCCCCCAGACCAGCTCACCGGGGCCTTTGGGAGCCGGGCTTTGGGTCTGCGTGAGTTGAAACCAATGTTCTACAGACACACTCGTTTCTCTGCTCTTGGAGGAGTTTATTTTCCCCTTTAGTTTCTCCCGGAGAGTTCTTCTGGGAAAACGCCAGCCTCGTCGTGGCTGAGCTAGGAGCAGAGTTCGTCCCGCAGGGAGAGCACTGGTTACCTGCAGACGAATCTGGGCTTTCTCACCCATCCCCTCTGAGCCTCAGCTCCCTCATCTATAAAATGGAGACAATTCCAATCTCAACCTCTCAGGGCAACTGGGAGGTTGGAAAACGAGAAATCGTCTCCGAAAAGACTTCTGCAGACGGACGGCATTCCCACGATAGAAGCCCGTCTTGGCCCGCCCCTTTCTGTAGCAGCGCCCGGCCTGTCTGTAGCAAGGACCTGGGCTGGAAGCTTTCTCTGCGTCCCTTCTCCCTGGTCTCCTCGGCTGCTGCGCGTGGTGCGGCTCCTTCAAGCCCAGGGCTCTGGCCCGGAGAGGGAAAGACTCTGTCTGTCCAAGGTCACAGAGCAAAGTCAGTAACAATGCAGGGCCCGAACCCGGGGCCCCTGCCTTCCCACTCCAGGCTGCAGAGGCAGATTGCCCAGGTTTGAGTCCCGGCTCGGACATTAATTGCTGTGTGGCCTTGTGTGAGTGGCTTAGCTTCTCTGATCCTCAGTTTTCTCTTTTACAAGCTGGGCTAATAATAGTACCAGCCTCAAAGGGCTGTTGCAGAAATTTAATAACAGGGGAAGCTATGACAGATGGGGCAGGGATCCGGTGGGTGGGCGTGTCCCTGGGGTGGGGCAGGGAACAGGTGAGTGAAGGGTGGGCTTGGTTAGCTCATCTGGGTCTCTCCTTCCCCCTCCTTTCTCCTCTCCTCATGCCCAATTTAGCAGCCCTGTCTGGGAGGAGCAACCTCTTACCCAGCACCTACTCAGGTGCTTCCCACATTCCATCCCATTTCTTCCTCCTAGAAGCTCTCCAGGGAGGGAGTCTTGTGACCCCAGTTTCCAGGAGAGGAAAGAGACGGGCCGAGGCCTCAGGGCAGCTCTGCTGTGGAGGCTGCCGCATCTGCCCCTCCGCCCAAAGGCAGACAGACACCCTGCCTTCTCCCAAGGGCACCATCCCCCACCCCCCACCCCGGGGGAGAATGTGGCTGGGGAGCAGCTGCAGCCTCAGCCTATTCCCGTGGAGGCCAGTGCTGCTGGTCCATTTGGGGAGCCCACTGATGGGAGGGGAAAGAAGAGGGCTGCTCCCCTATCCAGGCTGACCCTGAATAATCCCTGCATTTCCCCCCTTCCCACCGCCTGGGAGCCGTGCTCCCTTGGCCTTGGCTTGGGAGGCCTGGCTGGCCGGTGCCCAGCCCAGCTCAGCTGCGTCTCCCTGGTAACCACTGGGGCCGCCTCTGCCCTTCCCCCACCGCCTTCTCTCCCCTCCTCCACCCCCCAGGACCTCCCTGCACTGGCTGTCACCACCAGGCACAGTACCAGGCCTGGACAAACTGTGCGGTGGGCGGGACCTCCCTGCTTCCTGCAGAGAGGAAGGAAGAGCTTCTGTCCCCACCACCCGCCACCCTCGCCCCGGTGAGGTAGGGGACAACCAGCCTGGCACCTGGTGCTTTCCTGGCTGGCGCCTTGGGGAGCTTTGCTGCCCGTCTTCCTTTGTGATAACAGCTTTACTGAGACACAGTTCACGTGCCACGCAGTTCGCCTGCCTGGGGAAGGCGGATGAGCCCGCGGTTTGGGCACATTCACAGAGCTGAGTGTGTGTCCGTTTTAGAACATTTTCAGCACCCCCCCCCCCAAAGAAATTCTGTACCCACTGGAAGTCCCTCCCCACTTTGCCCTCCCCCAGGCCCTGGTCAACACTAATCTGCTTGCTTTCTCTGCGGATTTGCCTATTCTGGTCGCTTCTCACGAACGGAATCAGGCACCGTGTGGTCCCTCGTGACTGGCTTCTTCCCCTGGCATGACGACCTCAGGCTCCTCTGTGTCCAGCCTGTGTGGGGACTTCCTCCCGTTTTCCGGCCGGACAGCGTCCTGCTGCACGTGGCACGGCCGTTTGCCTGTCCATCCATTAGCCAAGGGGCCTCAGGGCGGTCCCCCCGTGTGCCGGCTGGAAGCAAGAATACCGCCGTGAACACTCAAGTACAAGTGTTGGTGTGCAGGCTTCTTTTCTTGAAGCTTCCGTTTTCTTCTCTCTGAAATGGGGATGAAAATGCCAAACCTAGCCCACCCCTGCTTCTTGGAGTGGGCTCCGGGAGGAAGACCTGGGGGGGTTATGGGGGCAGTGAGGGGCTGTGGGGGACCATGACAATGACTGTGGGGGCCATGAAGGGCAACTGCCTGCCCCTCTAGCTCCACTGGATGGAGGGGGATACCTGGGCAGGGCGGAGGCAGTCTTACCTGCATCCCCAGGGCGGGCAGAGCCGCTCATCATCTTGACCCAGAAACACCTGATTTGCTGTGTGATTTTTTTTTTTCCTTTATTTTTTTTTAGAAATTTTTCTTTTTTTTTTCTTTATTTTTTTTTAAGATTTATTTATTTATTTTTAGAGAGGGAAGGGAGAGAGAGAGAGAGGGAAACATGAATGTGCAGTTGCTGGGGGCCATGGCCTGCAACCCAGGCATGTGCCCTGACTGGGAATCGAACCTGCGATGCTATGGTTTGCAGCCCGCGCTCAATCCACTGAGCTACGCCAGCCAGGGCTCTCTGTGTGATCTTTACAGCGGCCAGGAATCCTGCTCCTGGGAGGGGGTTGAACAAGTGACTCCTTGCTCTTCCAGCCCTACCATGGGGTGTCTGGGGGGCTCCCTGGGCTCTCTAGACACCTGGGAAGCCTTAAACCCCTCCCTGGAAACTCCAGACTCGGGGGTGGGGCAATGTGGAGGCCAGGAATAGACTCGCAGCTCAGGGAGCCTCCTCTGACCCCAGAGCCTCTGGGTGAGGGGTTGGGGGAGCAAAGGAAGGGGGGGCGAGAAGGTGGAGAATCTGTCACCCTGACTCCTACGTGACTGTGGACTCCAGGACTTTCTTTGCATCACCAGGCTGAGCCAAACCCCCCACAGCCTGTGAGGGGTGAAGCGGGGTTCGTCCGCTCCTTTGTGCGGAGAGGCCCCTGCTCCCCAAGGTCACAGCTAACCCGCAACTGCGCTGGAGCTCTTCCGTCCAGGCATCCTGCCTGGCCCCATGCAGCAGGCCGCCTGCCCCAGGCTCAGCCCACGGCCTGGCCTGGTGCACGGAGCTCTTCTCCTCAGGGTCCCACGGCAGCACCTCTGGGGGCCCGAGGCTTCCCAGCCCCTGTGGGGAGGGAGGGCGGGGAAATGACCGTATTTTGCCATGTGTAATGCACACTTTTTTGCCCAAGTTTTTTGGGGAAAAATAAGGATGCTCATTGTACCTGGGTATAAATGATTACATGCCATGGGCATGATAATCCCGTGTATAATGCGCGCAAAAACCCGGGTTCACGTTGTACACGGCAAAATACCATGTGTTTGCTTCCTCAGTGGAAGAAGACACAGGATAAATGTTTTCAAGGTTATCTACACATTGAGCTGTGGGCCGGGAATTTCTGTTGGTTTGCATTGATAATAGCAATTGAGTAACCTACAAAGGAGTTCCCATCAGATTATCCCACTGTCAGCTGATTTCTCAAAAGAGACCTTGCAGGCAAGAAGGGGCTGGAAGGAAGTATTCCAAGTCAGGAAAGACAAGGACCTCCATCCAAGATTGCTCTATCCAGCAAAGCTCTCATTTAGAATGAAAGGACAGATCAAGTGCTTCTCAGATAAGGTCAAGTTAAAGGAGTTCATCATCACCAAGCCCTTATTTTATGAAATGTCAAAGGGACTTATCTAAGAAAAGAAGATAAAGAAAAAACATGTATAGTAAAAGGATAACAGCAATTGATTGGGTATCTACAAGATGCCAGACGCTGTCACACATACTAAGTCGCTGAGTCCTCAGCAACCTTGCGAGGTAAGGGTTCCCGGTCTCATCCCCGAGAGGAGGGAACGGGGCAAGGACAACCCACCAGCCTTGAGAGAGCTCACCTCGCCTTTGCCCCGTTCCGAGCGTGTAGAAAGTCACTCAGTCCTCCCAGCAACCTCCCTGTGAAGTCAGAACCAACACTATCCCCGTTTTACAGAATAGGAAACTGAGTCAAAGTTTGAGTGTTGACCAGGGTCACAGAACCCGTGGGCAGAGAAGCCAGGATTCAAACCCAGGCCCTCTGGGCCCATGGTCCGTCCACCCACCCACCACGTTGGAACAGAGGTCACCAGGTTATGAACGACAAAGCTGAGGTTCAAACCCGGATCTGTGGATTTGGAGCTGCTGACACTCGGGCCAAACTGTGTTCCTGACCGTCGTCGGCCACCTGCCTCACCCATCCCACCCCCCAGGCCCCCAGAGTCGGAGGATCCAATGTGGAAACAGGAAGGACTTTGAGGCCTGCCCCCCTCGGGGCGGACCACCGTAACAGAACACCACAGACAGGGGCCTTAAACATCAGACGTCCCATCTTACTCTTCTAAGGCTAGAAGTCCAGGCTTGTGGTGCCAGCATGGTGTGGCTCCGGTTTGTCGACGGCCCTCTTCTCGCTGTGCCCTCACAGGCCAGGGGGAGAGGAGGCAGGCTCTCCAAGGGCTCGTCTAGGGGCGCTAACCCCTTCCTGGGGTCCCACCCTCCTGGCCTCCTCTAACCCCAGCTGTCCTCCAGAGGCCCCATCTCCAACCCCGTCACGCCCGGGGCAGGACTTTGACACTCGAACTGTAGGAGAATGCAATCCCGCCCGTAGCCAGGTTCTATGTTTCGTCTTGGTGGTGAGGACGCTGAGTCAGAGAAGGGCCACCTGATGTCGTCCTGGGAGGTGTGGCAGGCAGGCAGGCCCGGCCCTCCAGGCTGGTGCTCAGCGTCCAGAAGCTGCTGTCCGTCCAGGACCACACTCACCCCTTCCTCTCTCTTCCCTTCCAGACGGAGCCTGCGGCTGCAGAGGCCTCCGAGCAGGGCCGGGCCGGGCCCTGCCCGCAAGGACGCCCAAGCCCCTCACCGGCCCCTGGGCCTGGGAGCCCCCCTGGCTCTCCCGCCAGCCCCGCCATGACTTCGGAGCCCACCTCGTCCCCGGTCGTGCCCCCGCTCCACTCCCCAAAGTCCCCGGTCTGGCCCACCTTCCCCTTCCACCGGGAGGGCAGCAGGGTCTGGGAGAGGGGCGGCGTCTCGTCTCGGGACCTGCCCAGCCCCCTGCCCACCAAACGGACCAGGACGTATTCAGCGTGAGTACCTGCCCCTGGCGCTGGCTTCCGCCCCATCCCTCTCCAGCCCTGCTCTTTCCCAAGGACCGGAGAGCCGTGTGTGGACTGTTCAGTGACTACTGGTGTTCGTTCGTTCGTTCATTCATTCGTTCATTCATTCATTCATTCGTTCATTCATTCATCCATCCATCCATTCCACAAAGATTTATTGAGCTCCTGGCCAGGGGCTCCGGGGGTAAACTCTACAAAGTCTGAGCTGCACGAGCTGCACCCCAGTCCCAGGGAATCCGTCCGCCCTTCGCTGCCTCTGGCAGGGGTGGGAGTGCGACCAGGGCTAGGCCTTAGGGACGGCGACGTCTCGGCCGGGTTCGGAAGATATAGCCGGTGAAGGACAAAGTTGGGAAACGGAACGGCCTGGGCAAAAATAGAGGCGTGGGGTTGCCCGTTGGAGTGGCGTGGGCCTCTGGGGGACAGTCACGGGTGGGGTCAGAGGGCGGAGGGGGTTTGTCAGATCCTCGGGGAGGATGATGCGGCTTGCCCAAAGGAGGAGTGTTTGGACAGCAAGTGCTAGGCGTCCCTTGTGTCCAGCCCGGGGCCAGGCACAGCGCAGGTGCTTGATAAACAGTCAAAAGCACTCGCCTTCCCCGCCCCCTCCCTCCCCGCAGGCCCCTTACCTGCGCCCTTCCCTCTCTGAGCACCATGGGTCCTGCTCTTGCTTCTGTAACTTGCTTCCTGAGCCCACAGAGCCCAGCTGGCTCACTCCTGCTTGCTGCCTCTCTAGCTTTCTAAATAAACTTTCTCTTGTAACTCGAAACACATACATAAATAAACAAACGAGGGAGAAGGAATGAGCTGCAGATGAGTGGAGAGGGTGTCACTGCTGCAGGGGAGAGTGAGGAGGGGGCTGCTGTGCATGGAGGGGCGCTGGCTGGGAGTCGGAGACCCGCTTGCTGGGTGCCCCGGGAGGGCCGGTACCCAGCTGGGCCCCCACCCCCCGTTCTGTCAGCGCAAGGAGCTGAGTGAATTAGCATAACTGAGTGCAGTTTCGGGCGGAAGTGGGGCGGAAGGTGAGGGGGGGTTTCCTGAGGCCGGCTCCCCAGGCAGAACCCAGGAGGGCTATGGGGCTCTGGGGGGGGGGGTGCCCCCAGCCCACAGCGCCAACTCCCCTGCTGTATCTTTAGGACAGCCCGCGCCTCTGCTGGCCCCGTGTTCAAGGGCGTCTGCAAGCAGTTCTCCCGCTCCCAAGGCCACGGCTTCATCACCCCTGAGAACGGATCCGAGGACATCTTTGTGCACGTGTCAGAGTGAGTCCTGTCCCCCGCCCCCCACCCCCCACCTCAGTGGTCCCTCCTGTCTCCTCCCGGTCAGCTGCAGCGTCCTTGCAGTGCCTTGGAAATGCCTCCTCAGGTCTCTCCCCTCGCAGCTGAGGTCTGTGTTCCCCAGTGTCATTCCCCTCCTCTCCGGGGGCTGGGTGCACGGTGGGAGAAGGAAGAGAGCTGGGGTGCACAGCGGGAGGGGGCCCCAGGAGCTTTAGGAACCACCAGCTGAGCCCCGGCGCCCTGTCTCGGCCTCAGGGGCCTGGGAGGGCCAGCCAGCCCCTGGGCCCTTCTGCCTGGGAGGGGCTGCAGGCAGGCAGTTTAGGAGGGCACAGGTGTGGCTAGGCCAGTGCCCCAGCCCTAATGCCAGGCATGACCTGGGGGGCTCACAGCTTCTCTCTAAGCCTCGGGGACCTCCCTGCACCCTTTCTCATCTCACTTCGTCCCCAGCAACACGGAGAAAAGGACAGTTTATGCTTCCCGCTGTACAAGGATGAGGGCTGAGGTTCTGGCGGGAAGGCCGGGCCGTCTGTAGGCCAGGCTGCAGGGGGTGTCGGGCGGGGGTCTGCTGCGGGGCTGATGACCCTTTCCTGCCTCCAGCATCGAGGGGGAGTACGTCCCGGTGGAGGGCGACGAGGTGACCTTCAAGATGTGCCCCATCCCACCCAAGAACCAGAAGTTCCAGGCTGTGGAGGTGGTGCTCACCCAGCTGGCCCCCCACACTCCCCACGAGACGTGGTCCGGCCAGGTCGTGGGCTCCTAGGCTGGGCGGGGAGGCCCCCAGGGTGCACAGGTGGCAGCTGGCTCCCTGCCCCGCGGCACTGGCTGTGGTCTGTCCCCCGGGCGGCCTCAGTGTGCGCGTCTGCCTGGCTGTCTGTCTGTGTTTACGGCCGTGAGCGTGTGCCTCCATCCAGCCCTGTGACCCGTGACTGTTCTGTGAGCTGGACCGAGGGGGCAGCCCCCGGCCCGCCTTCTCTTCTCGTCCACTCTCCCTCCTCCCTCCCCTCCCTGTCGAACTGGCACAGCACCTCTCGCCCCCCACGTGCCTGCAGGGGGCACCCCTGGGCCCTGCCTCTGCCTGTGGCCCCAGCCCGGGGGCCAGGGCTACCTGTGCTACCTGCACTCCACCCCCCAGGCCGGGGCCTCCCACAGTGGCCTGGACCCCACCCTCAGAAGCCAGGCCAGCGAGCACTTGGGGGGCCTCCCAGCCTGCGGCGAGGAAAGAGGGCGGAAGGCGGAGGCACGCAGGCCCTCGCTGGTGCCCCGGCCTGGCCTTCCTCCCGCTCTCCCAGCACACCCTGGAGGCAGGAGAGGGGCTGAGGGCCAAGGCGTTTGGGGCCTGTCCTTTTCTCCTCAGCCTGGCAGTGGCTCCGTGAGCCCCAAACTGAGGCTGCATCTTCTCCCCTGGGCCACGCTCAGTCGGCTGCCTCAACTTCCCCAGGAGGCATGGGTCTGTGGGGGGAGGGGACGTGTCTCCCCGAGCCTGGATGGAGGCCTCCCCTTGGTCCTGACTCACAAGCCTCACGGACGCTCTGCCTGTGCGCCACACGACGGCGACACGTCTGTCCCCTCGGGCAGGGCCCGGCGGGGCACCCACAGAGACGGCCCTCAGCCTGGAGGCTGCTAACCCTGCAAACCCCTTGCTGGTCCCTCTTCTCAAAGTGGTGGGACGGCAGTTCCCGCCGGCCCCCAAGCCAGTGGCCAAGCCGTGGTCCCTACGTTGTCAAGCCCTTCAGGGGTGCGTGCGTGCATGCGTGTGTGCTCACTCTGGGGTGGGGTGGGCCTGGGAAGGAGGGCCCCACCCCCCGCCGCCACCCCAGTCCAGAGCACATGACCTGATGCAGATTGAAACGGGGCTTAAGGGGCGGGGCCTGCAGGACAGTGACCCTGAGGACATGCAGTCTGTGTGTAAGTGGGGGCTCGTGTGCCCAAGATGCAAGGGTGACAACTGCCCAGGACCCCCAGTTCTGAAGACGTCCAGGCCTCGGGGTAGAGATCAGCCGGGACGTGCGCCCCATCCTCAGCCCCCACCAGGGCCTGGGAGTCCCGCGCTGCTGGGACGTGCTGGCCAGCTGCCCGACCCTGAGAGTGGCCCTGCCTGACACCCGGCTCCAAGCTGGGGCTGCGCTGGCGAGGCCCGAGGCCTCTCCCATGAGAATGAGGACTCCCCGGCCTCCTTGGTAGGTTTGCTGGTGCAGACTAACCCCTGGGAGCCCCCCCAAACCCCCCTCCTGTGAGTAGACCCCCTTTTTGAGGCACCGGCATGGAGGCAGGATGTGGGGACACCAGCCCTGGGGCCACCGGGGGTGACGGGAGCAGCAGCACTCTTGTCACCTCACCCCACAGTGTCCAGTCACAAACCCTCCCAGCCCCCAGCCACCCGGACCCCCCTCCCACCCCAACACTGGCAATAAACCCTCAATTGCGACTCAGCTTGGCCCAGAGCTGCCTGTGTGTCTGGGGAGGGGCGGGGGAGAACACCCCAGACCACCCTCCTCCACTGGATCGGAGACGTCCTGTGTGACCTGTGCCCGTCCCCTCATCTGCGAAGAGGTGGCCACGACGGCACCTGTGACGGGTACCAATTCCCCAGTCAGAAAGAGCTGACGCCACACCTTGTCCTGGGGGCTTTAATGTTTGTGACAAAGTTCTAGTAAACACACACCCTCCCCGCAGCCCTGCACCCGCTCTGGGGCAGGGAGGCAGGGTGGACTCTGTCCCGTGCCGACACACACACCCCTCTGCCCAGTGCAGGCAGAACCCTGCTCCGTGCAGAAGTACAAGCAGCAGCCGGAGCCAGGGCCGCTGGGGTGGAGGGCGGAGCCAGTTCCACCAGGAGCTGACCACGAGGGACGGGCCGTGCAGACCCTGGCCCTGTCACGGTGGGGGAGGGGGGCCTTGCGGCAGGCGGTGGTGAGGCAGGCATCCCAGGCCGGAGGAGGGAGGTCCCAGCACCCACTGAGCACCAGGGCCGGGGCGCCCTCTGGGCCCGGGCGGGGGCGGGGGTCTCCGGGAGCTGTGGTCATGCCTCGTGGGCTGTCTCTGGGAAGAAGATCTCGCGGCATCGCTGCACTGTGTCCTGAGGGGAGACCACGCTGTGGCCCACAGTCCGGGGGTCGGCGTAGATCTCAAA
Organism: Phyllostomus discolor; assembly: GCF_004126475.2. Classification (NCBI taxonomy): domain Eukaryota; kingdom Metazoa; phylum Chordata; class Mammalia; order Chiroptera; family Phyllostomidae; genus Phyllostomus; species Phyllostomus discolor. The sequence goes on from NC_040904.2 coordinate 212,470,048, forward strand.
GTCGTTCCCGCCCTGCGCACAGAGACAGAGAAGGTGGCGCCTGGACAAGGCTCCCGGCGTTGGGGACCCGCACCCACCCTGACATGGGGTCTCCTCCCGCACTGGCTCCTGCAGCGCTGCCCCCCCTGGAGGGCCCCTCAGAACACCCAGGAAGCTGCCCTCTGCCCTTACCAGGTCTGCCCTGACTTGTTATGTGACCTGGGGCCAGGGTCCAGCCAGCTCTGGGTCCCAGCCTTCCAATTTGCATAACGGGCTGGTCAGCACGGGCTGTTCTCGGGGAGTCCCCCAAGGTCTGCTCTGTCACCCCGTGTCCTGGCCTTGACCTGGGGGGGGGGTGACATGGAGTGGGAGGGGCCTCGGCTGAGCCACACTCACGGGACTGGTCTCGTTCCCGAAGAAATGGATGGTGTCGAAGCTGTCCTGGCCCAGGCTGTCCAGGCAGTAGCGTTTGTCCCAGCCCTCAGGGAAGACGTCGAAGCTGATCATGCCTCCTGCAGGGGCGGGGCGGGGCGGGCGAAGCCCGCAGAGGGGTAGCTGGAGGGTGAGCCTGGCTCAGGCTCCTCATCTGTTACTTCATTCCACCGCCCCGAGAGCCTCCTGCTGTCCAGGCGCAGGGCGTGGGACAGACACACTTGGGGTCCTTGTGTCGGTTTTGATCCAGGGGTGGTGGTGGGTGGCGGGGAGCTCTCTAGCCAGCATGGTAGGGGCGACCTCTCTGAGGAGGTGACACTGAGCTGAGATGTAAGCCAGCAGGGTGGTGGCTGGGGAGCAAGGGCAGCCCCCAGGGGAGGTGAGAGCATGGAGTGTAACAGGCCTGTTCTTCTGTAAGGGCCCCCCCTGGCCACTGTGGGGACGGGTCAAAGGTGAGGAGGAGGCAGCGGGAGGCCAGCCGCATGAGTTAGCCAGACGGAGCCCCAGCCGAGGCTGTTGGTAGGGGAGGTGTGGGCAGGGGGCACATTCCAGATGGATTCCGGACAGAGGGCTCCAGAACTTGCTAGCAGACTGGACTTGGGAAGGGGTGAGGGAGAAACCTCAAAGGAGGCGCTTGCTCGTTTTTGCCTTGCGCACCTGGGTGGGGGCTGCCGACTGGGCTTGGGTGCCGAGGAGTGGGAGGCGGTAGCACACAGAGCCCCTGGCTGTTCGGGCTGCGCCTGCCCCTGCTCTGCCTGGGGGACGGGGGTGGGGTCGGAGTGCAGCGAGGCTCCAGGGCCGGGCCCCTCGGGCCCCATGTGGGTGGACGTACCTCGGGAGAACCTCAGCCCTTTGCCGGCAAACTCAGTTTTCAGGGCTTCCACGAACTTCTCCCGGATCCTCTCCTTCTGGAGGAAGGAAGAGAGCAGACCAGGGCTCAGAGTGCCGCTGCGAGCCAGGCCCTGTGCGGGGCGCACAGCTCCTGCGAACTCCCTGAGTCCCCCAGGTGGACGCATGACCCCTCTTGACCCACGGGAAACCGTGGCTCTGACAGCAGATGTGCGTGAGGAGCAGAGAGCACGTGAAGGCCTGCGAACAAGCGGCAGTGGGTGCTCAGAGAGAGGTCAGCAGGATGCGGGGCACGAACATAGCACCAGCCAGGCAACGTTCATCTGCTGAGCGCCCCTGGGTGCAGTGGACTGGCCTGGGCTGGGGGGAGGGAGGGCAGCAGTGCCCAGGAAGCCCCCGCCCCCGGGGCAGCATATCTACAAACGTGCAGTCAGGGGGCTTTCACTCACCAGCCGGAGGGCCCCCAGCCTGGCCCCGCTGGGAGCACAGAGGGGAACAGCCATGCCGAGCCCGGAGGGGTGACCATACTAATGGGGGGTGGGGGGGGCAGGGGCAGCACCACAGGAACGGCCAGCTCCCTCAGCCCAGGCTCGCTGCGGCCGAGGGACGGAGGCGGGCTGTCCCCGTGTGGCCCCAGCAGCTCAGCAGATTGGTCAGCTCACAGGGAGCCTGGAGGCCCGGTGTGGAGAGTTAGGACACATCCTGGGGGACCAAAAGCCACCAGGGACTTCAGAGCACAGGAGTGGAGTGCCTTACTGTGCCTGTCAGCAGAGCCTTGGGTGGGGCTGGAACAGGGCGGGGGGCAGGTGATGGCCGGCGCTCTGCAGCCTAGAAGCGGTCCGGGGAGGACACGAGCCGTAGGGCCTGCCATGGCCCAGGCTCCAGGCCCAGCCGCTGTGCGTCCTGGCCGTGTGACCACGGGCAAGTCGCCCGACTGGTACAAACGAGTGTTCCCAAATGGCTCCAGGTGGCTGGACCTGCTGTCCCTGGAGAACCAGCCCCATGTGCCAAGTCCAGTCTCAGCAGGGACTAGCACTGTGACCTCTGGCCTCAGCACCTCATCTAAGGAAGGGGACTGCCTGCCTGTCCCCGGGGTCTGGACCGGAGAGTCCAGAGGGACCAAAGGAGAACAGAGCGTTTATTTACGTCAGGCCTGCCCGGCCCAGGGCGCGCAGGAGGCCCAGCAGCCCACACCCCACGGCAGCACCAGGGGCAGGTGAACAGGAGCCAAAGAGACGAGAGGAGACCCCCCTCGGGGCTGTGGGGAGAGTGGGCGCCGCCAGCCCTCCATCCTGCCCAGTCCTCGGTATGCCCTGCAAGGTGGAGACTGTGACCACCCCCACTTTGAAGATGAGAAAACACGCCCTGGCTCGTGTTGGCTAAGCATCGATCGGCCTGTGAACTGAAAGGTCACTGGTTTGAGTCCTGGTCAAGGGCACACGCCTGGGTTTCGGGCCAGGTCCCGGGCTGGGGGTGTGCAAAGAAACTGATCAATGTTTCTCTTTCTCCCTCCCATCCCCTCTCTCTGAAAAATAAAATCCTAAACAAAAAAAAAAAAAAAAGAGAAAACAGAGGCATACAGTAGTGAAGTCGCTTTTCCAGGTGACTGACTCGTCGCGCAGACGGTGGAGCTGGGCCTGGAAGCCTGCGTGGCCCGAGAGGGGGCTTGTGCGCGGGAGCCATTCTCTGCCCACGGTCAATCCTAACTGCGCCCACGCCCACGGGGAAAGTCTCCCTGCGAGTGGGGCACTGTCTCCGCCAAGCCTCTGGACAGAGAGTGGGGGTGGGGTTTGCTGAGCTGGGAGGCTTCCCTGAGAGTCCCCGCCCACCCTCAGGGAAACTTGTCTCAAGTTCAAATCTTTGCTCTGCAACCAGTTCCCTATGTGACCCTCAACAGGTCGCTTGCCCTCTCTGGACCTCAGTTTCCTCATTCATAAAATGGGGATAATACCACCTATTTCATTCACTCACAGAGTGTTTCTTGAGCCCTTGCTATGCGCCGGGCATGTGCTGGGCACAGGGGACTGGGCAGCGAACAGCACAGACACCCTGGCCCTGAAGGAGCTTACAGCTTCGGTGGGGCGCCAGGCAACAGCCAGGGTTTTTTAAAAGCCAAGCGGGGGATCCGGTGCTGACAGGGTGGCGAGGGCTGCTTGGGGAGACATCCGACAGAGTCGGAGGTGCAAGGGGGCACAGTGTTAAATGTCATGCTCGGGGAAGGCCCCGCTGAGAAGGTGACGTCTGAGCAGGTGTGAGGGAGGTGAGGACGAGCCGCGTCTGGGGGCACAGCCCTGGGGCGGGAGACCGCCTGCAGTCTTACGGTCAGCAGAGGGCACGTGGCCGGGGCAGAGGGCGTAAGGGGGACAGCAGACTTGAGGTCAGAGAGGCCGGGGACGGGCCAGCGTGAAAAGGCTCGGATGGATGGACTCGCTCCGTCCGTGGAAGGAAGCAGGGCGTGAGGTTTGGCAGGGGCGGCACACAAAGGACCTTGGGAAGTCCTAAGCACAGGTGCGGAGAGAAGGCCGAACAGGTGGGCCTGAGCCAGGCAGACAGACCCTGAGGACACCACGGGAGGAGGCTGGGACATTGTCCGGTTGGCAAGGGGGCCACGGAGGACCGTGAGCAGAGAGGAGACGGGACGGATGTGCTTTACAAGGTTCTCAACAGCGCCGCTGGAGAGCGGACTGGTTTCACCGCGTGTGGGGAGGGGAGTGCCGGGGGAGACATAGGCGGACAGACTGGAGACCAACTCCAGAGGCTGAACCAGCAGGAGTGACTGCTGGACCCCGTGTGGGTGGGGGGGCGTAGAGGGTGCCTGAGGTGTGAGTTTGCATAAGCAGGTGGCTGGTGGTGTCGGCCGTCAGAGGAGGGAGCACAGCAGGGTTGGAAAGACACACGCATGCCCACAGCCGGCACGTGGTAGGTGTCCAGAAGGGTATCAGTTCTATCGGAACACCCCACTCCCAACCCATTTCACTGACGAGAAAATAGAGGCTCAGAGAGGTTGAGTAACTGAGGTCCTGCAGCCTAAGGTGGCACCTTGTCCAGTTCAGAGAACTCGATTCGCTCTTCCAGGGTGCAGCTCCGGCCGATGGGCGAGATGTTCAGCATGCCATTCCGAAACTCGATGAAGGTTCCACTGGTGGTGATGGGGGTGGGAGCCACAGAGAAAGAGACAAAGGCCCTGAGTTCAATCCAGGCCCTGAAGTCCATCTGGACTGCCCAGGGGAAAAGAGTCCACCCTCAGTAAGTCACAGCTGGAGCACCTCCAGGTCCCACCAGAGACCCGCCCTTTGCTCCTCAGGCCCAGAGCGGGGAGGAGGGGCTGGACACAGGCCGGGCAGGGTCTCACCGCTTCTTGGGCAGCCTGAGCAGGGCCATGTAGCGGAGGCAGAAGTTGATCAAGTCCTGCAGCAGCTCCTCCCCGAGGTGGTTCTGGATGGTCTGGGCACGGAACGCAGGGCTGAGAGGGGCAGGTGTGGCAGCCCTCCCCACACCCAGGACAGAGGGCACCACAGGCTGCCACACTCACGGTGGAAAAGTGTCCCTGGGCTAAGGGCCTGGGGCGACACTGACCTGCTTGGAGAGCAGTCGTCCATGCTTGTACTGCACCGTCCCGTTCTCAGCAAACACGTAATCAAACTTCTCGATGACTTCAGGGACACGGAGAGGCCAGGGCAGAAAGAGAGAGCGTGAGACCAGGTGCCCAGAGCCAAGGAGACGAGGAGTGACTGGAGTGGGCAGGAGCGGGGAGGCGCAGGGAACACAGCCAGAGGCTGTCCCACGGTCCAGGTGGGAGGCGATCGACAGTGGGGCCGTGGGGATGGAGACATGGGCACACAGGGAGACACTTCTGGACTGGCTGATGAACAAGGACAAGGAGGTGGGGAAAAGGGAAGCTCAAGGAAGTTTCTGGTCTGAGGAGCTGGAGTATGTGCCTGAGCTACGATCAGGAACTCGGCTGAGAACAGGGGGTTCTGGGGCCAAACACTCCCTGGGTGACTTCAGAATTCTCCTCTGTAAAATGGATAATCATACACCCTGAAGCACAGTTGTGAGGGTTAACTGAAAGGAAGTTAATGCATGGTCATTTTCAAGAAATGGTAGCCATTATTGGTTAGGCCCATTTTAAAGATGAGGAAACTGAGATCCAGCACAGAGAACTAAGGATGTAAACTACATAAGGGCAGTATTCTGCTTCTGTTCCTTGCTGGCTCTGGCTAGTGTGGCTTAGTGGATTGATCCCGGAACTGCAAACCAAAAGGTCACTGGTTCGATTCCCAGTCAGGGCACATGCCTGGGTTGTGGGCCAGGTCCCCAGTTGTGGGTGTGCAAGAGACAACCGATCACCACCTCTCACACCGATGTTTCTTTCCCTCTCTTCTTCCCTTCTCCTCTCTCTAAAAATAAATAAATAAAATCTTTAAACAAAAACAGTGCCTGGCACACGGTAGGTGCTCACTAAGTGGTTGCTGAACCAGTGAGGGAAACATCTGGCCGTTTCTTCTACTTCCTTTGCCCCACAGAGGCAGGGCTGGGTCTTTGAAGGCACATTGATCCGGGGATCTCCCCGACTCCCGCCCCCAAGCCCACCGTGGGCCTGGCTCTGGCCAGCTCCTCCTACCTTCATCCCCCTCTCCCAGCTGCTCAGCAATCTTAGAGTAGTCGGAGCCGCCCACCACACCGATCTGCACCCTACTTCGCAGCTTCTGCAGGAAGGCAGCCACCTCAGGGTCAATTTTCTGCAGCAGGGTAGAGAAGCAGAGGATCCTGGTTGTCAGCACATCTGGGGCCTCCACTCAGCCCTCACTCAGCGCTCAAAATCCAGGGAGCCCATGTTCTACCTGTATCTGAGGCAGTTCAAGGTTTAGGACATAGATCTTAAAAAAATCAGATGCACTTGGGCCCTGGCTGGTGTAGCTCAGTGGATTGAACACCGACCTGCAAACCCAAGAGTTGCCGGTTCGATTCCCAGTCACAGCACATACCTGGGTTTTGGGCCAGGTCCCAAGTAGGGGGCACATGAGAGGCAACTATGTGTTGATGTTTCTCTCTCTCTTTCTCCCTCCCTTCCCCTCTCTCTAAAAGTAAATAAATAAAATCTAAAACAAACAAAACAACCAAAATCAGATACACTGGGTTCAAACTCTGGCTCAAGACCCTCAATAGCTGGATGACCTTGAGCAAATGGCTTTGCCTTTCTTTGTCCAATCTATAAAATGGGATCACAGCAACAACACTTGCAGGGGGTCCCTGCTGGGAAGTGCTGAGACATGACCAATGAACTGGTGATGATTACACGAAAAGATTCCCAACCCAGGAAATGTAAACTAATGAGTTATAATCCCTGTTTTCAAACATTCAGATATTCAAAGCTGACAATATCAAGAGTGGACAACGATACGGGGGGACAGGCACTTTCAAACGCTGCTGGGGAGAGTGCAAACTGGCCATTTTGGAGGGTAATTTGGCGAAATCTACTAAAACTTAAAATGCACGTGTCCTGTCACCCGGCACTTCCACTCCTCTTGCCCATGCGGACACAGAGGATCACAGGGGTTTATAATGGTGGCAGATTTCAAGCGACTTACGTGCTCATCAATCACAAGATGGCACACACCTGCTCTGACATATCATACTGCGGTTACAGAGAGTCAGTCGGGCCTGTGCTTCCAACAGGGAGAGTGCTCAGACCTGCTGATCGTCAGAGACAAGTTGCAGGAAGACACGCACAGTATGATGTACGATACCACTTATTTTTTAAGAAGCCTCATAAAACAACACTTAATGTTTCCTCTGGGCAAACGGAGACCCACATAAAAGTCTGGGAGGAAGCCACACAGCAGGTAGCCAGGTTGCCCAGGGGAGGGGGCTGGATCCTGACCCAGCAAGTGGAGAATTAGCCTTCTCTGTTGTTTTCATTTATTACAAGAGAATGCATTTTTAATTATACAAATATTCATAAACTATAATTGTATAATTACAAATAAACTTTTGCCCTGGTTAGTGTGGCCCAAGGGTCGCGGGTTTGATTCCCAGTAAGGGCACATGCCTGGGTTGCGGTCCCCGGTTGGGGGCATTTGAGAGGCAACTGATTGATATTTCTCTTGCACATCAATGTTTCTCTCTTTCTCCCTCCCTTTCCCTCTCTTTAAAATAAATAAATAAGATCTTAAAATTTAACTTCCAGAAAGCACTAAGGACAGGGCCTGGCAACGACACCGGTGGGCAGCACTAACCACACTGTTCTCCTACAGGCTGTTGGGCCAGAGAGGCAGAGCCGGAAGAAAGGGGCTGTTCCTGGACCCTGCCACTCCCCCTCCACTGTCATCTCTCTCCCACCCCAGAGGACTGGGGAGCTGCTGGATGGCAGGAAGGCCTGATTCCTCCATGTATCCCCAGGACCCTCCCACAGGGAAGAGGACGGGACATGCAGGCCCTAACAGCGGACGCTAAGACCTGTGTTTCCATCAGCCTCTGCCCTGTGACCCAGCCCCACCGGCTCCCCACGCTTGGAGATCCCTCGGTTGGTCCTTGTGGCCCCAGACTGGAGGGCGGAGTAACAGGCAGGGCAGGCAAGAAAGACGCCTGTTTATCCAAGCAGCTAGTGAGGAGGAGTCCCTGGCTCATCCAGGGCGAAATCCAAAGGGAGAGAAACAGGGTGTGCAGCAGAGGTTGGAGGATCCACAGGGTGGGATGTCTTCAGAAGGACTGCGCTCCCAGCTAACCACAATATCCCCAGTGTGATCAGGTTAGGCCTGTGAGCTCCCACCTCCAGGTGGGCAGGGCCCATAGCCTACCGAAAAGGTATAGTAAGCTCTCCCTCCTTCCCTCCACGGCTGGGGTGGGAAGTGGGAGAGGGGCTTGAGAAAGTAGACCCAGGCCCAGGCCTGCAAAGGTCGGAATGGATGGTTCTGAAATCCCTTTACCCCCCACCAGATGGCACCTGACACTTGGGTGCGCTCCAAGCCCCATCTGAAGCCCGGGTTCAGACGCCAGCTTCCGGCTACCGGTGCATCCTAGGACTGAACTGCGGTGAGCCCCGGCTGGGGATACGGGGTCTCCGGGAGCCAAACGTTGGCATGGGGAAGCCTGGCAGAGGGTTAGGGAGGGAAGCTTGACCCTCCTTCGCAGCCTCCTCCCTCCAGAATCGACCCAGCCCGGACGCTCGGGGGTTGTGACGTGAGTGATCGGGCGTCCGTCATTCCTAGCGGCGATCAAGAGTGTCAGGGACCCAGTACGGCTGCATCCCGCACTCGGCCTCTGAGGTCCGGGTCACGCCGCTGCAGGCCCCACATTCGGCCTCCGGGTATCTGCGTGACATTCCCGAACCGAGCTTCCGAAGGTCAGGACCCTACCTGGCGAGCTGGCGTGAGGGTTCCGTCCACGTCAAACAGGCAGAGCACACGCTCCTTCCTGCGGGCGCCCTCAGTGGTCACAGCCATGGCTGCAGCTCCGCGCGCCCGGCAGAGTCGCGGGATGTGGCTGCCGGGATCGCGCGGCACAGGCAAAATAGGGCGGGGCTGGGAGGGGCGGGGTCGGCAGCCTCGCCGGTTGCGCCAAACTCTAAAGGGGCGTGTCCGGGGCGTGGTCTAGGCTGGAAGTGGGGGCTCGGACGGGGGTATGGGCGGGGCCTGAGCTAACTCGTTAGGATGATTTTGATTGCACTAGGCGGAGAAGGGACGTGAAATGGGGCGGGGCAGAGCCTGGCACAGTCCGATTGTTCCCACCCACTAAGGGGCGGGGCCTGGGCCCGAAGGGGCGTGAGGGGTAGAACCCGGAAGAGAGGGGTTGTGCCGCAGCTCGGCGGTAGACTGAGGATTCGGATTCCTTCTGGCGGTGGAGGGGCTGGACGGGGGCGGGGTCTTCAGCCCGCGGTGCAGGGCCGCGCGGGGCGGGACGAGGGCGGGACCGTCCCAACTCTCTGTGCCCGCCTTAAATCGCTCATGACTCGCCCCTCCCTGCTAATACCTTTGCCCTAAAAATCTTGAGTTGAAATCTGATGGCCTTTGCTCAGGCTCTGGACTTTGACAGATGGCCATCCTCTCTCTTCTCCTGCTGTCGTTCTGTCCATTCCATAAGGCTCAGAGCACGGCCCACCTCCTTCAAGAAGCCTTCCTGGTTCTCTCTTTCACAACTATTTAATCATCACGTTGACCCTGGGGTCAGTTCTAGGTTGTCTTCCCAGTTCCTCTACTATGTGACTTCCAGCAAGTCATTTCACTTCTCTGAAGCTTTGTATTTCTATTTGAAAAATGGAAGAACACCTACACTGTAGGGTTGCTGTGCACATTAAAAAAAGAAAAAATTGTGTAAAAGACCCCGCAAAACACCTGGCACACAGTAGGCTCACGCCAAAGGAGAATTTGTCTAGATAAGCTTGATACTGCTACGGATTAAACAGCCATTGCCTGTCAAAGTCTAAAAATGTGCAAACCTTTTGAGCCAGCAGTTCAACTTTTAGAAAATAAGAAAAGGGGAAAAAAGGAGTATTCGTCAAATTAACTATGATCCATCTATAAGATGAAGTCATAAAAAACCGTGTTGTAGAATATTTATTTTTAAGATTTTATTTATTTATCTTTATTCTTTTTATTTTATTATTTTTTAATATTTTATTTATTTATTTTTAGAGAGGGAAGGGAGGGAGATAGAGAGAGAGAGAGAGAAACATCAATGTGTGGTTGCTGGGGGTTATGGCCTGCAACCCAGGAATGTATCCTGGCTGGGAATCGAACCTGGGACACTTTGGTTCCCAGCCCGCGCTCAATCCACTGAGCTATGCCAGCCAGGGCTTATTCTTTTATTTTTTAAAAAGATTTTATTTATCTATCTTTAGAGAGAGAAGAAAGGAGAGAGAGAGGAAGAGAAACATCAATGTGTGGTTGCCTCTTGTGTGCCCCCTACTGGGGACCTGGCCCGGAACCCAGGCATGTGCCCTGACTGGGAATCAAACCAGTGACCCTTTGCTTCATGGGCCTGTGCTCAATCCATTGAGCCACACCAGCCAGGGCTGTGTTGTAGAATATTTAATATGGAAAAATCATGATCCTGTTTTTGATATTGAAAAGTGGCAGGCTCTCTCTGGGTGTTAGTATCATGAAATTCAAAGATATTTCCCTCCTTGGAAATGTGTTAACTACAGCTTCCTTCCTCTTCTCCAGGGCCCTCTGTTTTTCCCTTCTCCCACACTCCAGAGCCAAGGCCTGCCTCCACATCCCTCTGTGCTCCAGGGGTTTGCCCTTCAGTTTGAGTCTTTGCCTGGGAAGGGATTTTTGCTGCACTTGCCATCCTTGCCCTGATTCCAGTGATCAACTTGGGCAGTTAGGTCATGTAGAGACACACGCATCCACACACCTGTGAGTGGCACCACTGTGCACCATGGTTTTGATGGCCCGTTTGCTTTTCTGTGTTGATAGCTGCCCTGAGGAGACCACTGGTGTCAGAGTCCAGGAAACTGCAGTTTGATCCCTTCTAACAATAGGGGTTGAACAGATCACCTTCCCTCACTGGGCCTGCTTCTTCATCTATATAATGGGGACATAATTCCCACCTGTTAGGACTATAGAAGGTGAGATAGTAAAAAACTGATATTTGTCAATCCCTGATCGCATGCCAGTCATCTACTGGACACTTGACCACACATCTTCATTTACTCCCACAGCTCTAGAAGGTATTATTGTCTCCACTTGATGAAGAAAAAGGAAAGGATGAGCCCAAGGCTGCACACAGCGCCCCCAGGCTGACAGGGCTGAGACCAAGTCTCAGGCACAGAATTTAAGCAGGCACACACACAAAAAGCTCAATAATCTAGATAGTGTTTTAATGTAATGTGTTTTTTTGTTTTTTGTTTTGTTTTTAGGTTTTATTAATTTATTTTAGAGAGGGGAAGGGAAGGAAAAAGAGAAACATCAATGTGTGGTTGCCTCTCGCATGCCCCTACAGGGGACCTGGCCTGCAATCCAGGCATGTGCCCTAGACTGGAAATTGAACCTGTGACCCTGTGGTCACATGGTCAGCACTTAATCCTCTGAGCCACAGCAGCCAGGGTTGATGTAATGTTTTTCTTTTCTTTTTTTTTTTTTAAGATTTTATTTATTTATTTTTAGAGAGGGAAGGGAGGGAGATAGAGAGAGGAGACAGAGAAACTTCAATGTGCGGTTGCTGGGGTTATGGCCTGCAAACCCAGGCATGTACCCTGGCTGGGAATTCGAACCTGGGGACACTTGGGTTCCCAGCCCGCGCTCAATCCACTGAGCTACGCCAGCCAGGGTGATGTAATGTTTTTCTAAAAATCAAAACTAATGCAAGAAAATTGGTGATGAGCACTGACCAGTGTGGCTCAGCAGGTTGAGACTCCTCCTGCAAAGCAAAACTGCTGCCTGTCACTACTAAAATCAGTCAGCAGAGACAGGGATTGAATCTTTACGGGCGCTTTATTCAGACGGACAGCGATCTGAGAAGACAGTGAGAAGACATACCCCACTGGGTATGTGCCCTGACAGATTGTCTTATATTTCACTTTAAACTGACCCTTTTTATAAGGAGAAGAGAAGTGTAGGTAAGGGGATGGAATTCAGGGAAAAATTTAATCAGATAAAAGCTGCGTCATGCCCTGGCTGGCGTAGCTCAGTGGATTGAGGGCGGGCTGCGAACCAGTCATTGCAGGTTCAATTCCCAGTCAGGGCACATGCCTGGGTTGCAGGCCATAACCCCCAGCAACCACACATTGATGTCTCTCTCTGTCTCCCTCTTCCAACTCTAAAAATAAAGTAAATAAAATCTTAAAAAAAAAAAAAAAAAGCTGCGTCATTCTTCATCTGTGTCCTGGGCTGTGGTCCGGAGCTGGTAGTCCTTGCCCTGGAGCACAATGGCTCAGATACCATCTTGGCCTCTTGCAGCCCTCCTGAGGCACGAAGGTGGAACTGTTTATGGTCTCCTGGAGTCCAGGCGTGTCATACCTTCAGTTCCTGGAAGAACAATAGCTTTTTACGTGCATGATTACTAAGCTTATTGACTATTATTTAGAACTGAAATTTTCTATTCTCGAGCTCCGCCATCAAAAGGTCGCCAGTTCCCATTCCTGGTCAGGGTACATGCCTGGGTTGCAGGTTTAGTCCCTGGCCAAGATGCATAGGAGAGACAACCAATCGCTTGATATCAAATCAAAGTTTCTCCCTCTCTTTCTCCCTCCCTTCCCCCATCTCTAAAAATAACTAACTCACTAAATAAATAAATAAATAAATAAAATGTTTAAAAATTTTTGTGATGTACAAAATATCAAAAAGTATAAAAGCCCTGGCTGGCGTAGCTCAGTGGATTGAGCGCGGGGCTGCGAACCAAAGTGTTGCAGGTTCAATTCCCAGTCAGGCCACATACTTGGGTTGCAGGCCAGGGCCCCCAGCAACCGCACATTGATGTTTCTCGCTCTCTCTCTTACTCCCTCCCTTCCCTCTCTAAAAATAAATAAAATCTTTATATATATATATAAAAGACAGGGCCCTGGCTGGTGAGACTCAGTGGACTGAATGCCAGCCTGAGAACCAAAGTGTCACTGGTTTGATTCCCAGTCAGGGCACAAGCTGGGTTGCAGGTCGGCCCCTGGTAGGGAGCATTGCAAGAAGCAACCACACATTGATGTTTCTCTCCCTCTCTTCCTCCCTTCCTCCCCTGTCTCTAAAATAAATAAATATAAAATCTTTTAAAAAATTCTGTAGCCATAAAACATTTAAAACACCGAATCATAATCAGTCTTGAGGAGCCATACTGGAGTCAGAGACAAAAGGAAAAATCTTTTTTCCCAGGACCCGCAGCAAAATTCGGTTCATTCGTGAGACGAATGTATTGTGTGAGACATTGTTGGGAGTTCAGGGAACCTATAGAAAAGCAAGAAGCTTTTGTTTTCTGTTGGATGCAGGACAGAAAACAGAACCATCTCCAGGGGAGAGAGAAGAACTCTTTCCCTTTCACCTCCTGCTCCAGCTAGATCTGGTCTCTAGACTCAGGCCACTGGCAGCCCTAAAACCCTCTTCTGGGCCCACCTGTGGGTGGAGCTGTAACTGGCCAGATTAGTTTCTAACATCTCACAGCTGACACCTATTTCATTGCATAAGAATTCCTAAGGAGTTAGCTAAATGCAGATGCCTGGGCTCCACCCCGTACTGAATGTGGAAGCTGTAGGATGGGGCACTTAGGGCAGGAACAAGTGTTTGTCTCCACGCATTGGGTCCACCTTTGCAGAGACAAGCAGGGATAAGCTCCAATAATAGCGCTTTAGACCTGTAGTGACCCAGTTTTCTTCACAAATACCTTGCACGGTCTCTCCTAATGTCTCACTACAACTGTTTCAGTGAGGTGGACACTGAAACCCAGAGAGGGGAGTGAACCGCCCTGAGACACAGACCCCAGGAAAATCAGATGGGGTGGCCCTTATGGCCACCAGTATGTCCCTTTAAGAGGGAGACTCATCCCTAGCAACTGGTGTTCAGGTGCGCCTGGGGGAGGCCCCAGGGAAAGCGAGGAGCAGGACCGAGGGAGCTGGGACTGAGATGCCTGGCCGGGAGTGTGCTTCCAGAGCAACAAGGAAGCCAGGCTTGAAGGCAGGGGGCCCGAGACCCCATCCGGGTGGGATCCTGCGCGGGAAGGAAGACTGGGCTCCTCTGGGCCAGGCAGTTGGCTAAGGCTTGAAGGTTAGTGACTTCCATGTTGCTCTGGGCAGGTATAGAGCTCATGCTTTGGGCGTCTCATTTACTTTCGCCAGAACCCTCCGAGGTGAGTACTCTTATACTTAGTTCCCATATATAGGTACTGACACCAGAGAGGTGAAGTGGCTTTTCCCGGGTCACACAGAACAGTCGGGATTCACACGCAGTTCCAGTCCCCTAAGCCCATGCTCTTCCCTGGCCCCTTGGTGGGAGGCCAGGTGTCAGCATGTTCCTGAATGAATATGGCGGCGTTGACCCTCTTTTCCCCTAGCTTAAGTGTGACCTCTTCTGAAGGTGGGTCGTCCCGGTGCGACAGGGCAGCCCTGGGGTAGTGGGTGTACAGTCGGAACTGATAATTCCTGGGGCTGCCCCTCCCAGCCAGGTGGCCTTGGGCAGGTCCCTCCCACCCTCTGAGCCTGTCATTGCTAAATGGACAGCCACTTGCAGCCTGCCCAGGCTGTCAGGAAGACGAGGGTGCAGGCGAAGAGAGGTGCTTAGACTAGTTGCTAGAGGCTCCGTGGAGGGCAGGTCGGGGCCGTTGCTGGTTTTGGTTCGCATTTTGGTGCTGAGCAGTGGGTGGCTGGGAGACGGTGGGTGTTGGCTGTTTTTCCTTCATTTTCCAAAGTGCCTGCAGAGCTTACATTGTTTTCACAGTAAACAAATGTGTCGCGTCGAAACAAGCTGCAGTGAGCATTTTCGAAGTGGTTTGTGGAGGGGTGGAAAGCTGTGTGGCTTGGCACAGGCCCCCTGGGGCCCCTTGGGGCTCCCTTGGGACTCCCTCAGCCAAAGCCGGCGGGTGACAGAGGTAGCCCCAGCGCTGCCCCACTGGGGGTGAAGAGCAGGGACAAACAGCCTCTTGACCACCTGGGGTTCGTGATCTCTGGCTCAGACCTGAGACCCGAGGATGGTGAGACTTGGGCCAGCCACTCACCTCTCACAGCAGGGGCAGGGAGAGGAGTCCCCTATTTAGGAGGAACCTTAGAGACAATCTGATCACAGTTTTCATTCTACAGACGAAATAAACTGAGGCGCAGTGAAGGGACGCCTTAATCAAGGTATCTGAGGTGTAGAGGTTTTTTTATGACCCCACCCCTCCCCCTCGGTGTGGGCCTACCGGGACTGCACTGGAGGACTGATTCACTGCATGACGGCAGCTGTGTGCCTGGCCCTGTGCTGGGTGCTGGGTGCCCAGGGGATCACAGCCAGGCCCTGCCCCAGCGGGCGGGAGTGTTCGAGGAGGCACCTGCAGGAGGGCAGGAGCAGCTGGGGGTGGGTAGAGGTCAGGAAGGCTTTGCAGAGGAAGTGCTGGTGCTGGGCCCGTAGCGCCAGAGGAAGGGTTGCTCTAAGGATAGGCGGCGAGGGGTGGGGGGAAGGTTTGGGAAGGGTGGGGCTTCTGGTGCAGCCAATAGTACATTGAAGCCATATGTGGAAACCACCTGCGGTGATAGCAACCTGCTGTTACAGCAGGGTGTGGGGACTGGAGAAGTCCGGCGACAAATTAGAGAAGGGCCTTGACAAGTGTGTTGCCCCAGGGGCTCTTTGGGGGCCAACGAAGTGTAGAAGTGGGTGGGTGCATGGCAGGCTCCTGTGACCTGCAGTCCCCCAGGCCACCGAGTTTGGGGGTGGGTCTTGCCGTGTGGGTTCCACAGCGCCCTCTGGTGTACATCTCTCTCACTGCAGCTTGATGTTGCCCGGGAAACGGTGGGTGGGTCAGAGATCTGGTTCCTGATCAACAGGAACAGAACTTCAGGTTCCTGGTCCACCTTGTAGACCAGGGTTCAGTCCCCTTCCAAAGCAACCAGGCTCCGTGGCCAAGGGCTCACCATCCAGTGTGAGCGAGCCCGAGGTCACAGAGGGTTCGCGGTGCAGCCGGCCAGCCTGGGCAGACACCTTCCTGCTGCACCCGCTCGCCCTCCACCGCCGTCCTGCTTCCATGCGCGCATCGCATCCGTGGTGAGCAGCCTACTCCCACCTTGCTGGAGCCGCGCTACATGTGGAGAGGACGAAGGCAGGTGCCACACAGCTCGTCTGCCGTGTGTGTGGCTTCAAACCCCGGAACGTCTGTAACAGTGCCCACGAGGTGCTCTCGCAGGGTGATGGGATTGTAGGTCACTTTCCCCCCTCACCTCTGTGCTGCTATGGGTTGCTTATATTTTCTAAATATGTATAAAATCTTTATACTTACATAACCAAAACCTTATTTTCATTTTGGAAAAAGCTAAGAACCCTAAGCACACCCCAAATCAGAGCTGGAGTAGCCCAGGGAACGCTGGTGGAAGCAGGGCAGTGGCTGACAGTGGCTCTGTGGCCCTGTAGCTCTTTTTTTTTTTTTTTAATAGATTGTATGGTTTTAGAGAGAGGGGAAAAGGAGAGATAGAGGGAGAGAAACCACCGATGTGCGAGAGAAACACCAGTCAATTGCCTGCCCCGCCCCCTGCCACATCCCCAACTGGGGACCTGACCTGTAACCCAGGCATGTGCCCCTACCAGGAACCGAACCAGGGACCCTTTGGTTTGGGGGACGATGCCCGACCCCCTGAGCCACACCAGTCAGGGCTCCCTGTAGCTCTTGCCTTCACATGTTTCTGTTGTCTTCTGTTCCTCCCCGGAGGGCAGGAACCAAACTAATTTCCAAGGCTTGTTCACAGCTCCAGGCACACAGTATACCTCACCTGCGGCCTGACAACCGCAGTGCCCCCACCCTGGTTTACTGAGACCCCTACTGCCCCCCCGCCCCAGTCTGTTCTCAGTGTAGCAGCTGATCACGTCCGTGTTTGACCTACAAGGCCCTGCTCCGTCTGGCCCGCATGCCTCCCCAGCCTCATCCCCCCACTCCCTTCCCCATTGCTCTGGTGCTCCGGCCACTCCAGCCTCCCTTACTGCCTCCAATGTCCTTTTCACTGGCTGCCCCTGTGCCCGGAATGCTCTTTCCTCAGACCTGGGCCTCGTTCCATCTCAGATTGGGTATCCCTTTGCCACACGAGGCTTCCCCAACTCCTTACAACACATCCCCGCTCCACACTACGCTGCCACCTGGTTTATTTCTTCCCGAGCACTGTCGCCACCTGAGGTGACCCAGTGTATATACCCTTTTGTCTCCCAACCTTCTCGGAAACAACCCCTGCCCAGCGGGGCCTTGTCTGTACCCGTAGCACAGGGGCCAGGGGCCCACGCTGCTTCCCACAGTGTGCTCCCGGGGAAATGTTTGCGGGGTTGAATGAGCCCACTCCACACGGACTCGCCAAATGGAGGGGTGAAGTGTGTTTTCTGCCATTCCCCCCAGAAGCAGGCAGTGCATGTCTCCAGTACCTTGTCCTAAAAACTGTCCTCAGGGGAGAGGACTGGCGGGGCCTCTGCGTGGAGCTGGCTCGCAGAACCCTGTCAGTGGCAGGTGAATGAGCTCCTCCCGCAGTCCGATGTTCACCCAGCACCTCCTCGGTGCCGGGCGCCGGCCAAGTGCTTCCCGGTGACTCTCTTCAAAGCCGCCGGTGAGAGGGTCCCATTCAAACGCCCCGTCTCAGAGATGAGACGGATGGGCCCAGAAGTGGCCAGTTAGGACTTCAGCCCAGGAAGGACCAGGGTGGGCACTTCTAAGGGAGGACTCCAGCCTCTGCACCTGTCAGCTCTTGGGAAGCAAACCTGTCAGGCAAAGCCAGCAGTCCTGTGTCCTCCGGAGACAGAACCTCATTTTCTTCGGAAACTAGCACACTGGAAAGACACAGTGCTTCAGTGGGGCGGTGGTGAGAACGTGACCTTGACTCAGGGGCACAGCCTCCTGTCGCCTGGATGACCGTTCCCCGTCTGTGAACGGGACCAGGACCCACATCTCCAACCCACTGTGGAAACGCAGCACAACCCAGGCTCACTCGAAGCGGGGTGACTAAACCTGAAGATATATATGTGCAGTCAGGCTGGGGTGTCTGGTTGCGGCAGGGGGTGAAGTTCTAGTCACAAGGTGGGGAGCGATCCCTGGGCCCGAACTGAAACCAGAATGCGAACTTCTTGGTGAGGTCAGACGCCCCGATGGCTGAGGTGCTCGCAGATGTTGGGGCCGGCAGCCAGGCTCGCGAGTCTTACCCGCCCAGCAGCGGCGCGGGGACCCTGGGCAGTCAGTCTTCCCTCTGGGGCCTGCCTCCGCCTTTATGGACCAACGGTGAAGGCCGCCCACTCTTTGCCGCCATCTCCACTGATCGGTAAGGGCTCGTGACCAAGCAAAGGCGGCATGTCCGGACTCAGCGGAGTCAAGGTCAGAGGCAAAACAGATCAAGCAAGAGCAGGGCTTCTTCCTGTTGGGCGCACCCAGAACTTCACGCAGGACGCAAAAGCAGCAGGCAGAAGTGTTTATTGCATTAGAAAAAACATCACAGAAAACCAGCAAACACCTCCATACTAAACCGTTATTAGTTTGACTTCAAGGGCAAAAAAGAATCTCAAAGGTACAAGCTTTATTTCTGGGACGGGGTGCCGTCTCATCCCTCTTCCTTCCCACCAGCGGAGCTCTCTGGGGTGCCCGCTGCGCGCTACGGTGAAACACACGGCTCGCTCTACTCGCCCACGCGGAGCTAGCTGGGCAGTGACCACGCTCCTGAGGCGCTGGGAGACAGAGAAATGCAGAGATGGGTGGGGGGGGGGGGCGCCAAGCCTGAGTCTGGGCTTCTAGAGTTAATGCCGCTGGGACCGGGGTGGCGTGGTGGGGGAGAGCTTGCTTTCCTGCAGGGCTCTGAGAAGATAGTTGACTGACCCCTGTTTCCCCCCTGGGGCACAGGCGTTGGCACAAATGGGTGCTGGACATGAGGGACCCTCAATGAACCAAGTGACTCGAAGTCTCTCAGTGGAGCCATCTCTCAGTACTGGCTCGGGCCTGGAGGTGACTGTTGGGGGGCGAACCCCACTCTCTGGCTGGAGCTCTGGGCAGAGAGCTCTGGAGCAAGAGCCTCCTAGAGAGGGAGACCTGTGCAAGGCAAGCTGGAGAAGGCACGGGCCAGCACACCGCCCTCCTGGGACACGCCCAGCCTGCAACCCAGTCTACACGGTCCTTTCTGCTAGTCAGGCAACATTAAATGCCAGTTACTGCTCTAATGTAGCATTCTGGCAAATCCGTGGGTCCTGATTGGAACTAAACTGCTCCTCGGTTTGGCCTCCAATCTTAAAAGTTCCAAAATGTTACTTGACATCACAGCTGGTCATCACATCACACACGCGCCCCAGTCAGGCCACAGGCAAGCACCAGGGGAGCGGAACGTCTCTTCCTCTGGCTGAGACCCTGCCGACGCCAACGGCTGCAGCCGACGGCGCAGACGGGAGGGGAGGCGGCCGGGGTGAGCAGCAGCTTTTTGGAGAGGAAAGGCACCTGCTGCAGGCCAAACCCCAGGAAAGACAACATAATTCAAGTCTGAGAGGTGGCAGGAGGGGTGGCAGGAGGGGCCCAGGAATGCCGGAGCGGGGACCCAGGTGACTGGCAGCTCTGAGTCCTCCCCCCACCTCACGTCCCCAAGAGCTGACTTAAGGGGAGACTCAAGTGAAGAAAGGAATCCAAGTCTCTCTAGATAAGAGACTTCCAGATTGTTCCCTGCCTGTAAGCTCTTCACAGCAGCCCGTAAGGAAAATGCTCACGCACGCCATGCCTCCCGAAAGTCAGAATGACGACGGAAACAGCACCTGTCTTCACAGCACATTTAGGGTAAAGATTCCTACCAGCAGCAACTCTGAATTTCCTTGCCACCGTGACTGCGCATTATCGTTCTTTCTACATCAGGGATCTTTTCCTGGAGCAGGGAGTCCTCTCCCCTTGGTCCCTAGCTGCAGACTGCACGCTGGTCTGAGGGGGCGGGCCCAGCGACTGCACGGGACCTACGTTACTACTTGCAGACAGAACGCCGGGTCTCTGCGGCTCCAGCCCAGCCCTTTGTTAACCACGACAGGCCGGCTCTGCTGAGGAAGAGCAGCCTGCCGCGGCGGGGAGGCAGGTCCTCCAGAAGCGATGTCAGAGGGTTGGCAATCGGTCCAGGAGGGAGGAGGAGTGGCTTTGTCCCGTGTTCTCCACCTGACACTGGCTGTCACTCTCCCTCAACGTGTGGTTCTGGCTGCTCCAGCTCCGGCCCCAGGGCCTTCCCGGGGGACAGGAGGGAAGGTGACACAGGTTGTGGCTAACGAGTTCCCTCAGGTTGGGCGAGTCCTCCTCAGACGGGTTCCATGTGCACCAGCTCCTTTGGTTCATTTAGCACTAGAGAGCATCCGCTTCCGGGTCATGGCTGTTGTAACACTCACCTGGGTAGAGCGTGGGCATTCTCTGGAAAGAGGTTCTGGGTTGGGGCTCCCCCAAACTGTGATTCCACTTTCTGCGGTAACAAACCCACTCCCTCTCTCGAGCGTGGAGGACACTTAGGAAGCAGGGTCACGAGTGAACTCACAGACAAGGCAGCCTTAATAAATTAGTGTAATACTATTGGAAGGGGTGGCGTTTGTTCTGTTGCTTAGCAGCACTGTCCCACACGCAGCCTGATGATCGCCTTCCCTGGGAAATTTAAAAAGCTGTCCCCTGGTTGTTAGCTCTGATGTAAAATTATAAAATAGAAATCTGGTAGGGTTTGTTTTGTTTAAAAAGAAAAAGCCCTGGCGAGACAGGGCGGTCCATGCGGTCCTGTTAGCTCTGGCCGTTGGGTCGGCCCACGGTGCTGCCCCCGGGGGGCTGGATCTGGATGGAGTCCAGGAGGGGCCGCAGGGCCTGTCCGAAGGGGCTGCGGAGAGAACAGACACGGGAGCTGCGGCGGCGGGCCCCGGGGCACGGGCTGCTGCGGCCGGCGCCCCCGCCACTGCGTGGGGAAGGGCTCCGTCGCCCCACTCCATTTTCTCACCTACTCCCCCGTGGTTTTTCACGGTTGGGGGGGACCTCTAAATAGCCCCCTCCGCATGTGGACTCCTGGAGTCCCCTCCTCAGCAGATGCTACCACTCACTCCCTCTGCTTCTAGGTCCTCGTTAGCTGTGGCTCCAACGGGCTGACTACGCACAGGAACTAGAGCTTCCTGTACTTTCTGTACTTGCGTCTTGAATTCTCAGGGTACGAGAGGATAAAAATAAAGTTTAATGAGGAAGCTGAGTTTAACAAAAAGAAGAAAAGGACATGAAAAAGGCAGAGTCAGGAATGACATTCCTCCAGGAGCCGAGGTCTGCTGGGGCAACAGGGAGGAGGCGGGAGAAAGGACAGGCGCAGGCTGTCAGAGGGCACCGCTCTGGGAAGGGCCCCTCTTCGCTCCGCTGGGAGTTCGGAGGAGCTCAGCTGGGAGAAACGCTGCCCTGTCCCTCTGAGATTCTCCACGGTTACCTCAACCTTAAGACAGGTTGCCCACAACACATCTTGGTTACTGGGGTCTGTTTCCTTTGGTGGATACTGCCATTTTTGAAAGCCGTCCCCAAGCTCGTGAGAAGGAAACATTCCAAAACATAAACAGATGAAACTGAGAAACAGTATCTTTCATTCAGACAAGCTCAGGGACTCCGCCCAACAAATAGTAACAGCAGAACATTCCAGCGACTACAGTGTGCTCTGGGCCCCGGAACCTAGATCCTTGAGTAAGGCTGTGGGGTTTGACACACCCACTGAGGAAGGCGGGGCCAGGGGTGGGAGGCGGGGCTTTCCTCGCCTACTGGGCACAGCAGCCTGGTTTCCTATGTGAGCTTTTCCTGAGGGTTCCTACCCAGGGTGGACACAGCTCGCCTCGCTGGGCTTGCTAAACCTGCCAGCACCCCTGCTGGACAGGGCCCAGCTCAGGAGAAACTGAGTCAGAGCCAGCAAACGGACACGGCCCTGGAGTGGGCAGGGGCTGCCTGAACATGGTCAATAGCAAAGGCTGGGAGGGGTGTGATGGCTTTGGGTGGGTGTGTCCTTTTACTTATGATTTTTTATTTGTTGATTTTAGAAAGAGAGGTGTGTTGGGGTGGGGAGGGACAGAGACAGAGGGAGAGAACATAGATTTGTTGTTCCACTTGCTTATGCACTCATGGGTTGATTCCTATATGTGCCCTGACCACGAATAAAACCCTCAACTCTGACGTCTTAGGATGACACTCTAACCAACCGAGCCACCTGGCCGGGGCTAAAAGACGCTGCGTTTTAAGCAGGCACTCCTGGGGCGCGGCGTGCCTCCTGTGCGGTGGGGAAGACCGCACGAGTGGGCTTCCAAGTTCTGCGACTGCACTCAGGCCCGGTAGAGGGGTCAGCCCCGAGCAGGGCGAAGGTAACAGGTGAGCCCTGCTGAGCAGAGGGAACAGCGGCCTTCCCCACTCGAAGCCACCTTCGTGACAGGGCCCACCTGCCTGGGGCGGGTCTGCGGACACCAAGGGAGGGCAGATGTGGGCAGAGGAGTGGCGCTGATGGGAGGGGGGGGCTGCAAAGGCAGGAGCAGAGACAGAGGCTACTTACGTGGATAGAACTTCAGAGGGGAGGTCAGTGATGTAAGAAGGGATCTTGCGCCCGGTCAGGAACTGGGCCACTTCGTTGCTGAAGGTGTTGCAGTTGTGTTCAAAGAGGTTGTAGGCCTCGCCCCTGTGCATTGTGGGAAAGTCGGAGAACAGACGTGAGAGCCAGCCGACAAGTGCCTGGAGTCAGGCACAGCAGGAGAAGGAAGGGCCGGCCCTCGAGGGTGGGGGTTTCCCTTCTCTCCGAAGGACTGCTCCACCTGCCTCTCTGGCCCATTGAAAACAGAGTTCAAAGGGAAGGATGGAACATGCACAGGAGCTCCCCGACAGTTTCAGGAGAATCTTTACATTCACAAGAGCAGAGCTCTGGCGCTTGAGTTTAGCACTTCCAGGGCAAAGCTCCTCTCAGGGAAAAATCTGCTCAAGTTTGTATTTTATCCCAACCCCTCCACAAACCCTGTTTTGTTTTTTAAAGATTTTATTTATTTATTTTAGAGAGAGGGGAAGGGAGGGAGAAAGAGGGAGAGAAACATCAGTGTGTGGCTGCCTCTCACATGGCTCCCACTGGGGACCTGGCCTGCAAGCCAGGCATATGCCCTGACTGGGAACTGAACCAGGGACCCTTTGGTTCTCAGCCTGTGCTCAATCCACTGAGCTACACCAGCCAGGGCCAAACCCTGCTTTTGATGTTCAGGACAAAATACTTGGCAAGTGCGGGTGGAAAGCAGTGTTTGCTAAAATATCAGCATCTGACTTTAACCAGAAAGAATCAACAGTCCATCGTTCCCTCCAAGTTTCAGCAGAAGGTCTGCTGGGGCAGAACAGCCGCCTCCGAGCAACGCCGAGCCCCTCTGGGGGCCACAGCGCCTTCTCTTCGTGTTTATTCAGCAGATGCTGGGCCAGGGCTTGTGCCGAGTGCCCTGGGGGCGGCCCCCTGGGGGCCGATCACCCGGTAGGGGGGACAGACACAACTTACCACTGCCCGCCTCCACTCACCGGAACTGGGACTCCCCCAGGGAGGACAGGTACTCCAGGAAGATTTCTTCTGTGACTTCTGTGTTCCCCACGTCAACCACCGAGTCCGGGGGCCCAAGCAATGTCCCTCCCTGGAAGAGCCAACCCGAAGAAAGTCATTCAATTACCATTTCCATGGAATTTTTTAGTGTGGCTCCCCACGGAAGATGGAGAGCCACCACGGATGCTCTGTTGCAGCCCCTTCTACCTGTCAGCGTGCCCAGGGCAGATGAAGAGCGTTACTTCCTATCAGCGTCAGGGCTACATGGCTCGCAGGGGTGCCAACCTTTCGGTGTCTCTGCCCCACACTAGAAGAGTTGTCTTGGGCCACACAATTAAATACACTGACACGTAATCACACACACAAAAAATCTCATAACGTTTTATGTAAATTTACGATTTTGTGTTGGGCCACATTCATAGCCGTTCTGGGCCGCTTGTGGCCCTAGGACTGGACACCCCGGTTAGAGCTTCCTGGAGACTGACTTCCCATTGCCAGCGCTAGACGCTGGGCTTCTGGTTCCTGGGGGGCTCTGGGAAGCTGAGTCACATGCAGGTCGGGCTCCCGACGCTGTCCACCCATTCAGGTGATAGAGAGACAGGTACCCAACACCCGAGGTCTCCCTTTGCCCCCAGCATGCCCGATCACGGGGGTGGAATGGCGCCCGTGTCAGAGAACAGGTTTATTGTCTAGGGTGTGTTCAAGGAGCGAGGAGAGAAGTGGGTAGGCAAGGGCGTGACCGGAAAACAGGCCGCCCGTAGCCCAAGACTAGCCAGGGCCTCAGAGGTCATGCCGAGTCATGCCGGGATCTCTGGTGTTTATCTCAAGAACCACCGGGAGAGTTCTGACTCAGGCAGGGGATCGCCACGGTCAGAGTCTCCTTCTGAAGCGGTCGCTTTGCCCCCCGTGGGGGGACTGACTGACGAGGAGGAGCAGGTGCTCCGCGGGGCCCAGGCCAGCCGCAGCGTGGCTGGGTTCAGGGGAATGCTCCGGAGGAACGGGGAAAGGCGAGGAGAGTGAGACTGACTTAAGACACACTGACAAGGTGGCACTGGCTGGGCTCAGGGAAGGATTCCTTACAGAAGGCGCGGGACCGGTGAGGGAAAACCAAGATGACTTCCCCTTTGTGAGTATCAAGATGTGTGTCCTTTGTCTGAGCGCCCTGGTGACAGCCCTTAGACAGCTCAGACGGCAACACTGTGGAGGATGGCATGGGCTTCAGGCAAAGACCGGTGCCGCCTGCCTGGCCGCGTGCCTTTGGGCGCCTCGCCTTCCCGCTCAGAGCCCTCGCGCCCAGCTGCACACTGGCTGGGGGCACGCTGTGGGCCGGGCGCTGAGCTGCTCACGCGCACAGAAAAGTGAGACGCAGTCTTGGCTTACAAGGAGCTCACACGCAGCTCCCCGTGGAGACTCGGGAACGGCCCATTTCACCATCACATGTTCGGTGCGACCCGGAGGGACCCCGAAGTGCCACGGAAATACAGCCGAGTGGCCGGCTGGAGGGTCCGGGAAGGACTTTCTTGGGCTGAGTCTTCAGGCAGTTATGAGAACTATGTCCCAGGGCTAGAAACCAGAACACGTACGGTCGAGGCCAGGCCCCGGTCTCTGGGAAGCCCCAGGAACCCAAGGCCGCAGGACGGGGCGTGGCGCAGGACTCACCGGGGGACAGCTGGAGATCCCGCCGCTGCCGAAGAAGAACTCGTCCTTGTGGACCACGATGGAGGTGTGCCTGTGGGGCAGAGGGGGGGCGGCGTGAGCTGGGAAACGGCAGGCCACCCTGAGAAGGGGCAGTCGCCGCCCTGCAACGAGAGTCGCTTCTGCCCAAGGACATGACTGTGGTCAACGGTCTGATAACGCAAACCGAGCAAAGGCGAGATGAAGGACGTGGGTTACGGTTCTCAGCTTTGGCGCTGCTGACAGTCGGGGCTGTCCTGCGCCGCGCAGGGTGTGCAGCAGCATCCTGGTCCCCACCCGCCAGACGCCAGGAGCACGCCCATCCCCTCAGTCGTGACAACCAGACATGTCTCCAGACACTGTCAGATGTCTCGGAGCCATCCCTGGCCGAGAACCACTGCTGCAGATCGTGTGAGCGGAAGGGAGTCCCTAGAGATTCACCCTGATTTTGACAAATCAATTACCGAAGTAAAGAGCAAGGGGAGTCCCCAGGCTTTTTAGACTAACGGGAGCGGTGCGTCTGGAGCGTGCCGATGCACGAGCAGGCGCTGTAACAAGCGCGGCCCTGTTTCAGGCGAAGATGCTCCCATTATCTGGGTCAAGCTGAACACAGCAAAAGGTTATTCTGGACAATCCAACGTCAGCACGGGCGTCGAGACCCGATGCTGACCTGTGGTTCCCTTGTAAATGGAAGGGAGAGCTCGGCCCCCATCCTGTCCGCCAGGGCCGAGTCCGTGGTGAGGGACCAGAGCAGCAGTGCTTTCACGCAGACACGTGTGGCCCTGGGCCTCCTGCCGTCGGAAGCCGTGCTCGGGGCGGGCAGCACATCCGTCCCCTTTCCCGAGGACGGGGTTTCTCAGCCTCGGCACCGCCGCCACCGCCGGCTGAAGAGGTCTTTGCTGCGGAGGGCCGCCTGTGCGTTGTAGGCTGTTTACAGCAGCACCCCCGGCCGCCACCCACCAGAAGCATCTCTGGACACTGCCAAATGTCCCGGGGTGGGGGTGGGGGGGACACAAAATAATCCCTGGCTGAGAAGCCTGCGTTGCAATTTGAAGATTTGTGATAGAGCCAGGTTTCAAACTGGAAGCCACAGACCGGGACCCGAAAGGCCTGGGTACAGCTGTGTTTCATAAACCAGCCGCTGCGAGGCGCCCCACCCGACTTACCAGATGCCTTCCAGCTGTTTCCCTGTGGAGAGAAGAAGAGATTTAGCCACTGGGACCAGACGGAAGGCCTCCCAGCCCGAGTAAATTCAGAACGCCGCTCCGGCCCAGAGGAACCCGCTGCAAACCTCCCGAGGGACTTCCGCTTCTTCACTGCGCATAGGTGGGACACAATCCTTCAGAAATGAGAGCAAAACTTTGCAAATGCCATCCACTTAGTCAACACAGCTGTATTCTGTCACTCTATATGACAGAAAAGATGTCAGGTGGGAAAACGCAGATACGCAAATATCACTGTCCTGCCTCTAAGGAGCCCAAAGTTAACGGGAAAGAGAGACACACATAACCAACTAAAGCATGGTGCTGGCTTTACAATGTGGTAAGAATGAGGTACTACCTGGAATAAAGATAACTACTTTCATAAGCTGCAATCCAACCTGTGAACGAAGAGGGGCAGGATGGATGTTTCTGCCAGGGGAGCAGCACGTGCAAATGCACGGTTGTGGAAAAGCCCATCCTGCAGCTCAGAGCAAAGGGTGCAGTGATGGTGACGACAGGACAAGTGAGCAGCGAGGGTGCCAGCAAAGTGGGATGAGCCTGCGCTGGAGGCCGTCCCGCACGGTGCAGGTGCTGAAGGTGGTTAGGCGGCGGAGAGCCTTGATCAGATCCACATTTTCACAAGGCAACTACAGCCATGACCAGTGTGGCTCAGTTGGCTAGGTGCAGTCCAGTAGAGCAAAAGGCCACTAGTTCGATTCCCTCTCAGGGCACGTGCCTGGGTTGTGGGTTTGGCCCTGATCAGGGCATGTACGAGAGGCAAGTGATCAGTATTTTCCACATCGATGTTGCTCTCCCTCTCTTTCTCTCTCCCTTCCACTCTCTCTAAAAATCAATGAACATTAAAAAGATAACTCTAGGCAGAGAAGATGAGTTGCACAGAGGAGAGCGAAGACAGCAGACTGGAATGAGGCCTGTGCAGTAGCCCACTGGAGCAGCACTACACCACGGTGCTGAGGACGAGGAGGAGGGGCAGTGAGAGAGGCGAGAGCCCGAGCAACACACGTACTCGCCTTCGGGGATGATTTCATGTTAATTGTTTACTGATTGCTAAATGCCACTTTCAGTACTCGCCCTGTGACTTTCTAAGGGACGAAACCCCAAGCACTGTGGGGAAGGAGTGGTGACATGCTTGTGCTTCTTCTCCCTGTTCCCAGGGACTGACCTGGGAAATAAATGGAATATATTTATGGTCCCTTTAAGAAAACGTTTTAAATGGGCTAGAAAACATGGCTCCTCAGGAGAACCTACTGATGGCTCAGTGGAGTGTCAGCAGCAGCAGCTAAGAGAACAATAGGTTCATCCCCGGCTGGTGTGGGTCAGTGGATTGAGTGCTGGCCCTAGGGCCAAGGGGTCGCTGGTTTAATTCCCAGTCAGGGCACGTGCCTGGGCTGCGGGCTGGGTCCCTGGTGGGGGCATGCAAGAGGCAACCAAACACTGAGGTTTCTCTCCCTCTCTCCTTCCCTTATCCAATCTCTAAAAATAAATAAATAAATAAATAAGCAAGCAAGCCAATAAGCAAATAAATAAATAAGAGAGAGAGAGAATAGTAGGTTCAGATCCTGGCTTCTCCTGGTGCTAGTGGTGGGTCTTGGGCAAGTTTACTCAACCACTCTGAGCCTCAGTTTCTTCAATCGAGTTGTTGTGGCCAGTAATGATAATGCATGAAAGCATCGCGGTTGTGGTACACAGAAGTTTGATAAACATAGACCACTGTTAGGTATAATGCCCTCCTTGGGAAAAGGGGTTAAAACCTCCAAGAGAAATGAAATCTGACATCAGGATTGGTGGGTGAGATCTAACAACAGATTTGTCAACAAATTAGTATGAAATGCTGTATCTATTTTACACATAAACATTTCGTTCTTTGCTGTTAGTGTTGTAAGGCTGAATGAAATAACAACGGAAAACAGATGTAGCAGAATTCTCCTGCCTCTCTTCCAGCTCCAGATCTGCTGCTCTGGCCCACAAGATAGCAAACGGAAAAGGGGGTTTTGGCCTGGGGTTTCTGGGGTGGCCCCCAGAGACTGTGGGACGCACTCCATCGTTATCCAAGTTGAGCTACAGTTCCACAGAGGTGGGTCAGAAACAGACTGGATCCCCAAGGGGAGAGGCAAGCCATTTAGGACAAGCATCTTCAAACACTGGCTTACTGGGCTGTAAGGTAAATTGGCTTAGGTTCTTATCTTTCCTAGCTGACTCTAGAAGATCACTAAGTCTCCTCCTTCCTGTTTACTATGTGTAAAATGGAGAGATTAACATTGTGCTTTATTTTATTTTAAAGATTTAATTTATTTATTTTTAGAGAGAGAGGGGAAGGGAGAGAAACATCTATGTGTGGTTGCCTATCATGTGCCCCCAACTGGGGACCTGGCCTACAACTCAGGCATGTGCCCTGACTGGGAATCGAACTTGTGACCCTTTGGTTCTCAGGCTGGCACTCAATCCACTGAGCCATACCAGCCAGGGCTAATATTGTGTTTTAAATAGAGCTGATGGCTCTGGCCAGTGTGGCTCAATTGGTTGGAGCATAGTCCTGTAACCGAAAGGCTGCAGCTTCGATTCTCAATTGAGGCATGTGCCTAGGTTGTGGGTTCTATCCCCAGTCCGGGCATGGATGATCCCTGGTTCTGGTGGGAGGCAACCAATCAATGCTTCTCTCTCACACATCCTCTCTAAAAGCAATGAAAAAATGTCCTCGGGTGAGGATAAAAAAAATTAAATAGAGCTGATGTGCTCTTCCAGACTGCCGTTTATAAAATAGCTTATTGTCTAAATGGCAGCAATTTTGTTGTTTTATTTCCTTGAAGGCATGTAATAATGCAGTGAAATTGGACAGATTAGGGATACGGCTTTCTTTTGCCTGTTCTTTCTCTCATTCACTTCGGGGGGAACACTACACTCATACGAGAAAATACAGTGCAGTGAATAAGAACACAGGTTCTGGTGTGGACAGGCCAGGTCTGAATCCTACCAGGCCTATCGGTGACTAATGTTTATTGAGTGACTACTGTATTTCAGGCACTATTCTTGGCACTAGAGATATATCAGTAAACAAAGGAGACAAAAATCTTCATGGCACTTATAAGGTTGGGGGAGGGGACAGTTAAATAATAATAAACATGCTATCATAATAATAATATGCTAGCAATAATGAGTGATATAGAAAACTTAAGAACATGATAAGGGAGATCGGGAGTTTCAGGGAAGGCCAGGACGGGACTCTTTGAGAAGGTGACATTGGAGCACAGATCTGAAGGAGAGAAGGGAAGGAGCTATGCAGATGTGGGCCAGGCCAGGTGTGTCTGAGGGATCTTCAGAAGGCCAGGGTGGCTAGAGTGGGCGGGTGAGGAGGAGAAAAGTAGGGCATGGGCAGCGGTAATAGAGGACCAGATCACAAAGAACCTTGTAGAAGCTGAGGCCTTTTCTAAGCCTGACTGTCCAATGTGGTAGCCACTACCACTATTAAGATGAAAATTAAAAGAGTAAGTTCTGCTCCTCAGTTGTACAACCACATTTCCAGTTCACAACAGCCACACGTGGCCAGTGGCTACTGACAGGGCAGTACAGATGCAGTAATGGATGCAGAACACTTCCGTTACTGCAGAAAGTTCTACCGTACTATGCTGGTTAAACCTTCGTTTCCTATTCTGTTAAAAAAAAAAAACTGTAATAGTGTCCACTTCATAACATTTCCAATATTAAAAGAGGTGACACATGAAATATGCCCAGCACAGTGCCTGGCATATAACAGCTGCTTAAGAAAGGCTAGCTCATTTCTTTCAGGCTTTCTTTCTTTCTTTCAAGATTTATTTAGGGGGGGAAGGGAGGGAAAAAGAGAGGCAGAGAAACATCAATGTGTGGTTGCCTCTCATGAGTCCCTCGTTGGGGACCTGGCCTGAAACCCCCTTGTGCCCCGACTGGGAATTGAACCACCAACCCTTTGGTTCACAGGCCAGAGCTCAATCCACTGAGCCATACCAGCCAGGGCTCTTTCAGGCTTTAGAATTTGAAAGTTTTATGGCTGTTCTCATAGTACCTTGGTATCAAAACTACCTATTTTTGTGTCTTTCTCCCCCATTGGACTACAAGTGGCTCAAAGACAAGGGCAGTTTCTTCTGCATCTTTGTAATTCCCGGACCAAGCAAAGCCCCTGGAACACAGGTGCTGCACGCCCATCTGCTGAGATGAAGTATTGTTTGATTAGCTGTGTTGGTTGACATACGGTGGTATTGAGGCCAAAGTTCTTAACCCCAGTCTTAGCTGCCCTGGCCTGTTATTCACATGACTTTGCAACCTCGGCATACGGCACTCTGAGCCTGCTATTGTCCTCTTAGATGCCCATGCTCAGTGACCTAGGAAGGGAGCTGGAGATGCATCAGTCCTAACCCAGCCCTAGCAAATGAACGCAGTTTTGGAAAGGGGTCTCAGAGACCATCCTGTCAGTTATTTTACAGCTGAAAAACAATGCAAAAGTTGCAAGATACAAACTCTGCTTTATTCTCGTGACAGTTTCTGTATTGCTCATTAAATGTGTCTGGAAGCCGAACATGACGCTTCTCTCTTTTTCAGCTCCATCGAGGGACACGCAAGGTCTCATCCACTCACAGAACAGTGATAGGGACTATAGAAAACAGATCCAAACATGTGGATTGAGCAGATTCAATCTTAGTTTCAAGTGCTTAAACCCTGTCTGGTGTGGCTCAGTGGATTAAGCACTGGCCTGCAAACTGAAAGGTTACCGGTTCGATTCACAGTCAGGGCACATGTCTGGGTTGTGGGCCAAGTCCCCGGCTGGGGGTGTGCGAGAGGCAACTGATCAATGTTTCTCTCGCACATTTCTCCTTTTTCTCCTTCGCTTCTCCCCTCTCTAAAAATAAAATAAATAAAATCTAAAAAAGTGCTTCAGAGTTATCCTTATTCTCACATATGGGTACATGGTAGAGTAGGGCAAATATTTATTAACATCATTTTACAAGTAAAGACACATGGTTTGTCTGGCATAAAACCAAGAAAAAGCAAGCTATAATGATGTACTTGTTGGAGCAGCTCAGACAGAAACGTAAGGGTAGCTGCTTGACAGCCTGTTCTCTGAGGGCCGCCCGCCCCAGCTGGTGTGGCTCAGTGGGTCGAGTGCTGGTCTGTGAACGAAAGGTCGCCGGTTTGA
Source organism: Phyllostomus discolor (assembly GCF_004126475.2). Lineage (NCBI taxonomy): Eukaryota > Metazoa > Chordata > Mammalia > Chiroptera > Phyllostomidae > Phyllostomus > Phyllostomus discolor. The sequence continues at coordinate 212,501,504 of NC_040904.2, forward strand.
TTCTCAGTCAGGGCACATGCTTGGGTTGTGGGCCAGTTCCCAGGTTGGGGTGTGTGAGAGGTAACTGAACGATGTTTCTCTTCCTCTTTCTCCCTCCCTTCTACTTTCTCAGTTAAAAAAAACAAGTGAGGGCCATGGTTTCCTGCACAGGGTGATGGGCAATGCAAAGCTGGACTAGACTGATCCTTGAATGTTTCTGGCTAGACTGGGGTGGGAGCAGGTGAGGAGGAGGTGGCAGTTTGATACTAAATTAGGGCACAAGGCCACTTTGAGACAATGAATTAGGCTCAGTGGGTATTAGCACATTACAGAAACAGATTATTTTCCCACTAGGATTTCCTCAGCTAGCTGGAGAGCAGGTGGGTCAGGCGGCTGCCCGTCTCCAAGCTTGAGCTGGTTAGCATATCCAATGAATGCACTGACTGTGAGGTCTACGAAATATGCACATGAAAACAAATGAAGGACATGGATGTCAGCCTTTTTGTCCATCACGAATAACAAAAAAGTGAGGTCCGCAGCAGTCAGCCTTCCACTGACTGTAAGAGTAAAATGAGTGTAAAAAAGCCAAGGAGAAAAGGCTCCATCTACTTCCTCACTCATTAAGACAGACGGAGCTCGTGCAGACAGACATGCACGCTGGTGCTAAACAAACGTCTAGGAATGAGCATCAAGTGGAGGATGGTGACGGAGCTCCAGGGCCGGGGCCTCTGTGCAGGCAGCATTAGCTCATCGGTACGAACCGAATGCAGCCCCGGCTCACCTCACAGATTCCTGCCCCAGTGACAGGGTGTTTCTAACTAAAAATGTTCTAATCTGATGGTTGGCTCAGTTATTTGCCAGATTACCAGCAATGTGAAAGGGTTTATGTTAACCTAAAAAAAAAAATCAGCTTATTCTTAAGGGTTTATGTTAACCTAAAAAAAAAAATCAGCTTATTCTTCCCTGGGACTGCTGGATAAATATTCAATCTAGGTGGGGAAAAGTAAAAGGATTCGTGTATCACCGAAGTGGGTCACTGTGCAAACATTGCAAAAAAATCCTATTGGCGGGGGTCTTGCCCTTTAGGGAGAGAAAGGTTATCACAAAATCAAAATGCATTACAGTGTTGAACACTGAGAGGGTACTTTAATCCTCAAAAAAAAAAAAAAAGTAGATTTCAAGCTGTTGTACCTAATACTCTAGTTCACTAAGACTTCCTGGAGTCAGTACAGGAGTCTTTCCTAGCATAAAAATAACTGACGTGTGAGTTCTTTCCCTCTGCACTGACAGGGCCCCCTCTCTCTCTCCTTCCTTGCCTGTCCGTCCTTGCTAGTCAGGCCCTCGAGCAATGCCCTACGGCAGGTGTGCGACTTCCCGCCATCCGCTCAGCTCGTGTTTACTGAATGCAAAGCACTGCTAGACTCTGGGGGTGCCGTCAAATGAGAGTTCATCCCCCAGGGGAGCTTCCAGTCAGTCCAGCTGGGGCAGGTGTGGGCACAGATGAGGAAACAAGAAGTTATAAAATAGAATGATGAATGCTATGGAAGGAGTGTAGAAGATGTTATCAGCACTTAACAGGAATGCCTGACCAAGATTGGGGGAGGGAAAATTTCCTGGAGGAAGTGACATTTTAGTTTAGACCTGAATGAGCCAGGCCAAGAGATGAGGAGAGGAAGTATCCCCGGCAGGGGGCACAGCCTTTAAAAAGCCTGGAGGGAGAGAAAGAACTGGCCAGGTGCAGTCCGGCAGGGTGCACAGCAGCCCTTTGCCACTGGGCTTCTGCAAGAGAATCAAGCCACACTGTCCCTCGGCAGCTGCTGGGAGAATGAGGAAAGGCACCCAGATCATTTTCCCTGGGGCTTAATTTACTTGAGAAAGGATCCTGTCAGTACCTGCAGACAGGTGAGGGTAGAGAGAAAAGCAGGAGCCAGGTCACAAAGGGCCTTGTGAGCCACATCAGTTTTCAGTTTGCCATAAAGAAATTGCATGATCACTAAATTAATGCATTAGCTGGATATAGAACAGCTCACACAATGAACAATAAAAATCTAAAACAAAGCACAATAGATGGCATTAAAACATTAAAAAAAATCCTCAGCTATGAATAAATTCTACTTAATTGTCAAGTCTCAATCATTCGTGTATTTATTGAGCTCGATCTCTGACTGGCTGTTGGGGACGCACGGAGGAGTGAGGCAGAATCTCTGTCCTCCAGAAGCTCGGAGTTCTTGCCGAAGTGTTCCTGATACATCCAGCTCACCACGGTCTCTCCCTCCCTTCTTCTCCTTCTTTTTAATCCTACCTTGAGGATGTACTTATTGATTTTATAGAGAGAGGAAGAGGTTAAGAAGCAATAATTGCTTGCAGGCCCTGACTGAGGATCGAACCCACAACCTAGGTATGTGCTCCGACTGGGAATCGAACCTGCAACCTTTTGGTGTATGGGATGACGCTCCAACAAACTAGGCCACCCACCCAGGGATCTCCCTTCCCTCGAGGCTTACAATAATTGCTTCACCACTTATTCACTTTGGCATCTAATCATAATCTCTTTTATGCTGTTACATGCATACGTACATTATTTTTAGTGAAATTAACTCCTGGAGAACAGAGTTCATGCCTTTCACTTCATTATTACTTGCACTATAGAATTAAGTCAGGAACTGAGCATAGAGTAAAATCTCAAATACTCATTAGATTGTGTTCAGCCATATATATATATGTATAATATATATATATATATAATCTTAGGATATGTGCATGTACAAAAAACAATCAGCAAATATAAAGGTAGCTCTTGCTACAATTTAAAGAAAATCCAAACCCTCTGCATTTATCTCTACGTACTTTAGCATAGAAAGAGGTCAAGAAATTTAAAGAGCAGCCAAAAGTACTAAGAGGAAGAATCAAATGACAATTATAATAGCTAATTATCTTGGGTAAATGGTGACTAGGAAAAAATGGTACAATCAGGCTGTCTGCTGGATTAGAACAATAAGGATAGTTCGGGATCATCTTCCTGGTGACCGAGGGACTGTGTGACAGGAAGACCTTCCTGGGAAGCATCAGGACACAGGGCAGAACGCTGTAGTCTACGTGGTTTTGGGGAAGAGGATTGGGCTTTATCTAGCCCGATCGTGACTGCAATAGAGCCAGGTGGGGTTTTATCACGAGGAACCGAGACAGTAAGAGTAAGAGGCTGCTGCTGCTGAGGCCACACCAACTTAGTTTGGGAAATTTAAGGCTAAGAGGGGTGATCACAAACCTATGATTATAAATGGCACATACGCATTGAGCCCAGATTTTTATCTCATCCAAACTTGAAACACTTGGCCAAAGATGCTTTTATAAGCATGAACAAGGTACCTACTTTGCATCCACTGTAAGGGAACACCTTACACAGCAGAGGTGGAACAGCAAAATGCCCGAGAACATGAGCTCTGGCAGTCAGACTGTCTTTGTTCACCACCCAGCTCTGCCTCCACTGAAAATGAGAGGTAACAACAGGGCCTTCCTCACGACATTGTGATGAGGATTATAGCACATGCACAGTTCTGAGAAAGAAAAGGTCTGGCACACGGTAAGCTCTCAATAGATGCTAGCTACTAATATGCTCGTAGGAGTCATTGAGAAATCAGGAGAGAAACTGCTTTTTTAAAGGTTCAAATATATTTAGGAATGGGAATGGCTATGAACAGAATTGGGTTAGTGAGGTCTGGACGGGATGGACCAGTAAGGCAATGCCTATTTTCTGTTAAGTTTTCAACTCTAGAAAGTAATGGCTATTAGCTTTGATAACGCTTCCTTTATTGCTTTTGCAAAAAGGCACAAAAACAATATGGAAAAAAGGTGGAGAGAAGGGAGAATTAGATTTGGCTACTTCTTCCTCATCTTTAAATTCTCAACTTAAAAGTCACTACTCCTGGTAACCCTTATTTAAAGTAGGTCTTGTTTTCTTTCTTTCTCAGCACCCAGTTTGCTTCCTGTACAGCTCAGTATTTACCATAATTTACCATTAATTAATTAATTTTTAAAAACACTTCATTTATTTATTATTGGAGAGGGAAAGGTAGGGAAACATCAATGTATGGTTGCCTCTTGTGCGTCCCCCACTGGGGACCTGGCCCAGCAACCCAGGTACGTGCCCTGACTGGGAATCAAATCAGCAACCCTTTGATTCACAAGCGGGCACTCGATCCACTGAGCCACACCAGCCAGGGCTGCTTATTTATCTTTAAAGATTTATTTATGTTTAGAGAGAGGAGAAGGGAGGGAGAAAGGGAGAGAAACATCATGTGAGAGAGAAACACTGGTCAGTTGCTTCCTGTAGGTTCCTGGAAAGGGACTGAGCCCTCAGCCTAAGCAAGCCCTGACCAGGGATCGAACTGGCAACCTTTCAACTTTGTGGGACGATGCCCAAGCAAACGAGCCACGCCGGTCAGGGCTGCTTAGTTATTTTTAATGTCTTGCACGCTACATAGCTCCATGGTGGCACAGAGTATCTGTGTTCATTACATCATCTTTAGTTAAACTTAACACATGGTCAGCACATAGTAGGCACTCGATAAACAGCTGCCGAATGAATCATGAAATAATGATCTGTACGACTTCTTTCAGCTAAAATCAATGTAATTATTAGGTAATACACCACCAACAACAAACAGTACAAGTGGGGAGGCTTTCAGTTTTGGATCTAGGAAATATTGAATGCCTCACTGTGATAAAACTAACCAAATGGCTCCATTCCAAGAAGTTTAGTTAGAACATGACTGATGTAATCTCAGTAACCAGCACCTTCCCCAAACAGTGACTTCGTAAGTTTTGCTCTCAGATTTGCCTTACTAATTTTAACAGTCTAGGCCCAACTTCTGTCCAATAATGCATCAGCTCTACAGACGTTTCTGAGGAGCTTTTTAAAACTACAGGTTTTTGGACCACGATTCCAGAAAAGTCTTATTTAGTACTTATATAATGAGGCTGTAGGATCCATATATTTAAAACTTTGCTTATTTTGAATAGATAATACATGTATGTACTATACAATTCTCCTGTCTTTCAGCTTCAAGTTCACTTTAAAAAATATATTTTATTTATTTATTTTGAGAGACAGGAGAAGAGAGGGAGAAAGAGGAGAGAAACATCCATGTATGAGAGAAACATCTCACACGCCCCCGGCTGGGGGCCTGGCCTGCAACCCAGGCATGTGCCCTAACCTTTGGATATGCGGGATGATGTGGCCCAACCCATTGAACCACACCAGTCAAGGGCAAGTTCAATTTTCGATAAGCTATCACTGCAACCATTCTTTTGTATTCTTCCAGGCAATTATTTGCCTAAGCAAATATGTACATATCCTCTGCTTTAAAGACACACTTGTATACTTAAAGAACTGTTTTACTTTTGTTTATTCTATACCTGTTTCACAATGTATGTTGAAGATGAAGGTGTCTCTGTATTTTTCACAAGCACCCTAGGTAGTTCTGAGGTGAAGCTGAATATAGAGACCACTCATTGGCCCAGGGTTAAGAGGTTAAGTTCAACCTAATGTGCTCACTACAGCACAGTAGCAACTCAAGGATATTGAAGAGATGCCCTCAAAAGTAGCCTTGCTTACTTGACCTCTGCCCTCTTCTCTCATGCACATGAATCAAAACATTCTCTAATGTCTCCATAAGCCAGGAAACACCCGTCACTCAAATGGATGTTGCCAAAGTTGTTCGATTTTCAGCTCCTGGGATCCTTTCCTGCCCAGTTATCACCTGAAATCACAAACCTGACAATCACTATGTTACACAAGGCATTTGGTATCTGGATTATAATGATGTGTGTGATCCTGGCGGTTAAGTAGTTTAATGGAGCACAATTTACTAATCCTTACTGACACAACAGAGTCCAATCCTCCCCGAGAACTGCAAAAGCCATACCACACTGTCAGGCCGAACTTGGTGCATTCTCGAGTTCGGGCTCCAGGACACCTGACTTCAATTCTATGTAGGGACTGGGCTGGGTCCCTGTGCCGCTCTGGCTCTCTCCTCCCACCTACCCTGGCGACTGCAGAAAGAGCTTCCTTGTGGGAGGGTAGGCTCTCCGAGGGCCACCCGAGAATTTCCTCCGCAGTGTCCCTTTCACCACGAGGCGCACCACGCGGAGGCATCCTCACCTCTGCGGCCGTGGAAGGTGCTAGAGGGCTCGCCCAGCGAGGTACGGAACCCCCCAACCCAGCGCCAGCTTACCCCACCTCCCTGCTGAAGGGGTTTGCAAGGGCTAAGGGCGGGCGCAGGGCGCGATTCCTCTCCATCCCTTCCCCCAGGATTCAAATGGCAAAGTGGGGCAGAGGGGCCGAGATCTCAGACCCCTCCCTTCTTTACCCGGGCTTTTCTCCATCCTCTGGGCCCTGCGAGCGCCGGCCCAGGCCTCCCCACCACCGCCGGCCGGCCTGGCCCTCCTTCCTGCCCGCCCCCAGCCCCCTCACCCAGCATGATGGGGCTGAGCCGCCGGGCCAGGCCCTTGGACAGGTCGTACACGTAGAGCTTCACGGGATAGAGATTCGGCGGCTCCATCGGGACCCGTGGCGGCGGCCACAAAGTCCCTCTGGCACCAGGCAGCGGCTCGGACCTTCCCGTACCCGACCCGGGTGGGGAACGAAAGGAGCGTGGGGGAACCGAGCCTAGGCCCGGCCTGAGGGGCGGGGGAAGAGGCCGCCCTTCGCTGCTCGCGCCCCTTCGCCGCTCGCGCCCCCACGCCCGCCTCGGGCAACGACTACTGTGAGGTGACAGAGCCGGGCCGGCGGGGTCGGAGCGGAAGAGAGGCGGGGGCGGGGACGCGCTTTCGCGCATGTGCACAGCATCCCCACGGCGGGCGAGGGGCGGGGTTTCGGAGGAGGGGGCGGAGCTTTTGCGGAGAGGTCGACATTGGGGCCCTGTTGGGGTAGTGGGTGTGTCGGCCGACTGGAAAAGTGCGCGTTTTGCGTGGTGACGTAGGGCGCTGAGTGGGAGAGAGAACTGGATCCCGCGCGTGCGAGGCGCCCCACTTTCAGTCCAAATCGATCTTTTCCCTACGGGGGAGGTAGGCCGAAACCGTCTGGGTTGTGTGTGTGTTGCAGGCCAGTGCAGGCTGGCCTGACCCTGCTTCGCTGCTCGGTCTGGCGCGTCCCCCTAACCTTGCTACAGGGCCCCCTAGTCGTGAGTGTGCAGCCCGAGGGTAGAAGCAGTCTGTGGCTCCCCCTCCTTCCTCCTGGGACAGGCTGCCTCCGGCCTTGGAGACCCCACTGGGCATGGCCGCCTGAGGAGTTGAGGGCCAGGGTGAGGACACATAGGTCCCCTAGAGGACAGAGTATCTGGAGCGGGAATCCGTCAAGTCCAGATGGTGCCGAAGGTGGAACGGACCTCGACATCGATTGGAGCGGCCACCCTGGGCCACCCACCACATGTCCTGGAGTGTCTTTAAGGGCTAGCTAAAGTGGGGCTGCTGGAATGACCCCCAGGGTCATCTTCCTCTGGGTCTCAGATTACCGCGGGCTCCCGAGGCGGCAGGATCCAGCATGCCCCTTGCTCCTGACTCACCACGAGCCCTTGGGACAGGCCTCAAAGGAGTCGCTGTTTTTAGATTCAACTTTGCTTGTTACTGATCTTAACTCTCTTTCACCCAGCGAGCAGGTACCAACATGTCAGAGTGGGAGTCTTACTACAAAAACGGGGGCGATGAAGAAGAAGAGCAAGAGGAGGGCCTTGAAGCAGGTGGTCAGTGACTTTAACTGTACTGTTGTGTGTGGGGAAGGCGTCCCCTGCCTGTCTCTGCGGGTTGTCCTTGGCTGTCTGAGGGCGCTCCTCTCTCTCCCCAGATAACACCTCAAATACCTTTTCCCCTCTGAACTTTACAGAGTTACCGTAGGCTTTTTTTATTCATGCCCTACTCTAGCCTATGGGGCGTTTCTAGCCTTAAACTTTGGCTGGACACTGGTAGATTGCTACCTGTGGCGTTCCAATAAATGACCCTGAGCTGTGCTATCTTTTGTCACCTTAGAGGGCACAGGTAAGCCTCTTCCTCACTCAGAATAGTTACACTCGTTTCAGGACCTCAGTGTAAAAATCACCTAACAACAATCGCAGCCACCGAAGAGTAGACATTAGCAACAGTTACAAGTCTCATTCCCTCACCATAACCTCCATGTGGGGAGTATGTGTTCAGCCAACACAGTAACACAGAGGACAAAGAAAGAGAAATAAGGCCTAGAGGTACGCCAAATACTGGTTAGTTTAAGCCCTGGGTAGAAAACTTGAAAGTGTTTTTATTAAAATGGAGAAACATAGGAAATATTGATAATAGAGGAAGCTTACTGTAAGCTATATAATCTGCCACTCTAACACAATTTCATTCTGCATATTTCCTAACTACGTATGTCTGTTTTTCTTTGTATCTGATTTCTTTATGTAGTGATAATTGTAGTATATATACACTTAAAATTTTAATTTATACCAGTCTTCTAACAAAAGGAATTTTAAACACGTACATAATTTTATGTTCTGCCTTTTTTCCTTATTTATCATAGATATATCTTTTTCTCATGTAAGTACATAAATATACTCTTTATAACTCATTTTGAATTTATTACAATTTATTCATTCTGCTTCCTTTTGGATATATTTTTTTAAAATTTTTAATTGATCTTAGAGAGAGAAACATTGATTTGCTGTTCCACTTATTTATGCATTCATTGATTGAGTCTTGTATGTACCCAGATGGGGATCAAACCCATAACCTTGGCGTATCAGGACAATGCTCTAACCAACTGAGCTACTCAGCCAGAGCCATTTATACATTATTTTCAATTTCTTACTTCATTTTATTATTTTTTTAGATTACATTTATTTATTTTTACAGAGGAGGGAAGGAGGGAGAAAAACATTGATGTGAGAGAAAAACATCCATTGGTTGCCTCATATGCACCTAGCTGGGGACTGACCTTGCACTCTAGGCTTGTGCCCTGACTGGATATGAATAGCAGCCTTTCCACTGAGCCACACCGGCCAGGGCGTCCATTTCTTACTTTAATAAATAACATTGTGAAAAATTTTGTATAAGGATTTTTCCAGATCTTACTTTCTTAAGATTTTTAAGCCACAGGATTTCTGGGGTCAAGGTAGATTTTTCTTTAAGGCTTTTGATGCATACGATTATATTGTTTTTAATAAAAGGTAGGTAATTAAATTTGTTTTATTAAGCAGCAGTATCAAAAAGGGAGACAACCAGCCCTGGCTGGTGTGGCTTAGTGGATTGAGCCTTGGCCTGTGAACAAAAAGGTCACTGGTTCAAATCCCAGTCAGGGCACATGCCTGGATTGTGGACCAGGTCCCTATCAATGTTTCTCTACCTCTCTTTCTCTTTTCCTTCCCCTCCCTCTGAAAGTAAAGAAACAAAATCTTTTTTTTTTTTTTAGATTTTATTTATTTTTAGAGAGGGAAGGGAAGGAGGGAGGGGGAGAGAGAGAGAGAGAGAAACATCAATGTACGGTTGCTGGGGGTTATGGCCTGCAACCCAGGAATGTACCCTGGCTGGGAATCGAACCTGGGACACTTTGGTTCCCAGCCCGTGCAGAATCCACTGAGCTACGCCAGCCAGGGCAGAAACAAAATCTTTTAAAAAATTATTAAAAAAAGGAAGACAAATGAATATGAAAAATATATCAGGAAAAGAAAACCTGAATCTGATGAAGCCTTTCTGGCTCCTTAGTAGGAAAGACAAAGGAGCCTGTTCACCAACACCAAAAGGACGCCTGTAGCGAAATCCAGACGATGGGAAACTGCATATGGCACAATATCCTGGTTCTTCAACAAATAAACTTGTTTTGAAAGACAAGATGGAGAGGGTTATCTATAGACTAAAAGATATGAAAAACATTAAAAAAAAAAATCAAAACTAGTATTGCCCTGGCTGGTGTGGCTCGGTTGGAGCGCTGTCCCATAAACTGAAAGGTCATGGGTTCAATTTCCGGCCACGGCACCTGCATAGGTTGCGGTTGGGTCCCCAGTCGGGGCAGGGGGGAGAGGCAACCGATAGATGTCTCTCTCCCACATCAACGTTTCTCTCCTTTTTCTCCCTCCCTCCCCCTCTGTAATCAAGCATGTTGTCCGGTGAGAATAAAAAACAAAACAAGAAAGTGTTCAGGAGTGTTCGCTAGGGGAGAAAACTATTTTTAAAGAAAGGAAGTGAAGACAGGATAGTGGTTACTCTCGGGAGGAGGGTGAGTGTTGTGATTGGGAGAAGGCACACAGAGGGGGCTTCTGGGGTGACTGGCGAGATTTAATGTGGGTGGTGGTTTTAAGGGTGTTCACTGTGCACATCAGGTTATAGTTTTGCTTAATGGGCTTTTCTCTATTTTATTAAAATAATAAACATAAATATGAATGCAAAGACAGAGGTTTTCTTCCATTTTTCCCCATGTAGGAGAATATACATATTCAGGAAGAGACAGCTTGATTTTTTTGGTTGATGCTTCTAAGGCCATGTTTATTAAATCAGAGGATGAAGATGAATTGACTCCTTTTGACTTGAGCATCCAGGTAAGATTACCTTTTTATTTAAAACAAACAAAAACCCTGAAGTATTAATGCCACTTTAAAAGATATGGACTCTGAAAATTGTGTTTGTCAGTGATACATGGTGGTTAGCCTCCTGGGATGGCTGTGTTAACTCCCAGCGGAAGAACAGTAGCAGTGTTGGAGAACAGGCGCATTTTATGCTGAGGCTGAACTCTGGACCCTGGGAAGGTGTTGCTCCCACCCTCAGCATTCGCCCTGGTAGTGGCAGTGGGCCGCTCCTGCTGTGGGGATGGGAGGGCAGCGGAAGAAAGGGAGCTCCAGCAATCACAGTTTGGAAATGAGTCCTCTTGGAAGCGGTAGTTGGAAGTTGGGTGTTATCTGTGATTGAAAAAGATTATTACAACAAAAATGACAAGAAAAAAACAATTTAAAAATGGGCACAGGATTTGAACATCCATGACTCTAAGGATATACAAATTGGCCAACGAGCACAGGATATTCTCAACATCTTTTTTTTTAAAGATTTTATTTATTTATTTTCAGAGAGGGAAGGGAGGGAGAAAGAGAGAGAGAGAGAGAGAAACATCAATGTGCGGTTGCTGGGGGCCATGGCCTGCAACCCAGGCATGTGCTGTGACTGGGAATCGAACCTGCGATGCTTTGGTTCGCAGCTTGTGCTCAGTCTACTGAGCTACGCCAGCCAGGGCATTCAACATCTTTAATCATTAGAGAAAAGCAAATCAAACCACAATGAGGTATCACACCTGCTAGGATGGCTATAATTTAAAAAAAAAAAAAAAAAGGAAAGCAAGAAGGATGTAGAAAAGTTGGAAACCTCATACGTTGCTGGTGGGAACGTGAAATGGGCCTCCTGCTGTGGAGAAATGGTTAGGCAGTTCCTCAGAGTTCGGCATGGAGTTACCATCTGCATCACTCCTCCCGGGTATGCACCCGGCAGAATAAAAATCAGCTACACATATCCTGACGCCACCACTGATAAACTGTCTGATGTTATGCCCTGGCTGGCGTGGCTCAGTGGATTGAGCTCTGGATTGCGAAGCAGAGGGTCGCTGGTTCAATTCCCAGTCAGGGCACATGCCTGGGTTGCAGGCCACATCCCCAGTATGCGGTGCATGAGAGACAACCACACACTGATGTTTCTCTCCCTCTCTTTCTTCCTCCCTTCCCCTCTCTCTAAAAATAAATTAAAAAAAAAAAACCCCAGCTGTCTGATGTTAGAAGAGTAATTCAACATCTTGGTCTCTGTTTTCTTACCTGTTAAATGGAAAGAAGAATAGTCTCTTGCCCATCAAGTTGATGTGAGGATTAAATTGTTTAGTTCTTTAAGTTAAGGTGTAATTCACGTAATAAAATTAACCATTTTAAAGTGTACAATTCAAAGGTATTTTGTCATTCACAGTGTTGAGTAAACACCATGTCTTGTCTTACTACCATACATTTTGAATGGATCAACAGAATTTTTTTTTTAAATAAACATTATGTTACTGTCAGTTCCTCATCTGGAAGAGTTTCTTTTCTTTTTAAGATTTTATTTATTTATTTTTAGAGAGGGAATGGAGGGAGAAAGAGAGAGAGAAACATCAATGTGCGGTTGCTGGGGGTCATGGCCTGCAACCCAGGCATGTACCCTGACTGGGAATCGAACCTGTGAGAATCAACAGAATTTTTGTATCTACAGTTGGAATGTTACTCAGACAGAACAAGAAATGAAGTGCTGATACATGCCACACAGTGAATGAACCTTGAAAACAATATATTGAGTAAAGGAAGCCAGACGAATGGTCACACGTGATTACATTTACATGAAATAGGGAATTGATAATCCATAGGTCGGTGGTTCCTAGGGGCAAGGGAGAGGGACGTATGGGGAGCAATAGCTTAATGGGTATGGGTTTGCTTTTGGGGTGGGGGAAATATTTTGGAACTAGATAAAGGTAGTCATTGCATAACGTGAATTTATTAACTATCACTGCATTGTTTATTTTTAAAGTATATTTTGTTGATTATGCTATTACAGTTGTCCCATTTTTTTCTCCACTCGATCCCCCTCCGCCCACACTCTCCTCCCTCCGACATTCCCCACCCCCGTGTCCCCGCCTCTTAGCTCATGTCTGTGGCTTGTACATACGAGCTCTTCGGCCCCTCCATTTCCTATACTATGCTAAACCTCCCCCTCTCTATTTTGTACCTATCATTTATGTTTCTTATTCCTGTACCTTTTCCCCCCATTCTCCCCACCTCCCTCTCCCCGGCTGAGAACCCTCCATGTGATCTCCATTTCTGTGATTCTGTTCCCCTTCTAGTTGTTTGCTTAGTTTTTGTTTTAGGTTCAATTGTTGATAGTTACGGAGTTTGTTGTCATTCTACTGTTCGTATTTTTCATCATCTTCTTTTTCTTAGATAAGTCTCTTTAACATTTCATTCATATAATAAGGGCTTGGTGGTGATGAACTCCTTTAACTTGACCTTATCTGGGAAGCACTTTATCTGCCCTTCCATTGTAAATGATAGCTTTGCTGGATAGAGCAATCTTGGGTGTAGGTCCTTGCCTTTCATGACTTTGAATACTTCTTGTCTGTAAGGTTTTTTGTGGTTTGTTTGTTTTTTTTTTTTGAGAAATCAGCCGATAGTCTTATGGGAACTCCTTTGTAGGTAGCTGTCTCCTTTTCTCTTGCTGCTTTTAAGATTCCCTCCTTATCTTTAATCTTGGGTAATGTAATTATGATGTGCCTTGGTGTGTGCTTCCTTGAGAACCAACTTCTGTGGGACTCTCTGAGCTTCCTGGACTTCCTGGAAGTCTATTTCCTTCACTAGATTGGGAAAGTTCTCCTTCATTATGTTTTCAATTAAGTTTATAGTTTCTTTTTTTCTTTTTTTTTTTAAGATTTTATTTATTTTTAGAGAGGGAAGGGAGGGAGATAGAGAAACATCAATGTGTGGTTGCTGGGGGTTATGGCCTGCAACCTAGGCATGTATACCCTGGCTGGGAATCGAACCTGGGACACTTTGGTTCCCAGCCCGCGTTCAATCCACTGAGCTACGCCAGCCAGGGCTTCAATTAAGTTTATAGTTTCTTAATTCAGTGCAATATATATGCCCATCACTCTCACTGATTTATGAATTTCCTGAAGGTGGAGGTCATAGCTTATTCTAATGCCATGTACACATTCAGCAAGCATATATCAAGCACCTATTATGTGCCAGGCACTTAGAGAGTTTGTTTAGTGGTAAGTAGTTAAACATTAATTGAATTCTTGTTCTTGTTTCTCCAGTGTATCCAGAGTGTGTACACCAATAAAATCATAAGCAGTGATCGAGATCTCTTGGCAGTGGTGTTCTATGGTACTGAGAAGGACAAAAACTCAGTGAATTTCAAAAATATTTATGTCTTACAGGAGTTGGATAATCCAGGTCCGTAGCATTCTAAGATTAACTTTTTTTTTTTGAAGATTTTATTTATCTATTTTTAGAGAGAGGGGTAGGGAGAGAGAAAGTGGGGGAGGGAAACATGAGTGTGTGAGAGAAACATTGATCAGTTGCCTCTCGCACACCCCAAACTGGGGACCTGGCCTGCAACGCAGGCAGGTGCGCTGCCCGGGAATCAAACCTGTCACGTTGCAGGGTGATGCCCAACTGAGCCATGCTGGTCAGGGCTAAGATGATCTTTTCCCTTAAATGAGAAGGTTATGGCTCCGAACAGAGATGAGGAGACAGGAGCAGGTGACACCTTGACTAAGAGTGTGCTTCCTGCACTAGGGGCTTCTCACCGGGGTGTGGACTTTGGCTGTAGGGGTTGACCAGCCCTGGGGTGAGGACGGGACCTCAGGCTCTCCTGTTGCCCTGGTAAAGGCGCCTGTCCACTGACACTGCCCTCACTTCTCTGCCCATCTGACTCCCTGTCTCTGAGCAGGTGCTAAACGGGTGTTGGAGCTCGCGCAGTTCAAGGGGCGGCAGGGGCAGAAACATTTCCAAGACCGGATCGGCTATGGGTGTGCCTACTCACTAAGTGAAGTGCTGTGGGTCTGTGCCAACCTCTTCAGCGACGTCCAGGTCAAGATGAGCCATAAGAGGATCATGCTCTTCACCAACGAAGATGACCCCCACGGCGACGACAGCGCCAAAGCCAGTCGGGCCAGGACTAAAGCTGGGGATCTCCGTGACACAGGTGGGCATTTCCCCAGGTCTTTTAATTTTTAATTTTTTAAAAGATTTTATTTATTTATTTTTAGAGAGGGAACAGAGGGAGAAAGAGAGAGAGAGAGAGAGAAACATCAATGTGCGGTTGCTGGGGGCCTGCAACCCAGGCATGTACCCTGACTAGGAATCGAACCTGCGACTCTTTGGTTCGCAGCCCAAGCTCAATCCACTGAGCTACACCAGCAAGGGCCTCCCCAGTTCTTTTAAATTGGTACTTAATGCCCTTGCTTCTTTAGAGTTGATGTCAAACATTTGCTCTTCACCATTCAGAGTAAAATGGAAATAAAAGTGAAGCCAGAGGAGTCACCTGTGGACCATTCCCAGTGAAAATGGCCAGGTCGTTGGTTGCCTGAAGGGCTCTCCTAGAGCAAGATTTTCTTGATTTTAATGCTACTGTGAATGGTGGTTATTGGAATACGTCATCTGAAGTCATTGTAGTAGCTGATTCCCCTAGCCATCTTCTCAAATTCCTGACATGTTAGTAATTAGTGTAGTCCTCTGGGGAGCTTTAAGAAGCATGTTGGAGCCTAACAGAAAAAAAAATCATTGCTGCAAATTGTTTCCCCTCACTTCTGTCTGTCCTCGTCCCAGGTATCTTCCTGGACTTGCTGCACCTGAGGAAACATGGGGGCTTTGACACGTCCTTGTTCTACAGAGACATCATCAGTGTGGTGGAGGACGAGGACCTGCAGGTCCAATTCCAGGAATCGAGCAAGCTGGAGGACCTGCTGAGGCGGGTCCGCGCCAAGGAGACCAAGAAGCGTGCGCTTGTCAGGTGGGCACTGAGCCTGGGCCAGCAACGCCCACGAGCCTCCTAACTGATCGTAAACAGTGCATGACCCTGGCTGGCAGCTGGTTGGAGCATTGTCCTGACAGGCAAAGCTTAATCCCTAGTCAGGGCACACACAAGAATCAACCAGTCAATGCACACATGTGTGGAACAACACGTTGATGTCTCTCTCTCTCTCTAAAATCAATACATTAGAAAAAAATCACCACCACCACAACAAAAAGGAAACACAGGAAAAGAACCCACCAGTGCGTGGCTCTGATGCCCTGGCTGCCTGACTCTGGGCTGTGTGTGTCTCTGCTTCGCCGGCCTCCTCTAAAAGACGTGCTGGATTTCAGGACAGCGCCCGTTGTTATGTGCTTCTCTCCCCTGGAGAGAGCTGGTGCATTTCTTCAGAGTAACACAGCCCCCACTTTCTGGGGGCAGGCAGTCGTGGTTTAACAGTATCCTCAGTTGCACTCACGAGTTCATTGTCTGCTTGTTCCTCTATAAATTGGGGATGACAGTAGTTCCTGGTATAGAGCAAAAACCCTGTAAGTGCTAGTTGCTGAAATTGCATTATTCTGATTTCTTACGAACCCGAGTCCAAAAGGAACCAGATTGTTAGATTTATCCTTTGGAGGCTTTGGCATTGGGTCCGAGGGGCTCCTCAGCGTTTCTTCCTAAAGAGCATCAGGTTTGCACTTGAGACTATTTCCTCAACATAGGGGAATGTGACGGTCGGTGGGTTTGGGGCACTTTTTGAGAGATGACTGGCATTCTACCAGAAGACCCGTGACACTATCGTAAGGAAGCCACGGCCCAGCTCACTGTCCCAGTTGTCGTGTTGTCATTGCCTTCCTTTTCCCTTTGGAACTGTTACTCTTTCCCCGGACAAGTATCCTGTTACCGCTTCTCCTTTCCTGAAATGGTGACACATTGTTCCTGTGACACAGTGTGGAAATCTACACTTTTTGGTCTGGGTGGCAGGGAGCCTAAAGTTGAGGCAGATGGCTTAGATCTAGTCCTGGCCCCTCTGCTGTGCGGCCTGAGGTACGGCGTGTAACTTCTCTGAGCCTCAGTAAAATGGGAGCAAAACCGATAGCTCCTTACAGGACCACGGTGGTGCTTAAAGGGGAGAACGTGGGCTCAGTGCTTGGCACGCAGTGGCTATTTATGAATGGGATTCTCGCTGTTCTGTGGAAGCGTCATTGTAGGCTGCTTAATGTGAGTAATGACACATTGGAGCTGCTTGAGAACTAATAGTGCCTTAGAAAATTATTGCACTTGTTCTTGCTATAATCAAATAATAAATTTACCGTCGTGCGTGGTTATTGTGTGCCAGGCACTACCCTAAGTTCTTTGTGAACACATTAATTAACTTATTTAATCCGTAATGACAGCCCTTTCAAGTAGGTTGAAACCTACCCACTAATAACATTGAAGACATTTCAAAGGAAGTTACACATAGGAAGCAGCTCGCTCTGCACTGTGGGCTTCCACGTCTTCCCTGGCGGGTCCTGACTTACACCACGGTGTTATACACGGGGATGCTGTCCTGTAACTGCAGGTTGACTTAGACTTATGTCATTTTCAAGGTCAAAAGTTACTTTAGTTTATAAATACGAACATTTAAGACCGGGCGGGAGGAGTAGTGGATTTGCTATTTTGGGTTAGAAACAGAACCAAGGTCACTTGAAGCCCGAAGTCATCGTGGACCACATTGGCCAGTGCTTTTCTCCAGGATTCAGCAGTTTTTTTAAATTGCTTTTGAAGATCATGTAGTTTTTAGTTGGTTACATTTATTCTTAGCTCTCCTTCAGCAGCCTTTAGATAACTGAGTTTAACTGAGTCAGCCAGAACGAGTTCAAATAGGAAGCCAGCAAACGGTTGGTGGTGTTCGTACTGCCACCTGTTACTAGTACTCACTGGGGGCCACGCTGTGCAGTATCAGAGTGGTCTGGGGACATACCAGGTGCCTGTTCCAGAAGCCAACGTTTCTAGGTGGTAGGACTCTGTCTTCGAACAGTGTTCTTCCCACCGTGCGAACCGATGCGCCTTTGAACTAGTTGTCACTTGTTTACAACGCTCACTTCTTTGAAGTCAATACTTGTTCCTAAACATTCCGCAGCGGTAAAGACGGGGTTATTAACCTGACGCTTTTCTTCTTTTTGGTAAAGGTGTTTAAAGCCACACATTTCCCTCCAAACACTTGATTTTAGCTTCATCCTATACCTTTTGATATGTTGTATTTTCGCTTTCAAAACAACTTAAATTTTCCTTGTGATTTCTTTTTTGACCTCTTGGGTTATTTAGAAGTATATTGTTTAATTTCCTAACATTTGAGGTTTTCCCAGAATTCTTCCTATTGTGGTTAAAGAAGATCCTTTGTATGATCTCAGTCTTTTTGCATGTATTTAGTCTTGTCTTCTGCCCCAGCATATGGTCTGTCCTAGAAAATGTTCCATATGTGCTTGGAAAAAAAGGCATAACATGGGTTATTTTTGTGTTGTGCCTTTTTTTACAATATCGTTTTGTAAATATTTTGCACATTGTGATTACTATAGCACACATTTTCGCTGTGGCTGGTGTGGCTCAGTAGATTGAATGCCGGCCTGCGAATCAAAAGGTCGCCGGTTCAATTCCCAGTCAGGGCACATGCCTGGGTTGTGGGCCAGGTCCCCAGTCAGGGGCGTGTGAGAGGCAACCAACTGATGTTTCCCTCGCACATCAATATTGCTCTCCCTCCCTTTCTCCCTTCCCCTCTCTCTGAAAATAAGTAAATGAAATCTGTAGGAAAGACAACACTACATTTTCTAGAGGTCCTATTGCTTCTTAAGATGTTGGTATGAATATTCTGGAGCAGTATGTCACAACAGATAAGTACCTGAGTTTTGAATCAGACATACCAGAGTTTGAACACCAGTTTTTATGTTGTCTGCCACTAAACAAGTCATATAACATCTCTGAGCCTCAATGTTTTCATCTGTGATAAGGACAATAATAAGGTTTATGGCTGGTGAGCAACAGAAACGGACTCTTAACCAGTTTCAGTATAATCAAGCAAAATTCCGAACAGGGTAGATAGTCTAGGAACCAGAGCGGCTCCAAGGATCCAGACAGCAAGAAGTAATGACAGTGTCTTCAGGGTGCCGCTGTCAGAAAGCGTCCCTCTGACTGTGACCCAGACTCCAAAGAGAATGGGTCCAGTGGCTTGAGCCTGGATCAGATATGCCCACCTCTGGGCCAGGGAAGAGCATAGCACTTCGATTAGCACGCCCCCGAAACTGCAGTGGTGGCTGGGTGATTCCCACAGAAAAAGTGGGGTTTTGTTGTTAAAAGAAGGGAGAAGGGATACTAGACAGGCAGAAAGAGCAGATGATCAATACAGCACTTACATACATGGTTATTGTGACGATGAAGTGAGTGAATAGTTGTAAAGGGATTGGAATGGTGTTGGGCTCAATGTAAAAAATCATTATTTTTATTATAGTATTTTCCTTATTATTATTTTACATAGCTAATATATCCCGGAGCTAATTTTTATGGAGTAGACCCTGAGATAGTATTACAGCAAACTCCACTATACTATTAAAATGAATTAAATGTATACTCTAAAAGCTTGCTTGGGGTTATAAGAGAGATTGAAGCAAACTAAGGCTTGGGTGCCTTGAAGGAACTTTAGGTAGGGAAGTACAGTCTTTCAGTCTATGCTTTTTCGTCTTTCTCTCCTCCAGGTTGAAA
Organism: Phyllostomus discolor; assembly: GCF_004126475.2. Taxonomy (NCBI): domain Eukaryota; kingdom Metazoa; phylum Chordata; class Mammalia; order Chiroptera; family Phyllostomidae; genus Phyllostomus; species Phyllostomus discolor. The sequence continues at coordinate 212,520,752 of NC_040904.2, forward strand.
TTTAAGCTCAACAAAGATACAGCGCTCTCTGTCGGCATTTATAATATAGTCCAGAAGGCCGTCAGGCCTTCTCCAATCCGACTTTATCGGGAAACCAACGAACCAGTGAAAACCAAGACACGGACATTTAATGTAAATACAGGCGGTTTGCTTCTGCCAAGCGACACCAAGAGGTCTCGGGTAAGCCTGCCTGCTTACTGAATTTTGTCCCATTGAAGGGTTAGCAGGGAGGGGGGATATTTATCAGCCTAACCAGGTAACTTTCATGTGCTCACGTTTCTAGCCAAGCTGATAAAACTTTGGAACTACGGCGTCTAGATCAGGGGTACCTTGGGGCTGGAAAGGTAGACAGAGCCAGTGTTTGAAAGAGACGTCAGCGGAACTCCAGCCCCTGACCACTCGGCCCAGGCTGCTCTGTGTCTTCCAGTCTTACTCCTCGCTCAGTGCGACAGCAGGACGTGCTCACAGTCAACTGGAGAGACAAGGAGCCAGGGGAAGTGTGTTAGGTGCCAAGTGCAATTTTTTTTTAAAGGAGGGAATTTTGCCCTGGCTGGCATAGCTCAGTGGATTGAGCGCAGGCTGCGAACCAAAGCGTCGCAGGTTCGATTCCTAGTCAGGGCACATGCCTGGGTTGCAGGCCACGGCCCCCAGCAACCGCACATTGATGTTTCTCTCTCTCCTTCTTTCTCCCTCCCTTCCCTCTCTAAAAAATAAATAAAGTCTTAAAAAAAAAAGGAGGAATTTTTTTGTTTGGCCAAACTAGATTTTTCCTGTGCTTTGAAAGAATACACATATGCCTTTCTTAATCTGAAAGATCCACTGTGAATGTGGAACATGATCTACCCCCATCCTTTCACCTTTGTTCAGTCTGTGGAAGGGTTTGACATCTGAAATGAAAATCAAATGAATCATTCTTCCTTTCTGGTTATGCGAAGTGTGGGAGAAAACCGAAGCGTGTGAGATGTTTGTCGGGGCACAGATTTCAAGCCGCAGCGCTCTGCCCTGCCTTCGGAAAGGGAGGAAAGGAGGAAACTTCCTTTTCCGTTTTGGAAGTAATTACTTTTCCATATTCGTTTACCATAGGAAGCTTTTCTAGTCACCGAGTTTCTTTCTTTTTTCTTTTTCTTTTAAAAAAGATTGTATTCATTTACTTTTAGAGAGAGGGGAAGGGAGGGAGAAAGAGCGGGAGAGAAACATCAATGTGTATACTGATCGGTGCCCCTTGCACGCCCCCAGCTAGCGACCTGGCCCGCAGCCCAGGCACGTGTCCTGACCAGTAATTAAACCGGCGACCTTTCGGTTTGCAGGCTGGTGCTCAACCCACTGAGCCACATCAGCCAGGGCACTGAGTTTCTTTCTTGATTCAATGTCCCTAAAAAAAACATTTGAGGGTTCTGTTTCTCATAAAACCCCAATTTGACTGTCACTAACCGAATAGCTAGGATCGAAAGGCAGACACTGAAGTTCGAACATAGTGCTTTTGGTGCACGTGCGTCTGCCTCCCACACTAACCGAGACCCAGCGCACTCCCTGACCCAGGTCCTCGCAATGAGTAGGGGTGGGGTTTTCTTTCCTTCTTTTCTTCCTTGTTAAATAGGTGTGGTTTGAGCATTCTTTGTGTGTCAGGGATGAACGCTCCATACACGTACGTGAGGGGAGGCACAAATGCTTGAAGAGCATGGCCTTTGGTACCAGACAGATCTGGGTTTAAAGTCCAGTTCAGTTGTGTCACCAGGTACAAGTTACCGACCACTGAGCCTCAGTTCACTTACCTTAAAACAGTTTTTACCATCCACCACCAACTGCTGTTACAGAAGATACATCAGATGATAGGTATGAAGGGCCTGCCGGGCACTCAGTAAACATTCATTCCTGGTGGTAGCGGGGCAGTGGCCCTGGCGAGCCATGCTCCTGCTCCTTAGAAGAAAGCAGGCTGTGACCCGCTGGTGTCTGTCGCGTGGCAGCCATTGCGCATCTCCAGCGATCTGTCTAGGTGGCCCCTCGTTGTCCCCCACCTTTAGATCTACAGGAGTCGTCAGATCATACTAGAGAAGGAGGAGACGGAACAGCTGAAGCGGTTCGATGAGCCAGGCTTGGTTCTCATCGGTTTCAAGCCCCTGGTGATGCTGAAGAAGCACCATTACGTGCGGCCGGCCCTGTTCATGTACCCCGAGGAGTCCCTGGTGAACGGTGAGTGGCGCAGACCGAGGGGGACGCGTGAGGGGCTCAGAAGGTGACTCGCTGAGCAGCGTTTCCTGAATAGGTGCTGCTTGGGAACGAGATCGGGTGTGTTCCTGGGGTATTTTAAAGTGTTTCATGCTCGAATAAAGTCTGGGAAGGCGGGCAGAACTAAGTGAAAGAGATTTCTTTAGGACTTGTAATACGCTGGTATGCATTGTGAGTGTCCAGGAGGGGATATGGAAATCAGTATTTAAAAACTTACTTCTATGGAATTCTTTATTTGAGGCATCAGATAGCTTGAAAACAAAACAAGAAACTTCCTCCCTCGTGCTGGCGGTTAAAGATGATCTGAACTCAGCCACTGAGTGTTTTTGCTGTTCAGCCCTGCATGGTGCTGTAGAGCTACTGAACCTCCCTGATCTGACCCGATTGGTTTTCACCAGCAACCGAGGCTTATGCTATTGGCCCAAAGATAGCAAGAGTGAACTGCCATTAATAATTTGCGCTCCTAAATTGAGTGTTTGAGACATCCGGTCTCTCATTCCTTTCCACACTCCTGCTGCCCCCACTTTCCCCTTAGCTGTGGGTCATCACCCCCTTCTGCTGAAGTATCATAGGCCCGTTTAAAAAAATGGAAGAGAAATTGTAGGCTTAGAGCGAGGCTAAGAGGGAAGAAAGGAAGAGACACTTTAGGACGTAGACCCCTCGGATGTTTGTTTTCCAGGGAGCTCAACCCTGTTCAGTGCTCTCCTCACCAAGTGTCTGGAGAAGGAGGTCATGGCAGTGTGCAGATACACCCCCCGCCAGAACATCCCCCCTTACTTTGTGGCCTTGGTGCCACAGGAAGAGGAGCTGGATGACCAGAAGATTCAGGTGGCTCCCCCAGGTATGTGAACGAGAGATTTCCAGCGCTCCTGAAGCTTGCTGAGGCTTTGGAATCGCTCATGGGAGATTCCCGCTCAGACCCGCTGTACCCGAGTCTCCAGGGGTGAGGCCCGGGGAGTGTGTTGTGAAGGGTTCATGGGCAAGGCTGACGCACGGTGTGCTGCACGCACAGCCTCGCGAGGCCGCTCTGCGGTTGAGGGCTGACTGCTCAGCGGACTGTGTGCAGGTCACCGACACAAGTTCATGGGGTCTCACGGCCGATGCCTGTCTTGACCAAAAGCCGTTGTTTGGCACCCTTGTCATGCCTAGTGCTCAGTGTGTCTCCTGCATCCACCAAGGCCGTGAGCTGTGGCGGAAAGACATGGGTTTTGAAGCTAGACTTCACCTTATGCTCTGTGTCTGGAAGCTTTCTTTTGTTTCAAGGCCATCTCTGCCACTCGCTGGCTGGCCAGTTTGGGCACATGATTTAACCTTTATACTCCTTATCTGCAAAGGTGAGAATTCTGGAACACCTTTCTCTCAAGGTTGTTTCACATTTGAAATACACTAATAAACATACAGGTGCCCAGCACAGAGTAGCCTGTGGATGATGGCCTTCCTTTTTCTTTAACCATGCTAATAAATACTGACTTTATAAAGTAACTCTTTGAACATACTATTTCTGAGCCTGGTCATCACAGCGCTCAGGAATAGCTTTGTATAGCAGTTTTTATGCTGTTATCGCTCAGCCCCAAGTTCACCCTTCAGTGCTCTGAGGCCGGGACTCTCCAGACCCAGGGTCTCCTGTGTGAGTGGCCTCTGCGAAGAGCAGGGGCCGGGGAGACCGCAGGGCGGAGGAGAGCGAGGGGCCTTGCTCCTTCCCCTTGCTTCGTGCTGTCAGTGTTGCCTGCAAGGGCCCTCCAGGGGCGGCGGCAGCCGCTGGTTCCAGTCTCCAGATTTTTCTGTCTTTAGAACCAGTCCGTGACCGGAACGAGTTCACCCTGAGTGTCCTCCCGTCTTCCCTCTCAGCGTGTGGTGGAGGGTGGAGGCAAAGGGGGGCTCCGAGGAGGGCCTCCGGTGTGTGATGGAGGTGGGACTTGGCCTTCCAGGGAGTGGGCAGCGTCCTGCGGGCCCTAGTGCATCAGAAAAGCTGGAGGTGGAAGCGGCTGCTGCCGCCAGATGAAGAGCCGGGGCTGGAGCCGCAGTGACAGGAACAGGGAGCGTATGGGGAGGAGCGCCCCTGCCCTGGGGTCACCCCGTGGGGGAGTCTCTGGCGGATGCAGCCTCACGGGACAAAGAAGGGTGAATTTGGAGCTGAGGGGCAAAGGACAACTCAGTCACTGAGACCTTCTGTTAAGACAGATCTCAGAAATCTTAACTCCCTCCTTCAGGCTTCCATCTTATCTTCTTGCCCTACGCCGATGATAAGCGGAAGGTGCCCTTCACTGAAAAAGTCGTGGCAAACCCAGAGCAGGTGGACAAGATGAAGGCCATTGTTCAGAAGCTCCGCTTCAAGTACAGGTGAGCAGGGGGTCAGTCCCAGGCTTCCTTCTGCACCTGCCCCCCGAGTCGGAGCTCTTGTTGGAAATTCGAGTTACGCACAGACCAAGAGAATGAGATTTTACTCTTTTCCGCTAACACATAGATGATGATGATGATGATGATCATGATTTTTAAAGATTTTATTTATTTATTTTTAGAGAGGGAAGGGAGGGAGGGAGAAAGAGAGAGAGAGAGAGAGAGAAACATCAATGTGCGGTTGCTGGGGACCGTAGTCTGCAACCCAGGCATGTGCCCTAACTGGGAATCGAACCTGCAGTACTTTGGTTCGCAGCCCGTGCTAAATCCACTGAGCTACACCAGCCAGGGCTATTTTTTAAAAGCAATCTAGAGACTGGAAGTTCTTATTGTGTAGGATGGGGCAAAAGTGGATTTATAGTTGTGAGTACTATGCAGACACAGTTTATTATTGTATTGTTTTCCATACAAACAACTGGAAGCCCACTTTTGCCCCAGCCTGCACTGCAGACTGGAGTTGTGCTAAGTGCCTACAGCTGGGTGACCTGTTGTGTTGTGCTCAGAAAGCCAGGTGAATTGAGCAAGATCAAGAAAGCAGCAGTGAGGAGAGGATTCTTAGTTGGCCTTTTCCTTAGTTTATTCACACAATGAGGAAAAGTAAGTAAATCCAATGCAAATTGTCCCAGGATTAACAGGATGATAATATATTTCAAGTCATTCCCTGTCACACACACTCCCAGTCTCTCAGAACCTGCATAGTGGAACAGACACCAAACTTTTTTTTTTTTTCACATTCCTCCTTTGTGTTTAGACTGCTTCCCTGTCTCTGCCGACCTCTGGGCAAACACCTTCCCCTCCAAACATGGTCCTTTACTGGGAAGTGGAAGCATTAGTAAGATTCTGTCCTGTGCCAGGCACTGTTCTAGATGCAATGCTAACATTATCTCGCTTATTCTTCGTAAGTACCCTGAAAGGTAGGTCTCATGCCCGTTTTACAGATGAAGAAACTGAGGCTTAGTAGAGTGAGGCAGCTTGTGCAGACTCATCCGGATGGAAAGAGCTAGATCTTTCTTACTCTAGATTCTCTCTCTTTTTACACGCATACTGCGACTGAACCTGGGAAGAAAGAGCCCTTAGGTCCCTTACCTCCCCATCTTTCACCATCTCTCCTTTGTCCTTTCTCTGTCCGTACATAGCCCTGCCTCCTCCATGTCTGTCTCTGCCCCGAGCTTCCAGTGACGGACAGGAGGGCGGCTCTTGCTTGCTTTTAAATTAGCTTTTGGATCGCTAGCATCCGACAGTAAATTGGAGAAAGAGAGGTTGATTCAAAAGACAAGATTCTCAGCTCCTTTTATTTGGGGCATTTTTCTCAGCTGACCTTGAGCGTGGGCTGAGTTGGGTTTATTTAATTTTATTATATTTTAAATGTTTCTGTTTTTATTTTAAAATTCATGTATGTTCGCCATCATTATTGTTTTAACAGAAGCGACAGCTTTGAGAACCCAGTGCTGCAGCAGCACTTCAGGAACCTGGAGGCCTTGGCTTTGGACTTGATGGAGCCCGAGCAAGCCGTGGATGTGACACGTAAGAAGGCTGTGACTGGGCTGAGAAGTTCCTGTCGTGGGAGCTGTTCTTACTGATCGCACCCTGGCCAGTCCTGTGGACGCATTTCCTAGCACCCTCTCAAGACTTAAGCTCGTTGTCCAGCCCCCGTCTGTCGGAGCGGTTTTCTAGACTAGCGTAGCCTGCCCGGGGAGAGACTCGGCTAGTCCTGCAGCAAGAGGAGGAGGAGGAGAAAGTGCTGGGCTTCTGAGGCCTGCCTCTGAGCCAGGCCACCCGTGGCTGCATGGTGGTAAAAGTTTAAAAAACAAAACCGACACCATTTATTGAGCGTTTGTTGTGTGCCAGGCACGGTCCTGTGTGCTCGCTCAGTTAGTCCTAGTGACTGCGAGCTAGGCGCTGATTGGTCTTGAATCCTCTGGACCCCAGCCACTGTCCCACCCCCCGCTGCCCCCACGCCTCATTCCATTAGTAGGTCCTGTCCGCTCTATCACTTTACATGTTTATAGTCCAACCCCCCCTCCCTCCGGTTGCACACACAGCGCTTCAGCCTTCTGTCTTACCTGCCTTCCGTTCATACCCCACACAGCTGTCGGGGGCACCTTTCAGAAATGCAGATCTGATCGTCGTGCTGCTCCCCTGCTCGTAGGCCTTCCGTGTTCCACACTGTTGTTATGAAGAGTTAATCCCTGGCAGGCTTTCCAGGTTTCTGGGACCTCGCTACACTTGCCTTTCCAGCCACCTTGCTGGTCCTGCCCCCTTCATGCTGTTTCAAGCTGTTTGTTACCTGCTGTTTCTCACCCCTGTTCCTTTTCCTGCTTGGGATAGTATCTGCCTGAGGAAGAACAATCAGCTTCCCGAAAGTCCTTCCTGACCCCTGCCCCACCCCAGCTTCCCCTGTGCGCTGCACAGTCCCTCACCCGTTGCATCGCCCAGCTGTACTGCATTGACCTTTTGACCACCTCCTTCCGTGGCATTGCCCAGCTGTAGTGCATCGACGCTTTGACCACCTCCTTCCGTGGCATTGCCCAGCTGTAGTGCATCGACGCTTTGACCACCTCCTTCCGTGGCTCAGCTGTAAGCCTCACGAGGGCACAGACTTGTTTGAATCCCCAGAATCCAGCCCAGTTTCCCCTCGACCACTTCCCAGCTGTTTGACCTCAGGCAAGTCAGTTAACCTGTTTTCCTCCTTTGTAAAATGACACAGATTTACCTACTCCGGAGGGTAACAAAGCATTCAGAAGGGTGCCTGGCTATAATACGTGCTCATTAAATGCAGGTGTTGGAAGGTCCTTGGTAAATGTCAAAAGAACTTGGTTGAATGTTTTCCTGGCCAGGTCAGCCGTCTCCTTGGGGACCCCTCCCCCCCAGCCTCCCCCAACCTGTTGGGTGCTTACCTGAAGCCAGGGAGTGTGACTCACCAGGCCGCTCTTCCCATGTTTTGCTTTTCTAGTGCCTAAGGTTAAAGAAATGGATAAAAGACTGGGTTCCCTCGTGGATGAGTTTAAGGAGCTTGTCTACCCGCCGGATTACAATCCCGAGAGAAAACCTCCCAGGCAGAAACAAGGTGAGAGCTGGGTGTGGACATCCGTGGGCTCTTTCGAAAACTCGTCTTTACGGTCTTACCATGGAGGGTAACGCCCTTTCCGAAATTTCTATACAAGCCTACATACTTAAATATACAAACATATATTTTGGCATACATGGAATAGTATTCATGTTGTTTGTAGGTCATTTTGTTACTCACCTGTATATGTTAGAGAGTGATTTATATCCACAGCTACATATCTGCCTTATTTGTGCTAGTGTATTCAGCCAGACCTTTATTGATGGATATACTGCAGTGTGCATGGACCACCATCATGTACTAGTGGGGGCAGATCCATCGGATGAATTCTTTGCATGGTAGTTGCTGCGTCAAGGTGTAAATATTTAAAGTTCCTATAAGAATTGCCAGTTTGCCTGTGAAAAAGTGATACAATTTATATCCTATCTAAGAAGGGATGGGTGCATTTCTCTACACTCTCACCAATCCTGTACTTCATTTACTATTTTTAAAAATTTTTCACAAAAAATATTAAAAGGAAAATTACATTCTGTTCTGGTTTGTAATTCTCCAGTTACGAGTGAAATAGAGTTTTCTTGAACTTCTTTTTTTCTATGACTTCTAGTTTTGGCCTTAACTTTTTTTTCCTACTAGACTGTTTTTTTTTTATTGGACTGTCCTTTTTCTTTAAGATTTTTATTTTACTTTTTTATTTTTAGAGAGAAGGGAAGGGAGGGAGAGAGGGAGGAAAAGAAAACCTCCACGTGAGAAAGGAACACGGACCGGTTGTTTCCCGCATCAGTTGTCCCACTGGGGGCCTGGCCCGCAACCCAGGCCTGTGCCCTGACCGGGAATCGAGCTGGTGACCTTTCAGTTCGCAGGTCCGTGCTCAGCCCACTGAGCCACACCAGCCAGGCCTGTCGTTTTTCTTACCACTGGATCCAAAGTACTGTACCATGCATGACTCCAGTTTTCTGGACAGCCCGTTGTGAGTTCCTCACCATCTGGGAATAGTTCTTAGGTTGTAACCCTTTTGGTTATCTTTGGTCAAATGAAGCCAAATTTGGGCCTTGCCTAAAAGACCAATGAGGGTGGTGGAGCTGTGCGAGGGTAGGTGTGGCCGTGGTGCTTTGCCCGTTTTGCATGTGAAGTGACTTTAGTGTCCAATGTGACACTTTAACTTGTCATACTTGTGTGTGCTCTAGCAATGTGCTTTTTTTTCCACCTTCTAAAACTTTTTATTGTTGATTTTAGGGAGAGGAAGGGTGAGAGCAAGAGAGAAACACTGATTTGTTGTTCCACTTATTTATGCATTCATTGGTTTTTGTATGTGTCATGACCAGGGATCGAACCCACAACCTTGGTGTATTAGGGTGATGCTCTTGCCAACTGAGCTACCTGGCCAGGACATGGTGTAGTTGTGTATCTCACTCAGCCTGCACATTCTTATCACCTAGCATGGTGCCTTAGTACTTACTTGGTGCTCTGTAAATGCTTTTGGAAGGCAGGAGGGAAGGGATGAATGGCTTGCTCATACAGAGTAAGCAACGGTTTCAGGTAAACTGATAGGACTCAGACTACTCCTAACTCCCTCCTAGGTTGACACAGTTTTGATTTTATGCTTAAATGAAGCTGCCTTATTAAGACACCTATCTTTCCCTGATGTTCTAAGTGGGTATCAGAGCTTTATGGAGAACGGCTGACTGCAGGCCAGATCTTATGAGGGCCCTATGCAGTGTGTAGCTGGGACGCTGCTCACTGGTGGCATTTCCAGTCACTCCCTCCTGACCTTTCCCCCAGATGATGGAGGTCCTGAAAGCAAAAGACCCAGGTTGGATTTGTCCGAAGAGGAACTGAAGGTCCATGTCAGCAGCGGCACGCTGGGCAAGCTCACGGTGCCCGTGCTGAAGGAAGCCTGCAGGGTGTACGGACTGAGGGGTGGCGTGAGGAAGCAGGAGCTGCTGGACACGCTCACCAAGCACTTCCAGAAGGACTGACCGGAGACCGGACGCCCAGCCATGCTTCTGCCCTGTGGCCGGGCTGCTTGGTTTAGTTCTCATCAAGTGAAAATGTGTTCCTCCTGAGCCAGGAAGAGTCTGCCTGAGAGAAACCAGAACTTTAGGAGACTTCCTGTTGCCATGGAGACATCATAGCCCTTCCACCCTGCAGTGCCTTATTCTATTGTCTAAATAAAGAGCCTAATTTTGTACTACAGACCGTCCTTCATGGTGAACGAAAGACGCGTCTGCCTCACAGACACATATCACTTGCTGTTGGCTATTAGCTTCATTTTCTCTCCCACTTGGGACATCAGTCATCACAATGGGGACAAAACGAAGGGAGGGGAGAACATGCTGCATAAGGACACATGGACATACTTCAAGGGCGACAAGGCCCAAGCCAGATCCCGACTTCTCACCCGTTTTCCTTTGTGTCATATTAAGCTCCAAAGATCAGATTTCAGAAGCAGTGAGAATATGACATTTCTGATACTGGTCCCATTTGCTTCACGAGTAAATAGCACCTCCTCATGTTGCATTTCTCTTAATGTGGCATTCAGGTATGTGAAGGTACATGGTTTCTATTGCCCTGAGAATTCGGGTTCCGGTGTAAGTGAAGTCAGCTATTTTTCACAGGCACCGTAGCAAGTTCAAGAAGATGAGAGGTGCTCGTGTTAGAAGGGGAGGAGGAGGGGAGTGTCTTTCCCTTCGGGTTCTCCCCCGCCCATCCCTTCTCCATCCTCCCTGCCCCTTTCCTGCTCTTCCTGCTGCTGCTTTTGAAACATTCCCTTGAGATCAGGAAGGAAAGCGTCTGGAAGGGCTTGTGTCCCCTAAGGGTGTTGGAGGTTCAAGGGTTTTAGGTCCTGTGTCTGTCAGGGCTAGAACAGCATCTCATGAGGAGAGCGTAGGAGGGGTCAAATTACTCTTGTAAGAGATTTTCAGTTTTGAGTTCTTTGCCCTGAGGTTTATAAAGTTGTTCTTTTTTTGGCCCGGGGTTGGTGAGGCTCCGTGGACTGAGTGCTGGCCTGCAAACCAAGAGGTGGCCGGTTTGATTCCAGTCAAGGCCCATGCCTGGGTTGTGGGCCAGGTCCTCAGTCGGGGTGTGCGAGAGGCAGCCGACCGATGTGTCTCTCCCACATCAATGTTTCTCTACCTTTGTTTCTCCCTCTCCCCTCGCTCTAGAAAATAAATAAAATCTTTTAAAAAATAATGAAGTTGTTTTTCACTTGTCTTAGCTTTTGTTTTTGTTTGGGAAGGAAATGTATATTCTTGTTTGGCTTTCTTATCTGGGGAAAGGGAAGGTAATTCTCTAACTAGAAGAGATGCTGGGGGGCTGGGTAGAGTGGGGCGAAGGGGAAAGGTTGGGAAAACTAATAGCATAAATATAAATTTTAATTGTTGAATTACAGTTGTCTGCAGCATAAAATATTTTTAAAATATATTTTATTGATTATGCTATGATAGCTGTCCCATTTCCCCCCTTTATTCCCCTCTGCCCTGCACACCCTCTTCCACCCACATCCCCCGCCTTTAGTTCATGTCCATGGGTTGTACATACAGGTTCTTTGGCTTCTACATTTCCTGTACTATTCTTACCCTCCCCTGTCTATTTTCTCCCTACCATCTATGCTGCTTATTCTCTGCTCCCCCTGTCTGCTCCTCCTACTCCTGTTGATAACCCTCCATGTGATCTCCATTTCTGTGGTCCTGTTCCTGTTCTAGTTGTTTGCTTAGTTTGCTTTTGTTTTTGTTTTAGGTGTGGTTGTTAATAACTGAGAGTTTGCTGTCGTTTTACTGTTCATATTTTTTAATCTTGTTCTTAGATAAGTCCCTTTAACATTTCATATAATAAGGGCTTGGTGATGATAAACTCCTTGAACTTGACCTTATCTAAGAAGCCCTTTATCTGCCCTTCCATTCTAAGTGAAAGCTTTGCTGGGTAGAGTAATCTTGGATGTAGGTCCTTGCCTTTCATGACTTGGAATATTTCTTTCCAGCCCCTTCTTGCCTGTAAGGTTTCTTTTGAGAAATCAGCTGACAGTCTTACAGAACTCCTTTGTAGCTAACTTTGTCTTCTTTTCTCTTGCTGCTTTTAAGAGTCTCCTCCTTATCTTTAATCTTGGGTAATGAAATTATGATGTGCCTTGGTGTGTTCCTCCTTGGGTCCAACTTCTTTGGGACTCTGAGCTTCCTGGACTTCCTGGAAGTCTATTTCCTTTCCCAGATTGGAAAAGTTTTCCTTCATTATTTGTTCAAATAAGTTTTCAATTTGTTGTTCTTCCTCTTTTCCTTCTGGTACCCCTATAATTTGGGTGTTGGAATGTTTAAAGTTGTCCTGGAGGTTCCTAAGCCTCTCCTTTTTTTTGAATTCTTGGTTTCTTCACTGTTTTCTGGTTGAATGTTTCTTTCTTCCTTCTGGTGCACACCATTGATTTGAGTCCCAGTTTCCTTCTAATCACTATTGGTTCCCTATACATTTTCCTTTATTTCACTTAGCATAGCCTTCATTTTTTCATCTAATTTGCGACCAAATTCAACCAATCCTGTGAGCATCCTGATTACCAGTGTTTTGTGTTAACTGTGCATCTGATAGGTTGGCTATCTCATCACTTAGTTGTATTTTTTCTGGAGCTTTGATCTGTTCTGTCATTTGGGTAATTTTTTAAAAAAATATTTTATTTATTTTTAGACAGAAAGGAAGGGAAGGAGAAAGAGGGAGAGAAACATCAATATGTGGTTGCCACTTGGGTGCCCCGAACTGGGGGCCGTGGCCTGCAACCCAGGCATGTGCCCTGACGGGGAATCGAACCAGCAACCCTTTGGTTCACAGGCTGGTGCTCAATCCACTGAGCCACAACAGCCAGGGCTGGGCCATTTTTTTTTTTTCTCAGCACACCTGTTACATAGTAAGGGGCAGAGCCTTAGGTGTTCACCAGGGCGGGGTAACCCACGTTGCTGCTTTGTGATGCTGTATGCGGGGCGGGGACCAAGAGGGAACAATGACGCTCCACTTTCTGCCGGGTTTCAGTCACTTCCCCCACTTCCCCCAAGCAAACTGGGCCCTTCTGGTGCTGATTCCCGGGTGGGTGGGCTTGTGTACATTCTAGGACCCTGTGGGTCTCTCCAACGCACTCTCCTGTGAGGCTGGGAGTCTCTCCCGCTGCCGCCTCAACCCCCACCGGTGTTTTCAGTCTGTGGTTTGAGGCTTTATTTCCCTGCGTGGAAACCCTAGGTTGTGCGGTCTGTCTCACTCCCAAGTTGTTCCTCCGGTTTGTCCGCACACAAATGTGGGACCGCCCGCTCCACCAGCTGCCACCTTGCCGGCCAGCTGCAGCCTTGCCTGTCTCAGTCCACAGTCCACCGCCTCGCCGAGAGTCCTCTCTGCCTGGCTGCCCATCTCTGCCCCTCCTCCTGGTCTGGATGAATGTGTCCTCTAACTCCTTAGTTGTTGGACTTCCATACAGTTCGATTTTCTGTCAGTTCTGGTTGATTTTTGTTTTTAAATTGTTGTTGTCCTTTTGGTTGTGTGAGGAGGCACAGTGTGTCTAACTACACCTCCATCTTGGCCGGAAGTCCCTGTCTGCGGCATAAAGTATTTTTGAAAAAGAGTTTTTTATTATCAATCCAATAAAAAATGGACAATATTTTTAAATTAAAAAAAAAGATGCTTTGAATATACAGCAGGATAATGCAAAACCATTTAACAGGGTAGCGCTCATTCGTTGAGAAATGAGACCATCCCTCCTACATGGACATGTTTGGAAACCGGGCTCTACTCGGGGCTACCACCGAGATAGGTTAGGATCAGGCGAGGCACCGTGGGAAGGTGGGAAGGTGGGAAGGTGAGAACGAGCCCAGGCAGTGGGCCTTTATTCTCACCCTGGGTTTCCTGGCTGGCTGGGGGCGGGGGCCCAGGCTGAGTGCCGGGTTTCTGTGCACACCCAAGGGACCTCGTGCAAGGCTCGGCTCCTCTCCTCTGTTCTGTTTACGAAATGGAGCGAATGAGAGCTCGAGGGTCCGACAACCAACACCCGCCCGTCATGTAAATGCCAACAGGAAATGACCGCAGGAGTCCGTGCCACACGGCACCAGTGTGAGCTGTGCCTCTGCCACAAGGCTTGCCTTCTCCGCTGCTGAGCTGCCCGCGGGGGAAACGCCAGGTCCAGACATAACTTGGTTCAGCTGTTGTAAGCTCGCACGTCAGATTTAATACATTTGTCTTGGCTCCATCACGTACATGCACGTGACTGTGGGAAATGGGCCTGGCATTTTCAAACCTCCGTTTCCTCATGTTTATAATAAGATGGGGGTACGAGATGAAGGCAGAAACTGCCACGTCTTTTATGGAAGCTTGGACGTCTCCCGTCAGTCCTCAGTCCTCCGAGCCCCACAGACCAGCTCTGAGCGGCTGCAGGCGGGGACTCTAGAGGGCATGAGCTGCACCAGGTGAGGACCATTGGGGGCCAGCTGGGAGCTGGCTGCCACAGAGCATCACTGAGACTCGCTACTTAAAATCTTTTTTCTTCCTTCAGAAAATAATCATACCCACCCCCCTCTGCCCCACTGTAAGATGTATCCACTAATGCCAGAGGTACGTATCTGAGTTTTCAAAATGTAACTTAGCTGACACTAAGAGGATACCCAGGCATATTAAATGGCTTGAACAAAAGCTCCCTCCCTCCCTTAAAACGTCAATTGGGGATTTAAGATAATGGAAATGCATTGTTTAGTACTTAACAACAAATGAATAATCTTTCACAAGGTCATCATCATAAACGTAAAAGTATTCCTCAATCGTAGGTCCTCTTGAAAGAATGGTTTCAGGAAACTTACTCTAAAACAGAAGTTCCTAGCCCTGGCTAGCGTAGCTCAGTGGATTGAGCGCGGGCTTCGAACCAAAGTGTCGCAGGTTTGATTCTCAGCCAGAGCACATGCCTGGGTTGGAGGCCATAACCCCCAGCAACCGCACATGGATGTTGCTCTCTATCTCCCTCACTTCCCTCTCTAGAAGTAAATAAATAAAATCTAAAAAAAACAAACAAACCCAGAAGTTCCTGTCACTATGGAGTGTTCCAGAAACTAAATATGAAACACTGAGCGAAGACAGAACATGGTGGGGCAGAAGGCACAGGACAGGCAGTAGGGGCACTGGAGCCGCAGGGCTTTTGTAAGGTGGTTGCAAACTGACACCCTGCGCTCCGAAGGCTCGCAGTGCAGCTGTGGGCACTGGGCCAACACTCCAGAGTAGACTGGGCCCCAGGAATGAAGATCCCGGGAGCCCCTGCCCCACCCCACTTCTTAGGGCTCTAGTGGGCAGAGCCCTAACTCTAGTTTTAGTTTAGGTGGAGGTTGGACTGATTTCTCTTGGTCCCCAAATTATTTATTGTTTAGGTATGACTATAAGGACAAATACAATCAAAGTACAAGAACTATCCCCAACTCCATCCACGAACATGAAACTATGGGGGTGGGACTACGGGGCAGCATATAAACAGTGGGGTGAGCTGGGGGGAGGACCGCCCTGCAGGCACGCCTTAGCAGGCCTGGGTGGTCCCCAGGTCTCCCAGGTTGCTTTTTGCTGGAGTGGGTTCACGGCCGAGCTGGCGGAGGGGAAACCAATCACAATGCAGCCTCATTAACCTGGCCATTCAGGACCCAGTTATCTGTTCTTTGTAAGCTAACGTCTCAAGCTGAGGTAGGAGGCTCTCACGGCACACTTCCTCTGTGACACGAAATGTAGACGAGGCAAATGAGGTGGCAGTGGCTTCAGTCACCGATACTACTCCCCCCCCACCCCCACTGGTATGTTCCAGGGGCTACTAGAAGCCCTAGTTCTGCAACAGTGATTCTTAACTCGGGGCGACTGTGCCCCCAGGGAACACGTATCAATGTCTGGAGGGAGGGCTCAGGGCTGCCACGACATCTAGTGGGTCAAGGCCAGGGATGCCACTCTGCCTTCCACAACACACAGGCAGCCCCTATGCCACAGGGACTGTCCAGCCCAGAATGTCAGAGTGCCCAGGGCGAGAAATCTGCTCTGGGGTGATAGCAACACCTTGACCGGGAAGTCTGCACAAGGCATTTGGAACTGCCAGAAACCATCGGGGAGTGACGGCTTTTGCACAGCTTCTTTGTGGGAAGTCGGGAAGCTCACACCATTCTTATAATGAACAGCTCTCCTTGCAAGTAGTAGCTGGATCCCTGCCAAGGATCACACTCTTTCTTCACATTGGAATATGAATATATCTCTTTACTGGGACTCTCGTAAGAATGATACATTAGCACTGTCCTTCTAATGTGATAAAGACACATACATCTGACCCACATCATGGCAGGAAACGGGGTAAGGGCTCTCACAGCAGGTGCCAAGCGTCCACTGAAGAACTCTCCATTCGCCAGAGAGGACGCTTCCTTGGATTCCTTCCGTTATCTCTGTCGTAGCTTCCAGGTCTCCGAGTCTTGCCCAGAATCCTTCATTCCAGGACCAGTTGATCCTGTTTTCTCTTGTCATTCTGGGCTCCTTTAAGACCTGGGTCAACGGCCCATCTACCTAGCACAGGCCACGCCTGGATTTTAGCAGCACACACCTCTCTGGTGTGCTGCTGCCCCGCCACCCTCAGGGGCACAGCTGGGGGCGGGGGCAGACCGGCGTAACATCACATCACCAAAGGCGAACAGCCGGGGTTCATGAGCAGACGCCGTGTGGGCGCACAACTGGAAACCTCACAGAACACATGCTTCCTCCCCGAATGACACACGATCCCTGGAGAGCACAGGAGCCCCCTAGACCATTCAGATGCACACGGAATGACTCCGCACGCCGGCATGAGGGAAGCCACGCGGGTGGTGTTTACTTCACCACGCCCGCACACAGAAAGGGGTCCGTGCCCGAGAGCTGGGACCAGATCTCCATCCTGGCTCGTCCCTGCCTCTGAATGGCGTCCCCGCTCTGCTCCCACCTGCAGGGGGCCTTAGTTCACTTTCCACAAGAGGAGAAAGGTGGCAGAGAGAAGGTGGAAGGGGAGATTTAGGGCAGGGGTGGGTGACAACCTGCAAGACAGAAAAAGTAATAAAAAATGCAAACACTAGATTTACCAGAACAATATAACAATGTAAGGTGGCTGGAAAATACTACACGTTAACACAGACAATATAATACACAACCTAGAGGGAGGCGCCGTGGCAGAGCGTGGCGGATGCCACCCGTTTAGACCAAGAGCCTTTCAATAGACTGCTGGATGGACTGGATCTGCTGCTTCAGCTGCGAGCCCTCTTTGATGGTGACGGAACACGCGATGACGGGCCTGGAGACCCCACAGGCCCGCCCCAGCGCCTGCTTGGAGCGCACGAACACGTAGGGCACGTTCTTGTCTTCGCACAGCAGCGGGAGGTGCAGGATGATCTCCAGGGGCTCTGCGTCGGCGGCCATCACGATGAACTCGGAGATGCCTCTGTTGAGGGTTTTGGTGGCTGTGGACAGGAGGACACGAGGCCAAGAGGTGAGGTGGGTTTGGGCAGGGAAGTTGTAATGACATAAGGACATAATGACATCATGTCAATTTCTGAGGAAAAGAAATCCAGGTGGAAGAAAGCCGGGCAAGTCCCCCAGGCACGAGCCGTGCTCTGTCCCGGTGTCCTGCGGCGGCCTTGGAAGGCGATAAGGGACCCGGTCACCAGCCGGCCGCCCGCAATGCCTTTCTGAAACCCCGTCCCCGCCCCCAGCTCCGCCAGAGCACACCCTGTGTCAGCCGGACCCCTTCTCTCCTCTCCTCGGCACCGCCCGCCCACGCCACCGCCACCTCCCGCCTGGCCCACCGGACGGCCGCACACAGCCCGGGGCACGAAGCCGCGTGCCGCAGCTCTTCAGACGCAGCTCCGCGAGGGCTTGGCCGTCCGGCCGGCCTGGGCCGACACAAGCGCGCCCCCCATGCCCCTCCCCGAGGACCGCGGCACCACACAGCGCCATTCAAGTGCTGGTTCCTGACCGCTTATCCCTGCAGCCCGCTGCTGGCCCACGGGCCGCACTCGGCGTTACTGGGGGGCCCTTGCCAAGCGCACGGGCCCCAGAGCAACACTGCCCAAGTTCAAATTCTGGCTCTCCCTTTCCTTAGAAGGTGCCTGTGACAGACAAAAGGTTAACAGCTGGTGGATCTAAAAAAATTCTCAGTTCATTAACCGTTAACATCTGATGCCAAAGCGCTGCTCCCGCGCCCTCTCACCGGTCCCAGTCAGGAGCACCCGGCCCTCCCTCCACACCGCACATCCAGGCCGGCCCCGGACAGGGACCGGTGCCGTCGACACCCGCCCTGAACGTCCGGCCCCCTTACCCTCGTTGGCTCCTTTCCGAAGCTGCTTGTAGTTACATGACTGCTGCACGAGGTCCAAGAGCTTTTTGGTGAGGTGGGCGTCTGCGAGAGGGTAGGCCTTCGGGTTCACATCAGCCTCGGTCTGTGGGTGGGGGACAAGGTATCAGCGAAACGGAACCGGAGCTTGTCCCAGACAAGTGTCAGCGCAATCAACAACCGAGGCACAACGGTCAGCTTCCTGGCTCCCTCATCCCCAAACACACGCTTAACAAATGCCACTGGCCCGCACGCTCCCAACTTAGAGAAACTGAATTAGGATTAAAAAAAAAAAAAGGTTAGTAATTACACAATCTAATAATGCATAAATAATAGATACAATAATGTACACCTTTTAACTTGCCTCTCTTTAGCCTGACGCCGAGTAAAGCCACAGCGCGTGGATTAAAAATGGGCTCCCAAGGCTCAGCATCCGTGAGCCACGTGGGGGCAGCTTTCAAATTCGGACTTCCATACTCCACCCCAAGTTTACCGAGTCAAAGTTAAGGTATAATTTATAGAAGTGCAGCACAAAGTTTCCTCTCTCCATTCCATGTTTGGATTCCTCTTTGCCCTCAGTAAGAACCCTTGTTTCTAATAGAAACATCAAAGTATTTTCTCATTTATTCAACCCTACAATATGACTTCAGAATCGCTGTAACAATATTGCCTCAACCAACAAGCTCATCAAGCTTAAAATTGCTTTCTGTTATTAGAATATATCTGCCTAAAACCACCAGGTCTGAGTATTATATTTAAAAGTTATTTAAGTTAAAAATTTTCCATGTGGTTATCAATTTGATATACAACTAAGATTCCTTTGTATTCAGTCTGTTTTTTAAAAAGCATTCTTTTAAATTTTATTTCTTTTTTTTTCCTAATATTTTATTTATTTATATTTATTTTTAGAGAGGGAAGGGAGGGAGGGAGGGAGAGAGAGAGAGAGAGAGAGAGAGAGAGAGAGAGAGGGAGAGAGGGAGGAGGGAGGGAGGGAGGGAGGGGAAGAAAGAGGGAGGGAGGGAGAAAGAGGGAGGGAGGGAGGGAGAGAAACATCAATGTGCGGTTGCTGGGGATTATGGCCTGCAACCCAGGAATGTACCCTGGCACACTGGTTCCCAGCCCGCGCTCAATCCACCGAGCTACGCCAGCCAGGGCTAAATTTTATTTCTCAAATACATAAAACATCTGATGTTTCCAAAGTCAGAGCCATGCTGGTGAGCCAACAGTGCTCAGACCTGGCGACCAGGACCGCACCCCCTGCCTCTCCTGCACAGACCGCACCGCCGTGTCACCAAGGAGCAGATGAGATGTTTCCCCGTCCCATTATCTCCACCTACTAAAGAATAACACAGTTAAGCATCGCCACCTTATAACCTATATTAATCAACCCATCCAGGCATTAGTTAACGGACCCAGACAGGGATTAACAGGTACCGAAACGACAAAAGATAACAGGTGCTTACTGTCCCTTCTCGAAGAACAACACATCTATGATCAAGTAGTCTTAGGGAAAAAAATAAAGAAATCTGATCAAGACGTTGATTCTAATACTAGGTATTTAATATTAAGGAATTATTAAATGTTGGAGTGTTACAGTGGCATTGCGGTTGTTAAGTCTTTATTTTATAGATATATATATATACCTTAATACCGATGGGTAAAATGTTATGTCATTGGAGTCTGCTTCAAAATAACCCACGCAGGGAACAAACTGGATGGGATCCACCCTCACTATTCCTTCCGAGTTTCCAGTCTAACCACTTTCATTAAGCTCTCGTTTGTTTTCCCTGTGATTCTTTTTACAAATGTATTTTTATTACCTACATAACCCAAATGCAGCTCCACGCCACCATCGCAAGCACCCTGTGGTCTGCCAGCGGCAGTGTGGCCCGACCCTGGGCTTGGGACCGGACCTCACAAGCGGCATGTAGCACCACCACCAGACAGGCAGCTGGCCCGCAGGTGATGGCCAGGTGGGGACTCTCACAATTGCTTCTGCCTTGGTGGTCTCTTGAGACTGAAATGACACCAAAATGACCCACCCCTGGAGACGCAGGAAGTAACACAGGAATGATGCCAGGGGAAGTGACATCAAGGGCAGATTTCACCAAGACACCCGGTCCTTAACACATGGCACCGGGTGCATCTGTCACGATCCCTGCCTGGGTGATGGGGAATTAGGTGAGGGCCAGAGGAGTTCCCTGGAGAAGCAGGTAAGAAAGCCGCCTTATTATCTGTCTGCTCTTCTCCACACATTTCAGAATTAGCTTTTCGAGGCCCACAAAACAGCCTGCTGGGGCAATCCGTCTGATTCGTAGATTTGATGTAACACTAATTCTGGTAAACCACCTTTAGGATGAAGAACCTGCCAAATCATTATAATATATATACTAATGCTTTCATGCTTTCAGATAAGGCTTTATTATTTCTCCAAAACCCTTGATATCTTTTAGACTTATTCCTAGATAATTCAAGCTAAAAAAATTCACTGTATTTCCTAGTGTGCTAAGAATTTTTCCTTTTATAAATTAATTGGTGAAATGTGTCAGATTTTTTTTTTGTACTGACTCAGGTAAATAAAACTTTTCTTCTTTAATTTTTAGTTTTCCTAATGTTAAACCAATTTTGCATTCTTGAGATAAAACCAACTTAAATAAGATTTCACTTTCTATCCATTGGCTAATGGACATTCAAGTTTCTTTGGGATAATCAAGATCCTCTAAAATTCAATACAGTGGTGGTTGTACAACTCTATAAATATATGAAAACCACTGAGTTATATATGTTAAACAAATTAACTGTGTGGTATGTAAATTATCTCAATAAAGCTATACAATGAACTAGGTCTAGACATGCAGGGTTTTTTGGCATCTCTGGGCCACACTGGAAGAAGACTTGTCATGAGCCACACATTAAATACACTGCGACACGCAATTACCAAAAAATCTCATAATGTTTTAAGTAAATTTACAATTTTGTGTTGAGCCGCATTCATAGCCATTCTGAGCCACATGTAGCCCGTGGGCTAGACAGCCCTGGTAGAGTTTTCTCCAGGTTAAAAAATTTTAGCTCAGTTTACTCTTCAAGTTTTTAAAAATTTCTACTTGAATTGGTTTTGATAATTATATTTTTT
Organism: Phyllostomus discolor; assembly: GCF_004126475.2. NCBI lineage: Eukaryota > Metazoa > Chordata > Mammalia > Chiroptera > Phyllostomidae > Phyllostomus > Phyllostomus discolor. The sequence goes on from NC_040904.2 coordinate 212,541,896, forward strand.
CAGTCACTTGTTTAGTCTAAAACTCTATGTTTTGGTATAATGGGACTAAAAGGTAATGTAAAATAAATACAATAAAGATTAAATTAAAAAGCAAATAAAACAAAAAATAAAATTGTTTATAGGTATCAAATTGTGCTCACTACCCTTTCTTTCTAACGCCTGCAGGTTATGTCTCCTCCGCACTGTTACTCCTTATGTATGTTTGCCTTTATGCTTATTTTCTCATCAATTTCACTAAAGGGGCTTCAAAGAATCGTCTTCTGATTTTGTCCATCTTGTAACATTAGCATCTGTTTTCTATTTCAGTAATTTCTGCTTCCTTTGGGTTTATTTTGCCCTTTTGTTCTTTTCTTACCTTTTTAGTTCTTTTCCCCCAACATAAGCATTTTAGGTTCCAAATAATACTTTAGCTGTATTCTATATGCCCTGGTATCTGGTATTTTCATTATTGTTCAGTTCTTTTCAAATTTCCATCACACTTTCTTTATTTTCCCAGAGTTATTTATATCTTTCCAAACACTTTGTTACTGATTCCTAATTTATTTGCATTTGGTTGGGAGAACGCAGTCTGTATTATTAACAGCCTTTTAAAATTTGTTGAACTTGCACTATGACCTGGATTCCTTGCTTGAGAAGTGTCTTCTATACGCATCAGGTACAGTATTTACTACACTCACTATGACCCCTAGATCAGGTTTCCTCACAGTGCTGTTCAAATCCTCCGTTCCCATACGATGTTTTGGCTTCATAATCTAACGATGATATACTTAAATGCTGTATGATTGCATATCTATTTCTTTTTGTAATTATGTCATTTTCATATTTGTCCCGTATTTTGGGGCCACTATCTTTACAGATCATTTCTTTCTGAGGTTTACACAGGCTGCACTATACTTTTTAAATTGGCGTATCTTTTTCATTCTTTTTACTTCAAACTGTCTCAACTGGAGCATTTAGTCCCTTTTTATATTTACCTAAGTACTGATTGGGTAAATTAGGTAAACATTGAGTTCAAATCTTTTTGTGCCTTATATTGGTCCCACATATTGTTTATTTTTCCTTTCTTCCTTTGTGTTCATTATTTTTTCTTCATTATTTTCCCCTCTATGAGTCTGAAGTTATGTATCTTTATCCTTTTGGCAGCTACCTGAGAAAGCACATTTGTCCTTAAACTATCAAAATCTAATTCTCACCAAAAATCCTCCTCCTCCTCCTCCTCAACAGTCAAGGACCCAACACTGGAATGCCAATCACTCCTCAAAGTTACTTCCTAGAAATGGCAGATATTTCCATTATTTCCATTGTGGCTTCCGACAACCCATCTCCGGAAGTAAGTATTCTCAAGTCTGAATAAACATCGAAAGCCAAAAAGGAGAGGACTTCAGGAGACCAAACCACCATCAAAGAGGAATCATTTTATTGTTTTAATATCAGACTACCACCACAACAGAAGGTCGGCTCAACTTTATAACCAAACTATTTATCTTATAAATAGCAACTGAATTCCTCACTGTATTTATCCACCTCTCAACTTTTTCAAGGGTTAACTAAAGGAGTGAAGAAAATCATACCACTGGCTAACTTTAGCCTGTAGCTCCAGCAGTTTGGTCTCCTTATACCAGACAGCCCCAAACTGCAAGGTTTTGATTGAACAAATACTGTGACCACTCGTTCCGCACCAAGTATTATTAGGACTAGGTGTTCATCGTGCAATATCTCATTTAATTCAATGCGCACAACATGCTCGTGCAGTGCATTTCCCGCTTTACAAGTTGAGGGAAGTTTCTCTCTTTTTTTTAAGATTTTATTTATTTATTTTTAGAGAGGGAAGGGAGGGAGGGGGAGAGGGGGAGATGGCGGGGAGAGAGAGAGAGAGAAACATCAATGTGCGGTTGCTGGGGGTTATGGCCTGCAACCCAGGAATGTACCCTGGCTGGGAATCGAACCTGGGTCACTTTGGTTCCCAGTCCGCGCTCAATCCACTGAACTACGCCAGCCAGGGTGGGAAATTTCTCTTGTGTTCAACCTGAGACCATCAATTCCAAAACTTCACCGAACTGTGTTAAGACAAGCACTGGTTTAGAAACTTCAAGTTCTAGGCTCAGCCGAGTGCTACTTTCAAAATGAAGCAGGTGGGAAGGGGTTGGGAAGGTGAAGGGGGATGATACCCACCTGGATCCAAGCTCTATGGGAAGGATTAGACCTCATTACGTAAGTGGAAGTACTTTGCATACTCTTTCCTCAACAAATGCCAACCTAAACTAGCTACCAGGCTACACAGTTTGATTAAAGGTTGGAGACCACCAACAGTTCGGAGGAACCTCACATGGTGATACCAGGGTCTCTGATTTCTGAGACTGCTACCTCCCAGGAGGAGCCTTTGCTTTACTCCATGCTCCACGAGGCTCGAGAATCCTCCATGTTCCCCACATCCTCCAATATCAAAGGCTCCTTTAGGTCCCCAGCTCGTGTAACTAGCGGCGAGCACTAGGCGCAGATCCATGGAGATCTCCCTCTCCCAAACATCAGCAAAGGGAAGCGGGGTAGGAGAGACTGGCCCGAATTCAGGGTTCCACACCATTCTCTAGAGATCCCCATCCCCTAAATTTAAAAAAAATTGAGTCAAGTGTTCTCGTCCAACTTTCTATCCTCATCCACGTGGGTTGGCTCTTTCTCCCAGGTCGGACCATGCCCGCCTCGCCTAACCAGAGGCCTTCGGCTGCAGGCCCAGATGCTGCACCCCTACCCCGGTCACAATAATTGGGACCCTAAGACTTCCGAAGCTGTAACCTCCAGCGGGGCCGTGGGAACCGAGCGGCTGCCGGAGCTCAGACGCCCGGCTGGGAGGCCGAGGCTACGCAGCTGCCGGAACTTTGAGTCTCAGCCCAGCGGTCAGACGGAGCAGATTTTAAGCCCTTTCAGGCTAGTGAGTGAACCGAACTCCGAGTCTCCCGCTTCCCGGCCCTTGGGCCAGGCACATGCACTCACCATAGCTGCGCTTCCGCGGTCTCGCTTCCCCTTAAGAAGCACCCACGACGTCAGAGGAGCAGCGCTCCGCACTGCCGGAAAGTCGCACGGACGAAGTAGAAATGGCCGCGCTCGCGGCAGGAAGCGGAAGTGAAGTCACTGAGAGTGGGCGGGCCTCGCTACCGGAAGGGGGCGCGGCGAATGGTCTCAGTGCTGAGCGGGGGGCCTCATTTTGCTGTGTTTATCTTCATTCTGCTATACATTATCGGCAGAAACGAGTTGAACATTAAAAAAAAAATACCAAGAGTTTCAGTGGTGTCATTATTCCATTGTCAGCTTATGTTTCAGCACATTCTTGTATTCAAAATCATCTTTTTGACCCGTTACTGGTGAGGGAAAGGTATGGAGATAACGATAGGTAGTCCTAAACGTTTCCGTTCATATTCAGAGATCGTTGTTAAAATCTCTGATGGGGAGTGGAGTCTACCAGAAATGGAATCAATTGAGTAGGGAATTCAGGAAAGAGCAGGGTTGGGGATGGAAGTTGAGTTCCTGTCTGGTTGAGTTTGGAGATCTCGTAGGACATCCATTTTCTCCTGGCCAGCATACTGTTGTATGTTTCGCCAACTCCCCAGTATTTAAGGCTAGACTCATGCCTCCCCACTTTCAAGAGGTTCTGTCTGAATCTTACAGCCCTTTTTCATCTCTCTCCAACATAATACCAGGCATATTTTGGGACCTGTTTGAATCTGGCCAAAACTGGACCATTAAAGCCTCTTTTCACTTAATTCCTTTGGAAACCTAGAGGTAGAAAACTGGAAAGACGCTTCGGAATTATGCAGCCCGGTCCCTTCATTTTAAAGATACTGAGGCCCAGAGAGGGGAAGCTGCTTACCCCACATCACAGAGTGAAGAGGTGGCAGAGCCAGAACTGAACCTGGTGCTTTGGGCTATGGGCCTGGGTTATTTCCATGAAATCCGGCTGCTCTGCCTGAGGTGAGTCATGGCACTGGGCAACCGCATAGGTCTGAACGGGCTCCAGGACTTTGCATTTACTACATCAAAAATATCCCCATTGAACTTCACCTCATGCAAATCATTCATGACTATCAAAAAACAAAGTTTGCCTTCAAATTAAGAAATGTCTATTGATGCTTCCTATTTAAAAGCAGAACCTGTGATTTTTGACTTTGCTTCTCACCTCTCGTAGATCCTCTTTCTTGCTGCTATATTAACTGGACTTATCACTCACCACTGTTGGGGGAATGAAACCTTATTATTCCAGTTTAGGACACAAATAGATGTGTCCTTATCACTTGCTTTTTATTGTCTTTTATAACAATTTCTGATTGCCATTTGGCATACCTGGCATCGTGGGCCATCATACCTGGCATCGTGGGCCATCACATCTCTTCAGTAATGGCTGAGAGGGACTTGATGTTTTTATGACCAAGAGTAATGAGACAGTACACTTTACCTAATTAATTGCATTTCCCACCTATATAATTACTTAATTTCCATAGTCTTTCAGAACTAGCCCACCTGTTTGTATCTTGCTGTTTCCCTTGCTAGTAATAAACATTGACGTATGATCAGGATCAACCTCTTGTAGGAATTTGCCTTTTACCGCACTCCTGTGCTTAAAAACCTAAATCCTTGCCATGGCTCATTAGCTCCCTCTTCAGGAGCCCCCGCCTCACCTCCATGGTACAGCCCCACCCAGCTCCTTTCTGTACCCTAAGCACACCCCAATCTCTCCAACCCCTTTCCTCGCCTTCTGTTGGGAGTGATGTGCTCCACTGTTCTGCTGGGCTAACTCCTATTCATCACCTCTTCAGTGATGCCTCCCTGATGACCCAGGCAAGGTGATTGCCCTTGTTAATGGACTCACATGCCCCTTGCACTTGCCCTTTGCAGCACTGGTTGACCTCATCTTTATTCAGTGTCCACCTGTCCAGCCACACAGAGTGCTGTGAGAGCAGGCTTTGTAGCTGCCTTGGACACAGTCCATACCTATCTTCTGGCCCAAAGCCAGGCCCAAAGGGAGTCCCTGTTGCACTTAGGGACCTTTGGAAACACGCAACCAAAAAGGAATTCGGGAAAAGTTTCCGTAGTGCAGCCCAGAGGTTCAAGGGGAGCTGGCAGTGACAGCAGAACCTGCAGTCTCACTTCACTGTCAATGTCCTCCAGCCAAAGACCACCAAGAACATGCCTGCAATGTTATTACCGGTTGCAAAAAGGGAGAATGCACACCATAAGGAACTGTGGGACTTCTCAATGAGAGGGTGTTGGAAAATATTTAATGCAGGGTTTGGGCTTATGTTAGGCGATTTTAGGGAGGGTTCGAGGAAGTGGTGTTTGCTCTAGATTAGAGGCTGTCAGGAAGTGTAAGTAATTCTATGGTTGGACATCATAACAAATCTTATCTACAAGGTGGAAGAGATGCAGTGAATCTAAAGCTGGAATTGGTAAAGAAGTAGCAGTCACTCATATCAGTCAGGATAAGGGGATGTTTGGTTATTTTTACACTTTCAACAACATTCGTGTTTTTGTCTGTGTTCAGGCATGCTTAAAGACTGTTCTTATTTTTGTCTTCATTTTCACAGTTAGAGTGGCTTCATCTGATATTGGTGTTTTATGAAACTGTTTATGTTTAGCAGAACACCAGGGCCCAACTACAATTGTCAGGCCAGCTCCTAGCAACATCAAGGCCTAACTGATAGAGCTGGGCCGGTTCCCAGCTGCCATGATCTGCTTTTCGTTTTATCGTCAGCTTCCTATTCCTACTTTGAATCTTTGTCCTTGATACTTAGAGCCCTGGCAGAGAAAGCCCATTTGGCCAGACTAAGGTCACTCCTCATTCTTTGCCTACCCTGGGTCTGTGAGAGAGTATCAGGTATAAGCTGGGGTGACATTCAGCCAAGGTACATTGTGTAGCATATTGGGTTCTTAAAATAGAGAAATACTTCCCAAATAGTTGGTAAATAGGTGATGCCCTTCTCCCAGGAGCCCAGGGGCCACTTACCACACAGTTACTAAGGAGTTAAGCCTTGGCCCATTCCGACGAGCTGGCATCCCTGCCTGCTCTGTTATTCAGTATTTTGAATATAATCTTTGGTTGAAAGACAGTAACACTTATTCAGGGTAGCATTTGTCCTCCCGCCAACACTAACCCTGAGATGGGAAAAGCAATTCTGAGTGGTCAAAAAGAATACTCATGTTCAGTATGGTGTCCACTAAGTGTTTGATATTGGATAGACATGGACAAATGGATAAAAGTATCTAATAGGAAGAAGGAAATAAGTAGACCACAGGTTACATCACCCATCATCCAAGGGGGAATTTAGTCTCTTCACTCCAGAGGGCAGATTGTTTAAAACAAATCCTTCTTCTTCTTAATTGCTTTTGGCCAGTCCCCCAGCATTGCCCTCACCTGCTCTGAGCACGGGCACTTTAGCCAGCCCTGGCCAGGTTCAGCAGCTGGAGCTGAGGCTGGAGGATCAGGCTCCTTTGTGAGGTGGCCTCAGTGACAGGTGCTAGGAGGCAGGGTTACCCCACCCCAAACTGGCTGGGGGACCAGCCGTATCAGTCCTGCCCTCCAACTGCCTAATACCATCTGCCTGATCCTTAGGTCAAGCTTTTTCATGTTGCTGTCACTGCTGGGTGCCTGTATCGTGGTGGGGCCATTCCAGGGCCCTGAGTGGGAGCCGGTGTCAGGCCTGTTCTCCAAGGATCACAGCTGCAGAAGCCCTCGGTGCTGTGGCAACCTGCTTGTCCTCTGCCTCTTTCTGATCTGGCAGGTCCGGCACTATTGGCACCAGGTCACCAGGACCCACCCCAGCATGAAGAAGGTCATCAAGGTGAGGGGCCCCACGCACCTCCTTCCCTCGGCACCCTGGTTGTTTCAGTCGCTAGTTATGAAGCTCCTCTTCTATGGCCCCTGTACAGACATGATCAATCCTGGGGAACCCAGGCGGGTCAGGGAGAACATCACCCTGCCCCAAACCCAGCAGTCGCCCTGGACTCCTCTTTTCCTCACTCCACACACTCAACCCATCTGTAAGTCCTTCGGGCTCAACCTGCAGACTGTATCTCAAATGTGCTCACTTCTCAGAACCACCTGCACAGAGCTCCCTTGTGTCTCACCTGGGCTGTAGGCACTGCCTTCTGCCTGGTCCCCACCACCTCTCCCACCCAGCCGCAGGGCTCCGTGCGGCCCACAGAATCAATTGCACGCTCTCGCTCTCTCTTTCCCCCACTCACTCCCTTTTTCTTTCTTTCTTTCTTTCTTTCTTTCTTTCTTTCTTTCTTTCTTTCTTTCTTTCCTCTCTCTCTCTCTCTCTTTAAAAATTTTGATCCAAGGGTAATACACATACAGATTATAAGCATATACATCAATGAATTTCCCCACACGGAACACATCCATGTGCAGCACCCAGTTAAGACGTGGACCACTACGAGCAGCTCAGGAGCTTGCAGGCACGCATGTGCTGATGTCTAGTATCACACACTGCTTTTTCTCTGTATGGAATCATCTAGTAAGCTTTCTTTTGCACCTGGCTTACACCTAACATTATGCTTGTAAGCCAGAACAAACTTTTTAAAGCAGATCATTGCACTTTGCCACTCAAAAACCAGTAATGGCTCTTAAGAATACACTCCCAAGCCCTGGCTGGCATAGCTCAGTGGATTGAGCGCGGGCTGGGAACCAAAGTGTCCCAGGTTCGATTCCCAGCTAGGGTACATTCCTGGGTTGCAGGCCATAACCCCCAGCAACCGCACATTGATGTTTCTCTCTCTCTCTCTCTCTTCCTCCCTCCCTTCCCTCTCTAAAAATAAATAAATAAAATCTTAAAAAAAAAAATACACTCCCCATCAAACTCGGAATAAAATCCAAACTTGTAACTTCAGCTCCAAGGACGGCATGATCTGCCCCTACATTTCTCTCTGACCTCATCTCCCAGCATTCTCATCACTCACTCCATTCTGACCACATGGGCTTCCTTGCTTTTCTTCTATACATGAGCTTGTTTTGTCTTCAGGGCCTTTGCACTAATATCTGCTGTGCCTACAATGCTTCTTCTTCAGGTGTCCCTTGGTTTGCATCACTTCCTTTAGGTCTCTTGTCAAATGTCACCATCTCCACCCTGGCTAGCATAGCTCAGGGGATTGAGCACAGGCTGTGAACCAAAGTGTCGCAGGTTCGATTCCCAGTCAGGTCACATACCTGGGTTGCAGGCCATGACCCCCAGCAACCACACATTGATGTTTCTCTCTCTCTCTCCCTCTTTCTCTCTCTCTCTCCCCCTCCCTTCCCTCTCTAAAAATAGATAAGTAAAATTTTAAAAAATGTCACCATCTCTGAGAGGCCTTCTCTGACTACCTGTCTAATGGAGTGAACCCCATTCCCTTTCTGCTTTTATTTGCATCGGAGTTAACACACCTCTAACATGATATGGTGCCCTTGGCTCTTCTCTCTCCATGCCTAGAAGGGACTCGTTTCGTCCATGGTGGTACCTCTACCTGGAGTAAACGTTTTCTCTTTCTTGAATGAATGACCACTGTTTGCCTTAAAGAAATGACCCCCACCCCCTTTCCCGGGCCCCAGCATCCTCTTCTAGATAACGGGCATTACTACAACTCTGGTCTGGGATGATTCGGCAAGATGATGTGTGCAAGGATTTTGCCTCTCTGTTCTCACCTATAGGTGCCACCGCAGAAGTGGGCAGTGCCCTCCATGAGACGTGACACTTGTTTGGCGCCGACCTCTAAAGTATTCTACAGTTCTGGCAAGTGCAGGGGCCCAGATGCCCACGTGCGGCAGTGGGCACAAAAGAAGAGGAGGGGATACCGGAGGAGTGTCCGGGAATCAGGGGTCCGATACCTGCTCTCCGGGCAGCGCCGATGCCGGTGCCCACCTCGGGATTTCCACACCCCTTCTAAGACCACCTTTTGCACCACCTCTTTTCCAAGCACCTGTGTGCTCCCTCAGGACGGTTCCAGGGTATGGCATGTGCCCTGGTGTCTCCGTGACGAGCGCACTCCCCTGATTGGCAAGTCACTGCCACCCGACCTGGACGTGTATTATCAAAGGATGGGGCAACCGCTGGCCCACTCCCCCCAAAAATCAGTGCCGCTGGAGCCTGCTGTCAGCCTGTGCTCCCATCCCACCTCCATGACGTTAGCCGCCGTCCTCCCAAACCTCCCTTCTCAGAGGCCGCAGTGCTGCCCCGGAGAATCTCTGCCTTTTCCTCCTAACCAGCGCGTGGGAATACGCATCTGGAACTGCCCACCAGAGGCCTGGGCACCGGGGATGCACAACCAGATGCCAGGCAGAGAGGATATTAGAGACACTCAGGCTCCGGAGTGGGGGAACCAGAGAGACAGCAGCGCGGACCACGCTTGGGAGATTGAGGCGTCTGGCCGGCAACTCCCAAGAAACTTGGGGATGGAGGACAGTGCACAGACTAAGGGCCTAGAGTGGGGAAGTCAGAGACCAGGGATAAGTGGAAGTGATGGAGAGATCCTGACACCAGGGTGGGAGAAGCCAGGCCACATGGGAGCAGAGCATACAGCCAAAGTTCAGAAACTAGGCAAGAGAAACCAGGAGAAGGCTGGAGGTGAGAATTCTCCTGAAAACCAGGCGCATACAGTAGACCACCAGGGACTGTCAAGATGTAAAGTTGGCACAGAGAACCAAACCTCAGAGTGGGGGAAGCAGGATAAGAGTAGAAACGAGGACGCAGTAGAGACTCAGGTATTTGAGAAGAACGAGCAAGAGGCCAGGGGGGAGGATGAAGGACAGACCCAGGCACGAGGGTTGGGGAGGCAGGGCCCGACTGGCAGTGAGAACGGTGAGGAGTTCTGGGTGCTATGGGGCGGGAAACAAGACCAGACTAGAGATGGCACTGGTGCAGAAGTTCAGGCGGAGGAGAGGGGACACAAGGGCCAGGTTGAAGGTGAGAACGTTGTGCGAAGCCAAACGCCTGGGAAGGAGAACCCGGGAGCAATAAAACAAGAGCATGGTGTAGAGACCCAGGCCCAGGGATGGGGGAAACAGGACTGTGTTGAAAGTGAGAATGCTAGAGAGAGCCCGACACCAGGGTGGGAGAAGCAGGATCGGGGGAGGAGTGAGAAAGCCGCGGGAGAGCTCCAGAAACAACTAGGACATGAGTTTCGAGCCGGGTGGGGAAGCCAGGGCCTGCGAGGAGGCAAGGACGCTGGGGACACCGAGACCTCTGGAAGGAAGAGCCTCCGGGAGATAAGAGAGGAGGACTGGGTCGTGATCCAGACACAGTGGTGGGAGGACCAGAGACCAGTGGCGATTGAAGTTGACAGAGACTTTGAGAGAGCGTGTTGGGGGAACTGGGTCCAGATTGGAGGTGATCGTAGAGCAGAAATTCAGGCACCAGAGAAAAGAGACCGAAGGAAGGGCAGAGATGGGGATGGTATAAATACCCTGGCATCTGAGATAGAGAGCCAGGGACAATTAAGAAGGGACACTCAAGTAGACAGCCATCCACCACACAGGAGGAGCCAGGAGCAGTTTGGAGATGAGACTAGTACAGACATGCAGGTGCCCGAGATGGAAAATCCGAGAGTGGTTAAAGGTGAGGCTGATAAAGAGGCCCCGGAACTTGGGGCAGAACACCAGGGTCAGTTAAACAATGAAATCAATGGAAAGATCCACACGCCAAAGTGGAAAAATCAGGAACACATTAGATGCAAGGACGGTGTGAATACCCAGGCATCTGATGCAGAGAACTGGGGAGAATCAACAAGTAAAACTGATGGAGAAGCTCATTCAGCAGAGTGGGAGAAAGAGGAGCAGGCTGGAGGTGGGAATGGAAGGGAAAACGAAGCTCCAGAGAACAGAAGCCATCGAGAAGCTGGAGGTGAGGATGGTACAGAGCCCAGGGCGCCTGGGGAAGACAACCAGAGTCACTTAAGAGGTGATATCGACGCAAAGACCCATGTATTAGAGTGGAAGAACCAGGAGCAGACGGGAGGTGAAAATGGAACAGAAATCCAGGCTCCAGAGAAGAGAGACCAGGGAGAACTGAGAGGTGAGGACGGTGCAGAGACCCAGAGGCCCGAGCGAGAGAACCCGGGACAGCTAGACAGTGAAAATGGGGAGAGCCATCCTTCTCCGGGGAGGGGGACCTGGGAGCAGAATGGACTGGGAAAGAATGATGCAGAAGACGTTGGAAGCGAGGATGATAGAAAGATCGAGAGACTTAGTGGAGCAAACCAGAAACTGTTAAAAAGTAAAGTTCATGGGGAAACCTGTACATCAGTGTGGAAGAACCAGGAGCAGATGGGAGGGGAGAACGGGGCAGAAATTCAAATGCAAGGGGAGAGAAACCTAAGAGGGCCCACAGGTGAGGATGGTGGAGAGACCCAGGCTCCTGGGGGAGAGAACCAAGGACAGTTAAGAGGTCAAGCTGATGGAGAGATCCAGACACAAGGGCAAGAGAACCAGAAAAACGGTGGAGAGGAAGATGCAGCGGTAACCCGGACCGTAGAGAGCCGGACAAAGTGCATCGCTGAGGATGCTGAAGAACCCGAAGCTCCAGGGGGAGGAACCAAGGATCAGGTCAGAGAAAGGGACGCTGCTAAAGGCAACCTGCCAGCTGACAATTATGGGGTTGAGGGGCCCCCGGTCCTCACCAGGGCTGGGCCCGGGGCCGTGGAACAGGAACGAGCAGTGTCCCCTGCCACCTGTCCTGAGATGAAGCCTCTCCCCAACCAGGAGGAGCTCTTCTTGCTGTCCAGCGGGGAGGGAAAGCATCTGGCCGGCCAGAGCATGGCCCCTGCCAGGGGGCACAGAGAGGGCATCAGTCCAGGCTCCACGCAGGCCCCGCTTAAACCCGAGAGAAGACGACAGAGGAATCCTGGGAAGGCCTGCGGGCTGGCTTGGCGGTTCCAGAAGCCATGCTCTCTGGCTGCTTCCCTGAACCTGCCCTCCTCCCGTCCCTCTGACTTGGGTGGCCAAGCACCCCAAGCTGCCACAGCTCTGGTGGGTATGCCTAGTGCCCACCCTGTCCCGTCCAAGTGGCCAGGGCACAGGAAGGGCCAACAATTCCTCCTGGAGTCCCTCATGCGGCAGAAGATTGCGCATCCAAAGTGGGACCTCCGCCAGCGGCTGATCCTGGAGTCCCATTTGCTCTTTAACTTGTTAGATCTGGGCCCACTGCCCTTTGCCAGGGTGCAGCTCCCTGGAATATACACAGCCTGTGAGCTCCAGAGGCAGCAGGAAAGGCGCCTTGGTGAGGCCCAGGCCTCCAGGCCAGGTGTTAACTCCCCTGAGAAGCCCCAGAGGATTGGACCCCCCAAAACAAAAAGCTCAAAGCTTTGTACACAGGCCGGAGCTCTGGAGAAGTGCGGTCTACAGGGATCGGAGCCTGTGGGTCTTTCTGTCCATCTGTCAAAGCTTCGGAGAGCCAGGCCACCAGGCGGCCCCAGAGAAAGACAGGATGTCCAGAAAGAGGCTCCTCCTAGGGCCAAGCGCCCTGCTCCCAGGAACCCCAGGCCTGCAGCAGGGCCTGGATGTGGCCAAAAAAGGGTCCGAGAGCCTTCCAGTGGGAACCGCCGGGACAGGAAAACGGTCGGGCCAGGAGCCTCGCAGACCGCAGGGAGGGCTCCCAGCAGGGCGAGAACCTCCAGGGCAGGCCAGGACCATGGCAGGAAGGAGAGCGCATCCCCGGAGGCCTCGCAGACGCCCAGGCTCAAATATCAGCAGCCCGCGCCCTGGAGAAGAGCAAGCCTGGAGGGCGGAGGGGCCGAGCAGCAGCCTTCCTCCTGCTCCACAGACACATCTGGCTTCAAAGGGGGTCTCCACTCTGCCACTGAGAGCCTGAGCAGGACCCTTCTGACCCAAACATCCTGGTCCCCACCCCTGGCCATGCCCCAGCACTCAGCAGCCCCCAGCCCGAACCGGAGGGTTTCTGATCCCCCACGGCTTCCCAAAGTGGGCGACCCGCATGTCAGGGAGGACAGCGTCGGAGTCCACGCTTCTTCGAAGAGGGACCTTCAGCCACGAGGTCACTGCTGTGCTGGCGCTGTTCTCCCCAAGACAGAAAGCGTCCAGGGTCAAGGGGAACCTGAAAACCCAAAGGGCACCCCGCGGAACCCACCAGCCTCCAAAAAAATTGGTTTTATAAAGCATCTGAGGAGTTTTCCGCTCCGGCTCTGCTTCAGAAAATAGGCCGCAGACCCGGAGTCCTCAGGCACATCGGAGGAGGCGTGAGAGGGGTCTGCTCACCCCCAGAGGCTCTGATAAAATCGGTTATTTGGAACCTGTGGGGGCTCTGATTTTTTTGGCACGTGTTTTCTAAGTGCTCCCTTTTGGGGTTCGGGATACTTTGTGGGTGTGATAGCAGCCATTTTCGCTCTACGATTGTGAAGGTTTGGGGAATGTGCATCAGCCCATGTCTTCTCCTAACAGTCCCCTGCCCCCACCTCCTCACAGCAGGGTTCACGGAGGTTCCTGCCACGGTTCTGTCCTGCCCCAGCCCAGGCTAACTGTGACTGGGATAAAATGCCCAGACAGCCTCAGCTGCTTGGCGGAAGGGTTAGTGCTCTGCCCTGGGAACTACCATTCACGTCCTCGCGGGCACAACAAAGGGAGCGGATCGCTGGGCATCTGCCCTGCTGGGACTCTGCTGCCCGTGGGCAGACTCCATAGAAAAGCCACCGCAGCTCTCCAGTTCTCAAGCACTGCCAACCGTGACTGCTTGTTGCTTTGCCTGGCCCACCTGCAGGACATCCTGGAGCTAATTACTTGTTTTAGTTAAGAGTAAAACTTCTGAGTTAAAGGGTATTATATCTTATGCTACCTCTGTAGACAGCTTCAGCAGGTGGAAACAGGTTCACAGAGCCTATCTCAGTGAGTGCCGGACTTGAAAATTTAATTCAGGTTTTCTCCTTCTCTCTTTTATCCCACCTCCCTTCTTTCCTTTCTCCCTTTCTGTTTTTTCCTTTCATTTAGCTTCCTGATTTTTTTAATTCACTGTCAAACCTATTCATGCTCATTAAAGAGTTTAGAAAATTCACCTTGGCTGGAGTAGCTCAGTGGACTGAGCGCGGGCTGCGAACCAAAGTGCCGCAGGTTCGATTCCCAGTCAGGGCACATGCCTGGGTTGTAGGCCATGGCTCCCAGCAACCGCACATTGATGTTTCTCTCTCTCTCTCTCTCTCCCTCCCTTCCCTCTCTAAAAATAAATAAATAAAATCTTAAAAAAAGAGTTTAGAAAATTCAGGAAAGGAAAAATAATCCATAATGATATGACCCAGTTAATGTCTGGATGTTTTTCTTCCTATGCACTGCTGCCGGCAAGGTGTTCCCACAGCAGTCCGTGCCTGCCTTCCCTGTGGCACTGGTGCTGTGGTGGGCAGCCTCTGCGCCTCCCGGGGTTCATGCCCTCATGTGTTCTCCTCTGCTCGAGCGTGGACTGGATCCAGTGACTCACCCCTAACAAACAGAATACAGCAGAAATGATGGAATGTCACTTCTGAGAATAGGCTACAAAGACTGTAGCTTCCATCTTGGGCACTTGTCTCCCTCTCTTGCTTGCTCCTTGAGGGAAGGTGTCCCCCATGCTTCGAACTGCCCCCTGGAAAGGCACTGTGGCAAGAAACTGAGGAGCACACTGGACAACAGCTACCACGAAAGTGAGTCCCCTACTCCAACCGCCTTCGAGGAACTGAATCCCGCCACCAAATTGTGTGAGCAAACTTGGAAGCAGATCTTTCAGGCCTAGTGAATCTAGAGATGAGCACAGACTCGTGAGAGACGTTGAGCCAGGGTCACTTAGCTACTCTGTGCCTGGATCCCTGATGCATAAAAACTATGAGATGTTTTGAGCTAAGTTTTGGGGCGTGGGTAATTTGTTAGGGCCACCATAACAAATTACCGCAAACTTGGTGGTTGAAAACAACTGAAATTTTCTCTCTCAGTTCTGGAGGCCAGAAGTCTGAAACCAAGCTGTCAGCAGCGCTGAAGGCTGCAGGGAGCGATCAGTTCCTTGTCTCCTTCAGCTTCTGTTGGCTGCAGGCATTCATTGGCTTGTGGCACCATCACTTCAGTCTCTGCCTCTGTGCTCACATCGCCGCCTCCTTTACTCCATGCCTTTCTTCTCAAAACACTTGTCATTGTTGGGTTTAATGCCCACCGATACTCCAGGATGATCTCATCTCAAGGTCCTTAACGTAATGACAATGGCAAAGATCCTTTTTCCAAACCAGGTAACATTTACAGGTTCTGGGGATTAGGATGTTACATTAGTCCGCTCTGGCTGCTACAGACTAGGAGGCTTAAACAACAGAAATTTATTTTCTCACAGTTGTGGAGACCGGAAGTCCAAGATCAGGCTTCTGGCTGGTTCAGTTTCTTGTGAGAGCTTTTTTCCTGGCGCATAGATGGTCACCTTCTCACTGTGTTCTCACACGTACTTTTACAGTGCATGAACAGGGAGAGGTGGAGAGATCTTTCTCCCTCTTCTTAGGGGGTCACCAATCCTATTGGATTAGGGCCCCACCCTTATTACTTTCTTTAACCTTAATTATCTCCTAAAGGCCTTTATCTCCAAACAGTCACATCACGTGTTAATGCTTCAATATCTGAGTTTGGGGTGCACAATTAAGTCCATTGTAGACATGCAGATATCTTTTCGAGGCTCACCATTTAACCCATCACATGGGGTAATTTGTTACACAGTAATGGGCATATGCATATATACTATTGTAATAATTAGCTTATCTGTCTCCTTGACTGGACTTCTAGCTCCTTGAGGACATGGACTATCTCTTGTTTCCTTTTTTTTAAAAAAAGATTTTACTTATTTTTAGAGAGGGAAGGGAGGGAGATAGAGAGAGGAACATCAATGTGCAGTGGCTGGGGGTTATGGCCTGCAACCCAGGCATGTGCCCTGACTGGGAATCGAACCTGCGACACTTTGGTTCAAAGCCTGCGCTCAATCCACTGAGCTACGCCAGCCAGGACTTTCCTGTTTACTTTTGAATCCTCTAATTCCTACTCCAGTTCCTAGCTTAAATTTTTGTCAAAAAAAATATACACTTTGTGGACATTTAAAATATGATATGGAAGATGTACATGACATATTTTTCTCTGAGAAAGCTGTTTACAACCTTTGTATATTGCTAGTGTAAAATGTATAGAAAAAGACTGGAAAATATTTTTTAATTTTCTTTGTTGAACATGTATTACTGCTATGAGATGTGTTGAATGTTTTTTGTTTGCTTATTTTACACACTTGAATACTATATAATTATGCATTTGTTGTACACTTAACATTTTAATGGGGATTTTTCCATATTAATATCTACTTTTTTCAAACATTACTTCATAACACTCCATTGAATAATAAACCGTTGTTTCCCAAACTATTTTGCCATGGAAAGCATTTTTTCCACTTAGTCACACTGCTCTGAATGTAGAAAACACCTCTTGAACTTATCTCCTTCCACATTAACCAGTTGCTGGGCATTTTGGTGCCAAATAAACCCTTGCAGATTGACGGATTATTACTATTAATATATTTAACATGATAAATTTTTCTTCTTCAATATTCCTGGTGAACTCACAAAGTCTCAAGTGCTGTGGGAGCCCTCCGTGAGAGGACATTGTAAGGGGAACATTTTAGATTCGTTGAAAGGTATCACGTAAATTTAAAATAATAATAGCAATAGCGTTTAGATGAAAATCCCTGAAATTGTTCATTTAATTTTAAAATAGAAATAGATTGCTTTCTTTTTCCAGGCTAATGATAGCTTCTTTACAAATGTTTTTCAACCTTCAATGCGCTGAAGATTGCAGACGCTCGGAGCAAACCTTCCTCGGGTTCGGTCGGACACGCTCCAGCCCTCGCGCAGGCGCAGTGTACGGCCACGTGCGCTTGCGCACAAGTTGCGCGGGAAAACGCGCCGTCGTCGCGGGAGCGTGCGAGCCGACCGATGGCCGTGAGGGAGGCCGCGGCGGGCCCTTCGCGGGCCGGGAGGGACGAGGAGGCGGCGTTGCTCTTTGAGAGGGCCCACCACCGGCACGACCCGCGCTGGCTGCTGCCCGCGCCCCCGCGCCTCTGCCTGGCCTGCGTGCTGGAGCTGTTGCCGGAGCCCGGCGTGTCGGTGCGCACTGGCTCCCCGCCCCCCAGCCCCCGGTCTCCCCGCACCCGCGTTCCGCCCCCGAACAGGGCCGCCCCGGGCCAGACCGACCTCCTGCAGCCCGCCCCGCCGGCCTGGGGAACCCACCCCGTCAGCAGGCTGCCCCTGGCCGGCGGCGACGTGCTCTCCCCGCCACGTCGGCCCCAGGCCGCCCTCCGAGGCCCTTTCCAAACCCGCCCTGCCGCCCGCTCTGAGCCTCGGGCCGCGGGTCCCGGTGGCCGACAGGCCGGGGCCCCAGGGACGGCGGCGGCGCCCACCCCAGGCTCCCCTTCCCGCCCCCCCCCACCCCTCCTCGCTCTGGCCAGCTGTCCGGCCGCATGCGGCCCTCTCGCCGGAACTTGGCCTTAGCTCGGCTCCGTCCATTTGAAAAGTCGCCTGCGCACCCCGGGGCCAGGCGCACGCGCGCTGGGGGCGCCCCGTGTCCTTCCCACGTCTCAGTGTGGAAGTGTGGAGGGCCGCCGGGGTCTCCGTGACGGCGGGGACGCCGGGTGGAAGCGACGGCCAGGCACCAGTGAGGGGAAGGGGGAAGGCAGCAGGCACAAACTTAAAAAGTAAAAATAACTCTATTTTCCCAAACAAAAAAGATAAGTGAGAAGACTGGCTTTGTTTTACATTTTTTGCAGGTCTCTTTAATGTTTGGCTTACTAGGGGGCAGCTGGATTTTTAGATATGCATGTAATCTGTTATCACATGTCACGTAATACTCGAAAAGCTTCACTGTACACTTGTGAGAGAATAAGAGTTGAAAAAGGCAAATAGCGCCTTAGTATTCTGTGAAAATGATTAGGACCTCAGGGGTGCCCGGAAAGGGTTCTGGGCATTCTCGGGGCCCCGCTGAGAACTGCTGAGCGGGCTGGTAACGTGTGACACAGCACCGGGGCCAGCCGTCCTGAGGCTGCCTTTCTCGGTTCTCCCGCAGGGAGTCCAGGGAGTCGGAGGGTGCAGCCGGGAGGAAGACCGTGAGGTGGGGGAGCCGATCAGAGAGCGCGTCACTGGGAACTTAGAGGATGGGCAGTAGCTGGTCAGGTGCTGTGTGGGGTAAGGAGGGAAGTCAGGAAAGGGTTTTTAGAGGAGGAAGCATTCTCATTAGGCTTGAGAAGAGGGTAAGATTTGCAACAGACGAGATGGGGGGGGTCCTTATCCTAGGAGGCGGGTATTAGCAAGGATGAGTGTGGGGAGCCATTAGTGTTTGAAGGAAAGCTGAGGTCGGAAAACTAGGTTGACATCAGTTCAGGTGAAGGAGAGTCATTGAGATTTTTTTTGAGCGACTCGTTTAGCTCACTAGCTTAACCTACTGTGTAGGGGGAGCTGGCGGAGGAAAACAGATTTGCAGTAGCACAGGTTAGAGGTGATAAGAGATGCAATTTCTTTTCTTGAACACGCTTTGCTTAGCTCCACCTCCCACCAGTGGAAGGGGGTGATGTAGTCAGCTGTGCCCATGTTCCTGTTCTATCCTCTGTGCACACCCGTTTTTTGACCCAACTTTTGCCACTGTCTTGAGCACTTTGCACAGCTACTACCCAGTTTCCTGTTCAGGGAGGTGAAATGAGTGTGAAGATTTGTATCCACGTTGAATGGAAGGGTGCATTTTCTCCATCTACCTCTGAGGTTCACGAAGGCTCCCCCAGTATCACACTCCTGGGCTGTCGAAGTGGAAAGAGCTCTGACCTTTGACGGGATTTGTTTGGAGGCTTAGGTTTGGGTCCTTGGGAAAGCCCCTGCACCTCAGTTTTCGTATCTCCAAAATGGCTGTAATGATACTTGTTTCTGCTTGCTTCGCCAGCTTGTCAGGCGTAAGTAAGCAGGTAGACAGAAGAGTGATTAGTGAGCAGTGAAGTGCTATGTAAATATCGGGTATTAAGAACCTCAGCACAAGTATAATCCTCTGTGTGAACATACGGAGTCCTGTGTGTAAATGATGTCCTTTTCCATACTCCCTTCAGGGAACACAATCTTACCATGAATTAGAGGATCCCTCCAGTATCATCTTGTAATTATATTTGTATTGTATGTATAATTACAATTGTGTGGATTCAGGATGGCTGAGACTTGGTTGCTGCTGACTATTTTTCTTTACCTACCCGAAGCTGGTGCGCAAGAAGCACGTGCTGTCCTGCTTCCGAGACGTCCTCGTGAGGCACGCCTCCCTGGTCATGCAGCTGGTGGCTCAGGATCAGAGAGTCTGTGTCCACTTCATGAGCATGCTTTTTGGTGAGACGAAAAGGGGAACTTGGCATGCATTTTGCTATAGCATGTATGTTTGGTTTGGGGGTCTTGGAAAGATAGTTTAGACTTTTTGTGAAGTAACCGTTTGACTTATTAGCAAATTGTTTTGTCATAATGATGAAGAAAGGGTCACCCTTCTAAGATACATGATGCATTATATGGTAATTACAGCTAAGAGATCAGTGAAAGTGTGAAGATGAATATGGAAAACGTGTGATCTTTCGAAGAGTTGAGTCTTACATGGTCTTTGAACAGAATCAGAAGGTCCACACTAGAGTCTGCTGACCTGGCTGTGGCCCTGATTGAGTTACTACCCCTTTCTTGTGCTTTAGTTTCTTCTTGTGTAAAATGAGATGTATGAAGATGTCCCTTCTTTTAATACAATTATCATGTCCTTTGGAAGGAGCCCTTTTAGAGAGGAGGGAAGCTAACTCAGACTGAGTACTTTGCCAGAGGCTTTTTAGGCTTTTAACTGCCAAGACAGTGCTTGAAGGGAGAGAGGATGATCCCTAAGGCTCAGGGAAGTCATAGCTGACAACCGGCAGAACTGGAATTTTACCCCAGGTCTGTTATAGATTCCAGAGTGCACAGTTTTTATGCTGTGCTACACTGACTGTTTTAATCCTTTGAAAGCCAGAGTGGGTCATGGAAAATTCAGGTATTTGGTACTAGGATGGCTGGGACATTGCTTAAAGCTGATGTTAGTTTTAGACTTCACAGTGTGCCTTTGTGGGTTTGTTTTTCTTTTAACTATTAACTATCCCCCTCTTACCTCCCTCTGCTCCAAGGGCTGTTATGCAATGTGGATGATGGGAGTATGGCAGAACTCTGTATCGAAGGTAAGGTGAAACTGTGTGTGCCTAGCATTTAAAGCTGGGGATATTAGCCTCAGTTGCAGCTCTGGTTACTTGAAATCTTGATGGCACATTTTATTTTAGATCCAGATAAAGAAATCTGAACTAGTTGTTAGTTAATTCTGCATTTTTTCTTGAGCACCTACTTTGTGCCAAGTACTATATCAAACACTAGGGATACATAGATGAATAAGACATGGTTCCTCCCTTTAACAGTGTACAGTGTGGGGGAGAGGTTGACTGCTAAATAACAAGAACTGCTGAGTGCTGTTACAAAGATGTATAAAATTCCATTTTTATTGCATTAATTTGTGTTGGTTGGAAGTTTTCTGCACAGAGGTTGGTGGTTAGCCATGGAAGGCTTGCCTTTAAAAGGCTCAAGGAGAAGGAAGACAAGAGCACTGGGATGGGAGGATTCTTGCAGAAAGCAAGAACTGTGTCAGTTAGCCCTGGCTGGCGTAGCTCAGTGGATTGAGCATGGGCTGTGAACCAGGCATCGCATGTTCAATTCCCAGTCAGGGCACATGCCTGGGTTGCAGGCCACGGCCCCCAGCAACCGCACATTGATGTTTCTCTCTCTCTATTTCTCCCTCTCTTCCCTCTCTAAAAAGAAATAAAATCTTAAAAAAAAAAGAACTCTCAATTAGGGTTTAGGCAGGAAACAAACCTCATCAGTGATTTGGACAGAAAAAAACTTTAATATAAAGAATTATTAGCTAGGTAACTGAAGATAAAAAGAGAATACCAAATTTTCACAGAGGTAGCAGTTTCTGAAAGCAGCTCCCACCCCTAGGGCTTGGGAAACAAAGGGGGAGGTTGGAATTATTAAAACTACAAGTTTGGAGGAGGGAAGCCATGTATGACACTTGAACCTCTGTGGAGAGGGTGCTGCTTGACCGCTGTTGGGTCCATGGCCATTCCGTTAGCAGCTGTAACTGCTGGCAGCTGTAATGGATCATAAGTTAACATGACCTGTGTGTACTTCTGACACCTGAAGTCCTGACCACTGGCAGGGGAGGGGAGGTTTTACCATTTTCTTCAAGGCCACTCTTGAGTTGGACTATAATCCTAACGCCATTCACTTCTGGTTGGTGCCGGCAAAACTTGCAGGACCCACTCATCAGACCCCAAGAACTTGACTGAGGTGGTGGGCCCCAGATGGAGACCGCAGAAATAGAGGGAGAAGGAGGGCTTGCTCCTTCCCCACTGTTTCCTGTTTGCTTCCTGCTTTCTTCCTGTTTTTGTGTTATCCCAGAATGCTGCTTTGCCCTGAAAGTGGCAGAGCCGTCCCACAGCAGCAGGTGAATTTTATTTACAGCAGTAATTTTTTTTCACTCTCGCAGAACCAGCCTGTTCTCCACATCTCCCCAAACACCAGCAGAAACATCACGAATGATTGTGTAGAAGGGTGGGTTTGGGGTCGAGAGATAATATTGTTGGCAATTACTGGCAAAGAAACTCACTCATAATTCTACTTTCTAGCCTATGGAGGAGTGAATTCCGAGGAAGGAAAACAAGTAGAGATAATATAAAAATAGTAGTTTTCAGCCTTGGCTTCACAATAGACTCACCTGGGGAACTTCAAACATGTCTAAATGCTTAGTTTCTTTCTCTAGAGATTCTGATGTCAATTGGTCTTGGACATGAATATTTTTTCTGAAAACTTCCTAGGTGGTCCTATTGTGTAGTCTAGCTGTGAACTGCTGATATAAAAGAAATGAAGAAGCCAGAAATCTTTTTGTTTGGACGTGCATGCATGGTTTAATGGGGGAGACAGAAAAGACTAGAAGCAATTAGCACAAGCAAGTGACTTGGAGTAGAAGGGCTGCAAAAGGTGAACTCTGGGTTGCCTTCTGACTAGTAATGCCACTGTGTGTGTTCAGTCCTTATCCAGCTTACAACTCAGCTGAAGTTAGAGCAGACTGTTCGCTGCCTGCTGGATGAGTGCCACAAAGAGGTCAGTGCGTAGCTGTGAGTTTTCGAGTACCCCTGGATCCTCAGGTACCACAGCGGGGCCAGCCCTTCTTTGGGTAGATGGGAGATTAAAATCCAGAGAAAAGCCCCGACTGGTTGGGTTCTGTTCTGCAAAGCGAAGGGTCTCCGGTTTGATTCCCAGTCAGGTACGTGCCTGAGTTGCGGGTTTGGTCCTCTGTCCGGGGACATGCGAGAGGCAGAGCTGATCGATGTTTCTCTCTGGCATCGATGTTTCTCTCCCTCTATTTCTCCTTTTCTTCCTTCTCTCTAAAAATTAATGAATAAAATCTTAAAGGAAAAGGGACTTACTGTCTGAGGTCAGTGGCAGAGCCAGAGCCAGGGCCTGGGTCTTCTGTTCCTGCTCACATACTCTTTGTAGCTTCCTGCCTTCCCCTTTCAAACTCCCAAATGCCACCTCCATGTGGTGAAGTCCCATCTTTCTGGCATAATCATCACCTGGCCATTCTCCTAGTTCTCCTACATATGATACAGAGTTCCTTGATGAATTTACCAAGGAAATATGTTCCACTGTGTCTTGGCTTAGTATTTTTATTTGCTTTGAATTAGATAACGGTATTTTGTACTGAAGGCATTTGCTTTTGTCATGATTTAAGGTAAGCATTGAGTGGGTATGTGTAACCTGCTTTCTGCAGTATAATCAAAGACATCAATTAAACCAGCAACTTTTACATTGTGTTTATGATTTTGGAATGCTCAGAATCACTTTTTATTTTTTACTTTTTTGCAAAAGGAAGACAAATGTTCATGTTAACACCATTGAGAGCAACATTTAATTATACATTATATGAAATTATCATGTCATTATAATTACTCTGCATGTGGTTAATAGATCAGATTGGATTTATGGTTATATATGTCATGCCACTTAACACTGTGCGCACTTTCCGTGTGCTAGGCATTGTTTTAGGTGCTTTACACGCACTGTCTCACTCAGTCCTCCCAGCCACCCTGGCTGAGTCGGTGCTGTTATCGTCTCCCGCAGCTGGAGTTAAGAGTCTTAAAGTGCTACAGTTAGTCAATAGAAAAGGTGAAATGTGTTGACTCTCCCTGTAAAGTACCCAGCATATAGAGTGTTCCATAATAGTAGCTAACTGTAACAATAATAACAATCATTTTTTTTTGCACTGAGCCAGAATTTTGTCTTTATGACATTGCCAACCTAAATTTCCTGGTTTCTGGCTCTATAGGGGACATAATATGCTAATTTGTTCTTTAGCTTGTTTTTTAATTCAGTTTAACAAACGTACTGAGCTGGGTACTGAGGACTCTGAGGGGAATCTGGTTCAGCCCCTCTCCCCTAGAGCTTCCAGACCGGTAGGGGAGAGGGTCACGTAGCTGAAGAGGCTGGTTGCTGATGGTGGTGGGAGGCATGCACCAGACAGGCTGAGGGTGGATCGGGCAAAATACATTTTGGTGGGAGCTTCATCTGACCCTAATTTATAGAGTGGAGTGTGTTCACTCTCTGTAGCTCTGTAACACGCCCTCCATGCGAGGCAGCCTGGCCACGCTGACCCTTCTCGGCAAGTTGGTGGATGCCATCCCAGCCCTGGCAGACGAGCTTGCAGTGGAGCACTGTGAGTGGCCTCTCAGGAGGAGCCTCCTTTCGCCTTTGCCTGCTTTGATCACACTTGCATCTGGAGCCCACTACACTTCATTGCTTTCCTTCTCTAAGCTTCGGTTCCCCCGTCTGCAGAATGTGCTGTATGCTGGCCAGTTTGAAAAAGTGTCTCTTGACTCTGGTCTTGGCTATTTGTGTTCCCTATTTTAAGGCAAATTAATTAAATACCTAGTGTGAATCTTCCTTTTGGGTGGAAGGGGGAATTAATTCTGAATTATTAGAAGTACTTTTTTCTGCCAGTAAAATGCAAATAAATATCCCACAGAGGATTTATCCAAGGGTAAACCCTTTAACTTCTCTAAACCTTAGTTTTTCCCTTTGATTAAATGCCCAGAAGTCATTTATTGCGGGGGGTTATTGGGGATTACCATTACTACCCCATTGAGGGCAGCATTTGATATTCACATGGCAGTTGACATTGTGTGGTTCCCCTGGCCTCTTGGTTGTCTTCCGGACAGGTGACATGACGGAGCACCTGCTGAGAGGTCTGGTGTACCCCAATGAGGGGGTGCAGGCTTCTGTCTGTTACCTCTACGGGAAGCTGTACTCCTCACCAAGGGCAGCTGAGGTGCTTTCAGGCCATTTCCGGGAGAAGCTGTGCCCTCTCTTCCTTTCCACGCTGGATGGCGCCCAGACAAAGGAGCTGCAGATCAACTGCTTGGGTAAAACATGAGACAGCAGGGGAAACGAAGAGAAAGGGTTTGAGGTTTTGCTCGAGGACTTGAGGTACTGGTTCTCTAATGGTGGGGAAGTGGGCTGCTTCGCCAGGCCAAGGGTTTGGGAGGTAAGATGTATAGACTGTGAAAGATGGATGGAGTTGGTGTGGCAGCTTAAGAATGTTGCCTTTGGAAGGAGAAGAAAGGAAGTGGGGCAGCAGTTTCCGCCTCCAGCCTTCACTGCCTGTCGCGGTGCGCCCCGGTGCTGCCGGGTCAGTCTTCACACTGCACCGCTCGCACCCTGTCGCTTTCCCACTTGGAACGTCATCTGCGGCCCCCTCTAGCCTCCAGGTGATGTCCAGGTTGCTCTGCGTGTTATTTGAGGCTCCTTAGGTAGGGGCTATAGGGGAACACATAGTTTGTGGGTGACAGTAGTTCCTTTTCACAGTTTGGGCCGAAAGCTATGTTATGAACAGTCCAGCCGCACACAGTGAGCATTCATTCCGGGCCAGCCTCTGTGCTGGGCTCTGGGGTCATAGACTTGATCAAGCTCCAGCTCTGTTCTGAGGGAGCTCAGAGTCGAGATGTGGATAGTTAGAGTCCAGTGTGGCAAGTGCTGCTATGGGGGCTGCACAGAAGAGGGTGTGATTCTATTTAACATAGTACTATAATTCTCATATGTAGAAAACCCTAATAACTCATCAAAAAACTTAAACTCGTAAATGAATTCAGTCAAGTTGCAGGATACAAAATCAGTTGTGTTTCCATGTGCTAACAACCTTTCTGAAAATGAAATTACAAAACAATCCCTTTTACAATAGCATTAAAAAGAATAAAATACTTAGGCATACCTTTGGAGGCATAAAGAAGATTCTGGGGCAGGTGTGAGGAGCCACCTGAGGTGTTCTCCAGTGCCAGCGCTCCCCTTGCCCGACTGCCCAACCCCTTTGTTTCCTAGGTCTGCTGAGGCAGCTGCTGAAGTACGATCTCTTCGTGTCCATGATCATGAACAAGTCAGCACTGGCGGAGAGTTCCGACGGTGGTGAGGGGCCACCAGGGGAGACCTCACTGCCACTGGTGCTCAAAAAGGTCCTTGTCTTGTGACTCCTTGTCTCTGGGTTCAGTAACAAGGCCTGTCCTCATCCACCACTCTTTCTGTCTAGGATTTACCGAGTATTTTCTTACTAGCCAAACAACACGCTGTTAGAAGACTGAAAGTACGTGTGTGTTTTTTCAGTGGTGAATCCTTAGATTGCATCTTCCCCTTCACATCCGGGCTGCCTGGGAATGAAGCATACATGCCACAACAGAGACAGAGCTACCTCAGTTGTTTTGGGGCTACAGCTCAAGTTTCTCAGCATGGCACCTAGAGCCCTCTTTCTCTGGACCCTGTTTGTCTCTTCAGCCCTGCTTACCTGTTTCCTCTACTCCACAACCCAGTTCTCCAGCCATACGCAACCTCCCCCTGGACCTGCACATGCGCGGGCATCCCGTCTAGCTGTGCAGTGCTCTTCCCCTTTGCCTTTAAAGCCTTTCTCTCTCCTTTATTCTGACCCCTGATTCAGCCTTTGAGGTTCGAGTGTTCATGGTAACATCTGGTTAGAACACCTGACCCCGGTCTCAGCAGGGGCACAAAGTCTTCTGTCCTTAGAGTGCACCGAGGCAGCATGATGATGGCGGCAGGGACGGAGATGAGAGAGCACCGTCTTAGTGGGGCACGGACTTTGTGGAGACAGGGGTTTGGTTTAGAGGTGCCATCCTCTGTCTGTATGTAGAGACTGTCCTTCCATAGGCCACTTTGGATGGTTGGGTGTTTTGGGGGGGTTTTGATGATTGGGTTTTTAAAAAAATTTTTTCTTTCTTTTTTTTAAGAGTGATTATTTATTTATTTGTTTGTTTATTTTTAGATAAACAAATAGGGCAAGGGAGGGAGAAAGGGAGAGAAACATCAATGTGTGGTTGCTTCTTACACTCCCTGCACCAGGGATCCTGGCCTGCAACTCAGTCATGTGCCCTGACTGGGAACTGAACCAACGACCCTCTGCTTCATAGCCCAGCGCTCAGTCCACTGAGTACACTGGCCAGGGCAAGGATGACTGGTATTTTATTTTACTGCAGCGGCTAGCAAGGTTGGGGCTAGGGCGAGGTCAGGGAGACACTTGCCTTAGGTGCAAATTTTAAGTGGGCAATAAAGAATTCAGCAATCGAGATAAATAATATTTTAATGCAATATTCTAAAAGATTGAAGTCAGTGCAAAAAACTCATGATGTACAAAATATCAAAATTTTAAATAAAGATAAGGTTGGCATGTATCCATGTACCTCCATTCCAGCATCTTGTGTCAGAGTCTCATGCTGTTTCGTCCTGCTTTTACCTGATAATCAACTTATTCTCTCAAGATTTAGGTCCCTGGGAACATATTGTTAATGTTTGTGTTCCTGCTGTTGCAACGTTGATTCATTCATTTTGTCAAGTACATAGCGAGCACTAATGTGATATGTTGGTCACTGTGTTAGGCACTGGGAATATCGTGGTATGTAAGTAAATGAGTTTCTTGCCTACTCATAAACTAGTGGGAAAGGCAGATAATAAACAAATAAATGAGCAAGCACAGTAACTGTAGGTTGTGATAAGTGTTATAAGAAAGAGGGAAGAGATAGTAGCAGAAAATGCCCCCACAAGTTGAGTGGTCAGGCAGGGCCTCTCTGAAGGGTTGACATTTGAGCTGACACTTGGATTAATGTAAGCCAGTGATCAATTACATCTTAATGAAGCTGAAAATAAATAAAGTAAGCAAGCAAGCTAGTGATATGAGGAGTGGGCAGAAAAGCATTTCAGATAGAAGGAACAGTGAGTAAAAGCCAGAGGAAGGGACCTGCTTGATGTGGTCCAGAAACAGATGGAGGCCAGTGGGGTGGGGTGGGTGGGAGGTGAAGTGGCCCACGATGAGGGTAGAGATCAAGCAGGGAAAGTCATGCGGGTCCTGACAGGTCATGGTGAGTTATTAGGGTTTTCTTAACGGTAGATTTTTAGCCCTGACCAGGTGGCTCAGTTGGTTGGAATGTCATCCTGTACACCAAAAGGTTCTGGGGTTGAGCCCTGGTCAGATCACATACCTAGGTTGTGAGTTCGATCCTTGGTTGGGGCACATACTGGGGGCAACTGATTGATGTTTCTCTTTCTCTCCTTTCCTCTCTCTAAAATCAATAGAAAAAAACATATCCTTGGGTGAGGATTTTAAAGAAGATTTTTATAATTAATTTTGTCTATGATGAATATGTAGGGTTAGAGTGTTTTTTTTCTTAATACTACTTATAAGGGCTATACATTTTAAGTCAAGAATCATTGTTTAATGGTTAAACATCATTTTCGTAAGATACATTTTTCCACCCACATTTTAACAGCTCTGAAGTTGGGAGACATTTTATCATTAATGGTGTGTCATAGTTTAATTACAGCTCTTTTTCTTTAAATAATGGTTTGCCTTCTATTAGTAGCATCTTAAAAAAAATACATGTCTTTTGCTATATAAAAAGAGAACAAGATAGAAATTAATATCTAGAAACTGCTTTGCATGCTAACAGAAAGGCTTTTTATGCGTCTGTGACTATATCTCAAGTCTCAGATGGGTTTGAGCATGCAGTCCTTAGATGCCGCTCCACTGGACGTGAGTGTGGCTTCGTCCTGTTCTTTTGAATCTCTAAAACCTTTGTCCTGTTCTATATGTTTTACTCATTATTTCCCCCTGGAAGGCCAGTTTCTGCTACACTTAAAACCTGTGTTACAGGGTCTCCTAAAAGCTCTGGTGTCCAGGAGGGGTTTGGGTGTTATACAGTGGACATTCACTGAAATGTTTTGAGTAGAGGAATAACCTCATATAAAATTTTGGTGTGGGAGACACCTCCGCTGTGGGAAAACTGGATTTGGACATGGCTTGTCTGAGTTTCTGCCTCAGCTTTGCCACTTACTAGCAAAGTGAGGCCTAGAGTAAGTAACTTAACCTCACTGTTGAAGGTCCCTAAGACCAGCCCCCCAGGTTCAACGATTTACTAGGAGGACTCCCAGGACTTAGTGCAGAGTCACACTCACAGCTGTGATTTATTCAGTGAAAGAATACAAAGCGCCCTGGCTGGAAAGCTCAGTTGGTGAGAACGTCATCCCTGCACACCAAGGTTGTGGGTCCGATCCCCTATCAGGGCACATACAAGAATCAACCAATGAATGAATTGCATAAATAAGAGAAGCAACAAATCAATCTCTCTCTCTCTTTCCCTTCTCTCTCTAAAATTAATAAGTAAAAATGTAAAAAAAAAAGAATGCAAAGCAAAAGTAGCAAAGGGAAAAGGTGTATGGGGAGAAGTGCCGGGGAGGGGCAGAAACGAGGCGCCGCCCCTGAGAGTGCTGCCCAAGTGGACGCAGGGTGCGCTTCATTCCTCAGCAGGACACTGCGGCAGCCGTGAAGTGTTGCCTAGCAGGGGGGCTCATTAGGGTGTCAGTGCTGAGGGGTTTTACTGGGAGCTGGCCGGTCAGGTAGGCGCTCTCTGACTCACGCATGCCAAGATTCCAGACTGCAGAAAGAAAGCCTAGGTGTTCAGCATAAACAATATTGTTTAAACAAACTGTCTAGTCACAGTGAGCCACTCGTATGAATTCTGGGAATGATGGGAATTGTCCTGAAATCCAACTTCCCAAACCCGGTCAGTGGTCATTCTTGCGGGCAGGCCTTTGTGAGGACAACAGTCTCAGGCCTCCGTGTTACCTCTTGTCTGCACACTCTGTGAAGTGAGTGAGGCCCATAGTGGAAGCTTCCCTTGTTATGTTCCAGGCTTGCTGCAAACATCAAACCCAGGTGAGGGCTGTGAAAGGACTTTTGTCAATGAAGGCCTGAGCCCTTCTTGGTGATGGTTTTAATGGTCTTTGAGTGCCATTGTGTTCTTTTGTTCTAATTCTCACCTGCTGCTATTCATAGACTCCTTTCCATAAGCCGTAACTGCCCTCCCTGAGCCCCGTCCTCCTGGCCAGTGACTGGTAGAGCAGGAGGGGTCAGGAGACAATTAGGCCCCTGCCCCCGGGCACCCAGGCTGCTTCCCTCTAGTCCTGTCAGTGGGGTGACTGCCGCACTTCCTGCTTCCTGTTTCTCCAGCTCCTCCTGTCCAGAGATGAGATTCTGCAGGTGGCCAGTGCCCACTGCATAACTGCGGTGCTGGTCCACTCCCCAGCGAAACATGCTCCAGCCTTCATTCATGCTGACATCCCAGGTAGGGGGCCCCTTCTGACCTTCTCCTCCAAGGACCCTGGAGTTCTGACCGGAGACCCTTGAGTCGCAGCAGTAGCCACAGCCTTGCTGGGGTTCTGTGATAATGCATACTGGAGGGATGGGTGGGTGGCAGGTTCAGTTGTACATGACAGAATCTGGAAAGTAGGCCTCATGATGTCTGAATTCTCTAGCTACAGATTTCCTATATGACCTTGAGAAATTTGTTACTGATCTTTGTCATTTGTTTGACCATCTAGGAATAAACAGCTAGTGTGAGGTGGTGGAAAGACCCAGGGAGGCAAAGGGAATTAATATTTCTCAAGGGCTTGTTATGAGCCAGGAAATATTCCCTAAGGTGCCTTGTAAATGTTGCACATTTAGGTTCTTTTCTATTTTGTGGATAAAGAATCTGAGGGTCAAAGAAGGGAAATAGCTGCTTTAAATTGACAAGGGTAGTAAAATCAGCCTCTCTGGTGTTAACAACTTTTCTCTGCATCATGCTGCTTGCCCATCCTGAGAATTAGGGGATCTGAGTTCTAGCCCCACCTCTACCACTAATAATACGTCTCAGTTTCTCCATCTGTTAACAAGTGAGGTTAGACTATGACCCTGAGGGCATTTTTCAGGTTTGCCTGTGAATTAATATCATGTCTCATGGAGAGAGAGGGTGTGTGAAGAGAAGACGTAACAGGTGTGAGATGCTGAATAAACCCCAGGCCCCATTAGTGCAGGGATCATGATTACACAGCTGGTGTTTATTTTCTTTCCCTCTCCTCGGCCAGAGTTCCTCTTTGAGCATCTTTCCTCTTCCAGCGAAGTGCTTATCTGGTCCAGCTACAACTGCTTGATGCTTCTGGCGGAGGAACCACTCTTTTTTTCCAAGTGCCACACGGTGTACGGTTGGTAGTGAGTCCTGTGCCAGCTCTGGGTTGGGTGGACAGCGCTTTGAAGTTGGGTAGCCACAGCAGTGGTGAAGGGCTGACCTGCACTGGGAGGGGCATGCTGGTTCTGGTCATTTCCGGCAGGCCAAACTCATGACCTGATCCATCCACGTGGAAGCAGTTGTGCTCTTCACTGATTAGCAGAAGTGTGTGTGTATCTATACATTTCAAGAGAGGGACACTCGTGTTAGCCACTAAATAAATTCCTATTTCGCCTTAAGAACAACTTGAGTCAACCTTGGATTCAGTCCTTTCCTGTGTTCCACATATCTGTCCATCTTAGTCCCTAAGTTTTGCTCATTCATCCTTTTAAATTTTTTGAAACTATCCCTTCCCTTCCTTCCTGGTGAAGTAAGGAAGCACTTGTCAGGGACTGTTTGTATCACGTATGGAGTTTAGTCAGAGCACATTCAGGCATTCATTTTTAATCCGTGTCCCTATTCTGTGCCAGGCACCAGGCTGAGACCTGGATATTTAGAGGTACATATAACGTGGTCCCTGCCCCCTGGAAAGGGAGAGAAACACAAACGAGCAGATTAGGGCTCTGCTGGAGGCAGGAACAGGAGGTGCGGGAGCCTGGGGAAGGCCCACAGCTCTGCCCGAGGGGATCAGGGAAGGCTTCCTGGAGAAGCAGGGACCAGTGTGATTGTTCAAGGAGGAACAGGAACGTCTCGTGGAGGAGGTGCAGCCCAGTCACTAGGTAGTCACCAAACACTTCGAGTGCCGGGTCCTGTGCTTTGGTGTGCGCTGGGTTTCCGGGAGACAGGGGTAAGTCCGATAAGGGCCTGCCCTCTAAACCTCACGGTCTCCTGCCATCAGCCCAACCTTGTCGCCGCCCCTCCATGAGGGGCCGCTGGCAAATGTGTGCTGTGCAGAGCCTCTCACCTCTCCCGGGCAGGCACTGAAGGAACCACTGAGCCCTGAGCCCTGCCTCCGCCGTCTTGTTTTGAGTAGGGATCGAGTCGGTGGTGAGGAGCCTGCAGGGGAGCCTGAGGATGAACAACACCGAGCTGCACAAGCAGGGCGTGCTGCTCTTCGCCGAGATCCTGACGCGGTGAGCGGCAGTGGGGCGTCAGGCCTGTCGGGGCCAGCCTGGAGAGGGGAGGGTGCGGCATTGGTTCCTGGGCGGGGTGAGAGAGAGTCCGCTGACCTGTTCCTCATTTGCTGTTCCTCAGGCAGCCGGAGGAGATCAAGCTGTTCACAAGCTCGGCCATGTGCCGCGATGCCGGCCGTGCCCTCCAGGAGGCAGTGAGCAGCCCCGTGCTGGAGGTGGCCACTGAGGCAGTGAAGGCCGCCTGTGCCTTTCTCAGGTGAGAGGCCGGGCAGGCTGAGCTCCCCGCCCCTGTGTGTACCTGAGGGCCAGGTCAAGGCCAGGGCGGCTGCCGGGGGCTGCTTGTCAGGCAAATTTCCTTGATTGTTCTTCTTCCTTTTACTCTGTTGTTCTCTCTTTTTGGAACTGCCACTCAGATGTGGGACGTCCTGGATGGGTCATCTCATGTTCTCTGTTTTACGACAGCTTTTCATCTTTTTGTCATTATGAACTAGTTTCTGGGAGACTTTCTTGACTTTCTGTTTCAATTCTTCTATTGAGTGTTTTATTTCTGCTTTCATATTTTTTAAATTTTTACTTTAAAATTTTTACTATACAGCCCTGGCTGGTGTGGCTCAGTGGATTGAGCTTGGGCTGCGAACCAAAGCATCGCAGGTTCGATTCCCAGTCAGGGCACATGCCTGGGTTGCAGGCCACGGCCCCCAGCAAGCGCACATTGATGTTTCTCTTTTTCTCCCTCCCTTCCCTCTCTAAAAAATAAATAAATATTTAAATCTAAACCAAAAAAATCTTAGTCTTTTGTTTTAGTCTAGACTTCCCCCCCACTTCTTTCTACTAATTGTTCCTTCTGCCTAAAATACTCTTCCCCACAAATCTTTGCATGATTGACTTCTTTCTGCCATTCAAGTCTCATTCAGAGCATCCTTCCCTAACTTCCCTAGTGAGGTTGCTATAGCACCTACCAAACACTTGGTAATTCTTGTTTACTCACTTGTTTTGTTTTGTTTTTTTTTTTGTCCCTCCACCTCCTGCCACTATAGCATAATCTTCAAGAGATCAGGGGCCATGGGAGTTTTTTCCTGCTATATATTTGCCTTGTTACTAATAGGTAGTCAGTATAGAATGAAAGGTGTCAAAGTGGATGGTGAGACTAAGAGAACCTAGGGTCAAGATGGGAAAATTTTTCCATCTTTCTGGACAGGTTTGGCCAGTAAGCCAGAAGAACTCACTGGCTGGGATACGGCTGCAGTTGAGGACTCTGTGATAGCTGACAAGGCATGAGGCAATGAGGCAATGAGGCCTAGAGCCTTTAGAGGGGACCAACCCCTTGATTTCAAAACTTGTATCCCCCAGAACTATGGGAGAATAAACTTCTGTTGTTTTAAGCCACACAGTTGGTGATAATTTATTATAGCATCCCTAGGAAACCACTACTGCTACCTTATACCGTGCAAAGTACGAATTCATTCATTTAACATCTTTTTTTTTTTTTTAAGCATCAATTTACAATGCATCTAGCTCTGTTTAGGTAAAGTGAAAAGGTGGAACTGGTCCTTGGCTTCTTGGGGCTCACGATTAGACTAGTCAATGACCCTTGCCCTCCCTGAGTCCATAGAATATGAGGGTTCAGATGGACCCTATGTGTTACTTCTCACATTTACCCCACACTCACAATGACTGACTCTCTGAAAGTACTTCTCAGTCTCTGCTTATAATCTGCAAGAGTAGGGAGCTCACTCCTTCCTAGATAGAGGTAGTCCCCTCCACCTCTACAGAGTGTGACCCATAGGAAATTCTTTCTTATGCTGAAATAAAATCTAGGTCCTGATAATGTTTACCTGTTGGTCCAGTTTTTCCTCAGCAAGATAACAAATCTGATCCCTCTTCTCCACTAAGAGCTTATCAAGCATTTGAGAACAGCAGCCCTAGTATATCTCTTGATGCACTTTCAGTTCTGGACAGTACTTTCACCAACAGGCCCTTCTCAGTGAGAAAACCCACTGTGTTCTTAGCAACAATAATAATAGTCATGGCTGTCATTTATAAGGACTTACTCTCTACTAAGCGTGCTGCTAAGTGCTTGGCACACATGATCTGATTGGATTTGATTACACAATAGTTCTATGAGGAGCGTGCTACTAAGTCTCAGTTAATAGAAAAGGAAACTGAGGGTTAGAAAGGATGAGGAGTGTGCACAAAGTCGTGCAGCTAGGTAAACGCTGGGGCAGGGTTTTTATCAGAGCACGTCCTGGACCTGTGCTCTGGTCAGCCCCACTGGCCCCCGTTGCCCGAGAACCCGAGGATATCTTGGTGCACCCTTCCATCGCCCTAAGCCTGCCTTTGTCTCTCTGGGTACAGGAAGGACCATCAGAGTGCTCCGCCCGTGCAGTACAGGGAGCTGAGGGCCTTGCTGGAAGTCGTGCTGAACCGGTGTGCCGACTTTTCCCGGACCCCGCCCAGCAGGCGGTCCCTGGTCAGTGCGCTGCAGTCGGATATCATACTGTAATGTGTTTTTAGAAGATAATCGCCTTACCCTTACCTTTGTATGCGCTTCATAACTTTTCCTCATGCCCATATACCTACAATATGTCCCCCCCACCCACAACTACAGAGCTGTGAGGCTTAATAATTGCTATTTTTTATTTTACAGACTAGGAAACTGAAGCCACAGGGTTAAATAACTTTTCCCTAAAGTTCCAAACTAGCAAATACCTGATTTTGGATGGTAAATCCCAGGGTGTTTGTACCCAAGCCTACTACGTGCTTTATCTCTTATATTATTCAAGTAGGTATGATAAACATGCTCACAAAATTAGTGGAGACTGGATTTACTAGAATCTGAGAAAGAATCTGACCAATCCGCAGTATGTTGGATTGTTGGCTTTAAAAAAAAAAGATTTTATTTATTTATTTTTAGGGAGAGGGTATGGGAGGGAGATAGAAAGGGAGAGAAACATCGATCAGTTGCCTCTAGCCTGGCCTAGAACCCAGGCATGTGCCCTGACTGGGAATTGAACCGGTGAGGGCCGCAGGTTGGTGCTCAATCCACTGAGCCACACCAGCAAGGGCGAATTGTGGACTTTTAAATGTCCATGGACTTAAAAATATCAGAAAAGGTACTGTTATTGTGAATAATGATTATGCCTTTGAGGATTAACTTCGGAAATTAAGTTCTTCACACCTGATGGGGCAGAGATTTTTGTGTGTTTTAAAGCAACTAATGTGGGCATTACAGCCAGTGTGGCCAATGCCACCAGCCTTGGCAGCTTTCTGCATATGACAGAAGAAGAGCCAGTCCTGTGGCTCACAGACAAACAGATGGTTAAGGTTCCCCCTTCTACCACTTTTTAAAGGACCTGGTAGATGGCTGGATGTGTGAGGATGTAACCGAGTTCCCCTGGGAGCCTGGGAGGTGTTAGGTGTGTGGGAGAGCCGGGCCCCAGTGTGAGAGGAGGAGATCTGAGGTCCTCGGCGCACAGCCTGGGACGCAGAGTGGCACGTGACCGACAGGTTTCTGTCTCCTCACCTCAGGGTCATGCCTGCTCTAGAGATGTGGAGAAAGCCATTCTTCGAAGGGGCAAGTTCCTCCTGAGCACCCTGGAGGGGTTTAGAAACGCCTGCAGGTGAGGTGCCCTCTGAGGTCTGAAGAGTGGTACGGAGGGCGGGGCTCGGAAAGGAATCACACAAGGATACAGCTCTAGACGCAACACTTGATTTCTGATGCTTTGCTGCGTAGTGGGAGGACTTTGGCTGGGGTGGGGCTGGGGGTAAGTGTGAGTGTGGTGGGTGTGTGTGGGGGTCTGAGGACACACAGCTAGAGCAGGAGGTTTCTAGAGATTCCTTGTGGTGATGTTTGTGTTACTGTGTTAAGAGGTTGTGTTTCATTCAGCTTTGTTCCTCATCCCAAATAACCTAGCCCAGTAGGTGTTCACTGAATACTTGTTGGATTAATTCAATGGGCATTTCTAGTGTTTTTTATATCCACTGTGTGCTAGGCTTGGGGCTAGATAGTGGAAGTAGAAAGGTGAGCCAGGTTAGCTCCACAAGGAGCTCACAGTTTCTTGGGGAAGAGACTATTTTGTATATATACATGAAATTCATTGTTGTCACAGATCCTTGGGAGGCATTCCAGGTAGGGAGAACAGCATATGTAAAGGCAAAGAGTTGTGGAGCAGCAAACAGGATGGTATGTTCGGGGAAGTACCTGAAGTAGGGTGGAAGAGTCATACATTGTGAGAGGGGTAGGGAGCATGAAACCAGAGATGTAGCCAAGGACCAGGCCCTCCTTTGTTGAGGCCTCTTGAATTTTCTCTCAGTCTGCTGGTAGGGATACGTTCCCTGGCTCCTGAGCTCGGGCATTCCTCTAGGAGGACACTTCTAACCTTCATGTTGCACAGGAGGCAGTGGGTGAACTCACATGTTGATTTCTCAGGTTGGCTGTGGAATTCCAGAATGACCCTTCGGCCCAGGAGAATCCATTCACAGCTCCCAGTGCCGAGAAGGAAGACACCTTGGAGGCCTTCTCAGAATTTCTTCTCAGTGCCTGTGACTCCTTCTGTATCCCCATGGTGATGGTGGGTTCCCCTGAGCCATGGACGGAAGGAGGCTTGGGGCAGGGGAGAAGAAGGAGAAAGTGAGCCGGGCCTAGAGATGCGAGGCAGTGACTGCTGCTCAGCCGGGCCTGCTGAGCTTCTCAGCAGCGTTGTTCTTGTGGTCGCTTTGCCTTTGGTTTTAAAAACAAAGTACAGTATTTCATTGTAACACTAATAGATGCCACCTGGGAAAAAGTTGGTAATGTTTATAGTCATTACCTAATTTGATCACCCTAATGACCCTGTGAGACGGATGCTATAATTTCCCCAATTTAAAGATGATATTGTCATTTCCTGTGGCTATAAGGCAAGTGCATGATGGTACTGAGATCTGAACACATGTCCCCTTGTGCATGGTAAAGAGCAGCAGCGAATGTCTGTGATCCAGAACAATTAAGAAGAAACACATATATGTGTTCTGTGAAACGAGAGAGGGCCACTCTGGAGGAGCTTCAGTTTGAGCTGACTAAGATGGAGATGTTGGGAAGATCTGGTCCAGGGCTGTTGACTGTCCAGCTGATACTGAGTGAGTCCTGTCCCATTTGAGGTGTGGACATCCTGTGAGCCTTTGATGACACGCCGTTAGTTGGGATGGACACCTGGGAACAGTAGGTGGCAGCAGGGAGGCAGAACCATCAGGTTCTGAAGAGAACCTCTTTTCCTTGAAGAGGATATGAGCCAGCGTGCCAGGGCCTGCAGGCTGGTGACTGTCAGGAGCCTTGGGTTGCGGCCCTGACCGGCACACGCAGGCAGCAGCACTTGGGCAATTCGTGTGGAGGTCCTCATCTGCTCTGCCTTCCTCCCAGACTTCTAAAGTGTTAGAGCAAGATCTAAAACTAAATCATAGAATCGTTATTTTTGTTTTCTACTTTTCTGTATTTTACACATTGTTTATTTTCCAAGTTAAAAAAAACTTGGTTAAAAACCAAAGGAACAATATCTTTAAGAACCATGTCTCTGAGGTCCCAGATCTTTACAGATAGGGAATTGAGACACTGAGAAGAATGATGGGGCTGGGGGGCTGGGGTGGGGGGAGGGCGGAGAGTAACCCAAGGGCACAGAGCGACTTTGTGCAGAGCTTGAGCTAGAACCTAAGTCTCTCTTCTCTAAATCCAGAGTTCTGTCTGCTACATCAGGCTGTCTCATGACTGTGAACAGGCTGTTCACAGATCACATGAAAAATAAATGCGAAGGCAGTTTGTAAACTATGTTGTTATTACTATGGCTGTAGTAATAGGAACATGGGTGTCACTCTGCATTAGCATTTAGAATGTACTTCTCACTCATCAGATCTCATCTGTTTCTGGGAGGTAGACTAGTTGTTATTCTTGTTTTACCCTTTTTGATACAGAAGCCCGGAAAGGTAAAGTGTCTTATACACACTATTAACTGATCATAAACTTTGCATGTAGGCTTGTGACTTTTGGTTTCCTTCCAATGAAAAGGTTTAGTCTACAGTTTTAGATTTGACTCCAGTTTTGCTAATGATTTGTCTTTCCGGAGGCTCACTCCTGACGGACTGTGCTCTCCCCCTGGCTCTTTGCAGAGGCACCTGGAGCAGGCCACTCACCCACCCCTGATGGAAGTTTTCCTCTCGATTCTGCACAGCCTCTTTTTCATCGTTCCCCACATGAAGGAGAAGTTCTCCAAGAAACTCGGTAGGCAGCAAGCCGGTGTGGCAGCCGGGAGGGAGGCAGGCACCTTAGGCAGCTGCTCAGATACTCAAAGAACATGACCTGTGGGTAGGACATTTACGTCCTACAGGGTCATGAGACAGCCTGATGTAGCAGACAGAGCTCTGGATTTAGAGAAGACAGACTTAGGTTCTAGCTCAAGCTCTGTACAAAGTTGCTCTGTGCCCTTGGGTTACTCTCTGCCCTCCCTCCCCCGGCCCCCCGGCCCCATCATTCTTCTCAGTGTCTCAATTCCCTACCTGTAAAGAAGATCTGAGACCTCAGAGACATGGTTCTTAAAGATACTGCTGCTTTGGTTCAGAATCAAAGCCCACCCTGCCCAGTGTTGAGTGGAAGGGAATGCCATCCAGAAGCAAAGTCTTTCAGAGCAGTTCTCAAATATATTAATAATTCTCTGAAAGTGTCCAGGAGTTTCTGGTTCAAAGCCCACAACACACCTCTCTCTATATTACCGTTATACTCCTCCTTCCCTCAGACCTCACAAGATGCTGAGCATCTTTTACGCCTGAGCCCTGAGTGCCAGGAGGACCCCCAGTCATGTGACAGCTGAGAGACATCCCCGCATACTTGCGGGTGCCTCCCAGGGGAGCGGTAGCAGCAGCGTGAAGGCTGCTTTCCAGCTCTACACCGAGTGCCTTTCTAAAACTGAACCCAAGCAGCTCCTGGCTCCTTTATCCTTCTCCAGGCTGTCTGGCATCTGTTTATTTCTGGCTTTCATTAGTTCTCTTTCTTCTCTACAGTGTAAACCTTCCCTTCCCACTTCTCCAGTTTTCACCCTATAAATAGTTGAGTCTGCAGAATAAGCCCAGGAATCAGAGGCAGAGTCCCCCTTATCCTCCTTAGACAGTGGTAGTGATGGTGAGGGTGGCAGCAGGGATAGCCAGAAATGGAAAGGGGAGGAGAAAGGTGGGAATAATTAATAACTAACACTTATTAAATGCTTACTATGGGTAAGACACTGGTTTAAGTGCTTTACATGCATTAATTATTTTAGTTCTCAGAGAAGCCCCAGGAAACATGTACTATGATTATCCTCATTCTACTGAGGAGCACACTGAAGCTCAGAGAGGTTGAGTAACTTGCCCAAGGTCACACCAGAATTGGCATGCCCAGGATTCAAACTTGGAAGATGGCTCTAGAGCTCCTTTTCTTTTCTTTTCTTTTTTTTTTAAAAAAATATTTTATTTATTTATTTTTAGGGAGAGGGAAGGGAAGGGGAATAGGGAAACATCAGCGTGAGAGAGATAAATACATCAAGCAGTTGCTTCTTGTCTGGGAACCAAACCTGCACCCCAGGCACGTGCCCTGGCTGGGAATTGAACCGGCAACATTTCTCTTTGCAGGATGATGCCCAACCAGCTGAGCCATACCAGTCAGGGCTAGGGCATATTTTCTTAATCCGTGTTATGCTCGCCTCTTGTCATTATCATTCTGAGGTGTGTAAATCTCTGGATGGCAGCAGTGGAGACCAAGGGCTGTGGAGAAAGGCTGTGTGTGGGGAGGTCTGTGCAGCATGAAGCCAGATAGAACGGGATCAGGGGCCCAGCTCGCAGGAGAGAAGAGGAAAGCAGGCACCGCCAGCCAAGTGTTGGGCAGAGACCTGGAGTAGGGGGTGGGGAAACGCTGGGTCCCTGAGAGACTGGGCCAGAAGGGGCCCTTCCGGCAGTCAAGCTGGGCGCCCCCTCCCAGGCGGAGTCATGGGTTAAACTGCTGTCCCAGGAAGTCGCTGTGAAACTTGGAGAGATTAAGTCCTTGCTATATGCTTTAGCCCTGGGACAGAATACAGATTATCCCCAACACTGGAGGCGGCGCAGTGGGAGCTCTTGATGTTCTTCTCCTTGTTTAAAATTCTGCTTTTGTCTCAGTTTCACAGCCAGCGAGATACAAAACTGACTTTCAGAGCAGTTACACAGGTGCTCCAGAGTCGCAGTACTAGATAGTGATGGAGCAAAATCTGAACCCTGGTGTGCATGACTTCGAAACTCGTTCTCTTCGGTACCACCCAGACTCGGGAGTCTCTGAGTGCGTTTGGTTTAAACCCTTCTCTGCTTTCCTCCCACTTCTCCTAAGCTGCCTCATCCTTCATACGACTGACTCTGGAACTGAAGGCCAGGTTCTGCAGTGGCCTGAGGTACGTGTGGTCCCAGGCAAACTCAGTGGCCAAGGAGCCAGCATCCTCCTTGACTAGACAAGTGGAAATTTCTGACTGGTTTAGTCATAGGACTGTGGTGGGGGTGGGAGTTGTTGACATAGTCTCAGAGTTACTCAGCCACTGGTGACATGAGCTGCACTTGCTTCCACCACTTTTATTTAATCTGGTTCTGGTAAGGGCTCTCCTTCCATGTGGTAATTGGATGGGTACCTATCCCATCAAAACTGGAAGGGTTTTTAGAGGTCATCTGTGTAACTCCTCACTTTACAAATGGGGGAACTAAGACCCTTCGAGGGTGAGGGATGCAGTGTCCCCAAGAAAGAGTCATGCCCTGGTTGCCACCAGCCCAGCAGTTCCAGAGAAGGCTCTGCAGAGAAG
Organism: Phyllostomus discolor; assembly: GCF_004126475.2. Taxonomy (NCBI): domain Eukaryota; kingdom Metazoa; phylum Chordata; class Mammalia; order Chiroptera; family Phyllostomidae; genus Phyllostomus; species Phyllostomus discolor. The sequence continues at coordinate 212,582,459 of NC_040904.2, forward strand.
CTGCCGCCTCAGTCTGTCTGGTTAGGCTTCCAGAGCAGCTTTCTTTACCTTCGCACTTATGATTTGCTAACTGCCCCTGCGTGCACTTGGCAGGTTCCATTTGTCGCTGTCTCCTGCCCACGAGGCGACCGCAGTGCAGTATCCAGCTCTCCTTTCGTGTGTCTGAACAGAACACACAGTATTCGGGAGAAAACACGGGGGTCCCTCTGGATGCCAAGTCACACTTTCGGATGTTTGTGCTTCTCCTTGAGAACCCGTCTTGGGTTCAACAGCTTCCTCTCTTCCTATACTGCCCAGCCCTTTCCTGACCAAGGAGCGCTTTTTTGTTTCTATGCTTTATGAAATTGGAACTTAGTAGCCTCCCTTGATTTACTTTTCAGCAAATTTTTAGTCAATGCCTGTATGGGCCAAGTGCCTAAGTGACAGCGCAGGGCAGCAGGTTCCACATTTACTTGTCACCGCCACCTCCAGACCGCTCCCAGGGCCACAGTTAGGGGCTCACTGGGTTCCGGCACAGAGCGGCGGCGCTCCAGTGCACGGTGGGGGCAGTGCCGTCCCGGCCAGGGGAGCAGCGTCTTCTCTCCTGTTCTCTCTTTGGATTCTCCCTCTCAGTCACTCAGCCCTGAACCAGGTATGTTCCAGTTTCCTCTGCTGCTTGTGCATCAACCTCCTCTCAGCTCTGGAGAAGACAGAGCCCCTGTCTCAAGAAGGTGAGAAGCTGCTGTGTGACTGCTCGTGAGGTCAGTGTGGTCTTCGAGAGTTTGGGTACCTTGTTGTTTGGCTGGGCTGTGAGTCAGTTCAATAAGATCCCCTAGCCTGAAGCTGCCCGGAGGAGCCATGGAATCATGAATGAATGATAGAACTGTTGCCTGATTCTAGGGAGCTGAGATAACAGAATCAGAAAGTGGTGGAGTCGGAGGCTCCTGGACCCTTAGACTCTAGGGGTTGAGAAAGACCCTAAAGCTCATCAAGCCCAGTTCATCCCTCAGCCATCGCTCTGCCACACCCTCCAGACCAGACCTCTTGTCCTCTTTTTGCTACCTTCAGAGACCTCTGCTCAAAGTGTCTTGAACCTCTGAGCTTCTTTCGTTTCTTTATTTTCTCAAGAAATATTTCTTGAGCATCTACTGTGTATCAGACTCTGTTCCAGGCTCTGGGGATAGAGCTAGGGACACAAAGTCCTGCTCTCATGGAGTAGGAGAGGCAGACAATAAACTCACAGATACAGGGTCAGGGATGGATAGGTGCTACAAAAAAAAAAAAAACACTGGGCAAAGGGATAGAGGGTGATGGAGGAGGGAGCTACATGTCAGCTAGAGCGATCAGGGCAGACTTCTGTGAGGAGGTGGCACTTTAGCACAGCTCTGAGTGAGGTAGGGGAAGTCCGTGCAGAATGCAGGGCTGGCAGCTCCAAGTTCTTCCTTCGGTTGCATATCCAGTGCGCTCCTGCCACACGCTGGGGAGGCCTGGGTGCTGCCGGGGATACGATATGTCCTCTCTCCTAGCCCTCTCTCTCGGTGTAACATAAAACAGTTTAACCATTACTTTATTCATTCAACAAATATTACGTCTTCCTTTAGCGTAAGACTTGGTGCTGCTCGTGTTTCCTCTTCTTACGCGTGTGAAGACTGTCTTCTCCGTCACTTCCCAGACTCTCCTTTGCTCTTGTCTTTCTCAGACACCATGCTGAGAAGGACAGAAGCCCAGGTGAGCGGTTTCATCCCTTCCAGCACGGCTTGGCTCTTAGGTCTCTCACTACTTGGCCACTCCTCTCCGCGTGGTCTGCAGCTGTCTGCCTGTGTGGTGTGGTCTGGCCTGCAGAGAGAAGAGCACGACGACTTCGGCCGTGGTGGTCGTCTAAGGCCACGTTGGAGCCATGCCACAATGGCTTCTCGTGCTCACCGGTGCCAGCCCCACTGCTGCCGGCAGCTCCTTGCTTGTCAAAATATGAGAAACTCCACATAGGCCCAGAGGCAGTGTCACATCCCAGAGTACCAGGGAGAGCAGCAGGCCTTGTTACAGGCAGACTGCTCCTTTAAAGTGTCAGAAGAGAGGGCAGGTGGGTGTGTGAGGCTCAAGGATACAGTTTCATCATCATCATCATAGTGCTCATCGTGTGCTTTGGTAGCAAAAGCACTAAACTTAGAATTCGGAAACCTGACCTGGCTCTGCTACCACGTTGCTGTGGGCAGTCTCCGTTGCCGTCTCCCACTTGGCCCCACGTCCACCTCACTTGCAGGATGGACCCTTTCGTTTGACCTCCAGCTTGGCCCCTGTGTTTAGTCTCTCATCCTCCACCCAGTCTCTACCCACGCTGGAAGGGTCTGTCTGAAAACCAGGTCTTGACATCTTAGCTCCCCCGGCCTTCCGCCGTGGTCCCGAAGCATTAGTCTGTCGTCACTGTGTGTGATGACGTGGAAAATTGGGGTCATATAGGAAATTTCCCATAATGTTGACTTGATTCAGATTTTAAGCTCTGAGGTCCTTTTCTTTCATGTTCTTTTGGTATTACAGCACCCTTTCATTTATGAAATAAAAGTTCCATAAGAAATTTAGGAATCTGCTCTCAGGATAAGATCCTGATTCTGTACTCTGCAATCAAGGTTTCACAGTCTAGCTACAAATCGAGTCACACAGTTCCACGATTCCTGACACTCCTCATCTGTTCACGGACGGTCCAGTCGCACTGAACGCCTTGCTGCCCCATTAAACATGACGTGTCTTCTTGTGCCACTGGGCCCCTGGACACCTCGGTTCCTGTCCCCAGGTCCTCTCGCCTGCCTTCTCTGCCTGCTGTCTGCTCACCCCCCCCCCCCAGTTCCCTCTTGGAGCTTGTTCCTGCTCCAGGAGACACGAGGCACTCCCTCTCCCACGGCACTGACCCCCTGGCCTTCAGGGTTTTTTTGTCTCATTACCTGTTTTCCCCACCAGCTGCCAGCTCCCGGATGTGGAGCCTGTGTCTCACAGCCTGGCCCAGGGTACCCACTCAGTGAACGTTTGTCAAACGCATGAATGAATGAACGAACGAACGTATGCATGTCAACGTCAGTCCCTCCTGGTGGGCTGAAAGCTGCATAAAGGAAGAGGGGATTCTGATTTCCTGTTATCCTGCATGTACCCTGGCTACCTTGTGCAGTGCTCCTCAGGTGGTAGATAATCCTATGTTCATGCCTGCTCTCCTGTGTTCTCTGTGTGGCCTTCTCCCGCTCATTTCCTCCCCAGAACTCTCCGCAGTGTCTGAGGTCCTGCAGCACGGGCTGCCCCAGATAAGCAGCAGGAGCCCTGAAAGCCTTGCCTTCCTGTCCGATTGCCAGTATGTGGAGGGGTCTGCTCGCCAGAGACAGTACTGCATCCTGCTCCTCTTCTACCTGGCCTACCTCCACGAGGACAGGTCCGTGCCCACAGCTGGTGGCTGGTGGGGGGAGCTGGGACCCAGTTCAGCTTAAGAAATATTTACAGAGGCGTCTTCATCAAGCCTGGTGCTGGGCACTGGGGACATAGACAAGTGACAGATGGGTTTTATTACTGAGGGGTTTATTTATATCATGGAGTGGGGAGGTCAAGGCTCGTGGGCAGTCACAGTGCTGAGAGACAGGCCTAGAATCCTAATGAAAATTCCTTGTAATCCTTGAGGGTATTTGTGCACAGAAAAAAAAAATTCAGTAATTTGGTTTTAAGAATTATATACAATTTACTAAAATTTCAAAATCAGCCCTGGCTGGCGTAGCTCAGTGGATTGAGCGCGGGCTGGGAACCAAAGTGTCGCAGGTTCGATTCCCAGCCCCAGGGCACATGCCTGGGTTGCAGGCCATAACCCCCAGCAACCGCACATTGATGTTTCTCTCTCTCTCTCTCTCTCTCTCCCTCCCTCTCCCTCCCTCCCTCCCTCCCTCTCTCCCTGCCTCCCTTCCCTCTCTACAAATAAATAAATAAATAAAATTTTTTAAAAAAGTTTTTTTTTAATAAAAAAAATTTCAAAATCAAAGGACTATTCTTTGTTAAGGTTTTAAAAAATTACGTATTGAGGTAAAATTCACATAACATAAAGTTAACCATTTTAAAGTGAACAATTCAGTGGCATTTAGTATATTCACAATATTCTGCAACCACCACCTCTATCTAGTTCCAAAACATTTTCTTCACTCTAAAGTAAAACCTAGTATTTTGAATTTTTTTGAGGAAGTACCATGCTCTTTTCCACAGCGGCTGTACCACTTTACGTTCCCGCCAAGTGCACAAGGGTTCGATCATTTCTTCACATCATTGCCAACACTTGTTGTTTTCTGGTTTTCTGATAGTAGCCGACCTAATAGATGCGAAGTTGTTATTTTCATAGTTTGGGTTTACATTTCCCTAGTGATTAGTGATGTTGAGCATCTTTTCATGTGCTTAGTGGCCATTTGTATATCTTTTTTTGGAGAAATGTCTACTCAAGTCCTTTATCAGGTTTTGAATCAGATTGATATTTGTTATTCTTGAGGTTTAGGAGTTTTCTATATATTTTAGATATTAATTCCTTATTAGGTATATGATTTGCAAATATTTTCTCCCTGTCTGTGGGTTGCCTTTTAATTCTGTTGAAAGTGTCTTTTGATGCACAAAAATTCTAAACTTTGACCAAGTTCAATTTGTCTGTTTTTCCTTTTGTTGCCTGTGTCTTTGTGTCATATCCAAGAAATTGTTGCTAAATCCAATGTCATGAAACTTTTGCCTTTTGTTATCTTCCAAGGGTTTTATAGTTTAGGTCTTACATTTATTTGTGGATCCATTTGGGGCTAATTTTTTAAAAAAAGATTTCACTTATTTTTATTTTCAGAAAGGGAAAGGGAGAAAGAGAGGGAGAGAAGCACCAATGTGTGGTTGCCTCTTGCGCACCCCCTACTGGGCACCTGGCCTGCAACCCAGGCCTGTGCTCTGACTGGGAATTGTACAGGCGACCCTTTGGTTCACAGGCCAGCATTCAATCCATTGAATCACACCAGCCAGGGCTGGGGCTAATTTTTTTATGTTGTGTTTTTTTCTCCATTGAATGGTCTTGGCACCCTTGTTGAAAATCATTTGATCATATATGTGAGGGTACAATACTTATTAACTAAACTTTATTCAGATTTTGCCTGTGTTTCCTCTATTGTTTCTTGTCTGTTCCAGGAAGAATCTAGGATACCACATTGCATTTAGTGTTATCCATTTTTAAATTTTCTTTTTTGGTACTTAACCTGATAGATGAGACATATATCATGGTAGAAAAATGTACAGGTATAAAAAGACATTAGTGAAAAGTCAAGCTCCTTCTTATCCCCATCTCCCTTGCGTATACAAGCATAGATGCCTCCCTCCCCCAGGAATTAGCCCACTGAGCTCACAGATGTGTCATGGTGAGTACGAGAAGAGAGGAGTAGACTGGCAGCCAGAGCAGGGCCTTCTTAACCCCAGGAATGGCATTCTTCTTTTTAACCGTACTGGCCCCGCTGGCTGATGTTTCACCTTCTGGGTGTGAGTGAGGAGTCTCTGGTCCCTCACGGAGCCTTGCACAAAGCATAGAACCATGTGTTGTGCATGTGAGAATGTTTTGGAAGTGTATATGGCATGCGGTTTGTGCAAGGTGTCATTAGGCTGTGGACATGCTGGAGCAGAATGACAGTGGCTAAGGGAGGATGTGGCAAGGCGAGACTGCTATCCATGCCTTTCTCACTCAGACTCTCCTTGGTCGACAGGTTTGTCTCAGAGGCAGACTTATTTGTGGCTGTGCAGAGCTTCCTCCTGTCCCTGCAGGACCAGGGTGAGCACCCTCCACTCCTGGTCTTCAGAGCATCCATCTATCTGCTTGCAGTGTGCCAGGACAAAGACAACGCGCTAGATGAGGTACGGGCCAGACGCCTGGCACTCCTCCTCCTCCTGCGCCTCTGTGTGTTGTGGTTCCTTGGGAGACCATGGTGTTGTATGTATAGAGAAAGGGGATGGGGGAGAGGGGGGAGAGGCAGGGTGCTGACTCAGAGAGAGCCTGTGTAATGTAACTAATTCTCTCAGCAGTCCTGGGAGGCAGAGATGGTTATTTCCTTCTCACAGACAAGCAAATCAGGACGGGTTAAAATCATTTTCTTCAGGTCACACAGTTAATCAGTAGCGGGGCCAGGACTCCGACTCAGATTGGCCAACCCCCACGGCCCTTTCCTTAGTACCGGCCCGGGAGTGTGCGGGAGAGAGGTGTGAGGTGTTTCCCTCTGGTAGCAGTTCATCAAACAAAGTGGGTCGCTGGGACCCAGGTCATTGTTAATCAGGCCGACCTCAGCTTACTTTTGGTGGTGGTCATGTGTGTACAAGCTTTCTCCTTCCAGATTCTTTATAAACTCTTGGGGATAAAGGACTATGTCTGATTGATCAATGACTCTCTCCCGTTTTTCATTGAAGATTGCTTCTACTCCTTAGATGTGGACCCTTCAGCCTCCTGACTCTTCCTTCACTGACTATTCATTTTGCCTCTCTTGGTTACTGTTGGAGCAAGTGTGATTTAAGCAAGCCTGGTTTTTTTTTTAAATCCTCACTTGAGAATATATTTATTGATTTTAGAGGGAGATGAGGGGAGAGAGAGAGAAACATTGATTGGTTGCCTCCTGTACATGCCCCAACCAGGAATTGTATCCACAACCTAGGGATGTGCCCTGCCTGGGGATCGAACCCACAACCTTTATAGTGTACAGGATGATGCCCAACCTACTGAGCCACTCCACCAGGGCTAATTAAACCTGGTTTAGTTGAATGGAAGCAGGAAGGTGTAGTGGAAGTGCAATGGGTTTTTAAGCAAGGTAGACCTTAGATATACACTGTCCCGTTGTCTCTCTTTTTGTGGTATTAACAGCCATTGGTGATCATTGCCTTTATTCATTGATTCACTGGGGACTACAACATAATAATATCCTAATTCTGTCATTCTCTCTTTGTTTATTAGCTGGAATATTTGTATAACAATAAACTTCCCCTGCCCTGGCTGGTGTAGCTCAGTGGATTGAGCACAGGCTTCGAACCAAAGGGTTGCTGGTTCAATTCCCAGTCAGGGCATATGCCTGGGTTGCAGGCCAGGTCCCCAGTGGGGACCACGTGAAAGGCAACCACACATTGATGCTTCTCTCCCTCTTTTTCTCTCTCCCTCCCGCTCTCTCTAAAAATAAATAAATAAAATCTTCAAAAAAACCCAAAAACTTCCCTCATCAGCTGTTTGGTTACTATGAATGGTAAATTGTAGAGTTAGAATAGGTAGAATGTTTGATTTTTTTCCCCTTTTAATTACCAGTTTTAAAAAAATGAATTGGTTGCCTGGCGTTCTCCAAAGGTGACCGAGGAAATTCTTTTAGTATTGTTATAAACTCGTGAATTTAAAAATATTTGATGTATTTCAATCCGCTGGTAATTATTATTATTTCTTTGAGGCCCAAATTGTTCTATCTTTGGCCAGTGGGAGCCTATTCATGATAGTTCCTAAAATTTTTTGACACAAACTTAGTAGTCTTTAACAGAGTTTGGGCTTTCTTGTATGACAAGATGCTTCTGGGGTGTGTGCGAGGACCCCCAGTGGTTACAGTGTGGCTGTCTCTGGGGGTGGACATTTCAGGACGTCAAGCCCTAGTCATTCCTGAAGGTCTTTCTTTTTAGTAACTTCTCTCCAGTTTGGTCAGCATTTCCTCAGCCTTGAGCACTACTCAAATAAATGAGCACATGATTTTTATTTGTTTCTCAACATTTTAGCAACCCAGCCAGTGTGGATTGACCACTTGCTATGTGCCAGCTGCCTTGTGGGGCCCTGTCGGGGTTGACGTGAATCACACATGTTCTCTACCCTCAGGGAACATGGGTTTGCCGGAAGAGACAAAAGCGTTTTCTGTAAGGCAGGCGGCAACAGCAGTGGGTGCTCGCCTGGAGCCTGAAGGACTAGCCAGGAGCTACGAGAGCACTTGGGAGATTGTTGTATCAGGAGAGGCCTCCCGGAGGAGACTGGGGTGAAGGGAGAACTTTTAGGCTGAGAGTAGAGCAAGATTTAAGATACAGAATCAGGAAGCTGCCCACTGTGAACACTCGGGGAAGTTTAGTGTGCCTTTGGTGGGATGTGGGAGACAGTGGAAAGAAGCTGGAAAGGTGGACATATCTTTAGTAGTGTGCTTAACAATAAAATTAGGAACATGATTCCATTTATAACAGCATCAATAAATAATGTACATAGGAAAAAATTTAATAAAGTGCAAGGACTTGTACTCTGAAAATTATAAAACATCATTGAAATAAATTAAAGAAGACCTAAATAAATAGAAATGCATTCTTTGTGTTCCTGAATCAGAACACTTAATAGCCAGTTATAAGACAAGTAAGTTCTGGGAATGTAATATACAACACAGTGAGTATAGCTAACAACACTGTTTTGTACATTTGAAAGTTGCTAAGAGAGTAGATCTTAAAAGTTCTTATCACATGGAAAAAAAATTGTAACTATGTGAGGTGGTAGATATTAACTAAACTTATTGTGCTAATCATTTTACAATGTATACATTTATCAAATCCTTACATTGTATGTCATAAATTTATACAATGTTATATGTCAATTATATTTCAACAAAATGGAAAAGAAAAGACTTAGTGTTCAGATGGCAGTATTTCCCAAGCTGATCCATCGATTCAACACAATCACAATCAAAATCCCAATTGCCCTTTATTTTTTTTTAGATATGGATAAGCTGATCCTAAAATTCATATAAAAATGCAAGAGACCCAAAATAGCCAAAACAATTTTGAGAAAGATCAAAGTTAGAGGACTAGCACATTTTGACTTCAGAATTTACTGCAAAGCTACAGTAATCAAGATAGTGTGGTTTTGAGCCTAGCTGGTGTGGCCCAGTGGTTGATGCTGGCTTGCGAATCAAAGGGTTGCCAGTTCAATTCCCAGTCTAGGGCACATGCCTGGGTTTCGGGCTGGTGTTCTGGTCGGGGGCACACGGGACGCAACCATACTTTGATGTTTTTCTCCCTCTCTTCCTCTCTCTAAAAAATAAATAAACAAAATCCTTAAAAAAGATAGTGTGGTTTTGGCATAAGGATGGACATCTAGATCAATGGAATAGAATTGAGAGTACAAAAATAAACCCATATATTTATGGTCAATTGATTTTTTATAAGGATACCCAGACAATTCGGTAGGGAAAGAATAGTCTTTTAAACAAAACGGTGCTGGAACAACTGGATATCCACCTGCAAAAGAATGAAGCTGGACTGCTACCTCACAATATACACAAAAATTAACTCGAAAATGGATCAAAGACCTAAATGAAAGAGCCAAAGTAAGCTGCAAAACTCTTGGAATAACATATTAGGGAATTTGAACTTTTTCATATGTGCAGTGGGGAGAGAGAGGATTTTGAGGGCTAATAAACGGTTCAGCACACCTTGTGCTGTGTCTGTCCCAGGCCCCATGCCGGATGCTCACTGATTAGCCTGCCACAGCCCCTGCCCTCCAGCAGCTCAAGTCTAGTGTGAGCGGTAGACACATAGGCTGCCAGTTACAAAACGCTGTGGTAAGTGTGTTTATAGAGCTGGGTTTCTCAGCCTTGGTACCATTCACCTTTTGCGTGGCATCATTCTTGCCTGTGGGAGGCTCTCCTGTTCCGTAGGCTATTTAGCAGTGTCCCTGTCCTCGCCCACTAGATGTCAGTAGCACTCCCCCAATGAAGACCATGAAAAATGTCCAATTATTTCTGAATGTCCCCTAGGGAGAAAATCACCCCCAGCTGAGAACCACTGTCATAAGGTAAACATAGTGGGGTTTTCTTCTCCCAGGAGGGCATTGGGATGCGCCAGTGAAGATGTCCTTGGAGTACTGAGATGCCGGTCCATTTTCCGTCATGTCGTAGCTATGTTTGTTGGGGCTTCGCGGGTCTTCTGCAAGGTGTGTTTACCTCCTTTCTTTTCTTTCGTTTTTTTTTCCCCTTCAGGCTGTAGTCAGTGCCATCAGAAAATTTCTAGAGGGCATCCCGGACCTGCACCTCATCTACACCCACCACCCGCTCCTGCTCAGGTTCTTCCTGTCGTATCCAGAGCTGATGAGTAGGTTCGGGCACCGTGTCCTGGAACTTTGGTTCTCCTGGGAAGACAGCAGCTGTGAGGAGCTGGATGATTCTCCCTCTGCTGGACAGCCCACCCTCCCTGCCAGCTTGGCAGCCCTGTTCCACATACTCAGAAGCAGCCCCAGCATCCTGCTTATTTTGCTAGTAGGTGACCACTTGCTCACTTCTACATTCAGAGATAGTGGGCCCTCTCTCTCTGGGAGCTGGTTTACTGAGGTCAGGAGGCACCAGCAGCCGCTTCCGCCTGCATCTGGACTTAATGCTGTTCCCACATGAGTAGGAAGTCCTTTGGGCTGGCAGGTGCCTGGGTTCTGTTCATTTGTACCCTGTCCTAAGTCTGGTGGAAGTCTGCTCACGGAGAGATAATGTGTCCCTCTACCCCCCGGGGCATGTGACTATGAAGGGCTGATCTCGGTCACCGTTCCCTCTCCCCTCCCTGTCTTCTCTAAAGCACACTCTGCTAAGAATGCTTTAATATCGAAGGGGACCCCTGGGACGTGTAGATGGGGACGTCTGATTGCAGAGGGACCATGCCTCTTCTCTGCCATGACTACCATGATAACGGTACATGTGCAAACACCCCGCTGGGCCTGCCCAGAATTGTTACAAACGCCAAGGCTTTTTATAAAGTAAGGCATCCCTCTAGTTCCTGTCAGCCGTAACAGATAAGTTGGCTACCTGTTGTCTGCAGTTTCTACCACACTGACTTTAACTCTGCCGTTTTTTCTTTCTTTTTTAAAATTGATTTTAGAGAGAGTGGAGGGCAGGGGGAGAGAGAAAGAAACATCAGTTTGTTGTTCCACTTATGTATGCATTCACTGATTGTTTCCTGTGTGTGTCCTGACTGGCGATTGAACCCGTAACCTTGGTGTATCTGGGTGATGCTCTAACCAACTGAGCTACCTGGCCAGGCCCAGCTCTACCTTTTTTTCCTCTCATTTGAGAAAGTGCATTGAAAACAAATTAGTGAGAATGATATTATTATAGAGGGAACTGTTGTAATTTACATTTTCAAAAGTATTTGAATATTTGATCATTTGCATTTAGTGAGCAGTTACTAGTGACAGCTCCTAAACTGACTGCAGCACGTCAGCATGGGAGACACGTGGTTTAGAACCACTGCCTTCAGTGCCAGCTCACCTGCTCGGTGCCTCCTTAGTCCAGGAAGAATCACACAGCCCCCCGGCAGAGACCATGGGACTCCTGTGGTGTTCTTATCATCAGCAAATACAACTCCCTGACTTTATGGGGGGGATGTGGTGCAGATAACACTCGCATGTTACATGTCTCACACCCTTAGGTACCCATATCCATTCACACACACACACACACACACACACACACACTCCCCACTAAGACTTGAGTCTTTACCTCCCATCCCTGAGACCTGTCATCTTGTGAAGTCACACAGGTGTTGGCTTGATAGGGACCATATTAAAAATAAAGCATTACTGCATAAGGGAGGAAGGCAAGATAGGACACCAGGGAGAATAGCGATGAACAGAGCCAAGATACTGGATTGTCATTGTCAAATGCAGTGTTCCTCACACATAGTAGGTACTTTATTTGCTGACTCATTGAATTAGGGGTCCAGACAGATCCAAGTCTCTCAGAAAAAGGTGGGGGTGGATTCAGATCCTCTGAGAGACAAAATAATGACAATATCTTTTTTTTTTCTTTTTAAAAAGATGAAGAAATAGGTTGAGAGAGATTTGCCCAAGGACACAAGAGTTGAGGTTAAAACTCAGATTTTTACTCTGTGTTTAATGTTCTCTTCAGTAAATTGAGTTAACTCTCAGAACAAGAGAGAAAGCAATGTTGATCCATTGTTCCAGCTAATGGGAGCTGTTTGAGCACTGGGGATTGTTAACCTAAAAACAAAAGGCCAAAGTCAAAGGCAACAAGAATTTATTGAGAACTAATCAGGAAACAAGTAGTGTTCCAGTTAGGAGGTGAAGGCAAGGGGTATTTATGAGAATAGAAAGGGAAAAATGACTTGAATAGAAGGAAGGCATTTTTACGGTGGTTAGTAAGCTGAGGAGGGAATGTCTGTAGGTGCAGATAAACTAACATAGATGATGCTAATTCTGAAGAATGCCTTTCATTTTCAGTCCTAGTCTTCTGTCTGCGTTCCTGTTGGCAGACTTGTTTGGGATACAGTGCTGCTTTAGGCCCTGTCCGAAGGTGGTTTTGCCCTGATTTAACGTTCCAAAGCTCTGAGGAGTAAGATGTGCAAGGCAATTCCTCTGGGATGGCAGCTCCGACTCCATTTTCAGTGGCTCCGATTATGTTATTTTCCCACAGGCTGGTGAGGGAATCAGACACAAAACCCCACTAACAGCTGTACTAACAGTGCAGCAGTAAAGGTCAGGAATAGTGTTTGGGTGGCAGGGAGGGCGGAAAGGTGTTTTAGATGCTGATCCTCAAAGGGTTTGACAAGTGAAAGGGTTGCTAGACCAGTACAGCAACATGAAGGTGCTTATTGTAATTCAGGGACAATGAATAGTGTGGGGTGGTTCTTGAACTTGTCGGGTATGACACAGAAGATGAGGTTGGAGAAAGACAGAGATGAGTAGGGTTTTTGTTTTCTATTTTTATTTTTTAAGCTTGGTTTCTTTTAAATTATATTGAATTGATTATGTTATTACAGTTGTCCTAATTTCCCCCCCTTTGTCCCTGCCCTCACCCAGCACCCCCCCACTCCCTCAGGCAGTCCCTACTCATTTGTTCTTGTCCATGTCCATGGGTCATGCATGTAAGTTCTTTGGCTGCTCCATTTCCTCTACTGAACTTTACATCCCCATGGCTATTCTGTGACTGTCAGTTTGTACTTCTTAATCCCCTGACCTCTTTCACCCATTCCCCTACACCCCCCTTCCACCCACCTGGCAACTGTCAAAATTCTCTCCATATCCATGATTCTGTCTCTGTTCTTCTTGTTTGCTTAGTTTGCTTTTTAGATTCAGTTGTTAATAGGTATGTGTGTTTATTGCCATTTTAAGCTCATAATTTTGATCTTTTTTGTAAATAAGTTTTCTTTAACATTTCATATAATAATGGTTTGGTGATGATGAACTCCTTTAGTTTTTTCTTGTCTGGGAAGCTCTTTATCTGCCCTTCAATTCTAAATGATAGCTTTGCTGGATAGAGCAATCTTGGCTATAGATTTCTGCTTTCATGACTTTGAATATTGCTTGCTAATCCCTTCTAGCCTGCAAAGTCTCTTTTGAGAAATCAGCTGACAGTCTTATGGTTACCCTCCTGTAGGTAACTAACTACTTTTCTCTTGCTGCTTTTAAGATTCTCTCTTTATCTTTAACCTTTGGCATTTTAATTATGATGTGTCTTAGGGTGGGCCTCTTTGCATCCATCTTGTTTGGGACTCTCTGTGTTTCCTGGACTTGCATGTTTATTTCCCTCACCAAGTTAGGGAAGTTTTCTTTCACTATTTTTTCAAACAGATTTCTAATTTCTTGCTCTTTCTCTTCTCTTCCTGGCACCCCCAGGATGCAAATGTCGGGCCTCTTGAAGTTGTCCCAGAGGCTGCTTATACTTTCCTCATTTTTTTGGATGCTTTTTTCGTCTTGTTTTGATTGGTTGTATTTTGTTTCCTTATGTTTCATATCATTGCTTTTATTCTCAGCTTCATCCACTCTACTGTTGATTCCCTATAAATTGTTCTTTATATCCATTAGTGTATTCTTTATTTCTGCCTGGGTCTTTTTTATGCTGTTGAAGTACTCACTAAGTTCCTTGAACATCCTTATAAACAGTGTTTTGAGTTGTGTATCTGATAAATTGCTCATCTCCATTTTATTTAGTTCTTTTTCTAGAGTTTTAATCTGTTTTTTCATTTGGGCCATGTTTCTTTGTTTACTCCTTTTGGCAGCCTCCCTGTGTTTGTTTCTATGTATTAGGTGGAGCTGTTATGACTCCCTGTCTTGGTAGTGTGGCCTAATATAGTAGTTGTCCTACAGGGTCCAGTGATGTAGCCTCCCTTATCACCCAAGCTGGGTACCTGGAGTTCATCCTCTGTGTGGGCTGAGTACACCCTCCTCTTGTACTTGAGCCTTGATTGCTATTGGCAGATCAGTGGGAGGGATTTACCCAGGCCAGTCAGGTTGAAGGACTGGCTGTGACCACTGACCACCAGCTTCCGCCCTCCATGGAGGGTTGGCTGTGCAGGGGCAGGGTGGCAGTGTTCCAACGTGGTCTGTAGCTGTCCACTGGGCACACAGGCTGTGTGGTTTCCCTGGTGGTGCAGGCCAGGATCAGCCACCACTTGTGTTCCACCTGGGGCCACCCAGTGTGAGCTACAAAGCAATCTGCAGGTGGCTGCTACCTGTGCTGGGCTTGGAGGTTCCCAGGTAAAACCAGACTGTGATCCAAAACTGGCTGTTGCTAGTGCTGGGCCTGGGGCCACCTGGCCAGTGGTATGGTGCCTGGGGGCTCACTGAGGCTGATTTCTCCTTGTTTGAGAGGGTTTAGGAAGATGTCTAGCCTGGGCTGAGACCAGCTGTTTATGTGGAAAAGCCACTGTTACCAGCTTGGGTGGGATGTAAATTGGGTGGGGTACCTGGGGTGGAGCATCAGGGATTCCCCAGGGTGGAGCAAACCACGTGAGCCAGGTTGATGTAGTCCCACTCTGGCTCTGCAGCTCTGTGGGGAAAGGGCTCAGAAAAGGAACAGTGACCTCTGCCCACCTTTCTCTTTTGGATAAAGCCGTGCCGCAGCTCTCGCCCTGATGCCAAACACTTCAGTTACTCCCCATATTCCACTGGTGCCTTTCAAGCTGCTACCCTGGTGCTGGAGCTCAGAGGGAGTGAGTCTGAATTAAGTCCACATACAGGCCCTTTAAGAGGCACCTCTTGGAAATTTGAGTTCCTTTCAATGACTCAAACCCTGAGGATCAGGTTTTTAGAGGCCTTGAATTCAGTCACTCACTTTTCATTTATCATACATCTGTTTGGTATTTACTAGGTAGTAGGCATTAGATAATTCAGGTATGGTTGATCAGTTCTTGCTCTTGAGGAAATCACAGGTGCTTGTTTCATTTCTGTCACCTTATGGAGACTTATAAAGCATCAATGAAGGGAGGGAATGGTGAGGCTAGAAAAAAATCTTGGGTTATGACACTGGGCTGTGGGAGTGGCTGGAGAGTCTGAGCCCCTCGGGGCTTATTCCTGGTTGCTCTGGATGTCTTCTGCCTGGACCCTGACTCTCACTCGGCCCTGTCCTCTCGGCCCTTTCCACCCCTGTGTCCCTCCCTTGACCGCCAAACTCCTAGAACTAGTTTTCTGCTCTTGAAATTATCATCTCTCATTCCTCCACCCATTGGCTTCCACTTCCATCACCACTTGAAAGCACTCTCACCCGGATCGGCACTGGTGTGCTTGTGGCTAATGACAGTGGACTTTTTGGTTCTCATCTTACATATCCTCTTAGTATTTGATGGTTGTCCGCTTCCTTTTTGTTGCTTCACTCTTGGTTTCATTAACTCCAACTCTCATTTTTTTCTCCTACCTCTCTTGGTGCTCCTTGCTAGTCTCATAGTTTTCTCTCTGGCTGGCACTTGAAAGTTTATGTTCCTCAAGGTTTTGTCCTAGGCTCTCTTTTTCACTCCATGTGTTCTTTCTGGGTTGTCTCATTTCCAGAGCTTCGGTTGCCTCCTGTCATATGCTGATGACTCATATCTCTGCCCATCCCTGACCTTTCTTTTGGGCTCCAGACCCACACAGCTAACTATCTATTTGACATTTCTGTTTCAAATGGAGTTTATTATCTTTCTTTCCCAAGTTCTCCTTCTCGGGCCGATCTGCCTAGGATGGAGGTCCCTCCCTAACCGAAGGCTGCTGTAGGCTGCTAGATTCAAAGGACATAAATACAGGAAAGCAACAAGCCAAAAAGAAAATGAATCTCAGGAAACCAAATTCTATTTATTTATTTTAAAAAATTTATTATGAGCCCTGGCTGGTGTGGCTTAGTGGATGGAAAGCTGGCCTGTGAACCAAAGGGTCACCAGTTCGATTCCCAGTCTGGAGTACATGCCTGGGTTCCTGGCCAGGTCCCCAGTGGGAGGCGTGTGAGAGGCAACCACACATTGATGCTTCTCTCCTTCTTTCTCCTTCCCTTCTCCTCTCTAAAAATAAATAAATAAAATATTTAAATTTTTTTTTCATATATGAAAAATAACACAAGTATCTGGATGGCTGGTGACGTGGGCTGTGAAAGAATTCTCAAAGAGAGGAAAAGGCAGTTTTATTCACTTTCTATTCCTTTCTAAGAGGACAGGAGCTGGTATGAAGAGATACACCAGCAGCAAGAAGTTGGGGCTGTGAGTTTGTTTTTTGGGGGTGGTAAAAGGGGAAGAGGATGGAGCTAAGTAGTCATGGCAATTAGTTGTAAATTAGGAGGTTTCGGGCTGATTATGCAGGCTTCAGTTTGTTCTGCTGTTATCTTTGGGTTCCGGGTCCAGTGCTCCTGTCTGGCGTGTCTTATTTGTAGAAGTTTTAAAACACCTGCGTGGGGGACGCTTTCAGTAATCTCTCCAGGCCTGAGAATAGAGAATTATGCCTGACAGACCCAAGGAAGTGATAGCTATCTCTAGTAAAGGGGACCGGAAAGGGGCTTTTTTTGTCCTTTCAACAAGCGTAGAAAATCACACCAAACACTTGCACAGCTTAATTATTAGAAGGGAATGCTCCAGGAAGCGCCACGTGTGTCAGGAGACAGAACCTGCAGCCCCTCCGGAAGTCCAGCACGTGCTCCCCTCAGCGGTGACCCGTATCTGTCCCCTAGGAAACGACTAGCCTGACTTTTATAGTCGTGTCTTTCTTACATTTACTTAACGTTTTGTCAGGTTAGTATACACACTATAGTTTAGTCTTCCTTTTTTTTTTATGTGTGAATATGTGTTTTAAGTATCCTTTAATCCATACACTTCCCCTCCATTTCTTTTTTTGCCCCCCTTGCAATTTATTTGGCCAGGCAACCAGATGGTTGTTCTGTTGCGTTTCAGATGCAAGCGGATGCAACAGGCGGGGTTTGCCGTTGCATCCGAATTTGTCAGGAAACCAAATTCCTAGAGAAAATCTGCCCTAGGCAAGCTGGAGCAGGTACCCCAACCTTTGTTTTGGTCACCCAGTTCTTGTCCTTGAATGTACATTATCCCCATCACCCCTCCTTCTTGCAGGGAGGCAGGGCAGAGAGGAGCCTTGAGCTGTGGCAGGTGGAGAGAGCTCAATAAGAAGGAGCTGCACTCAGGGCTGGGTGCTGCGTAGAGTTCCAGGAAGACAAAGGCTTCTCTGAGCTTCATTTTTCTCACGTGTAAAATGGAGATAATAGGGGGATAAATGAAAGAGTACACAGGGCCCTGGCCAGTGTGGCTCAGTTGGTTGGGCATCATCCTGCAAACGGTAAGGTCACTAGTCAGGTTCCAGTCTGAGCAACTGCCTGGGTTGCAGGTTTGGTCCCCAGTTAGGACGCATGCAGGGGGCAGCCGATCAGTGATTCTCTTCCTCTCTTTCTCCCTATACTCCCCTCTTTCTAGAATCAATTAAAAAAAAATAGGCCTTGGCCAGAGTGACTCAGTGGATTGAGCACTAGCCTGGGAACCAAAAGGTCACCAGTTTGATTCCCAGTCAGGGCACATGCCTGGGTTGGGGCCAGGTCCCCAGTTGGCGGCGTGTGAGAGGCAACTGGTCGATGTGTCTTTCACACATAGATGTTTCTCTCTCTTTCTCTCTAAAAAAAAATACATAGGAACGCTCTTAGTATGACTGACTGAACCACAATGTTAATCTCAGAAAAGGTTATTGAATTACCCAAGGTCATTAGCTAGTAAGGGTCATGATGATAACTGGAGCCTAAAGTTAATGAATTTTGCACTAAACCAGGTTCTAGAAACATCAGTGCTTTAAAAGAAGTGAGAAACAACTTTGTTGTCTGTTCACATATATAATTCCTACCATTTCTACCCAGCTTCTAGCCACAGGAGGGGAAAAGAGTCTAAAAATATGCATTGGTACCAATTTCTGTTTTTGATATGGGTAATTAACAACCAAAAACAAGCTGTTAATTGCCACTCGTATCAGTGGGTGGTCTTTCCTGTAGGTTGTTTAGATGTGGAAAAACAGTGGTGTCACTGAAGCTGTGCTTGTTCCCTGCTTGGCCACGTCACCCTGGTTGGTCCAGTCCCAGAGAGTTCTGGACAGCTCTGGGCAGGAGAGATTGGAGCGGGCTGTGTTCCGCCCAGAGCCTCTCCAGTCACACACGCAGTGGGGCGCACTCCTTCCTCTGCATTCACATGGCCACCAAAGCCTGAGTAGCCCCCTTTCTTTGGGCATTTAAAATACACTAACTCAGGTTTCTGAGGGGCCAGCTCTGGCAATCAGGCAGATACTTGATGTTGAAGGAGCAGGCCCTGGAAACTGGTTTAGCCTTCGGCCCTGTGACCTTGGGCAAACCACACCCCCGCCGGGCTTCAGCCTCACACTCTGCGAAGTAAAAGGGTTGCTGGAAACACACTGAGATTCCCTCCAGCCCTCCGTTCTGTGATTCTCTCCTTCCAGAAATGTTTTCTGAGCCCGGCAAGGTGACAAAGATGAAGCTGATCTCGTCTCTGTCCTTCATTAATTCATAGTTACAATGCCACTGCTTTCTTGATAGCAAACTACAGTACTTGGTTTGCCCATTTCCTCACTTGAAAACTCGGGGTGAACCTACCTGGGAGAGTTATTATGAAGACAGATAAACAAACATATATAGCTACTGTTTCTTTTAAAGATTTTATTCATTTATTTTTAGACAGAGAGGAAGGGAGGGAGAAAGAGGAAGAGAAACATCAATGTATGATTGCCTCTCACACATCTCCTATTGGGGACCTGGCCTGCAACCCAGGCATGTACTCTGACTGGGAATCGAAACAGCAACCCTTTGGTTCACAGGCTAGCACTCAGTCCACTGAGCCGTACCAACCAGGACATATATAGCTATTGTTTAAACAACATAGTACCTGACATTAGTAGGCCCTGACTGAGTGGTTGCTGTTGATATTATAGCTGTTTCTTTGGCAGTCTTGGAGGTTTGTGAAGAGCCAAGGCCAGATAGCCCTGTGCCATCCTATGATCAGCACATCTGGAATTGTCTGGTCAGGTGCCTTGTAGACATGTCTCTGTGTGTCCGGAGCTGTCCTCCCTGGAAAGGGAGCCTGTGTATGACCTTGTGTTCATCGCACCCAGCCCTAACTGGCTCTGCACATTAGCCTGTCCAAAGGAATTGTCTTGTTCGAGCTGGTAGGTGCTAAAAGCTATCAGTGGAATTGCCTCTGGTGCAGCTTCTGACTGGCTTTGCCTTTAACATATACTCATTAAACTAACTGTGAAGGCAAATAAAATGCAATGTCCTGTCCCACTGTCTGAACCCAAGGCCTGTACACAATAGCTTGGAGCAGAAATAGCCAGATTGCCATGGCAGAGAAAGGGCCTGACCTGATCCTCACTTCTCCCTGTGCCCCAAATCTGTCCTAACCTACCCTACCCTGTGGCATCTCCACCCCCCCCCTTCTCTTTTCCCTTAAGGCACACTCAGGATGTGCTGTCCTGAAATAACCTTTTCTTGACCCTGATGCTTCCATTTACATGAGAGAGGCATCCTGGAAAGTAGAAGGAACTTGGACTTGGAGTTGGTAGACCTGCATTCAAATCCTAGCTGTACCACGTACTGGCTTATGTGACCGTTGGCACCACACTGTCCACATAAGAAATGTCCAAACCTATAGAGAATTTTGTTGAGTTTATTTGAGCCAAACTGATGACAATTGCTGGGAAGCTAGATCTCAATGGATTGAGAAAATGCTCCAGAGAAAAGCAGTTTTGCTGCTTATCTTATACATTAGAATGAAAGGAGGGTTACGTGAAGTCCATTGGTGGTAGAGTAAGGGGTCAGGAGAACACAGATGGGGTTGGGGTAGGAGGGAAATCTCTGGGGTTGCATAAAAAGTAAAAGGGAAGAGATACTTCTTTTACATTGGTGGGTACAGGATAGTTAACAATTATGTGCATAGAGATGGTATGTGTGCCTTGAGGGGTCTGGAAAAGGAGATGACTCGGACACTTCAGAAGTATACTACCTGAGCTGGAAAAAGTTAATAAACAGGCTCACTTTTAAGGTAAAGATTGACCCTTCGTTAAGGAAGCTACAGGCCTAGGATGTGACTGCCCGTGTCACTCACCTTTAGTTAGGAACTTTTATGTTCCCACCACCGTATGTGCTTACCTTCAGTCTCTGAATCTGCAGGAAGCCTGTCGTGCTCGCCTTCCCTGAGCTCGTCAGGTTCTGTATGTGACCCCTTTGTGTCCACATCTTATAATCTCTGTAAGTGTCCATTTCCACCTGCCTGGCATGGGCCTGTAGAATGTCAGGGTGGTGTATAATCGGTGCTGAGTAAGTGAACGCTTCTACTTCCAGGTTCTGCTGCACCATCAGCCCGGGCCCTTTCCCAGACCCTCTTTGTCTGCTGTTGCCGACCGTGACACCCTTTGAGCTCTGATGTTCTTCTTCCCTGCCCAGGACCTCATCTATTCCAGCCCCGTGGACGTAGCACGCAAGGTGCTGATTGTCCTGAGGACATTTTTGAGGAGGAATGAGGATGTTCAAGTGGGCGGTCTCATCCGAGGTCACTTCCTGCTGATCCTGCAGCATCTGCTGGTGGAACATGGGGCTTCCCCATCAGAAGGTCAGTCTGCAGCTGCTCGGGGCCCTTTTTGACCTGAAAGTCAGTATGACATGGGCGTCTCTGCCCTGATGAGTCAGCCAGTGTGGGATCAAGCTAAATTTCACCTCCTTCCTCTCTTTGGAAGCTCAACATATTTGGTATGGGGTGTGCGTGTGTGTGTGAGTGTGAGTCTTTTTGTGTTTAATGATTCTGCGTGTGTAGCATGGGTGGGTGTGTTTGATGTATGTGTGCATGTCCCCACCCTACATTGCATGTGCTCAGAGCTGTCACAAGAATGGCAGCCTCCAGTTGGGAAGAAGAAAGCTGGAAATGTGGGGGAGGCCAGGCAAGCAGCAGCAGCCGCCAGCAGGAGCCTGGGAGGGGGTGGATCTGTGATGTACTGGAAGCTCCCAGTGAGATCCAGAAGGATAGTTTCCAAATCTGGAATGGGACTCCCTGGAGTCAAGGAAGCTTGATGTTTGGCATAGGATGGAGACACAGAAAAGGTTGGGATTGGTTTGTCTTACCCTATTTTTAGAAAGTTGAATTTTTAAAATGAATGTCCAAGTACTTTAGTGCTTAGAAACTGGAGGAGAGCCATGGCACTGGGTCCAGTCCTGACTGGAGGTGGGCTTTGGAAACAGACTTAAGGGTGTCTGGAGGAGCTGAATCCTTTCTTTGCAGGGAAGTGTGAACCACATCCCAACTGACAACAGTGTTGGAGAGCCACGATATTTAGTGGAAACACCTAGTAGGAAGACTGTGGGCATTGAATTCAGATTTGGGTTCAAGCCCTGGCCCTGCCACTTCTTAGCTGTGGGACCTTGCAGAAGTCACTCAGCCTCTCTAGGCCTCAACTTTCTTTACTGCAAAATAGGAATAACAGTCCCTGTTTCATTTCATGTGGTTCTAAGGGGATTAAGGGAAATACTGAATTCTTGGTACCCAGCCCCGAACTAGCACTCAGTATTTCAGTTGTCCCTGTGCCCAATGAAGAAGGAAGGAGGAGGAAGCGGGGTAAATCCCAACAAACCATTTACAGCTGGATGGGTATCTGTCTGACCTTGAACTGACCTGAGCATCAGGCCCCTGACCAGCCCTTCTTCTTCATAGCCTCGGGGAACCTGCCGTTGCTGCTGAGCCTCCTGTCTTTGGTGCAGCTCAGGAACGAGTCGGGACAAGAACTGGACAGCGTGGCCATGAAGCTCCTTCACCAAGGTGCCAGCTGTTTGGCACAGTGCTCGCGGGCCCAGGGCTGGGTGGGCTGGGGGTGCTCCTTTCTCCCCTCTTTTCATCCCTTTGGAAGGAGCTAATGAATGTTCCCATAGGCTTCTTGCTAAGGGGCCTTTCAGATCTTTCTCTGCTGTTCCCCAGGAGTGTTTGGGAGACACTCCCCAGAATAGGTGTATATATAAAATTATGTGATGTGCACAAGCACTGGAGTTGGGAAGGCCTGCGTTTGTTCTCACTAGTGGTATAACCTTGGACAGTCCCCCAGTCTCTGTGAACCTTAGGTTCCTCGTGGGTAAAATACTACTGCTTCCCGATGTAGGGCTGAGAGAAGGACTGACTGTACATATGGAATCCACGCAGCGTTCGGTGCAGAGTAGGCCTACAGTGGATACTGTCCGTGTAGATCGTTTTCTGGCACAAGTTCAGTGCTTCCCCTCGGCCCCACGGCTGACTCAGGGTCTGACGGCCCAGTTCACAGTCTCTCGGCCTCCTTTCTACCCCCACCCCAAACCTTATTAGGACTTTTCATTGCTCATTAATTCAGTCGCCACTTCATAGGAGGTGCCTCAGGAAGATTTACTGAGGAAAGGTTGAAATTAATAGGACAGAATGGCATCTTCAGTATCTGTGAACTGTCAGGTCCTCTGGCCACAAGTGAGGATGGTTCATTTCCTGCCTGGAGTTCAGACCTCCTCATTTGAAGATCAGTGTCAGGGTCAAAAAGGACCTGTAGGCCCAGCTTGGTGCTGGTCATTGTTGGCCTGTCTGTCAGGTCAAGAATGACACTCAGCTGGGAGTGAGGTCTGTGTGTGACAAAATTAGCCATCAGAGGGTCTCTGAGAGGGAGGAATAATGGGCTGAAACACGCACATTAAATGTAATACACATTGACATATAACCACTGAGTACTTCTATTTGAGAGTTTTGGTGGTACAGGACTATAGTTCAGGAGTGAGGAGGGTATGTGGTTTGTTTTGGGGGTTGGGGTAGTGGGCCTGCTTGTCTGGTTGACCACAGGCCAATTAGAAGTCAGGTATGATGTGGTTGACAAAAAGGTGACTGGAAACTTAGGTAGGTTTTTTAATATTGGAGTCGCAGGAACAAGGGAGCAAGGAGTGGCAGTTCCCGGGAGGAAAGGGATGTGTCCTCTGTACTTTACGGTGTAGTAACCTCTCTGATGAGGGCTCGCCTTGAGAGCTTAAGGAAGGTCTCATGCGGGAGGTGGACTTTGACCTGAATCTTGATTGCAGAGTAGGAATTAAGCAGTTAGCCAGATGGGGATGCCGTGAGAGAGAGAATAAGGCAAGCTCAGGGAACTCATATGGATGGTTGCAGAGCTCCTCTGGGAAGGTAGGTAGCGCCCCGTTGCTGGCAGAGTTTGGAGTCTGGGTCTTCTGCCTGTTAAGGGTAGCAGATTGGCCTACCTCTGCACAGCATCCAGCCTGGAGTCCGTGCTGGCATGAGCGCCGTTACGGGGTACCTCTTGCCCGCCCAGACTTGTGCAGTCTGTTCTCCTGTGCAGCGATGGGCTGCCTGCCAGATGTTTATTCGGGTGGAGAGTGTGAAGATGACTTCAGGTTCGTCACTGTGTTTCTTTTCACTGGCCGTAGCACTGAGCACATCCAGTTTGTGTTTGGTCCCCAAGACTGAAGCCCGAAATTAGCTGAGGGCCTTCATCTGTGAGAAGGTGTCTGGGGACTCTCGTCTTTTGCAGTGAGCAAGCTGTGCGGGGAATGCAGCCCCACTGACACGGACATTCTGCAGCCCTCCTTCAACTTCCTGTACTGGAGCCTTCACCAGACCACACCGGGCAGTCAGAGAAGAGGTGCTGGGGCCCAGGCTGTAGTAGTGAAGAGGAGGGTGCTGGGCAGTGCTTGTGGCCCTTGCTGCCCTCACTTTTCCCATCTTAAAAAAAAAGGGGGGGATGTGGCCGGACCAGATGGTCATAAGGGCCTTTCTGGTTCTGATAACCTGTGGTTGTGGAATGTAACTGGGACCCTTGGAGCCTCTAGCTGATCCTTGGGTTCATTCACTGTGTATGTGAAGCTCCCATTGGGTTGCTAACTAACCACCGTGTTGGGATTCTGTATAACGCACGTGACCCCTGCCTTGCTGGACCTTCTACAGCTGCTGCAGTGCTCCTGAGCAGTACATCCCTGATAGAGCTTCTAGAGAAGATGCTGGCACTTACCTGGGCTGAGGAGGGCTCTCCCAGGACCACAGTCCTCTGCTCTGCCTGGTTGCTCACTGCCTCCTTCTCTGCCCAACAGCACAGTGGCAGTCTTCAGGTTAGTCTGTAACTCCTGTGGCTTTGGGGCACAGAATGGCATAAAGATCCTGAATTCTTGCCCTGGCTGGTGTGGCTCAGTGGATTGATTCCTGACCTGTGAACTGAAAGGTCACAGGTTTGATTCCCAGTCAGGGCACATACCTGGGTTGTGGGCCAGGTCCCCAGTTAGGGGGCATTCAAGAGGCAACCACACATTGATGTTTCTCTCCCTCCCTTCCTTTCTGTCTAAAATAAATAAGTAAATAATCTTATTTTTAAAAATTTAAAAAATAGCCCTGGCTGGCATAGCTCAGTGGATTGAGCGCGGACTGCGAACCAAAGTGTTGCAGGTTCGATTCCCAGCTAGGGTACATGCCTGGGTTGCAGGCCATAACCCCCAGCAACCGCACATTGATGTTTCTCTCTCTATCTCCCTCCCTTCCCTCTCTAAAAATAAATAAACAAAATCTTTAAAAAAGAAACCTTTAATAAAAAATTTTAAAAATAACGAAGTGACCTCTAGGTGGCAGATCTATGCTATAGCAGAACTGCAGGTGTGCAGGAACCTTTCCTGCTTTTCTGTGTGGAGCTCGTGGACCAGTCCATATCCCTGACCCTCACTGCCTGGGCGGAAGCCTGCCCCATGTCCTTGGCTCTGCCTCGGCCCTCAGCTCCTGCCTGGCCACTTACGTAACTGCCTTCACTTTGCGTCCTTCCCCCTGCCCTGGAGCTTAGGCCTGTTGTTCTCCTCGCTGCTAATGCGGCCTCTTCACAATCTCCTGGCCCCCACCCGCTCCCCTCCTCCACATCTGTCCCCGAAGCCACAGTCTGTCTGAACTGCCCCTCTGCCTGCACTCCTTTGGCTTTTTGTCCCGCACGTGGCTGCTTAGCCCCTCTCACCTCGCCCCTCTGCGGCCTTGTGTTCTGCGTTCCACCTCCGGCCTGTCCTCTGACCGGGTGTTTTCAACTCTCCCAATCACCTGTGCTCCTTCCCCTCTCCGTACCTGTGTTTGCTTGTTTTTGATTGATTGATTGATTCTTAATAGCCTTTGTTTTTAGGACAGTTTTAGATTACAGAAAAATTGAGTGCACAGCACAGAGAATTCCCATATTGTTAGAGGAAACCCCCACACAGTTTTCCTCTGTTAACATCTTGTGTTAGCATGGAACAGCCCTAACTTTACACGAGTCGGTTCTCCTGCCTAGAACCACCAGCCTGCAGACGTTTTTGAAGCACTGCTCTGTGCCGCTGTGTGAGAGACCCTAGCAGGGGAGCAGCAGTTCCCGCAGCTTGTGTTCTAGATGAGGGATGCGGAGCAGACTCGTGGCTTTGAGCCTGCCACCCCCACTAACCCCACAGGGCCCTGCTTCTTTTTTAAAGTTTATTTCTTTTTAATGTTATTTATTTATTTTTAGAGAGAGGGGAAGGGAGGGAGGAAGAGAGGGAGAGAAGCATCAGTGTGTGGTTGCCTCTCATACACCCCCTACTGGGGACCTGGCCGGCAACCCAGGCGTGTGCCCTGACTGGGAATGGGGCCGGTGACCCTTTGGTTCACAGGCCGGTTCTCAGTCCACTGAGCCATGCCAGCCAGGGCACAGGGCACTGCTTTGACTTGAAGGATCACATTCACCAGTGCTGCTCCTCAGCTGTTCCTCATGATAGCTCTGGCGGGAGTGAACGCAGGTGACATTGTCCCTGTTTCCTGGCTGAAGGAAGGAAATGCAGTGGCTCGCCCATGGCCGCGCAGCTGGCCAGTGACAGAGCCGGGATTTTGGTTCTGGACTGCCTGGCTCCAGGTCTAAGTTAGTCAGGTGGTGGTCTGAGGCAGGGACCAGACCACAGAGGAGGCCCTGGAAGGCTCCCTGGTGGAGGAGGTCCTTGAGGATGGGGGAGATTTAAGGGAAGTGGGGTTCTCCAGGTAAGGGTTTGACTTCCCTCCCCACATCCCGGAATCCAGGGCTGGTGAGGCGCACGAGACCACGCATGGCCTCCTCTGCCATTCTGGGTGCCACTGGGATGTGTGGGTGGGTAGAACGGATATTGGGGTAGGTCATTTTCTGTCTGAGCTCCCAGAATATGGGGGCTATCCTTTTACCCCCTGCCCTGCCAGGTCCACCAGACACTGTCCGTGGAACTGGACCAAGTATTGAAGGCCCTCAGCTTTCCAAAGAAAAAGGCTGCGCTGCTCTCAGGTGCGGGCTCAGGGGCCTCCAGCAGTAAAAGAAAAGCTTTCCCCTTGGATTCTGAGGTGGATCACCCCCCCCCCCAAGACCAGCCTGCGGTCACCCCACTATTACCAACATTGTTTCCCCCTCTGACAGAGCTGGGTGGAGGTGGGGAAGAAGGCAGGGACCGGATGTAAGGGGTTTCTTGCTTCCAGCCGCTATCTTACGTTTCCTGCGGACAGCCCTGCAGCAAAGCTTTTCCTCTGCCCTGGTGACTCTGGTGCCCTCAGGGGTCCGGCCATCGCCAGCCGCTGAGGACACTGTCCTAGCTCCACTGGGAACATCACAAGTGCTGTCCTTGGTCATTGGACTGCAGAACCTCTTGGTGCAGGTAAGGCCTTTGCCGAGTGGGTCCCTAGTAGTGGGACCTGCTTCTCCCAGGACAAGAGCAAGGGGGAGTGGCTGCCTCTCAGGGCCTGGGGGGTGGATTGATTGGGACTTTCAAAGTTACAGTGACAGAAATGAAACTCAGACTGGCTCATAACTGAGAAGTCCAGGGGCCAGTGCTGGCTTCAGGCAGAGCTGGATCCCAGAGGCTCAGACAATGTCATCAGAACTGTCTCCATCTCTTGGCTTTATTGTCATGGGATGGCAGGATGACCAACAGCTGCCCCTGGCTTATATTGTTCCAGCAGAAAGGTTTGTCCTTTTCCCAGCAGTCCCCAGAATTGAGTCTTATTAGCCTGGCTTGGGTAATGTGCCAATCACTGTGGCCGGGGCATGGGAAGCTCTGATCGCCCTGGCTTGAGTCAGTGCCCTCTGCTGGAGGCTGGCTGGGGCTTATGGTCAGCTCCCCATAACCTACGTGGGGCAAACATGAGAGAGGGATGGTCTGCGAAAGAAAGCCGTTCCCAGAAGGAGGAGGACTGGATCTGGGGCAAGCAAGTACAGAAGATGTCTCCCCAGGAGGGGTTTGTGTCTTACAGCTGAGAGGGCTTTTGGAGATTGTTGTTCATCCAGCCAGCACACACTGTGAAGGCTGGTGGGGGCATGGAGATAAGTCAGGTGCCTGCCTTTGAGTAGTTAACAGTTGTAGGGAGGATGGTGCCTTGTGGACAGGGTGTGTAACACAGCGTGTGGTCAGTGCTGAGCTAAAGCACTGCACTGTGGGGGGGCAGGGGGTAACTAAGGCTGGAGTAGGGTGAGTGCGGGGCCGGCTGTCAGAGAAGGCTTCCTGGGGGAGGTGCCTGAGCTGGGCTGGAAAGGCCAAGTGACTTGTCCGAGGTCCCCAAAGGTGGGGGCATCAGAGATGGGATTGGTCTGGACAGAAGCACCATTTCAGTCTCTAATATGGACTCATTCTCTGTCCCTGGCCTTGTGGCCTGTTTCCTACTCTTGATTTTTGTCTTTCAAGGACCTTATTGTCTATTATTTTGAAATATGAGCTCGTCACTGTAGGGTGACCGAGGCCCCAGACATTTATGCTGCTTTAGTTAGACCTGGACTCTCTTTTCCTGCCCTTTGGCACTTGCTCAGGACAGACAGTCACAGATCCACATGGTCCGACCTGATGGCAAGGTACTCCCAGGACAAGAAGAAGGAGGCGGGGCAGCCTGCAAATGAGTGAGAGGAGTCGCAGAGACTTCTTGGGGCGCCTTGAGCAGAGTGGGCCCCACTCAGTGCCCAGATGATGACTGCACACGTATGATGTGGCTATTGGTTGTGGGCGATGATGTTTCAGGATTGGTCCCCACTGGGCCTGTGCACAGGCTGGGGGGCTGGGAAATGGAAGGAGCTAGAGGGTGCTCCAGGAGTGGGCCCTGTGCTGGCTCTGTGGTCGCGGGTCTTGTCCTGTCAGCACATCTGTGTACAGCATTCACATCGTTGTGCAAACGCCACCAGCACCCATCTCTAGAACTTTGTAGGTGCGCTGGCCAGAGTCACACAGATCCTGTGTCATAGCCCTTGGCTGTCCCCTAACTCTGAAGGAGTTGAGCAAGTTGATCCTCATTTTCTCTATCTGCAAAATAAAAGTCAGCATTAAGCAATGTGGGCCTTTGTGCGGGAATGGAGCATAGTGGAGGGAAGTCTGGGTTGCAGTGAGGATGGAGACGGGTCCAGGGTTCCCTGTGGTGGGTCACATGGGGGAAAGAGGACAAGTCTGTGTCAGTGGAGCGTCCAAAGCAGGGCCGTGGTCCCTGGTGTGATTTGGGTGGCACGGGAGTAAGGAGGGGCCAGAGGCAGACTTCTCTTCTGCTTAGTTTTAAAAGGGTCACAGGACTGTAAATTTCTGAGTACCTCCCAGAGCAGAAAAGAAATAGGTTTGTTCTGGGTTTTTCTGAGATGGAGACTGAGGCCAGTGCATGGAGTTACAGGAAGATAGGAAGAGGCCCTTTCTCGTGGCCAGGACTGTTTAAGGGAAGATCGGGAGGAGTGGAGAGGAGTGTCTCCTGGCTGGGGGCTCCTGAGCAGAAACCAGGTCTCCAGCGAGAACTCCTGCTAGAGGGTGGGATGGACATTGGTTTAGGTGACCTTAAGGTTTCTTTCAACACTGGGATTCTGTTTTAGGGGAAGGGGATGCTCACGAAACAGAGGCCCAGGGGTACACTGTGGAAGGACAGACCCAAGTCACTGAGGAGAAGACTGGAAGGAGAATTAAAAATAGCCATGTCGGTAAACATTACGTAGTTAGCACTTTTCAGTTTCCCAAATCCTCTGTGTCTGTGATCTCATGGTTCTCACACAAGTCACCCTAAGAAAGAGAAGACTGTAGATCAGAGAGGTCATGTGATTGCCACAGGGTCACACAGCTTGTGAGGTGACCTGAGATTAGAGGTGGAGGAAGAGCAAATGAAGTTCTCAAGGGGCTCACTTCCTGGCAGAGCTGGGCAGTGGTCCAGTTTGGCAGGGGCACAGCAGCCCTGGGGATGCAATGAAGAGAACTCCAAGAATTATGTGTGGTTAGAAGGAAATACTGGGTAAGCTGTTTGGGGCAGAGGGTGAGGCCCCTGGTTGGGACTAGAGGGTCAATGAGGAGTGCTCCAGTCCCATATCCCACCATCTACCAATTTGAACCGTTTGGATGGTAGACAGAATTCAGATGAAGATCAAAACTTCCATTTTATTGGTAAAGCCCAAGGGAGAAAATGGCTACTTTATAAGGGCACCGACCTTCCGACAACCTCACCCCAGAATTAAATATACTCGCCAGTCATAGGCAGAGCTGGACAACCCCAGGACTCCTTTCCCCACCTCCTGGCGAGCCTACCCTGCGGCCAAGAGCAGACCAAACCGTCCTTTTCTGTAGACAGTGGGTTCAAGTGAGTGTCTGCTGTAGAGGCTGAGCTGAGCGTATTTCTCCTCGAAGAATCATCTGTTGTTCTAGTCGTCCTTCCTTCTATGGGAAGGAAGTGGACACGGGCAGAGGCGGGTGTTACTCTGGGAGAGGAAGTGTGAGGACGCTCTGAAGTGGCGGTAGGTGGTTTGTGCCTCTGGAGGAGAGAGTGGGACTGCAGGGTTGTGGACTTGCTGAGTAGCCTGTG
Organism: Phyllostomus discolor; assembly: GCF_004126475.2. Classification (NCBI taxonomy): domain Eukaryota; kingdom Metazoa; phylum Chordata; class Mammalia; order Chiroptera; family Phyllostomidae; genus Phyllostomus; species Phyllostomus discolor. The sequence continues at coordinate 212,612,486 of NC_040904.2, forward strand.
CTGAGTGAGGGGAGATAGGCTGCCTCCTCCACCCAGGGTCTGCTGCTCAGACACACCCTTAGGTGTGCACTTAACAGGTGTTGACAAGTATCAGGTTTGAAGGGGCACAGAGGCTTAGCCTGGTCAGAGCAGTCAGTCACGTGTCTCCATCTGGCCCTGCACCTGGAGGTTTAAAATGAGGCTCTGTGGACTGGTTGGTTTTGCTTTCTATAATTTTCTAAGCAGGGTCAGATGGTCTCTGTGTTCTTTCAGGCTGGCTTCTCTGATTCCGGTGCAGCTGCTACATCCCTGGGGAGTCTTGTGGGAGGGAGCGTGTGGACCTGAGACATGTCCTTTGTACTCAGACTTCGCTCTCTGATTGGGGTGGGAGTGGAATGTGTTACCAGTTTGGAAACCAGGGAGCCAATTAGTTTTACCAGACTTGAGGCTTTGAGTGAAAGGACCATTCCTACAAGAGCAGATGTTGATGTCAGGTTAAGGGTCTGGAGAGTGGGAGGTGGGGAGGACGGGGAGATAACCTTTACTGACTGCCTACTGTGTACAAGCACTTGAGCTGTTATTTATTCATCATGACTCTGTAAGGTAGCAATTATCATCTCAGTTTTATAGACAAGAAAACAGAGTCCTGGAGACACTAGATAACTTGCCTAAGGTCACAATTCAAACCTAAGTCTTTTGGCTACAAGACCCAAGTTCTTTCAGTGTCTCAAGAAGCGCATCTTGTGAATAGAAGCCATTGTTGCCTGAGAGGCAGTCCCTGGTTTTCCTAATGCCCAGCAGCCCCAGCTCCTCACCCACCATCCCAGGAGCCCTTGCTGGTTGTGTGGGGTCATAGGACAGAGGGTCAGAGAGTGGCACTATGGCCACAGCTCCTCACCAGGTTGGGAGGCTGAGGCAAGCTGGCCCATGGCTCAGTGGTCTTGAGTACCTGGAAAGAGGCTGGAAGTGCCCACTGGTTAAGAGTTAATTTTAGCCCTGGCTGGTGTGGCTCAGCAGATTGAGCACAGGACTGTGAAGTAGGGGATCGCTGGTTCAATTCCCAGTCAGGGCACATGCCTGGGTTGCAGGCCAAGTTCCCCAGTATTAGGCACGTGAGAGGCAATTACACATTGATGTTTCTCTCCCTCCTTTCTCCCTCCTCCCCTCTCTGGCTAAAAATAAGTGAATTACAATCTTTAAAAAAAGAGAGTTAATTTTAGACTGGAGAAGGAGAAAGGGCACAAAGCTGTTAACCTAAAAAGAAAAGACCTTTCTAAGTGGAAGGTAACAAGCATTTGAGATAAAAAAAGAACACCTATTCAGGAATCACTGATTCGGGCAGAAATCCAAACAGGCTTCCAATTAGGAGGCAAAGGCGAGAGGTTATGGGAGGGAAGGATGATTACATCAACAGAAGGAAAGCGTTTCTATTGGTGCAATAAAGTAACATAGTGATGCTAATTCTAAACAATGTTTTAAATTTTCAGTCTGGTAGCCATCAGTCTGCTAGTCATAGTATCTGCTTTCTTACTCTTTGCAAACAGTTCTTTGGGGCACAATGTTGCTCTGGGCCCAGTTGAAAGGTTATTTTGCCCTGTTTTAACATTCCAACAGTCTGAGGCTTAAGACTTGGGAGGCAGATCCTCTTGGATGGCAGCTTCGACACTGCATTTTAAAGTGGCTCCATCTATATTATTACTATTTGTGTTTGTTTTACAAGGCCTAGGGTTTGGTTCTAGACTTGCCAACTACTAACCAGGTGTCCTCAGATCAAGTATTTTTTTTTCTCTGGGTCTCATTTTTGCAGCAGTAAAATAAGGTTGGGTGTGTTAGCTCAACCACTTGAAGCTTGTGCCTTGGAGGCTTTAGGGGTTCTGTGCAGGAGACTCAGGGCTTGTGAAAGGAGGGGCATGATTCCCCAATACACAATTCACTGAGACAGTCATCGTTCATTGAGTGTTTACTCCATGCCAAGCACTGGTTAAACACTGTATCCGTTTCTCATCTCACCCTCTCAGCAACCCAGTAATCTCTCTATTCCCACTCAGCAAGGTCAAGTAACCTTGGCCAGGGTCACACAGGTGGTCAGTGACGAAGCAAGGATTGAAATCTGAGTCTGCCCCATACCCTTAGCCATCAGGCGGCGTTCTTCTGAAGAACAGCAGGAGGAGAGCATAGGGTTTTTTGTCAGTTTGCTTTTACATTAAAAAAAATTTGTTTTATTGAGATATAACTTATATGCAATAAAATTCACTGGTTTTTAAGTAGAATTAGATGATTTCTAATTCTCATGCTATGGAACATTTCCATGACCCCAAAAAGTGTTCTTGTGCCCTTTTGAAGCAAATCCCCGCTCCCCATTTCTGACCCTTGGCAAACACCAATCTGCTTTCTGTCACTATAGCTTTACCATTTCTAGAATTTCGTATAAATGCAATCATACAATAAGGGATCTTGTGTGTCTAGCTTCTTTCACTTAGGTCAATGCTTTTGAGATTCATTCATACTGTAGTGTGATTCATTACTTCATTTCTTTTTATTGGTGAGTAGTAGTCCATTACATGGCTGTCACAATTTGTTTATCCATTAACTTGTTGATAGGTATTTGGGACTTCCAGTTATACGGCTGTTATGAATTAAGTCACTCTTAATACTGAAATACAAGTCTTGGTGTGGATACATGTTTTTATTTCTCTTGGGCAAAAACCTAGGAGTGGGATTTCTGGGTCAAACGATGTATTCGTTTTCTATAGTTGTGTAACAAGTTACCACAAACTTAAGGGCTTAACACAACAACACAATGCCCATTTATTATCGCATAGTTCTCTGCATCAGAAATCTGGGCGGGCTCAACTCAGGGTCTCACAAGGCTGAAAACGAGGTGGTGGCTAGCTTGGGCACTTACCTGGGACATCTGGGAAATCACCCATTTCTTCCTCTGGGGCCTCTCCCAGCTCTCTGAGGCTGCCCACGTTCTTTCTCACGTGGCCCCTCTTCTCACTGGCAGTGAATGTTGATCCTTCTCACATTTCTAGCGTCTCTGGTTCTTCTGCCACCAGCCAGAGAAAACTGCCTTCAAAGGGCTGGTGTGGACTGATGGGACCCACCTGAACAGTCTCCCTTTTGCCATCTATGTAACATAATCACAGGAGTAACACCTGGGAGCAAAGGTCATGGGACCATCTTAAAATTCTGTCCACCACATACACTAAGTGTATGTTTAACTTCATAAGAAACTATCAAACTATTTTCCAAAGGGGCTGCACCATTTTACCTTCCCAGAAGAAGTAAATGAGAGTTTCACTTGCTTGATATTCTGGCCAACATTCTGTATCATCAGTCTTTTTAATTTGAGCTGTTGGTGAGTGTGTAGTGATACCTCATGGTGGTTTTAATTTGCATTTCCCTCATGACTATGATAGTGAGATCTTTTCACATGCTTATTAGTGCATAAAATTTTGTTTGATGAAAGGTTCAGGTACTTAAAAAAAAGGTTGAAACTCACTAGCTTAGATAAACTGAATCTCTTAGTGGGGCCCATGGGCCATCTCCTCTTCTGAAACAAAACAGTCTCTCTGGGTAAATCATCCGCATAAGCGCTGTGCTCTGTGAGTGGGTGAGAAACGAAACAACCAATCCCAAATCTGAAATTGTGAAATCCAAATTGTTCTGAAAAGCAGATTTTTTTTTTTCTTGGTTGGCACCAAAATCCATTGGTAGCAAAGCCTGACATAAACATCTGTGTTTTCTGTTTTCTTGCAGAAGGACCCTCTGTTGTCCCATGCCTGTGTCGGCTGCCTGGAGGCCTTGCTTGACTACCTGCATGCCAGGAACCCAGATATGGGTAGAAACCTCCCCATTCTCTGATGTTCCCATGAGGGAAATGGGGCAGGGGGGCGGGCAGCCTCTGTCACCTCCTGCTGCAGACTGCCATCCCCTTGTTCTGCACGGCACACTGATTTTGCCCAATTCTGCATGGGCAGTGTTGTGCCCAGTATGCAGATGAGGACACAGGCTCAGAGAGGTCAGGCAACACACCCACCACAGTCACGAAGCCCTTAAGTGACAGAGCTCTGCCTGTTGCCCGCCTCCCTCAACAGCAGGGTATGTGGTCTCCCGGAGCCAGGCCACAGAGGTCGACAGAAGCCCAGGGAAGAAAGAGGCTTCCTTGGGTCGCCTGTCCAGGACCCTGCCTCCAGCTGAGTAGCCCTTTCTGAGCCAACAGGGGAAAGTCCTCCTTAGTAATGTTCAAGACCCTTGGGAAAGCAGCACCGACAGCCCATGGTGACTGGTGTTTCCTATAGCACTACACGTGGCCTCCCAGCCCTGGAATAGGTTTTTGCTGTTTACGCTCCTCGATGCTGGAGAGAATTCTTTCCTCAGGCCTGAGATCTTGAGGCTCATGACTCTGGTAAGTGCAGAAAGGGTGGTCTTGTGGTCTGGATAATGTCAGGAGCTGGATGGTCCTGAGGAGGCCAGGGTCGCCTTAGTTTTAGGTAACCCTAATCCTCAAAAGGTAGAGGGGGCTGGGTAGACCTTCACCCTGCCAGAGGCCTTCACCCTGCTCAGAGAATTCCCCTCAAGGCCCACATCTCCCCACCCCCGAAGAGCCAGGTATTCTCGTCCACGCCCTCATAAAGCATTGACCAGAGCCGGCCTGCCACATGCCAGGTCCTATCCTAGGGACTAGAGATGCCGATGAGCCAAATGCTCTGCCTTTGAGGATCTCTGTCTAGAAAAGGAGATAAGACGAGGAAACTGTAGTTAAAGTGGAACGTTATTCATGGTAGAGTAGAAGAGATGCTAAGGGCCTGGTTCGCAGTAAGTGCCTGCTGAATAAACAACAAAACATTTGGAGAGCTTCCAGGTCAGTGAACACTTAGACACTTGGGGCATGGAGCACCTGGTTAAGCATGGAAGCTGTGTGTCCCCACACCATACCTTGACCTGTGCATCTCTTCCATCTGGGTATTCCTGAGTTATACCCTTTTATAATAAACTGGTGATCCAATCAGCAACAAAGGCCCAGAGAATTTAAATAATTTGCCTAAGTCCACACAGAGACTTTCTGATCTCAGGCAAACCAGGGACCTTGGCTGCTTCTACCTCATAGCTGCACTGTCTCAACACGGGGGCTCCGTGTCTGCCGCCGAATGGCAAGGGGAGCACGGGGATGGCACACTGGCTCCTGCCTAACTACAGATGGGCGTTCCAGGAAGGAGGGAAGGACGAGATGTGAATGCGTAGTTGTAGCGTCTCCTACCAGCTGTCATATAGTAGGCGCTCAATAAAACGCAACAATTATAAAACACAGAAACAGTGAGCCTGTAAACGATAGTGCGGCGGATCGGTGAATACATCCGTGCTGGGCTGGGAAGAGAGTGAGTGACTCTGAAGAAGACAGGAAGTGCTCTGCCAGCGCTGGGAGCGGGAGGTGACTACAAGTGTAGTCGGCACTTGTGCCTGGCTTTGATGAAATGAAAGAACATCATCAGTGAACACACCATTTTAGCTGAGGCTCGGAGGACTAATAGGCAGAGAGAGGGCAATGTGACCCAGGCAGTGAAGTGAGAGCAGAACACAGCAGACGGTGGTGTGTGTGGGTAATCACACACAGTCCATTTTGGTCACAAGTGTGAGGTGCAAGGCCAGCAGTGGGGGGTTCCTGAAGGGCCACCTCTCTCAGGGGCTGAAGTCTGCCGCATTTACCCCACTCTCCCGTGGCACAACCCCACCCCTGCTCACTGACTCTGAGCTCCTAGAAGGCAGGGTGCCGTGGGCTACAGATCTGCGTCCATAGCCCAGCGCTGAGCGCAGCAGGGGCGCAGGCAATGCCTGTGAATGGGAATGCTGAATTGCTGCATGTTTGGGGCTTCTTGGGCCAGTTTGTGCGGTTCCAGAGCAGCAGCATCCTCTCTCATGAAGAGGTGGGTCTTGTTCTGCAAGGCGCAGCTTTGGCTGACCTCTCCGCCCTCTCGAACTCCACACTCCAGGCTCTGCGTGGTTTCCTCCTGCAGGTGTGTAGGAAGGGGATGCGTGTAGCCACTGAGGCTAGACCCTCCACACCCTCGTCTCTGTGGAGGGTGGGGGCTCCGGCCACAGCAGCCAGTGATGGGGCAGGGAGTACAGGGGGTAGAGGGAGAGGGGAGGGCCTGTGTGGAGGAGGCTCCGAAAAGGCCTGTCTTCCCTGTCTGCTTCTTCCCTCAGGTCCAGGGCATGGGCCTCCCGGCCGACTGCAGTGTGGCCCAGACACTGCAGGCCTCCTTAGAGGGCCTTTCCACCAGGGCCGCCTCCACCCAGCCACCCCTGCAGGACATGCTGTATCCTTTCTTGCATCTGGGAGCTTTGGTCCGGGCACGGACACCCAGGCTATGGGATGGTGTGGCATCATACTTCAGGACAGAGGTGCACTGCCTACAGCCCTGTCCTCTAAAGCAAGCAGGGGTTGGTGAGAATAATTAATAGTGATAGTAATGACAATGACTTGTTCTGTTTATTAACAAAGATCCTGCCAAGGGCCAGTCACCTTACATGCACTGCATCTAGTCCTCATAGCAGCTAGGAGTATTAATGTAGTTGTATCTTAGGCCAGAGAAGTTAAATGACACGCTCAGGATCACACAGTGGTAGCACCAGGATTTGATCCTAGGTTTATGTTTCCAGAGGCACATCACCAAACCATGGAAGGAGCTAGTTCTCCCCTAGGAGCTTTAGAGCAAGTCGCCCGGCGCAGTTGGCACAGGTGCTTCCCTCAGCCCAAGATGGTGCTGGGTGACTGGCATGTCCCGGAGAAAGCCTGGGGTCATGGGCAGTGGTCAGAGACCCTCTGGGGGTTGTTGTGGTGCTCCAGAGAAGCTTGGGTCGGGAGGTGTGTGTGTGTGTGTGTGTGTGTGTGTGTGTGTGGAGGTGCTTGCTCCCCATCCTACTGGCTGCCTTCCTGGCACTCTTTCCTTTGTCCAGGGAATAGTCCCCTGCTGTGAAAATTACCTAGCCCAGGTGTGCAGGTTCCAATTGTAGAATCCAGCCCACCCTACTCAGGAGCACCTCTGTTCATCTGATGGTTCTTACCCTTTTGGCGCTCTGGAAGTGTGGTTCCCCCATGGCTGGCCCTACCTCTCTGGTGTTCTCCTCTCATGTTCTGCTGCCAGCTGCCTGGGAGGGGTGGCCGTATCCCTGTCCCACATCAGAGGCTGACCCTCAACAACTGAAGACCCAGGAAATGGAGAGGACTGAGACCCGGAGAAGACAGCAGGGCACAGCGGTTTGGGAAATGGACCACAACTGCAGCCACTCATCTGGAGCCATTTACTCATCAGGAAATAAAATGATACATTCAACATGCCTACGTGAACTCTCCCAAAACCTTTCACTCTCAACCTATCTTGGCCCCTTTCAGCTGTTTCTCTAGTCAGGATGGAGGGCCTCCTCGGGGAAAGGGAGGCGGGGGCTGGGGGGGCGAGATGTGTCCTCTTAACACAGAAAGAGCACCACTGCCAGCTGGTTGCCTCAGTTGTACCCAGAAAACACCATCCATCCTCGGGGCTGGAAGGGCCATGAGAGGCCGTGTGTTCCGCGCTGCTGTTACTCAGGTGCTCTCAGAGGCCTTTTACCTGCTGCCTCTTCTCGGGTGGAGGTGGAGAGAAGTAGTTTCCAGGCAAGGAAGCTGAGCAGATCAAATCCTTCTCAGCCTTCCAGCTGAGCGGAGAGCTGTACCAGCCCAGCCCTTCCCTGGCTATAGTAGGTCCTCTGTGTTCCTTTAACGGCCCTCCTTGGAGCTTGTATGCCCACGCGTGCAGTTCTTTTAATGTCCGCCCTCAGCCCACGGCCCCTGTAGCTCCTTTCTAGAATACCTGCCTGCGAGGGTCCCAGTGCCGGAGACGGACCCCGCCAAAAGTGGTTTTAACTCCCTCCTAATGAACGGGCAGGGAAGCCCCGTGTACACAGGATTTGGAGCTCGGAGGGGCGAGCGGGGGATGCGCCAACTCCGCACTGCTGGTTACTGTAAAAAAAGAAAAAGGTGCTAGTCACGACCCACTGAACTGATTTCGCCGAAACCCTGTCGTATGACGACAGTTTCGGAGAGGGCGCGGGGCCCCGCTTTGCTGACGCACCCTCTACGTTGGGCGCCGACCGAACTTCCTCCGATCCGATCTTTATCGAGCCCCCTGTTCCGGAGCTCCACGCGCCGGAGCCCCGGCGAAGTGCGGACGGAGCACGGCTTTCGGGAACCTCGCTCGCGACGAGTCGGAGAGACCTGCGAGGCGGAGCCGGAAGTGAGGTCACTGCCGCGGGCGTCGCGGCCCTCACTCATTGGCCAGGAGTGGCGCGGTGGGCGGGACGGCGCTCGGCGGTCCCGGCGCTGCAGCTCACCGGTACTGTGGGGTTCTACTCATTTGCGGGTGTCCCGGCGGACGTGGGAGCCGCATGTCTAGGGCTGCGGCTGCCCCTTCCCGCAGCTCTCGCAGCTGTGGCCTCGTAGGTGGGGGTCGAGTCACGGACAGGTAGGCTCCCCGTGGGTGGGGGACAGAGAGTGCGGGCCCTCGAACCGGCTGCAGGCAGTGGGAGTTAAGATTCTCCTCTTCCTTTTGGAAAGATTGCTCTCCTCCCGGAGCCCCAAAGCTGGAGTCAGCAACCGGGGTCTGCGAGCCCAGATAGCTGGCTCAGGCCTGGCCCGCCATTACCACGCTGCTCTTGCAGAATGGGTTCAGAGTAGTTCGCGGAGCTGGTAAGAGCTCTAGGGACGCGCGGGCGGGGAGCAGGATTGGGAGGCCGGAAAGTGGAAATAACGGTAGGGAAGGCAGACCCTTCCCCACGCAGTCTGTTTTTTTTCGGCTTTTCTTTCCCACTCTTCCCCTGCTTCAGTCATTATCTGGTGTCTGATAACCCCCTGCCCCCAGGTTCTCTTCTAGCTTGTGTCCAGTTCCCTGGAGTCTTGGGTGTGACATTGGAAGGTAGGGTGTCTGGGTGAACTTGGACTACTTTTCATTCTCTCGGTTTCAGCTACATTACCTGTGTGTGGTGGGGGTGGTTCTCTTGGTGGCCTCTGCAGATCTCACCATCAGTAACTGCGCATCTCTCCCTTGGGACAGATGTCCTGGTGGAACAGTAACCTGCTCGGGGATAGTCTGTGCTCATTTAGACTCTTGGTTTAGCCTGGGAATAGTGGAGTGACTGGGCAGTTACCTCACTTTTCTGTGCCTTGGTTTCCGCGTTGGTGAAATTGGGCCCCTGTGATCTGAAGCTGAGGCCTTATCTGACCACTGTATTTAATATTGCACACCACCAACTTCCTCTCCTTCTTCCGTGCTTATTTTACAAGTTTATTGGTTATCTCTTATACTTACCGGGGAAATAACTATAATGAGTGCAGGGAGTTTTGTCGTAATCACTGGTGTATTCCCAGCTCTAAAACAGTGACTAGAACATGGTAGGTACTCAATAAATAATGGGGGCATGTTGTCTGAATAGGAGTAGGTGTTGCCTGTGGTGCCTATGGTTCCAGAGTGAGTAACATCCCTTTTATCCCAAGACTGTCCTGCTTCCCTTCCTGCTGTGTGTCCCTTCCTTTCTGAAGGAAGTCAGGAAGGTAAGGAAACACCAGAAATTTCACAACCCCTCTGACTGCCTGGGCCTCCTTGACCAGATACCTTCCTGGGAGGCCAGGACGGAGGGCGTGGGGTTGAGAAGGAATGATACTGACCAGCCCCTTATCCCTGTTTTACAGTGAGGAAGCTGAGGCTCAGGGAGGCTGAGCAATTGGCCCAATGTCCCATAGTCAGGATGAGCCAGGGCTCCAGCCCAGAACTCCAGACGCTGACCCCTGTGCTCCAAGCCAGCATCCCGGCATCGCTGGCATTTATCTCCCTCCCTCCTGCCCACTATCTCACGGTCTTTATTCTGCCTGCTGGTCATGGGCCGTGGGCTAGGGACTGGGACTCCAGGACTTCCCAAAGTTGGGTTCTTGGTACTTGGAGGCTATGCCATGTCAGGGGAAGTTGCCATTCACCTCCCCTGTTTTCCAGAACACCCAACTCCAGGTCTCACTTTGTTCCTCTGGGTGACGTGCCTAGCTCCAGGGTCGTGGACATGGACCTCTCTCACTTCCTGGTCTTCCTGTTTGTCCTGCTACTATCTGGGACAGGAGCCACAGGCTCCCTGAAGACCTCCCTGGACCCGGGCCTGGAGATCTGTATCCTTTGGTGTTGGAAGCGGGCTGTGCCTGAGGGGTCTATAATGGCGTCTTCACACTCACAACCTCCTGGGGCATCCTAGGGATGGATCAGGCCCAGCCGATGGGAACAGGGGAGAACAGGTCAGCTACTCTCATCAAGTCCGCTCTCTTCTAAGTCTCAGTTTCCCTACTGTGTTCAGTGGAGAAGGTAAGGCACATCTCTCAGAGCCACGAGGGCTCTGAGCATTATACATATGTGTCTAGCACCTTGTGGGCGAGACCCTGGGCAGGGACTCCGGTGCTGGTATACTGGGCCACCTACTCTGGGCCAGGCCTTGGGGACACAGAGATGAGTCAGGACCAGTCGGTCCCTGGCTTTGAAGCCTTCATAGGCCTCACATTGTGCTTTGTGACCAGTGATTTGATACGGAACATGGGAGAAATGCTGTGCTCTGGCTTCTGAACTGGATCTTGAAAGAATCAAGACTCATAGAGAAGGGTTGGGGGCAGAGCATGCAGGGTGAGCGGAGGAGCGGAGGTTCTGGGAATAGCGAGTGGTTGTAGGAATTGGCGGAAAGATGGGAGGAGTGGGCAGGGGCCAGGTCCTGAAGGGTTGTATCTGGGCTCTTGGGTGTGGGATCCTTTGTGGACTGGACGAATGATACGTCGTAGGATGGGAGGGCTTCCCAGTGTGTTACTTCCACGGAGGGGGGGCGGGGCTAGGCCTCAGGCGTGGGCATCCGTGGCCTCTGCAGGTATTTGCTGATCAGGAGGGGGCCCTCTGGGTCGGGACCAGGCAGGGGTGTTGGTGCCGGCTCCTTAACCCAGTGCCGCTCAGACAAGAAGCTGTTTGAGGTGAAGCGGCGGGAGCAGCTGTCGGCACTGAAAAACCTGGTCCAGCTGGACGACGTCCACCAGCAGTACAAGATCCTTGACGTCATGCTCAAGGGGCTCTTCAAGGTGCGGACAGGCGTGGGGCAGCTCGTGGCAGACCTGGTGTCTGATCTGGGAATCTTTGTATCTTTGATCACCTGAAGGATGAGTAGGAGTTTGTAAGGGGATGGGGTTCAGTGGGGGAACTACGTGCGCACAAAAGATCTGAAGTAGGGTTTGAGTAAATGGATGGGGCCATGGTGGTCTGTGAGGCGTCTGCAGAGCCACTCAGCCAGGTGGGGTCCCCTCAGGTGCTGGAGGACTCCCGGACAGTGCTCATCGCCGCGGACGTGCTGCCGGATGGGCCCTTCCCCCAGGACGAGAAGCTGAAGGATGGTAGGGTTTTCCCCGTCTCTCCCTCGCCTCCCTGCCACCTTGACCTTCTCCGGTGGTTTCTTCCCTTCTGTGTCTGCCGCTCGTCTTTTCTCTCTGGTGTTCCCCTTTGGTCGATGGGTGCTTAGTATGTGGTTCTCCAAGAATTCCTGGGCTTCAGAGCCGGTTTCTGTGTCCCTGATACACACGTGTCCCTCGGTGCTGCCCTGTGCTCGGAGCAGGGGAGCCAGGGAGGAAGTTCTGCCCACTCCCACTCCCACTCCAGGGATCCTTGCCTTCTCCACCAGCTGAGCCCTAAGGACACAGGTGGCAAACACTCCAGCCCTCCACCTTGTTTTATCCGGCCTGGTACCTTGAGCTCCTTGCCCCTCGTGAAGGGGTAGTTACATTTATACAGTCCTAACTTACATTCGGCCCTTTGAAGGCAACCGCGAGGCTGATGTGGCTGCCGGTGAGAATGAGTTTGACACCATGCTGCTTAGGGGGGGAGAGAAGGCAAGGGTTGTTCCCATTTACAGGAGGAAAGACAGGCCTGTTGAAGTGACTGGGCAGTGGGGGCAGTTGCCCCCACGCTTGACCGCTGTTCTGAAAGCCCCAGCCCCCGTAAGTTCTTTTTTTTTTTTAAGACTATTTGGGACAAACATCGATAAGTAAGGTAAAAGAATATTCTGTGTCCCTTCGTCCCTTCTTCCAAGAATTTCTCTCCAGCGGTAATTTTCCCAGTAACTGGTAACATTTTAACAATAAAAGGTCTTAGATTACACTGAGGGAGCTTGGAAGTAGCCTTTACGTGGTCAGTGGTGGACACTTTTACAGTTATCTCTCCGCTGTAACTGAGGAGGTTACGTGTATCTTGGCTCTTCAACCAGGCTGACTCCTGAGTTCAAGACTGTTCTAAAGCCCCGGGGTCTGGCCCCACTTGGCTTAGACCCAGCTTGGCGTGTGTCTGGAGGAGGCTGCTGATCTCTGTGTGTGGCCTGGCCAGTGCTGGAGGGGTGCCTGGGCCCGATCGTGAACAGGAGCTGCCGCCAGGGCCGGGTCTGCACCTACTCTTCATGCTGGCCTGGCTCAGGGGACCTGCCATCACGGTGGACACTGAACTCAGTCTGAACTGACCGACCTGTTGACCAGAGGAAAGATATTAGTGGGGAAATCGGTGGAATGCAAATGAGGTCTATGGATGTAGTGTATCGATGCTAATTTCCAGGTGTAGCTTGTTGTGCAATCTACAGGTGTAGTGGTTATGTAAGATGGTAACAATAGAGGAAGCCAAGTGAAGGAGATTTGTGGTGTATTATGTAAGTCTAAAATTATTTCAAAATAGGTACTTAAGCCTTTAAAAGAAGATAAAGCTGAGAGAGTATTTTTAAAAGACAAACCCTGGCATGCTTCCTGGCCATCCCACCAGACCTGAAGCGTTGTCGCTGATACCACAGTTGTGCTAACACCAGGCTCCAGACATTTGGGTACCGAGTTGGGGAGAGTAGGCCCCAGCAAAGCCTCACGTGACGCCTCTGCTTCCCTGTGCAGAATGACACCCTCCTCTCGTCTCCACAGCCATGAGTCCTATGAGCCGTGAGATACTGGGGAAGGGGCAGGGCCTTGGCAGTCAGACAGGGGTTTGCAGCCTGGGTTGCCGCTCACGTTCTCCCGTGTGAAATGGGAACAGCTGCCCCATCTCCCTCTAGTGGTGGCTTGAGGATTCAGCGATCCGGTGCACATAACGCCCTTCGCACGGGGTGCACCTGCGGGCAGCAGGCACTGGTGCCTTCTCTGCTCAGTGGGCTTGGCGGGCCCCATTCTCTGGGAGGTGCCCGGGGCTGGCCAGGAGGGCAGTAGAAAGGCATCCGCCCTGGGCACTCACCGGGGTCTTCTCGCCAGCCTTCTCCCAGGTGATGGAGAACACGGCCTTCTTCGGGGATGTGGTGCTGCGCTTCCCGAGGATCGTGCACCACTACTTCGACCACAACTCCAACTGGAACCTCCTCATCCGCTGGGGCATCAGCTTCTGCAACCAGTCGGGCGTCTTTGACCAGGGGCCCCACTCGCCCATCCTCGGCCTGGTAAGGACAGGGGCGGAGGCGGTCCGGAGCCCTGGCTCCCAGAGTCCCGTGGGTCTCGCAGCTGCCTGCAGCTGGGCCTGACTGTCAGCCCTTGGTTGTGTTTTCTGTGATCAACCTCAGGGCACCTCGAGGTGCCATCGTGAGGGGTTCTGTGCCGACTTCAGCCCCTAGGGGTCATGCCCTGGTCCACATCTGCCCAAGTCTTGGGCCCTGGGTTCCAGCGTGGAGGGAGCGCCTCACAGGTGAGCAGGAGGCAGGAGAAGGCGGAGGATGACTGGCTTTTCCTTGTCTGCAGATGGCCCAGGAACTCGGCATCAGCGAGAAAGGCTCTGACTTCCAGAACCCGTTTAAAGTAGATCGCACAGAGGTGAGCTGGGGGGCGGTGGCCGTGTTCATCTGCCTCTGCTGGGCCTCGGGGAGCCAGGTCCTGCAGGGGGTTGGGTGCCCGGGGTGGAGCCTGAGGGTCTTGGACTTGGAGCCAGACATGCCCGGGTCTGGGTCCAGGAACTGTCACTCACTCACCGGGGCCTGCGGGCTGCCCCTGTGTTAGCCTCGGGCTGCCTGTGTACTCACGGCACGGGGGCCCCGGCCGTGGGGCAGTCGGAGGCTGTGAACACACACTTCTCCGTGTACGGTAGACACTGCACAGCAGGTGTGTGTGAGGGAAGCCGGGGGAGGTCAAGTCATGCTCTTCTCTGTCCCTGAGCCTCTGATCACCCAGCCGGGCTTCTGTCCTGCATTCTTGTACCTGTGTCCTCCTTGGGGGCTGAGGTGGGCTCTGGGGGCTGGGGGCTGGGGGGTAGGATGACAGGTAGGGGCACACACAGTAGAGGAGAGGATCAGAGGTGGCAGTGGGGACAAAGGGGCGGGGAGGAAGGGCTGGAGAACTGACCCCTTAGATCTCAAGCTCACCTCTGGTACAAGAAGGGGAGGGGTGTCGGGGTCTGCAGGGGGCCTCAGAGTTTCCACCCTGCTTGCAAGCTGACAAGCCAGCCTGCTCCCGTGCATGGACGCTGACAGGTCAGAGAATTTACCGCAGCACAAGCGTGTCCAGAGTAGGGCTTGGTCGCGTTGGTTCCCCATGTTCCCTGAGTCCCACGGGGGTGACACAGAGGGGCCCAGGTAGATGCCACACAGGCAGTGGGTTTACATCATAGCCAAAGAATATCAAGCTTGAGACATTTACCACTTTTATAGTGAATACTCGGTTGCGGGGTGGGGGGCAGTTTGCATTGAAGACACCACCTCATCCTTCAAGGTTCTCTGCAAACACAGTCTTGAGAAATGGCCCCGGTACAGAGTGGTCAGGGCTCTGCCGTCTTGGTGCGCCCAGCAAGAACATGCAGGGACGCGCAGGGCCCCGTGGGCTGTCTCCCCCACAGTCCACCCTTCAGCCCTGGGTGTCGCCACTTAACTCGGACTTCCACGTGGACGTGCTGCTCAGTCTCTTAAGCTGACCAATAGAGGCTGGGACCAAATTTGTTCAGTTTGCCTCCTGCTGCGTTTGGTTAAGGCTGCCATCAACACGACTACGCAGCAGGATGAGGCCAGCCTGCAGCATTGATCTCAGCCACGTGCTCCAGGGTCCCGGACTCCGCTGTGATCAGTTTTGGGGGAACCAGCAGGTCTTATCCTCGACAGTCAGATGTGGTCGAAGGCAGTCTCCATCCATTGTCACCCACCCCAGAGTGTAGACTGACCTGCCGATCTTTGTCGTTATTGCCGGTAATTATGAGGGCAGTAGATGGACCCGCAGCGACCCTCAACCCCGGTGGAGAGAGATACTCTGTGGCTCACTGTCTCCCTTGTGCTACACTGGATGCGGGCCACCATTATTACACTGTTTGGCTGAATCCCAAGTGTCACTACGCAGTTGCAGCCTCAGTGGCCCTACACGACAGAACCCCGGGCCACTCAGGCGTCGGGAGAGGAGAGGGGTTTGGGTCGGGCAGACTGGAACAAGGTTGCGCCGGCCTGTGTGTCTGCACAGGGTCCCTTGGGAGCTGCCTTGGATGGCATCAGGCACACCGGAGTGGGTCAGTGCTGACCATGTCCGCGTCAGCTTTTCTGTCACGTGCTCGAGAGTGACACATCCAGCAGCTGGCCAGATGGTCATCTGCGGCTGCCCCTTGGCTTGGGCAGATCCTAGGACTGTTTTGCCAAGTGGTGGTGCTGGATCTAAGGGCACAAAAAGGATGAATTGTTCTTCGCATTTCCTCAGGCCCAAGGCGTTACCCCAGACGCTGGGATTGTGGCTATAAAACTGGTGTGTCACGTCCCAGTCGTCCCCCACTTGCACCTGCATCTCTGTCCGGAAGGGGCAGGTGTGAGCGGGACAAGGGCACGGTTCACAACATTTGCAGAGGCACCTCATGTCTCCTTCTTGGCCCACGTGGGCCACTGTGGGGGGACTCGGCAGGGAATGTACTCAACCAGCGGCCATCATCCTCATGATCTCGGGCCATGCCGTTCCAGCCTGGGACTCCAGGTCGCCAAACCAGAAGCGCAGAGTCGGTTCTGTGCCAGCCTGCGGTGGCAGGTGCGCCCTGCCACCTCTAGTGCCGTGACGCCCGCACGTGCTGGCTCGATCCGCCATGCAATCCCGTCAGTCTCCTCAGGGAGAGGCCCTTACCGTGGGCACCTGAGTGACACGGACGGTCCGGATGTCCCTGTGGCTAACGGCCCCAAAATGGGATGGCCATCTCCCGTCTGTAGTCTTGTGGGTGGCAGACCAAATGGTGGGACACTGACAACAGCTAGTAACAGTGCAACACACCCAGTCACAGGGAGTGTTGTCCAGGCAAAGGCGACGGCTTTAATTCAGATCACTGGCCGGCTGGCCTTTGTGGCAGCTGGTCTTTCATGGTTGTCGTAAGGGCTGATGGCTCTGCCACCCGCAGACAGCCACGTCAGGGGTCCCCACTGCACTTCCAGGTTGATGATTCGCTAGGACTCGGTGTATAGCCGTGCTCACAGCCATGATTGAGCACGGCGAGAACCCGCAAAGCAAAATCAGCAAAGGGAAAAGGCGCAAGCGCGAAGTCGGAGGGAAACCAGGCATGGGCCGCCGGTCCCCTCCCAGTGGAGTCACGGGGAGCGCTTAATTCCCCCGGCAGCCAGCTGTGACAGCGAGTGTGAAAGTTGTCTACCGGGGAAGCTCATTAAGGACTAAGGCCCACGGTTGTTACTGGGACTGGTCACGCGGTCCCCGCTGCCTGGCACATGCCGAAACCCCAGACTCCCAGGGGGAAAGCAGGCATTCCGCACGGACCCCAGCTCAGGCCCCGTGAGCCGCTCTGGTCGGTCAGGGTGGTGGGAGCCCTCCCATAACCCCAGTCCCCGGACGCCAGCCAGGGGCCAGCCTTGGAGGCAGGCCTTCTGGAGGTTAGCAGCGAGGGAGGCCCCGCTAACTCTTTTCTGCACAGCACCATTGGCCAGTAATTCAGTGGAACTGTCAGTGGACCAGGACTGAGTATTTAGGGTAACTTGTGAGTTTAGTGGCCTATTGAGCCAGTGGTTTGTCACCCCTTCATGTAAGCCCAAGATGACGAGCTTTACCAAGCCTGCTTACGGCAGTCACAGTCCTGTTCAGTCCTGTCCCGGTAAGGGACAGTCAGGGCTGGGTTCTCGGTGGGCCTGGCAGGAACACGCAGGGGCGCTTAAGACCCCAGCAGATTGCCTTTCCCAGTGCGGAGCGCCCCCAGGGGTGCCGTGTGGCCGTGACGCTGGCTCTGTCCTCACCCTGCAGGTCACACACAGGTGCCCCACGCAGGTGGGGGGTGAGAGCGAGGGCCTCAGAGAGAGGGGGCTCCAGGTAGGGTTCGTTCAGCTTCATCGGAACGCGCCCGCCCTGCTGGGACAGAACCAGAGCAGCAACACGCTCTCCTTCCTTCTCGTCATCTGGGGACAGCCCCAAGGTTTTACGCATTAAAAAGACTTTTTTAATGTATTGATTTTAGAGGGAAAGGAAGAGAGGAAATTGCTTTGTTGTTCCACTCACGTAAACACCCATTGCACGCTTCTTGCATGTGCCCGGACCAGGGATCGAACCTGCAACCTTGGCATATCGGGACGATGCTCTAACCAACTGAGCTAGCCGGCCAGGGCTTACACACTTTAATGTCCAGCATGGACCCGTCCACTGGCGTGGCCCAGGCTTGCTCAGCGCCTGTCATGCACTTTCTCTACACTCGCCGGTGTTCCAGGGGCCTCCCCCATGTATGCGGCTATCACAGGCTCCAACTTGTGTCAGGCTGAGTGCTGGCCGTTGTCCCTCCCCAGAGGGGTGGCCCTCTCCCTGCCCTTCAGGGGCCTGACACATCTACTGGGGAAGGAGGCAGGGAAGCACGGTCCCAGTCCAGTGCGATCACTGTGCCAGTGGAGGAGGGAAGTGGTGAGCGCGGGACCCCTCAGGGAGCCTGGCCCAGCTCTGCTCCCTCAGAGTGGGGAGGGTTGTGGGGTAAGTAAGAGCTGCCAGGCGTACTCAGGGGAGACCTTCCAGGCAGCTTAAGGACCAGCTTAAACAAGGGCTCAGAGACACGGCCTGCTCCTTCCTTCCACATTTAGTGAGCACCTGCCGACTCGCCCTGCTCTCGCTGGGGAGGACGTTCCAGTTGGAGGAGACAGTCAATAAAAATACACACTGTGAGAGGCGGTGACCGTGGCTGTGGGGGGATGTGGTTAAGGAATCCCGGGGTAGGGTGGAGGTACAGTTATTATCTTGCATGATGGGATGCAGAGGGTCTCGATGAGAAGACCGGGAGGAAGTGAGGGTTGGCGTGTCGTCGGGGGTGGGGGGAGAACTTTCCTGGCTGAAGGAACGGCAAGTGCAAAGGGCCTGAGCCGGAAGCTTGTTTGGAGGGGTGGGGAGAGCGAGGAGGTGAAGTCGGAGATGTCGGCCGGGTCACAGGGCCCTCGGAGGGCTCCCGGGAGCCTTGGCATCCACCCTGAGAGCAGAGGGACGGGCTCTGACTCACCCCCTTTGAAGGGTGTGGCTGCTGTGCAGGGGATAGTCGGGGGGACCGGGTGGAAACGGGGACACTGGTGGGGAGGCTCCTGTGCTTTCCGCGTGGGAGTCGGTGGCGGCTTGAACTGGGTGCCAGCAGTGGGGCTGGCGAGGAATGGTGAGGTTCCGGTTCTGCTCGAAGGCAGAGCCAGCCGGACCTGCTGCAGTGAGAGAGAAACCTTAAGGATGAGTGGAAGAATTTTGGCCTGAGCACGTGGAAGAATGGGGCTGCCAATGTCTGAAGTGGGCGGACTGGTGGGAGCAGGCTGGGGGCTGGATAGGGAGCCAGGCCTTGTTTGTGGGCCTGGTGAGCATCCGAATGGAGATGCCAGGGAGGCAGTTGGCCACACGACTCTAGATTTCAGGAGAAGGGCTACAACTCAGACTACAAATGTGAGTCACGCATGCAAAGAAAATATCAAAATCTGTGGCCAGGAGGCCATCACCGGCGGTCGGAGGGCGGGGGAGAGGGTCAGGGCAGATGGAGGAGCAGAGTGAGGGTTGAGGCCCGAGATGTGGCTGCAGTGGGGGTTGGAGGGAACGAGGAGGAGCTAGCAAAGAGCCCCAAGAAAGAACAGGCAGTGTGAGAGCCGTCAACCCAAGCGTCGTTTCCCAGAGGTCGCATGCATGAAGGCAGGTGCAGGAAGGAGTGATGGGCCCGTGGACCCTGGTGGGGTGGAGAGGAGAGGTTGGGAATACGGGGCCCGAGGCCCGCCACTGGACTTAGCAACGTGGAGGCCATCAGAGATCCTCACAAAGGCTGTTTTGGGGGAGGGGTGAGGACGGAAGACTGGATTTCCAGAAGGTGAGGGGGAAGGAAGCAGACTCGGGAAGTGTAGCCAACCCTTCTGAGGAGTTTGCTTCCCCGGGGAGCAGACCAGTGGGGGAGCAGCCGGGGGCAGTGTGGGCTCGAGGGGAACTTGAATGTAGCCGGTGGGAGAGGCCGGCACGTCTGCGTGCTGATGGGAGCGACTCAGGAGGGACCGATGGCCTGGAGGTGGGAGGGTGGCCTGGTCTCCTGGGGAAGGGACCCCGGAAAGGGTTGGTGGGCAGTGTTCCTCTCCTGCCCCACTAGGTCTGGGCTCCCCCGCCACGGCTGAGCCCTCTGAGGCTGAAGGGGCGGGGCCTCTCGACTGGCCTCTCCCCAGCCAGAGCCAGGAGGTGTGGGGGTGGCCTGACCTGTTGCCCGGCTCCTCATCTCCCCATGGAGGACCAGGGTGAACTCGGAGGGACAGGAGGTGGAGTGTGGCAGCGGGAGCACTGTTCATGAGGACAGGGGCGCTGGAAGGGGACTGGGCGTTGGGGAGATTCAGCCATGCCAGGTTGGGGGCACATCTGGGACATCTTAGCAGAGGTGCCAGGTGGGCACTTAGATATGGGGTGCACATTTCAGGGGTAGCTGACCATACAGATGTAACGGAAGCCTGGGTTTGGAGAGAGTACGGGGGAAGGCGTGCAGGGCCCGGGGTTGCCCTTTAAGAGTGCCCCAGCCGGAGTCCTCACCCTCCTCCCACTCCTGCTCACCCTGTGTTCCGTTTCCTCACCGGGCACCGCCCTCCACCGCCCAGCCTTCTCTTCCTCCCACCCCCTTTCCGGGGTCTGTCAGTGTGACCTGTGACCCACCGGCCTCCTGTGCACCCCCTCACCTGGGCAGGATGCACGCTGCCTCATCCTCCTCCGTGGTGTGCGGCCGGGGCTTGGGGGTGTGCTCCGTTGTCAGCCCCCTCACTCTTGGGGCGGCCTGTTGACTGTCTCTGATGCCAGCGCAGGTTCACGCCTCGGCACCTGCCCCTCTGCCTGGAATGTCCACCTTCCCTCACCCTGTGTGCTGTGGGCCTCTCAGGACCCACGGGCAGTTGTCCCCAAGCCCACCAAACCATCTCCATGTCTGCGGGCTCCCTGAGGGCAGGGCCTGTGTCTAAGCAGCCTCCCTGCCCCCGCGACCCACAGTTGTCCCCACGGCCCGCAGTGGCCCAGCTCACAGGAAACCGCCGCCAGTAGACTAAGTCTGACCGCCCTGCTCTCGCCCTCAGTTCGTTTCCAGCTCGGACCCTCTCCAGAAGGCCCTGAGAGAAGAGGAGAAACGCCGGAGGAAGGAGGAGAAGCGGAAAGAGATCCGCAAAGGCCCGCGGATCTCCAGGTCCCAGTCCGAGTTATAGGCCCGTCGCAGCCCAGGGTTCGAGAGGCCAGGAGGAAGAGGAGGAGGCAGCACGGCCCAGGGCAGGCAGCGCTGACCGCTTGGTGGTGAGAGCCGGCCCCTGTGAAGGGAGGTTCTGTTCGCTTGGCCCCTTGAAGCCAGCTTTGAGGCGCAGCTGAAGAGACTGGGCCGCGGAGGGCTGGACTTCCTCCCGGGGGGCCTCCCTGGGGGGAGGGAGCGTGGAGGGGCCCGTCAGAGCACTCTGTGCTGCAGATCTAACCCTGCGGAGAGGCTGGGGGAGGGAGGAGGGGGCCGGGGCTGTCCCCTCCCAGGGGGTGAGGACTGGTGACCGGCTGGCTGCTGCCCTTCATGGGGAGGTGGCAGAACCAGGATCCGAGCCACGTGTGGGGGTACCACACCTGCTGCTGGCTCTACTGTGTCACTGAGCCACGTGGCGTGAGTTCCAGCCCCCTGCAGACATAATAAAAGCCAGCCGACCCTCTGGGCAAGCCACAGCTGGTTTGGGCCCCAGGTAGCTATGAAGCCCTTTACCAGACAGGTAGCAAGGGGCCTGGTTTGGGTAACCAGAGGCCCTCAGAGACTAGTGAGCACCTGCGAGGATGTTCCCACCTCATCAGGATAGCCCCAGGCCCTGGGGGGGGGGGGGAGGAGGAAGGGCAGTGAAGCAGGGCCTTGGCTTGGCCTCCTAATCCCTTCTGAGCACTGTCCTTGAGGGATCAGTGTTGGAAAGGGACAGGAAGTGTCCTAAGAACGTGTTTATGCAAGGTGACCTTGGGGCAACAGGATCTCTGTCATCCACTGTCTGGGGACAGTCATAGAACAGGCACAGGGAAGTGTTAGTTAGCCTGTCCTCTCTGGCGGTGCTGGGAGGCCCTCAGCCTCTGGGCAGGGGGCGGGGGGGCAGGCTGCAGCTCTGCAGAAGGCCATGCTTTGTGATGGCAGAGCTGCCCCAAGCTGGACTGGTCAGTGAGCTCTCCGGTTCAGGACGGATGCAAGCAGAGACCTGTGCCACAGGGCAGGGAAGCCGCAGGCTCTGAGTGAGCAGCTGCCTTCATTGTGCTCTCCCCAGGGAGAGGAGGGAGGGGCTCTGGGGGGCGGAATTCTAGCTCTGTCCCTTTGACCTTGGCAAGCCAGGGCCTGCCTCTTAACAGGGGAGAGATGTACCTTTCCTGAACCCACCACCACCACTACCACCACTGTCAAAGCCCAGGGGAGACCCAAGTCTTGTCTCAGCCCATCGGACCTGCTGAGTGAGCCTGGCCCACCTCTTGTCTGTGCTGTGGCTTCATGGACAGAATGAATTTGATAATGTCTGATTGCTTGCCCAGCCCTTTTCCAAGGCCGGGCTCTGGCTTTTCAGTGACAGGTGTCCTTCTTGGATGGCTCTTCATTGTCCCATAGATTTTTGCTAAGCACCCACTGTAAGCACAGCCAGGGAGAGGGGCCCAGTCTTCACCTCGACCCCACCTGGTACCTTTATCCTCCTGGGCTCCTCCTCTTACACCTTCCACTTCTCCCCGTCTTGGTCGATATCTTCCTTTCCATCTTCAAATGGTTCCACGTTTTCCCATGTGACACTGTCAGAGAGACAGACAGAACCACCCACTTCCCCTTTCTCCTTCCCGTTGCCGCACTGCTGATTGTTGTGGTCACTGGTTCCTGGAACTCCACCTTGAGTCTTACTGTAGGCAGAGCCTGTCCACCTCCCGCGCTGGGAGCTGTAGAGGCCGGAGGGTACTGTTTGTCCGGCCTCCTCGCGGCTGGGATTCAGTTCTGTGGCCGAAGTGCCACCACCAGCCTGTGTGAGTGGTGCTGGTGGAAGCAGTGGCCCCAGGGGGCAGGGGGGTTCCTAGTGGCCGCACCAGCTCCGGGGATGCCCAGTGACGCCTTCGGTGTTGCTTTTAGCGTGGTCTTAGCCCTTGCTCCCGCTGAGCTTCCAGGCCCGATCTGAGACACCCGTGGAAAGTCTTGGAGCTCCCAACATCCCCTAGGGCAGGTCTCCTCAACAGTGGCGCCCGCCGTTTACACTCGGGGCCACATAATTCTTTGCTGTGACTGTGCGGAGGGCTGTGTGTATTACAGGATATTTAGCAGCATTCTTGGCCTCTGCTCACTAAAGCTGTAGCAATCTCCCAGTGTGACGACCGACCATGTCTCAGACACTGCCAGACATACCCTGGGGGCAAAGCCCCCCTGGCCCACCCGCCACCCCTCTTCCCCCCACTGCAGCCCCCGTGCCCCTCTGCGGAGCCCTGTCGCCGCCCGCACGCAGAGTGGTGCTGTTGGCGGGTCTCGGGAATCCGCCCAGGCTTCTGGGCCACCGTGTCGTCCCGGTTCTCTGCCCGTGGTCTGAGCCTGCCCCGTCTCTTCCTGATCCTTCTTTCCTCACCTGTGCCTTAAATAAAGAGGTTTTTGTTTTGGTTTGGTTTGTTTTGGTTTGGTTTAGTTTCCCCCATGCTCTTCCTGACAGCTGCATCCTCTCATACCACAAAGCTGATAGCACTTGTCCTGTTGCCACCCGGTCACCCTGATGCTCCTGCAGCCGTCTCTGGGGGGTTACTGAGGCTGGGGGACAGGGGGGCACCGGACCAGCAGATGGTGGCCTCCGCCCTGTATGGGGAGCCTTGAGAGGCGCGGTTGAAGGCCACACTGCCCGGCCCAGAGCAGGGTGGCAGGGTTTGGTTTTCTGTCTCAGGGTGAGACTGGTGTGCAGTGAACACCAGCTCTCCAACATGTAACGATGAGAACATTCTTGTCTTTTTTTCCTCAAAGTAAGACTTTATTTATGTTATACAAGTTTATTATAAAAAGCATATTGAACTCTCAAGAAGAAAGTAAACTACCCTAAACCCACCGTTCCCATAACCATGACTGACACTCAGCTGTTGGGCCTTCCATTCGTTTGCCTTTCACGTGAGCAAATAAATCCCCGTTTTTTCTATTACAAAAGCTACCTCGTGCGGGCACTTACCGTCCTGCAGGCCCTGTGCCAGGTGCTGCTGGCACGGCTCCTGCTGCCTCGGGGCCCTTGTCCGTGCTGGCTGTTGCCCCGGCCACACCACCCACAGTCCTCTCCTCCTAATTTTAGGTTTCGTCTTCAATGTCAGATCCCTTGTTACAGTTTCGTCACACTTTCCCTTGGTCACTCGTACTGTTATCTGTTATTTACTTTCATGTTTATTTGTTCGACATCTGTTTTCTTCACTGGGCGGGAAGCTCTCAGAGGGCAGGAACTATTTGCTCACCTGCCACAGAGGTGTTCAGATGATCCTTTTAATGAGAGGGCACTGTTTCCATTTTAGAGATGACAAAACCAAGGCGGAGAACAGTCAAACTGCCCAAGGTCACGCTGCGTGAGCGAGTCCCTATGCCTGCCTCTGCACAGCTTCTGTGCTCCTAAGTCCTGACCACAAAGCAGCAGCTGCCTCTCACACTCATAGGGAATATACTTTTCCCTTTTAACAATATATTGCAGCCCCGACTGGTGTGGCTTAGTGGGTCCAGTGCCAGCAAGGGAACGGTCAAGGGGTTCAATTCCCGGGCAGGACACATGCCTGGGTTGTGGGCCAGGTCCCCATTTGGGGGCATGTGAGAGACAACCCATTGATGTTTCTCTTGCACAGGAATGTTTATCTTGCTCCCCCTTTTCCCCTCCCTTCTCCTCTCTCTGAAAACAATAAAAATCTTTTTTAAAAACCAGTGTATTGCAAAAGTCTGTCAATAGCTGTACATTTATCCACATAATGTTTAATGATGTCATGGTATTCCATTGTGTGGACGTCATTGATTCATGCGGTCCCTTATCAGGCTTCCTAATTTCCCAGTTACAAAGGACTTGCCTACTGGTCTGAGCACTCGTTCTTTTATTCCGTAGGATCAATCCCTAGACGCTTGCACATTTGTTTCTACATCGCGGCTAGCTCCAAGATGGGGGCAGTGGGGTGCTTGGAGGAGTGGGAACCTGTGGGGCGGCTATGCGTCAGAATTCCTGCACCACTTGAGCAAAATGCTCATGCCGCACCCGCCTCGGGAGGCTCGTGGTAGCCCGGGCGCTGGCAGCGTTTTAAAGGTCTGCAGGCGGCTCTGAGGTACCCGGGTGAGACCCGGAGAAGAAGCGCGTGGTCGCGGCAGGTGCGAAGGCGCAGAGGTGGTCAGCGTGCCTCGTACTTGGACAATTCGTGGTCCACGTGGAGCCTCAGTTTCCGCCTTTGTAAGGGGCGTGGGAGGAACGCGGTTTGAAGGGTCTCAGGGCTGTTCCGGGGCCCAGCGTTCGGGAGCCAGATTCGATTACACTCGCAGTCTCAAGCCGTGGGGGGGGGCGGGGGGGGTCGCGGGGAAGATGACGTAATGTGCTCACAGCCTGCTCTGGGACTGCCTAGCGGGCGGGGGTGGAGCTTGTTAACTCTGCAATTCCCGGCGGGTGGATGGAATAGCTTGTGGAGCAGACCCGACGGAGAAGAGCGCGGCTCCTTTAAGCTAGGGGAAGGAGGTTGGGCTGAGGACCAGGAGGCTTCTGTTCGCATTCGCTACCACACCGCGAGGGGCGGGGTTTCGCTATGCAAATCTGAGCTGCTGATCGCTGACGCGCAATCACCCCACGCGCGGCTTCGCGCGCCGATTGGCCGTGACGAGCCTGGTCCCATTGACAACAAACGGGGGTACGCGCGGCCTGGGGGCGTGTCCGCAGAGGGCGCGGATTGGGGCGGGGGAATCCCGCCCCGCCCCTCCCGCGCAGCGCCAACATGGCGGAGGGTGACACCGGCCGGTGAGGCGGTGCCGGGCGGAGGCTGTGGGGTGTCATGGGTGGTGGCGGCGGCACCGCCCCCGCGTCTTCCTGAACGGGCCGGCAGGGAGGCCTGTTCGCCGAGCCGGGCGATGGACGAGAGCGGCGAGCTGGGCGGTCTGGAGACCATGGAGACGCTCACGGAGCTGGGCGACGAGCTGACCCTGGGGGATATCGATGGTGAGTGGTGGGTGGGTGAGTGGGAGTGCGGGGGCGCGCGGGGAGGAAGGGGTTACGGCGGCGCGCGCGGGTGCGCGTGCGCCCCCCGCCCAGAACCCCGGCTCGCGCGGGAAGGACCGGCACACGCGGTCGCCCCGGAGCTGCCCGGGCTTTCCGGGCGCTGCGGGTCCGAACCCCGGCCGGCCCGCTCCGTTCCTGCTGGCCGTGGGATGCGCTCCCGGGAGCTGCGTGTCTTTAAGCGAAACGAGGGGTCGTGAGGCAGGGAGCGCGGGGCCCGGGGCCCGGGGCGGCGCGGCGGTCCGGCGGGAGCGACCTGAGGAGAGCGCGCGGCCGCCGCCTCCCTCGCGCGCCTACACACGCCTCCCCGGGTCCCACTCTCCGCCGCCCGCGGCCCCGGTCCTACCTGTCACTCCCCGCCCCGAAGCGGGGGCGGCTTTGGGGTTCCTGGACTCCGCGCCCCCAGCCCCGGTCCTCCGGGGTGGACCCACGGCGGGGTCTCCGGCGTTCGGGAAACTTTGGGCAGCGAGTGGCTGCGGAAGCAAGTTGTTGATGGAGCGAGCGGTGGCGGTGGAGGCTGGACGCATCTCGGTGGCGTGGAGACACGGGTGCTCCTGCTGCCGCGCTGCAAAGGGAGTTGAGCAGCAGGAATTCTGAGTTGCAGCCCCTCGGGGACAGGCTGGGGAGCGGGTGGCCTTTGTTCCAGCGGCCTTAACAGCGGAGTGGAAGAGCTGGTAGGAGCCCAGGGGTCCTCTCTGCAATGCCCTCATTTTGTCACCACGGGACCCCAAAGTTTGGGGAGAATCAGCGGCCTGCCCAAGGTCACCCAGCTGGTTACAGAGCCCAGTCCCTGGGCCAGTGTTGGTGTCTACATCAGGCTTCCATCTGATCCTTGGGGGTGAGGAGTCCATTGAATAGGTTTGTAATGATAAAAACTCTGAATAGTTGGGCTCTTGTGATGTTCCAGTCTCCAGATACTCAATACCTTATGTTGTTTCACTTATTCCTCCTCACTACAGTCCTGTGAGATAGATATTCTTGCTTCTATGTTTACAGGAAACTGAGTCCAGGAGATGTTGACTTGATAAGGTCACTCACCTTAGATTGTCCAGAACTTCATGCTCTTAAGCAGTATCTCAGGTGCACTGTGCTCTTTGCAAAGTACTTTTTGCACCTGGGATCTCAATACAGCCTTGCAGGCAGGTATGATGGCTCCATCCTACCTGCAGACTATCTTCTAGGGGAAGAGATAAGTGGCAGCAACCAGTTGAAAAGGATCAGTTTCCCATTTTGTTTCTATAACGTTTTTACCCTCTGGCCTAACTTTGCATTCCATTTTTGGTCATCTGGGCAGCGTGGTTAGACCTTTAATCGAAGCCTCAAGTCTAACCACAGTCTTTTCCACTAAGTGCTGCTAAAACAGAGATGTATTAATAAGTGGGGGAGGGTAGTTTTGGAACTTAACAAGGGCAGCTAAGTTTTGAGCCCTTCATACCAGGCACTCTGTTAGGTGCTCATATACCTCAATGTTCTCAATTCTTAACAGGTACTACCAGTCTACTCTCACAGATCCTGGGACTGAGGCCCAAGGCAGTTTATTAATTTACTCAAGGTCACACAGCCAGTAAGAAGTATGTCTGAAACTACCT
Organism: Phyllostomus discolor; assembly: GCF_004126475.2. Lineage (NCBI taxonomy): Eukaryota > Metazoa > Chordata > Mammalia > Chiroptera > Phyllostomidae > Phyllostomus > Phyllostomus discolor. The sequence continues at coordinate 212,639,737 of NC_040904.2, forward strand.
ACCAGGATGTTCACACATAGACATTTAGGTCTATTTTGCATTCTCATTTTATAATCCATCTCTACTTGTTTTGATTTGTAATCTGTTAAATGACATAGCGGTTAAGTATTAACTTTGTCCCCAGAGATTTCTGAGTATAGTGTACATTCTGGAGATTGCCGTAGTGGTTCAGTGGCTTCATAGGTCCCCATACCAGATTTTGGGAAAAGTGGCTCCCTGTGTTTAATTGGTCGATAAGTGTCAGTTGTGGTTTCTGGGCTGTAGGGACCATGAAAGACAGGGTATAGACAATTTTATGGCCTCATGGAGCTTGAGATGAATAGCAGTAAAACTGTAGTTGCTGAATACAGAATAGCTCACAATTGCACAGAGCAGTAAGTGAAAGCATTGAGGGAGCTTGATGAAGGCTGGCTTATCAGGAAGATTACACCAAGGAGAGCCCTTGCCCTGGGCCTTGGAGGACAAGAAGGGCTGGGCAGACTGAAGGCCAGTGGTCTCTGCAGGTGCCAGTATCCCCAAATACTTATGCATGCATTCTACCTCCAGAACATCAGCACCGTGAGGGCGAGGGCCTTTTGTTTTATTCACACTGTATTTCTTGTACCTAGAACTAAGTATTTGTGGAATACCCGAATGAGCCCAGGGCCTTGAACTGGGCAGGATTCTAAGTTGTACTAGATATAGTCCTAGGGGTTTGGGTTAGGTCAGGGGTGGCCAGCCCAGATGCTTCTAGGTGTCAGTCAGATGAGGAAGAAGAGATTCTGGGTATGAAACACACACACACACACACACTGTTGTATGTGTGTGGTGGGGGAGAAGGGATGCTTCCAACTTAGAGAGCTCATACCTGCCTCTTGGAGTGGCAGGCAAGTGGGCAGAGTCCTTCATTAGCCATCATTGGCCCTACTGTAGTTCACGAGGATGTGGACCCAAGGAGGCCATATCCATTCACTTATTAAGCACATCTCTTGAGTAGCTTCTAAGTACCCCCCATGATGGACAAAGTGCTGAGAATGGCTTTGAACGAGACACCCAAGGTCTCTTCTCTTTTAGGAGACTTTAGTTCTTGAGGGAGGAAATAAGCTGAAAATAAAATAAATAACACTGTTGGCATAGCTCTATGAAAATAAAACGGGCCCATGTTATAGAGAGTGACTGCTGGCTAAATTTAAACTGAGTAGGTCAGAGAGGCCTCAGCAGAGTAATCAGCATCTGTTCTTCAACAGATGCCCAAGTCTGGATTTTTTACAAGATTTTTTTTATTTTTTAGGAAGAGAGGGAGAGAAACATCCACATGCAAGAGAAACATCAGTGGGTTTTCTCTTGCCCGCCCACAACTGGGGACCTGGCCTGCAACCCAGGCATGTGTACCCTGACCAGGAATTGAATTGGCAACGGTTTAATTTGCAGGCTGGTGCTCAACCCACTGAGCCACGTCAGCCAGGGCCCCAACTCTGGATTTTTATGTGAAATACCCAGATTTTTAAATATTGGCCCAGCAAAGCATGTGTGTTAATAGGTCTCCAGTGCCTTGTTCCACTGCAGAATGCTCAGCTCTCACAGGCCACCAGGCCTCTTATGGTAGGGTATCTAGAGTATTATCTTGTGGTAGGTGCCTGTGTTATGAGACACTGATGAGCCAGGTCTTCTGGAAAAGCAGAGGCAGGATTTTCTTCCACAGGGATCAGGAAAGGCACAATCATAGAGGTTTTTTTTACTGGACCCAAAAGGAGGGGTGGCAGAAACAGCATGACAAACGTGGAAAGAGAACAATCAAAAAATAAATTACTACAAGCAAATCCTTGGAATAGAGGGCGTGCATAAGGAAACAGAAGATAAGTTCTGAAAGGTGACGCGGAGCCAAATTATGGGGAGTTTTCATACCAGACCCATGTTTTGTGGAAAGTGGGGAAGGTACGATGCTAATCATGGGTTTAAGGAAATTCAGCTGTGGTGATGGGCAAGGGAGACTGGAGTCAGGGAGACCAGTTAGGAGGGCGCTGCAGCCATCCAGGTGTGAGCTGGTACTGAGAGGATGATGGGACTTGGATGGGAAGTGGCCATTGTGCAAGTTGCTGGATACGACAGGACATGGCCCCCAAAGGCTTGGCCCTGAAGACAGCAGAGCTGGAATTCTCAGATGCCCATCAAGGCCCTGATCTTGGGGTTTGGGGAGACTGCAGAAGCCAGGAGGAAGAGCTGGTTTGGGCAGATGACAGTTTGTCTTAAATGAGCTGAAGTGGAGGTGCATGGGGGGTCACCCACTAGGAAATGGAAGGCAGGTACTTGGGAGGAGGTCCAAATGGGGGTGGAGGAGTAGGCGCCGTGGGTGAGTTGAGTGAGGACAGAGGTGGGAGAGGACAGAAATGGGAGGCCAGGTCAGGGGAGGGAAGTGCCATACCTGAGAGGAGGTAAGCTTTTTGAGGAGTGATTAATGCACGATGGAGACGGTGCTGCAGAGGACGGTAAGGACAACAGGGCCATGCAAGGAGTCATGGGATCTGACAGTTAGGAGGTCAACCTTTGACAGTAGTCAGATAAGAGAATACAAAGCTAGATAAACCAGAAGGGAGTCAGGGGTGAGTGGGTGATGGACAAGGAGGGGCAGCCGTTCTCTTCAGAGACAGTCAGAGAAACCTCAGCCAGCTAGTCTGCTTATTGTCTTCAGGGGTTTGCCTGTTCTGGCCTTTCATTACAGAGGGACTCACACAGTACGCGGTATAGTGTTCGGGTCCATCCGCATGGCTGCATAGTGTTCACTTGCATGGACACAGCACGTTTTGTTTATCAGCCCATCAGGCGATACACATTTAGGTTATTTCCACTTTTTGACTATTATAAATGAAGCTGCTGTGAACATTTGTATATACATTTTTGTGTAGACGTTTTAATTTCTCTCGGGTAGATCCTCTACATTTTTTGTTGGTGTATGTGTTTTCCTAGGGCTTATAATGGCCCCATTGATTCACTTGCTCACTTCCCATGTTCCTGTAACTAATTCAGTCCTAAATCTTACGGTAGAAATTCTCACCATGGTGGACAGTTCCTTTTACCCCCCTCCCCTCGTTGATGTCTCTCCTGGAGACCTCCCTCTTGCTGCCCCACCAGTGATTGTCCAGGTCTGCTGTCCCGCACTTACCCTAAGCACCTTAGCCATCGGGGGCCCTGTTGAAGCCCCTGTTCCCCAGTTCCTGCTTTTTCACTCATGTGTTTGATGGAACGCATCCTCCAGTAGCTTCCTGAAAAATACTACATTGGAGGTAAATTTGGGGGGACCTTGCCTATCTAAAAAATATCTTTATCCTACCCTCACTCCAATTTGATAGTTTGGCTGAGTTTAGAATTTTAAGGTTGAGCATAATTGTATGTCAGAATTTTGAAGGCATTGCCTAATTGTCTTCCAGCATCTAGAAGTTAAGAAATCAGATACCATTTTGATTCCTGATCCTTTGTGTGTGACCTGTTTTCTCCTCTGGAAGCTTGTAGGGTTTTGTGGCGTTCTGAATTCCGTGATGGTGCACACTGGTGTGACTGAGCTGTCAGTCACTGTCCCGGCGTGATGGGCTCTGCAGGGCCGATGATGTCAGGTACTTGCACCCATTCATGCAGCCCTGCTGGTAGCTCACCCTGCACCCCAGCCTGCAAGAAACTTCAGTCCCTGAGCCTTTCGGTGGCACTGCCTTGGGTCTCTGCGAGCTTCTCCGCACAGTCATCCCCTCTTCGGCGGAGTCCCCAGGCATGACCAGGCGCTCTGTAAAGGAACGTCTAATGAGGAGAAGAAAGCACTTGTAGGTGTTGGGTGGGCCCCCAGCCCTGGGTTCCACATCACTGGGAAGGTTGGAGCGGCCCGCCCAGTGAGCCAGGGGAGAGAGCTGGTGAGGGTGTGGCCCGCACACCGCTGGGAAGTGGAAGTGAGAGGGGTAAAAACTCACTTCCTATTTTCCCAGTGAGCCATCATTTGGAAAACTGCTCAGTGAGGTGCACCACACACAGATCTACTTTTTACCCTGCGTATCCCTGTTTCAAGACATCAGCTTTGTATTGACCCCCCCAAACTTGAAATTTATTTTAAAATGTAGATTTATTCTTACATGCTAAAACTTTTGTCACCTACACAGTACACTCCATTTGATGCAATACATCTATTGAGATGGTTTTTTTCCACTGCTCAAAACAGTTTTTGAACTCATTGATTTTGATGCCTTAGAGTGCTGTTTTTTTTTTTTCACCTCCTCCACAATGGCAAAACATTTCCCTTTGAGGACTTTTTTATCTGAGGAAACAAAAAAAAGGTCACTCGGGGCGAGATCGGGTAAATAGGGAGGGTGGGGCATGGGGTTATGTCATTTTTGGTCAAAGACTGCTGAATACTCGGTGTGGTGTGGGCAGGTGCGCTCGCAAATGGCCCATCATAAAATGGGCAAATAAATTGAAAGAGTTGTCAAAAAAAAAATTCACCGAAGCCCAGTGCAGCCTCTCACAACAACGCCAGCTGGCACACTGATACAGATGGGCCTCTAGAACACTCACTTGTACTACCGGGGGCCTGCCCTCCAGAAGGTAATTCTGGGTTCTATGTACCCCACTACCCCGCCCTGTATGTCACTGTTACTGATGTTTGGGTTGAAAGAGCTGTTGCTAACTCACAGCTCCTTTATTTTCTACCCATTTTTAGCTCTTGATCTCATCTAGGTCCATTTCCTGGGACACGTTTTCTGGGGTTGCACAGACACCAAACCAGTCTCCTTGCGTTTTTTTCCTCCTTTCTAGGTCAGACTGGCCTCGCCCTTGACAAACATTCTCCACCCAGACCTTCACACCCAGGCCTTTGGCCTAATGTTCTTCGGTGTTGCCTGCCTCTCACTGAACGTGCTTTCTGTCAGCCTTATAGTCAGTTCATGTCTTGGCATTTTTTTTTAATGTATTTTTACTTCTTATTCAACTAGGTCTTTTTTCCCCCTCAATTATAAGAGGTTCTTAAGCAACTTTATGCAGATAGCCCTTGAATATGAAATTGTCTGTCCTTCTGGATTCCGTCTGAACTTTATGATCGTGCACCAGGTTATTACATTTTCACTTACAGGTTGCTGTATGTTGAAATAGTTTAGGTGCAATAGCCATGTAAACCAACATAATCCATCCGAAAGGCAAACACTGACATATCTGTGTCCCTGTGGGACACTTGTGTCATTTGGAGTTTTTTGTCATCTTAGAGGCTGTTGCTGTGAACGTGGACGGGCAGGTCACCTTGGCGTCGGCTCACTGGTGTGTGTTCCCCACGGAGGACCCTTCAAGGCAAGAGCTGTCACACTGCCAGCTGTGGCTCCTCCATTTCTAAAACCTTCCCTGTGCTAGAAATTACTGTGTTGATCAGGATTTATGACTTGGAAACAATGTAAATTTTTTTTGAAAAGGTAATACCTTCATGTAGCAAAATAAAAAATGTTAGAGGATTCTCGGAAAAGTCTCACTACCAGCCCTATCCACCTTCTCTTTTGGACCACAACCCTCACTTCCTCACAAGGAAATAAAATTTTTAGGTTCTTTTATCTCCTTCAAAACATAATGCAAATATAAGCAAATAACAAATACAGATTTTCATTTTTTGCTCCCCACTCTGTTTTTTAGACAATAGGTAGCATTCTGTGCCCTGTGCGGGCAGTTCAGTTGGTGAGAGCATCGTCTCGGTACACTGAGGTTGCAGGGTCACTCCCTGGTCAGGGCACATACAAGAATCAACCAATAAATGCATAAATGAGTGGAACAGCAAATCCATGTTTCTCTCTCTTAAATCAGTTTTTTTTTTAAAAGTAGGTAGCATTCTCTGAGCTTTGTTCTTCTGCACCTTGGTCCCTTTTTTACTTAGCAGTATGCCTTGGAGGTCTTTCCAGTTCCCTTCACTGCTGCATGGTTTTCCATTGTGTGGCTGTGCCGTGTCTCATCCGTCCAGTTCCTTTACGATGGACATCTGAGGGCCTTTTCAGTCTTACTGCTGAAAACAGTGCTGTGGCGAGTAGCTTTGTACACTCATCTTTTGGCGCCTCTGCGGGTGTCAGTTCAGGATGAAGGACCGTCAGTGGGGTCGCTGCATGCGTGTATTTGATAGTGAATACGGGACCATTTCCTCTGGACCCCGCGCACATGTACTTTCTTTTATCCTGAGGCGCCTTGGTGTTCTCTAGGTGAACGAGACTTGTCTTTTCTTAGTTAACTCATGTCTCTGCAGTTGCCTCTACTTCTCCATCCTTCCTCAGACTTGGCAATCACAGAGCAGGCAGCACCTGCCACGTGCCCACCACGTGCCCAGCACTGGGAAGACCCTCAGTTCAGACCCTCACAGTCCTGTGCTGAGCTCTTGGGGGTGAGCAAGGTCCCCACCCTCACACGATGTGTAAGGCCCTTTACCTACGAGGTCTCATAAGTTTCACTTTTAGTCCTTTCTCCAATTCAACCACACACTCCAGATGAATAAACTGAGGCCCAGATCACAATTAGTAAGAGAGAGAATGGTGACCTCAGTCTAGACTTGTCCAACTCCAAAGCCCATGTGCTTCCCCTCTGCCCCACACCACAGCCCTGTCTGGTGTATGTAAGTGGGCTTCTGAGCTGTAAACCAAGGCAGTGTGGTGGGCTGAGGCGAGAGAGACCTGGGCCCCAGTTCCTGCTGTCAGGGGCGGGGAAGGGGGGTCCGTTGGGGCAGAACCTCACCTTTTCTTTTGACTCTATTTGAGAATGGATGAGGAACTTCAGTTTGCAAGTCAAGTCCTCATTTAGGACCAAGGGGCCTTTTTTTTAGCATACAGTTTTAGAATGTTTACTTTTTTCCTTTGAAAGGACTTTTGTAGGTGTGGGCGGGATACAAAGGAGCAGTCACAGAGTGCAGGGTAAAGTAAAGTGTTCCATTTCTGGACCACAAGCTTCAACGTTAAACTTTGTTGACATGATGGAATTTTTTTGAAGAGTAGCAGGATCCCAGAGCCTGGGACTCAAGGTAAGACTCCCGGGGAACCTCTGTTTAGAAACTAGTCCTAAACCATTGAAGGGCTGGGAAACTGGAAAACAGAGCTCTTTCCACATGTCTTAGGCCTTTGGAATTGCTAATGAATGTGTGTCTAAATGTCCCTAATAATTTAGCCTCTATAGCCGGCCCTGTGGAACTGGTCTGTTGGGTTTAGCGTCTGGTTTGGAACAGTGATGAAATTCGGCTGCTGGACCAGATGTGAAACTGCCTTACTAGGGTGGCACTGCTCCGCCCGGGCCCTCACCAGCCCACAGCAGCAGGGGAGACCACGCTTCTTCCGAAGAGTGGACAGTCTGATGAGGCCTTGTACGTCACACAAGTCCTGACACACTTGTCTTCCTCACAGTGCTGTGAGGCACGTGCTTGATTTTTGTTCCCATTTTTCAGATGAGATACTGAGGCAGAGGTCACGTGATTCGCCCGAGGTTTCCTATGCCAATGAAGTGGCGTCAGAGGTTGAACTTGGGCGTCCTCACGTGGAATCTCCCACTCACCCTGCCCCGTGGGAATAAGGTGGGAGATGCCCTGACTCAGGAAGGTGGACTAAGAGCCCCTGCTCTGGTCAGAAGTTGTTTTTAAATTTAATTTAAAAAATTAGTTCAACTCAATTCAGCTTGAATCTACTGTATTTCCAGCACAGTGCTAGACTCTTTGGAGTATAGAGATGAATGAAACAGTTCCGACTTTCAGGGAGCTGACATCTTAACAAGCAGACGTGGTACAAAGCAAAATGCAACAGAGGCCGTGAAAGAGGTATAAACTCCATTTTTGGAGTACAGAGGAAGGGGATTAGGAAAACCTTCTTCACAGGGACTTCGCCTCTGAGCTGAGTTGTGATGGGTGAGAGCATGGAATTTTGGAAAGGGGTAGGGGTAGGGTGTTCGTTTTGACAGAATTGAACCAAAATTCGGAATAATTTAGCATGTTCTTGGAACATGTGGTTCAGGGTGACCAGAGTGCAATACAGGACACAGGTTTCCAAACTAGGCGCCTAAGAACCCATGAGGGTACGGGCACCTCCAAAGATCGGAATCTGGAAGGCCTGGGACAGAGTCCAGGAGCAGCACCTGACTAGTGGAGAGGTAAAGGCAGAGAAGGCTTTTTGCGGAGGAGGGCACCTTGTAACCCGAGGTCCTGAGGGCAAAAGGGTGACAGGAGAGAGAGCCCTGCTCCAAGCCGAGCGAACAGCCCTTTCTAAAGGATTGGCCGGTGCGGGGGTACTGGGCAGTTTGCAGTCTGCACCGTTGATAACTGTTATCTGTCTCAGACGCAGTTTGGATCAGGCCGCTCTTCTGCTTCAGTGTGTTGAGTGTCAGTCAGGAGCCTTGGTGATAAGCAGCAGAAACTTCTGGTGGCTACCAAACAGACAAGGAGTTCAGGGCAGTGATTTTCAGCCGGCACGCCGCAAGAACGTTTAAAACATGCAATACCTGGCACTGACCTCTTTTTCCCTTAGATTGTCAAATAAAAAATGACAACAGTCTGCACAACAATAGCTGTCTGGCGTGAATGAATCAAAATTATGCCTTATGTTGTTAGATTGGCAAAAAATTACATTTTTTGGTGTGCTGCAGAATTTTAGTAATTTGTGTGTGTGTGTCATGAGATGGAAAAGGTTGAAAATCGCTGGCTTGCAGGAGAAAGATGCAGGGACTGAGAAAAGCTGGGGAGCCAGATTTGGAAAATGGGCCAGAACCAGGGGAGGCCCAGCAGCCAAGGGCAGCCCCAGTGCAACTGGGTTAGGAGCCTGCCACCATGCTTCCCGCCGTATCCCTGCTCTCCTGGGTCACTCCTGAAGAGTCACCTGCTGGGGATGTATGTGTCAATCAGAGCCCGCTGGCAGGAAGCCTCTCCATCCGCCAAGACCACCTGTGGGGGTTCTCCAAAAGGAAGCTCCGGGTGCCGGGGGGAGGGGTGGGTGATGGGCTGACAAATCAAAAGTAGCAAATGTCCACTACATGTCCACTCTCCTAGCCTCTGAAATAAAGTCCGATGCCATATGGCATGACCGAGGCCTTCCACAGCTTCACCGTAAGCAGCTGCATCTCCTCACTCGGCTCCACGCCCTCTCCAGTTCTGCAACCTGCCGGACACTTCCTGGTACTGTGGGTGTGCTCAGACTTTCCTCTGCCTGTAGTACTCTCCCTTGCTCTCACAACTCTTCCTTTGTCTACGCCCAGCTTCCACTGCCTGCCAGGACGGGCCAATCCTTTCTCTACACTCCGACAGCCCTTTCTTTGTGAGGCACTTGTGGGTTCCTGTCATTGTCACAACTCCTTCCGTTGGTTGGGTTTCTCTGAGATTGGGAGGTGGGAAGGAAACCAACACTTTGGAGCCCTGCTTCATGCTGGGTGCCACACCTGGCACTCGGGATCCTCCAGCTCCCAGCCATAGTACCCAGGGGCTGGGTGGATGTTTGCAGCATGATTTAATAACCTGCTTTGCAAGTATTATTTTTGTTCTTAATTTTAGGGAGATTTGGGGGTGTGGTGATGATTGGAAAGGTAAGATGATGAGTTGGTGGTGGCGGGATTTGTTTTTGTTTTGGGTTTTTTTGTTTGTTTGTTTGTTTTTAGATTTTATTTATTGCCTCGGCTGGTGTGACTCAGTGGATTGAGCACTGGCCTGCAAACTAAAGGGTTGCTGGTTCGATTCCCAGTCAGGGTACATGCCTGGGTTGAGGACCAGGTCTCCAGTTGGGGGTGCGCCAGAGGCAACCACATATTGATGTTTCCCTCCTGTCCCCCTGTCTAAACATAAGTAAATGAATAAATTTAAAAAGAAAAAAAAAGGATTTATTTACTTTCAGAGAGAGGGGAAGGGAGAGAGAGAGGGAGAGAAACATCAATGTGTGGTTGCCTCTCATGCGCCTCAACTGGCAACTTGGTCCACAACCCAGGCGTGTGCCCTGACTGGGAATCAAACCAGCAATCAATCCACTGAGCCACACCAGCCAGGGCAGATTTGTTTTTGCTTTTGTTTTTGTTTTTGTTTTTACCTCAACCAACTAAGGACTGAAAAGGTTGAGGAGCATCCCACCCTTGCTATGGGTGCTACCCCCAGGAGGACAGTTCCAGGATTGTGCCTGGCTCTGTTGACACTTGGTTACCTGGCATTGTGAAATGCCGGGCCCTCATCTTATAGAACAGGATCATGCAGGATGGGTTCCTCGGAGTCTTACTCTCTGCTCTTGCTCAACTTCCAGTCTCTTGTTCTGGGAGAGTGAGAAGGAGAAGAAAACAGTGTAGGTCAGGAGCCGGCGAAGAGTTGGGAAACGCTGGAAGGGCTGGGGTGATGCTCCTTCCCTTCCTGAGCTGGGGTGTTCGTACTCATTAATGGACGAGGCGCTTACTGAGCATCTGCCTGATGCCAGGCTCTGTTTCGTGGCATCCCACGATAATAGAACCAAAGTGTGGTGGCGAGGAGGGTGACTTCATTTTAATCTAATTTTCTTTAATTTTTATAACTTACATTTTTTATTTTAGAGAGAGGGAAAGGGAGGGAGAAGGAAAGGGAAAGAAACATCAATGGGCTGTCCTCCAACTGGGGACGGAACTCACATCCCAGGCATGCGCCCTGACTGGAATCGAACCGCCACCCTTTGGTTGGTGGGATGATGCCCAACCAACTGAGCCACACTGGCTTGGGCTAAGAGGGTGACTATTAATCCCAGTGCCTCCACCTGCTGACGGGGTGGTGCTGGACAAGTTACTTACCCTCTCTGTGCCTCATTCTTCTCGCCTGTGAAGTGGAGGTGATAATAGCATGTACCCCAAAGTGTTATGGAGGTTAAATGAGGAAATCTGTGCAAAACACTTAACATAATTTTTGACACATAGTAAGAGTTCAGTAAATGTTAACAATTACTATGCTATTTTTATTTTGGGGGTTTTTAATGACAAAAAAAAAAGATCTAAAACTGCAGCTTCTGGAAGAACCATTTGTTGTTTCCAATCTTGTACTTTGAACTTGAGCTTGGCCTCCTGTAGGTCCTTGCATTTCAGAGCAGGGTCTCTGAAGATGTCCTGTTGATAACAATTTTGTCCAAGGGGATGTTCACAGAGTACCTTGCAGGCATGAGGTGATTGTAGTTACAAGCTTTCACAAAAGACTTGGTCTTTGACCTCCTGACAGTTTCCTTCTTGCCCATGGTGGCTGTCACTTTGTGGGATAGTGGTCAATTCCAGCAACCAGAACATGACTATAGGGGCAGTCTGAGGGGCCATGTTCTTTGCAATGACCACTTTTTGTCAGGCCAGGACTAGCACCACCTTCCCGGGTTTCATGAACTTGAACAGTCATTCAAAGTTAAATTGAATAAAATGGACCATCTTTCAAACGTGGGTGCTATCCTTCTGATGCCTCTAATTTGGTGTTACGTTAGGAGGCTTGGGTTCCCTTGCTGGACACTGGCTGGGGCTCTTGCGTGGACAGGGCACTTATGATGGCATTTGATTGTTGACTGCAGCATTCCAGAGCCCAGTCGCAGAGAGGGGCTCTGAGAGGAAGCCCCCAGTGTGCTTGCAGGGGCAATGAGCTGACCGGAGCAGGGTGCTTGTGGAAAGAGGAGGGGCCTTTGAAGAGGGAGGAGGAGGTTCCTACCTCAGTGAGCTGCTTCCTTACCCACCTGCCTGGGACTGTGTGCCATTTGCTCCCTCTGTAGACCTGCACTTGTTCCTTCCTGTGTGACAACCACCACCACTGTTTTTCAAGAACTTATTAGGTGCTTTATACGTATTAACTCATTTAAAATAGTGCTCGAGCCCTGGTTGGTGTAGCTCAGTGGATTGAGCACAGGCTGCGAACCAAACAGGTTCGATTCCCAGTCAGGGCACATGCCTGGGTTGCAGGCCACGGCCCCCAGCAAGCGCACATAGATGTTTCCCTCTCTCTCTCTCGCTCCCCTTCCCTCTCTAAAAATAAATAAATAAAATCTTTAAAAAATAGAGTGCTTAAAATAGCTACCGCACAGGGTGATTTGAAGATTATACACAATGCCACAGGTGTGTGAAAGTGCCAGCAAAGTGTTAAAAGCAAAAACAACCAGGTGGCAGTGCTAATGAAGTTCCTTTCCAGTTTAAAAAAAAATCAGTTGTGATGGGAGTAAAAGATAGAAAATTGTACTACAACAACAGTTAAAATAAAATTTAAAATAAATCAGTTGTAGCTGGTGTGGCTCAGTGGATTGATTGCTGGTCTGTGAATCAAAGGGTTGCTGGTTCGATTCCCAGTCAGGGCTCCTGCCTGGGTTGCAGGCCAGGTCCCTCCCTGGTTGGGGGCTTGTGAGAGGCAACCACACATTGATGTTTTTCTCCCTCTCTTTCTCCCTAGCTTCCCCTGTCTAAAATAAATAAAATCTTTTTTTAAACAATCAGTTTAAATTTTGTTTCTAAATATACATGTATTCTCTCTCTCTCTCTCTCTCACACACACACACAGATGAGATACATAGCAGTAAAAAATCAACAATGAAAGCTTTTTAAGCAACGTAGTTCCAACAGGTTTCTCTTTTTATCCCAACACTTGGTTCCTGGCCAATGTGTGTATGGCAGATGTGTGCATAGGGTTTCTCCACCAGAACATGCGTGTCTTTTTTTCTTTTAAGGTTTTATTTATTTATTTTTAGAGAGGGGAAGGGAGACAGAGAGAAACGTCAATGTGTGGTTGCCTCTTGCATGCCTTCTACTGGGGACCTGGTTCCCAGACTGGCACTCAATCCACTGAGCCACACCAGCCAGAGCAGAACATGTGTGTGTCTTGAAGGCATTTAACTTTATGTCTGGCACCTAGCAGGCTCAGTTTGTTAGATAATGTCTTAAGGGGCGTGTCTTTATTGATTTGTTCTCTATTTAAAAAGAGAGAAACTATTCTGAAAAAGGAGCATCTTGTCAAGGTAGAAGGTCTCATTTGGAGAGTAATTTGATAATTTGGGTAGCAAAGTATACTTGCAAAACACAGGCAGGCAAAAATCTCCCCTATTTCCCCGATGAGTCTGTTACATGCACGCTTACCCTGAAATTAATCATCTTCCATTAGCATTGAACTTAATATCAGGAGTTAGAGATGGACTACAGCAGTTCTCCCCTCCACACACGTACCCCAAGTTCTCCTTACTTGTCACTCCAGGTCTGTCTTGCATCTTTCAGGTTGCGGTGTGTGTGAGTGTGAAATTCTAAGAACGTTTGCAGGGGCAACTACTGTGTGTAGAGGAGTGAGTCAGAGGAGCCTAAACGCAGGCCTCGGTCCAAGTCTCGGCTCAGCCACTCCGTAGCTCTTATGTGGTGGGCTTGGGCAAGGTACTTAATTTTCTTTAACCTTATTTTTCCTCACTTGTAAAGTAGAATAATAATACTGGTCTCAGGGTTTATAGTACTAAATAGTTAGTAAACTACTAAGTAGGTATCAGTGGTAGCTATTCTTACGTTGTCGTCGTCCACACAGCATCTGTGTGAAATGAATTTCATTTCAGTTCCAACTGAACATTTGGAACTGAATTGCTGTACATTTAAATAAAATGCAAATATGATTTCCAATTTGAAAATATGTTTGTTAACTTTGTCACTGAGTTTTTGCTTTTAAACTTCAGTAGTGTGACCATTGGCTTTTATTCAGAGGTTAAATTGGATTCTAAACTCAGATACCTCCTTTTCCAATTTGATGTTTAAAAAAAACCTATCAAAGAATCAAATACATTTTATTATGTGCTGTACATAGTTCTGTATATTAATATATATCCATCGGAGTTTGGATTCTTCCCATAGTTACTAGTAAAGAAACTGTCTCAGAGAGGCTAAATAATTTGTCCACGGCAGCGCCATGATTACATCCCTAGGTTGACAGCCTGGCCTTGCTGATTCCGCAGACAGTGGAGTCCCAAGTGGGTGTCAGTGGGAGCTGTTCTTATGTCATCGTCCACACAGAATTAGTGTGGCATTCTCTGTGACTGTAAACTCGAGAATCCCCATTCTGTTTTGTCTTCCTGTGAGTTCTTGGTTTAGCTTTTGGACATCCTGTTCTCCCTGAATAGGATTCTTTGCCTCACTTCCGAGCAGGTGGCCTGTTTCGTGCTGTTGATCTTGTGTGTGTTTTGAGCATTTTTTAACACCATGCCAGGTGGGGCAAAACAGGCTTATAGTTGTCCATAGAGGAAAAAACACAGTAGTTAATACGACTATAATGCAGTAATGAACTGCTTCACATGCTCACAACTGTAAACCTGCTTCTGTCCCACCTGTACATAACCAGAACTTATCTGTGATGGAGTTTCAGAAGACTGTCTTCATTGGTTGACAAAATTATCCAAGTTTTTGTTTCAGCTGTTCAGATGTTCTCCCCTCAAGTCAGAATTTAGCCCTTCAGAATGACTTTTTTAAAAAATAATCCTAACCTGAGAATTTTTTTTTAATCACTGATTTTGGTGAGAGAGAGAGAAACACCAATCAGTTGCCTCCCATATGCACCCCAGTACCTGCAACCTAGGTGTGTGCCTTGACTGTGGCTCGAACCCGCAGCCTTTTGGTGTGTGGGACAATGTTCCAACTAATGCTCAGAATTATTTTTTCTCTGAGAGAAGGGAAGGGAAGGAGAGAGAAAGATTGGCTGGTTGCCTGTCATACACACCTCAACCAGGGACTGTACCCACAGCCCATCTGGGTCACACTGGTCAGGGCACTCAGAACGATTCCTAATGCATTCATGGTGTTATGGGACTCCGGGCAGGAGGCCAGCAGCCCCACTGTACAAACCAGGGTGAACAACCGCTGTGTTGGAGGGACTCTTCTCCCTTAGAGCTTCGTTGGACAACTTGCTCTGGCTCTTCCTTTAATAAAGAGAAGAACCAAGTGCACTACCATGAGCTGCAGAACGCTTTAGGATCTGGCCCTGCCTGCCCGCCTGGCTGGTGCCCCGCCCTGTCAGTCGCTCGGTCTCCTCGGCAGCCCCCTACACAGACAGCTCCATGCCTCCGGCCTTGGCTCCTGAGACTCTGGCCCTGAAGTGCCCTTGTGCCCTGATCAGCCTTCAGTCCGGCTCTCTTGGGAAGCTGCTTGATCTGCGGGAGCCAGTGGTTTGATCACATTCCCTGTGTCCTTTTTGTCTGCTGTGACAGTCATCACAGACCACGTTGTGTCACTTCCAGTAACTCTTCGAGGTCAGGCAGCACTTTATCATCTCTGGGCCAGCACACAGTCGGTATATATTTCAGGGCATATGCAGGCCACATAGATGGGTGGAACCACAAAATCGATCTCAATCTCTCTCTCTTTCCCCCTCCCTCCTTCTCCCTCCTCCCTCCGTCCATCTCTCGCTCCTTCCCTCTCAAATCAAAAAATTAAAAAATTATAAATTGTATTGCATTACACACCTGCTTCACCAAATACTGGTGGAAACTTTGTAGAAATTGCATAGATTTGTCTGGATTTCCAAGGACAATTTAAAAACTTGTGAGGTCCCATTGTGAGGTGATGTGTCCCTTGCAATTGTTGTTCAGAAAGAATGATTGCTATTTTTATAGACTTCATGAAAGTTGCTTTTGAGGGCATTTCATTGAATCAATACCAATTTTTTTAAAGATTTTTATTTATTATTTATTATTTTAGAGAGAGGAGAAGGGAGGGAGAAAGGGAGAGAAACTGATGTGAGAGAAAAACATTGTCCCATTGCCTCTCTCATGTGCCCCCACCGGGGACCAAACCTGCAACCCAGGCATGCGCCCTGAGTGGGAATCAAACTGGTAACCTTTCACTTTGCACAATGACGCCCAACCAACTGAGCCCCACCAGTCAGGGCTGATGCCAGTTTTTTTAACTACCAGAGTGCTTAGTGCTTGGAGAGGTACAGAGCCGTGGGAGATGTTGTCCATGTGCTTATGGATACAAGATGATGAGAAAAGCATTTAAAAATATAACTTACTGTATATAATGGAGCAAAATTAAATTTTTGAAATGTTAAACACATATTCATGCTAATAAATTATCAGCATACATTAAAGACTTATTAACATTATTAATGAGAAAACCCAGCAAGATGACAAAGTTGGATCTAAAGAGAATGTAAAAAACTGGTATTTACATAGTAGAAAAAAGAATAAAATTGCTATTTTAGATGCAAAACTGATTGATGTCCTACAAGCCAATAGAAACAAAGCCTTCAAAGTTACCCCTTTTGCCAGACAGAAATCACTTGCAGTTTATCAGTTTCCTACAGGTTAATGTCTCACTTCACAGACTGTGGGCCTAATCGGTGGTAAACAGAAAGTCAAACAATGTGTGTTTCCATAGAGCATCAGGTGACTTTGGGGGGTCAGGTTAGACATGCCCGCCTCTCGTATGATTTTAAAAGGACTTTTTTTGTTTTTGTTTTGTTTTTTGCCTTATTTTCCAGTTTTAGATAATTTTCTTAATGAATCACAATTGGGTTTAAGAGCTGAAAGGTAGCTGGACCTGAGGTAGAAGAGAGTCCTCGATGAAAGTAATTGTAGGTATTTTTGAGATGGGATTGTGAAACACGGACAGGAAGGAGGAGGGAAGAAGTAGAAATGGTGAGGCATGGTAAACACATTCTGAGAACCCCGCCCCGACTGCCCAGAGGCGGGGGTGGAAGAGGGAGTAGGTGTGTTTCCAGGATAGACGGTGACATGGGTGAGTGGGAAGTGAAGTCCCCTGGAGTCGGAGGGAGCAGTTGGTAGAAAGCTTTGTTTAAGAAACTCAATAATTTGGTGTGAAGGACTGCTGGGCCTACAGGCCACTCAAAGAAGATGATTGTCTCTGGGTAGGAGGCTGCGGGTGAGGTCAGGCGGAGTGTGGAAGTGGAGCAGAGATAAGTCTGATACCATGGGAGGAGACCTGCCAGAAATTCAAAGTGAACTTACCGCAGAGGAAAGAAGAAAGAGCAATTGAAGGTGGTGCTGAAGATCACTCCTGGGGTTGAAGCTCGGAGAGCTGGCTCTGGTCCCCTGCTGTGCTGGACCAGAGAAGCCGGGAGCTGGAACCCTGGGAGGCTGCCCCAGAGACAGCCAAGCAGAGCAGACCAGGAGAGCATTTGCAAGTGACTTTGGCTTCCCTTTGTGCCTTCTTTCTCTCTTAATTTTCAAATGTTTTATTTTGTTATGTAATATTTGATAAATGCAAAGGCACATATGACACATTTGTGGATTATGAAACAAGCATTTGAGAAACCCCATCTCTCCACCCAATTTCTTCCTTTATGGTTTCTTTGCCAGTAAAAAGGGTTTACTCACCCCTCACTGAAAACATGGGGTGCCTAGTCACTCGTTTGCCATCCTGCGTCATTCGGTACCTCCTCCAGGCTCCCTTTCCCCAGAGCCCCCGTGAGGCACGCGGTGCCGTCCCTGTGCTCCAGGGTTTCGTCCCAGTGAGTGTGCTCCCCGGTATTGGAGTGCAGGGATTTTAGGCCCCGATTTGCCTGTTAAAACTGTCCTGTGTTCCTTGTATTACTGCTTGCCTTTCAGGGCGGCTGTGTTAAAGGGTGTGGTTGGTAGAGCCCATCTCCATAGCCCCTTGCTCCTCTGGGTGGATGGGGGTGACCGATGTTTTAGGTCCTGAGAAGCAATGGTGATCACAAACAGCAGAATGGTGGAGAAATGGAAAGTTATTTCACTGTTGACCCTGAGATTTGATACTTGGTTTACATTATGTTATGTTATGTTATGTTATGTTATGTTATGTTATGTTATTAAGATTCTATAATTATTAGGAAAAGAAAATCCTAGGAGGGATGGTAGGATCATCGGGTTGAAAGCAAGACACTCAAGAAGGATGCTTGTTGGGAATTAGATTTTCTGTTTACCCCCTTCTCCCCACTGGCTGTGGTCTGTCTTATTCCATGGCCTGCACACATCACACACCATGCTTATTTCTGTGTTCTTATGTTTCTTGAACTGAGCTAATGTGAAAGATAAAATGAAAAAAACCTAAATGGAGAAAGCTTAGGTGAATGTTCTTCATGATCTTAGGGACGAGGGATTTTTTTTAAGTGTAACACGAATTTTACTACACAATATTAAAATTTGTATGTGGTCAATTTCTGCTGTAATATAACATATGAATTCCCAAAAAATCACCGTACTGTGTAAAATCGTGCGGTAAAAACCACAGGGCTTATGGGGACGGGGGTCAAATGCCCAAAAATTGTAGAGGTAACCAAAAAAAAAAAAAAAGGAAAGGAAAGGAAAGATAGGAACCTAATAAAACAGTGCAGTTTTAACAGATGTTAAGGGTCTAAGACGTATATAAATGCCACCAAAAATACGGCACCTTACCTTGAAAAAGAGGTGACGTGGAAGTGGACACTGGAACAGGGAAGGGGCAGGAGCGGGCTCCCTGGACTCAGATGGAAAGTTCTGACTTCGCGACGGAAAGTAGGAGGTTGTGGTGCAGAGCGCCGAGTGACCTGACCGGCTGGTGATTATCCGAGGTGGGCGTGTGTGCGCACTTGGTGGATTCCTGTGTGGCTCATTTCAGCTGGGTATGGTTTTCTGCGTTTTCTAGTGTTTTTCTCATGCATAAGTAAACACAAAATTTATGTTATGCTCAAATTGTTCCCTTAATATATCCGGTGCATTGGACCAAATTTGCATTCTTCAAAATAAGAGTCAAAGCAAAACTGGCAGTCCAAAAAAACCTCTATGAATAACTTGTGCTATCTAATAATAAGTGCCAGGCACTTACCCCATGACATGAGTTAGAGATAATCATGAGCCACATCATTTCAGATGAGAAGACTGGCTAGCAGAAGTAAAACTTGCCCCAAGTCACAAGGCTAGGACATGGTAACTGTAGTCACTGTACCATCCCTTTTCCTGAACAAACTAAAAGTAACAAAGTGTGGCAAATATATAAGAAAGAGCAAATGTCCCTAATATGAAATTTTTTCAAATCAATGAATAGAGGCAAATAGTTCAATAGAAAAAATGGACAAAGGTCAGGAGCAGGCAACTTGCAAAGGAAGAAATACAAGTGGCCAACACAGTTGGAAGAGGAGACATTCAGCCTCATTCGTACTTACTCACACCAGTCAAAACAGTGCGATGTCATTCTCTCCCTCTGCCTGATGGACAGACGTAGATGTGGGGAGTGCTGGCAGGAGCGGGCATTGTCGCAGCCTTGCCAAGCGCACACACCTGCCCTCTGGCTCAGCCATCTAACGCTAGACATTCATCCAAGAAAGTAATCAGACAACCGGGGAAAGATTTTTCAAGATTTATGTAAGAATTGTTACTAATCCTGAAAAATTGAAAACACCTATCCATCATTACTAAGTGGTTAAATTCTAGTGCATCAATTCAATATAATGCAATACTTTGAAAGTCTCAGAAATGATGGTAGTGTAGCCAAAATCCATAATGGTTGACAATGAATATTCTTCATGCCTTACTAAGCAAAGGGAGCAGTGCACAAAAGAGCATAATCCTGTTTTCGCAAAACCATTCACATACATGCACATGGTTGTGTGTGTGAGCAAGCCCTGTATTGGAAAAGGTCTGGGTGCACACACAGTTTGGAGACAATGTTACCCCGCTTGGGGCTTCAGATTCATTATTCCTATGAGAATTAATCTGATAATATTTTGGGTTGACTGGTTGCAGTGCACAAGTGACAACTGGAACCTCTATTTGGTTAGTAACAAGCTTTTAAAGAGTCCAGAACCCAGGTATAGTTTCTTGGGCTCAGTCCTCTTTTGATCCTGAGCTGAAGCAGCAGCTGAAAACAGGGATGTGGCTTGGCTGGGGAGGGTAACTGCCCGGGTGGCCCACCCAGCTCCGAGGGGGCCTGCATCTGGCCTTCAGCTCCGGGTGCCTCGGCTCGTCGTGCAGTAACCGGAACTTCATTTTCAAAGCTCCATAAAACCTGTGCCTCCTCCCAGGCCTGTTTTTTCTAGGTCTTATGGCTCTCTGCGGAAATGAAAGCCCGTGTCATCAGAGCAGGGAACGGCAAGGAGACATTAGGGTGCTCCCATGGTGAGGGGGTGGGGGTAGCTCAGAGTTGCAGAGCAAAACTGCACTTGGGGGTGGGCCTCCTGCGCCTTGTTTCTCTTGGCCTCATTCTTGCTGGGGAGCCCCCCTCTTCTCTGTCACTGCAGACCAGATGGGGGTCCCAGGGAGATAGTGGCTTTAAAGAGCTTCCCATTACTTCCCCCTTAAAATGCTGGGTCTTAATGGGCCCTTTGTGCCAATCAGCCCAGTGCCAATCTGCCTGGCTGGAGATAACACCACTGGAGCTTGTCAAGTGTGGGTTGAGAAGGATTTATTTTTTTAATTTAAGGAGTTGTATTCCATCTGCCTACACACTCTTACCCTGCTTTGTGAACTGAGCTTTGTGACCTCTGCGAGTTACCTCGCCGCGCCAGCCAGGTCTCCCCCCACAGCAGGTTTTGGAGAGCACTCAACAGGGCGACATAAGTGGAGCCAAGTGCCCGTGTAGTGGGTGCTCTAGAAGCAGCACTGAGAGGAGCCTTTACAAAGGCCTGCCCTTCACTGAGCACTTTGCATAAATTATCTTATTAATCCTCAAAACAGAGAAGCCAAGTGAGGTTTTGTTTAAAGATTTTATTTATTTATTTATTTTTAGAGAGAAGGGAAGGGAGAGAGGGAACAGAGGGAGAGAAACATCAATGTGTAGTTGCCTCTCATGCGTCCCCTACTGTGGGAGGACCTGGCCGACAACCCAGGCATGTGCCCTGCCTGGGAACGGAACCTGGTGCCCTTTGGTTCCCAGGCCGGCACACACCCCGCTGAGCCGGACCAGCCAGGGCCCAAGTGAGTATTAAGGCAGCCATTTGTGGTGAGGAAACCAAGATGGGTGACTTGCCCACATTCACACGGCAGGTTAGGTGGGTGCCTTGAGACCCACCTGGTGCCAAGGCCCGTGCCCACTTACCAGACCTCTGGCTTCTTCTCCCCTTTGCCCTCAGTGTTCCATGGATAAAAACAATCAGCCAGGGAGTGACTTTCTTTTGGCACAAGCAGGCTTCTGTGTCAGTTCACCAAACTCGGCATTTTATGGAATTCTGGAAAGCTCAACACATTATTAGGTTTCTCTTAGTCCTTTTCCTAAAGCTTTTTTATAATTTTGTGTTGTTGGACTTGGAATGTAGCAGCACTAAATTGTGTTTTGTTTCAATTTTGTGCTCAGTTGGAGGATATTCCTCATTTCGTCCTATATTGGGGAACTGGAATCGGTTGGTACGAGTGACAGTGCCTGCAGCAGCCTGTCCATTTCTCCCCCTCCCACACAGCTGGCCAGGTGCAGCCAGAGCGGTGTGGAGGTGTTGGGAAGCTGGAGACCTGGGAGGGACTCGCTGGTGGACGTTTGGGGAAATGAAAGGAAATGGTGTTTAGGGGGGTTGATTCTGTGTTGTTTTTTATTTTGGTGAACAAATCAGAGCATCCTGTGGCCTTGGGTTTGGAGAGGGAGGCGCCACCGTTCAGGAACAAGCGGTAGCTCTTTGGGAGTATATGGGAGAGGAAAAGTGGGGGCTGATGTGGACAGTGTAGAGAATTGCAGATCTGAAAATACTTGGGACAAAGCTCAGGCTCTAGACCTGTATTGGGGACCAGCCCTATGAGGAGGAAGGAAGGAGTCATGAGGGGTGAGTCATGGATTCCGTTGGGTTTTGGTAAACCTTTGGGAGGGTGAACCAGGGGAAGAGGCCCTGGAAGCAGGCTTGAGGCCCTCTGGGCCAGGGATCCAGGGGTCCCAGGTACTTGGAACATGAACCGGAGTGGGCGGGAGCAGTGTATCCATGTGGATGCATCCCGTTGGCCCCACAGAGTCCATGCCCTGGGGAAGAGGCACAGCCAGGGGAGGGCCAGAGTGGGTCCTCAAAGCATGGAGTCCACAGCCACGTTGCTCCACCCTGACCTTCTGGCCGTGAGTGCACTGAGGGGCAGAGACCTGGCCATGTTCTAATGAGCTCTATGACCCTGGCCAGGTCATTTCCCTGTTCTAGGGAAATGGATGGATTTTCCATCCATTCTACCCCTAAAGATCCATGACTTGGGCCAACTTCATGAGTGCTCCTGGGGGTAGCAGTGCCCAGGAATATGCCCATCTTGGAGAGAAGGCCCAGAACCTGCCTGTGGTCAGAAGGGAAGCCTGTCTGGGGCGACGGAGAGTGAGAGTCTGGCGCAGCTCTGCAGCCCGACCCACGTGACTCCCGCGCGCCGTGGGGAGCAGTGCTCTGTGGGCCTCACAGAGCAAGGTTACTGACCTCCAAACCCTTAGGGCAGTGACCACCCACCCTCTGCCCCAGCGGCGCCAGCTGTAAAATGGGACCAGCAAAATCCTCTAAAAGCAACCTTCACCCAGCACAGAGGTGGCTCCTGGTAGGCCTGATGCAGTAAGGAAGGTGGATAGAAAGGGCCTGGAGGCGGGGTCAGGAGAGAGAAGAGTAGCAAATGGAGAGTGGATGAACTCCTGGCTCCTTTTCCCTCGGTTGGCCATCTTCGCCCGGTTCATAACCCCACATGAGAGGTGAGGGTTTCCTGGCCCATTTCTGCTCTGATCTTGGGAATGCTTTTGGATTTTCATGCCTCAGTTTCTAAGCACATTTGAAAGTTAAGTATTTTGGATGTGAGTAAAGTGACTCCTTTTCATTTGTCCACAGAGATGCTGCAGTTTGTCAGCAATCAAGTGGGAGAGTTCCCTGACCTGTTCCCGGAGCAGCTGTGTAGCTCCTTCCCCAGTGGCGGTGGCGGTGGCAACGGCGGCAGCAGCAATGGCGGGGGCAGCAGTGGCGGAGCCGGGGACCCATCGGTGCCGCGCTCCTTCAGCCAGGTCCCATTGCCTTCCTTCTCTCCCTCGGCTGCCTCCGCGCAGGCTCCAGCCCTGCAGGTCAAGGTTTCCCCCTCCTCGGTTCTCACTCCTCCGAGGGCAACTCCCGTTCTTCAGCCCCGCCCCCAGCCCCAGCCTCAAGCTCAGCTGCAGCAGCAGACGGTGATGATCACCCCGACATTCAGCACTGCGCCCCAGACGAGGATCATCCAGCAGCCTTTGATATACCAGAATGCGGCTACCAGTTTTCAAGGTGATTCAGAAGTCAGACACCATAGTGATGGGTTATTCAGAAGTTCGTGTGTCAGTTTGCTGATGCTTCCGAGGCAGATTGTAAATAGTTCTGTCCTCTTTGGGGATGCCAGAATCTGTCAGTTTGGTCCTGTCCAATGAGGTTTGGTTACTGGCAGTCAGGACAGTGGTGTGGAACCGTTCCCATTCTGCCTCTTCAAATGCTGCCTCTTCAAATGCCTTACTATGTCTTGTGCCTGCTTCAAAGAGTCCAGCAAGCAGAGTAGACACAGGGCTGTCCTGGTAACTAGAGGTGGAGGCTTAAGTAGAATTAAGAATTCTACTCTTAAGTTACAAGAACTTAAGAATTCTGGGTAAGAATTCTGGGTAAGGTACCTGGGTAAGTTTCAAGAATTCTCGAAACTTACCCAGGTACCTTACAGGAGGCTTGGCACCTGTAAGTTGAGAACTGAGCCTTCAGGTTTTAACACAGGTGCTGGGTTTCCCAGTAGCGGGCCTCCGAGCAGGCCCTCGGTGGGGGTGGGGGTGGGGGGGTGAAGGCGCGACTTTGCCTGTTGCGCTGTGCCCCGGCGCCTTCTCATCAGACACCCTTGGGCCCTGTGGGGAAGCCTGGGTGGGATTAGTGTTGCTCTGACCATTCTTCTTTGGGCTTTCAGGGTTTAGGGGATGGTGGGGTGGGAAGCATCAAGGCCAAAAGCTGAGACAGTCATCCCGAAGTGCACTTTGTGTTCATTTCGTGGGAGGCAGTGGAGCCCCAGGGACTTGTTATTCTCAACATCTGTTAACTCCCTTGCTGGGCCTACTCATTGATTAGCTTCCCTCACCTCCACCCCACACCCAGAATAATAAAATAATTCGCACTCATTCCCTCAGAAATGGATGCAGCCCTTCTGGGGTGTTCTTGTTGTCTAGAGCAGCTTGTAAATGGCTGCGCGCACCTTCAGCAGCCGCAGGTGGGGAGTCGGGGTCGTGACGAGGCACTCCATCCTCCGTCACTGCTGCGGCTGCAGTGACAGAATGCATTCCTTCTCCGAGTGACCTTTTTCTCCTCTCTCCCAAGTCCTTCAGCCTCAAGTCCAAAGCCTAGTGACATCCTCCCAGGTGCAGCCGGTCACCATCCAGCAGCAGGTGCAGACGGTGCAGGCCCAGCGGGTGCTGACGCAGACGGCCAACGGCACCCTGCAGACCCTCGCCCCGGCCACGGTGCAGACAGTCGCCGCGCCCCAGGTGCAGCAGGTCCCGGTAGGTGGCGGGTGAGGTTTCGGGGAGGCATGCTCGGAGCCCTCAGTGGGCCTCCTGTTCAAGATGTGGTCTGCAGACTAAGAAGGACCGCTGGAGTGCGAGGGAGCACTTACAGGGTGGGTGGGGGCGCCTGGGCGCAGCAAGGCACCGGTGAGCCTGGTATAGAGGGACCTGGCTGAGGGGGCGGCTGAGGGTGTGCACTGGCACTCACGTGGACTCCGCAAGTGCAGGTGTATCACTTACACAGACGGTGGACATAAAACTGGGAAGAAAGGTGCTCGAATGATTTGAGTCATGAATCACAGTAGATGTATTTTCTTACAAAGTAATTTTTCTTTGAAAAGAAATCTCGGTTTATCATTTTTGCTTCTTAGCCAGGTTCCCCGCTTTCCTGAGTTTGTTCAAAATCAGACCTCTCTCCCCACCACCACCCGCCCCAAGCCGCGCCACTCTGTCCCCGCTAGACCACTAGCGCTGCCCTCCTCGGAGCCTTTCAGCCTCGAAACCCAGGGCCCATTTCAGCTGGACTCTCTTTCTCCCTCTCAACCCAGTAATCGGGTTGTGTTCTCGGTTTCAGGAAAAGTTCACTTTCTCTTTCCTGGAGGGTCTACGCAGTAAGAAGCTAATGCAGAATAGAAAAAATAATGCCACCTCCCTCTTCCTTTTCCTCCTTCTCCCTCCAGGTCCTGGTACAGCCTCAGATCATCAAGACAGATTCCCTTGTTCTGACCACACTGAAGACAGATGGCAGCCCGGTCATGGCCGCAGTCCAGAACCCGGCCCTCACCGCCCTCACCACCCCCATCCAGACAGCCGCCCTGCAAGTCCCGGTGAGAGCCGCCGTCCCCCTGCCCTGCCCCTCTGCCTCCCTTCAGGAGGTGCGAGGCCTCGGAGGCGTCCATAAAGCCTCTGTGCCGAGGAGCTGCAGAAGCTTTGTGGGATATACTGGTCCCATCGCAGCTGCCACCCCCTAGTGCTTTCCCCCCGAGGAGCTCCACCGACGCGTGTTACATGGGAGTTCAGGGACTAGAGCGGGAGGGAGGAACAGCGGAGGAGCCCCAGGCTCCAGGCAACCGCTCGGCTCAGGACCATCCGCCTCTGGCTCTGCTGATGGAGGTCTGGCTCCTAAAAGACCCTAGACCCGGTAGGCAGGGAGGGGCATGAACGGGCCCCATCCTTCAGGTGTAGGGTTTCGGCCCCTTTCAGGATCTTTAGCAAGAGAGTTCATCAGAGTAAAAGCTGATTAAAATTTGAAAGCGAGCTTTATTCCTAAAAGCCAAGAACTAGAAGCAACCCAAATGTCCGACCAAAAAGAACTGTTGATGTGTATGACTGCATGAGTGACCCTCAGTGGAGTGTGTAGAGCAAAAGACAACTACCAAGGGAGAGCTTGTGCTAATGATTGTGCGTACCCACTTACGCGAAGCTCAGGGAGAGCAAAAGTAAGCAGTGGTGGCAGAGGCCGGCGCGGAGTGCGAGAGGACAGAGGAGCAGGCGGTACTGGGGAGAGAGCTGAGGGGACTTTCAGGGGGTGGAAATGCTCTGTCTTGGTCTGGGTTATCGTAGTTACCCCCATTCTACACGTCCGTGAAAGTTCATTAAATTGTGTACTTAAAATGAATGTTTTTTATTAAGCGCAAATTATTTCTTAGTAACTAATGAAGTTGAGCAACTTTTTATTTGTGCATTGGTCATTTGGGTATTCAAGGCCATTTCCGGAACAAAATAAAACTAAAATTAGTGCAAATAGAGATGGGGGGGAAGCAAATTTTTTTAAAGATTTTATTTATTTATTTTTAGAGAGGGAAGGGAGGGAGAAAGAGAGAGAGAGAGAGAGAAAAACATCAATGTGCGGTTGCTGGGGGTCATGGCCTGCAACCCAGGCACATACCCTTACTGGGAATCGAACCTGCGACACTTTGGTTCACAGCCCGCACTCAATCCACTGAGCTACGCCAGCCAGGGCTGGGGAAAAGCAAATTTGAGGGGAGAAATGGGGGAAGCCTCTATGGTTGGCCTATTTACTTAATGAAATCACTCTGATGAGAGTGTCACTTCTGCCCTCGAGCTTTTTGATGGCCACATAGTATAAGGAAATTCAGCAAGTTACCTCATTGTCACGTGAGGGGGAAAATGTGTCATACTGTAGGGAAAAGTCCTTCCTGGGGCCA
Organism: Phyllostomus discolor; assembly: GCF_004126475.2. NCBI lineage: Eukaryota > Metazoa > Chordata > Mammalia > Chiroptera > Phyllostomidae > Phyllostomus > Phyllostomus discolor. The sequence continues at coordinate 212,666,214 of NC_040904.2, forward strand.
GAGTGATGCGGTGCGCTGCATGCAAGCTCAGGTCAGAGATGTCAGTGGTTCAGCGGGAAAACAGAAGTCACGTGACTTGCTTCTGGATTCCTCAGACCAAAGGATAAGACAGTTTTACCTACGTTAGTCCTAGTGAAGCATGAGTTATGAACAGGGAGTCTGAACGAGGCAGAGGAACCGAGGTCCCGTGGCTCCTCGGGCTTCTTGGGGCTTCTCAGACTTAATCCCGAAAGGGTCTCGGACCACCCAGAGCCGGGCACCAGCTGGTGCCACGTGGACAAGCCTCAGGTTTGTCCAGTGAGGCTGCTTTACTCAGACCAACCAAGGGGTAACTGCCCTGTGTCTGTGCCTGTTCTAGACCCTGGTGGGCAGCAGTGGGACCATTCTGACCACAATGCCTGTGATGATGGGGCAAGAGAAGGTGCCCATTAAGCAGGTTCCCGGGGGAGTCAAGCAGCTCGAGCCCCCCAAAGAGGGAGAAAGACGGACGACACACAACATCATTGAGAAGCGGTATCGCTCCTCCATCAATGACAAAATCATCGAGTTGAAGGACCTGGTCATGGGGACAGATGCCAAGGTAGGTGCCGAGCAAAACGCTGTTTCGTGCCCTACCGTCTTCCCCCCACCTGGTCTTGCTTCGGGGATTGAGGAGTCTCCAGGCCCAGGCTGAGTGAATGCGAATTAGCTGCTTTCTTATTAAATAAAGCATTTTAGTGTTTCAAGATTACAAAATATTAACCAGTGTAAGTGCACTGTTGTGGGTTGGGTAAGACAGTGGCCTTCCTGGACCTTTGGCTCTGTTCTGCAGTGGTCACGGACCCCAGAGTCACAGGCAGAGAAACGCCTGCCACGCACGGGGCCAGGCACACAGCTGCGTGTGCCTCGAAGTCGGCCGATTGCGTTGCTGGCCTGTGTTGAATTGTGTTCAGGGTGGCTAGCGATACATTTACCCGTTAAGGAAGAGAGAAACTTAACTGGTGTGAGATCAACAGCAAATAGAGGAAGTTGATTTTTTATGTTTTTTGGGTTTTGTTTTGTTTTTAAGATTTTATCTGTTTATTCCCAGAGAGACGGAAAGGGAGGGAGAAAGAGGCAGAGAAACATCAATGTGCGGTTGCCTCTTATGCATCCCCCACCGGGGACCTGGCCTGCAACCCAGGCATGTGCCCTGACTGGGAATCGTACCGGAGACCCTTTGGTTCGAAGGCCCGAGCTCAATCCGCTGAGCCACACCAGCCAGGGCTGGGGTTTTTTATGTATTTCTGATGTTTCAATGAATATATCTTCTTGCACACTGACACCTAAATTTTCTTTTTTTACCTATTTGTTCTTCATCTCTATTTTGAGAGAAAACTTCATTTTCCTTTGTAGCCTACAAATCTGACAGGTACCTGATACACCTTTACTTAAGATACACTGTCCAGCAGTGCTCTGGTTTTTTGTCATTTGTTTAAAGTTTGTTTGGTGCCGGGATTATTACAGGAAGTAGTCCTATAGCTAAATTTATCACGTGTCACTGTGCCAGGCCAGCAGCTAAGCTCTTTCTGTGTATTATCCCCTTGAGCCCTCACTGCATGCCTGTGATTTATACCATTATCCTTATCCTCATCCTAAGGAGGAGGAAAGTGAGGTTCAGAGATGTCGGGTGCTTGTCCTGACAGCAGAGCTGATGGGTGGGAGAGCCGGCATCTGGACCTGGCGCCACCCCCTCCGGAGCCCCCTTGCTGTCACGCACGAGCCCTGGGCCTCCGCTCCCCTCACTGTGCAGCCTGCACTGACGCTGCTGTGTTTTCACCCGTCTCCCTCCCAGATGCACAAATCTGGCGTTCTGAGGAAGGCCATCGACTATATCAAATACTTGCAGCAGGTCAATCACAAACTGCGCCAGGAGAACATGGTGCTGAAGCTGGCGAGTCAGAAAAACAGTGAGTATGCTCATTGAGGGAAGGGCTGTCAGGCCTGGTCGCCGACGAAGTCCTGTGCCGGGCGCTGAGGAGGGCCCACTGATGCGCAAGAGGTGCCTCCAGGGGTGAAGCAGGAGCAGGGGCCATGCACCCCTCGCCCAGCCCAGCCCAGCCCCAGCCCAGGCAGGACTCTGGGAAATAGGCCGTTTGCCAGATAGGGTTTTCTTTGCAGAGCTCCTGAAGGGCATTGACCTAGGCAGCCTGGTGGACACCGATGTGGATCTGAAAATCGACGACTTTAATCAGAATGTGCTTCTGATGTCCCCTCCGGCCTCCGATTCGGGGTCCCAGGCTGGCTTCTCTCCCTACTCCATCGACTCTGAGCCCGGAAGCCCTCTATTGGATGAGGCAAAGGTATGAACTTTTGAAATCTCCCAGCCCCGGGATCTCTCCCATCTCTCCCAGGTCAGTAGTGGGAGGCCACAAACAGGTGTCTCTGGTGTTCAGAGGACCGGGCTAGGTAGGAGCAGGAACTCGGTGGAATTAGCCAGGTCTGGGACAACAAAGAGAAAGAGAACACTGACTCTGTGGGGGAAGCAGCAGGGGCTGTTTAACTGGTTCGGTGTGGCCCCATTGAACTGGTCCTGCTGAAAGGGCCCGTCCGAGAGGACCGAGCGCCAGATCCAGAGCGGAAACACGTGGCAGCCGTCCTGCAGGTGCCAGGCATTGCTGGAGGTTCCTCCTTACTTCCCGTGCCTGTAACGGGCCTGGCTGGCAAGACCACCGTGTGAGGCTCCTCACTCGGTTTAGGGTGAAGCTGCGCTGGGCCCTCTTCTGGAAATGCCTACAGTGTGCAATCTAACAGATAGCGTTCCAACCACGGGCCTCTAATGGACCAAGGAGGCCCCCCAACAACGGCTGTTTAATGGGATTGGTTAAAAGAGGCTCGAGCCTAATGATCTTCCTGGGCACCCGCCGGGACCACTGGGTCTGCAGTGGATCTCGGTGCTGGCGCTGTCTGACTCTGAGCGTGCCGGGTTCCCCTCCAGTGTACACTTTTGGCCAGACTGTTCGTGGTTTCATACACGTAGTTTTACTAAGGAAGCTTAGTGAGTTTTTTTGAAATATTTTATAAATGTGATTCTGTTTGATAACAAAAGGCCATATGACATATGCATCAAATTAGCTAGGGTGCCTCAACAGCATAAGAAATTGTTTTTTTACAGTGCTGGACACCAATATGGCACTTTATTGTTTCATAAGAAATTTTTGAATGATTTTAAAACACTGAAAAGGAGGGGCATGGTTCGTGCATGCTGAGAGTTGGGGGAGATGCAACCCCAGCCTCCCTCCCCTCTGTGGGGCTCCCGGGCGGGCAAGGCCCCTGCCTCCACTTCTCCCTCTGTAAAGTGGGGAGGGGAAAAGGCAGGATCATGGTTTTAAAACAGGCAAGCCCCTCTGTATAGATACATGCTGAAGTATGGTCTTTAGTCAACTCTGTTGAGGCCTAATTTATGTGTAATAAAGTGCTCCTATGTTACAGTATCGTACAGTATTATCACGTGCACATTTATATAATACTGCTATAGTGAAGATACAGAGCATTTTCCTCACCTGCAAAGCTCCCTTGTATACCTGTGCAGGTGGTGTACACACCCCTGTCGAGCCTCAGGCCGCTGCTCCGCTTCCATCACGGGGCCGGCCTTGCCTGGGGAAGAATCACACGGGAGCAGCTGCACTGTGCGCCCTGCTGGGGTGCAGCCCTGCCAGGAAGGCGCAGCCTGTCCGCCTCTGGTCCTCAGCGTGTGCTCTTTCCCAGGAGGCAGGAGGGCGAGGGCTGCAGGGCTTGAGTGGCAGTTTCCTCCTGGCTCCACTCCTGTCTGGCTCGGTGGTCTTCAGTTTACACGTCACAGTCTGATTCTGAGCTGTGTAAAAGTAAGATGTTACGGAAACCCACGCAGCATTTGTTCACTCTAACCTCATGGCCCTGTGTTGAAGGTCAAAGATGAGCCGGACTCTCCTCCCATAGCGCTGGGCATGGTGGACCGCTCCCGGATCCTGCTGTGTGTCCTCACCTTCCTGTGCTTGTCCTTTAACCCCCTGACCGCCCTGCTGCAGTGGGGAGGGTCCCGAGACTCAGACCAGCACCCGTACTCGGGCTCCGGCCGCAGCATGCTGTCACTGGAGTCAGGTGGGTAGACGGGTCCTCGTGCCACCCACATGGGTGGCTTGCGGTGGGAGAGGCGGGCCCTGTGTGCAGGCTGCGCAGCTTGTCCACCAGGTCCCGGAGGGCTTTGGTAGTCACCCTGGCCTGCTTGCTCTTGATAGGGACTGGCATAAGTCGCATTTTGGAAGTAACAGAGCAAACCGAAGTTTAGTCAGAAAGAGCACAATAATCCAAGAACCCGCACTGCTGTAATTCCCCGGGGGTGGGGCCGGGGGCTGTCGGAAAGAGGATGTGGTGTTTTCACCTGAGTCCTCGAACCTGTGGCATGACCCCCTTGGCTAACAAAGATTTTCTGTGGCACTTGCTCCGTAGTGACAAGGACTGTAGGGTTCCTACTTAGATTCCAGAATTGTCTCAGGCTCTCCCGCAGCGTGGGTTATTCCTGTCCTAGGCATTTAGACATCGTTAGTAAACGAAGCGGTCTTGTTACACACCCTTCCTTCTGCAAATGGATTAGTAGGCTCTTTCGCGTCACAGTGCTAGGGGTCGGGCAGGTGCCCTCCTCCCAGGCTGACTGGGAGCTGCTCCGTAGGTGCTGGGGGCTGGTTTGACTGGATGCTGCCAACGCTCCTCCTGTGGCTGGTGAATGGCGTGATCGTCCTGAGCGTCTTCGTGAAGCTGCTGGTCCACGGGGAGCCGGTGATCCGGCCACACTCGCGCTCCTCGGTCACCTTCTGGAGGCACCGGAAGCAGGCGGACTTGGACCTCGCCCGGGTGAGCTCCCCGTTCACCTCTCCCCTTCCTCCCCCAGGATCAGCCGGCAACTTAGCAAGTTGTGTTAAGCACCCCAGCGAATAGAGTCCTGTGGCGGGTGCTTGCAGGGGCAAGCAGGGGTTTGCGAGGAGGGAGGGACCCTGCCCCCAGACTCTGCCAGGGCGGGCAGTGGAGCAGAGACGCCTGTGCATAAATGGTTCCGTGCACGTGGGGTGACAGAGGAAGGCTGAGGTGCTGCGGGAGCGTGGGGACGGGAGACGTTCTGGCCGAGGGAACCTGGGGCTTGACAGAGTGGTCAGGGGGCCGGGAGGACCTGCCACTCGGAGTGAAGGGCGTGAACACATGGGCAGTTGGGGAGCGGCGAGTGGATGGGTGTGCCTGGAGCGTGGGGAACGTTGGAAGAGAGTAGGGCCGAGGCTGCCAGCATTGTCGCTGGGGCCCAAACGGAGAGGGCTCTGGAAACTGACTGGGGGCTTTTTTCCCAATTTCGTGGAGAACCAGGAAGAGTTTTGAGCAGGAAAATTAGCTGGAAGTTTTCTTTTGAAGTCAACAAGACAGTTTACGGGTCGGATTCTGGAGCAGCTCAGCCCTGAAGGGCTGAACATCCCTGTCTCCGGAGGCACAAGAACCAGAACACCCTGCCGCAGCGGAGAGACACGGGCCGGGCTCCCCTCCGGAAGCGGCCTGAGTCGGCCGGCACCGTGCCTGGGCCCGGCTCCTGTAGCGCAGGTGTGCTTGCGGGGGCCCGCCTGAAGTGGGGCTGTTCCCAGGGAACAGAATCCCAGGACATATCCTGCAGGCAGGTTTCGGTCCGTGTTTAGAGTGTGGTTCTGGAGAGAGACCAAAAAATGCACGGGAGCCAGAGGGGGAAGGTGGTGAGGACCTAGAATTGAAAGGCATGTCAAGGAAGATCTGAGATGTAAAATGAAAGAAAGTGACCATGACATTGGCTCAAGGATAGGAGCCTGGAAAATGTGGACTCTGTCTAAGCCACGGTGTTTGGAAGTGCCGAGAAAGGGCCCTGTACCGTGAGACGCCACCAGACAGCAGGCCGTGGGGGCTGGGGAGGGTCGGGGCCAGAGCGTGCTGGAAGCTCTGTACCTGTGGGGGCGGGGGCTGCCTGGGGAGAGTTGGATTGGAGCGTTGGGAGAGGCAAGAGCCAAAGGCTGAGCCCTGGGAACAGCCAACCTTCCTGGACAGGAAAGATGGGAGGAGCTGTGGGTACAAAGGAAGGCCACCTCCTTTGGAATCTGTAAATACAGGTGCTTCTCCTGGCTGGAAAGATGCCACCGCCACTGTAGAGGTTGTCCCTCTGAGTGTGTTGTCACCCACTCTCCCCTTGTAATAATCCGCTTTCCTGTAATGATATGGAAAGAGAAGAACAGATGTCATCCTCGCTGTATGATGTGGGAAAGGAGAGGGGAGATTACTTCCAGTTTCCCCAGATGGTGGCCGGAGTCTCTGAACCCCCAGTAATGAGAGAAACAGAGAAAGAAGGCTTCAGTACAGGGCTATAGACTCTCTCAGGCCGGCGGAATAGTTCATCCACATCCTCGGTTAGAGTGGTTTGTTGTGTGTTTGCTAAAACTGTGCTTCCCGGACTTCAGCAGGCATCAGAATGGCATGAAGGCTTGGGGGGGTTAGGTTCTGTAGGCCCAGGAGGGTGGGAGTGGTACATCAAGAATTTGCATTTCTGCGCTGGCGGGTGTAGCTCAGTGGATTGAGCACTGTCTGCAAACCAAAAGGTCTCTGGTTCGATTCCCAGTCAGGACACATGCCTGGGTTGCAGGCCAGGTCCCTGTGCAGGGTGTGTGAGAGGCAACCCACACACTGATATTTCTCTCCCTCTCTTTCTCCCCCCTTCCCCTGTCTCTAAAAATAAATAAATAAAACCTTTAAAAAAAGAATTTGCATTTCTAACAGATCCCAGGGGCTGATGCTGCTGGTCACCCCCAGGGACCACACTTTGAGATCCTAAAAGGTCGCATAAGTTATCTAAATGTATGTTATCATTTTATGTGTAAAAGCTACTGTAGAAAACTGAAGAGTATTTGCTCAGAGATAAAACACAGTTAATCCCAACTTAGTAAAAAGGCTGGGAGAAAATACATTAAAATGTCAGTAGTCCTTGCTGTGGGATAAGATGACAGCAATTTCCTTCTTTTCATGACTTTCTGAATTTTCCCAGATTTTCTTCAGGGAGCATGTACTACTCTGATAATCTGGAAAATGAAGGGAGAGGGGGGAAAATTTTTTTAAAGCTTTTATTCATTTATTCCCAGGCAGAGGGGAAAGGAGAGAGAAAGAGGGAGAGAAACATCAATGTGTGGCTGCCCTGCACGCCCTGCACTGGGGACCTGGCCCACAACCCAGGCGTGCACTCTGGCTGGGAATCGAACCTGCAACCCCTTGGTTCTCGGGCCAGTGCTCAATCCACTGAGCCACACCAACCAGGGCAAGGAAAAGTTTTTATTGAAACGTAAAAAGGCCATGGCAAGGCCAGTGAGCATCACACCTTCTGCTGTTTTCTAGGGGGATTTTGCGGCTGCTGCCGCCAACCTACAAACTTGCCTGTCAGTGCTGGGCCGGGCACTGCCCACCTCCCGCCTGGACCTGGCCTGCAGCCTCTCCTGGAACGTGATCCGCTACAGCCTGCAGAAGCTGCGCCTGGTGCGCTGGCTGCTCAAGAAGGTCTTTCGGTGCCAGCGGGCCGCCCCGGCCACCACGGCGGGCTTTGAGGACGAAGCCAAGGCCAGCGCCCGGGATGCAGCCCTGGCCTATCACAGGCTGCACCAGCTGCACATCACAGGTGAGAGGCGCCGGCGCTGCCTGCTGCCCCAAGGTGCCCCGAGCCACCTTCCCACCCGGCCTGGTTTGCCAGTTCTCTGCTGCATCCGTGGCTGTCGGGGTGGCTTGTGACCGCAGTTCATCGGTTTGAGGCACACATGAATGTTCCCATTATCGTCTCTACCCTTGGGCTGGTCCTCTACACAGTGGCGTGCCGTGGGTGTGTCAGTAGTGTTTCTTCCTTAGTGGCACTTACATTGATCGTGACACTTAAAATCGTTGACATCTTAGATCCAGTGGAACATGACAATTTATTTCATTCAACAAACTCCTGCTCTGACAGAGGCAGACAGGTCAGCTAGTGGGTTACAGTTCGGTGTGGTGGAGGGGGCAGAAGGACCAGGCTCCCCCGGGGGTGGGTTCTTCTTGGGGGAGGTTTCACGAAAGGCTTTCTGGACAGAGGCCGCTCACACGTGGCTCCCCCACTGCCCTCCACCCTCCCTGCCTCAGAGGAGACAGCTTGGGGGCGCCTCCAGGGAGACGGGCACCTCCCACCCGAGCAGCATGAAGCGTGGGGGTTGCGGTCTCCCTCCTCTGACGAAAAGACCAGGGAGCTGGAGTGGCCCCGTGGGAAGAATGCAGAGCTGGGTGGGGTTGCGAGGCCCGGCCTGGCCCCTGCCTGGACCTCTGGCATGGGCCCACCCTGAGGCTCAGTTTCTCCCTTAGCGAAGGGAGGGGACTGCGTACCCTGGCCACCTCCCCGTCCTGTGGTGCAGACCGAAGCGAGCAACAGGCTAAAAGCCTGAGAGCCTCAATGGGCCCCTGTGCCTCTGTGAGGTCCCTTCTGCCTGGTGTCATGGCCACCTCGGGTGAGCTGTGCCGCCCTTGTGTGGGAGGGGGCATGAGCCTCTCCTGCCCTGCAGCCGCTAACCCAAGACACATGTGGCCGTCATTGCTCAGTGCTGTGCCACTCCCTCCTCTAGAAGGGTGCGTGGTTATATGCTGTGTTGGGGTCCGTTAAGGGAAAATAAATACAAGTCAGGCTGTTTAAAATGTCTTCATCACCACCCTTGCGAAGTTTGGAGACACGGGACTGTCTCAGCAGAACGCTGCTGTGGTGTTCACTCTGTTTTGGGAACTGTTACGGTGTGCGCCTCTGAGCCCCCTGCGGGACCTGTCCTCACAGCCCTCCCGCTCAGACACTGCCCTGGCGCGCCTTTTCTCCTGCCCCTCTGCGAGGTGGGAAGGAGCACGCAGCTACCGAGCTGCAGGGCCCAGCGTCCCGTCCGGGACTGTGTGGTCACCATCCATGCGCTGTCTCACGTGGTTCCGCTGGCACCCTGGCTGTGCTGGAGGAAGCGGGGGAAGCCTCGGGCTGGGGAGCGTGTCAACACCAGCGTCTGCCCCCACAGGGAAGCTCCCCGCGGGATCTGCCTGTTCGGACGTCCACATGGCTCTGTGCGCCGTGAACCTGGCGGAGTGCGCGGAGGAGAAGATCCCGCCGAGCACGCTGGCGGAGATCCACCTGACGGCCGCTGTGGGGCTCCGCACCCGGTGCGGAGGCCGGCTGGGCTTCCTGGCGGTAAGTCCCCTCGGCCCCCTCCTGCGGCGCTGCCCGCCTGAGGGGCACGCGTGCGCTCCGTGGGTCCTTCGGGCGCTCAGGGCGGTTCAGCAGGCGGGCGCGCGCCTGCCGCGGTGCTCACCAGCAGAAGCAGGGCGCGTGGGTGCTCTGGGATGAGATCCGCTCGGTGAGAGACAGTGACCCGTACTCGAAGGTCGACAGGGACTCTTCTGCTCTTCGAGTGGTGATAAAAATTCCTGGAATCTTCTGGTTGTGTCTCCTGGTTCACTGATTTGCTTAAAGAGTTATTTGTTGGGCACCTTGTGTTGGTCACGTGGCTGTGGATCTGGAAATAGCGTAGAAGGCGTCTGCAGCGAGCTAGGCAGACCAGGGCGGGCGCTGTGGTCTCCAGGAGCCTCCAGGGTGCCTGCTGTGGAGCCAGCCCAGGGAGGCCGCAGAGGTGGTTCGAGAGCCCTGTCACCTGCTAGTTCGCAGGCAGGCTCTCGCCTCAGCAGAGATGGGCGGGTTTTATTCAGCACCTGCTTTGGGAGGCTGCCACCTACCTCAGCCGTGTCCATCACATCTCCATTTGCTTTTGTGTATCGGTAATGGCACTGAGGAGCTGAGCGTGAACAGGAACGTGCCCCGTGGTGACAGGGGTGTTTCCTGAAGTGGATCACAGTAATCTAGGTGACAGAGGGTGTGCCTCGACCCGGTTCCCGTGACCCTAGATAAAACACTCGTTCGGCAAACATTACCGTGGGCAGGCACTCCTCAGAGTGGAAGTGCAGCAGCAAGCAGGACATTTGCCCTGTCCTTGAGGAGCGACAGTCTGGCAGGAAGTCCAGACAAGGAGCAGGCCTTCAGGTTGGCAGGGTGAGTGCGAGGTGGGGCTGACCCAGCTGCCCAGAGAGCGCACGGGGTCCTGACCCGGTCCTGGGGCAGGCAGCAGGCTCTCAGGGCAAGGTGACCCCAGGCTGAGAGCAGGCGGTTGGCCAGGCTGCTCTTCTGTTCCATTCGTTTGTCCCAGTGCTGAGCCGCTGTCCTCACACTATGGCTCCTCTGCCCCCAGGAGGTACGTTGAAGACGTTAATTTATTGAAGCCCAGTGCACATAGAGAAAAATGCACACATTTACAGCTTGATGAATTTTCACAGAGTGAGCTCCCCCATGTAACCACCAAGCAGATCAAGAAGCAGAAGGTTCCCGTCACCCCAGAGACCTCCCACGGCATTTCCCCACTCACCCTGCCCCCTACACAGGTAGCCGTCATCCTGAGTCCTGTCACCGCAGTTTGATCTGCCTGTTGTTTGTTGTTCCTATAAACTTTTTATTGCAGTACAATGTGCACGTGGGAAAGTACACACATCGTAAGGACACAGTTCAGTGACTTCACAGGGGACACGCCCGTATAACCAGCAGACACAGCGAGAGACAGAAAGCAGCCAAGACCCTGGAAGCCTCCTGTGGGCCCCCTTGCAGTCAGCAAACTGCCCCTCCCCCGGGCTCTCCATCTCCAGCCAGAGTAACCAGAGCGCCCTGAGCCCCGGGGCTGGACGGCCTGCCCTGAAACAACAGAGGCAGAGGCACGGAGCGTGTTCCATGGGCACCAGGTGGCTTCTGCCCGGGGTCCTGTGTGACGCCACTCGTGCTGTGTGTCGTCGCGGAAGGTCCGTCCTCGTGGCTCTGTAGCGTCCCACTGCAGGACGACCCTCGTGGACGGACGGACGGACGTCTGCCTGGGTTCCTGCTCTTGGTCGTTGTGAGCGGTGAGTGAATGTTGCGGTTCACCTCTCGGTGAATGGGCATGTGACTGGCTGCGTTTCTGGGAACGGCGTCGCTGGGTCAGAGGTTCCCCTTAGTAAATGCAGCCCGACAGTTTGCAGAAGCGGTTGTGCTGACTTCCACTGCGTGAGCAGTGTAGGGGTTCGGTGGTCCTGCATCCTCACGAAACACGCGAGCATGCCAGTTTTGTTTTGTTAGCCCTGCAAAGAGTGGTGTCTCACTGTGGTTTTTGTTTGCATTTCCCAGGTGACCCATACTGTTCGGCACCTTTGCATGGGCCATTTGGATGGTGTGTTGGCTATTTGGGTAGACTTTTCTGTGAGAACCCTGGCCAGGCCTTTTACCTGTTGTTTATCCAGGGCGCCTGTCCTTCTACGGCCCCGAGGAGGCCTTTTCTAGTCCGGCTGTGACCCCGTGACGGGTACGTGCCTCGCTTCCGTCCTCCCCCGTCCCCAGGGGCGTGCTGTCCTCTCCCTCAACACGTCGGTGGGTGACCACAGTTTCTTAACGTTCGTGAACTCCAGGTTATTAGTCTTTCCCTTTACAGGTAGATGTTGTATGTCCTGTTTCGTAAATCTGTCCTGTCTCCAAGTCCCGAAGGTAGCCTCCTGTATTATCTGTTGGGCCCTTTATTCTGCGCTTCCACACAGGGGCCCACAGTCCACCTGGAACTGATGTTTGTGTGCGTTGGAGGTAGGGGTGCAAGGTCCACTTTTCTGCCCATATGGGTATGTCCCTGCCCCAGACTGTCCTCCTGTTACCATTTTGTGTCCTGCTGAGCCCTGCCGCTTGCTCCTCCAGGACCGCCCACTGGGCAGGTGCTATGCAGCCCGCAGGAAATGCCCCACGCCCCTGCGGGGGCGGGGTGGGGGAGCTGTGGACACTGGTGGTTTCCGGGAACGCCGATTCTCCCCTGCCCTTTCAGGGTTCTGGCTCCGTGCTCCTGGGGTCCCTGCCCGCCTGCAGAAGATTACAGGATGAGTTTTGGGGAGGGGCTGAATGTGCCTCACTCGTTTTTCTGTTATTCATCGTTGGGGGGTGCCCGTTGCGCACAGTTTGTGTGCGTCTCTGGGAGGTTATCGGCTTAGGTTCATCCCACTCGGTTCACAGTTCTGGCATCGCCATGCGTTTGCCGTCAGGGCTTAGCATTAAGTGGTCTTCTTTGTTCAGATTTGAAAAAAAGTAGAATAAATGAAGTGACCATCCTTTCCCACTGCACCGAGGCGACTTTTCCCTAACCCAGGCGTCCTCGTACGGCGGGTCTGCGTCTGGGCTCTCTAGTCTGCCCCGGCGCCCTCACGCCGCACACCCCCAGGGGCCGAGTCCTTGCATGTGTCTGAATACCTGGGAATGTCCCTCCTCTGGCTTCCGTGGCCAGTGTTTCCTCTTCACCCTCCCGTATAAATTTTGAGATCGTCTCGTCATCCCAAAAATTCCACCAGGGTTTCCATCCTCCTTTTTGCTGAGACGCAGCTGTCCCTTGACGGGAATTAGCCAGCCCATGTGTGAGAGACACGTGTGTGGCCACTGAGGCTTGGGAACATGGTTCCCCTGAAACCACCCCAGCCTTTGCACTCCCGTGCCCCCCGCCGAAAGTGTCTGGTGCGCCTCAGCAGCAGCGGACAGCGTGGTGCGCCCTCCTCAGGACTCCCTTCCCGCACACGCTGACGCACACGCGTTATACTTGGTGGAACACGATCATACCAGAAACCCTGTTTTGCTTTTTTGAATCTGATGGTTAAGTCTTGGGCCTCTCTCTCCGTCAGCTCGTTATCCCACACGGTACCTGGTACTGCGAGCGCGTGCTTGTACCATCGTCGGCTGAGCCGTTTCTGCTGGCGATTGTGGCCAACCATGGCAGGGAGTGCCCTCACACACGGTCTTCACCCACTTTGGGTAACTCTCCAGGAAGTGGAGGTGCTGGTCACGGTGCAAACGTTGGGACGTGAGTGGTATGGACGTCTGGCAGCTTTCCGTCAGGTGGCGGAGGAGAGGGCCTGACCTCTAGGGGAGTAAGTGCCCCTCCCATCTGCTTGCTTCTCTCGGGAAGGGACAGAGGAAGAGGCCCAGACAGTACTTTCTAAAAGAGGGAGAGGCTTTGATCTCAGCTGAGTATACTTAGCTGGCCAGGGAGTCAGGCTCTGGGGCGCCCAGGCACCTCTAGGAGCGGATTAGGCCCGAGGTTCCCTGCCTTTCTCGTTCCCGGCACCCTTTGTGTGTCAGTCCGTTTTTCATGGTTTGCCTGGAGTAAAAGAAACACCTAACAGTCCTGTCTGTTAGGTAGGTACAAGTATCTTTTTTTTTTTTTTTACATCAATGCGCGGTTGCTGGGGATCATGGCCTGCAACCCAGGCATGTACCCTGACTGGGAATCAAACTTGCGACACTTTGGTTTGCAGCCCGCGCTCAATCCACTGAGCTACACCAGCCAGGAGGTACAAGTATCTTAATAGATATTTATGTCTCCACAATTCAGTAGCTACTAAAAATAATACACAAAATTGGAAGGAGAGATTATTTCACTGTTAACTGTAGTTACCTACGAATGGGATATGTGTGCCTTCTCAAACTTTGCGGTCAGGTTGGACACCACCACCTTCATTTTTTGTTGCACATCGATGTCCAGGCAACACTTTCTGGGCGTTACAACCTCCACAAACTCAGCTTCACAGCCACATGACATCATCCAAAGGAAGGTCGTTGAGACCTCGTTGAGACTGAACTACCTCCATCAAGTAGTTTACGTGGTACCTGACTTCTATTGAGCATTGCCTTGTTCACCTCAAAAACGTAACCTCCGGCGGCGCCCCTGCAAGCTCACTATAGTGCTGAAGGTGCCGTGGCACACTGTTTGAGCACCGGAAGGTCAGACGGTGTGGGAGGGCACAGCCTGGAGTTAGGACGGGCCGGAGGGTGCGTGGCGGCCCTCAGGATCTACACCGTGCTGAGCCTCCCGCCTCGGCCACTGGAGCCGGCAGTTAGCGGATGAGTTACAGGGGAGGGTCTCCTGGGCCTCGGCTCGGGGGAGTCCTGGAGTCTGTGAAATTCTGGGAGGTTGTCATGGGGTGATAGTGCCAAGAAAATTAAAAGAGCAACAGAAGTTATTTTCTCAATTTCCCTTCTAGAAGCCGTACTGTGGGTGACTATTCATGGATTTATATTTCTTATTAATTCAAACCACTAAACTCAAACTTTTCCTGCCATACCCCCAACTGAGATTTGTTATAACTAAGATTTTTCTTTTTCTTTTTAAAGAATTCAGCATAGAAATGTATTTTAACTTAACTATTTTCTAAATGGCTTCTCTGGGTTCCTCTTTCAGTACAACCCAAACGGGCTCTGTGTCTGCCTCTGGTGCTGGGTCACATTCGGGCCGGGGCCCTCAGCTTCCCCCAGAGTGGACACCAGGCAGGTGCCCTCTGGAGAGTTTGGGAGAGTCGGAGTGTCTCTGGAGGCTCTCCAGCTCCAGGGGCCCTGGCGTTGCCGCCAGCCACCCCAGCCTCTGCCCGGGCCTGGCCGCTGCTCTGAGCACTGCCCTGGAGAGCTCGGTTCAGCAGGTGCTCTCCTGAGGGCCAGGAGGGGGTCCTGGGACCCCTTTGCCTTTGCCCTGCAGGACCCTTTCGCAGGCATGGGGGCCGGCAAAGAGGAGGAAGGGCCGCTGGTGGCCCTGGCCCGTGGTGAGAGGTTTAAGCGAAGTGTCCTTCTGGCCCCGCAAGCACTGTGACGGTGTCAGTGCGTCTGGAGAGCAGTTTGGCTGGGTCGTTTCCTCTCGGGTTCAGGGTTCGGGCAGCTGCCTCCAGGCTCCCACAGGGAGGAGCAGCCCTCTCGGTCCGGGTTCCTCGAGTGGGTGGCACTTCGGCGGTGCCATTTCCGATCCTGGCACTTTAGTCTCCCGGAGCCGTTACATTAGCTGATGGCTACTGAGAGCCCAGGAGAGGTCAGCACCGTCAGACTGAGCCTCAGGCGGAGACAGCTCCCTCCCCTTGGGGCGGAGGCCAGGGTGGATGTGACCATGGTGGGTCCCTCCGCTGGGCTCCTGAGTGCCCTGTGCCTCGTGCTCCTCCCCCGCACCCTTCTCTGCCCAACTCTTTCAAGCTGGCCTGTGCCCGGTGGTTTTACATGTTAGAAAGCACGGATTTAGAATGAAGATGCCCTCAGGCAGAAAGCGTCAGAACTTCTGAAAACGTGAACGGACAGCATTGTCCCTGTGGTCCTTGCTCCTGGGGCCCGAACGCACGTTATCCTGCAGGCAGAGGAGGGGCCTGGTGCTGGCTCATTGAACTGCCCGGCACAGCGGCTTTCAAAGTCTCTCTTGGCCTTTCCTCGAAGGCCGGCCACTGGGCCGTTTGTCCTGGCTTCGGTGGTGGCATTTACTCTCAGGCACGCGAGGGTCCCCGCCCTCCCGCTGATCTCCTGTCCCCAGCCCACTGCTGCCCCAGGGTCACCTGTGCCCCTTGTCCTTCCACAGAGCTACTTCCTCAGCCGAGCCCAGAGTCTGTGCGGCCCCGAGCGCAGCGCCGTCCCTGACTCGCTGCGCTGGCTCTGCCACCCCCTGGGCCAGAAGTTTTTCATGGAGCGGAGCTGGTCGGTGAAGTCGGCTGCCAAGGAGAGTCTGTACTGTGCCCAGAGGAGCCCAGGTGAGAGCGCCTTGCAGCCATTGTGCGCGGGGGAGCCGCGAGCACCACCAGGACAGCAGGGTGACTGCGCCCCGACACGTGGGGGCTCCTGAGCCTGGTCAGCAGCTGCGCTGCATCTGCGGCTCAACTTCCTTGGCGTTCAAAGCCTTGCACCGGTCAGACTGTCCTCTCGTCCTTGCTCTGGAGAGACAAGGGATGTGTAGGGTTGCTCTTCGCTGGCCCGGGTCCCACTGGAAAGCAGACAGACATGTACAGGGAACAATAGGCGACAGGCAGTCATCAAGCACCCAGAGTGGTGGCAGGCCGGGGCTCCGGGCGTTGGAGCGGATGCCGGCTTGCCGTCCCTGGTATTTGACAGTGATTGGACTCGACTCGCCTGGCCTCGGGACGGCGGGCGCTGGGCCGGTTGGCTCAGACCTGAACGGCCCAGTGGGCTCCACTCCCCGTGTGCCGTTCCCCGCTTGATGCCGCGGGTCGGGAGAGCGGGCACGCCCCACAGGTGCAGCTGTGTGTGTCACACAGTTTGGGGAGTAGGGGTGTCCACTGTCCTCTCTGTAAAAGTAACTTTAGTGCTCAACATAAGAACGTGGTACAGCACCAAAAAGTAAGGATGAAAGCGAAAACCAACCTGCGTCTCTCAGCCCCGCCCCTCCCACCATCTGCTTTGTCCACACCTCGGTGTTCACTGGCCTTCCTGCCTCCTCGTTCTTGCCAGAGTGAGGCCCGCACGTGTGTGCGAGGGGAGGGAAGGGGCTGGTGATGCCTGGCTTTGAGCCTGCCGGCAGGGGACCTAACTGATGACAGCCAGCTGCTGCAAACGTCCCAGGGCCCCTTGTTTGTTGACCGGCTCAGCCAGACCATCGCAGGCCGCAAGTCCCATGACCAGGCTTTGGGGAACAGGGGCAGAGTCTTCCTTGTCGTGTCTGGGCAGCAGCCACCTCCTTTTCCCCCGCTGCTGGCTGTCCTCCTGAGTCACAAGGAGAAGAGATAGCATCTCTGAGACGTGGGGGAGTCGTCTGCCTTCCCATTTTCTGTTTTCTGACCAGGCTTGCGGCCACCACCTTAGCCTCCAGCCTCGATCGGAAGCGCTGAGCTCAGCACCGAGACACTGCAGGCGTGCACACACGCACAACCCGTGCACAGCCGTGCATAGTCTCGGTTCTGCACTCTGAGGCTGACCACTCTCTTCACCCCCACCCCCAACCCCCTCCCAACCCCTTAACAAGGTAGTTCTGGGCTTTGGATGGGACCGTTCTATCCTGGGCTCCTTTTGCCGCCCTCTGTTTTCTATGTAGAGACAAAATGGGCTCATGGGTAAAAGGCCATGAAACCCTTTTAACTCTGCCCCTGATCTTCCTCTTCCTCAGCTGACCCTGTGGCCCAGGTCCACCAGGCCTTCTGCAAGAACCTGCTGGAGCGAGCTGTGGAGTCCTTGGTGAAACCTCAGGCCAAGAAGAAGGCCGGAGACCAGGAAGAAGAGAGCTGGTAATGTCCCCAGGACGCCCCTGCCGTGGGCCATCTGCCCAGGAAGCTCCGGGGCGCCCATGAGGCCTGAGCTCCTGGAAGGAAGCAGGCCCTAGGGTCGGGGCCTCAGGAAACGGAATGATTCCTCTGTGTTCGTTCCTCCAGCCTGGCCTCTGCCCTTTTCTTCCCAACTGATCATGTCACTTTCCCAGCTTTTTCCCTTTCCACCCGTGCCTTCAGCAAGTGGCATCAGTTCCCAGAGCAGGTCAGGGACTTGATTTCCTCGGGGCGGGGAGGGGTGGCCTATTAAAAGGACAGGATCGGAGCTTGGAGAGCTCAGTGAAGGCAGCCACCTCTGGCCTGGGCGTCGTGGAGACCCAGACCTTTACTGAATGTGCCAACAATTCTTATTTCTACGCCATTAATAAGCACAGTCTTTGCTTCACAGGGTAAGACCACTCTCATACAAGGCCCGTGTCCGAGGCCCGCATCCTGACTGGGTGCGCCTGAGAGGGAGGGGAGGGTGTTTCCGCCCAGCAGAGCAGAAAAGTTGTGGGAGAAGACGAATTGGGCCTTGAGGGGAGGCGTCAGGCTTGGGGGCCTGGAATCAAACAGAGCACCCAGCCCTCCCAGCAGGGGAGGGAGGAGTGTCAGCACCGTGTGAAGAAGGGAGCCCTGTGAACGGTGTGGGGGCAGAGCCCGGTGTGCCCGGCACGGTGGAGGAGGAGGAGGGCCCAGAGATGGTCCTGGGTCTCAGAGCCGGACGACTGGACAGGCAGGCTACAAGTGTGGTCCTTGTGTGCCTTTGAATGTAAGTGGGACTCTTCCTTTTCTTTCTAGTGAGTTCTCCAGTGCTCTGGAGTACCTGAAATTGCTTACGTCTTTTGTGGACTCCGTGGGGGTTGTGAGCCCGCCCTTCTCCAGCAGCTCGGTGCTCAAGTCGGCCCTCGGTAAGCATCTGGCAGGGTGGCCCCGGGCCTCCGGGGCTAATCCCATCCTCCTCGGCCCCTTGTCCCCAGGTCCCAGGCTAGTTGTGAGTTCAATCTCAAGAATCTTCTCTGGATCTGAGGTTTGTATCCACAGACCACCCCCACCAAAGCCCTGACCCCTAGTTGCCCCCTGCTGGGCAGCATTCTAAGGTCAGGAAGTACAGGTTCTCCTGAGAGCAGGACGAGCCAGTGAATGCCCTCCCTGGGGCCTCGCTGGTAGGGCAGCCCGGCAACCTTCGCAGGCACCCAGAGTGGGCAGCAAGCGACGCAGCACTGGGGGCTGGTGGGAGCGCACCTTGCTGACACGCAGCCCCCACCACAGGCTGCCCCTGGGTCTGACGCGCGGATGAGAAGGCCTGTCATCTGGGCATTTGTGCTGCTCCAGCTGCCCGTGGCCCCGGGCGACACAGTGCAGTCTGCTGATTAAATTGGACCAGGGCACTCTTCGCTTCTGTCCCTAAACTGTCATCGGGATGATGGCACCTCAGCTGCCACCCATTGTGGTTCCCAGTCTGCTGGGAGAACGGGGGTATCGGGCTCCTTCCTAGTCACTCCCCCAGGAAGGGCAGGTCCCAGACAACCGACTGCCCCCCAGCGACCCCTGACCTCGAGGCCTGTCAGTATTTCAGAATCGAGAGCACGCTCTCAGGCCTTTGGGTTTACACGTCCCTGCCCCTGCGTCTCGAGGGCGCTGGCGTCGCCAGTTTACAGCTGAGAGACGGGCCCCGCGAGAAGAGAGGATTTGAAAGGCGCTGGCACGAGCCTGTTCCCGCGGAGACTTTGGAAACACCGTTTGTCTCGGCCGCCGGGAATTCGGTCGTTTCCAGCCTTTTGCTTAGAGATAACACTGCATCTTTTTAAACTTTTTTCTCCATTTTAGGCCAACTCCATCGGATAGCTTGCCCAAAATGGGATTACCAGGTTAATAGGCGTGAACGTTTTTAAGGCTCTTAATACCTGTTGCCAAGGGCGCCAGGGATGCTTCCACCAGAAACGTGTGGACGGTGGAGGCGGCACGTGCCGCGTGGGGACTGGGTGCGGCCAGCAGGCCGAGCGCCACTGGTCGGACTTCTGTGGGTGCTGGAGGGACGTCTGGTGCTGTTTCCCCCCAGGTCCGGACATCGTCTGTCGGTGGTGGACATCCGCGATCACCATGGCCATCAGCTGGCTCCAGGGAGATGATGTGGCTGTGCGGGCCCATTTTACCGAAGTGGAGCGTGTCCCCAAGGCCCTGGAAGTGACCGAGTGCGTGAGCCTCCTTGACCACTGCCTTCCCTGCAGGGGAATACCGAGTGCTGGGGGACCATCCGGGTGAAGGGTCAGGCAGCCCGGGGACCAAATGATAGATGGCGAGTGACGGGGGGGCGGGGCACTGTGGAGAAATGGGGCTTGGTGAGCTCATCTGTCTGTGTGCATCGTCTCAGACCTGTCAGTGCTGTTTCTGGGGCTCCACCCTCGGCCTCCATGGAGCCAGGGCTGACGAAGGAGGGGGGTGGGACTCCGGCATCCTCAGAAACTCACGCTGGAGCCAGGTGGTGTACTGATGGCCCACGGCCAGCGTGGGGCGTCCGCGGGCCCAAGGAGCCTTCCCCCATGTCCTTTCCGCCTCCCTGTACCCCCACCAGCCCTGTCATTCAGAGGGCCTTCAGCACGGGCTAAGCCAGCGTCTTTGACACCCACTCTGGGGACTCAGGCCTGCAGGCATGGCCTGCTGACCGGGTGTGACTGGGAGGGGGGGCACAAAGGCTCCATGAGGTCAGGTCGATCCTCTGGCCGGGGCTGCTCGGGGCCGGGGCTGCTCGGGGCCGGGGCTACATACAGCATTTCCCACCAAGCAGACTCCCACCCAGGAGCGCCGGAGGGAGCTGGGAAAAGGGGGTGTTGGCAGGTTCCCTATAGTAGCCCTGACATCCAGTTTCACTTAAATAATCCCTTTTCTTTTAAATTTTTTATTTTTTAAAGATTTTATGTATTTTTAGGGAGGGAGGAATGGAGGAGAGAGAGGGAGAGAAACATCTCTGTGTAGTTGCCTTTCATGTGCTCCCCCCTCCCCGCCCCCCCCCACCCCCCCCACTGGGGGCCTGTCCCACAACCCAGGCATGCGCCCTGCCTGGGAATCAAACCAGCGACCCTTTGGTTCACAGGCCGGCACTGAATCCACTGAGCCACACCAGCCAGGGCTAAGTAACCCATTTTTAAGCGCCCTGAGCAGTGAGTACCCACCCTGCACCAAGTTCTGTATCAGCACTTCAGCCTGTGTGTGTCTCCAGCTAGCACGCTGAGGCTTGGCAGGGAGGTTGTCGGAAGTCGCCTCACTTCTAAGCAGCCTAGCCCAGAGTGCAGCTAAGGCCTTTAGCAGGCATTCCTGCCCCTGAATTCGGGCCTTCTGAGGTCCCTTTGCTCTTCAGGGGTAACAGCACTGTGGAAACCTTCCGCCAGCCCAGCCTCCCCATCCTCTCCTCCGTTTGCTCTACGAGAAGTAGCTAAGTTTCTCCAAGTAGAGTCTAATATCAGCTGCTGGGGGGATGACCTTTGTCACCATAGACAGCAGCCCGTGGTATTGTGGCCACTGCATAGACAAGGAAACTGAGGCACAGATTGTTTGACTCGCTGTCTCAGGTGGCTTCTTCGTGGCAGTCCTGATGGTTGAGCCCCGGCCACTGACTCCTCGTGCACTCTCCACAGTCCCACGGTTCACTCAGCAGACGCTCAGCTGAGGGCCTGCCTGGTGCTGCCTCCGTTCTAGGCTCAGGGAGGCAGCGGAGAGCCAGACAGCAAGTTTGTCGTTCTTCTGGGGAGGGCTGTTGCCATGGGTCCCCTGAAGCGCCCAGCGCATCTCTTCACTGGGAGGGGTTCTGGGCCAGAGGCAGGGCATCCCCGAGAGTCCGGTGAAGGAAGGAGGCCCATACCCCAGGAGCTGGTGCTGGGGCAGCGGAGGTGGGTTCAAAGGGCCTGACCCACTGAGCAGAGCAGCCAGGGGGGGCGTGTAGGGACGGGCGGGGGGGCTAGCAGGAAGGAAGGAGAAGGCGGACTAGAGGCGAGACAGGCCTCAGACGCGACTGGGAAAGGGCGAGAGGGTCTTCCAGGTAAGGGCTCCCCTGTCAGCAGAGGGCAGGAGTGGGGAGGGGCGGATGCGCTCTGGTTGCCTGGAGCCCGGAGCGGGGCCAGGGGCAGGCGGGAGCCAGGCCGCGGCGGGGTCGGGACGGGCCTCCTTGGCCACGATTGGCCCTGCAGTTCGCCCTCCCCGCTTCCCTGCTGCTTCTCTGCAGCCTCGCCGGCCCCTGGGAGTCCTCAGGCGTGTCCGCACCCAGGGCCTTCGCACAGGCCGCTCCTCTGCCTGGGACCCTCCTCCCTGGGAATCACTCGGTTCGCTCCCCCGGTTCCTTCAGGCCTCCGCTCAGATGTCACCTCTCCAGAGAGGACACCCTTGACTGTTCTTTATCAGTGCCACCCTCTCCCTCTGAGCGACCTTCTTGCACTGGCACAGCGCAGTGGCTCTCGCACTGCCCGCCGTTGTGTAGTCGGCATCTAACGTATTTATGTCAGACCCCCCACTAGGAAGCGAGTGCTGGAAGGAGGTTCTGTAGGAATGGGGACCCCACCCTCGCTCGGGGCCACCATTTCAGACCTGGCGCTGGGGCCCGGAGCCACTGTGGCCGCATTTGTTTTTTTAGATAGTTTTGTTTTTAAGTCCTCACCCGAGGATATTTATTATTATTGGCTTTGCAGTGGGGGGAGTGGGAGGGAGGGAGGGAAGGAGAGAGAGAGAGAGAGACACTGCTTGCCTCTCGTGTGCACCCTAACCAGGGGTCAAACCCACAACCTTTTGGTGTGTGGGACAACGCTCCAACCAGCTGAGCCACCCAGCCAGGGCTATGGCAGCATTTGCGTCAACAGACCCACGTGTCCTGGCAGTTTGGGGTGTGGTGGTTACCTGTTCAGGCTCCTCCCCGTGTTACCCAGGGGCTCATACTGACCGCCTTCCTCCCGCTGCCCGCCCACTGCCCAGGAGCCCGCTGGTGAAGGCCGTCCTGCACACCTGCAGAGCCATGCACGCCGCGCTCCCCGGGAAGGCCGACGGGCAGCAGAGCTGCTTCTGCCACTGCGAGTGGGCCAGTGGCCACCTGTGGAGCAGCCTCAACGTCAGCGGGGCCACGTGCGACCCCGCCCTCAACCACGTGAGTCGGGGCTCATCTGGCCCTCCGGGAGGTGCCCAGCTCCGGTGGGTAAGAATACTCGGACCTGCCTTGAGCCGACCTGGCCTGTGAGGCTGTCCAAGAGCCAGCGCCCAAGCAAGCAGCCCCTCCCCCAAAATGTAGTCCGTTGGCCCAGGTGGGTTCCCTCTTTAGTCCTGGGGACAGACACGTTCCACCCGCACCTGAGTCCCAGATGCTGCTCTGCATTTGCTCCGGGCAGCGTGCGCGGCCCCCCAGACCTTACAGGCCAGCCTCAGAGTGGGCCCCACCCCCCCACGCGCACACACGCTGAGCGGACCGGCTGCATCCTGGCGGGCAGCTGCGGTGCATTGTAGTTGCATTGCATGTTCTGGCGGTACCCGTGCAATGTTTCCACAGTGCATCCCAGAGGCCTGCCCGGCCTCGAGACCTCCCACCCTGGCCTTGCGAGAGGACTCTGTGGGGCCCCGGGCACGGCCCCCCGGGAAAGGGGAGGGAGGAGCGCACACAGCTGGAAGTGCAGCATTGTCTGCTCACCGGAGGAGCAGGGCTCTGCTCCAGGAAGGGAGGGACGCGGTATGTCCCTGAGGGGCGGACTCTCTGAGCCCCTCACTGGTCTGGCGGCCAGGCTGGCACTCCTAGTTAGAGGCAGCCAGTGCCCCAGGACACTGCGGTGAACCCGGAACAGCCGGCCAGCCCCACAGGGCAGGCGGTGTGCAGAGTGGGCCCGAGAGCAAAGGCCTGTGGGGGAGCCACACCCCAGTGGTGCCTCCCCTCTGTTGGCCTTCAGGAGAGAACCAGCTGCTCTGGGGAACAAGACAGAGGCTGTGGGCACCCTTGGGACCGTGTTCCTGGGTGGCGGCTCTGTGTGGGACAGTGGGCCCAGAAGAGGGAAACCCCACCCAGCCTCATGGCTCTCAGAATCAGCCCCAGGCAACTGCCCCACCCAAAGGTGCTCACCCCTGAGAAGTGCCAGGTTTTGTTTTTGGCAGGGTGGCCTCATCCTGGAGCTGCTGAGTGTTGGTCTTGGGGGGACCTGGTAGGTGCTGGGTCTCCCCGCCCAACACTCAGCCTGTCTCCTCCCTGGTGGTCCCCCCCACAGGTGGTCCAGCTGCTGACCTCGGATCTGCTGCTGTCGCTGCGGACAGCACTCTGGCAGAAGCAGGCAGGAGCCAGCCAGGCCTTGGGAGAGACCTACCACGCATCAGGTGCTGAGCTGGCCGGCTTCCAGCGGGACCTGGGCAGCTTGCGCAGGCTGGCACACGGCTTCTGCCCGGCCTACCGCAAGGTGAGACCCAGCTACCTGGGGAGGGAGGGCAGGTGGGGGTCCCCAGGGCCCAGCACAGCACCAGCGTGGGGCCGAGGAGTTGGTCTGTGGAGGCCACCCAGCTGACCTGGTGCACACTGGTTGTGCGCTGTGTTCAGCTCCTGCGGGGTGAGTGCTGACTGGGTGCCTGGCCCCAGAGCACGGGGCAAGCGGGCCACACCGGCCCACAGACTGAGGGGCCCGCGCCTCACAATCACGGGCTCAGGTGGAAAAGGCTCTGGTGCCTCCAGAGCGGGGTGGGGAGGACACAAGGAAACTCTCCTCTGGCCTTCAGAGCTGGCCTGAGACCGAATGTCCTTAGGACTGCGTCCAGCCCTTTTCTGCGCCACTGGGGGGTGGTGGCCTGCTGCCCGCATCTGTCCACACAGCAGCCCCTTGGCCGGGGCCGCAGGGCCTGAGATAGGTCTCCAAGGGCAGTTGTAAAATTGGGCTTACTGTGCTTAAATCATTTCCTTGTTTGGTTGGTTGGTTGGTTGGTTGGTTGATTGTTGTACTGCTGGTTAATGTGCTCTACGTATCTTTGCCTGAATTATCTTCACAAACTTCAAGTGAGGAGGCCAGAGTGTCAGTGAGGGGGAAGGGTGCGAAAAAGGGAAAGGGCTCCCAGTGAGGCTGCTCCCACCCGAGGGTGCTGTGGGACCTTCCGAGGTACACTGTGACCACTGTGTTCAGCGAGCCAGGACGGACACAGCAGACAAAACAGAATCAGAGAGCCGCCCCTGCCGGAAACAGGAAGTGTGCCCCACGGTTCGGTGGCCCTCAGGTCTGCTCAGGGCAGGGCTGGCCACGAGGCCTCCCTTGGAGCACCGTCTCCACCCCGCCCCAGCCCTGCTAGAGTCCTCCAGTGGCTCCCCCACTGCTTTGCGGGTACGCTCGAGACCCTCCCGCCCTGGTTGGTGTGGCTCAGTGGATTGAGCACTGGCCTGCAAACCGAAAGGTCACAGGTTCGATTCCCGGTCAGGGCACATACCTAGGTTGGGTGCTCAAGAGGCGCATGATCCGTGTGCTGTCTCCCACAAACTGATGTTTCTCTCCCTCCCTTCTTCTCTATCTGAAAAATAAGTAAAATCTTTAAAAGAAAAAAAAAACATCCCCACTGTCAGATATTGAGGTATGAGAGAACCTGGAGGTTTTAGGAGATTAGGAGGCCCAGGCCTGGTCCTTTCCCCCCGGCCCCCCACCATGACTCGTGTTTACAGAAGAGCTGCAGACTCCCACCTGGGAGCGTCCTGGACTCTATTTCCTTCTGAAGGAACAGAAGGGAACAGGGCCCTGGGCCTCCGTGGCACCAGCCTAGCTACCTGCCCCCCCCCCATACTGCTCCTGTCCCCACCTCCCATCCTGTCCTGTTTTCAACGTGGAGCAGCCTCCATGGACTGGAGGCCTCACCCGGTTACTTGTCTCCCGAGACCCCAAGGCATGGTCGTGCCATCTGTCCCTCGCTCCCTCGTCGTCCGGCTGTTGCCCCTGCCAGCTGGCCTGTGCTGTGTGCCTCGCCGCTGCCATTCCCCCACCTTTCTGGCTCGTATCGGGTCAGAGCGTGGACGGCAGAGGTTGCTCTCAAGGGGTGAGCGGGGCAAGGCAGTGCGGAGAGACGGGGTGTCGTCAGGTGGCAGGCGGTGCTGCAGGGGACGGCGCCTGCACGTGCTGGGGCACAGGCTGGAGAAGACCCAGGGCCTCACCCGGGGTGTCGCCCCCGTGCCTCCCCAGGTGTTCCTGCACGAAGCCACGGTGCGCCTGATGGCGGGAGCCAGCCCTACCCGCACCCACCAGCTGCTGGAGCACAGCCTGCGGCGGCGCACACCTCAGAGCACCAAGCATGGTGAGTCCCCCGGCGCCCCAGCCCCCCAGCCCGAGGGCTTGGTGCAGGCCCTGCCGGAGCAGGGGAAGCACCCGGCCCAGCACTCACTCGGCCATGTCCTCAGAGGTGCGGTGAGTGAGAGCAGCCCAAGGCTTGCCTGGGTGTGTTGCCCGGGAGGGTCCGTGAAGGTGCTGTGGGGGTGGGCTTGTTGTGGGTCCGGCCGCAGGGTGGGGAGGGGAGGGCTGGGGCGTGGCCCAGATGCAGAAGCCGGACCGGCAGCATGGCCCACTTCTCACGGCACCACATGAGGACAGCCATGTGGTGCCAGCCAGGTGCATCTCGCCCTGTCCGTGGAGGGAGGGAGGGCACTGGGACCCACCTCCCTGGGCAGGCGTGAGGACTGAATAGCCAAGGCCACATCCAGCCCCGGGAGGAGGACCGGTGCTCCAGGTGGCTGTCAGCGAGCGGTTCCTACACCTGCCCCCTTGTTCCCACAGGGGAGGTGGACGCCTGGCCCGGCCAGCGAGAGCGGGCCACGGCCATCCTACTGGCCTGCCGGCACCTGCCCCTGTCCTTCCTCTCGTCCCCCGGCCAGCGGGCGGTGCTGCTGGCGGAGGCCGCCCGCACGCTGGAGAAGGTGGGCGACCGGCGCTCCTGCAGCGACTGCCAGCAGATGATTGTCAAGCTGGGGGGCGGCACCGCCATCGCCGCCTCCTGACCACTGGGCCGCCGCCCCCCTCTGTCCCTGTCTCTCCTTTGGTCTCTTGGCCCCCCCTCCTCTCTCACTGTCTCTCACTGTCTCTCCCTCCAGAGCTGGGGGTGAGCCTTCATCCCGAGCCGTCGCCTGTCGGGGCTCTCGGACCACTGCAGACCGGTGGACCCCGGGGCTGTGGGGCGATGCCCGATGGTCCAGGGCCGGTCAGGGCGGGAATGGGGGTACCCTGACTCGAAAGCAGCAGGGGGATCCCGCCCCCAGGCTGCCCAGCCCGGCTCCAGCCTCCCCAAGACTCTCCCTCTGTATGTCTCTTCCCCCCTTTCCTGCTCCCTTGTTTTTTATCAGGCGGTCCCTCTGGGGACGTTCGGTTCTGGGCACCCGAGCACTTCGCCCTCGGCCCTGTGCCCGGCACGCCCTCTCCCCGTTTTTATACAGATGTTTTATATCCGTGTGCTTGGGTTTGCCGTGACGCAGGACTAAGTTGCTGTGGCATTTTTGTTTCTCTCCTGGGCCTGCGTCCCCTCCCCCGTGCCTGACGGAGCCAGCTCCCTGTCCCCACTCTATCACACAGGACAGCCCGGGAAGGAGGAAGTGGCCCCGGAGGGGTGGCGGGGGACAGGGGCAAGCCTGGGAGTGGATGAAATAATGTCGGCATTATTTTTTAATTTTTTAAAAAATAAATGGTATCTTATTTAATTGTCCTGTTCCTTCCCACTCCCCCAGCCCCTGGGGAGCCAGCCCAGGCTCAGGGTAGGCCCAGGGCCTAGGGGAGATGAAGCCACCCCCACTGGGACTGGAGACCATGTCCTTCGGCGTGGGCTCTCAGTCCCCCCCCCCACCCCCCACCCAACTCCTACCTCCGTGGTCTGTTTTTATCCCTAGTTCTTGACCTGAAGATAAGCCAGGGTGGTAGGGACCAGCGCCCAGTGACGAGCCCCTTTGTGGGGTGGGCACTGGGAATGGGGTCCCTGCCTCGATAGAAGTTCTGAAAGGAAAAGTGGCCCCACTTTCGGATTCCCTGGCCTGGTGTCTCCTCTGAGGCTGTTTCTTCAGAGCCTGGGGCGCTCAGCACCCCAGAGCCCCCAGGAGGGAGCCTGAGTGGGCTGTCCCCTCCTCCCCCCGGGCACTTCTCACCCCCACAGGCTGCTTGGGGGGAGGGCAGGTGGGGCCGCCCTGACCCGAGTGGGGCAGCTCGGACTACGCCCACCTTCTGCCCCTGGCCTCGACCTCCTCCCCCCACTAATTCATGGCCCCTGGCCACAGGGCAAGCCAGCCCTCATGTCGTGTAGATACTGTGCCTTTTCTCATCATCGTTTTGGGGTGGGAGGGGGTGGTTTTTCACGGAAAAGGGGGTGCGCCTATGGCAGCCTTGATGTGGAATCAGTCGTACACCCTGTCCTGGATGGAGGTCATTCAATAAACGCAGATTGGTACCACCCTGCATGGAGTGTGAGCGGCTCTGTGGCGTGCCGCTGTGGGGACTAGCCGGGCGGCTGCGTGGCGTGGCCTCCGGGGGGCCGGGGGCTGAGGACGGGCCTGCCCTCTGTGCCGAGAGGCCCCAGAGGCCTCATTCACTTGGAGCTTCCTTGCCACCCCCCTCCCAGTTCCGCACACGCTACCACCAGGCGCCTGGCCCCTCCCTTCGGCACCGGCTGCCTGGCGCACACCCCAGGCTGGGACAGAGCTGGGGTACGGGGTGGTGCTGCTCCGTTGGTGGTCACGCAGCCAGGACAGAACTAGCTGTTCCGACTGACAGCAGCGAGCGGTTCCTTTGGATTTGGGGTGCTAAGCCCTCTGTGCTCACCCCTCTGAGACACCACTCTCCCCCACTGGGTGGGCCACCCCTCAATGTCCCCCCCCATCCTCCCGAGAGGCAGCAGGCCTCTGAGGAGACTCCTGGCCCGCAAGTCACATCCGAGCCCAGCACCTGTGAGTCCCCGCTGGGTCACCTCAGGCAGGATGTCGCTCCACCTCTTCGTCCACGTGTGCAGAACGGGGACGACAGCCCCTGCCTTTGGCTGCAGCCCCCCAGGTTTGCTGGCTGACTGGAACATGCCAGTTCACATTAAGTGCCCGTGAGGCTGTGAGGGGCCAGGCAGGGTGCAGTGGGGAGGGGAGCGTGCTGGGCCGCCTGGAGGCGGAGCCTGGGTGCTGAAGTTCATGGTTACCCAGCCTGGCTGAGAAACGGTCCCAGTCCCCTCAGCTCTCAGCCACTGCCATCTCCGAAGGGCCGTCCCAGCAAGCCACTGTCCTGAGAGCAAGTGCAGCCCGGAGAGCAGAGGCCCAGCTGCAGTAGCGGGTCCCACGCACAGTTCCCCTTCACGGTCATGCCCACGCCCAAGCCTGACCCCGTGGGGTGGAGAGCCAGGGCCTGAGTCACCAGGGTGGGTGATCGTGGGTGGTCAGTGTGCCCGGGAACAGGATCCTTCTTGTGAGTCTGGGCTGGCTGCAGGACTCAGCACCCACCCCACCCCGTATTGAGGGCGTGAGGCTGTCTTCCCAGCGACTACTGGGGCCCTCACTGCAGGCCCTGGGCTGCGCTGTCCTGGGGCTTCTGGGCCTTGGTTTCAACAGCCTGTAGGGATGGGGGTGAAGAGCTGGTGGGTGTGGGCACCTCGGGAAACCTGAGGCTGCCTGTACTCTGGGAGCAGGGGCTGCTCCCTGCCAACACAGATGCCCCCACCCCAATCCCGCCGCCCCTGCCTGCCATCCCGCAGGGCCGCAGTGGCAGCAGAACATGGAAGGGTCCCAAACTGGAGTCAGCTGGGTGATCTCAGCAAGGTACTGAGGTCTCAAAGCCTCAGTTTTCCTCATCTGTAAAGTGGCATTCCCATGGGGCCTCTGTGAGGCTTAAATGAAAGAAACAGCTACAAATGGCGGCCATTGTTACTCAAACAGGACGCCACACCTAGGGTGCCGAGGGGGAAAAGGCCCACCCAGCCGGCTTTGTTGAGGCCACACAATGAGGGTCACAGCCTGGCCCTCAATGCCCTGCACCCCCCCCCCAAGCAGTACCTGTCACAGAAGGTTGATGCACTCGGGCAGTTGGCACTGCCCTGGGCTGCAGCCAGGTACCACCCAACGCCTGCCTGGCAGGAAGGGGGAGAGCTGGCTGCGCATGCGTGTGGTGTGAGCACCCGTGTGGGGGCGCTGCTGAGGCTCTGGGGCCAGCGTCTCCAGTCCCCTTTCCCTCCACAGCAGCTACTGCGGGGAGGCCCGGCCATCCTGAGGACCAGCTGTCCCTGGGCCCAGTGCCCACACCCATTAGGGGGGTGGCTCTGGGCCAAGCTGACCAAGTGGCCTGCAGGCCAGGGGCCGGCCCGGTGCCAAACTGTGTCAATGAGGATCAGCCTGGCTCCGCCAACTCAAGCTGCAGAGTGTGTGTGTGGGGGGTCCTCTGGAGGGGTGCTCACCGCCAGTCAGGGGGAGGCCCCTCCGCCCTCTCACCGGTGCGCAAGCCTCCAGACGGCTAGGGCCTAACTGCCCCTCCCCCGCGGGTCCACGGGTGTGGACATTAAGCCTGGCCTTCAGCCCTGACCACCCCCACCAGCCGCCACTTCCCAGCTCCTAGAACACACCCACCCCGGAGCACTCAGGCACAGGCCTCTGCTGTGCACAGGCTGCGCCCTCCGCCCGCACCGCCGCCGTCTGTGCAGTCAATGACCCACGCCTCCGCCGTCAGCTCCGCTCAGACCCAAGCTGGGGCTCCTTTATTCTCAGGGGTGGGAGCCACAGAGTACGGTTTATTTACACGAGGAACCTGGGCCCCAGGGCCCCCAGGACAGGCCCCTCCTTAGCCCTGAGGGCTCCAAGGGCCCCGGTCCGGTTCGGCCAGGCAGAAAGGCTGGCGGTGCCCCTGCCCCTTGTGGCCTGGGCCCCTGGGCCAGGCCGACGGCGGATCCCTGGTAGACGCGATGCCTCCGAAGAGCCAACAGCCCCGCCTTCACACGGTGACCTCGGCTTTGCTGTTGGTGCTCAGGTGCCCGGGGGCAGGGCCCGCGCAGCCGTAAAGGCCGGGGGGCTGCGTGCCAAAGCCTTCTGGCAGCTTCTTCACGCCGAACTGGCGCCGGGGCGGGCGGCCGGACCGCGGGGGAGCAGGGGACGCCTGAGCCGCCAGGTGGCCGCGGGGCGCAGGCCGGGCCAGGCGGCTGGTGGTCCAGGCCTTGCAGTGGCCCGTCGGGGCGGGGCCGGCGGGGGGCGCGTAGCCTGGAGGGGCCCACGGGCAGGCGTCAGGCAGCGCGGGCAAGTCCTCGGGGGGCCGCGGGGCGCGCGCCGGCAGGGTCAGTGGGGCGGGGGCGGGCGCCGGAAAATGCTGGTAGAAGTCCTGCGGGGAGGCCTCTGTGGGGACAGAGCGGGGCGTGCCGGGGGCGGGGATAGGCCGTCTGAGACGCGGCTTTCCACGCCCGGGGACTCTGGGTCCCGCGAGGGGTCCCAGCCAGTCAGCCCGGCCGGGGTGCGGGGCACGGCTGCGCTGAGGGGCGCCCCCTATAGGAGCTGCCGGAGCAGACCAGCAGGGCTGGGGTCTCCGCCACTCCCGTGGGCCCCGCGCTCCTCCCACAGGCTCGGCCACTCACCTGAGGGCTTCAGCGCGGCTGCCTTGAGGGTGGCGTACTTAGTAGCGTAGTCGGGCTGCAGCGTCCTGCTGCTGCCGCCGCCCTGCAGCCGGGGACCACGCTGGGGTCCCAGGGTCGCCACCGACCCCAGGGGCCCGTTGTGGCGTTTCTTGTCTAGAGCGGGGGAGAGGGAAGATGAAACTCAGCCCGCTGACCAGGGGGCTCTCTGCACGTACACAGCCACCTCTTCGGCCCTGTCTCCAATGGCAGTTCAGTTGGGTGGCTCTTTGGGTGAGACTGAAAGTGGAACCTGTCTCCATGGCACCATTTCCCGCGTCCGGAACAGGGCCTGGCTCAGAATAACATGAATAGCAGCCAGTCCTAAGTGGGTGCTAACCTAATGGGATGACTCGCCAGCGTATTCAGCGTGAGCCAGGCACTGAGTCCCGGGACCTGACCGGGCGGAGAGGGAGGGAATGCCTGGGCATTAGAGCCCACGGGGTGTGTGTGTGTGTGTGTGTGTGTGTGTCGGGGGTGCCATCAAGCCTGCTCTACAACAAGAGGCCCAGAGGGAGGCTCCGGCCTAGAGGAAGGGCCCTGCAGGAGGCCACAGACCCTGGACAGGCACACCCCAGGGTGCTGAGCTGGAGCCTGGAACCACAGCCTGAGCCAGCGACCCCTTTGTCTGGAGCCTCCCTGGAGTCCTTGGGGCTGGAGGGTGCAGGACCCCTCAGAGGGTTTCCATCCACCTGGGGGAGCCTACCTGCGGGCCCATCCCCCACTCACACCTGCGGAGGCAGCGGCTCACGTCTGTCCGGGAAGCAGTCCTCGCAGAGCCTCTGGCCCCTCCACACAGCCCTTCCCTTGCCCCCAGGCCCGTGGCAGACCCGGGGGGCCCAGTGCCCCCCTGTTGGCCCGCTCACCTGTGCTGTTGTGGGGGGAGCCCCGGGGGAGGCCATCGCCCATCTGCACCTGGACATAGCTGCCCACAGGTGGACCCAGAGGGGGAGGCAGTGGCTCCTGCGGGCCAGGCTGCTTCAGAAGCTCAGTCAGTGTCCTGCGAGAGAGAGTGATGAGAAGCAGCACCCCCTCAGGGGTTCCTGCTCCGCCATCGCCCAGGCTCTGCCCGTCGGGGGCCAGCCCCGGCCGGCCACCACTGCCTCACTGCGTGGCCCTGGGCAACTCCCTCAACCTCTCTGGGCCTCCCCTCTGCTCCCCTCTGATTGACCTTACGCATCTAGTCTCCCCCACCAGGCACCACCTGTGGCCCCGACACGGCTACTTCCCACAGCAGGGGAGGAAGCCGACAGGCTGGTGTGACCAAGGCCACCTTGTTCTCCAAACCCTCCGCCCCTCCTGGAGTCCGCTCTCCAAGACCCTTGAGTTCAGCCTCCTTCCCTCGACACGAGTCCTGTGAGCGCATCCGTCTCCTGGACCTGCTCATGCTGCTACTTCTGCCGACAGCATCCTTTCCTCCACCTCCTCCCATTAAAGCCACCCGTTCTCAAGCCCCACCCACCGGCATGCCTCCTCCAGGAAGCCTAGGGAAGTCCCACCAAGCCCTCTGGCCAGGTGGCTCAGCTGACTGCAGCATCACCTGCACACCAGAACAGGTTGTGGGTCTGATCCCCAGCCAGGGCACATACCTAGGCTGGGGGTTCGTTCCCTGGTCAGGGCGCATATGAGGGGCAACCAATCAATGTTTCTCTCTCACATCAATGTTTGCCCCCCTCTCTCTCCTCCCTCCTCTCTCTCTAAAATCTACAAAACTACATCCTTGGGTGATATTAAAAAAGGGGGGGGGTCTACCTAACTCCCCTCCTGCAGCGGCGTCTTCTGTGGGTCCTGGGATGTAGCTGCCGGCACAGGTATGGAGGACGGACAGATGAGCCAGAGGGACCCCAACATCAAGGCTGTGTGGACCTTGGGCAGTCCCCCCGCCCCGGGTACAAGGACACCCAGCCCCAATCCAGCTGTGGCAGCGTCTGACGTAGCCTTTCCAGCAAGACAGCCAGGCCCAGCCTGCAGCCCAGCTGCCTCAGCACCCACAACCCATGACTGTCTCCCAGCTCTCTCTGACCCCCTTCGGGGCCGGGGCCTCAGACGATGGCTCGCTCAGATGAAGAAGCGCACTGGAGGCGGGACACCGGGGGCAGGCATGGTTTGGCCGAGGTGCAGCAGGGTCTGGAAGCCGTCTTGTGCCGGCCTGAGCTGACCTGTGCGTGCTTGCACCCCCCCCCCCCCCCGCATCTCTGGGCACACACCTCTCTGCCAGCTTTCCCAAATGCCTGAGCAATTTTCATTCCTTCGGGCCTTTGCACAAACCGTCTCCAGGGACAGACCCCAGCTCCCGTCTCAGCCCTCTGCGGAGCCTCTCCTGACCATCCGTCCCGACATGGCAGAGTTACGGGGGAGACGTGGCGGGAGCACAGGAGCTCGCAACACACCCGCGGGTGAGCTCAGGGTGGGTTTCCGGTCTCCCCGCGGGAGGAAAGGGAGTCAGGACACAGGGAGCCCGGAGCTCAAGGAGGGCAGGACTGGCCCTGGCCTCACAGCGCGTTAGGCGAGGCCGGCTCTCCCGGAAGCTTCCCCAGGCCTGCTTCCCTTCCCAGTCCGCCCAGCCGAGGCCGGTTGGAGGCCAACGTGTGAGCGAGGCTGCCCCAGTCACCCACCCCCCAGCTCTACCATCACAGCCCCCAGGTCCTGCCACCCCACTTGGGTCAAGGACGTGCCCTATCCTCTCCCCCCTCCCCACGAGTGAGGGACTTCAAGCCGGGGGAGCCCCGGCCCTTCCCTTGCAGCATGCGGGCCCGGGCTCAGAGCCTCCACAGGTTCCAGCCCAGCTCTGCCCTGCAGCTGTCTGGGAGGGGTGACCCCTGGGACCAGGGGTGCTGTGGGGCTCCAAGGAAGCGCCGACCCTCTGTCCCTGAGGTCTGGGGGGGGGGAGCATCCACAGCTGGCCCACCTGGGCCTGGGGACTTCTGTTGTTGTCACTTCTGGGTACTAGCTTGTCACATGCAGTGTCAGCAACCTCCGTGCCCCCCAAGGGGAACGGGACCTGGGTGAGTGAGGAGGGCCAAACCCCCAGGACTCGAGGGTGGCTGGAGTCATGTGAGGGTGGGGGTGTGGGCGAGGGTTCCAGGGTCACGACACAGAGTCCCTAACCCCAGGAGGAGGGGAACCCGGTCCTGGACACGCCACTTGACACAGAGCACAGAACTCAGCAAGCCCCTGTCTAGGCCTCCCACACGCGCCCACCCCTTTCTAGGGGTACTGAGTGGGGTGAGCTGGGAGGCCTTCTGAAACCTAAAGGGAAAGGTCAGGCCTGAGTCACAGCTACGGAGGGCAGGGAGGGAGGTGGGAGGAGGGCGAAGTCGGGGGAGAAGCTGGAGGGAGACAACCGAGAGGGCTACAGAACAGGCCCCTACCCGCGTTCCTTTCGGCCCAAGACACCCAACGCTACGCCCCACCCCCACCCCATGCTGCTGGGCTCAGGCCCCAGACCCCCCTCCCCTGGGCGCTGACATGGCGGCCCTCTGCCCACTCAGGAGGAGGCGCGGAGCCGCGGGGGAGGGTGGCCCAGCAACCCAGCTCTGCCGGGAGTTCAAGGGGAGACAGGGCGGGTGGCAGCGTCTCCCTCCGTGAAGTGGGGACTCGGGGGACACAGACCTGGAGACAGAGGCAGGGAGGAAGGACCGGAGAAGGGGGCTGTGGAGAGGACCACACGAAGGACCAAGGCAGCGAGGAGGCGCCCGCCGCGTAGTCGGGCTGTCGGAGCGGAACGTGCGGGGACCCCGGCCGGCGCGCGCTCACCTGGTCACCGTGCGCCGCGCGCGCGGACTGTGCGCCTTCTCCAGGCCCAGGCGCACCCCGATGCCGGCCAGCAAGAGCAGCGCGGCGACGCCGCACACCGCGTACACCGCCATGTGGCTGCGCTCGCGGCCCGGGTCGCGGGGCACGGCGGGGTCTCGGGCCGCGCCGGCGGCCGGCCGGTCTGCACCCAGGCCGGCGTGTCGTAGTTGGAACAGCGGCTCTGGTCGAGGCGCCGTGGCCCGTCGTGGCAGCAAAAGCGGTAGCCGCACGTGCCGCAGCAGAAGCTGTAGGGGCCCGAGCTGCAGTTGAAGGGCGGGTCCCACTGGCCAATCACGTCGTAGTAGCCTCGGCAGCGGTCGCCGCCGGCCGGGGCCGCCGTGCTTGGGGGCCGCGGCCTCCTGCGCTTCGGGGGCCCCCGCGCCGCCCGACGGCGGCCGCGCCAGAAGCAGCAACAGCGCCAGCGCGAGCCGGAGCGCCGGCGGGCCGTAGCCACCGAGCAGCTCCCGCGCGCCGGCCCGCTCCATCGGGCCCGCACCTTCGGCTACAGCGCCCCGCGCATGGCGGCGCGCCGCGGCTCCCTCCGTGCCCGCAGGGATCGTGCGGGGGCCGCTCCCCAGGCGCTGGCTCCCGGCGGATGCCTCCTCGGCCGACAGCCTCCTCCGAGGACCCCAGAGCCGGGTGGGCTCGACCCGAGGTCTCGGGGCCGGTGGGCGCGTCCTCCGCCTCGGCGCACCTCGGACTCGAGCCGGCCAGTCTGCGCTCCGGGACGTCCCCGGTCCGGGCGGCGGGTCCTCACCTGCGCGCGGCCCCGTGCCTCTCCCCGGCCCAGCGGGTGTGCGGGTCCCGGGCCTAGCGGGGATGGCTTTCCCGCCGCCCGCTCCGCGCTGCCCGCGCTCTGCTCGCGGCTCCGGCTTAGCGCGGACTAGGGCGGGCGGGGGAGGGAGGGAGGGAGGGAGCGCGGGGAAGGAGCGAGCGGAGCCGGAGGAGGAGCGCGGCCGCCTCCAGGGGCGGGAGGGGACGCGGCGGGGTGCGCAACAGCCCGGACGCCCCTCCGGACCTGCCCCCAAGGCCTCCCGGGTCATTCCTCGGAACTGGGCGCTCCGAGGGTTCGGCTTCGGCCCTCCGGGCTGGTGCTTCGGACACCGGGCCCGCGGCGGCGCGCCTGTGTCTACAGGTGAGGGCACCGCGGGGACAGAGCGGCCGGTGAATGTCGTTGCTGCCCCCCCCAACCCCCGGGCCTCCTTCGCGTCCCCTCCGTCAGTTCTGACCAGACAGGGGGTCCCTTCCCCTCTCTGCCTGTCGGTTGCTCCCGCCTGTCCTCTGGGAAGGAGACCCCCAGCACAACCGCTGCACAGAGACAAATGGGGGTCCCCTCCCCGCGGCCCGGGGCGCAGCGTTAACGCAGGGGCTCACGCCCTGCTCCCAGAACCTCCTGGACACCGGGTTGGGGTCTTGAGGTGTCGGGGTACCTACGGTGCCCCCGGGCACGGCCGGGCCGGAGCCTTCCAGAGCTCGCTCCACCACCCTGTGTGTGAGCCGGGGTCAACGAGGCTAGTTCAGGCCCGCGGCGAAGGGGCGGGGCCACTGGCGGACGCTCCGGCGGGCCTCCGCAGGACCCTCGCGTCCTTGCACACGCCCGGGCCAGGGGGCGGGCCGGGAAGGTGGACTGACTGGCCGAGAGCTCGCTGGGCCTTGTTTACCTAGATCGGGTCGACCTGGAGAGCGCGAACGGGCAGCAGCGCCTCGCTTCTCTCTGCCTCGGTCTCTCATCTTAACATGCAAAACTCTTCCTGGGGGGGGTGGGCAGATCCATCTCGTGCCCCCTCCAAGGGGCAGGGTTCGCTGTGGTGTCTCCCCTCATCCAGATGGGAACACCAAGGGGGGTCGGCCCAGTGTCTCCCCGGAGTCTGCTGAACGAATGAAGGAAGTGACTGTGGGCTCTAATGCCTATAACGCGAAGAATTCCGGCCCCCGGGGTCCGCTCCCTGCGCATCCTGTCTTCACTGGGCGACTAGGGTCGGCTCGGAAAGACAGAGGAGGTGGGAGAAGAGGGAGAAGGATTTACATTTTAAGGAGGATCAAGCCCTGTTGCTGAGATGAGGGGCTGACAGGCTAATTTCAGGTATTAGTGGGCTAAGACAGGAAATGGGGGAGGGTGGCCTCCCCCCAACACCCACCCCCCTCAGGGCGACTCCTCGAGCCTTAGCTAAAGACAGCCCCTCCCCCTCCTCCACCCACAGACGTGCCTCTGATCCAGCCCGGAAGACCCCCCAGCCGGTTTGAAACACTATTACAAACTTGGAGAAAAGGAAATAAGCAAAGGAATGAAATGAAATCGCCTAACCCCACCACCGGGGGCAGCTGATGCTAAAATATGTCACACTTTACACACCACTTTGTAAATGGTTTTGTTTACTCTTTTTTTAGTTACCTTCCCTCTCCACACATTTGGCTCCCTTCGCTCAGTTCACATTTTGATGCCAAACTTTCAGTTTGTTATCCTGCTTAGGACGTTGTGGCCATGTTGCTGGTGCGTCCTTTCCTGCTTCCTGGAGGAACAGAATCCACGGCACAGTCCGGCTTGAGTCCGTGCCCCCACCCGCCCTCTGCCCAGCTGCCCTCCAGGTTTCCCGGGGCTCTGAGGGCGGCCGACTCCCCCACCCTGCTGCTGGGCACCAGGCTCAGAAAGGCTTGTCTCAGCCTCCCGGGGCTGTGGCCTCTTCCCGGGCGGGGTGACCCCCTGGGCCCGGAGCGCCTTCCTGTCTTGTGTCCACTACCCTGGCATCAGTGCGCGCTCTGCTCAGCTTCCACCTCACGTTAACCCCATCACATACATACATATACATGTGTGTATGTATACACACACACACGCATACATGATCTCCATTTGTCCAACAAAGGAACGTATTCCAGTCCCCTCCCACCCCCAGGGACTGAGGTCCAACCTCCAGCTCCTCCCACACCCACAATGCCTCCCCATCCCAGTCTGGTTCAGTGGTCAGCCAGTGACCAGAGACGCCACATCTACCAGGTCCACGCCCAGCACTCAGTGCCCTCTCTGTGTGAACAAATAGCTGGGGGGGTGGGGACAGCAGTGGGCAAAGCAAAGAGACACCGCAGCTGGCTGGTTGAGCCCTGGGCGTGGCCATCCCTTCAGCTGACACTACCCCCAGGTACCCAGCCATGTGCCAGGGGGCAAGGGGATCCACACACACAGCGGTCCAGCCAGCTCTGGAGCGACCCCTTTGCTCAGGCTGCCCTCCCGGGCCTGGGGTGTCCCTCCCTAGCACGGTACCGGAGCACTCGCCCCTTGTCCCTCTGCTCGCCGGCCCCCAAGCCTGTGTCACCAAAAATCGTCCATTGATCCAGGCTTAAAATAACCCCTGGCATCTGCAGCGAGCCCCACGGGGCGGGCAGATGAGCCGAGTCTCTGAGCCTGAAGGGCACCTGCCCCGCCCCCCAGCTGTGAGTGCTGGCGGCTCCAGTGTGCGGTGCCTGCGTGCTCACGAATTTCAGCGAGTGTGCGCACCAGGGGCTACTGTGAAAGCATGTTCCTTCCTCACTGTTGAGCCTCACTCAGTGCCCAGCTCTGGCCGTGCAAGGCTCAGGGGCCCGAGAGGTTGTGGACATTCGGGAAAGCCTGTGCTGGGCCCCAGTGTCCCCATGTTAGATGGTGGGTGACCAGTCTACCCAGCCCTGGGCCAGGGGGTCTGGGATTTCCTGGAGAGAAACCCAAGTCCCAGACTGGGGAAGCAACGGCTGTGACTGGCGCACAGCCAGGCAGGGCCAGCGTCTGGCCTGGAACCTGGGCTGTGAGCCCCCAACCTGCCCTCTGGCTAGTTCAATGCCAACAGAGAGAGAAGCTGGAGGGCCCTGGTCCCCGAGTGGCGTTCGTTCCTGCACCCTGACAGCACACCCAGCACCCGACGAACCGCCTGACCAGTACTGGAGGCACCCTGACTCCTCTGGGAGCCCCCACCCTTCCCACAGTCGGGTCTCTCTTCCTGGAAGCCTTCCCAGCCCCTGGCACTGCAAGCTCCTCCTTATCCTGCGTGTTGGAGCCAGGCTAACGGGGATTGCAATTTCTGCTCTAGTAGGCCATTCAGCCATTCGAGGCCTCGGTGTTCTCATCCGCAGGATGGGCTGCCAGCACCTCTGCCACAGGGCTGCAGGGAGAGGCCAGCTGGTCCTGCCTGAGGCGCCCTTGGAGGCAGGCAGCCTCGTGGCCCCGCCCCCCCCGCCCCCCACCGCTGGGCTGAGAAGCCGGCCATCACCACCAGGGGTGCCGCCCCCAGTCTCAAAGCCCTAATTCCCGGCCCTTGGTGCCTCCATTTTCTCCAGGATGGAGGCAGAGACTGCAGCAGAAGACTGTGGACTCCCTGCCAGCGCAGATGGGTGCCAGCCCTGGAGGAGGGTCTGGCGGGGAGGGCCCTCGCTGCTTTGTCTCCCTGACAGGCAGCTGGTGACTCAGGCTCCAGCTGCCTGTGGGAGGGAGGGGGTGCCGGGCCTCCTGAGGTCGCGAGGCAGTGGAGCACCCGGCTGCGGGGAGCTGGGGCTCAGCTTCCCGTCCAACTCCCCAGTCACCCTCTCCCCAGCCCTCCCAACCCTCCCCCCCTTCCGGGCCTCGGGGAGTCCTGCCCCAGACATCACTGTTAGTCCCCCTGCCTGGAGTGACCCCATTAGTCGCCATCTTCAGGCCCCTGTGAACATGGAAGCCCGGAGCTGGCCACCAAGACCGTAGGGCAGAAACGAATCCCGAGAGCACAGGGCCGACCTCGGCAAATGCCACACAGCTCGTCCACCTGGGACGCGTCCGTCTGCCCCGCCGGCCCGCGGGTTCCTGGGACACAACTCCGAGGTCGGCACCGAGCCCAGAACGCAAGGGGCAGGTGTCCTGCCCCACACCTTGCCAAAGTCCGGCCATGCCCTGCAATCTGGGCCCCTCTGGCTCAGGGGGCGCATGGGGACCCGGACGCCACGTGAGCGCGGAGAAGTTTGGAGGAGTGTAGGGTCGCGCGGCTCACCGGATTCCTCCCTGGATTTCCTCGCCCTCCCTCGCCCGGCCACTAGCCCCTGGCCCCGCCCCTTTCTTGCCCCTCTGGGGCTCAGGGTCCCTCAGCCCCGCCTCCCCTTGACCCCGCCCCCGGGCTGCACTTCCCGCGCGGACCTCCTTCCCTCTGGGTCCAGCACCTAGCGGTTGGCCATCGCGATGCCACCGGGGCTGGACCCCAGAATCTCTGCAGCTCAAAGGAGTGAAGAGGCGCTCCGAGGTCCCCTGGGCGCTGGGGCCCGTGCTGTGTTCCCGGGGCAGGCAGCCCCTCAACCTTAAAGAGGCCCGGGAAGGAGCAGAGCCGGAACGCAGGCTCTGTGCGCCTTCCTGGCTTCTCCCGACTCTCCGTGTGACCTTGGGCAGCTGCTGCTATTGCACCCGGACCCGGGGTCCGGACCCGGCAGCGGGGCAGGGGCACAGGCTGGAGAGGGATCAGATTTCATCTCTGGGCGAGGAAGAGTCGGGCCTGATTCACCGCAGCGGAGCAAATAGGAGCTCATTCCGCCCAGAGGAGTGCGGAGGAGTCCGGCGGCCTCTCAGGGGGACGGGAGCGGGGGAGACACCGACAGTGGGGCTGGAGGGGCACCCGGGTTCCCCGAGGGCGGCTGTGTGCAGGCGGCGGGCACAGCGCGGCGAAGGCTCTCACACAGCCCGCCCCGGGATTCAGGTCCCGCTGCCCCTCTCCAGCCCCTCCCCTTGCCCGCGTGACCCTCCTGCCCCCTCTCCTCCGCACCTAGTCCCCTGGGGCAGGAATGCCATTTCTCTGCTCCATCCCGGCAAGAAAACCGCCTTAGGATTCAGGACACACCTCCTATTATTCAAAGCACTCCCCCTGGGACCCTGGATTAGTCGCCCCCCCACCCCCCTGCTTGGGACACCCCCTCGCCCTGGAGGGGTACCCGGTCCGTCATTGCATTCATGCTCGGTCTCCCCCATCAGCCTAGGACCCAATGGACAGGGCCTGGGACTGACAAGCACAACCAAGGTGGCCTTGGGCACAAGCGGCGGGTCCGGATCCGGCGCGATCACGGGCAGTAATGGATGAGTGACGGGGTGGTAACTGCTCTGGGAAACTGACTTTCCGGAGTGGGGGTGGGGGGGTTGCTGAGGGTGGGGGCTCGGCGGGAAGTGTCTGTGTCCCGGGGAGGGAAGGAGGCGGAGGCACTCCTAGGTAGGACTGGGACGCTCCCTGCTTGCCCTTTGACCCCTGTAATCTCCAACAGCTGGGTCGCCTGCAGGCTCCATTTCGAAGATAGGGATTCAGGCCCAGAGCGATGCCACCCGCTTCTAAAGGTACGGGCTGAGTGGGACGGCCCTGCTGAGACAGGGGGAGGTCAGGGGTCGGGCCCCTCCTGCCCGGGCTCACCAGCTGGCCCGCCCCGCCCCACTCAGAGCGCGGGGCTGCAGGGGCAGGAAGTGAAAGGTGCCTGCAGGAAGCCCCAGGAGGAACCGAGACTTGAGCCAGCCCCTCCCCTGGCCCTCCTTTAGGCCAGACGCACGGGCTAAGGGGAGGGGGCTGCTTCTCTCAGCTCCCACCCCATAGAGCAGTTCTTCCAGGGTCTATCTTGGATCCCTCCCACTGCAAAAAGAGACCAGCTGGGGACAGAAATCTTTGAGTAGTGATGAAGCAAGGAGTAGAACCTGGAGTCGGTCCCTCAAGGAGGGCACCTGGGGCGTGACCTTCCGCGTGGGGCAGGCACGGGGCGGGGGGGCAATGGGGGGGGACTCGGGAGCCTGGGTCCAGCCCAGCTGCGGCTCTGCTTCTCGTTGCCTCTGGCCAGATCCCGTCACCTCTCCTGGCCTCTCTTCTCCTGTCACAGGAGGGGCCGTATAACCTCTGCACACGGACCTGAACTGGTCCCGATGGGCAGGAAAGCAATTCAGCCAACAGGGGGCTTTAAAAAGGTCAGAGCCTTTGGTAGCAACAACTCTGCTTCTGGGCAACAGACTCAGGCAGAGAGTCCGGCACGAGGAGGTGCCCCGGCCTCCAGCGCCACACGCGGCAGCCCCTCCCCCAGCTCCCAGCCACAGCCAGGGCCCCGGACCCTACATATGCTGTGTTTTCCTATATGGGCATACCTATGATAAAGGCTAATTTATAAGTTAGGCTCAGTAAGAGGTGAACAATAATTACTAATAAAACAGCACAATAGACTGTAGTAAAAGTCATGCGAATGTAGCCCCTTTCCAGTCTGTATGGACACAGTGCTTTCTGGCACTGCACACTGCCGTGGGTTAGAGCGTGTTTTCTGCTCGTGTCTTAAAAGAAAAACGGTTTTATT
This sequence comes from Phyllostomus discolor, assembly GCF_004126475.2. Taxonomy (NCBI): domain Eukaryota; kingdom Metazoa; phylum Chordata; class Mammalia; order Chiroptera; family Phyllostomidae; genus Phyllostomus; species Phyllostomus discolor. Next base: position 212,708,001 of record NC_040904.2, read on the forward strand.
TATTTACTTATTTATTTATTTACAGAGAGAAAGGCAGGGAGAAAGGGAGGAAGGGAACACTGACAGGAGAGACAAACATTGATCGGTTGCCTCTCACACCCACCCAAACAGGGAACTGTGATCCAGGCTTGGGCCCTGACCAGGGAATCGAACGGGCGACCTTCCCGTTTGTGGGACGAGGCTCAGCCCGCTGAGCCACCCCGGCCAGGGCTCTGTCCATGTCTTGCGCTCGCACATGGAATGCTTTTTCCATTCTACCTAACTGCTTATCACGCACCGACAGCAAAACCAGCAGGGATTTCTTTTCCTTCCTTCACGATTTCACGGACAGATTTGTTCTTACTGTAGATCTTAGCGGCTTCAGCACACGCTTTCTTTCCTTTCCTTATTAAAGGAGAATACTTTTACCTTTTCACTTACAGGAAGCACTTTAAGACTGACGTATCTTAGAGTCTCGGCATATCGGAATCGCCAGCATCACTACCCTTGGTGCTTTGGGCACATTAAGTGAAATAAGGGTGACGGGAATCCCAGCGTTGTTTCTGATAGCCGAGATGGCTAAGTGACCGAGGGGCAGGGAGTGGGCACCGTGCGAGGACGCAGGCCGAAGGCAGGTTCGCGACCCAGGCAGGGCAGCGCGAGAGTTCGGCTTGCCACTCAGAGCAGCGCGCCGTTTTCAAGCTCACAAGTTGTTTGTGTCTGCACCCTCACATGTGACATTTCAGGCCGTGGTTGACCCCAGTCAGCCAAAAGTGAGGCTGTGGATGGAGGGGGACCACTGCACAAACGGACCAGAACCAAATGCCCCAGGGGCAGACTTTCCCAACACAGGCGAGGTTTGCAGCTTGTTTAGACAAGGGACAGTCGGGACACCAACTCCCAGGTACAGCGTGAGGACAATGACCCTAGGACTCCCACCAGGGGGTCTGGGGCTGCTGGGTTGCGGGACATTTCCCTGTTAGCCCCCATCCTAGATCGCTGCCTCAGACTTTCCAAAGTGTCTACCAAACGCATGTCTTGATTTTTAAAATAAAAAACATTTGTTTAAAGCAAACACACACACTCACCCCCCACCCCCGCCCCCTTCAGGTGCTATTTAAAGATCGAATGAAGTAATCCCGAGAAGGCTGCTTACAAAACAATGCCCAGGACTGAGAGCCAGAGAGGGAGACCCCTGGAAGGTGGGGTCCCTTTCAGGGGTGGGGGAGACTGACCCGCTCCTTGCCTACCTCTCCCCTGCCCCTGCTCCTGGTTCTTCCCTAATAAAACCCCCTTCTGTGATTTGCTGGGGGACAGTGATGCCAGGTCTCCTCCTCTGGGCCTCAGTTTCCTCATCTGTAAAATGGGGGGTGGCACACGAGGATTCTCCAAGGTTCCTTCCAGTCCTCCTCCTCTGAGGGTCACCAGCCAGAGAGAACTTCTCACCCAGCCCCCACGTTTCAGAAAAAAAGGAAACAGGCCGCAGGGGGAAGCACCCACCAGCCGGGGTTAGCAGGGCTCGGTCAGCCCGCGGTGCCCGGGGTTTGCATGTCTGGGCCCCAGAGGAGTTTCAACCTTGTTTCACCTCCAAGGCCCAGCCACCAGCTCTGGGGCTCCAGGTGGGAAAAGGTGGGTCGGGGTGATGGAGTGGTCAGGAAAAGCTCAGACTCCCGCAGCCCCAGAGATTGGGGAGTAGATGCCTGGGGCGGTTCCGGGGCTGCCCCTCACCCTCCTGCCTACTGCCTGCCACCTGGCCTTCCTGGAGGGAGGGGCACCTGAGCCGGTTCAGGGAGGGAGCGGGGAGGATGAGACCGCAGGTGTGAGGGTCCAGGTCCTGAGGGCTCCACATGCTGCCATCTGCTGACTGTCTTCTAGGCAGGAAGCGAGGGTAGTGGCCAGGCAACTCCGGTGTCAAGGCAGGGAGAGGCCAACCTTGGGAGAATGTGTGTAGCCATTGGGACCTTGGCTACACACACCCGTTCAGCGGACGAAACGGTCCCCAGAGCCCCCTCTTCTGACTCTCACACAGCCCGGTGATCCCTTCCGGGATGCCGAGCTGTAAGAAGTTCCAAGGACGCTATTCCAGGGGGAGTCCCGGTCAGGTCCAACCCTGAAAGCAGGGCTGGCAGGAGAGGCCTGACCCGCGTGCTGTGTGGTCCAGAGCTGGGCAGACCGTCTCAGCCCCAGGCAGGGCAAGCGGCGCCGCTGTCGGAGGAGCAGTTCCATTGGGATAGTGGGTGACCCCAGGGGCTGGCACAGAACGGCCAAGTGACCCCAGCCCTTGGGCCCAGTGCTTGAAGAGGGCAGGCCACAGAGAGGAGGGAACTCAAGGGACATGAGTCCAGCTGGTTCAAGGCCACAGGCCTATGAACGCAGGTCCCGGGCCCTTCCCTGTGCACAGCTGAGTGAGCTTCGGCGGCAGCTGGGACCCAGATGGCACACAGGGGAGCCGCCCGTGAGCCTTGGCAGTCCCGCCCCAGGGGGGGTGTGGACTTCCTCCCAACAGCGAGCCCTGGGCTCTAGGGGCTGCCCCGGGAGGGCAAATGGCATCACAGGTCCTAGAGGACTGGGCCCAGCTCAGGGCTGCCACCGGGGTGCAGAATGCCTCAGAACCAGCACAATCCAGGCTATTTCTTAAACTCGGCTGGTGTTAAATCCCCAAGGGAAGCCCATCCGTTGGGTTTTGGTCAGCGCAGCAGCCGTGTGCTCCGGGTTAACAGCAGGGCAGCCCCGAGAGCCAGGAGTAAAGAAGCACAATGCTCGGCTACACGTCACGCCTCGTCCCACTCGGTCATTTCCTAGACTCATTCCGGCTCCCCGGCGCGTCCGTCCGCTCTCTGAAAGCAAACCGCTGCCCGGAGGGCCCCCACCGCGCCCCACGCACAGGCGCTCAGTCACAGCCTTCGAGGGCCCCCGCCCCTGGCAGGGTTTTAGCCCAAACACTGACACGCCGCACGCACGCCAGCCCAGCGGGGCAGCTGAGCCTTGTGGTCTGCAGCCTCGGTCCGCAGCGCAGCCTGTTTCCAGAAAAGGGGCGGGTAGATGCGGGGAGGAATCCCTTGGGCCGACTGCTGCAAGGCCGGACAAGGGCCACCTCCTGCCCCTTCCTCGCTACGGCTGCTCAGGGCCCGCCGTCTTGGTGGTCACCAGTTCGGTGGAGCCCAGCTCTGTAGCCGGCACAGGGACGCTATGGGCGGGTGGGCCGGTGGCTGAACTGTCTCCGGTGGAGGCCAGACGGGGGCTGTGGCATTAGGGGACCCCGAAGAGAGGACCACGACTTTATCCAGGGGGCCCTGAAGGGGGGGGGGAAACGCAGGGTCAGAACTGGGTCACAGCCATCTCCGTCCCTGTCCCGGAGGCCTGTCCGGCCGCACAGCCCTCCCGCTGAGAGGCGAGTGGATGGAGCCCCGCTGCAGAGGGGGAAGAGGGGACACATGACCAGCCCTCAGGACAGGAAGTGCTGAGAGGGCAGCAAAGCAGGGGTGCCCACGGCGGAGAGAGGAATTGTTGCAGCCAGCCTGCTCATTCCCGGAGGGGACAGGACAGGCCCCTCTCCTGCCTGGGGCCCTGGGGCTCTTCCTGGTAAGCCTGGGAGGCCACAGCCGTGTCCCTCGCGGGAACAGGGGTCTCAGCCAGAGACCCTCAGAGCAGCCCTTCCCCCCCTTTTCTGCATGCCCCATGGGGCCCTGCCCCCCATTTCCCTTGCCACCAGCCCTCACAGTGGGACCCTCCGCGACGGGCACTCACCTCCTGCTCTCTCTCTGGGGCCTCCGGGGAAGTGGCCCGTGGGACCGCCGCCCGCCGCCGCCTCAGGGTCACCAGGGCCACTAGGACCAGGACCAGGGCCAGCGCCAGGCCCAGCAGCGCCGGGGCGCCTAGGAGCAGCGCGGGCATCGGCAACACCGGCTCGGCCTGGGCGGTCGCCCCCGGGCCCACCGACTCCTGCTGCTGCAGCGGGTCCGGGCGCCTGGCTGCTCGGCCCAGACTGCGAGCGAGGGGACGGGGAGGGAGGGCAGGGGACACAGGGAGGGGAGGCACGAGCAGGGAAGAGTAAAGGAGGGTCGGAGGGAGGCGAGGCTGGACGGGGAGGGCACGGGAGGGGAGGGGAGGGGAGGGAGGGCCGGGCGTGGAGAGGGTGGGGTCACAGAGAGGGGAGGAGAGAGACGGTGAGGGCCACGTGGGGATGGCCGCTCCCCACCCGGGCCCCTGCCCGCGACCCCCATCAGCCCTGGGGCCCCCACCCCCGCCCTGAGGCCCGCGCGGCGGTGTTGCGCCTCGGCTCCGGCCGGCGGTGGCGCCACCCTGCCCCTTCCCGCGAGGCCGCCGGGCCAGCCGGCCGTCGGAGGGAGTCCGCTCTTACCCGAATTCAGCTCCGGCGTCCGGAAGAGCTTGCAGTCCACGCAGGAGCGGACCAGCGCGTCAAAGCACTGATGCGAGACGCACTTCGTGGGGTCCGGCCCGCTCTGGACCCCCGGGCTCCCCGCCGGCCACGGCATGCTGCCGCCGCGCCGCACACCCCGCTGGGACTGAGCCTCCTCCGCCGCCCCGCTGGGAGGAACCTGGGAGGGGCCGCCCACCCCGCCCCGCCCCGCCCCCCTGCCTGGTGGGGTGGGACCGCTCCCGGCCGGGGCCCCGGGGCCCTGCACCCCAGACCTTCTCACCCTACCTGCGCTTCCTCCCTTCAACCACTCAACCATCACCCCCGCCCTCTGCTGGGACAGGGACCTGGGCCGGCGCCTACTCCTGCACACAGACCTCTGGGGGCCTCCTCTGTCCTGCTCCCAAGGCCGCCCCCCCCACCCCCCCCCACACCCTCTCTCTCCCCTGGGGAGCCCCCCTGCCCCTCCCAGGCGGAGCTGGTTCAGTTCATCAAACACACCCCGAGCGCCCACTTTGGATGTGTCCTGAGGGATTCCCACGCTGCTTGCTGCCCGTGGCGATGGGCAGCCAGTGGCAGCTGGGAAGCCGGTGGCGATGGGGGAGCCGAGGCAGGTGCCCCCCACGGAGGGAGCAGGGAAGCTTTGGGGCGATGAGCGGGCGTCTGCTGGATGGAGCAGGCTTAGCTAGGGAAGCTCCATGGAGGAGGGGCCGGCGGGAGCGCGGGCCTCGAGGCCCAACTGCGGAGGCGTAAGGGGCTGGCCTGGAGCGGTGACTGCGGGTTGAGGAGCTCAGCGGGGCCCGAAGGCACCGGGAGCCGCGCAGGCTCTGAGCGGAGAGACCCTGCGGGTCAGCGAGGCACCCCTGGCTGGAGGGGAGGGCCCGGAGTGGGTTAAGGGGGGGGGGCCAGCGTGCGGAGACAGCTCGGCCTCCTGCTCCTCGGCGGAAGGGAGACGCAGATCAACAGATGGACAAGCAGACCCGGGCCCAGTGGGCAGCGCACCCACCCCGCTCCTTTTCCAGGGCGGTGTGTGCGCCGGGCGGCTCCCCTCCGTCTCAACCGCGGCCCCCCCCCCCCCCGTCTGTCTCGTCTCCCCAGGGCTCGGGGTTCCCCACTCGTCCCTCACCCGTGTCTCTCAGACTGAGTCTCAGACAGACACCCGCCGGACCCCTCAGCCTCCCCCTCCCTGAGGGCAGGGGCTGGCAGAGACCCTCGGGGACCAGAGCCTGGGCCTAGCACCTCCTGGGGGCCCACGCCAGCCCCAAGCACTCCAGGGCTGGGGGCACAGAGGAAGAAGCAGCAGCTGTCCAGGGGACAGGGAGGGAGCTTGGGGACAGGAGTGGTCCTTTAACAGGTGTAAGGCGCAGGGGAACCTTCCAGGCAGAAGGGCAAAGACTCGGCGTGGGGGAAGGGGGCTCTTTCTCTGGGGACAGGCAGGGCTGCTGCCTCAGGGGACACTGAGGAGAGGGCAGGAGGGCGGGAGCCCCAGGCGGCAGGCAGACGCGGCCTAGTCTCCAGCCACAGGCGCCCTGGCAGCGAGGGGAGTTGAGCTTCTTGAGAAGGGGCCGAGCCTCTGGCTGCCGTGGAGGTGGAGGTGCAGACCGGCTGGGCAAGCAGAGCAGGGTTAGGAGGCTGGAGGCTGGCACCGTGGGCCGGGGCCGCAGGTCAGGAGACACGAGTGATGTCGTGGAGTAAGTGGAGCAAGGCGGTCCCGGACGTCTGTCTCGGAGGACCCCGAGGGCGCACGCAGAGCCCTGGGGCGGCCAGCCTTGAGAAGCCCCGGCCCACCGCCTCCCCAGCCCCTGCCCACGGGCCAGCAACTCCGTGGCAGGAAGGTGTGGGTGGTGGGGCAGCTGCAAAGGAGAAGTGGGTGGTGGGTGTGGGTGTGTAATGAGGGGGTGGAGGAGCCAGGAGCCGGGGGGAGCAGCCCAGGCAGGGGAGGCCCTCCCACGGGCAGAGGGGTAGAGGGGTAGAGGGGAGAGGAGACACTGCCCCCGCCCCTCCCCGCTGGGGTTGTTACCTGTCACCCTCGGGACGGCAGACCTCACTCCGACCTTGACCTCGTGCCAGACCTTCCGTTTGGGCGGAGCTGGCGGAGGCCTGCGTGGAGCCAGGAGTGGGACCCCCATCCTAGGAGAGGGTGGGCCAGGTCTGGGGTCATTTATGTGAGTCACCTCTGACCCCTGAGGCAGAGAGCGGAGGAGGGGACCCTCCGGGCCCCGAGCGACAGCGGGAGCCGGAGGCGGCAGCCCTGAGGCCAAAGGGGCGCTCTCGTTGGATGCAAACCTCTGCCTGCGGGGTGCCTCCTTCGGCCCGCGCCGGGTGGGCGGGCGCCGAGAACAGGGCCGGCGCCAGCCGAGGGCCCTGGGGACCCGCGTCGGTGGGGCGTGCAGGTGCCTGGCCCTGGACAGACCATGGTGCTGCAGCCTCCTAACCAACCGGGGGAGGCAGGGAGGCCTCGAGGCTCTGCCCGGACGACACGGTAGCTAGAAAGAGAAATTTCGCCGTCAGACTCACGCCCTCAATGTATTCTTCTCCTTTCTCATAGCAATGAAGTTTATTTATTTCTTTTTTCAGTTGAAATTTTTTTTTATTTTAACCGTTGTTCAAGTACAGTTTTCTGTCCTTTACTCCCATCCCAGCCCACCTACCCATCCCTCCCTACCCCCCAAGTTTATTACATTTTTTAAAAGATTTTATTTTATTTATTTTTTAGAGAGGGAAGGGAAGGAGAGAGAGAGAGAGAGAGAGAGAAACATCAATGTGCGGTTGCTGGGGGCCATGGCCTGCAACCCAGGTATGTGGCCTGACTGGGAATCGGACCTGCGACGCTTTGGTTTGCAGCCTGAGCTCAATACACTGAGCTATGCCAGCCAGGTATTAATTTCTTTATTCAAGTGTTCCACGTCGCTTTCCAATTGTGACATGCAACCAAGAGGGGAGAGTTAAAGTTTCTAAAATCAGTGTGGTTCTCAGGAATTTTCCTCATTGTTTCCATAGCATTTACTTTAAATAAGTGACATCAGCCCTGGCTGGCGTAGCTCAGTGGACTGAGTGTGGGCTGCGAACCAAAGTGTCGCAGGTTCAATTCCCAACTAGGGCACATACCTGGGTTGCAGGCCATGACCCCCAGCAACCGCACATTGATGTTTCTCTCTCTCTCTCTCTATCTCCCTCCTTTCCCTCTCTAAAAATAAATAAATAAAATCTTTAAAAAAAAGAATAAAAAAAGTGACATCATCACCTCCATGCATTCCTGAGCAGAAAATAAGGGCATTTGCTGCGACAGACCTTCTGATTGAATCTCTTCGTTTTCTCAAGTTTCCATGCACTGATGATTTTTTACAGGATGATTCATTTGGGGTCTGTCAGGGAGAAGGGAGTCTCCCTTGATCCCCCCCAAACCCCCCCAGGGCGCCTGACCCCCAGCACTGCAGTGAGCCCCGTGTCCTGGGAGGGAGGCCGTGAGAGCGCAGGGATGACCCAGCACTTGCGAGGGGCCGGCGGGGCCTGCGCTCAGCCAGTCGTGAAGCGTGGCCTGCACCCTTCGTGCCTTGGGGACAGGGTGGGGGAAGTGGGAAATTCGGGGCCTGTGGGACGGTGTTGTGTGGGGGCAGTCCCTCAGGGCAGGGGGCCCGGCCCCCCCCCCCACGCCCGGGTCTGGACAGGAAAGTACTCTGAGACCCAGCGTGTGCTCTCTACTTAGCTAAAAATTAGCTTTATACGTAATTCGGTGAGTAATACCTAAAGACCTTCTCCTGAAAAAACCCTCAAACAATACCGAGTCTCTGAGTAAGAACAGGCATTTCCACGCCGTCCCTGGGGTGGGGGGTGGGGGGCTGGGGGGCGGTGGGGCGTGACTTCTCTTCACTCGGGAGTCTTTCGCTCCCGTCCTGTGTCGTGCCTTTCAGCTCTCCGGCCTGCACCTGGGGAGCGGGTCTGGGCCCTGGCTAGTGTGGCTCAGTGGACTGAGTGCGCCAGCCTGCAAACCCCCAAAGGTTGTGGGTTCGATTCCCGGTCAGGGCACAGGCCCGGGTTGCATGCCAGGCCCCTGGTTGGGGGTGTGTGAGAACCAGTTGACGTAGCTCTTGCACATGGGTGTTTCCCTCCCTCCCCCTCTCTCTAACAATACACACACGCAGGCTTTGTGTTTCACGAAGGGGGTGGCACGGTGGGAGCCCCCCATCCCCGTGGGTCCGGCATAGGCCTCTGTCCGCCCTCCGTCTCAGTTTGCCCACGTCCCCAGAGCAGGTCCCCCCCTCCCTTCTCGAGGAGTTGGTTGTGACAGGCCGGAGGCTGCTAAGAAGTCCCCCTCACTGGGGACAGCGGGAAGGAGGTGGCGCTGGTCCTCAGGACACGGGGAGAGGGCTGGGAGAGCCAGGGAGCCCCCATCCTGCCCCCTCCCCTTGAACTCAAGCCGCGCAGGGGTCTGCGGTGCCCTGCCACGAAGCGGTCACAGACCCACACCCAGGCTTCCACGGGCCTCAGCTGGCCGTGCTCTCCGCGCCGACGCCCAGAGGCTTGCACACACACACACACACACACACACACACGCACACGCAGGCTTGCACGTGCACACACGCTCCAGTACTCTGAGGGGCACTCGCATGGGGGGATGTGGGCCCTCCGTGCCTCTGTGTCGGGCTGGAAAGGAGGTCCCCCGCCGCCCCTTTCCACTCCACCCTGTAGTCTCCCTGCCACGGGGTGGGGGGGATGGGGGGTGGAGTGCCCACCTCCTGGAAGCCAGGCCTGAAGGTGAAAAGGTGGAAGGAGGCCGTGAGGCCAGGGGGGAGGGGGGAGGGGGAGAGAGAGTGAGAGGAGAAGGGACCCTCCCCAGGGGCCACCCCTCCCTGAGGCCTCATTCCGGGGAGACGGCAGGGAACCACGGAGACAGGACCTACGTGGTCAGACCATTTAGGCGGTGAGAGGTGCCCGGGAGAGAAACCCAGGAGGGAAGGGTGCCAGCGAGTCAGGGAAGGCCTGGCGAGGCCTTGGAACAGGAGGGGGAGGTGCGAGGGATCCCCAGAGCCATCTGGGGAGCAGCGCCCAGGGCCCGGGGAGCCAGCGACACAGCCACCAGGGGAGTGGCGGAGCACAGGGCCCACTCTCCCCCCGCCTGGGCCTGCGTCCCCCTTGCCTCAACCCTGTGCGGGGCGGGGTGGCACCAGATCCTCCTTTACAAAGAGGAAAGCCACCCAGTGCAGGACGGTGAGGAGGAGCCGGGGGGCGGGGGGGCAGCCCTCATAGGCCTCACACCTGGGGCCTCTCCCCGTCCGTAGACCAGGCCCGCGAGGGGCCCGGGGCCAGGTGTAGTACAGGAGGGTGGAGTGCTGGGGGGGGGGGTCATTATGCATCAGACCAGGCATCTACCAAATGTTAGCCCCAGGACCCCCCAAAAGCCTTTGGCATTCCTCCTGAAGAGGGTGGCCCCAAGGCAGGCTACGTCCTGCCCAGGTCAGGGACACTGGGGACTGCCTGCCCACTGTCCCTTCCAGAGCTGGTCCTCAGTGGCCTCTGGTCCACAGGGTCCCACTCAGGCGGGATTCAGATCTGGGGCCCTCCACAGTCGCCCCCAGCCCCTTCTCCTCTGTCCCTCGGGTCTGCAAGTGTTGGGGTGAAGTCCCTTCTGGACGATTCTCTGCCCCCCACCCACCGTGGCCTCGGGGAGCCCGAGGGAGGGTGGGGTGGTTCCTCCGTGTTGGAGTCCTGCCCGGTCAGCCTGGCCCCACACTAGCTGTGTGCGGGGAGGGGCACGCTGAGGCTGGGCTTTACCTCGGGGGTCCCCAGCTCGCCTCACCCACCACAGCCCCGGGCACAGCCCGTCAGCCCTTCCGGGCTGCTGTCGGTGGACAACAGACTTGGGGCATGCACAGTGGGCGCCAGCCTCTCTGGTTTTCTGAGCCTGGCAAGAGCCCCAGGGGGCTCTGGGGCTCGGGGACAGGAAGTGAGCTGCACCAGGTGACGCTGCAGGTTGGCCGCAGACACCAAGTCAGTGGGACCGAAAGGCCAGGTCCTTTCCCACCGCACCACTTCCCCTCTGTGGCCAGGTCACCCTGTCCCAGCCCCAGCCTTGCCCCCCGACTGCCCCGCCTCTGCTCCCTGAGGGGTGGAGGCGGCAGGTGTCACACTGCACCTTGCCAGGGGCACCCTGCTCCCTTGGCAGGGATGGGAAATACCCCCGTTGGGGCCAGAGTACCAGGGCCTCACAGAAACGTGAGTTCCCAGGGGCGGGCCCGAGGGCTGCCCACAGCCAGGTGGCCTGAGGGGGCAAAAGCACCTCCGACCCTGAACAAGCCCCGCCCTCCCCACCGGAGTCTCGGATGCCTCCATCATGCAGCAGGGGCCTGAGCGCCCCACTCCATCCTCCGCTCAGGGGGCACGGGCCCAGCGGCAACCAGGTCCAGTGGAGGGCGGCTCCCAGGGCCGCCCCTCGGACTGGTAGGCCGTCAGTAACTGCCTCCACGTGGCCACCCTGGAGCCACGGCCAGCTGAGAGGTCTGAACATCTGTTACGAATTTTGTTTAAAACAACGGCTTCTCCTCCTCAGTCCTCCCAGCCGGCTGGGGAGGGAGGCCTTCGTTAACCTGACCCCACTCTACAGGCGAGGAAACTGAGGCCCACAAGGACCAGGGACCTGCCTAAGGTCATGAGGTCGGGGAGCAGCCCAGCACTGTTGTGCGTGAAGACCGGTCTCCCAGGGCTTCTCCTGGGGCTCCCCTGGTCAGACTGGCCTTGGGACAGTGTGAAGCAGCCGCACTGCCCGGCCGGCAGGGGCCACTCAGCTGCTCCCAGAGGCGGGGGCCTCTCGGTCCCGGGACCCCTGCCCAGCTCGCTGGGGCTGGCAGCAGGGACAGCATGGCGTGCCCCCAGCACTTGGGACGGCTTCCAGATCCTCGGCGGGAGAATGTGACGCAGCTTCTCTGGTGAAATGGTGCCGGGTGGCACAGAAACAGTGGCGTGGAGACTGGAGGGAGAGGTGTGCCTCGTGCTGCCTGAGGGGCTGCAGGTTAGGGGGCGCGGGGAGGACCTCCTTTTGTCTCCAGCAAAGTGACATGCCCAGAAGACAGTGGCTGGGTCCACACTGCCGAGCTGTCCTCCCTGGCATGCGCCAGCCCTGGCATGCGCACTGCCCTCCCCTTCACGGAGCGGCCCCGCCCCAGGCCCCTAGGGACGGGTTTCCAGCAGGGGGCAGCGCTGCCTTCTCAGGCCCAAGGCCCGTGCTCCGCCACCGTGTCCGCTGTTCGGAGCCTGCCCAGCAGAAGCCCAAGCCTCTGTTCAACAACTAGCCGCCTAAGGAAACCCCTGGGGGAAGAGGGTTGCAGCTCGGGCCCCGGGCCCGGCCCTGCTGCTGCTCGGCTCCGACTGCGGACAGGCCTCCGACTCCAGGTCCCGGTTTCATCAGCTGTGACATAAGAAAGGCGGACCGACCTCACAGGTCTGCCGGGAGGTGGCGGGAGCGACCGTGCGAGGGAAGCTCTGTGGAGCGTGAAGCGCCCTGCCACATGTCCAGTGACATTTGGGGCCTCAACCGAAATATCCTGTGAGGCTGCCCCGCAGACAGGCAGGTGTCCGTGAACCTGAGCACTGGGGGTGGGGCGCCGAGCTGGGTTCTGGGAGGAGGCCACGGGAAAGAAGCCATGATCTCAGGAACGAGTTGCAGCTGACCCGCCGGCCAATGAAGATCAGAGGCCGGCGCTGCCCAAGGCTCGGGCGGGGCCCTCCTGACGCCTGGGGGTGCAAGGCAGGCCCTGGCAAGAGCGGGGTGAGCTCGAGGGGGCGCGGCCCTGCCCCAAGGGCGCCAGGACCTGGTTCTCTCCCGCCAGACCTCCTGGCCCCCCCCTCCACAGGCTCCCCTGGGCGCAGCAGCCACAGGGCAGGGCAGGGCCCGGCTGGCTGGCAGGATTCTCGGGTTTCAATCAGGGAGAAGGCGCGCAAGGCACGCAGAGCCTCCGGCCGCCAGCCCTGCAGCCAGCCCCTCTCGCTTCGCCCTCACAAGCGGAAGGATCCAGTGGGTCGCCCTGGATGTGCGCCAGTTTCTGAACTGAGAATTCAGCTCGGCGTGATGTCCTGCGAGTCACTGTTCCTGGAGCGCGCGCCTGGCAGTAACGCAGTTTATTAAGTAACACACGGGCGCGAGCGAGCACAGGGAGCGAAGCCGCCAGCTCGGGCCTTCCCCGTCGTTGCTGGGTGCGGTCCCCACCGCGCGGAAAGGGAGCACGAGCTCCAGCACCTCCCGGGGAAGCCGAGACTCCGAGAGACAACAACCAGGTGCCCTGAGAACAGCCAGGCCCAGACGTGGAGGCGGACTGGGTGGGCCCACCGAGGCCAAGCTCCCCCGCCCGCGCCCGCTCTCAGTGCTTCCGAGTCAGCCCATCCGCAGCACGGAAGCGGTGGGTGGGGCCAATGGCGTTTCAACTGGTTTTGGCCACAGGCTCCGTGTTCACAGGAAGTCCTGAGTGGGATGGACCCTGTCTGATGGACAAAGCCGAGTGAGTGAGTGAGTGGGGTTGTGGGGGTGGGACAGGGGCTGGTCCCACGACTGGGCTCCCCCATAGCGCGCCCCGCTGGAGCACGGAGTCGGGGTTCCCCGGGGAAGCTGCCCCGCTGGCCCGGCGGCCGTCACAGGCCCTCCGCGGAGGGGTTCTCGGAGCTGCCCATCAGGGACAGCAGGTTCAGGGCCGACACGCCCGGCACGTGGCCGGCGCAGACCTGCAGCATGCGGACCAGGCGCTGCGCCATGCTGACTCGGAAGCTGTCCACCTGCGGGGAAGAGCAGAGGACAGGGTCAGGGCGGCTGCACGGACCGCTGGGGGGGGGGGGGCCCGCGGTTCAAGACGTGGGGACAGACTGGCGACCACTGCCCCTCACGGCCGTGCCCTCGGCCACGGCACACCTCTCCAGGCGGCTTCCAAGTCCTTCCAGCGCCCTCCACGGACACCCGAGACGGTGGGCCCCGTTCCAGAGGACACAGGGGCTCATCAGCGAGACCGGTGCGGTGGGCAGACTGCCCAGAGTCGCACTCAGCGACCACATTGGTGGGGTCTTGACCAGGGGCCAGCCCTGCCCACCGCCCAGGGGCGGAGCCCCTGGAGCTCCCTTACCTGGGTCTGAGAAGGACGCCCCCAGGGACGGGGCAGAGGGGTGGACAGAGAGTGCCCTCCCAGGGACGGGGAGACACCACCAGCAAAGAGCCCCTTTCTCGGGGCTTCTGTGGGCGGCCGGGCCCGATGCACCGCGGGGTGAGGGTGCCCCAGGGCCCGGAGCCGGGCAAGTCAGAGGTGCTCCCCAAGCGGTGGTGGACGAGCAGAGTGACACTCAGCCGTCGTCCCCTGGCCGGCCGTGGCCTCGAAAGCAACCCCCCCCCTTCCCTGGCTCCCTCTCCAGCTGTCCACCCAGTGGCCCAAACTAGAGAGCAAGGCGCCCTCAAGTCCTCCGGCTCACGCTCCCCCCGTCTGTCCCCTGCCACGTCCTCAGTCCTAAACCCAGAGCTGGAGTCTCGGTCCTCACGGCACCAGCCTCGCTCTCACCGGACTCTCCGGTGGAATCCCACGTAGCCCCCCGCCGCCCGCCAATGGCTTTTTCTCCCTTGCCCCAGGACCCCACCCCCGGTCCCCTAGCTCCCCTCCCCCTGCCCAGACTGCTCCCTCCTCTTTGTCCAAAGTCTAAATGCGGGGTCCCAGGGCCGGGCCTTCGCGTTTCTTCGCCCTGCTCCCGCCCCCTAGGTGACCTCCTCAGGCCCTGCGTCCCTGAAACCATCTCAGTCCCAGACCGCCTTTCCTCCGAGTGCCAGACGCACACACCAGCTGCCCACTCCACGCCTGCGCAGACGACTAAGAGACACCTTCACCTTATTTGTCCAGCGCGGAGCCCCGGGGTCTCCATCTCAGCCAGAGGCCGAAAGCTCCAGAGTCGTCCCCGACTCCTCCCACCCACACCTCGCGCCCAGGCCACCAGCACCGTCTACTGGCACCACCCTGGGCCCTTTTCCCCAGATGCCACCAAGTCCAGGCCGCTGCTAACTCTTCCAGGAACAGCCCCTGGGCCCGTCTCCATCCGCCCCGCGTCCCCTCAGCTTGCCCTCCTCCCAACAGCTGCAGGGACCCATCTGAAACCCAAGTGCGACCACACCTGTCTCTGGCCCCACACCTGCGGTGGCTCCCGCGTTGCTGAGAGTAAAAGTCCCGGCCCTCCTACGCCCCACAAGGCCCCGCCCACCCGGTCACACCGTCACTCTGGCTCACCTCCTGCTGCTCGGCCCCTGGTTCGCCCTGTCCTGCCGCCTACACCCCCGCAGAACCTTGAACATGAGGCAAGTCCCGAACTCAGGGCCTCCGCACCTGCTGCGTCTCCTGCCGCGAGCGCTTTCCCTGCAGGCGCCTCCGCGGCCTGCCTTTGTCCTTGCTTACAGGCTGCTTTCCATTGACCCCCCTCCGCGTCGCCCCACCTAAATCCTACCGCCTCGCCAACGCCCGCCACGTCACCGGCCGCTCGCTAACGCATGGCGGCGCACTCTCCGCCCGCTTGCTCCTCCAGAATGGAACCAGGACTTTTTTTTTTACCGTTTTGTTCTGCGACGCATCCCGAGTGCCTAGAAGAGTGCTTGGCACTCCGCAGACACGTGAGAGATGCCGTTGAATAAACCCTCCTACTCGGAAATACACCTGCAAGCGGCTGACCTCGCTCGGGCCCCAGGCCCCACAGCCGGCCTCCTGCCCCGGGCCAGGCCTCCCCCAGTCCGCACGCCGCACTCCAGAGACGCGGCCCCCAGACCCAAGTCTGACCAATGGCCACCGCCTCTGTCGCCCACAGGAAGGAAGGACTTGGACCCCTGCCAGGCTTCGGAAGCTCTGCAAGTCCTGGTCTGTTGCATAAGCTGGTCGGGCTCGCCAGGCTCTGAGAGGGCGGAGCCAACGCCTGGCGCGTCTGCGTTCTCGCGGACCCGCTCCGGCCCTGTCCGCAGGGCGAGGGAACAGGTTCACTGGGCGAACCCCACACCTCAGAGTGGGTTCCTCTGCGTAAAATGGGGCAACAACTGTTGCCACGCAAAGGCCTCCCAATATGGTGCGGCCCGAACTTGATGACGTGGAGGGCTGTGCCCTGAAAAGGACACCATGGGAGCGAGGGGTGACGACTGTCCGAACACCGCGTGCGTCCTCTGAGGGAGGCCGGTCCAGGTCGCAGCAGGCCTGCAACTGGCTGCAGGTGGACGGCAGTGGGGCAGGAGACCTCTTTCCAGAGCTCAGGCGCCAGGGTAACCCAGGCCCTGGTGTGGCCTGCCACCCACTGGCCACACGCAGAACTGCACCCCCCGCCACAAGGTTAGCGGGCACCCCTGTGCCCCTGCCGTTTCAGCCGGCAACAGTCAGATTCTGCTACTACTGACATCTCTTGCCTGCGCTCATAACGCTCAATTTCACTTAGGTGTTGATAAAACAAAAGAAGCAACTGTTGTCTCGCCCAAGTTCACAGACGCCTGAATTCTCCTCTCAGCTCACAGGGGTCCACAGGCGCCGGAATAAGAACCCCTGATCCAAACGGCGGTGGAGGACCGCACGCTGACTCAGTTCTCTCTGCGCTACATCACTGCGCCTTGGGCGGGGGTGTGCCAGAAGCAGAACAGACCAGAAACACAAGTCTTCTAAACGAACCTCAAGGCCAATACACAGACCCCCAAACCACGGGAGCAGCCCAGGCCCTGGGGGCCTCAGCAGACCTCCCAAAAAGCCGGCAGGATTTCTACTGCAGAAGGAGAGGCTGAAGAGAAAAAAAAAAAAAAGGACAGCAGAAACCTGCTTGGCACCGCCCACGATGAGGGCTCACCTTGAGAGAAACGCCACCAGCGTCAGGGCAGAATCAACACCCGCGGCGTCCCTCCAACATCCGCCTGCCCGCCCGTGCCCGCCGTCGCCCACCCGTGCCCGCCGTCCCCCGCCCCGGGCTGGGAGTGGGCAATCAGAGGGGTGAGGGTGCACCGGGCACTCCAACTGCCGGGGCACACGAGGATGCACCGGGTAGTGAGACAGACAGGTGCCTGGCCCCACGCACTTACCCCCCTCAAGGGAGAGGGAGGCATTTACTGGCACCCACAGGTAAACACCCATGGCTCGGTTTCAAGGGCAGAAAACACAGCAAAAGGAGAAGCAAGGTGACAAGGGATAGCACCCGGCACGTAAGAGGCACTCACAATGAATGGATGTCGTCACTCCATTGCACACGTGTGTCCCCAAGGCTCAGGGGGGCCCGCCCAAGTCACAGCCAGGGGGTGGACAAGCCAGGATTCAAACCAGGACCCTGTGTCTGCACATCAGGACCCCTCCCTCGGCCCTCGGGGCTCCTCCAAGGAGCAGTCCCACGAGCCCAACGTGCACTGACTGCCCCCCCCCCCCCGCGCCCGCATGCCAGTCCTCACCTCCAGGTCACAGAAGAGCAGGGGGCTCCGGTAGGCCTGGGCCAGCCTCAGCACGGTGTTCCGGTGCACGCTGCAGTGACTGTCCCGCCCGGCTGCAAAGAAGCCACAAGTGCCACAGCGGTGACCTCTGCCTGCCTGGCTGCAACCAGGGTGCCCCGGGCAAGGCGGGGCCCTCCCCCCTCCAGCCCCAGGCTCTGACTGGCCCCAGGTTCTACTTGGCGGTGGGGGGAGACTATCCTGTCCCACCTCCTCTTCAGGTCGCCAAGATCGTCAAATTAGACAATAAAGCCGAAAGGGCTTTGAGCTCGAATGCTAGGAAAACGAGGTCCCCTCATCTGTAAGATGAGGGTCTCGAGAGCTGTGCCCCATTGACTGAGCATGCTCAACGACCTGGCGTTCCTTTATTCACGGAGGCTTCCCCCAGGACTCGGAAAAGGGGGGTTGGCTAGACAGGAGAGGCAGAGAGCGTGAGAGAGAAGCCACGTGGCTCAGGAACACCACACCTAGGCCCGACTCTCAGCTCCACCGCGTTCTCGCTGTGGGGCCCTGGGCAAGTCACTTAACCAGTCTCCTCAGCTGTCCAAGAGACAGCCGCACCTGCTGCACAGGGCTGCTTGTCTTGAAGATTAGTGACACAGAATCAAGGCACTTGCAACAGTGTCTGGCGTACAGAGAGCGCTCAGTGAAGGTCGGCTACTGTTATTCCGCTGTTAATGATGCAGCGTCGCAGCGGCAGCAGGGCTCGCTCAGAGGACTACAAGCTGAACCAGGGAACGAGAGACCAGGCAGGAAGGCGGCGGCCCAGCTGCAGACACGCCGTGCCTTTGCAGGGGGTTGGGGCTTTACTCTAGAAAATTACCAGGTGACTCTGAGCTACGCCCTCAGCAGGGTTAGCTCAGCGGCAAGCCCTGCTCAGGTGCGCTCTCAGGAAGACCGACACCAGGTCGGATTCCAAAGCCCGTGTTTTCTCCTTCCGCCAGGCGGCCTGAGCGAGGAGTCTACCCCACCGCCAGCTGCCCTCGGTGGGGGGCCGGGGGGGGCTGCTCTCCATGCGGGTGGGCGGTGGTGGGCAGTGGCAGGCAGGGGCGCACTTACCGCCCGTGGCGAGGAAGCCCACCTTCCCCAGGAAGAAGGCGGCGTCCACGTGGCGCAGGGACTCCTCCACATTCTGAAGGCTGCGGCAGCGGCGGCGCCGGGGCGGGGACAGAAAACAAAGGGAGGACAAACCTTACAACGGTGAACCCAGAAGCCCCGCTCCTCACCCCACAGAGGCCAGGGGATGACGGGAGGGTGACAGGAAACTGCCCCACAGCGATAGTTTCTCCTTGCATTGTCTGCGTCCAGTTAGGGGGCCACTCAAGCCTGCAGGAGAGTGGCGTGGGCGTGGGCGTGGAAGTGCCGTCTCCCTCTCTGGCACCGCCCTTCAGTCCCCCCCCCACCCAGAGGGAGCTGCTGCCAACAGTGTGGGCTGTAATTCTTCTAGAATGTTTCACGTGCAAATACAGACAGGCACGGGTAGGTACGGCATCTCACTGGGTGTAGCTGGGTGTGCCACATCTGTCTCATTCCGTGGAATGACCACGGCGCCACTGTTTTCCCAGTGACGCGCGTTCCCGTGGTCCCCACGTCCTCCTCAGCGCGGACACGCTGCACGAGCACCCGCTCACACGCATCCTCACGCGTCCACGCAAACGTGTCAGCACGGCAGTGGCTCGGCCGGGGCACAGCGTGTGTCTTTTAAAAATGCATGCAGGCTTTGCCGAGTTGCCTTCCAATCAGGTCGCCGTGTTTGAACCCAACACCTTGTTTAAACACTCCCGCCTTTACCTGGCTAACTCCTCGCCTCTCACCTTCCGGTGTCACCTCCACCAGAAAGTCCACCCTGACTGAGTCCTGAGAGTCAGAGGTCATGTGGGCTTCACCAGCATTCACAAGTCCAGCCTCCTGCCCCAAGGGCTAGGAGCACGTGAAGGACAGGGGTCTGTGTCATCCGTCACTGGCCTGCCACCAGGGATGCAGGGCAGACCCCAGAGAGCCTCAGCTAAGCGATAGGGACGCTGCTAGGATGTATCCGTGTCTTCTGAACACCCTGTGCCGACCACCGGCTCCCCAGGCAGCCCCTCCCTGCCTCTCCGCTCCCCGTCATAAGCGAGGCCGCTGTCCTAGTGCGTGCCTCTGCCAGGTCCGCCTGAGCCCGACAGCCCCCACCACTGCTGGCTCTCACCTGTATTTGCTGTGGAGGTTGACCACGAACACAATCAGGTCAATGCGGGGGCGCGTCACATTGGAAGGCAGAGGGAGGGACTGCGCCAGGTGGCTGAAAGAGACATTGCACGACATTCCCGTGACCACTCCCCTCCTGTCCTTCGGAGAAGAGGAGGCTGTCAAGGCGCCTCACCTGTGCACCTGACGGCTCCTGGGGGGACCCCTGGGGCGAGCACAGAGCAGGGCGGAGCCGGTCCTGCCCGGACTGCCTTCTCCCGGCTCCTCTGCCGGAGAGGGGCTGTTCAGTCACTGCCTCGCAGGGGGGAGTTTTGGGTGGAGGGCGGCGCGAGGCTGGCAAGCCACACCGCCGAGAGGGGCACCAGGCTCAGAATACGGTGTGTTGACTGTGGCGTTTAGGGGTAAGGCGGAGCTCCCTGGGAGTGTGACAGAACGGGCTCAAGTTCCAGTTCTGCCGACTGGCTGCCGTGTGACCTTGGACACGCCACCCTCGTTGTTCTTGGTCTCTGGTTGTCAAATCCCCACGGAAGGTTTTCCTTGGACCCTCTACTGCTGCCCATTTCTGAATATTCCTACTACTCATCGCCCCCACCCAGCATCCTCCCGTTCAGGAAACACCGAAAAGCACAAAAGACATGAAAGTTAAATTGCTAGTATTAATTAACATTAGAGCATTTTTCTCAACATGTACGCAACACCATGGTCATGTACGTAATGTATTATACACCTTCAGACACTAGAATAGCACAATAGCATTAATTTAGTTTTATTTGCATTTAATAAAGGCAAAAAAAATATAAAGTAGAACTGAAAAAAAACAGATGAACTTGGATAAGTTATTTTTTAATCACAGAGACTGTTTCCTGAAGGGACCCAATTAAGAAAAAAAATTATGAAAAACTTAGTAAATTGGTATCATTTTAAACCACGTTTGAATTTTCTGTATTGCATTGATTTTCTATTATAAAAAATGAGAAAATTAACATTCTTGTATCTTACCCCACCATTTGGACAAGACATATTATTTTGGTTGTTATTATTATATATTCACAGTTTGCTCTGACTACGACCTTGGGCCCACAGCGATGCGGCTGCCGCCCTGGGACACTGCAGGTCTCCACGGGAGGGGCAAAGGGCTCTGAGGACAGCTCACTGTCAATTAAACAGTTCACCAAAAAAGAGACAATCATTGTTCTGCTTAGAACTCATTGGCCAGAACTACCACTTCGCTCCACAAAACCAAAGAAGCTCAGAAGGCGCAGTCCGGTTCCTGCTGTGCGCTCCAGACGCCGCAGCTGGAAGTGTCTGGCAGCAGAGTGAACTGATGCCCGTCTGGGGATCTGCTTTTCCTGCCGGGCAGTCTGAAGCATCATTTACCCTTGAAGTTCAGTAGCTTACCTCAACATGAAGTGTTCTGTGTCCATTTTTCCTGGAATAAGGTGTACAGTCCCCTTATCATGGAAAAATTAAACTCTTTACTCATTTCAGGAAAGTTTTCTTCTAATATGTCTTTAAACATTTTTGTGATTTTCTCAAATCTTTCTTCTTTGCAGATAATGAAGTGCTGAGCTACACCTCCTCTGATGTTGCTGTTTCTATTCGTTAGGTTCTGTATTGTACTATTTTTGGCCCGTTTTTGCCCTTAGTTCTGCAACTTCCCTTTCTCTGTCATTCTGTTGTTCTGTCATCTGGTCTTCGAATGCCTCTTAGAGTTTCAGTTTCCGTCCCTGACCGGTGTGGCTCACTTGGTTGAGCGTCACCCAGCAAAGCCAGTCTGATTCCCGGGCAGGGCGCATGCCTGGGTTTCGGGCTCAGTGCCTGGTCACGAGAAGCAACCGATGGAGGTTTCTCTCCCTCCCTTACCTTCTCCCTAAAGATAAATAAAATCTTTTTTAAAAATATTCAGGTTCTTACTAAATTTCTCAGCAGCACAAAATGCTCAAGAAAGAGCTTTCTTCTTTCTCGAGAGTGGGCTCTTCATCAGCTTTCTGCACGTCATGTTCCTCGCCCTTTTCCAGCAAGGGTTTCCACGACACTTCTTTCCGCCTTGCTCGATGTAGGCCAATTTGTCCATGTTTACCACTTACCCTGGTGCTAACTGGATGAATTGTTTAAAAAAAAAAAAAGTCCTTTCCTATTTCTAAGTTGTGGGTTTGAGACAGTTGGTTGTGTTCAACATTCTGTGACCTAAGAGCCTGGCAAGATGTGTGCAGCAGGTGGATTCGTGGACGGTCTTTCATCAGAGATTTGTGCAGGTGCTGTAACAGGATTTACTCCACCTAGTAAGGCGAATCTCCAGTTCCCACGGAGGGAACGCCCTTTAGATTTGGATCGTCCTCCTTCCACACGGACCCTGGAAGTTTCTCCATCTGTCACGGCAGACATCACCCCCACACATACAGCAGTTGACTCCCTCAGCAGCTGTTTCTACTTCCCATCAGGTTAGAAGGAAAACAAAATATACTTCCCCTCGTCACTTTTTTTCCAAATTCGGGGGATACATCTATGCTGTGACAGGCGCTGCCCCAGGCACTGGGGATTCACCAGGGAACAAAAGCCAAAGGCCCTGGCCTCAAGAGGCTGACCTTGGGGTCCATCAGCGTGGTGGGTTGGAAACACGTAAAAGACCAGGTGAACAAGGAACTTTCTTGCGGTGACAAGTCTTAGAGGAAGAGAGCCAGTATGTGGCAGAGAGTGACGGAGGATACCTTAGTTGGGGTACTACCAGATGCCTGCAGGGTCAGCGAGGGCAGACCGAGCGTTAAGGATGGTTAAGGGGTTGGCCAACATGCTCCCCCTTCTCCTGCCTCGGGCGGCTCCTCCACTCTCCCTCGCACCCAGGCCACAGCCAAGCGATGGGACAACCCCAACCTCAACTACTTACACCTTCAGGTCGGAGGCGCAGTCCTCCTTGAGCATCGAATCGGCCAGCTGCTGCAGAAGAGCATCCTCCGTGCCCACCAGCTGCTCAGAGAGAGAAGGCGGCCGATTGGTACCCGGGCACAGCAGTCCCTCTGGAGGGCATGGGGATCTGGGCACGGACCGAAGGCGGCCGCGACTCCCAGGATTCTGGCTCCAGCGCGCAGGGCGCTATTTACCGATCGAGGTCTCTGCTAGGTACGGGTGGAAGGCACCACTCGGGTCTTGTTGGCACAGCACTCAGTACCTTCCGGACACTCCCTCGGACTGCTGGACCAGTCCGGGAGCCCTCCGCGCCCCGGGAAAGCTAAGTCCCCGCCCCGCGTGGATCTCAGCCATTTAGCTACCTATCCGGCGCGCGGTCTCTCCAAGCCAGGAACCAATCACAAACCGGAAAAGAGCCCGCCGCGCACCTATTGGTGAGGAGGCGACTCTCAGCGTCAGAGGGAGGCTACTCCGATTGGTTCAGAATGTGGCTATCCCGCCCACCACCCTCTGCCTGAACCGCGCGCGCCAGCACTCCGGAGAGCGCAGAGGAGCGCGTAGCTGAAGCACAGCCAAGGAGGAAAGGTGGACGCGGGGAGCCCGGCTCGACGCCTACCAGTATGGTGGCCGTGTTGAGGCCAGGCAGCTGGTCCTGAGGCCGCAACACCGCCATCCCAGTCGCAGGCCAAATCGTTACTCGGACGCCGCGCGCGCGGCTCGCTTTCAAACCGCGCTGCAGCCCAGCCCCAGCACTGCCTGAGGGGCACGTGACTCTCCCTGGGCGGGGTTTCGCGGAGCGGGGCGGAGCCTTCTTAAAGGAAATGCTACCCCCTTTTCTGAGCGGGTGTTCCAGCGCTGGCCTCAGACCTTGCAGGTGCTGCCCATGGGACTGGCCTTCTAGTTCACATCTCGGAAAAAGAAGGCATTCAGCGATTCATTCGTTCATTTCTGCTCATTCACCCTACTCCTGATTCTTTCCAAACCTGCCCCTTCCCGGTCTTCCCTATCTCAGTCGACTCCAACCTTGCAGCTGTTCCAGAACAAAACCATGGGGTCATTTTTGGCTCCTCTCAACTCACCACCAGCCCTTAAGCAAGCTTACGGGTTCTACTCTTTTTTAAAAGATTTTATTTATTTGTTTTTAGAGAGGGAAGGGAGGGAGAAAGAGAGAGAGAAACATCAATGTATGGTTGCTGGGGGCCATGGCCTGCAACCCCAGCATGTGGCCTGACTGGGAATCGAACCTACGACACTTTGGTTCACAGCCTGCACTCAATCCACTGAGCTACGCCAGCCAGGGCGGGTTCTACTCTTAACATGCATCCAGAAGCTGACCACTTCCCACTGCCTCCCCTACTTCCTCCACTACCACCAGGACAAGCCACTGCTGTCTCCCATGGGGACTACTGTAACGGCCTTCTGACTGACTCCCGGTTTGCACCCTGGTCCCCAGGGCTACAGGCTACTCCCCACACAGCAATCAGAGCCATCCTTTTAACACGGAAATCAGAACAGGCCACATCTCCAATCAAAACCCGCTAGCAGCCCTGGCTGGTGTGTCTCAGTGGATTAAGTGCTGGCCTGCTAACCAAAGGATTGCTGGTTTGATTCCCAGACAGGGCCCAGTTGCTGGCCAGGTCCTCAGTTGAGGGCCTGCGAGAGGCAACCAGACACTGATATTTCTCTTCCTTCCTTCCCCTCTGTCTAAAAATAAATAAATAAAATCTTAAAAAAAAAAAACAAAACAAACAAACCACAAACCACCGGCAGTTCCCATCTCAAAGTACATCGCAAGCACTTCACTCGGCTTTTGAAGCTCAGCGTGTTCTGCCCCACCCCCCAGCAGTCTCCCTGACCTCATCCTCTGTTCCCCTCTTTTCTACGTCTCTTCCAGCCACATGGGGCCGTTCAGCTGCCCCTCAGATATTCACCGTATCCCCCACCCCAGGACATCTGCCCCTGTGGTTGCCTCTGGCTGAAATGCTCTGCTGCCAAGGAGTCACGTGGCTTGTTTCCTCTCTCATTCCGGTTTCCGCTCCAGTGTCGCCCTCTCAGAGCAGCCTTTCGCAATGGCCTGTCTAAAACGGCAAGCCCCCCACTCTCCTTATCTCCCTTCTTCTGCTCTAGTTTCTCAATAGCTCTAATCTCCACTTAACACAACGTCAAGAACCGCACAGCCTCCGAGATTTTGCCGTACTTCCAAGCCAATAAACTGTTTGTTGCTGTTGCGTAATAGTCTGTCACTAGCTCACGGATGCTGGCAGAAGCCGTGAAGCTCCTCAGTAAGAGACAAAGGGCCTAATTACTTACAGTCAAACCAATGGCCAGGGCTTCGTGTCGGTTTGCGCTGGTTCCCCCGTCCTGTTCTTTGTCCCCGGGAAGCTGTTGCGTCACTCCTTGAGGTTGCCGGCTGCCATCGTAGCCCTGAGAAATGGCCTGGGTGAGGAACTCTCAGGGTCTTGCTTTCTTAGGACACTCAGGGATGCTCAGGGCCCATGGCAGATGGCTCCTCCCAACAGTTATAATATTACTTGTTCCTTACCTTTCCAGCTAGAGTGCAAGATGCACCTTAAAAAGTGTTTGGCACATGGCAGCTGCTCCATAAACAGTTGTTGAATGAATGGATGGCTTTCCAGTCATTCGTTCCGTTCACTCATCTGCTCGTTCTCAGCAGTGGTTCATTGAGTTGTTCTTCTGAAGGGCAGACCCAGCACCCCATGCCGTGAGCATGGAGGAACCAGACATCATTGATCAGCTCGGTGCACTGGGGAAGTCGGACCGAGATCGCCCGGTGTGCTCACCGCCGTGGCCTCTGGCAGAGGGGAGGTGGACTCCCCGTTTAACCTAAATCTCTCTCACCGCAGACGAAACTAGTGTCTTGCTTAGAAAGAGCTGGAGGTAAATGGCTTCATGGAACCCCAGCCCCGGCACACATGGGGATTTGATTCCCCAATGGCGACGGGGGTGTCGGGGGACTCCCCAGAAGTCAGGCAGTGATGAGCACCATGAAAATAAAGCAAGGCAGGCGAGGGGGTACATAGAAGTGGGTAGGAAGAAGCTACTCCAGGTCAGGGGAGGCCTCTGGAAGAAGGTGATGTTTTTTCTTTGTTTTTGTTTTTTTTAATTTTATTTATTTATTTTTTAGAAAGGGAAGGGAGGGAGAAAGAGAGAGAGAGAGAAACATGAATGTGCGGTTGCTGGGGGCTGTGGCCTGCAACCCGGGCATGTGCCCTGACTGGGAATCGAACCTGCGACACTTTGGTTGGCAGCCCGCGCTCAATCCACTGAGCTACGCCAGCCAGGGCTCAGAAGGTGACGTTGGAGCCGATGCCTGGATTCAGTGAGAGGAGCCGGTTTACCTGCATCGGGGCAGAGGCTTCGTGCAGCAGGAGCAGCCAGTGCTGAGACTCCGCGGGGAGCGTTCCTGGCTCTTTGGAGGAACCGCAAGGAGGCCCGCGGCTGACACAGATGGAGAGAGGAGAGGGTGGGAGGCGATGAGGCCACAGAGGTGACCGAGCGCCAGGTGACTGAGGCCCTGAGAGAGTCATGGGAAAACTCTGGACCCTGGTCATCCCTGTCGAGGAGGGACTGAGCCGAGCCATTCAGTCAGCACGTGCTGGGTGCCTGCCATGGGCCTGGGCCAGGCCCGGTGCTGGTGTCATCCCCGCCCCAGGGAGTTGTCCATGGCGGATGAGCAGATGACAACAACCACATGCGGCACAGTGGGTGGCAGCCACCTGGAGCAGCAGGAGCCCAGACGAAGATGCACAAAGGATGCCTTGGGAGCTCGTGCGACACTGCAGTGGGGAGGTGGCTGTTGGCTTAGGCGTCAGGTGATTGGGTGCTTGTCACGTGCACCGGTGCCACAGCAAATAGCCGTGTGTAGGGTCCAGAGTGTGTGGAACGGCGGAGATTGGCAGGGAGGCCAGACCCAGGCCTGGAGGTTTCGTGGCAAGAACACCGTGGGCTGGCAGGGCCTCAGAGACCCTCTGGGCCTCCTGTGGGGCCCTGGGGCCATGTCCCTGGGGCAGTGTGAGGGGCAGGGGGCAGCTGCGAGGCTGGGGTCCAGAAACCCCATCCCTCTGCTTAACAAAGCAGCTCTGGCCACTGAGCTGCCCATAAGCTTTTGTGTGAATAAAGAATCATGGGCTAAAACTATATCTAAAGGCCACTGATCACATTTTTAATAGATTTATTAGAGTGTAGTTGACTTATAATAAGCTACACATGTTTAAAGCATACAGTTTTTTTAAAGATTTTATTTATTTATTTTTAGAGAGGGAAGGGAGGGAGAGAGAGAGAGGGAGGGAGAGAAACATCAATGTGCGGCTGCTGGAGGCCATGGCCTGCAACCCAGGTATGTGGCCTGACTGAGAATCGAACCTGCAACACTTTGGTTTGCAGCCCGCGCTCAATCCACTGAGCTACCGCAGCCAGGGCTAAAGCATACAGTTTGATAAGCTCCGACACATCCGTACATCATAAAGCCACCGCCGCACTCAGGAGAAGGAACAAACCCATCCCCCCTCCCTGCCCCACAGTTTCTCCGTGCCCTTTGGCCGCCCCTCCCCCGTCTCCTCTCTGCCCTCCCACTCCAAACTGGGGAGAAGCACTGGGGAGGCTCCGCTCACAATAGCCCAGCGCTGGAAACCACCCGAACGGCGCCCTCCAGCGGTGGAGGGACAAACAGGACGCGGCGCACCGATACCCGCGGCGTCAGCGAATAGCGAGAGCCGTGTGCGGAGCCACAGGCCAGACAGGAGGAGAACGCGCGCTGTGCGTCCCACTGGTCCCACTGGTAGGAAACGCAGACACAGGCAGAACCAGTCTGTGGTGGTAGGAGTCAGGGCAGCGAGTGCCGTTGGGGAGGGGTGCTGACGGGGGCACAGGCGGCAGGACACTGCCTGGGGCGGCGGGAATATCCCGGACGTTGTTGGTCTGGGTGGAGGTCGCACAGGTGTGCGCACAGGTAGAAACTCCCGCCGTAAGGTGTGTATTTCCCCGTATGTACCGTCCGTCTCCCCGGAAAGCCCTCTGCCTGCCCTGCTCGTGCTGGAGAGGACCCAGCACCCTTGCAGGGGCCCGGAGCGGGCAGGGTGTCTATGGGTGGGGGGCCCAGTGTGCTGAAGCCATCTCGCTCACGGCCTGTCCCACCTGCCTGTCCTCAGGTTTTTGGGAATGACCCCCTTGGGGACAGCCTCTTCTCTCCCCCGTGGGCCTCTGGGGCTGCTGTCTCCTGAGACAAAAGCCACTGAGGTTTAAGGAGTACACGCCGGGCACCCAGCTGTGCAGACACTGTCTGTCGCACAGGAAGGAGGACCCAGGCTCGGGAGGCGGGCCCCACCCCCACTCCCTCCCCAACGCTGTGTCACTGTGAAGCCGAGTGACCTGGAAGAAGGTAGACAGCTTCACCTCTCCGAGCTGCAGCCGCCTCACCCCGTGCAGTGGGCTCACGACACCAACCAAGTTAGAGGACAAATATGGGGGGGGCCGTGCCTGGCATGTGGGGGTGCTCAGGGTCCGGGGCCCACAACTCTCTTAGGCTGTATCCCAGCCAGGGGGGCGGTGCGGCTGGTGAGGCGGCGGAACGGGGAGGGGCAGCCGCCGCGCGGAAGCCAGGCCAGGGCTCAGCCCCTGGCGTAGTCGCTTTCTTGCTGCGTGACGAATGAATGAGTTAACGTGAATAAAGCGCTGAAAACGGGGTCTGGCCTGCGACGACAGCAACGTGGGACCCTTGCGTCCAGACTCTCGGCCTCCATCTTTGTTGCGCCTTCTGTTGCATGTGGCCTCATTGGCTCTACTGGTAACCGCTCATGTCCCCACCCATTTGCCAGGGACCCCAATCCCTCCCTATTCTCAACTGGCAGGCCTCCAAGCCCTCCCATGTGTCCCAGCCGGGGTCCCCTCCTCTCCAGGCCCTCCAGCTAATGGGGCCGAGAGACCTGCTGGGCGGGTGGCTCCCACTCCTCTTCGGATTCCCCCAAACCCGCCCTGTCTGTCATCACCGCACCACGTGCACAGTGCCAGGGATCCAGAAGAAAGGGATGGTTGCCAAGGCAACGGAGGATAAAGCCCTTGCTCTGCCAGGCTGCTGATTGGCTGAGACAGGCTCCGCCTCCTGCCATCCTGAGGGTGGGGGGCAAGGGAAGGGTCTCCGGTGGGCAGGGAGAGGTACCAGGGTGCCGAACCAGTCCAGGACTGTTCCCTGCTGGCCCAGCCAGAAGCCCGGGGCCTGAGAAGCTCTGTCTCCCGTGGCGGGCATTGGCCTCACCCTTTCTCTGCCTCCAGCACCCAGGACGGCCACAGATGGCAGTGTCTCTGGGAACAGCAGCTGTGACTAAGTCCGAGGGCCAATGCTGAGCCGCTGAGCTGCTCGGGCCGAGGTGGTGAGCTCAGTGCAGAGCCCCGGACCAGGCGTCTCTCTGCAGGGCGTGAGGTGGGTCTGCGGGCACGCAGTGGGTGGGGGGCCGAGTGATGCCGGTGGCTTGGGAGGCAGGGAGAGAGGGGGGTCTGCAGCCCGTACACTGTCCTGGACCGGACCTTGGCTGGAATGGGCCTGGAAAATTCCTTACAGGTCACCTGACAACCCTGCACTGCACCCCTGTCACTGTGCTGGGGAACCCTGGGGTCCAGAGAGGGTGAGGAGTGGCCCGAGGTCACAGAGAAGGCCAGTGAGTGTTTGGCTCCAACTAGGCCGGTCCACCAAGAAGCCCGGCACAGGCTGGGGGTCCTCAGTCTGCCCCTGAGTGCCTGGGATTCTGTTCACAGGGCCGGAGGGGGTGGGGGGCCCCGAACTCAGCCTCACAGAGCCACACGTTGCAGCCGAAACAACGGCCACTCCGCCCGAGCACCCCGTTCTCGTGTTGAAGCTGGAAGGGGACGGGAGCCTTGGCTGGGGCCGGGGAGGGGGCACGAGTCACCTTGGCTCTTGTCAGGCAGGTTTGGGGCAGCCTTGCTGCTCGGGGTCCCCTTCCCGATGTCGCCCCCCACCACGCCCCGCAGGCAGCACCAGGCAATTGTGAACTCTACCCCGGTGCTCCAGAAAGGCAGACGGGGAGGAGGGCTCTGTGTAGCCTGACTGCGTGTCTTTAGAGCAGTCCTCAACTTACTCCTCCGGGAACAGGGTGCCTTGAGACGTCTGTGCTTCAGAACAGCGAGTGGGGACCCTGGGGTGCAGGGGCGGGGCTCCAGATGGGTGCAGGACTGGCAAGCAGCATCTGTCCCTCCCCTGGGTTGCAGCCCACCTCACAGACCTGCCTGGAGGTAGGGGCACAAGAGCAGGTGGCATTTGGAGACATGTGACAGAAGTTGGGGTCATTCTATCTGGACCCTTTCTCCTCCCCCCAGAAGCCAAGGTGGGATCCTGCTCGTGTGTCTTCCCTCCCCACCACGGGAGGACTTGAACCTCAGCATGTCACTGGGGCTTGGGTCCAGCTCCCAGCTGGACGACCCAGGCCGAGCGAGCGAACCCACCTGGGCCTCAGTTTCCGTCCCGCGGGGCCAGCCACCCCCACCCCACAGGCCTGCTGTTCTCTCCCTCCTGGCAAACAGAGGGGGTTCCTCCCCCCAGGCCTTTAAGAAGTGGGTCTTACCTACTTTGATCCCTCTTTTCCAGAAAAGGAAACTGAACCTCAGAAAATAAAAACAAACTACCGTATAGCACTTACGTTGTGCCAGGCACTGCTTCTGAGCATTTCACATCCATTCATTCATGTAACAGTCACAACAGCCTCACGACCTTTGGCACCATTTTTGTTCCCATCTTACAGACGTGGAAACCGAGGCTCACGTTTGGGGGCTGGTGCCCCTGCCCGTACCCCTATAATGTTGACGTCGGGCGTGGGCCTGAGCTCGGGAGCCTTTGTGGCCCCTGTTGATTTCCACCAGGTCCCCCGGGGACCGGTGTTTGGTTGCCACGCTCTCGCCAGCCGCACCTGGCCAGGATGTGTGGGCGGCCGGGACCCGCCCACCTGTGAGGGGGCTGGCGGCGGCGGCCTCTGTAAACTAAACTGCGCAGCCGGTGCAGCTCAGAGGGGGCATCGCCCGTGTTGTCCTTTACCGAGTGCTCTGAGGGGTCCGTCACCTCAGCGATCCCCAGGAGGTCCCCTTCTGCAGGGGAGGACCCCGAGGCTCTGAGAGGTCGGGCACCTTGCCTGAGCTGGGGCACTGTGCTGCAGAGGGGCTGGGCCAACCGTGATGGGGGCAGCTCCGTGCCTGTTCCGGGAGGTCTGTTCCTGCTCAGGCTTCCCATCTAGAAAGGGATGCTCGGACCCCCCGGCTCTGGGAACCTCTGCGGACCTCCTGGGCTGGCGGGCAGGACGCGGGTCACCTCGGCCGGCCCTCACCACCTCTGTCTCAGCAGCCGGGGCCACCCACCGCGATGCCGCACTTCCTGGACTGGTTCGTGCCGGTCTACCTGGTCATCTCCGTCCTCATCCTGGTGGGCTTCGGCGCCTGCATCTACTACTTCGAGCCCGGCCTGCAGGAGGCACACAAGTGGCGTATGCAGCGCCCGGTGGTGGACCGCGACCTCCGCAAGACGCTGATGGTCCGCGACAACCTGGCCTTCGGAGGCCCAGAGGTCTGAGCTGAAGGCTCTGGGCTGGGGGTTGGGCCCCGGGCACCCTTCCCGGCCCCACCCAGCTTGGAGACCCTGGGGCAAAGGGAGGACGGCCTCCGGGCCGCCGGGCCCTCCGTCCCAGCAGATGACCCTGGGTGCTTGGGGCGGACCCTGGCTGTGGAAAGATGGGGCACCTGGGTGCTCGGAGGTGCTGCTGCCGCTGGCCCAGGGCTGGCTCCCCGCCTCGAGCTAGCTCACCCTGTGCCCGCCTTCCCTGGCTCTTGGGACACCCCCACTGGCCCCCAGTGCCTTTGTGCTGCCCAGCACTCCTGTCCCTCCCTCCACGTGGAGTCCCGAGCCTCCAGGGCTCCCACGTTCCCACTCAGTCTCCAGTCACACTCGGGTCCCTGCTCCACCCAGCGGCACCACCGACCCCACAGCTCCTGGTGGCTGCTTCCAAGCCGACCCAAGGAAAGGGCCCCATCTGGAGGGGGGTCAGCTTGGTCCGGACCAGCCCCCAACCCTCTGGGCTCACACTTGGCATTGGCGTGTGTGGAGGGCTGTTAGAGGGGCAAGGCCATGGGGAAGGAGGTGTGTGTGTGTGTGTGTGTGTGAGTGTGAGAGAGAGAGAGAGAGAGAGAGAGGGAGAGAGTCTGGGGGAAGTGGGGAGACCCGTGGGGGAAGGAGATGTGTGTGTGAGAGGGGGACTGGGGGCCCCAGGCAGGAGGCGTGGGGATGGGGTGAGCTCCGTGGACAGTCTGGGGGTCACCCACGGCAGCTCCCGCCCCGTCCCTCTACCCTCGCTCCTGAGCCAGGTCCCCCAGCCCCCCACCCCCGCCCTGAACCCGTCTCCCGTGTGGGGCGCTGTTGCCTCGTGGTGGACACAGATCAGCAACCTGCCTCGCTCCCTCCCTCTGGGGCTTCCACCTTAATTTATTGCAATAAAAAGGCATCGTGAGCATCTCCGAGGGACTGTGGCCTTTCCTGACGGCAGGTGCGTGTCTGTCACCTCGCCGGGTCCGCACAGAAAACACGAGGGCGGGCGGGAACACTGAACCTCAGAGAGGGCGGAGCGGGGCTTCTCGGCAGCAGCTCCGCAGACTTCTGGCCCAGACCGTCCTCTGTCTGGGGGGCTGTGCCGTGTGCTGTGGGGTGTTGGGCACCTTTGGGTCTCTACCCAGTAGCACCTGCCCCCACCCCAAGTCGGGACAACCAAAACAGCTAACGGGGATCCCTGGGGTGGGGAGCTAGTTAGAACGTAAATTCAGGCACAGAAATGCAAAAGAGCAGGGCCCTAAATGACATAGTGTTCTGTCTTTCTCATGGTTCGCTCCGTGGGGAGCTGGTCCGGAGCTGGTCTGGTCTAGCGGCTGGTTCCAGGCGTCCTCAGGGACCTGAGCTGCTCTCTGGCAGTGTCTGTGCCTGGGACGTCGGCCCAGTCCAGGAGGACCCTCTGCATGCCCGGCTGCAGGGCTCCAGGAGGATGGAAGGGGCTGCCTCCTCCCAGACAGCTGTACCTCTTCCTTCCCCTGCTATCCAGGCCTGAACTTAGTCACGTGGCTACTCCTAGCTGCAAGGGAGGCTGGGAACTGTAGTCTTTAGCTGGGTGGCGTCATGTCCATTTAAAAACTCCACTTGCTTGGAAGGTGGGGAACGGGTAAGACAGCTACCATTCCATTCTTCTAGGGTTTTGCCTGAGGCCACAGGGTGGTGGGCTGAGAGGTGGACAGGCTCTCCGGACCCCACACCAGGGCTCGCTCTTGCACGTGCCCCCGCTAAGGAGTCAGTGAGGGCAGAGCTGTCTTCTTTCACCCTGAGGGGCAGGCTGCCCCTCCTCCCTGGGCAAAGCCAGGAGCTGTCCTGCAGAGCAGGGTGAGGGTGAGGCCAGAGAGGCCCCTCGGGGGGGTCACGGCCGAGTGCCTCCTTCAGTGCCAGGCCCTGGGCACTTCTCTTGCCTCACCCTGGCCCGGCTCCGGCCCTGCTGCGTCTAGGCCTCCCAGGGCTGAACCCCCACCCCAGGCAGCTCCCCCTGCACTACTACTGCCCAGGACTCTTGCAGGCAGCACAAGAAGCCACACTGAAAACAGCTTAGAAAAGGGTTCGGTTCTGGACACAGGCTGGACCCTAGGCCTCTAGGAGGTCACCGGGACCTGCCCTCTCTACATTGCCTCCCTCCGCCTCGCTTCATTCTCTCGGGGACTGTCTCCACACAGGGGTAAGGTGCTCTCGCTCACGCGGCCCTCGGCACCTCGACTTCAGGGGACGGCGTGTGTCTTGTTCCAGCCGAAGTTCAGGGTGTGGCTCCCATGAGCCCCAGGGCCTATGAGCTGAAGAGGCAGGGCACCCAGAGTGCCAGACAGCTCTGGTACCCTCCACTGGAGCGGGGGTGGGGCGCAGCTAGCGCTACTGACCACGTGGTCTGCGGGGGAATGGGTAGCGGCTGTTCCCTAAAGGAGGGGAAGGGATGGGTAAGAAACAAAGGTATTGAGGACACTGTTACACAGAGGAGGAAACAAGCTCAGAGAGAAGTGACCCACCCAGTGTGACCCACGGTGACTGCCGCCTGGGTTTGGGACCGGCATCTGAGGCAGAGCGAGGGTAGACAGGAACCCCCAGAGATGGGTGAGCGTGTGAGCAGAGGCAGGCAGGCAGCTGAGGGGGCACTCCAAGGACGCAGTGGAGGGTGGGGTCCTTCCAGCGCCTTTCAGATCACCCCGCACAAGAATGGGGGGGACCAGCACCATCTGCTGGGCAGACAGTGCCGCACTGCCTCGGTTTCTCTCGCAGTGCCAGCCCCAGTGCATTCTGGGCTCCCTTCCCCGAGGGAGAAAACCCCTTACAGCCGAGGCTCTGGACCTCCTTCCGCGCCGACCTCCCGACCTCAGCGTGCAGAGGTGCGAGGCCAGGCCCAGAAGCTCAGGGCTGCCCTGGTTATCAGAAAGCTGTCTCCCAGCCACGGTCAGGGGCAGGCCTGGAAGGCCTGGGACCGATGACCGAGGGGACGCACACCCCGCTCGCTCGTCTAGGTGAGGAGGGGACATTATCGGGAAGACGGGAGGTTGGGGCCCCGTGCGGCTCAGGGTGTGAAGCAGCCTTTCGGACCCCCTAGAAGGCTTTCTCTCGGCTGTGTGTTTATTTATTTTTATTTTATTTTATTTTTTATTTTTAGAGAGAGGAGAGGAGGGAGAGGAGGGAGAGAGGGAAAGAAGCATCAGTGTGTGGTTGGGTCTCATGTGAGCCCCCACTGGGGACCCGGCCTACAACCCAGGCTTGTGCCCTGACGGGGAATCAAACCGGCGACCCTTTGGTTCTCAGGCCAGCACTCAATCCACTGAGCCACACCAGCCAGGGCTCAGTTGGTTTTTTGCTTTTTGAATATTTTGCGAGAGACGAGAAGGGAGGGAGAAAGAGAGGGAAAGAAACAATGACGTGTGAGAAATACATGGGTAGGCTGCCTCCCGTAGGAGCCCCAACTGGGGACCTGGCCCGAAACCCAGGCACGCGCCCTGACTGGGAATCGAACTGGGGACCTTTCGGTTTGCGGGATGACGCCCAATTTACTGAGCCGCACCAGTGGTGGCATCTCTCTCACAGATTCGTATTCTTACTTCTGTGCACCCTCCTCACTGGCCATGCCCCCAGCCCCACCACGGACAACGTAGCAGCCAAGGGCTGAGTTTTGTATCGTCTTACTGTTTCAGGCTCCGCGGAAAGTTCCCTGCTCCTCTCTGGCCTCCAGCAAAAACGCGCCCAGGGTAGGGATTCATCCGCTCATCTCGGGCGAGGCACCCATTTCAAATCGGTCCCCCAAGGCCGCGGCAGGGCCCTATGCACGGTCCCGCTTGAGTCGGGGCCCCCTTGGGTCAACTCGACCCAGGCCGGGGTTTCTCAGAACAAGGCAGGTTTCTTGGGATGTGGTGGGGGGGCAGTGGGGGGTGGGGGGAAGACAGGGTTCGGAAGAGATGGTGTAAACGGCTGCCCCGCCCACAGCCAGAACACGCCCGGCAGCCCGTGTGGGAGGCGGGCGGGGCTTGATTGGCTGGGGGCCTCGGAGAGATCTGGCCGGCAGCCAAGTGCGGTTTGTCCAACACAGTGTTTTGAAAAAAAAAAAAAAATGCACATTAGGCGGCAGCATTTATGTCAGGAGATTACACGCGAAAATCTCTTCTTCCGACCCCTCTACACGAATAAAAATTCTAGCCACACTAGGTCTGAAGCGTGAACGTGTTCAAGGTCGGGAGCTTCAGAGCCTCAGCAGGGATGGTGCTGACCGAGACCCCGTGACCTCCCCGAGGCAGTAGCAGCCTTCGCAGGAGAGAGGCCGCTTTCCCAGGGCTGCCGAGGAGGGGCCTGAGGCTCAGAGGGGGTGAGGGATTGGCCCAAGCCTTGGGCTCTGAAACCTGGGTCCTTTCCCAGTTTTCTCAGCGGAATTGCTACAGAAATGCTGACTTACGTGTGCCCTTCTCATGAAGGACCCAGCAAAGTTTCATTGGAAGGAGCCACGGACACAGGAGTGAGAAGGAAATATTCTGACTCTGATTCCTACTGTAGTGCTATTACTTACCTCTGAGCTTCCTGGCAGCCAGAGAGAAAAGGTAAACACGAAGAGCTCATTTTACTTCTGTTATGCGATCAAAAGGAAAGATTGACTCTTCATGAAAGGCCAATTTTCTGATTCTAAAGACTAAAAAGAAATGTCTCAGCCCTGGCTGGTGTAGCATAGTGGATTGAGCGCGGGCTGTGCACCAAAGTGCTGCAGGTTCGATTCCCAGTCAGGGCACATGCCTAGGTTGCAGGCCATGACCCCCAGCAACTGCACATTGATGTTCTCTTTCTCCTCCTTTCCCTCTCTAAAAATAAATAAATAAAATCTTAAAAAAAGAGAAATGTCTCTAATGGGATATTAAATGTAATACAACAGACTGTGCTCAGCTTTTTTTTTTTTTAAACAAGGGGAAGGCTTGACCCAGATAGCGGAGCCTACAGAAGCAGGTCCGTGTGCGTGGAGGCAGGCTTCGCCATCTGCCAGGGCACGCCAGGGGTCTGTACCAGGAACAACGTGAGGTCTGGCCGTGACGGCAGTAACTCCTATAATCCGTCCAGATTGCATGTCTTGGGGCACGTCTCCTGAGCTCTCAGACACACGCCTGATTCTCCCAGCGATTCTGTGTGCGGGGCACCGAGAATTGCAGACGGTGAAAGTGCAGATAAACGTCCCCTGCCAGAGCCTGGCATCAGGCAAAGCTAATGTCCCGTGCTCTGTAGAGACCTGTTGTCCTGCCCCGTCTGCCTCACCAGGCGTGGCAAGTGTCGAGGGAGACACTCGGAAAGGAAGCCCAGAGCACATGCCGGGGTGGGGGGCATGCGAGGGGCAGCTAGCTGGTTGATATTTCTCTCCCTCTCTTTCTCCTTCCCTTCCTGTCTCTCTAAAAATAAATAAATAAAATTAAAAAAATACTCTTGAGCCCTACAGAGACACATCATGTGCCTGCTCTACCCCGACCTGGCACCAAGAATGCAAAGACAACGACAAAATAGCCCCTGAATCAAAAGAGCCGACTAAGGGGAAGGGCGGGTGGATGTGAAGACAAATTACAAAACTAAGTGTAAGCCCTGGCTGGCGTAGCTCAGTGGATTGAGCGTGGGCTGCGAACCCAAGTGTTGCAGGTTCGATTCCCAGTCAGGGTGCATGCCTGGGTTGCAGGCCATGACCCCCAGTAACCGCACATTAATGTTTCTCTCTCTCTCTATCTCCCTCCCCTCCCTCTCTAAAAATAAATAAAAATGAAATCTTAAAAAAAAAAAAAAACTAAGTGTAGCAAGAGACGTATGTGTGAGACACTGAAGACAGAAGGGGTTTGTTAAGGAAGCCTTCCTGGAGGAGGTAGGGGCCGAGCTGGGTTTGAAGGGGGGGGCGGGGAAGGAAAGGAGCTGGCAAGAGAGCAGAGAGCCCCGTCCAGTCCAGACTGGCGAGTGCTGTCACGTGGTTGACGCAGGGCATGCCAGTGAGTGGTGGGAGGGAAGACGGAACAACCAGAAAGTGGTGTTCCAAGCAAGGGTTAAGTTCAGGGAGAGAACCTTCCAGTTGCCACCTCCTCCAGGAAGCCTCCCCTGACCCCACCGGCAGCTTTTCCCCTCCTGGCCTTAGTCTTGTGTTGTGATTTTGTGCACGTGCCCGTGGAGAGCAGCGGGCGGCGTCTTCTGGTTTCAACCCACAGCCCGCCTGGCACTGGCCAGGCCCTTCCTGAAAGCCTGCTTGTTGATGAATGGGGCCAGTCTCTTCAGAAGTCTGGCCAGAGGCTACCCGTCTGCTTAGAGACTAAGATTTGAGAGAGGCGTGAAGGCTTCCTGGGGGTAGGCTGTTGTGCAGGTTTTTAAATGCCTCTGGAGGTTCTGCAAAGTCCTGGGGGCTCTCCCTCCCCACCACCTGGGGTTGTGTCTGGGCCCGGCCCAGAGCAGGGGGACGGGAGGCGGGAACGGGCAGGGTCCCCGCGGAGGAATGGCTACAATGTTCGGACTGTGGCCTCGGGCGATGCACAGGCTCGTCATTGTTCCACCCCCTCGTTCCCCACTCTGGGGGGGAGGGGGGACAGCTTGGGGGCGCGGAGGGACCAGCTTGGGGAGGAGGGCGGAGCTGCAGTCTCCCCTCCAAAACCGTCACAGTGTCAGTCGATGCCCTTCCAGAGACCCCTGGGTGGGCGAAACTTCTGCCCCACCCCAGAATGTGAGAGGGGGTCCAGGATTTGCATCCTGGAGAGCTAGGTGTTCAGCTACTGGTTCACTGCGTGAACCCTGGCCAGTCCATCCCCCTCTCCGTATCTGCAGCTGTGAGCAGCTGGAGCCAATGTCCAAGTCACAGGAGACCGTGAGGATAAATGAAACAGGAAATCAGGATCGCAAGGCACAATTTTAACAGCTAACAGGGACGGAGCTCACGGCACCCCCCACTGCGGTCTCACAACCCGCAGGTGGGTCGGCAGGGCGGCTCACCAAACACTTCTGGCTCTCGGCTCTGGCACGTGGCAGGGTTTCACCTCCCCGTGCTGGCAACCAGTTCTCGCCAGTGAGTTGTGGCCGGAAGCGAGTCCAGGCCAGAGCATCGAGTAGCTAGTGTGAGGCTCAGCACTCTGCCCTCCCCTCCTCCACAGGGACCCGTGGCGGCGGCTCCCGAAGGTGGCTGCTGGGTCCCGGGATGAAGGTGACCCAGAGCAGCAGAGCCCCAGCTGACCCAGTCCCCAATGCACGTGAGGCCCGGAGGAGAAGCAAACCTTCGCTGTTGTGAGCCCCTGGGATTTCATAGTTGTTTTTCGCTGCAGCATAGTTGAACCTGTCCTGGCCGATAACACCCCCATTTTACAGGCGGATACACTGGAGCTCGGAGAGACAGTGACGTGTTCGAAGGCCGCAACAAACCCAGGTCTGAGGCTTCAGAGCCTGTGCCACTCGTTGGGGAGGCCACCACAGTGATGCTTTTGCTGAGGTGGTCTGTCCTCTGGGGCCACTTCCAGGCCCGTCAATCTGTCCTTGGGTGGGAAAGGTTGTGTACGCGAGGCCCTTGCCACTTTGGGCCACTAGAGGGCAGCTGAGGCCAGGTTTGTAATTACCGCCTGGGGCAGGCGGTGCGCCCCAAGCCCCTCACCAGCCAGGCGGAGGGGCGGAGGGGCGGGGGTGGGCACAGAGATGAGCAACACCCATTGCTTGCATTCAGCACCTCAACGGCCTGGCAGGCAGGGAGTGAGGTGAAAAAACTACACCTTCAAGCTTGAAGAGGCTACATGAGGACACCTGGTCCCTCTTTGCAAAGGCTCCTTAGGCCCAGAAGGCAAGTGATTTGATAGAGGTCGCTGAATGAGTTGTTGGCCAAAGCAGGGAGACGACCCAGGACCCCGACTTCAGCTTGGGGTTCCTGCACCTCAGAGATAATGCAGTCACGTGGGGGTGCCCAGAAAAGGCTCCCCCCACCCTATTTGGCCAGATGGAACGCGCCGCCGCCTCCTCCAGCCCCTCTGTTCTTCCTCCGGTTGGTCTTGGGCCTCAAAGAGAGAAGGAAAAGGGGTTAGAACTTCAGAGGCCCCTCCCCCCACCCAGGGGTAGGCCAGCAGGTTGCCCTGGTGACAAGAGCACAGCCAAGTTTGAAAACCTATAGCTCCAACAGGAGAGTGTGGATAAGAGGGGAACGTCCTAGGTCCACCCATTCACCATTCATCCATCCATCCATCCATCCATCCACTCACTCGCCAGTTCATCGATCCTACAGAAATGTACTGCGGCTGGTTCTCGTCAGGCCCTGGGACCCAGCAAAGGGTGAAGTCCAGGCCCTTCAGAGCTTTGCTGACCACCATGGTAGCTGCTAATTAAAATAAAATAAACAGTTTAGTTCCTTGGTCGCGGGAATCACGTTTTAAGTGCTCAATAGCCGCCTGTGGGGAGCAGCTATTGCAACGGACAGCACAGCACAGAGATAGAACGTTTCCATTATCGCAGAGAGTTCTATTGGCCGGCGTGGCCCCAGAGGCTCGCGGACTAGGGAGAGCAATGCGCAGGGAGGCAGGCCAGGCCACACGGCGGCGGCGTGTGGCTGTGACGTCCTCGCCAGCAGGAGGCAGGCGACGAGGCGAAGGGTAAAGGAGATGCCGGGAGAACACCCGGCCTAGTTCTCGGCTCAGGGTGAGTGCTGGGGGTGGCACCTCCTGCCGCCACTGTCCGGTGGACACTGTAAGGATCTGTGCACACACTCGTCTTCCCGAGCAGAACGAGAGCTCCTCCCCAGCCCGGGCTCGTAGTAAGTGTTCAGGAAACGGCAGCTATAATCATCACCATCTCCATCATTACTGCTGCTAGGAGAGAGGCCAAAGAGGGTGCCTGGCCCGGCCCCCAGTGCCAGAAACAGGCTGGGTGGCCGCGTGGCTCTCCATGAGCCCAAGGCTGTGTTATCTTCGAGTCCTCAGGGCCGCGGAACAGGGGCTCAGTTGTTGAAGCAGACAGTCCCTCCTTCGCCTCCAGGAACTGCATTGTGCTGGAGGCTAGAGCTTAGCTGGGTGGGCAAGGCCGGAGGTCACAGAACTGAAGAGGAGGCGGGGCCCATGCCGAGGGTCAGAGGTTGGTGCCGCGATCACCTGAGTATGGCCTTCTTGCTGGGGACATGTCTCCAGGGGTCACAGTCCGTGGGAGGGCCGATGTGGGGAGGGCAGGGAGCAGGCACGCAGCCCCCGGTGGCCTGGACAGCAGGGCCGCCCAGCCTAGCTGTTAGAAGCCTCCCATGGCCCTTCGGGATTCCAGAGGCTCAGAGCAGCCATTCACGGCCGCCCACTCCAAGGAAGCCAGCCTCTCCCTGACCCAGAGCCCAGCCCAGCTGGGGATGTAGCTGGTGGGACAGGTCCGAAGAGGGCTGGGCCCTCTGCCTGGGGGCTGAGTGGAAGCCCAGGAGGGGACCACGGGAAGGGGCCCCTGGCCTGCCTGTCATGGCCACACTCGGGGCACAGAGGAGGTGAGGGGCCTGCACCAGCCTCAGCTTCCCAGACCGAAGGCCACTGGGCCTTTCTCGTTCTCTGGTAGAGGTAGGCGGCTGTTTTTGTGTGCAGCGGGAGGGAGAGGGCCAAGGGATCTCGGGGGTGGGGCGTGGACCTGGTGATGTTAAAACAGGCCTCAGAAATCCTGTCCTCTGGCCTGGGCTGCGTGGGTGTGCGCACTGAGGGTGCACGTCCGTGCTCATGTGCAGGGTGAGCATGCGTGTGCCCAGGTAGTGCGGTTGTGAACAGGGCAGGAGGGCCGGGACACGCCGAGCGGGGCGGTGACGGAGGCTGGCAGTCTCGGGTGCAGATGCGTGGCTGGAGGGGGATGGGGGCGGGGGCAGCACTGTGAGGGGCGGTGAAGACCCCCTGCTCCAGACCTTAGGGGCCCGGCTGTAGGAGTGGACCCCCCCTTCCATGAGCCCCGTCTGCCAGCCCTGGCCTGGTGCCCCCAGCGTCCCGTTCCAGCCTGCTGTGCTGGAAGGGACAGAAACAGCTTTGTTCCAGGGGGTGAGGTACTTGGAGCCCGGAGTGCGGACCAGCTGGCCGTCTGGGGGCCTCGGGGCGTGTCTCATCCGTGCGGACCACCTCTTCTCTCCCCTGCTTCCCACCTGCGGGCAGTGCTGTGTGATGCCGCCTTCCCCGCCCCTCCCCCAGCCCACAGAGTGTGCCAGCTGCGTCCTTGCCCCCACTTGTGCTCCCCACTCGTGGCTCTGCCGCCCTGCCCCGGAGGGAGCCTTCCCACCTGCAGACCGGTCCTCTTCCAGGGCCTGAGCGTCACTGTGGCCTGGCCTGGGCTCCGGGGCACCCGCAGCCTCGTCCCCTGCCCCTCCCAGAGGCCCCCCCAGGGACCCCTCCGGTGGCCTTTCTGAAAGATGCCACACTGCCTCGCCTCTGGCCTCTGGGTGAAGTGACATCCTCCTCCTGGGGCCACCCTCCTGGCCTCGACACCAGCGCCCCCTTGGAGCACAGCCCTGCCGGCTTCCCTGCCTGGCAGGCTCCCTGGTGGCAGGCGGGGGCTCTTTCGCCGGACAGGTGTCCCCCTGCGAGCCGTGTGGCTTCTCTGCTTAGGCCCCGCCTTCTCCAGGGCCCTCCTTGGCCCAGGCTCCGGTCCAGGCCCCAGGCCCAAGCAGCAGGCCAGCCCAGTGCTCTTCCCAGGTTCAGGGTGGGGGCTGTGGTTACAGACCCCGCTCCCCCGCCACGCTGCCCATCCCTCGGCCTCCAGTCTGGACACCCGACTCCTGCTGCTATGGGTGGGACCCAGGGCCCTCTGACAACCACTGCCCTGTCTGGATGTGACCCCCATGGGGCTGGCCACAGAGAAAGGGGCCACACTCGGGCCCAGGCCAAGGGAGAGGTACCCCTCCACCTGAGCTCCCTCACAGAAGGAGTGGCCTGGCCCCTGGCGGCCGCCCTTGTTGGGACATCCTCCCACACCCACCTGAGTGGTACCTGGGTAGGTGTGTGTGTGTGAGGGGGCCCGAGTGGGGGAGGGGTGTGCAGGTGTGTCATGGGCGGAGCTGCAGGAGCACTGGAGGGAGGGACGTGTGTAACCCACTGAGGACCTGGCCGTTCCCCCGCAGGCCCCTCCACACCTGGCAGTGTCAGGGGCTGGTCGGCGGGGAGGGCGGGCACCTCCCTGCTGAGCCCTCACCGCCGCTCGGGCCCCCACCTCTGTCCACCACCTCAGGGGGAGACGGAAGACGTGGATGGATCACGGCCTGGAGATGCAGCCTCACGGAGCCCCAGGGCCCAGGGCTTCCTTCTCTCGGGGCCACCTGCTGGGGCACCCGGCCCGCCCCTCGAGGCTCCCTGGAGGGATGTCGCCCCTCACCCCCGTTCTCAGGAAGACCATCCACCTGGACGCCTTCCCTCAAAGCCACGGCCCGCAGGCTGCCGGCCGCCTGGGCGCCGGAGCCAGGACGCGGAGCGTGTCCCCGCAGGAGGCCGGCAGCAGCCTGGTGCCCAGGAAGCTCAGCACCATCTCCTTAACGCTCCGCCAGAACAGCCAGGCGTGGGGAGAGGCGCCCGCCTGGGGCAGGGAGGCCGCTGTCCACGGAGGAGGGGGGCCGCCAATTAGGGACTCACAGTCTGTGGTCCTGCTGCCAGGGGGCAGGGTGCACTCTGAGGGCCCCGGGAACCCAGGTCTGGCCAAAGCCAGCAGGACGCCCACGGTGGAGAAGCCCCTGGTGAGTTCCTACCTGGCCCTGCCGTTCCAGTCCCGGTCAGCCCAGAGCCCCCCACCAGGCCCTGCAGGGCCCGGCTCAGCGGGTCAGAGGCACGCGGCCCCACCGGCTGCCCACGTGCCTGCCAGGCCTTCCCCAGGAAGAGGCAAGTCCAGGTTCAGGGGTATCCCGAGAGCCCGGCTGCATCTCCAAAGGGCCATGTCGACCATGGAGCCTGCGACGGCCGTGGGTTTGGCGGCTCTGGACACGGCAAGGCCAGGCACAGGCAGATATGTAGCCACAGCGGCCACCAGCAGACCTAACCTGGCTGTCAACGTGGCCACACCAAACACATCCAGGCTGGACACAGGCGCCGGGTTCCTCGCTCTGGACGCCAGGCTGGTGGCAGCCAAGCGGGGCCTGGCCACGGACCGGGTAACCCCAGGCCTGAGCAGGCTGGGTGTTGCCATAGCGACAGCGGGCACAGCAGGCACAGCCAAGCCACACACAACGACAGGGGCCACAGCCTCGGATTGGGCAGCCCGAGACCCAGTCAAGTCGGGCACAGCCAGGCCGGACAGGGTCCTGGCTTTGGACAGACCGAATCCCGCCAGGTTGGACGTCACTACGGATTCTCCTGCTTTGGACACAAGCAGTCTGGGCACAGCCCCGGGGTCGGTGGTGCCGGCCGCCCTAGACCCAGCCATGGGGGAGACCATGCCGGACAGTGTCATTAACCCGACCACCTCAGACTCCGCCACCTACCCACAGACGTCGAGCAGAAGCACCCACCCAGGCCCGGACCACGGCCCAGCAGAGGCTGCCAGACACCTGCCCAGAGAAACCAAAGGTAAATGCCGAGAGCCTGGACGGGCTGCTGGGGGTCAGGAGGGGGCGGAGGGGGTGGTGGAAGGGCCTGGGGGTGGCCTATATGTGGGCAGGTCGATAGGTCGGAAAGAAAGGGGGGACTCTAAGGTCGGAGTCAAATGCACGGAGGGGGGTTGGGGGGAGGGAACAAGAGTAAGGGCGGGACGCGGAGGATGCACTGAGCCGGGCCCCGCCGACCTGCCAGGCCGAGCCAGCCTGAGGGACGTGCCCAGAAGGGAGGTTTGCAGGGGCAGCTCTCGAGGGAGCCGCTGTGCCGAGCGAGTCCTGCCTTCAGCGTCTGCATGGCTGTTCCCGGGGTCCGGGACGTGCTGGCGTGACCGGGGGGCTTGCAGGCGAGTGCGGGGTGCAGCAGACCACCCACAGGGACACACAGACCCGCACTCCGGTAAACAGCGGTTTGTCT
Organism: Phyllostomus discolor; assembly: GCF_004126475.2. Classification (NCBI taxonomy): domain Eukaryota; kingdom Metazoa; phylum Chordata; class Mammalia; order Chiroptera; family Phyllostomidae; genus Phyllostomus; species Phyllostomus discolor. Next base: position 212,751,419 of record NC_040904.2, read on the forward strand.
GACAGTCGCTGCGGCCGGGCCGCCCGGGACGTGAACGGTGACCTCGCCCGAGACCGCCTCCGCCACTCACATTCGGCCTTGCGGGGAGACAGGTGTTGCTTAAAAGCTGTGTCACCTGGAATTCTCTCCCCGGGTCCCCCGTCCCCGTCCCTTTAGTGCTGAAAGGTGAGTCAGGAACTCGCACATAGGGAAGTCCATCACAGACCTGCAAACAGGTCAGCCCAGGTGCTCGACACTCATTTGGCCTCCGAGAGCCTGCGGCAGGCTTTTGGTCGGGCGGCTGGGGGGCAGTTAGCCAGTGGGAACCCAGGTCTCGGACTCCCACTGTGGGGCATCTCATCCCCAACATTTCCAAGGCGCGGAGGGCCTGGCTTTGGCAAACGCTCCGAAGGCACCCCGTCCAACACCCTCACTGGGACTTTGGGGCTCTCCCCGGTCCCGGTTCCGGTCCGCACACCTCCCGCTGCGCCCGCGGCACGCCCTCCGTCCTCAGCCCAGCCTTCTCTCCTGAAATGAAGGTGTGGACGGCCAGCGGCCGGCCGCCCCCTCTGCCCACGCCCAGAAGCAGCCCTTTCCTTCCTGCCCGGACTCCCGCCCTCCCGGGTCTCGCTGTGGCAGCCGCAGAAACCTGGGTAGCCCTCTCCGTCCGCTCTCCTGCCCTCCCCCCATCCAGTCTACTATCCAACTCTGTGAACTCACCTCCCGGACTGTCTGTCCCCTCCTCCCCATCCCTCGCCTTGGGGGGCCGAGCTCCCCTCCCCCCAGGGCACTCTCCGGCACGCAGCCGCCACGGGGACTCACATATTTGATGGCAGCACTGCCAGCGTAACGGCCACTGGTGCCTCACCGGCGTCCCCGCTTCAGGTCCAGCCACTTAACCTGGCGTCCAAGGCCTCGGCCTCCTCTGGCCTCTTAGCGCCGTGTCCCTGTCTGGAACTGTCCTTGTTCCGGCTGCAGCCGGGAGCTCGGGTTGGCCGCCCACAGCACCACACTGCTCTCCCCTCCGGGCTCCTCACCTCTGCTGCCCCCTCCCCACGCAGTGCCCTCTGTCCTTCCCTCCCCCCGCCTTTTGCTATTCCGTCTAGGCCCTTGCTGCCCCCAAGAACTCCACACACAGTCCCTCTCTCCTCGGGGTGCCCACCTCCATGCCCCAGAGTACCCATGCATTACCCACCCCCCCACACACACATTAGGACAGGCCAGCTCTCTGTCTCCCCCCACGGGACCAGAGTCCTTCGAGGACAGGCGGGGCCTTCCCCATCCCTGTTCTCCTAGGGCCTGGTGCCGGGCTGTCCGTTAATGCCGACGGACTGCACGACAGATTTTTCTGGTGGGTCAGTTAAGACTCAGGAAAGGTCCTGAGCAGCTCAAGGTCACAGGGCGCATCAGTCACCCCGGAGCCAGGCCTGGAACACGCGCCCCTGACTCAGGGCTCTGCAGGCACCCGCGCCCGGACAGAACCGCGCTGGGCCAGCGCGATATCCCAACCTCCGCGTGACTCACGCGCGCACACCGCCGCCCGCTGCTGCCACGGGTCCCCTGCGCCCCACGCCGCGCCCCACGCCGCGCCCCAGCCTAGAGAATAAGAGGCTGGAGCCGGATCCCGGGGAACGGACCAGGGCTGGGATGCCGACACCTTCCCGGGCCCGGCATCCCGAGCCTGCGGTTACAGTGCCCCTGGGTGGCCCCCGGGCCGCCCGCAGAAGGGTGCCCTCTCGCGCGTGCGGACGCGCGGGGAGCCGGTGAGGGCTCGGGTGCCGTGGGAGGGGGAGGGGCTCTCAGCGGGGCCGGCGGCGGGCGCGCGGGTCACGTGGTGCGGGTGGCAGCGGCGGCGGCATCGGTGCGCGCGGGCAGGAGCAGCGCGGCGCCGAGCGAGCGGCGGCGAGGTCCGGGGCGGGTGCGGAGGCGCGGGGCGCAGGGGCGGCGCGGCCGGGCCGCGGGCCGGGCGGGTGGGCGGAGAGCGCGGAGGGGCGAGGCCCGGCTGCAGGGGCCGCTCGGCCCAGAAGGAGCCCGCGCCCCGCTCAGCCTTGCAGCCCCGCGCCCTGAGCATCTCCCGGGAGGAACGGAGACAAAGGAGGATTCATGTCCAAAGGTAGGGCGGCTGGCCGGCCCACCGGCGCCCGCCAGGACGAGGCTGCGGCCCCGCGAAGCCCGGCCAGAGGTGCTACCAGGGGGAGGGCTGCTGCGCCGTGGAGCCCACGCGCGGTGACATATGCATAGACACACGCACGCACGGCGGCACACACCCCAAGATATATATGCCTGGATAAATCCACCCACAGGAACGCGGGGAGATACAGAGCCCCACGGACACGCAAGGAGGGACCCAGATGCACACAGAAAGCCCCACACCGGAGCACACCAAGGCACGCACACACATGCACACCACGCACAGGTAGCAGAGCCACCTACCACCAGATACGACACCCAGGAGCTGACACATAGACCCCTTCCCCCACGCACAGACAGACACCAGCTGGTGGTCTCCTAGGGAACTCGCTGGCCTCCAGAGAGCCGGGATGGGGGAAGGGGGCGTCCCAGGGCCCTTTGCGCTGGAGAATGGGAAAAGGACTGAGATATCTTTTGTGATTCCTTTTCTAAGAGCCGGGGCTGGGGCTGGGGTGGGCTGGAATTGCCTGCGCGGGTGGGGGGTGGGGCCTGGGGAAGCTCCTCAGCTCAGGAAGGAAGGAAGAGCCTCCCCACCCCCCACCCCACTAAGCCGAGGAGGCAGGTGCTATTCCGGAAAGGTCTCCTCCCACCGCTGCCACCTTCCCAGCTGCGGGTGGGGTTCCTGGGCCAGACAAAGACAAAGCCATCCCCTGCCTGTGAAAGAAAGCGCCAGAGCCCTTGCTTGGCGTGGTGATGGGGGCGCCGGTTCCGTGGGGGACTCAGCCAGAACCGAGTCAGGTGGCCCGTGCCTCTCCCTGGAGCGCTGATGGGGCAGGTGGCTCCTGGCAGGGGGTGCGGCAGCTTCTCCTCCTCTCCTGGGAGACCTGGGGGCCTAGGAGGGGCTCCAAGGACCATTTAGGCCAGATGGCACATTTGAGCTATGTCCCGCTGTGACCCTGTCCCCAGCTCTCCCCCACCCATGGGAAGCCAGCCCCTTTGGATCCCTGTTGTGGGGAGGAAGCAGGTCTTTTGACACCGAGTGTCCCCCCTTGGCTGTGGCCTCCGCGCAGACACCGTTTGCCGGCTGGGGGTCCGCTGCTCTGTTAGAGGAGCTTCCGAGGGGGGAGGGAAGTGGCATCTGCCTGACAGTGAGGCATTCATTCATTCATTCATTCCCTCATTGCCGAGCGCCCGTGTGACGCTCTGCACATGGGGCGTAGAGGGCGGTAAGACGTGACTCTCGGCGTAAGAAGGGCAGAAACGAGAGTACGTTCAGTGCCAGGTGATTAGCATCCTCGCTTTTGTGTAACCTTCCCAGCAACCTGGCAAGGTGGGCGCTGCCCCCATTCTCCTGAGGAGAACAGTGAGGCTCACAGGGCCCCCCAGCCGGGAATCAAGCCCGGGCACCCCCTGCCTCCCCACGTGGGGTTGGCAGGCGGACACGGGCGGGGTGGGGGACTGTAAGGGCAGGGGGTGGGGCTGCAGAACTCCAGAGCAGTGTTTGTCCTGTGCCCGGGAGGTCTTCGTGGACCTGTCAGGACACCTCGCCAGGGCGTGGGCCCTTGGGGGCCGTGACCTTGTCTGGGGCCCAAAGGTGTCCTTGGCATTTCCTGTGGGATTTGGGTGGAGCGGGCTCCTATGTGACAGCGTGGGAAGGGGCTGGCAGGGGTGGGTGGGATGAATGAATGAATGAATGAATGAGGTGGGACTCAGGCACCAAGGGACTCAGAGGCCGAGGCAGTGCAGAAGGAGGGGACCTCCACCCAGACGGGCAAGCAGAGGGGCGGCCCTCGCGCTGATGGTGCGGGAAGAGCGGGAGTCAGCCAGGCGCTGGAGGGGCGAGGGCCTGCCAGCAGCCCGCCCCACGCTGGCCATGCTCGCGGCTGATGGCCGTCAGCGTGGAACTGGAACATGTGGGGGGGACGTGCCACCAAGTGCTCTTTACGGTGAGCTCAGTGGGTGTTCGCAGGGGCTCGCCGGGGGCGTCTGCCTGTGCGCGGACCTGCAGCAGGCCCGGCCACGGCGAGGACACGCACCTTGTGAGAATCCTCAGAAGGACTCCCGTAAATAAGTGCAAGACTCACTGTCCAGGTGTTGGGACCGGACAGGCTCAGCTGCAGAGGCACCGGGGAAGCGGGGAGGGCCGGCGTGGGAGCAGCTGGGCAGGGAAATGGGGCGCGGGCCCCAGGGCAGGGGTGCTGCGTGGGCCGGGAGCCACGTGGGGAGCGAGCGTGGGGGGGCCAGCCCGGCTGTGAGAGGAGTCAGCTGCTGTGGGGCTGAGCCGGTCTCGCTGCCAGCCGCCTGGCTAAGCAACAGCTTCCTGGGAAGCAGGAGGGAGTCCGGCCAGGCCCTGGGGAGGCCCGACGCTGTGTCAGATTCGGCTGTGCCCGGGAGTGACGAGGACAGAATATTTTCCCATTGGGAGACAGAGTCTTGGCAGGACCCGTGGAAGGACTGGGTGGCTGGGTGTGAGAACAGACTCCTGGCTGGGTGTGGGGTGGGGGAGGGTGGCTCTCCCAGCAGCCCGCCTGTTAGCCTGAGGCTGCGGGCTGGCTGGAGGGGCCGCCCGAGACAGTGTGCGGTCCAGTGACTGTGCAGTGTAATTAGCACCTGGGTCCCTCCCTTCGACAAGTGCTTTCACACGCACCCCTTGACCCCTCCACAAGTCCGTGAACCTGAAGAGGCGGGGGCGGGAGGGGCAGGAGCTGGGAGGCGCGCTGTGGGTGCTTCCGGGCTCCGTGTCTCATGGAATGCTCGCCGTGGGCTCCTGGGTGCAGGTGCCCTGTCCGAGGCCACACTTCTGGCAAGTCTCGGGGCCAGGCTCCCCCCTCTTCACCCTGCACACCCCACTTCAAGGGTGGGACAAGGCGGCTGTTCTCCTGAAACCGGGCCTGCTGGACAGCGGCCGGATGGGGACACACACAGGTCTCTCTCTCTCATGTGTGTGATGTCTGTCGTGACCTGTCAGATGCGGGGGCTGTGCGCCTCCACCCCCCTGGTGCAGGGTTGTGACCTCCCCTCTGCCACCCGCCCTCCCGACAACACGCTGCGTCGTCTCAGGCAAGGGACTGCCCTGGCCCGGGCCTCATCCTGTCCCCGCTGGTCAAAAGGGGAGATGAGTTCCTCCAGTACATTCAGAGCTAAGGCGAGGAGGGCGGCTGCGGCTCCTCAGGGCACAGGCACCCCCGCTTTGCGGTGGTGCTCGTGGGGCGGAGGGGACACTGAGGCTGGGGGACAGGAGTGACGCTTACCCTGCAGAGGGGCGGCAGCTCCATTTGCTTGTAAAAGACAAAGCAACAGAGGTCAGCGACAGGCAGTAGAGGTCAGGTCCAGCATCCTGCATGGTCTTTGCCCTTATTTGGGGGGCAGGCTCAGGTGGGAATAATCCCCCCATCTCTTAGGCCGTGGTTCTCCATGAGGAAGGGCCGTGTGGTCCCCCGGGGACCACGGCACCGTCTAAAGCAGTGTTTGGCTCTCACTGCTGGGGGCCATTGCTGGCATTTAGCAGAGGCTGGGGGGGGGCACCGAACCTTCTCCAGTGAGCAGGACAGCCCCCCCACAGTAACAATTCCGCCCAAAGCGTCAGCAGCGCCGGCCGGGGTGGGGAAGCCCTCGGGTTCGCCACACGCACGTGGTGCTTCGGGGCGGCGAGTGCGTTTGAAGCGGCCCCAGCCGCTGGCGCGCCGGTCCTGGTCCGGACTCTGCAGCTGGCTTGCTCCGTCTTCTTCGCAAGTCCCTCCCGCCAGGGCCAGCGTCTTCCTGTGTGACACGAGGGACCCGTGCTGGGTGACGGCTGCGGTCCCCCCCAGTCCCAGCTCCGGATCCAGGGGATGACGCCGTGGCTTCCCTGTGGCGCCGGCAGCCCACCCCCCACCCCCCGCCTTGGCTTCGCAGGGCTGCCAGACACCAGGACGGACGCAGCCATGTCAGAGCTGGTGCCTGAGCCCAGGCCGAAGCCGGCGGTGCCCATGAAGCCCGTCAGCATCAACTCCAACCTGCTGGGCTACATCGGCATCGACACCATCATCGAACAGATGCGGAAGAAGACCATGAAGACCGGGTTCGACTTCAACATCATGGTCGTCGGTACGGAGGGCTGGGGGGTCCCTGGAGCCCCGGGTGGCCGGCGGCACTGTGGGTTCCACTTCTCCCCCCAAGGGCGACCTCGGCCCTGGCCTCTCCAGGGTGGGCCCCGGCCGGGCGTCCACAGGCTACCTTCGGCCACGCTCAGCCTGCTTCCCGGTGTGTGGTGGAGGGGGCTCCTCGGTGTCCCTCCCCACCTTCGAGAGCTGGGCTGTGGGGGGGGAGTGGGTGGGAGGTGGCCTTTTTCTGGTCTTTTGTAGCATTTTAAAACTTAGAACTTTTTAAAAATTTTATTTATTTATTTATTTTGTAAAGTCATGGATTTTAAGTGTATACTCTTATTTTATTTTAAGGTTTTATTTATTTATTTTTAGAGAGGGAAGGGTGGGAGAAAGAGAGAGAGAGAGAGAAACATCAATGTGCGGTTGCTGGGGGCCATGGCCTGCAACCCAGGCATGTGCCCTGACTGGGAATCGAACCTGCGATGCTTTGGTTCGCAGCCCGAGCTCAATCCACTGAGCTATGCCAGCCAGGAGAAAGAACTTTTAGGACACCGATTGGCCACCAAGTATCGTCCCCAGGTCACAGAGCGATCTCAGTGAGATAGTCACTCTGCCGCTGGAACGGGCCTGGGCGTCATCCTTCTCCTTCCGTTATGCCCCAGGCTGGTCGATCAAATTCTGTTGGCTTCCCCGTAAATCTCTCTCAGGTCCCCCTATTCCTCCCTGTCTCTGCTGCCCCCGCCCAGGCCGAGCCAGGCCTCCCACCTGGACGGCCACGGCCACCTGACACGGTGCCGCTCCCGGAGAAGGGGCCGGGCCAGAGTGTGGGTCATTGTGAAGTCCCGTGTAAGACACACGGGCCGAACGGAACGGCGCGCTGAGCGGCAGAGCTGGCTCCCTTTCTGGGGCGGCTTCCTGTCTCAAGAGCCAGTAACCGATGGTTTATGGACCCTGGCCCCAGGCCCCATTTTGAGGGGCATTGACCCTATTTCTGTCTCCTCATCTCTTCAGTCCATTGTGTACCAGTGTCTGAATAATTTTTCCAACCAGAGAAACTCAGCAAGCCCCTAACCAGTTGAGTGGAAGGGTCTAGACTGCTAGCCTGGCCGGGTTCCGCCACTCCACGCGTCCCTCACCACCTCCCAGGCGGCATGCGGCCGCTCACAAGGAACGGCTCTCTTGAACGCTCTTGCCAGACTCTCTCCTCCCTCTGAGCCTTTGCATATGCTGTTCCCCCTGTCTACAAACCTCTTCCAGCTTCTCATGGGTCATTCGAAGTCCTTCAGCTTTTAGCTTAGTTACTGCTTCTTCCTGGAAGTCCTCCTTGATCCCAGAAAGATGGGATTAGACTCCCTTCAGTATGCTATTAAAATACCCTGTGGTGGTTCCTTGTGGCAACATATTGTAATTGTCTGTTTAAGTCTTGGTCTTTCTCAAAGGTAAGGATGGAGTCTCCCTTACCCCTCTACCACCAGCCCTAGCACAGCACTAGACACTCAAGAATACGTAACGAACAGGTGGCCTTAGAAAACATCCAGACGGAGAACGGCGAGTACGCGGCACGTGGGCTGCCGCCTCTCTCCCCAGCAGCGCCGCGGCAGGCAGGCACCGCCGCTGGGCCCCGGCACACACGTGCCGTCTGAACCCCGAGGCGGCCTCTTGAACATATCCGTCTGGGTGGCCACTGCCAACTGGTCCGTTGGGAAGGGCAACGCGCCTTATTCACCGTCCCTGGCCGCATTCAGTCCCTTCCCTCCCGCCGCGTGGTCGGGAAGGGAACTGCAGGGGCAGGCACGGCCACTCGCGGGCGTCCGGAGAAACGGCTCAGTGGGGTCCAGGCCTGCAGGCTCTGCTGCGGAACGTTTTCCTGACCTACCACAGGGAGCGCTCCAGACCAGCGCCTCGGGCTTCACTGGCCGTGGGGTTCATCCGGAATCCCCGTTAGCAGCGCAGACTCTGGTGGGAGGATTGGGGGCGGGGCTGGGATCCTGCGTTTCCTACCAGCGTCCGGGAGATCCCGATGCCGCCCAGCAAGGCTCACCGTGACTCTGGGGCACGTTAGAGTTTGAGAAGCGCTGCTCAGACCCGTGGCTTCAATTTCAAACGCCTTTTTGCCACGGAGCCCCTTTCCGTGTGCTCCGTGGAACGAAGTCTGTAGGCCCGTGCATGTGAACCGCCCATAGGGCACCGTCGTGAAGGCGGCGCAGGTGAGGAGCCAGCCCCGCCCGCTCCGCCTCTGCCTCCGCTCACAGGGTCCGTTCGGGCTTCTGCCTCGGTGACACGCTGGCCACTGCACTGGGATACAGAGCGGATACGGGCTGAGGGGTTCCTCGGGTTCAAGTCCCGGTCTTGCACATCTTTTACGTTAGCTGGGGCTTCATCTCTCCGGGACAGCTTCAGCGGGGATCGGAGCTCGCTCTGCGGTGGGACTCGCAGGGCTGACTGACAAAGGCCTGTCACACACAGGCCACGCCAGAATGCAGAGTGATTCTGTCACTGAAGACTTCAGCAAAACACAGAACAAAACCCTGCTACAGGAGACGAATGCAGAGGTTGTCCCCTTTCCGGATGGCCTTGGGGCTCCTGGAGGGAGAGATGTGGCATCTGACCTTCTCTCCATCACACAGGAAACCATCCCCACCTGCCCGTGACCCCTGCTCGGCCCCTCCCTCCCCAGCGAGCGGTCAGACAAGGGCACAGCCCGCTCGAGAATTCTGTAAGGTCCTGGGAGGGATCTCGGGTTCCGGACGTGGCCCTAGGGTCTCCCTGCCTCTCATCCTTCTGCCTTAGGTCAGAGTGGGCTGGGCAAGTCGACGCTGGTCAACACGCTCTTCAAATCCCAAGTGAGCCGCAAGGCCTCCAGCTGGAACCGGGAGGAGAAGATCCCCAAGACAGTGGAGATCAAGGCTATCGGGCACGGTGAGGACCAGGGCTGGGAGGGGGGGGTGCCCGCGGGCATCGGTCAGAGGCCCCTGCCGCTGCCACAAAAGGGGAGGGATGGGGCCTCTTGGGGAATGGGACAAATGAAAGGCGACCTCAGCACAGAGTAGAATGAAGCTCTAAACCCCATGGAGCCAACTCCTTAGATTGCAAGTCCAGGAGGGGGAGGAAGAGGGAATTAGGAAAAAAAAAAAAAAGAATTGGGGCCTCAGCCCGGGAGGGATTTAGACGGGCGGAAGGACGTAGGGAGTTCCCAGGTGCAGGGAGCAGCGGCGTGAACAAAGGTGCTGAAGTGGGGAAGACCCTGAACTTGACTTTTCCAATACCTGGTCCCGAGGAAGGAAGGAGAGCCTGGGCCTCCCTGGCTGGTGGGCAGCAGGGCCCCCGGCACCCGCTGGAAGAGTCACCTCCTTGCTGTCCTTTCTGTTCGCACCCCAGTGATCGAGGAAGGCGGAGTCAAGATGAAGCTGACCGTCATCGACACCCCCGGCTTCGGAGACCAGATCAATAACGAAAACTGGTACGTGGGTGCCCGACAACGGCGAGGGAGGTGCTGGACGTGGGGTGGGTTCACCGGTGTGGAGAGCTACCTGCACCATCCGTCCATGCTGAGCGTTCAGTGTCGTCCGGAGGATGGGAGAGGGGCCGCAGGGAGGTGAGGGAAGGCGTCCAGGTGGGGCTGGGCGTGGGGGTGGTGGAGACAGCGCAGGGGGGATTGTGGCCGAGGGATGGACGGCCTGGCGGTGGTGGTGGGGGCGGGACAGACAGAACAAGGGGGCCAGGGGTGTGAATCCGGGCTCACCTGGACACAGAGAGAAGGGGTGAGAAGCAGGAGGGAGGGGAGCCACCGTGAGGATTGAGAGTCTGCCAATCCTCAGCGAGCAGCCAGGAAGGGGCTGGGTGTGCTGCCCGGAGTGTAGAGGGAAGGCTCCCGCCAGAAGCTGGCGTTCAGGTGGAAATGGAGACCACAGCGCCCCTGGGAGGGAGCAGGGGTCTGCCGGTGACAGGCAGGGCCACCGAACGAGACAAGCTAGAACAATCTCAGAAAGGTGACTGGAGGTCCCCTTCTCTGGTTATGCTCATGCTCCTTGATAGAGAGAAGTAATAGTGACCGTGACTGTAGTCATGACAATGAACCGTTTCCCTAAGTCTGTTCTTTCTGGTCCCCCGTGCCTCCCGCCCGTCCCCCTGCTCTGCACTCTCTCTCCCATTTTACTCACGAGGACCCCAAGCCTCAGAGAGGGGCAGAGCCTTCTCCTCCGGAGCCTCCCGGCCAAGAAGGAAGGGAGCCGGGGAAGGCTCACGGCGCCCCCTGGAGGGTGGTGGGTTCTGCAGGCTCCCTGGCCCCGGTCAGAGGGCCAGGTCCCCGCAGGAGTTCTAGCCTTGCTCACAGGAAAGCCGTCCACGGGAGGCCGAGGGAGAATGTACCCCAGCCCCGGGGTACCCCAGACCCCTGCTCCCCCACCCCGGGGGAAGTAGGAAATGAGACGGCTGTACGGGGACCATGCCCACAGAGAGCTCCCCGGTCCTGTCCTCCTGGGACACCAATCCTCCTTGTCCCCCACCCCACTCCCGCCCCCCAGCTGGGAGCCCATCGAGAAGTACATCAACGAGCAGTACGAGAAGTTCCTCAAGGAGGAGGTGAACATCGCCAGGAAAAAACGCATCCCTGACACGCGTGTCCACTGCTGCCTCTACTTCATCTCCCCCACGGGACACTCGTACGTACCAGTCCCCTCCCCCCCCCCGCCCCGCCCCGAGCGGGGCCTGGCTCTGGTTTGCGTCACCTGTGCCCATTCTGTAGGCGATAACCAATACACGGACTTGGCTGGGGAGGGCCACAGGGGCCCCAATGTGGTCACGGCCCTGTGATTCCCCAGACCTCCCCCAAGAAAGTCCGGCTTCCTTGCCAGGAGAGTGGCGCTGACCAGCCTCAGCCGCCACGCTGCCTCTGGCGCTCTGGCACCGCGGCACGGCTGTGCTTGTAGAGGGAAGTTGGTGCACCGGAGCAGAGGGCTTCTTAGTCATGCAGCAGACACCTGCTTTGCACAGGGCTGGGTGGGGTGGGCGCAGCAAGAAGGGTCAAATGCCAGGAGGCGGGGCTGCAGGATTGGGGCTGGTGTTTAGGGTGGGGAGTGGGACCCAGCTGGAGGTGTCTGGAGGGTGGCCAGCCCAGCAGAAGGTGTCGAGAAATGAAGGCTGGCAATAAGCAGGGCATGCTGGGAACTCCGGCTGTGCGTAGCAGGGGGGGCTGCCTGGAAGGGCGTGCTGGCGGAGCACGGGGAGAGCACGTGGGCCAGCAGACGGCCTTCCTGTGGGGGAGGTCTCACAACCTATTGCTATGCCCAGCTGCCAGGCCAGAGCTCTGTTCTGGAGAGGTCGGCACAAGCACGGCGGGGCCCAGACTTGGGAGGAACCGGGTGCTCAGCAGGTGGGGCCCAGAAACTCCATAAAATGGTTAGCTTTATCCCTCCCTAGACCTTGGACTCAAGGTCTGCAAGGAAGCAGGCAGTCTGACTCAATAAGAGGAGCCAGAGCCTGGGTGGAGCTGGGCCCTCTGACGGGGGAGTGGCGGACCCCCAGTTGGACCCCTGCAGGACCAAGTGGGGGCTGGGAGGAGGCCCGTCAGAACAAGACACCCACAAGTAACCTCGAAACAAGGACATATGGGTGGGGTGACCGTCCACAGCTGTCCCCGGCCACGGCAAAGGTGCCGTGAGGGGGTGGTCGGAGTGGGGCTTAGGGAGGGGCAGGATTTGAGGAGAAGGGAGATGGAGGACCACGTGCCGGCGGCGGGTTGGGGGGGCATTGGGGCCTGTCCTGCAGATGGCAGGACGGTGGGTATGTGTCAGGAGAGAGAGCCTCTTGGCCTCAGCCGGGTCCCCGGCCCAGTCCTCCTGTCCCAAGGGTGGCCCTGGGGTGGCGGCAGTGGCTCAGTGGGGGAGGGCCGGGTGGCTCTGACCCTCCGCCTTCTCTGGGCCCCAGCTTGCGACCTCTCGACCTGGAGTTCATGAAACACCTCAGCAAAGTCGTGAACATCATCCCCGTCATCGCTAAGGCTGACACCATGACCCTGGAGGAGAAGTCCGAATTCAAGCAGAGGGTGAGGAGGCCCCTCCTCCTCTTCCTGCCCCTCCCGCCTTCCCCCTCTCTGGTCCGAGCCTCTCCCACCCTCCAGGGTTACGTTCGCCTCTCCCCACTCCCACCCAGCCCCTGCTTAGCCATTAAAGAGACGGGACTGCAGTGTCTGGGGACGCTGTCGAAGAGAAGTTAGTGCGTGCTCAGGTGGCATTCTTCCCCGCTCCAATCTTCTAGCGACCCCCGAATACGTAAATCACCGTGAACAGGAGAAACCCCTCCTCACCGCTAGGAGGCTTGGAGGACTAGATAATGCATCAAGGCCCTCTAGTCCGTACTGTCGTTCTCTGTGAACTCCTGAACTCCCAGCACCCAGGTGGAGATGGGGGGAGGGGATGCCAGAGGAGTATAAGGATAATTGTTGCCTTCGAGTAGACCGCTGAAGAGGTCCTGGGTAGCTTCCTGGAGGAGGTGAGGTTCAAGCTGAGCTTTGAAAGAGGGCAAACAGAGAGGCCCGGGGTGGGCGGACTCGCCCCCTTCCCTGTTATCGGGAACCGGACCCGTAGCGCATGCGCACTGCCCATGTGCTCAGTGGCGGTGTCAGAGTCTGAGCCTTACAGACCCGAGAGGAGCGAGCTGTTGCCCCAGCCTCTTCCTCGTCTCACGCGGGGCTCTCGTTATTGTACGACTGGGGTTCGCACTTACTCAGGGCCTCGGGACCCAGAGATGTCTGTGGATTTGTTCTCAAGGCTGCGTTTAGCCCTCCGCCCGCAGCGCGCGTGCACGCGCGCACACCCCCTCCCGTTATCCTGACACCTGGCTGCCTTGCTCTTCTGTTCCTCGCCTCTAGGTTCGCAAGGAGCTGGAAGTGAATGGCATCGAATTCTACCCTCAGAAGGAATTTGATGAGGATTTGGAGGACAAGACGGAGAATGACAAAATCCGGGTGGGTGCCTGGGGCTCCGCTCGTCACAGATGCCCCCCCATGGTGCCCGTGGGACGTGTACCGCACACTGCTCTGGCTCCCACCTGCTTCTCCCCCTTCGCACTCCCTGCCTCGCCCGGCCCCACCAGACTGGAAGTGCCCTGGGGGAGGCTGAGGACTAGCGCCCCCGCCAGGGGGACTGTGAACCCTGCACCCACAGGCGATGCTCCTGTCGGTCCCCAGGCCCCACGAAGGCCTCTTCCTCCCGCAGCACCCGGCACAGCTGGGGTGCGTGGGGTTGGAAGGGCACCGGCAAGGACGTTAGCTGCGGGTCCAAGGTATCTACGCTGTGTCAGAGCTCTGCCTCAGTGTCGCCCTCTATCAACTGCAGAGGTCAGACCAGTTGAGTGGCCTGTGGGTTTTTAATTTTTCCCTAGAAGAACACGTTAAAGAAATTAGATGTCAGATAGAACTCCAATATGTAAAATGCAAAAATGGAGCTGCTTTGGCTAAGTGACGTGGGCACAGAGCCCCACCTTACAGCAGGCCCTGGGGGAGCGCCGGGGAGTCTTATGGCTTCATGGAACCCGGCCGGCACGCCGCCATCAGCCTGTGGGATTGCTGAGAGTCCTCTCCGCTCTGAGGCTCTGCCGTCCCGGGTTCCAGCTCAGAATCCTTGGGTCTAGTCTGGGCTTTCCCACTCACCCACTGAGACCACTCGCCTGCTCTGGTCGACTCTCCTCCTCCGGCAAATGTGGGTCACACACTCGAATCCCCGTTTCTGCTACAGCAGAGACAGGCAGTTGGCCCGTTCATTGAAGAAATCCTTTAAACAATGCCGCATGCCAATCACAAATGTTTTGAATAATTATTTTTACTAAATTCGTAGGTTAAAATGAAACATACGGATCACATGCGTCAAACATTCTTTTCATGGACAGAGCTGCTTCTTCGAGATTCAGTTCCCGCTTCAGGCAAAAGCAACTCACCTCTACCAAGTTTTTCTGAAACATTCAACTTAATCTTCAGAGAAGCAGCTCTCTCCACTCATGTGCCCTCAGCCTATGGAGCAGTTAGTTTATCCAACTGTGGCGACACACACACGTTGGGCAAGTTCATTTGGGAAAACAGCTGGCTCGTGGGGGACACACAAGAGGAGAGGGGCCCTCGTGTGTCAGAAAGGGGCCCCGGGCTCTGTCAGGTCAGCGGCTGTGGGCATCTGTCTGCCGGTAGGTTTTGCGGGAGATGGTGTGAAGCATGTTACTTGGGCTGTCAGCCGGGCGGGTATCACTTGAGAGAGGTCTGTCCATCCCAGCGGCTCCCAGTCGTTCCACGTCAAACCAACCATGTAAAGCGGCGCGAAGCATTCTCCCGTTGAGGGAACACTGACTTACTGAGGCTGGCCGAGACGGCAGGGGTGCAGGCAGGGTTGGATCCAGCGCTTGGGACTCCCAGTCCAGTGCTCTTTTGAAAAGACAAGAGCCTCCTCCACCCTTGCCATTGGTGGGACCACTGACTGAACCTCAGGAATGGGCAGTTCAAGGTCGGGGGACCCAGGGCTGCATTCCCTCCCACCCCTGGCGGCCCTGATCCTGGAGGATGACGTGCCCTGTGTCTGGTCTGCCAGCAGGAGAGCATGCCCTTTGCCGTGGTGGGGAGCGACAAGGAGTACCAAGTGAACGGCAAGCGGGTCCTCGGCCGAAAAACCCCCTGGGGGATCATCGAAGGTAACGCAGAGCCTCCTTTTGAAGAACTGGCTGCTGGCTAGTGATGCGTATTTAGTAAGCGTGGCTAGGTCAAGGCACTGTCCCAGGATGTGAGGTTTCAAAAGAGGGCCAGGCAGACCCTGCGGAAGGAGCTTGCCGTGAGGTTGAGAAACGGGACTCCCAAGCAGGAGGCAGTAAAAGCCTGGTGTAGCGCCCCTCCGGGAGGCGGGGCACACGTGTCAGAGGTCCTCTTCGGAGCGTGGAGAGATGAATAAGGGCCGGGAACGCCGGGGAGAGGTTTTCACGTGAAAGGGGATGCGATCCGACAGACCGCTGAAAGGTTCTTCGGATGTGGCCGTTTTCGTTTCATTATGAATGGATGTGACCTTGAGGCGGTCGTAAGGATTCTGAGGGCTTTCAAAGAATCGCTTCAGTGATCTCATTCAACGGGATAACCCCCTGCGGGGAGCGTCAGCTTCTGAGGCTCTTGAATTTCTGACAGTTAAATGTCTTGTCCAGATCACATGTCTTGTTAGTGGTGAAGCTTGGATATTTTTTGATTCTAAAACCAAGTGCAGCCCCGGCTGGTGTGGCTCAGCGGATTCAGTGCCAGCCTGCGAACCAAAGGGTTGCTGTTTCGATTCCCAGTCAGGGTACATGCCTGGGTTGTGGGCCAGGTCCCCAGTAGGAGGCGTGAGAGAGGCAACCACACACTGATGTTTCTCTCCCTTTCTCCCTCCCTTCCCCTTTCTAAAAAATAAATAAATAAAAATCTTTAAACAAAACCAAACCAAGTTCATCCCATTGTATCTTGTTGTCTCCCATTTTCCTATGATTTTTTTAAAAAAGATTTTATTTATTTATTTTTAGAGGGATGGGAAAGAAGGGAGAAAGAGAGGGAGAGGAACCTCAATGTGCGAGAGATACAAAGATCAGTTGCCTCTCACAGGCCCCCGGCTGGGGACCTGGCCCGCAACCCAGGCACGTGCCCTGCCCAGGGATCAAACTGGCAACCCTTCTGTTTGCAGGCCGGTGCTCAATCCACTGAGCCACAGAAGTCAGATGACTTTTTGTTGGGATTTTTAAAATAGCATTTCTTAGCCCTGCCTGGTGTAGCTCAGTGGATTGAGCACGGGCTGCGAACCAAAGTGTCGCAGGTTTGATCCCCAGTCAGGGCACATGCCTGGGTTGCAGGCCACGGCCCCCAGCAACCGCACATTGATGTTTCTCTCTCTCCCTCTCTCTCTATCTCCCTTCCCCCTCTAAAAATAAATACATTGATAAAAATCTTAAAAAAAAAAGGAATCGAACCTGCGACCCTTTGGTTCGCAGCCCGCACTCAGTCCACTGAGCTACGCCAGCCAGGGCTTGCATGCCCTTCTTTAACATGGCTCGATCGTTGTTTCCTGTGTGACTGTCTTCCAATCTGGGTATAAGCTCCTCAAGCATAGGATTGTGTCTCAGGTTGGGCAAGTCTCTTAGACTCCCTGTAGCAGTATTTTTTTCCTTTTCTATAAAACGGGAATACAGTAGTCCCTCTCAGCTCTTATCCCGCAGGGTCTGGAACAGTATTGTGCCATTGTAGCAGCTTAATAAACGTTATATGAATAAAATCCAGTGCACGGAAGCGCCAGGACCAGCAGACCGCGGGAGGAGTTACAGTAGCCTGTCCCGTGCCCCCCCAAAATGCCTCTGTGACCAGAGCAGTAGCCCACCTGCTGGGTGCTGCTGCACTGGTGAAATGACCACCTGTTTTTGTTTTGTTTTGTTTTGTTCACAGTGGAAAACCTCAACCACTGTGAGTTTGCCCTCCTTCGAGACTTCGTCATCAGGTAAGATGTGCCCCTGCCCTCCCTCAGGCGGCAGGTGTAATGGCCCGGGGTCAGGAGGCCACCTGCTCAGAACCACCTCCTCAGTCTCCAGGTCTCTCTCTCCCTGCGGGCCGTCTCTCCGCGGCCCAGCTCCCCTGCCGAAGCATGCGGGGCAGGAGAAGGAGCCTCAGCTCTCTGGAGTCAGCCCGCTGGGCCCGGGTGGTGCAAGTGGCGTGTTAACCTTGGATGTGGGTCACCCCTTCCTCCTTCCCCTCTAATCGCGTCCCTCTCTCTCTCTTGTCACCCGCGCCCCTCAGGACCCACCTCCAGGACCTCAAGGAAGTGACACACAACATCCACTACGAGACCTACCGGGCCAAGCGGCTCAATGACAACGGAGGCCTCCCCCCGGTGAGCACGGACACAGAGGAGAGCCGCAGCAGTAACCCGTGACGACCCTGTCCCCGTGCCATGCCATCACACACGGCCACTCTCCACACCACCCCCCAACACCATCACCACCCGCCTTCTCCTCTCTGCTCTGTCCCACAGGCCTGTCTGGTGTTTGTGGAGCGTCCTGTCTACAGCGTGCGTGTGCGTGTGCGGAGTATGTGTGTGCGTGAGTGTGTGTGTGTGCACATGAGTGCGTGCTCAGGGGCGAGGTGTTTTCACTGCCCTCCCTGGGAAGTCCCTTGTAAGTTTGGTTTCTCCATGCCTCTCCATTATCTGTCTCCTTTCCTTGTGTCCCAGAACAGAGCTGTGCGCCTCACTCAAGAGGCCCGGGGAAGTTTCATTTAAAAATGAGGGTGCAGGTGAGCCACAGGTAACTCCTCCTCATCTCTGAGCCTGCCTGCACACCGGGACCTTCGGGGGGTCTTCCGAGGACAGGCTGCAGGGCTGGGCCCGGGATGGGACGGGGCAGGGAGTTCGGACTCAACCTTCCCGGGTAGCCGGGGCGGTCGGGGGTAAGGCCAGACTTCCTGGGGAAAGGGAGGTCGAGGACAGCAGGGAAGTGGGCCACGCTGGGCACCTGCAGGAAGAATCAGTGCCTCGAAGTGGAGACCAGAGCTCCACCCTCCGGTCTCTGTCCCCTTCACTGTAGAAGCTGCCGCCGGTCCCTGCGGCAGAGCCTGCTGCGGTCCTCCCGCCGCTCGCAGCCCACAGGCAGCTCGGCGCCCGCTCCCTCCTCTCCCCCCTCCCCTCCCGTCCCCTCCTCCCCCGGCCCCCCCCTCCCTTCTTTCACTCCCGTGTAGATCCAGCCACTGTAGCTCCATTTCCATATTTAGAATGGATGCCCAGTCTACTTCCGAAAAGGACTTGAGGCCACCTTAAAATAAAATCACAGCTAGCAGCACGGGACAGCACACACTAGGAGGACGGAGCATCAGACGCAGAGTGAGGAGCGGGGAGGTGTTTGTGCGGTCCAGCGCCGAGACCGGCCCAGAGCCGCGGGCAGCCCAGGCCGGGGAGGAGCCGCCGCAGCGGGCACACGCAGGCTGGTCCAGGGAGACACCCTTTTCAGGCGTTAAGTTCTAGAAAAACGGAGTCGAAAGAAGTATCAAGAATAATATACAATATTTGTGTTTTTTGGTGGGTTGCCTTTCTCTTTTAGGAGGATTCTTCCTCCTAAAAGCTGGCTTCTCTGTCGCTGTCCCCTCCTCATGAACCCCGCTCCCTCTTCCCCCTCTCCTGCCTTCTCCCCGTGTTCTGCTGAAGCTGACTGCATGGTGGTCTGTCCGTCCTTCTCCACTGCTTTTCCTGTCCCCCCTCCTGACATCCATAGACGTTCCCAGTGACACCCACAGTTGTACATTAGCCTTTTCTTGCCTTTCCCTCCAGCCCTGTATTTATTAACACATACGTATGTATCTCATTGGTTTTACAAACAAGTTACTCTTTCTCCTGTAGTCAGTGAGGTGGCTAACACTGGGGCTGGGGAAACAATGTAGCCTTAGGCAAGGGGAAAACAGCAGGGGTCACAGTTTTACAGTGACCTCATACAACCTCCTGTTCCGTGGCCTGGTCCAGCCCGGGGTGTGCGACAGGCCCTCTGCAAATCGCAGCGTTTATAGTCCCTTTTCACTCAGGTGCTAGGAAAACACAAAGACGTAAGACCAAGATTCAGTGCACCAGGTGAAAGAGGTGGCTGATGTCACCAATGACCCAAACACCTATGGTCTCTGTCTTTCCTGGAGGCTCTCGCCAATCCAGCCCGCGTCCTCCCTGGCCCACAAAGCTAGCCCAGAGTAGGCACTGTCAGGATGGACCAGTGGGAGGGTTAGAGCCCAGAGGTTGCTACGAGGTGTCAACAGAAGAGGGATGCCTGGCCTACACAGGGAGCAGTCCTGTGTGGGGATGTGGGGCTGGACCCCCAGGCCCAGCAGGGCAGATCTAGGGGTGGGGGCGGGGGGGCGCTGGAGAGGCTGAATAAAAGGATGCTTGCCGCCCCTAAATCATGATCTCAGCCTCCCCCGAGAAGCTGTTTTATGTGTCTGGTGTCCACACCCTCAACTGTTCTCAACCCCCCTGCAGGGAGAAGGCCTCCTGGGCTCTGTCCTTCCACCCGTGCCAGCCACCCCCTGCCCCACTGCTGAATGAAGGCCATTTCAAGCGCTGCTTCTCCCTCCATTCCTCTCAGCTGTTATTGCTGCAGGGCCATGGCCCTTTAAGGGCCCACCTCCACAGCCCGGCTGGGCCCTCAGCAGGGGGGAGGGGCCAGTTGCTTTAGGACAGCCGCCTTCTCCATGTCTCCCAACACTCCTCTCCTCCCAGTGGAATGGAGTTCTCGCCAGCACTGCCCTCCTCCATCGTCTGTGTCAGCTGGTCCCAGCCTGTCTGTAGGGCGAAAGAACTCATCAAGAGCTTCTTCTGCCCTCGCAAACCCATGCCCGCTACTCGTACCCATCTCCAAGGGAAATGGCACTGCTCCCTGTCCACCTGCATGAGCTACTTTTGGCTTTCTTTAAAAGGTCAGGGAAGCCACTTTTCTGCTTGTCAGATTCGTTGACATCAGCTGTGTGAGCCCAGGTGTGGGACAAGGGTGTCTCCTTCGTTACTTAAAGCTTAGTTGTGAGGATGGGTGACTCCAGACGTAGGGAAGCAAGGGCTAGGGTCTCTCCTTTAAGATCACCGCTTTGGGCTGGCCCAGAGTGTAGACACGCCCCCTTTCTCCCAACAATACAGCCTCTCAGGAAGAGTGGTTTTCCCGAAGAGACACTTCTGGAGTTGACTTCTTTATCTTCAGTCTTTAAAAAAGGCACTAAACACAGATACAAAACTCCAGAGACCCACAAGATGTGAACGCTAGGAAGAAAAAAAAAGCACCCATCTGTCTACTCAGCAATAAGAGGGATCTCTTCTCACCCACCCTGACTATCCCCACCCCCACCCCGCTCCACCCCGTTAATGTGAGGAATGAATACGCCTGGCCGTAGCTGGTCGCCTGTAGGCTAGTGGAAAATACCCAATGGAGGGCAGAGGCCCTCATCAGATGCATGAATGTTTGCGAATGTCGGCTGCCACTGCCCCACACACCGTGTCTAGAGAACCCCCCTGCCCCCCCTGCCCATCTCCGCCCGGACACAACTTGCTCAAAGGCTGGTGACTTGCAGGCCATTCGTCTATGACCAAGTCCTGATGGAGCAAGAGGCCCAAGCCTAGGGGATGCAAGAACAACCCATTTCTTAAATATTGTCAGTCCCAGCCAACCTTCTGGTGACATTATGGTTTGATTTCCCAACTGAAAACAAGCCAATGGCACTCAAACTGGTTGTGTAAATGTCGCTAGACTTCGTGTGTTGTACAACTAAACATTGCTGTTTGAACGACTGCCTGGCCTGGTCTCAGTGGTGTCCCTCCCTCCTCGGCCCGACAGACATGACATCATCTTGCCCGTGTGTGGAGGGTGTGACAGGGGCCGTCTTGGTAAGAAGCAGCCACAGGAATTAAGGATAAAGCATCTCATGAGGTCAGCTCATCGTTAGTGGACATGAGGTTGGACCCCAGTCATAACTACCTGGGGTTTTGTATCCAAAATGAGTGATGAGGTTATTACACTGGAGCTTGAGGCAAGCTGTGCTCTGCATAGCCTGCTTTCTTCAATGAAAACAACATTTGTTTTCATTCAGCTAATTTTTCCAGCTTTTCCCCTCGTTTCTCCCGAAGGCACAGAACCCAAGTCTATCAAAGGAGTGAACCCATCTTGCCTGGTTACTTTACAGTGAATACTTTAAGAGTTAAGGATTTACATTTAAAGCACTAGCTTGTTTCTTGTCTTTTTAAAAAAAATATTTAATTTATTTATTTTTAGAGAGGGAAGGGAAGGAGAAAGAGAGAAAGAGAGAGAGAAACATCAATGTGCAGTTGCTGGGGGTCATGGCCTGCAACCCAGGCATGTGCCCTGACTGGGAATCAAACCTGCGACACTTTGGTTCGCAGTCTTAACTTAAACCAAACCTGCCTCTCTTTGAGGTTCTCCCTCCTGCAGCTAGCAAATAACACAACTCCCACCTGTATATCATTTCTTTACATTTGGATGTGATGACCATACATGTAATTGTGTGTGGGGCCTCAATGTTCTGTAGGGGGTGTGCAAGGTGCAGATGAACGGCGAGAGGTCAAGACTGGAGGAAGACAAGTCAGGGGGCTCTGGGGCCACGCAAGTGAAAGGACGCAGGGCAGGAACTAGAGGGCAGAGCCGCACCCAGAAGTGGGGAAGCAAAGATTTGAGTGACGGAGCAGCTTTTCAAACTCAGGTTATCTCTAGGAGAAATCTGAGAGTCCTTCTAGTTCAATACCTTCATTCACGATGGAAACGGACGCGCAGAGTGTGTCACCGTCGTACCTGAAGTTGCACACTTAAGTACCAACGCACAGGGGAGACTTGACCTCCATGCTTCACACTGCTCCTGCGGTACTTCATTGGTTCTCATTGTCTTGTACTTAAAAATATATTTCTGCAATCAGGATACTCCCTCTTATACCTGATGACATGTCAGTTCACTTGGCAACTTTCTCTCTTAGTGGTACTCCTAAAAATGGTGCATCTGACAACTGACAGCATCTTAAATTTGATGAAATACCGTAATCCAGGAGATGTTAGTGCCCCTTTTCCTTGAAACCCTCTGGTGCTACTTGTGAAATCTAAAGGAAATAAGAATATGGACAACATGTTAGTCTTCAAAGCAGCTCACAATCATCCTTTGGCGGTGGCAGGGCAGGTATGAGGGATGATACAGGCCCCCTCCCCTTTGGAGCAGGCACGGACGCCCCATTGACTTCCTGACCCAGATCGCGCACCCTGTTCTGTATCCCAGCTCCTAAGAAACTGGCTCTGACTCCAGGCTTTCTCCGGAGGACCAAAGTTTTCACTTTAAGAGTAAGGGATTATTCTGGATCCTTTTTCCAAAGGTTAGAAGCTTCCTGTCCGGAGCCAGGGAGGACTCAGGAAACTTTCTGCTTTTAACTCTGATTCTTTGGCAGGACCAGTTCAAGTTCATGCTGATGCTGCAGTGGCCAAGCGGGCACGTGGGGGTCCTGGGAGCCACTCATCCATCACTCACCACCTCGCGCCCTGCGGGCAGAAGCAGCTCCCTGGACCCGCCCCCTTCCCATTCCGTGGTGTTTCCACTCTGACTTGGCTGGTCCTCTGACCACCGCAGCTCCAGGGGGGTCAGCCGCCTCACCTACCCTTACCCCGCTCGCCCCACCCCTCGTCTCTGCGCCATAATCTCCGCCCCTATGCTTTACGGCCCCGCCCCACGGCTTGGCACAGGCCCCGCCCCTTCCCATCTAAGGGGCGGCTAGAGGGGCCCGGAGCAAGATGGCGATCAACCAGAGCCACACCGAAAACCGCCGAGGGGCCATCGTCCCTTACGGCGAAAGGTGCCTGAGGGGAAGCCCAGGGTGGCGCCAGAGGAGGGAGGAAACGGACTGGGTGGCTTGCGAACTCTCAGCGAATCAGGGACTTTCCCGCCTTTCCCAGGGCTTCGCGCTTAGCTCCGCCTCTGACCTTAGTGTAGGGGCACCGCCTCGCGGGACTTCCGGGGGGTGGCGCGAGCCGGAGCGGGTGGCTCCGCACGGGTGAAGGGCGGAGCGTGTGCGAGCAGGTGGAGGGAGTGCGCCGCCTCCGGTGAGCGAGGACCGGGCGGCAGAGGGGCGCGCTGCCGCAGAAGAAAGGTGAGGGCGCTGTGCAGCTGCCGCGGGGCGGGAGCGCGCGACCTTCGTAGGGCAACAGCCGCGGCCGCGCCCCTCCCTCCTCTCGCGGGGGAACAAAGTCCTGGACTTCGGGAGGCTGAAAGGGGCATGTGAGCGGATCATTCTAGAAAGATCCTGACCTGTCGGGGGCCTCTCCTTGCCCTCAGAACTTCCCAAAGGCCCCCTTCTTCTCTGCCCGAGCCTGCCCTTACGGAGATCCGGGCGCCTAGGCAGAAGGGCGCTCCCGCAGCGTCGCAGGGCACCTTGGGGTTTGCACCTGTCGCTTTGAGGGTGCATCGCTGCGGCATCGCCGGTCGCCCCTGCGCTGGCCGCCATCAGGTTCAGTCTGGGGGGAGGTTTTCACCTCCCACCTCGTGCCTCGACTCCCCCCTTAGTTCCCCCCCCCCCCCCCCCGTTTCGCACGGAGCCCTGCTGGTCTCCCCGCCGAGCGCCTCTGAATCATGCCCCACGCTGCTCCCTCGCCCTCGCTTTCCTTGGCGGTCGCCTGAGCGCCAGCGCGGCCTGGAAAGCCAGCGCGGTGCTCGGGTGCGACTGCGCGCGCCTAAGTCGCTGGGAGTGCGTTTGTCGGGAAGATCCATTAAGACAGCCCCAGATGCCGATGTCCAGATCTTTTTCGTATGCTTTCTTCTCCCGATTCTTTTCTTGACATATTTGCATAGGCCGCCAGGGCTGTGCGTCCTCACTGGCTCCCGAAGCAGCTCCGCGCTTCCCTCGCTTTTGCAGTCGGGGACGACTGCTCGCGCTCGACCGCGCGCTTCCGCGCGCACCCGCCCAGAGCGCTTTGTCCTGTGTGCCTGCGACTTTGCCACGAAGCGCTTCTGATCTGGGCGCTGGATGTCCTTTCACTCGGGCTTCCTACCAGTTTGTCCCTCTGCTTTTCCGTCTGTGTGTCGGAGTCAGAAAACGAGGCTTTTAAAAAAATGATAACAAATCAACGTTATGGTCCTTGGAATGACCTTTTTGGGGCCCATATGCCCTTGAACACTTCATCGTAGCCAAGCCTTGTTCTGAGAGTTTTATGCTTAAAACTGCTCCATCCGCAGTGAGGACCGGTAGTGTTTGCCCCGTTTCACAGATGGGAACTGAAACAAAGAAAAGTGGTCTGCCCCACATTCTCTGGCCAGTGCCACGCGCGGGAGCTTGGATGTGGGTTTCAGCTTGGGCATTGGGCGCTAACCGCTCTGCCCCCAGTGTGCTGGCCCTCAGAAAGGACAGGACTGCTGCTCTGCTTTCTCCTCATCAGAGAAGGTCCTGTCGGGACGGCGGCTTCCTGGCTAGGAACCACTTTAAAGGAAAATCCTGAGAGGGGAAGGCTGATTACATTTGACTTCTGCCTGTTCCCGGAGCACGCTGGAGCACTCCAGCCGAGGACCACAAGTGTGATGGCTAGACTCTCCTGGTGAACACGGAAGACACTGAGGATTTTGTTTTTTTTTTAACCCATGTTCTAAAACTTGTGCAGTTAATTTCATGTGTATTTATTGTAGAAAAGTTAGGAAAAATTTAAATCACTCTGGATTCCAACATCTAGTGCTGTTTACAATTTATGTATCCTTATCTACTTTCTTGTATGGAAAAATACGCATTCTCATTTATCAATATATTGAGAATGCATTCCAGAGTCAAAGTCTACATTATTGTTTTCAGTGGCTAATATTCTAGTGTGCATAAATCTTTGCTCAAGCCCCATCTAGGATATTCTGGTTTTATAGCAATATTCATTGCTATAAATATTGCTTCAGTGAACATTTGTGAAAACTTATCTTTTTGCACAGCTGTCAGAATGTTTCTTTGGGATGTATTTCTGAAAGTGGAATTGTGGGATCTGAGGATATAGACTTTAAAAAGAGATTTAAAAATATTTTTATAATATAAAAATTCTTGTCAAAATATTAAAAATATGGAAGTATATAAAATACATTTTTGGCAAAACCTGTGGAATTATATCAATTTACATTCCTCTCAGTGCTCTGAGTGACTGTCTCACCGCACCCTCGCCAACACCTGGTGCTGGCCTTCGATATCGCTGCCGGTGTGATGTGTGGCATCTTTTAAAAAAAGATTATTGCTGAATAATGGAATCTTTAAAAAAATTATTGCTAGCGAAGTTATCTTTTTTTCTATGGCTATTGGCTATTTATATGTCTTTGGCAAATTTTCTTGGTACATACAGTTTCTCCATTTTAATTAAGTTCATTTGTTGATGTAGTAAAAAATAATAGAAAATGTATCTCCTTTACCATTAAAAACAAAACTTGTATACAACATGAAAATTTGATACACATACACGTAGCGAAATTACTATAGTCAAGCTATTAACATCTCATATAGTTACCATTTTTTGTGTGATGAGTACACCTGAGATCCATTCTGCTGGCGTACTTTCAGTGTGCAGTACAGTAACACTGATACAGTCATCACGACTGTTCATGAGATCTCTGGATTTATTCGTCCTACGTAACTGCAGATTTGAGCCTTTGACCAACCTCTCTCCGTTCCCCCCCTCCCCTGAGACCCCCTGGTATTAACTGTTCTGTTCTCTGTGTCTGTGCATTTGACTCTTCTTTTCTGTTTAGGCCTCACATGCAGGTGAGATTATTCAATATATCTCTTTCTCTTTCTGGGTTTATCCATGTTGTAGCATGTGACAGGATATCCTTCTTTCTCATGACTGAATAATACTTTGTGATACATTTATTTATATATATATTCTTCATTCATTGACAGACACGTCGTTTCTAAAGCTTGGCTGTCGTGAGTAATGCTGCAATGAACACAGGAATACAGATATTGCTTTGATATCCTGTTTCCATTTCCTTTGAAAATATACTCAGAAGTGGGATTGCTGAATCATATTGTCATTCTGTTTTTATTACATTGATTGATTTTCATATGTTGAGCCATCCTTGCATTCCAGGAATAAATCCCACTTGGTTGTGGTATATAATCCTTTTTTTTTAAAGATTTTATTTATTTCTGGCTGATAGCTCAGTGGATTGAGTGCGGGCTGCGAACCAAAGCGTCGCAGGTTCGATTCCCAGTAGGGGCACATGCCTGGGTTGTGCCCCGGCATATAAAAAATAAATAAAATAAATATTTGATTTATTTATTTTTAGAGAGGGAAGGGAGGGAGAAAGAGAGAGAGAAACTTCAATGTGTGGTTGCTGGGGGTCATGGCCTGCAACCCAGGCATGTGCCCCGACTGGGAATCGAACCTGCGACGCTTTGGTTCGCAGCCCACGCTCAATCCACTGAGCTATGCCAGCTTGGGCATATAATCCTTTTAAAGTGCTGTTATATTCAGTTTACTAGTATTTTGTTGAGGATTTTTGCATGAGGATTTTTCAGGGATATTGATCTGTAGTTTTTTCCTTCATTAAACATTTTCTCAGTGTTTTAAGCTTTTGATTAGAGTCTAGAGTTCTGGACTGACTTTTGGAGTTCCCTAGTCTCCTGTTTTTGCTGACATCCTATTTTTTCAGCCTTAAAAATCCTTTTTGGCTTCCGGCCAAGATAGAGGTGTAGGTAGACACACTGTGCCTCCTCGCACAACCAAAATAAGGACAATAAGAATTTACAAACAAAATAATAACCAGATCTGACAGAAAATTGAATTGTATGGAAGTCCGACGATCAAGGAGTTAAAATAGACACATTCATCCAGACTGGTAGGCGGGCAGAGTCAGGCAGCCAGGTGGAGACGGGTGGAAGCACAAAAAGCAGCGGCTGGCAGACCCCGGATGTGGGGTGGCTACAGGCAGACCCAGGGAGGCAGCAATTGTGAAGCGAGGCACTGCACGCAAGGCAGCTGGTGGACTGGGTGGTCCCACACTTGTGTGCAGATAAACCAGATGGAACTGGGGAGTGGGACAGACCTCGAAACCCAGGGCCCCAGCACTGGGAAATAAGGCCTCCAAACACCAATTGAAAACACCCGTGGGGGTTGAGGTGTCTGGAGAGACTCCCAGCCTCATGGGAGACTTTGTCGGAGAGACCCACAGGGTCCTGGAACGTACACAAGCTGGCCCACCCGGAACCAGCACCAGAAGGGCCCAGTTAGCTTGGGAGAAGTAGCGGAAGGGACTGAAGTCTGACAGAGAGTGGAGCGAGCGCCATCGTTCCCTCTTGGACCCCGCACCCACATACAGTGTCATAACCCAGCAACTGGGTTGCCCCCGCCCTGGTGAACACCTAAGGCTCCGCCCCTCATACATAACAGCTACAACAAGACAAAACAACAACAATAACAACAACAACAACAACCAAAACGGCCCAAACGGAAGAGCAGATCACAGCTCCAGAGCAAATGCAACTAAGGGACGGAGAGATAGCCAACTTATCAGATGCACAGTTCAAAGCACTGGTGATCAGGATGCTCACAGAACTGGTTGAATTTGGTTGCAAATTAGATGAGAAAATGAAGGCTATGCTAAGTGAAATGAAGGGAAATACATAGGGAACCAATAGTGATGGGAAAAACACTGAGACTCTAATCAATGGAATGGACCAGAAGGAAGAAAGAAACAACCAAATAGAAAAGAATGAAGAAACAAGAATTCAAAAAAAAAAAAATGAGGAGAGGCTTAGGAACCTCCAGGACATCTCTAAATGTTCCAGCATCTGAATTATAGGGGTACCAGAAGGGAAAGAGGAAGAGCAACAAGTAGAAAAGTTATATGAACAAATAATAAAGGAGAACCTCCCCAATCTGGCAAAGGAAATAGAATTCTAGGAAATCCAGGAAGCTCAGAAAATCCCAAATAAGTTGGACCCAAGGAGGAGCATGCCAAGGCACCTCATAATTACATTAGCCAAGGTAAAAATGAAGGAGAAAATCCTAGAAGCAGCAAGAGATAAAGAGACAGTAACCTACAAATGAGTTCCCATCAGACTGTCAGCTGATTTCTCTCTTTTGAGAAATCAAAGGAGACCTTGCAGGCAAGAAGGGGCTGGAAAGAAGTATTCCAAGTCATGAAAGACAAGGACCTACATCCAAGATTGCTCTATCCAGCAAAGCTTTCATTTAGAATGGAAGGGCAGATAAAGTGCTTCTCAGATAAGGTCAAGTTAAAGGAGTTTATCATCACCAAGCCCTTATTTTATGAAATGTTAAAGGGATTTATCTAAGAAAAAGAAGATAAAAAACATGTATAGTAAAATGACAACAAACTCACAATTATTAACAACCACACCTAAAACAAAAACAAAAACAAACTAAGCAAACAACTAGAACAGGAACAGAACCACAGAAATGGAGGTCACATGGAGGGTTAGCAACAGGGAAGCGGGAGGAGGAGAAAGAGGGAAAAGGTACAGAGAATAAGCAGCATAGATGGCAGGTAGAAAATGGGGGGAGGGTAGGAATAGTATGGGAAATGTAGAAGCTAAAGAACTTATGACACATGGACATGAACTAAAGTGGGGGAATGGGGGGAGAGGGTGTGAAGGGTGGAGGGTAATGAAGGGGGGAAAATGGGACAATGTAATAGCATAATCAATTATATATATATATTTTGAAATATGAAGTTTGTTTTTTTAAGATTGTATTTATTTTATTTTTAGAGACGGACGGGAGGGAGGTAGAGAGAGAGAGAAACATCAATGTGTGGTTGCTGGGGGTTATGGCCTGCAACCCAGTCTTGTATCCTGGCTGGGAATCGAACCTGCAACACTTTAGTTCGCAGCCTGCACTCAATCCACTGAGCTATGCCAGCCAGGGCTCAATAAAATATATTTTTAAAAAATCCTTTTTTTTTAGCCCTGGCTGGCGTAGCTCAGTGGATTGAGCGCGGGCTGGGAACCAAAGTGTCCCAGGTTCGATTCCCAGCCAGGTACATTCCTGGGTTGCAGGCCATGACCCCCAGCAACTGCACATTGATGTTTCTCTCTCTCTCTCTCTCTCTCTTCCTCCCTTCCCTCTCTAAAAATAAATAAATAAAATTTTTTTAAAAATCCTGTTTTTTATCCACTCACCACCACTCCTGTTCTAGTTCTTATTACCTCACATCAAGACTACTTTAGGAACTCCTTTTGCCCCATCACCGTTTATCCCCCCAGTACCCACTTCTATTTTAGGAACCCTGAAACCGGCCCCTGGATATACCTCCGCCTCCTTGGTCGTGTGACTGTCCTGCGGCAGCAGCTGCAGCCCCCCCGCCCCCCCCCCCCCCCCCCCCCCCGTCTGTCCGTCAGACGGTATCTTCAAGCTCCGGTTCCGCATGGCTTCCCAGCCGTATCTCCCTGTGTCTCCCGACCCTCCTTCACGCAGTTCTGACGAACCCGCGTAGGCAGGCTGCGCCCACGCGCAGTTTGCTCTCTGCTGCATAGAGGTGTCTGCTGACGCTGCTGCTGCCCCTCCATTAACACTGCTCGGTCTCCACCAGGATCGCCCCCTACCTTCTTCACCTCTGCCGACTGAGGTGCCGTTCACCCCTTAAGAATCAGCTTATATGTCCGCCTTTCTATAAGGTTTTCCCGAATTACTCCAACCAAAACTAATGTCCCCTTCCACTTAGTTGCCATGCCATTTTTGCGTCGTTTCTGTGATGTGTGTCATATATTGCTGGTGTCATTACCTGTATTCACGTTTTAATTTGTGCATTCTTTCAGTAAGTACTTAGCACCACCCACCGTTTGCTAGGACTAAGGTGGCAAAGAGGGCAGGCATTGCCCTTAACGATCAGTAGGAAAGACCTTAAACAAACCAACACGTGTGATAGTTACTGAGAAAGAAAACCCCCAGTGGGATACTATGAGTGAGAGTAGCATGAATCTGAGTTTTTCAGGTTAAGAGTGAGGGGAGCACGTGGGAGGCTGAGGGAGGAACATGTCGGAGGATTCTGGAGCATTCTGCACACCTTACCTTCGTTAACATTTACATTAGCACAGTGTTTTTTAAAATATTGATGTGTGAGAGAGAGAGAAACATCAATTTGTTGTTCCACTAATTTATGCATTCATTGGTTGCTCTTTTTTAAAAAGATTTTATTTATTTTTAGAGAGGGAAGGGAGGGAGAGAGAGAGAGAGAAGCATCAATGTGCGGTTGCTGGGGGTCATGGCCTGCAACCCAGGCATGTGCCCTGACTGGGAATCGAACCTGCGACACTTTGGTTCACAGTCCGAGCTCAATCCACTGAGCTACGCCAGCCAGGGCTCATTGGTTGCTTCTTGTACGTGTCCTGCCTGGAGATTGAACCAGCAACGGTGGTGTATCAGGACCACACTCTAACCAACTCAGCCACCTGGCCAGGGCCATCGGCATAGTGCTTGATAGTTGCTGCGTAAGAAGTATAAGCGTTCATGGATGAACAGTAAGAATACAAGTAGCCTTGGTGAGAAAAAGAACCCAGAGCTGAAGAAGGAGGAAAATAATTGTGAACTGTCAGAGAATAAAATCATTTCAATTCCTTTTACGTCAGTAAGGGTGATCGTATAGTGGCAGCAGCCAACAGTTACTGAGCGCTTGCTCCAGGCTGGGAACTGTGCTGAGGGGTTTAGGTTTGTCACTTTACGTCCCGTTTGACTAGCGTGCTGTCCGCCCTCTCTCTCCCGCAGCGTCCTGCAGCACTGCCACGACGTGGACCTCTCCTTCCCTCAGCACCCGCAGGGATCCAATCTCTTGAGCGGTAAAAGGAGGGGGACGCTGTTCCTCACTTCATACCGGGTAATTTCTCTCCCCACCTCCGCTTCGATCCGGTGAGCGCTACATCGGTCCGCCTTAACATGGGGCGTGGTTAACCACTGGGTTTCCAAGTGTTTTAAAAAACACTTGCGCTTCGAGATTGCCCATGTTGAAGGACGATGGCAGGAAATGGGCGATGCTTCTCAGGCCCGGACGCTGGAGCAGCCTTGGCCCCAGAACTGTTTTTGTACGCCTCAACCCGCGGACGATCTGTGTTCCGTCCCCAAAGCCTCTGTCCTCTCCCAGGTGATCTTCGTGACTTCGCAGCCGGTCAGCGACCCCCTGTGCTCTTTCATGATGCCGTTCGACCTCATGAGCAACTGCACCGTGGAACAGCCCGTCTTCGACTGCAACTACATCAAGGGAACCATTCGGGCAGCCCCGGATGGTAAGTGTTTACACTCAGAAGCGCATTTTTGTCTGAAAACCTTCCAGAAGGTTTAAGAGTCAGACGTGGCTCGTGCTGGAATTCGAACGCAAGACAGCGGCCCTGCTGCTCTGGGCAACGCTCCTCTGCGCATGCGCGTCGGCGGCCCTGCAGCTCCCCGCGCGCCGCCCGCCCCTCGCTGACAGTGTGCCCCTTCCTCCCCCAGGCGGCTGGGACGGGCAGGCTACCTTCAAACTGGCCTTCAGGAGAGGAGGTGCCATCAAGTTTTCCCAGATGCTGATGAGCGCTGCCTCCGCTGGTGAGCAAAACCACACAGCTCTTAGGCACCTTGGGGTTTTGAGACTTGGGGAACGGAAGGAGGACTGTTGCCCGGTTGGGAGGCTCCGGTCTCTGGGGTGGGACACTCGGTAGGTGCACAGGTGCTCAGGAGGCATCCCCTGCGCCTCCCTGCTCCGCGCCGAGTGCAGGGCCGGGTGCTGGGAACCCAGAGACTGTTCGGCCCCTCCCCGTCTGGCGGGAGCTGCAGCCTGCAGGGGGTTACCATCAGACACCTGCAGGACTCGTGGGACCTGGTCATCTTTGTCCCTCCAAATGCTGGTCTCAAATGTCACCGCCTGGTGTCTTTTTCGCGGCAGGGAGCGCCCGCTGCCTGAGCTCCTCTTCTCCCGACCTGTCTCTGTGTCATCTCTTTTCTCTGGCCTCACTTTTGTCTCCCTCGGGGTCAGCCCGCATCTCCGGGGACAGGAGGGAAGAGGCAAGCCCCAGAGCACGGCTCCAGTGGGCGTCCCGGAGCACTCGTCCACACTCTGGATACAAATAATGCTTACGATATATGCTATTTAGTCTCGCCTCACTGCATGTGCTTCACTCTCTCGCCTTTTGCACTTCAGTCCAGCTGGACTTCTTCGTGCCCTGTCCTCTCATCTCTGCGTCTCAGGATACTCGCTCCGTCCAGGGTGCCCTTTGCCCTTCTCCCTCGCCTCCCACCCCGGGCTTTTCAGCCCAGTGAGACAAGCACAGGCTAGCAGAGACGGACACGTGCACACACGGTGTCCTGGGACAGAGACACGGACGAGGTGCTGGGCCACACAGGAGGGGTGGAGTGGCGTTTCCAGCTTCGACGACTGACTGGATCCTGATGCTGTAAGCCATGGTCAAGTATATGAGACAGTCTAAGGCGGAGAGGAAGCGAGTTTGATTTGAGGCCTAATAATACTAGCTAACATGTATGGAATGCTTACCATGTACTAGAGATTTCCAAGCCCTTTTAAAGAGTTAAGGAGTCCCTCTTTTCCAAATTGATCTTCTCAGCTGCCCGGGGAACTCCACTTAGAAGTATAAACTACTGGTTTGGCAGTCCAGGGCTGTTCGTCGTTGCCGGGCAGGGGGGCGCGCTGTGCAACCAAGAGATGCCTTGTCCAGGTAAGGCGCGGCGGGGCGTTCTCCCCGGGAGGCGGGAGGTGGGAGGTGCACCAGGGGCTCGGGGGTCTACTCGCTGCCAGCGCACCTCCAGCTCCGCTGCAGAGGAGCCTCGGGGGTCTGGGGACCGGAGAACGGCTGAGTCCATGGCTTCATTCCCAGACCGAAACCCAGTGGCAAGTCAGCAAGCGTCAGGCCTACTTTTAATTATAATGCGCGAATACGGAACATGCTCGGGCAGGCCCCACTAGCGGGAACCTCTACCTGCTGCTTGCAGCCTGAGCAGGAAATGTGTGCACGCTCTTTCTCCCTCCTCCCTCCCCATTTCGCACGAGCACAGCCACCGGGCGTGTGCCACGCCCTTCGGCCTCACTGAGGACGCCAGCCCCGGGCTTCGTGCCCTGTGCCCTCTAACGGTCGGGCCTGTCACAGCCGCTGAGTCACGTTCCTGGGAGGTGACAGGTCACCGATTCTCAAACACTGTCCGCTGCCGACTGGTAGGACACGAAGGATCTCCTCACAGGCCGCCCACGGACCCCCAAACGTGGGCCCTTTCTTGGATTCTTCTCGGAGTACAACATACGTGTCCACTGGCTTTTAATTTTGCCTACAGCTGAAGGATGCGTATTTGTAACCTTACTAGTTACCTTGGTTTTTAAGCGTTACTAAAATCTAATACTCAAAAATCTAAAAGTAAAGTGTGGAAATTTGTGTAACATAAAAACGACCATTTAAAAATGTACAATTCAGGGGCACGTGGTGTATTCACAGTGCGGTGCCACCCTCAGCTCTAATTTCAAAATGTTTTCATCGCCCCATAAAACACCCCACTATTCCCTACTGAGTAATAATTCTCCGCTTAGAAACAGTTCCCCATCGTCCCCTGCCAACATCTTTTGTTAGGCCCTGATCTGCTCTTTGTCTCTGTGGATTTCTTATCCCAGACAGATCACATGAGAGGAGTCACACGGCTCTTTGTTTCGGACCTTTGGTTCGGGGCTCGTTCCCCTGGCATGATGTCCCCAGGGTTCCTCCAAGCCGTAGCGAGTGTCGGCACTTCCCTCTTTTTGTGGCCGATACTGTTCCTTCTCTGTGCGTGTCCCGCAGTCCGCTCCTCCATTCACCCGCCGGTGGACGTTTCACTCATTTCCATCTTTTACTGCTGCGAACACAAGCTGCTGTCAGGTCTGTGTGGAGGTCTCAGCGTGGGCATGTGTGTTCGTTTCTCCGGGGTGTCCACACAGGGCTGGACCACCGGGCCGCCCGGGACTCAGTGTGTCACTCGCCCAGGAGCCGCGCCTCTGTTTGCCACGGCACCCACGCCAGTTCACATTCCCGCCAGCGGTGTGAGGCCCTGTGTCGCCACATCCTTGCCAACGCTTGTTTTCCTTTTATTTTTGTGGTTGATATTGGAGCCATCCTAGTGGGTGTGAGGGAGTACCTCGTTGTGTTTTTATCCTCACGCGAGGATATGTGCATTGATTTGAGGGAGGGAAGGGGAGAGAGAGAGAGAGAGATATCTATTGGTTGCCTCCTGTATGTGCCCCGACAGCGGATTAAACCCACAACCTAGGTATGCGCGGACCGGGAATGGAACCCACAACCTTCTCATGAGCAGGATGACGCTCCAGCCTACTGAGCCACCCAGCCAGGGCTCATTGTGGTTTTAATTGGCATTTCTTGAATGGCAAATGATGCTGAATATCTTTTTCTATGTTTGTTAGCCATTTGTATATCTTCTTTGGAGATACATCTCTCCCAGTCTTTTGTCCTTTTTTTCTTGGATAATTTATCTTTTTGTCATTGAGTTGTATGAGTTCTTTATATATATTCTGGATATGAATCCCTTCTCATATGTGCAGTTTGCAAATATGTTTGCCCATTCAATAGGTTGTCTTGCACATTTTTGATAATGTTCTTTGATGAACAAAAGTTATACATTACAATTTTTTAAAAAATGCATTAATTTGAGAGAGAGAGAGAGAGACAGAGAGATGAATCTGTTAGTCCACTGATTTACGCATTGACTGGTTGACTTTTGTGTGTGTCCTGACCAGGGATCAAACCCACAACCTTGGCATATTGGGATGATGCTCTAACCAACTGAGCTACCCAGTCAGGGCTTATGTAATTTCCTTCTTGTGTTTAGTATTTTTTAAAGTTTAAAGTCTATATTTTCTTGATAGTATAACTACCCTTGCTCTCTTTTGATTACTGTTTGCATATAGTATCTTTTTCCATTCTTTTAAAAAAAATTTTTATCTTCACCTGAGGACATTTTTTCATTGCTTCTACAGAGAGAGGAAGTAGGGGGGGAGAGAGAGAGAGAGAGAGAGAGAAAGAGAGAGACATTGATGTGAGAGAGAAACAGCAATTGGTCACCTCCTGTATGCTCCCTGATTGGGAATCAGACCTGCAACCTAGGCATGTGCCCCAGCTGGGAATCGAACCTGCAACCTTTCAGTGTACAGGATGACACTCCAACCAACTGAGCCACACTGGCCAGGGTTCTTTTTTTTTTTTTTTTAAGTAAAATGTTCTATCTCATGATTTTTATTTTTCTTTTTTTTAAATTTTATTTATTTATTTTTAGAGAGGGAAGGGAGGGAGATAGAGAGAGAGAAACATCAATGTGCGGTTGCCGGGGGTCATGGTCTGCAACCCAGGCATGTACCCTGACTGGGAATCGAACCTGCGACAGACACTTTGGTTCGCAGCCCACGCTCAATCCACTGAGCTATGCCAGCCAGGATGATTTTTCATTCTTTTGCTTTCAATCTGTTTGTGTCTTTGTATCTCAAGTAAGTCTCTTGTACACCTTGGCTGGTGTGGCTCAGTGGATTGAGTGCCAGTAGAGGCAACAATAAATGTATCTTTCCCTCTCTTTCTCCTTTCCCCTCTCGCTAAAAATAAATAAATAAAACCTTAAAAAAATAAAGTCACCCTGGCTGGTGTGGCTCAGTGGATTGAACACTGGCCTGCGAACCGAAGGGTCGCCAGTTCGATTCCCAGTCAGGGCACATGCCTGGGTTGCAGGCCACGGCCCCCAGTTGGGAGTGCGTGAGAGGCAACCACACACTGATGTTTCTTTCCCTCTCTCTCTCCCTCCCTTCCCCCTCCCTTCCCCTCTCTCTCTAAAAATAAATAAATAAATAAAGTCTTTAAAAGTAAGTCTTCTGTACACAGCATACAACTGAGTCTTGAGTGTTTATCCTGCCGATCTGTTGTTGGAAGAGTCATCAAGAAGGCATGGCTGCCGGTTGTCCTGAAAGCTGACCCGGGCCACTGTAAGCCTCCCTTGTCTTTGAAATGTGTGCTCTGCTTGCCTTTCCTGCTCCGAGAAGCAGCTCCGGGGATGAGGCCTTGACACGGGAGCGAGGAGCGGAGACTAACGGGACGGTATGCACGACCGAACTCAGTTAGGGCCTCTGTGTAAAAACTTCTAAGAGTCGATGGGGGGGCGGGGGGGGCAGAGATCTCACTCATCTTGTGACCACCCAGGACCACCTCATAAACAAGTTCCTTTCTTTATTAAAACTGCCACTCCTAGTCTGGAGAGGTCTGCTTGCTTCTTTGCTCTCTCCCTGCCCTCTGTGCAGGGGCACCCAGTTGGAGGTTGTACGGGGAAGCTGCTGGGGAGAATGCAGACGTCTCTGCCTTGAGATGGGAGAATTTAGCCCGTTTAAAGCAGCCACTGTAACGGGGGCCTTTCTGTCACTTCCTGCCTACCGTATAGCTCTTTGCCCCTCATGTCTTGGCACTGCTGTCTTCTTCTTTGGGGTTAAATTGATATGTTTATAGCAGGAAGTTTACATTCCTTTCTCATTTCCTTTTGTCTATATTTTATAGCTATTTTCTTTGTGGTTACCATGGAGGCGACATTTAACATCCTAAGGTTGTAATACTAATTTGAATGTTTACCAACTTAACTTGAATAACGTACAAATACTCTGCACCTTTACAGTTCCTTCTTCATGTAGTTCAGCTAATGTCACACAATTACATCTCTGTTATACATTGTGTGCCACAAAATACAATCTAATAATTCTTTTTAAGGCACTGCTCTCTTAAATTACGTAAAAGATAAAACATGGAGTTACGAACCATTGTTACAAAAATATTGGTTTTTATCATTGCTCAGTGATTTACCTTTATTGAGATCTTAATTTCTTCATATAGCTTCAGATTGCTATTTGGTGTCCTTCCACCTCACCCTGCCGGACTCCCTGAGGCGTCTCTTGCAGGGGAAGTCTAGTGGTGGTGAACACCCTCCGCCTTTATTTATCTGGAAATGTCTTAATTTCTCTCCCACTCTTGAAGAAATTTGGCCAATATAAAATTGTTTTTTGAAATTTTTTTTCTAGCCTCCAAAATTTCTGATGAGAAATCTACTGATTATCTTTTTTAAAAAATATTTTATTTATTTATTTTTAGAGAGGGGAGGGAGGGAGATAGAGAGAGAGAGAAACATCAATGTGCGGTTGCTGGGGGTCATGGCCTGCAACCCAGGCATGTGCCCTGGCTGGGAATCGAACCTGCGACACTTTGGTTCGCAGCCCGCGCTCAATCCACTGAGCTACGCCAGCCAGGGATGATTATCTTTTTTTAAAATTTTATTTATTTTAACTTTTAGAGAGAGGGGAAGGGAAGAAGAAAGAGAGGGAGAGAAACATCAATGTGTGGTTGTGTCTCGCACACCCCCTACTGGGGACCTGGCCCACAACCTGGGCATGTGCCCTGACTGGGAATCAAACCAGCAACCCTTTGGTTCACAGGCCCGTGCTCAATCCACTAAGCTACACCAGCCAAGGCTACTGATTATCTTACTGATGATCCCTTGCATGTAATGATTCACATCACTCTTGCTGATTTCAAGATTCTCTCTTTGTCTTTGGCTTTTGCAAGTTGGATTATAATGTGTCTTGGTGTGGCTCTCATTAAGTTAATCTCCTGGACTTTGTTGAGATTCTTAGATGGTTATACTCATGTCTTTCATCAAATTGGGGAAGCTTTCAGCTATTATTTCTTCAAACATTCTTTCTACCCCTTTTTCTCCTCTTCTTGGCCTTCATGCAGCGTGTGTGTTGGGCTCTGTCTGACGGTGGCCCACCGGTTCCTGGGGCTGTGTTCACTGTTCTTCAGTCTGTTTCCTTTCTCTCCCTCGGTCGCCACAACTTCCTGTCTTCACGTTCCCTGATTCTTTCTTCTGCCTATTCAGACCTAAATTTCCATCCCTCTTCTCAATTTTTCATTCAGTTTTTGTACTTTTGATCCCCAGAATTTCATTTTGGTTTCTTGTTAGGTTTTCTATCTTTATCAATATTTCTATTTTGTTCGCACATTGTTTTCTTGACTTTCTCCACAGGTTCCTTTAGTTCCTTGAGCATGTTTAAGAAAGTTCTTTAAATGTTTTTCTAGCTAATGTAAACATAAATGTGGATTACAGCAAAATAACTTGGTGGTTGTTCATTCACCTGACCCAGTTAAATCACTTTGAGAATGTAGCCAAGGCCCATGTGTATTGTAATATTAACTGGGAATTTGGAAATAATGTGTTCTCCTACCATAGAGGAACTTAGTAGTACCGATCAATACAATAAAATATAGTCTGGCTTTTCATTTATGAAATACATTAATAATACAAATAATTTTTATATAACATCAAATAAAAAGAGCCAGATTTAAAAATCGTACAGTTGTTATAATCCTGATAGCACGAACATATTAAATATATTCTACAAAGAAATGCATTAAAATATTTTTTGTATTTGATTGCATTACAGATGACTTTTTAAAATTCATCTTTTCTCCATTTTCCAAATACATATTCCTCATTAAGGATGTATTACTTTATTCATATTCAGAACAAACTTTATTAAGTGACGGGAGGCCCACCAGAGAGATCTTTATTCAGTAAAACACGTGTCTCTACATACAACTACAGGCAATGCAGAGGTATGACTGCAGGGTTGTTTTCACGCTCATTGAATCCCTCCACAACAGGAATGACCAAGCCCCCGACTCGTGGTGGCTGGAGGGCCTGGCTTTACTGCTGTTTAGCCTGATTCTCTCCCTGTGTTACTTTGCTTTAGCATAACTGCTATCTTTTTACTCCTTCTCCCTTATTCTCTGCCCACTCTAAAAAATAAATTACTGATTTTTCTTTTCTTCTCAGCATACCCAGTTGTTGTCTACGGGCCCCAGCCTGTGAGATACGGAGCCCCGCCGGGAGGATATGGAGCCCCACCGGGAGGATACGGAGCCCCGCCAGCAGGATATGGAGCCCCGCCAGAGGGATACGGAGCCCCACCAGAGAGATCTGAAGCCCCACCTATGGGATATGGAGCCCCACCGCCTGTATACGAAGCTCTGCCTGCGGGGAACAGAGCCCCACCACCTGTATATGAAGCTCAGCCTGTGGCATACGGAGCCCCACCGCCTGTATACGAAGCTCAGCCTGTGGCATACGGAGCCCCACCACCTGTATATGAAGCTCAGCCTGTGGCATACGGAGCTCCATGGGCAGGATATGGAACCCCGCCTGCAGAATATGGAACCCCACCAGCTACAAATGAACCCCCATCTGCTAGACATGCCGCTGGGACCCACAGTCCTGCGGCTGCCCAGCCTGCGGGACACGAGGCTTCTCCTCCTTCCACCTCGTCGCCTCAGGCCCATTCACCGTCTTCCAAGATGTGAGCCCCGAAGACTCTCACCCAGCAAAGCGGCGCCATGAAACCGAAGTCAGGACAGAAGGGGGCTCGGGTATGTGTGCGACGGCCCTCCTCGGGTACTCGCCTCGCCCTTCGGAAGGGCGGTCCCGGGGTGGGGAGGGGACGTGGAGCTGTACTCCCGTGCCTGGCTTTTAGAGGCAGAGTCCACTCTCGACTAGACAGGCTAAAGAAGCGGAGTTGTAGGGCTGATTCCTCAATAATGTGGTTGACGTTGGGCTGCATTTTAAAAAAGATTTTATTTATTTATTTTTAGAGAGAGAAGGGGAGGGAGGGAGGGAGGGAGAGAAACACTGATGTACAAGAGATACTTTGACTGGTTGCCTGTCGTACGCCCCCAGCGGGGGACCTGGCCCGCAACCCAGGCCTGTGCCCTGGCTGGGATCGAACTGGCGACCCCTTTGCTTCGCAGTCTGGAGCTCAGTCCACAGAGCCACACCAGCCAGGGCAACATGTATCCGCTCTGGACTATTGGTTTTGCTTCTCAAAACCTATTCCTGAGAAATACTTGCATGTGTGCACAAAGGTGCGTGTGGGAAGAGTTCATTACATTCATGGTTTCTAACAGCACAGAATTAGAAATGGCCTATATGTTTATTAATAGCAAATATTTAGATAAACTATAGTACATCTATGCCACGTATGCAAAAACTTCTAAGCCTTATTGTTAAATGAGAAGAGCATGTTTGAGGGAGTAAGTACTACAGAAAGTTTCAGTCCCATCGGACTGAATGCCGCTGTGGTAACTCATGGTTTGTGACGTCTCCTTTAGTTCACTGGAATGAAATTTCCAGGCAATTGCCTGTGATTCCATACCATTTGAACCAAAATTAATACAATACTATAAATTTGATGTAAAGAAGAAAAAATGGAAAAGCAGTTTGTAGTAAAATTTTTTAAGATTTTATTTATTTATTTGTAGAGAGGGAAGGGGGGGAGGGAGAGAGAGAGAGAGAGAAAGAGAGTGAGAGAGAGAAACCAATGTGCGGTTGCTGGGGCTTATGGCCTGCAACCCAGGAATGTACCCTGGCTGGGAATCGAACCTGGGACACTTTGGTTCCCAGCCCGTGCTCAATCCACTGAGCTACACCAGCCAGGAAAATTTTAAGTATTTTAATACATAAACTCTCAGATTCCACCACACTAGAAGCCACAGCGAAGTGATCCAGCGGTAACGGGAGCTGCCTGGCTGGGGAGCTGGGGAAAAGGATGGAGAGGGAGACCCGGCTTTTTTCACTGTAAGTTGCATCAGGCACATGTGTGCTACATGTTTCTATCTTGAGCAATGAATAATTTTAAATCTGAGTTAATAGCTTGCGGGGCTCTACCTGGCTTATAACTTGTGCAGTGGCTCCTCACAGCCTTCAGGATGAAGTCCAACCTCCTGGTTTTCACGTGCACGTGGACCGCATTATGCTCCTTAGTACTCAAGGCTCTGTGCAGCCTGGCCGCCCCAGTGACCCTCAGCTGCAGGACCCAGCCGAGTGGAACTGAGTGCAGACACTGAACCGCGTGGCCTCTGCCTTCTCCCCCCTCCCACTGTATTCGGCTCATCTTTTGAAACGGCTCAGAAGTTCCTTTGAGACACTTGTTCTGAGCTCCCCTTCTAGGGTAATTGCCCTTCTGCCAAGCTTGTATTGCACCCCCAGCATGTTTCTGGCAAAATACTTTGCCAGTCCTACTGGGATTGTCTGCATGCTCAGTTCCCCCACAACCTGCGAGCTCCTTGACAGCGGAGACCGCGCCCCACTGCGGAGGCCGCGCAGAGGGCCGGGGACACAGCGGTGGCTAGTTAACATTCATCAAGCGAACGAAGACATAAATTAGTTGTGATTGTTGACTTATTACACACACATACACACACACACACACACACACACACACACACGCATATACACAGCCACTGAGTTCTGGCTACAGCTGAAGACTAGAATGGGCAGAATTAGTTTTGTTTGACCAACTGCTGGAGAGGATTAGAAGTTAAAATTTCAGGTTCTAGGGAAAGCTGCCCCCTCTCTGGCCAGCCGAGGCGAGCGCTCCTGAAGGCTGAGTTATACCCCACTTCTTCCCGCCTCGCAGCCGTGTGCATGCAGCTCACACGGGCCATGGCCACCTCCGGTGGGCGGCCCCGTAGCACTCACCTGGTGTGTGAAGGCCTTTGAGTGAGCAAACAATTGATACTATCGCTGGGTGCCAGGCGGTGTGCTAAGGCACTTCATACGCATGTGTCACTTTTTAAAAGATTTTATTTATTTATTTTTAGACATAGGGGGAAGGGAGGGAGAGAGAGAGGAAGAAGAGCATCTTTCTCTCTCCCTCCCCCCTATGTCTAAAAATAAATAAATAAAATAAAGATAGAAAGTGTGTGTTTGCCTGTCACATGCCCTCCACCAGGGACCCGGTTTGCATCCCAGGCATGTGCCCTGACTGAGAATTGAACCTGCGACCCTTTGGTTTGCAGCCGGCACTCAATCCACTGACCCACACCAGCCAGGGCCATAAGCAATCTCACTTAGTCCCTCACTTAATCCAGTCAAGTGAGCACTGGTAATAGCTTTATCT
Organism: Phyllostomus discolor; assembly: GCF_004126475.2. NCBI lineage: Eukaryota > Metazoa > Chordata > Mammalia > Chiroptera > Phyllostomidae > Phyllostomus > Phyllostomus discolor. The sequence continues at coordinate 212,793,071 of NC_040904.2, forward strand.
TGCAGCTAAGCATACTGAAGCATGGAGACCTTAGGAAGCCAGCAAATTCACAGCTATGGAGCTGTGGGGGCAGGACTCGAACCCAGGCTGGCCCCGAGCCTAGGACTCAAACCTCTGGCTGAGGAACCTGTGCCCTAGCGCATTCTTTTTGTCGCACAGTAGGAGGTGTTCACTGTGCACGTCGTGGCCGGATCCCCTCCACACACCTGTGAGGTCCTGGTGAGTGCTGGGCCCCTTCTCCCACTGCAGACTTGGGCCCCGGCGGGCGGTCAGAGGGCCTTGGGAATCGATGGTGTCAGAGGTGGTGTGGTCGATCAGACGAGGGCTCAGACTTCCCCTGAGTAACTGAGTGGTTCCAGGTCTCCTGCTGCTAAGTAACTGAGGTATGGGGGCTGCTAGGAGCCAGCGACCAGCTGTTCTTGAGCCAGCTCAGCCGGCCCGGGAAAGAGAGAATCCTGAGACCTTTGAGAGTGTCACGGCCACATGGTCTCACCCCCTCATCGCGGCCCCAGGCCTGAAGGCTCCACTGCACTAACTGCCTTAGCGCTGCCCCCGAGCAAAGGCTACTTATAAGGGCTGGAGGACGAACACTTTTCGAAGGGCAGTGATTATGAGAATCGGCCGGCCCATTTGTTAGCTGTATGTTGGTGCTGAGCACCCTGCCAGGCACTGTACATGAAAAATTTAGCAAGGAGAGTGCTTGAACCCCCATCTCATAATGAACAAATGGGCCGGGAGGGCAGCAAGTTGCCTAAGGCCAACAAACGGCTGGCTGGTGAAGGACAGGGCGGGATCTGAACGCGGGTTTCCCTTCTGGTTCACACACGGTCATTTGCTGAGTGCCTTTCCTGTGCTGTTTGCGTGCGCTTGGGAGACCGGTGACCAGAGCAGACCCACACGCCTGCTCTTGACGGTGCCTACATTCTAGTGATACTAAGGGCAGTCGGTGTGCATTGTGTTATGTGGTATAACTAGGCACATCGTACTCTAGCTGCAGGGAAAGCAGAGATGGTGATACAAGCTATAAAAACATAGAACAAGGTGAGGAAGAGTAGGAGTGTTGGGCGGAGGGAGCAGTTCGCAATAGCGCCTTGGGGAGAAGGTAACATTTGAGTGCAGGTTTGAAGGGTGACATTGGTGAGGGAGCTGGAATTTAATGGCAGCTCAATTCCAAGGTGCCTTCCCTTCACCCAGTGCCTGAAACCACAGGTGGCTGTGAGAAGACTCCTGTTCTCAAGGAAGGAGAACCCGAGAACTGATGTAGGACACCTGGCGTGCGGAAGGTCTGCGTCAGTCCACGTAAAACCGCTTGGGGACGGAGGCTGATCGCTGGGTCCTCGTCGGGGAACGGGCCTCCCTCCTGCCTAAGTCTGGTGGATAACAGAAGCTACCGTAACCGAAGAGTCTGGGGTCACCCTGGTGTTACACCCTCGATTAAAGTCTGCCTGTTGTCGCACACCTCTGCTGTGGCCCTGGTCTCTCTGTTTCCGAAGGCATCTGTGCTGTGCACGGCCTGGCACTGGCCCCTGGGGACCACCCAGCCGAGCGGCTGGGGCGTGCGCAGGCTCTCAGCGGCCTGGCTGGGCCCTGCACGGGTCCTGCCGCAACCACTCATTATCCGGTTCCCAGAGAGATGCATCTCTTCCGCGCTGAAGCCTCGTGCCGGAGCGCCCCTGGATGGAGCGCTTGCCTGAGTCGGGGGAGCCTGTTCTCCAACTTTGCGCGGAGAAGAGGGCCCGAATACATCGCACGGTGAGAGCGTGCGAGCCGACCGCCTGCTGGGCCACCCGGCCCTGTGCTCCCTGTGCTTTCACGAGGACCAGCTGGGGTCAAGTACTTAACTCCGGCTGCTCCGTGCCGACCCTGCATTCGGAGGAATCTCGTTGAGCAGTGCACATGTCGCTCCAGCGACAGATGGTTTCATTACATTTTGCGAGTGTCCACCCTGTCCTGGGCCCCACCCACTCCCAAAATATGGGATGAGAACAGGTGGGTACTTCCCTCCGTGTGGTCCCTCTGGGGAGTTGTCTGCCCTCCCCTCCTCCACCTGTTGGCTTGCCCTGATGGCCTTTTCCTGGTCCTCAGCCCTGTTTGGGCCTTGGAACACTTTGGGGACTACTTAGGAAATATTTAAGCTGGAGCTTGGGCTTTTCCCTCGGACCCACTTCTGGCATTCGCTCTCTGGCTTCTCCCTGCGACCCACAGAGAGAGGGCGTGCCTAGCTTCTGACGGAAGGGTGGTGACAGAGGTCTGCACCGAGCTCGGGGAAGGGGCTCCGGCCGCTTTAGAAGGTCCTGTCCGCTGCTCGGACAAGGGGATGTCTGCATTGCCTTTTTATTTTTAAGATTTTATTTATTCATTTTTCAACAGAGGGGAAGGGAGACAGAAAGAGAGGAACAGAAACATCAATGTGTGGTTGCCTCTCACGTGCCCCACCACCGGGGACCTGGCCTACAACCCAGGCATGTGCCCTGACTGGGAATCGAACTGGCGACCTTTTGGTTCGCAGGCCGGTACTCCTTCCACTGAGCCATACCAGCTGGGGCTGAATTGTTTTGATGTAGAATTCCATGTCCGGTGAAATTATCCTTCAAGAATGAAGAAGTACTTTATCAGGCAAAGAAATAATGAGGGCGTTTGTCACCAACAGAGCTGCCTTGCAAGCACTTTTAAAAGTTCTTCAGAGAAAGAAACTGATACACATCAGAAAGTTGATCTCCATGAGGAAAGGAGGAGCGTTAGAGGGGGAATGAAGGTAAATCTTTTATTCTTAATCTAACAGATGATAGTTGGTTCAAATAATAGCAGCAACAAGGCACTCAATGGTATAGTTCGTGGATAGGTGAAATAAATGACAGCAAGTTTTTAAGAGAATGGAGGAGTGGGAAATACCATGGAGATGCTCGCTCTATTTGGGAAGCAGCATAATGCTATTTGAAAGTGGGCTTTGGGCCGGCTGTAAATGTATATTGCGAACTCTAGGGCAACCACTAAAAAAAGTTAGAAGAAAATAGTGCAGATATTGTAAGAGAGGAGAGAAAATACAATCATATAAAATGCTTAATTAAAATGAGAGAAGGCAGAAAAAGAGGGCAAAAAGAAAAAAAAATATATATGAGGACAATGGATAGAAAACAGTAAAATAGCCCTGGCCGGGTGGCTCAGTTGGTTAAAGCATCAACAGTAAACCAGAAAGGCTGCAGTCAGGGCACATCCTAGTTTGTGGGTTCGATCCCCACTGTGGGTGAGTACAGTACACAGCTGATTGATGTTTCTCTCTCTCCCTTCCCCTCTCACTAAAATCAATAAAAACATGTCCTTGGGTGAGGCTTTTAAAAAAACAATAAAATATATGGTAGCTATTGATCCAACCGTATCAATGATCATTTTAAATACCAGTGGTCTAAACAGACAAATCAAAAGACAGAGACTATGAGAGTGGACTAAAAAAAAAAAAAAAGACCCAACTATGTATTGTCCACAAGAAACCTACTCAAATGTAAAGACACATATAGATCAAGAGGAAAGCAATAGAAAAAAATTCTGGATATCAATTGCACAACCATGTGAATAGACTCAACATTATGGGACTATACAGTTAAAAATGGTTAAGATGGTAAATTTTATATGTACTTTACCAGTTTTTTCAAAAGAGAAGAGGAATGAAAAAATATATTTTGCTAACAAATCAAAAGAAACCTGAATAACTATGTTAATTTTACACAAAGCTGAATTTTTAAAACAAAGAAAAGTATTAAGGAGAAATGGCAGCACTGTATAATGATAAAAAGACCAATTTTTAGTGCATGTGAACCTAACAACGGAGATCCGGGGTGCGTGAGGCAAACACACAGAAGTGCCAGGAGAAACGGATAAATCCACGGTGCAGCGGGGAGTTCAGCAACCCCCTCCCTCTGTAGCTGACAGGTCCAGCAGGCGGGAGTTCAGTGAGGCCACAGTAGAAATAAACAGCAGCAGCAAACTACATGTGACTGACATTTATAAAACACGTCACCTGACCACAGCAGAATGCACAGTCTTTCTTCTCCAGCCCACACAGAACGTTCGCTAAGATAGAGCAGATTCTGAAGCACAGGCTCGCTCGCCTGCAGGTGACCGTCTGAGACAGCGTTCTCCAGCGTCTCCCAGACGGGGGCTGAGGGGCTGGAGCCAGTTCATGAGCCACTGCAGGGTCTGCCGCCAGGAACAAGGTCTGTATGTCCATCACATGACCCATGGGTGGGCAGGACTTCGCCTGGGTCCCTGGGCATACGGCGCTGGACCTCACAGTGCCCTCAGACGGATGCCAAAGAGTGGTTGAGTGGGGAGAGACACAGGGGACATCTCATGGAGCCGTGCTGCTGACATCACCACACCTTTCAAATCCTTGCTCCTTACCCTGCATGCAGAGGGTCGTCTCCCCTCTCTTGTCCACCCTCTTCTGGATGGCAGTGGCCTGGAGAAGAGTGAGGCCGGCTCTGGCCCTGGAGACAGCTGATGTTCAGGGAGGATGGCAGAAAAGTCTGGATAGCACTGAAGGGGGGAAAAGGAAGACTACAGAGTTGTTTTGCACTGTGCCGGGAGTCTGGAGAAAGGAGAAAGTACAGCAGGAGTCATTAATCGACATCTGACTCTGATGATCACCGGCAGTGGCGGGGAGGGTATCCCTTCCCAACGCTGCCGCCGCCGAGTTCTGTCCTTCATCCCTCCTCTCGGGCGTCCCGGGGGCCGAAGGGGGTGCCCCTCGGGCCCGGATCCCCCCTGTCTGTGTGTGTGTGGTTGCATCCTGGGAGCGCTGCTGTCCTGTCTGTGACCCAGACGGAACTTACCCTCTAGGGGCCCCAGCACGACTGTCTAGCCATGCTGGGCTCGGCTGCCCTGGGCCTGTCCACCCCGCTGTCCCTGAGATGCTGGGCACCTTCTGGTGCCCTCTCAGGGGTATATCTTCTTTTTTAACTGTAGTAAAAATCACAACATAAATTTTATCTTCTTAGGTTTTTAAGTGTGTACTTCCATAGTGCAGGCTATACAGGGTTTCCCCTGCTTTGTGGAAGGAGAGTGTTCTTATGAAACTTTTCTTTTTTTTTTTTTAAGATTTTTTATTTATTTATTTTTAGAGAGGGAAGGGAGGGAGAGAGAGAGAGAGAGAGAGAGAGAGAGAGAGAGAGAGACATCAATGTGTGGTTGCTGGGGGTCAAGGCCTGCAACCCAGGCATGTGCCCTGACTGGGAATCGAACCTGCGACACTTGAAACTTTTCTTAAGCCACAACGGCATAAAGCAAAGAGTAGCCCCTGCTTTCTGAAAGGTTGTGCCATGCCACTTTGCTTCTGTGAAACACCTGTGTTAGCACAGTAATGGCTTTTTCCATAGAAGTCAACATCCTGTTCGGATTTCTTCTGGTTAGTGAAAATAGGTATTGTACTATTGTAGGTCTTCTGTTAAAACAAAGTGGAGTAAAACCAATTTATGGGAACTGGGAGATGCATGTACTCCCTGTGGTCCAGTGGATCTCTAAAACTGTTTCATTTGCACAACTGGAACTCAGTACCCAGTGCACAACTCGTTTCCCCTCCCACACACCCCTGGCACCCTCCATGCTACTTCCTACTTCCTGTTTCCATGAAACTGACTACTTTAGGTACCTCATATAAGTGAAATCATACAGTATTTGGGGTTTTTTTGTGACTGGCTTATTAGCATATATTCTCAAGATTCATCCATGTTGTAGCACGTGGCCACACTTCCTTCTTTTTTAAAACTAACATCCCCTTATATGAATATACCTTATTTTCTTTATCCACTCATCCATCCATGGGCTGTGGGTTGCTTATGCCTCTGGGCTATTGTGAATAGTACTGCAATGGAAATAGGTATGAGGTTTGTTTTTTTTAAATAACAGCCTCACTGATATATAATTCACATATCATATAGCCCACCCATTTTAATGTGTACAGTTCCATGATTTTTAGTATATTCACAGAAATGTGCGGCCATCACTCCAGTCAATTTAGAAACATTTTCATCACCTCGGAAAGAACTCCTGGACCTTTCAGCCGCCAGCCCGTACGCCCCCATCCTCCCCACCCAGCCCCACGCAACCACCGTCTGTCTCCGTGTAGCTTTTCCTGTCCGGGGCTGTTACATGAGTGGAATCGTGATACTGTGGTCTCCGTGCCTGGCTCCTTTCCCTTAGCATGTTCTCAAGGTCCACCCATGTAATATGTCCACATTTTACTCCATTTTATGGCCGGATAGCATTCCATTGTATGGTTAACCATATTTTGTGTATCCATTCATCAACTGGTGGACATTGGTAGTTATTTCTACCCTTTGGCTGTTGTAAGTAATGGTGCTATAAATGCTTGTCTACAAGCTTTTGCATGGACATGTGTTTCCACTCCTTTTGGGTGCACACCTGGATGTGGAAATAAGTCAAAAAGATTTGACTTATTTATGTAGAGGGGAAAGGAGGGAGAGAGAGGGTGAGAAACATTGGTTGGTTGTTTTCTGAAAGCACCCCAACAGGGGATGGAGCATGGAGCCCGAAACCCAGGCATGCGCCCTGACCGGGGATCGAACTGGAACCTTTCGCTTCGTGGGCAGGGGCCCAACCAACCGAGCTGTGCTGGTCAGGGCTCTTTGCCCATTTCTAATTGTTATCTCTTTTTATCATTGTTTTAAGAGTTCTTTATATACTTTAAATAGAAGTCCCTTATCAGAAATATGAATTGCAAATATTTTCTCCTATTGTGTGGGTTGTCTTTACTCTTTTCAATGTGGGCACATTGTAGCTATATACTTCCCTCTGATCACTACTTTCACTCCTGCATTTTGATATGTTGTGTTTTAGTATTTTTGGTACGTTGTGTATTTATTTTAATTGATCTCAAAGTATTTTGTATGTGATGTGTGATGAGTCGCTTCTGTCTTGTTGCTTTCAAAACTTCCCCCTTTGTGTTTTGAGAGTGTGAATACGATGTGTCTAGGTATGGATCTCGTTGAGTTTGTCCTGCTATGAGCTCACTGACCTTCCTGGACGTGTAGGTTAGTATTTGTCATCAGCCCTGGGTGGTGCGGTTCCGTGGACTGAGAGCCGGCCTGCGAACCGGAGGGCTGCTGGTTGGACCCCAGGTTAGCACACACGCTTGGGCTGCAGGCCGGTTCCCCGGCAGGGGGTGTGCAAGAGGCAACCACACATTGATGTTTTTCTCCCTCCATTCCCCTCTAACTAAAATCTTTTAAATATATATATATATATAATGTATATATTTGTCATCAAATATGGAAGATTTGAGCCATTATTTTTCAAATATTCTTTCTGCCCTTTCTTCTTTATGTGTATGTTGGTATGTTGGTAGCATGGTGTCCCATGAGCCTCTGAGCATTTTTCTTCCTTCTTTCTACTCCTCAGACAGGTTAGTTCCAGTGGATCCATATTCAAGTTTGCTGGCTTCCTTCAGGGAAGCCGGGTGCCCTCTCTCACCTAAAGGAAGAGGGCTTGGAAAATAGGAACCAAAGGAAGGCAGTCAAGAACATACCATTCTTTTACTCAAAAAAGGAGGAACAGGAAATGTGTTCTAAGACACAGAGACCCTAGACTTCTCTTGGGCACAGCGCGGGGATCTGCATTTGCCCTGCAGCCAGGTTAGGAGGGGAGACACCAGGGGAGAGGACGCGCCGCAGGGACCCTGCGGGAGAAAGGCAGAGCTGAACCCCCTCCCCACACATCGGCACGCAGCCCTGTCCGAGGAGGCGGGATGAGCCGAAAGGTGCCTAAGACAACAGTGCGACGTTCCCTAGCCGATCGGGGCCTCGCATGTGCAGCAGAGGGGCGGGCGAAGGTGGTGGTCGTGGCCAGCAGAGCCCGGAACGTCCCAACCGGGTGGGGAAGGGACACGCAAGACAGAGAGGGCCTGGGACCCTTGCTGCTCTGCCTGACTGTGCCATCGCCACCACCGCCGCCACCGCCGCCATGCTGGGCAGAGCAGGGAGGGCCCCCTGGTAAGAGGCAAGTCTGCGCTGAAGTATGATCCGCAGGTCACTTCGGAAAACGAGAGGCCTGAAGATGCCACACGTCTTCCACGCGAGGCTGGATGTAAACCCAGCACCCACCCTGGGGACCGCCAGGGCCCCTCGCTAAAGCTGCCCACAGCCCCAGGTCTGAGTCACACCCCTGCGACTGAAGAGCGGCTTTATCGGTGACCCCGAGGGAGCCACGGCCACTCCCCTGCAGTGTCAGCCTGCAAAGCCAACTACGTGAGGCATGGAAGTTCCAGACAAGAGACCAGATCTCCACTCAAATTTTAAGAAAAATTCCAAATCTTGATTTCAGAGTCCGTGAAAGGTCGGAGGCTGGGGTCCTGTCGGGTACGAGGACCCCTGGGGGCTCAGGAGGCCGGCCGCGCTGTTCGGCCACGTCTGTGCGGCCGTGCGGATGAGGTAAGAGGGCAGGACGGCCCCAGGGAAGTGCCCGAGACAGGTTTCCAGGGGAGTTCTCGCTCGGGCAGCACGCGGAGCCTGGCCCTGAGATTGCGCTCTGGGTCTGATGGGCCGCTTCCCGAGCAGGCCTGGGCAGCAGGAAACCCCACCCGCCGGCCCTCAGCAAGCCAAGGCTCCGCGGGCTGGGGTCAGTGGTGCCGCTGCAGCCTGTCACGCGTCTCAGCGCCTCACAGCTGGGGTCCCTCCGGCTCCCCAGTAGGGTACAGGTACCACATCACCACCCCTGAGGGGTTGATGATCACTGTGAAATTGGCCTCGGCCTGGAGGCCGCTGATGATGCCGCCGGTGTAGACGTCCTGGGCCTGCAGGGGGGGGGGGGGGGGGGACATAAACAATGCCGCCATAAGCATGGCCGTGTGGAGACTGCTCAGAGGACGCAGGAGGCTGGACTCCGGCCTGTCGGTGCTGGGCCTCCGGTGTGCACTGCGGTCGTGGGAGCCCTGCGTCTCCCAGCACCTCCCACTGGCACAGCCGACGGATGATGCCCAAACTCGGGCAGCGGCGACAGCCCGGCCCACAGACACCCCGAGGAACGCGCCGGCAAGGACTGGCCGGTGGGGGGAGGAGCATGGCCTCGGTGGGGACCCGGACGCGTCTACGCCCAGGGCTTCCGCTTGCACAGCTGGAAGGTACCGGTGCAGAGGACAGCACCGGCCGTGGCCCTCGGTGCCCGCAGCTGCCCCGCGGGCACCTGACACAGAACGCAGGGCCCATGGCCTAGGGGAGGCCACCTGTGAGCGAGGGCCACCCCCGGCGACGCCCTCCCGGGGAAACCGAGGGCGCTAGCTGCCCGCAGAGCGCTCACCTCATACACGCCGGAGCCGCTGAAGCCGAGCTGGGCCAGGGAGGAGCGGAAGCGGTAGGGCATGTCCGCCCTGCGGCTGAAGAAGACGACGGCGTAGGCGTCCCGGGCCAGGGGCCGCAGGAACACCTCGATGGAGGACTTGTCCTGCGCACAGGAGACGGCTACTGGCTGGGGCCCCTGCTCAGGCGGGCCCTGGGGTCCCCTGCCTGCCCCCCCCACCCCCAGCACCCCGACTTCTCTTACTCTACTCTCCCTCCTCCCCTGACTCAGCAGATGCTCCCCAACACTTACTCTGTGGCAGGACACAGAGACAGTGCTGTCTGCAGTCCTGCTTCGGAGAGCCCTTGGTGTGATGGGGGCAGGGGGACAGACAGGGACAGCTGCCCTGCTGGTGTGGAGGCCACTGGCCGGCGGGACTGATCGCTCAGCCCTGAGTGATCGCTCTGCCCCGCGTGAACCCCCATCCCTCAGAAGGTCCCCGGCCTGGCAGGCATTAGTTAGTTACCTCTCTGGGCCTCGCCAGTCCCCAAGGTGCGTGCCATAGGCATGCAGAGTTCTTTTTACTAGAGACGAAAGGGTTTGTGGGAAGAGCACATGCTTTGGGGTGACCCTGATGGAGTGCAAGTGCACCGTTGACCAACTGTGGGGCCTTGAGCTGCAGTCACTCAGACTCTTCCAGTCTGGGTCCCCTCGTTTGTGAAGCAGGGAAGGAGGTGTACCTCCTGAGAGAATGTATCTAGGATGCCCAGCACGCGGCAGGTGGTCAGTAAATAGGAGACGCCATGACGAGTGGTAGTCGCGCTCCTTGGATCAAACAACAACTAGACGCTGCAGGGAGGCCCAGTGCTCGGCCGGACACCTCGCACGTCCGAGCGGAGGGGCTCACTCACTGTTCCCCGTGCACAGGCGGCGCGGGGACGTCTCCCGCCCCCATTCCCCAGGAGCCCCGGCCCGGCTCTCGGCCAGGGAAGTGCGGACAGTCGGGGCGGCACCCAGCCGAGTCTTCAACTCAACGCAGCCTTGTCTTCGGGGGAGCCTAGCCCCTCAGCCTCCCTGCCTTCCCCGCACCCCCCAGTACCTTGAGAATCCTGCGTCCCTGGATGCCTAAGGGATCCTGGTTGATTTTGATCATGAGCGGATTCTGCAGAATGTCCACGCTCTGGGCGGAGATGGTGCGCAGGTCTGTGGACATGAAGAGAGGAGCCGCCAGCACCGTCCACAGGGCCATCTGGGCCCGGGCCTGCTCGAAGCTGAGGCCGAAGTTCCCGATGAGCAGCTGGGGGCAGAGGAGAGGGGCAGTCAGCCCTGCCCCCCCTGTAGGGAGGCGGTCACGGGGAGCCACCCCACGCATGCAGCCGAGGCAGGAGAAGATGGTGACGGGGAGGGCGGCCACGTGCGGGAGCCTGGTTTGGCACACGCCACTCCCCAGCCGCGTGGCCGCGGGATGGGTGGCGTCACTTTGCATCTGAGCCTCAGCTTTTTATTCGCCAGGAAATGGGGGTGCTCGTCGTGTCACCACAGGTGGTTCAGACAGTCCAACGCAACCCTGTGGCCGAAGGCGTTTGTGACCCGACACGTGCGAGTCCTGAAACCCAGGGAGGCGGACCCGGGGAGCCGGCCCGGGCGGGACGGAAACGACCACTGCTCGCACCGTCGTTACCTACGTGGTGACACCAACTGAAGCACAGTGCGCGTGCCCAGCTGTGCCCCGCATTCGAAAGGGTCATCCACTTCCTACTCAGAACAACCCTCTAAAGGTCACTAGTGTTCCTGCTCTCATTTTCCCTGACGACACTGAGGCACAAAAAAAATGAAGTCACTTTCCCAAAGAACACGGCAGAGCAGGAGCCTGAGTTCTAACGGGGGTCAATTTCCGTTTCCCCGGGTGCCCCACCATCTGGCGGAGTGTTTGGTACCACACTCGTCACTGGGAGTAAACACTTGACCAGGTGAAGGGAGAGCAATGAAAGGGTAAGACAAACTGCAAACACATTTACGTCGCCAGGGCTGTGACTGAGGCGGGCACAAGGTGGCCCCCAGTTCTGCCTGCGGACGCTCTGCAGGGGCAAAACAGCGCACCGGGCACTACAGGGAGAGTCGGGCGGGCTGGGTGGGGGCCGGCCAGGGAGGGGCTGGCAGGAGGGTGTGGGATATCCACGTTCTCCACCCTGCACAAGAGTCATCACAGACCAAGTTCTCCAGTTTCAGCACCAGAACTGCCTGGGAAGACGGTCAGTGAGGGGCACTCCCGGGCCCCTCCACACTCTGATCCAAACCAGGGATAGGGTGGGGGGACCCTGGGAACAGAACTGTAAGTGAGCTCCTGAGTCAGTCTGATGCAGCTGGTTCAAGGACACAGTTCAGAGATACGGATCCAGAACCCGGCAGTGAGTGACCAGCAAGAGGGCGCAGGGCAGTGGGGTGCAGGTCCACCACGGATGGTGGGCCCTGGGACCGCCCCCTCCACGTCGGCGTACCATGTCTGGGTCGTTCCAGTGCCCAGGGCCCGCCACCGGCTGCAGGACGTCCTGATTGTCCGCAAACCAGTCCAGGATGGACAGCACGCTACTCCAGGAGTCCTGGATGTCGTCGTAGTTGCGCCAGAGGTTGCAGATGTCTGCCAGCAGGCTGTAGTTCACCTGGTGTCAGAGGAGGCGGAGTCTGGCGCCAGAGCCACACCCTGCTGCCCGGAGGCCCCCACAGGGGCGGGGAGGCTCAGCAGGCGACAGAGGTGGGGATGGGAGAGGACAGGCCCGAGCTTGGTCAGGGTGAGGAGGGCCTGGGAGAGGGCGGTCCTGCTCCGGGGGCTGCCTGGGCCTCCACTCCACGCGTGCTGGTGCCAGAAGCCCACCCAGCCCTCCCCCGCCGGCTGGGGTACCAACAACACTCCTGCTGCATACGCACCCCATGTTCTCACAGGGAGAGTCCCACCCTCTGCCGGCATTCTCCCCCAGGTCCTCAAGTCCGACCCCATCCCATCTAGTGTCCCAGGCGCTGAGGGGCCCCCGGTGAGGCGCCCACAAGGCCCGTCAGAGGCACGGCCCCACCTGCCTACCCTCAGCAGCCTTCTGGATCCCCTAGCCCACGCAGTACAACCCAGATTCCCACCACCGGATGGCTGCCGTGGGTCGGCACATCACACGTGGTTCCCATGCCTTCGGCCCCCACGGGGGCACTTAGGGCCCCTTCTCGAGACCTATAAGGCAGCCAAGGGGGCAACTGCGGCGAGAGCAGCCCCGACTCTGCCCAGGAGGTGAGGAGACCAGGCGTGGCGGACGCTGCCAGGTGGGCGCACGGAATGGCTTACCTTGGGGGGGAGGCCCCCTTCGTAGGCCGGCCAGCTGCAGGAGAAGGCGATGGGGCGGCCCGTGGCATTCAGGGCCGCAGCCATCATGGGGTACCCTGGAGGAGCACAACACCCACCTCTCAGGACCGAGGAGGCGCGGGAGGCAGCCTGGAGCCTCAGCGCAGACCTTTTCCCACCACATGTGAGGAAGCTGAGGCTCCACAGAGGTGCCTCCCCCTGCACCCAAAGTTGCAGACCCTTCCAAGGTGGGGCACGGCGCCAGCCCATCCTTCGGGGGCCTGGGAGCCCAGACCGCCCAGCCCCTGGTGAGGGAAATTAGGGAACACTACATTCCGGGGGCCACGCAGACAGATGAGCTCGGCCAAGGGGGCACTGGGAGGCCTCCCGCGGCCATCCCCGCCTGTCTCCCCCGTGGCCCCCAGATGGCCGTGGGCCTCACCTTTGGCCTGTTCCTCTGGGGTCGAGAAGCAGCCGTCCAGCTTCAGCATGTCCACCTTCCACTTGGCAAAAGTTTGAGCATCCTGAAGCACCTTGTCTAGCGTGGTACCCGGGTAACCCATGCAGGTGAAGTTGCCCAGGTCCTCATAGATGCCCAGCTGCAGGCCCAGGGAGTGAGCCTGTGGGGAGAGCCAGGGACACCGGAGGGTCAGGCCCACCCGGCCAGTCCCCATCAACACCTCCGATGGGGCCCCGGTGCCCACAGGAGAGGGTCCGCACTTGCGGGCGGGCCTCCCCAGACCCCGGTCCTCCCCGCCCTCCAGCGCACACCCCTCCCACGGGCTGTCTCTTGCCTCTAGGCCTTTGCTCCTGCCATCCCTGCTGGTGTCAGCTCGAGAACTAGCTCCTCCTCCAGAGAACTTTCTGAAATCCCTTCCTGGCCCTCACCCGCCACTGGGAGCCATACCTAGCTGCGTCTTTATATCTCCCCCTCAGCCCGAGTTCTGGAGCGGGGACTGCGGAGAGGGAGCCCTCCGCAGGATGGGGTGGGAAGAGCCGCCCGGCCCCCAGGCTGAGGGGCGGGGCTGGGGCGGAGCTCACGTAGTCAGCCAGGAAGGCGATGCCGTTGGGGAAGCGCTTGGGGTCGGGCACCAGGTAGCCGTTGGCGTCACGCCCGCCGATCCAGCAGTCGTCGATGTTGAGGTACGTGTAGCCCAGGTCCCGCCACCCGTCCTCTGCCAGCCGGTCGGCCATCTCCATGAAGAGCTGCTCACTGGAGAGAGGCGGGGCGGGGGGGCAGCTTAGTGGCCTGACCCATTCCTTGGCGCCTTTCTCACAGCTGCTCGGGTGCTCTGAGTGTGAGTCCAGGACCCTGGCCTGGCTGTCACCTGAAGACTAGGCCAGGTAATGATTATAAATGACAACAGGGACTGTGTTATGAGTCCTAAGCTGCGTGAAGTTGAAAGGAATGGTCTGGCCACCGGGCTGAGGGGCAGGACTGAGCCAGGGGAAGCACCGTGAGGTCTGGCCGGGCCTTACAACGATCTCCTTTGAATCATCTCAGGGGTGGGCCCCCTGGAAGGTACCTGCCCCACAGCCCACCTCACAGAGGCCCCAGGCAGGTCAGGCGTCCCAAAAGTGGCCAATGGCCGCGGTCTCTCTGGGATGGGAGGTGGGGTGCTCTGACCCTCTCCTCCCTGCCCCCACTCTGCAGAGCCTGGGGGCAAAGCCTGCAGGGTGGCGGTGTGGCCCTTCCTCACCTGATGCAGTTCTTCGGGTCCGCATCACAGTCAATGTTGCAGCGGAAGCGTTCCCAGGCCAGCCAGCCCATGGGCGGCGTCCGCAGGAGCCCATTCTCCAGCGCCAGCACCTGGTCCGCCAGGGCCAGCAAGAGCACTGGAGGAGGGTTGGGGGATGAGTATGAGTGACTCCCACGGCCCCTGCCCTCACTGCCCACGGCCCACGTGCTGCTCAGCCCTGCAGGAGCTCCCAGCCTGCACAGAAGAGGAACAAGTCCCCGGCTGGGGGTGGAACTGGCCCCTCCTGCAACCACTGGCTCCTGCCTGCGGCGAGCAGGCTGATGGTGCCTGGACGAGGGCAGTGTGTTTGAGGCCTGGGTCCTCACTTGCTGTTGCAGCCACAACCATGCTAGAATTAGCAAAATCTAATAGCTGAGGTCATATCCTTTCCATGCCCAGACCAGCCCCATCACACAGAGCTTGACAGTAAACTGTAGCCAGATTCCGGTCTCCTGAGTCTCATCCAGGATGTTTGTTCTCCATCACAGATCGCCCCCCCAGAGGCCTTAGAAGAGCTCAAGAGGTCGGCCAGGTGGGCCCTGCACCCAGCCAGCTCGCCTGGGACAGCCCTTTGCCTCTTGGGCCTCAGTTTCCTAATCTGTAAGATGGAGATAATGTACTGACTTCACAGGACTGTTCTCAGCACATGTTGTTATCACCTAAGGTAGGGCCTCTGCACGGTGGGGGAGAGGGGATGAGAAAGAAAGAGACCCCTTTAGAGGGGGCCTGATTCCTAGGTGGGAAGCATTTCCCTCTCTTTTCCACGCTCAGCTCCAAGAATAAGAGGAACCTGCCTCCCCACATCTCCACAGCACGGGAGGAGGCCCAGACACGGGAGGACTGGACTCCCTCCAGGTGGCCCCATTCCCAACTGGTCCCCTACCCTCCCAAGGCCACGCCCTCCCCCGCAGGTTACCTGTCTTCCACAACATTGCTCCGGACCCAGCGTCTCCGGACCTGACCAGCTCTGCTCTGCTTGCACCAGCTTTATGTGTCGGGTGCTGGAAGCTGAGAAACGTTGGAAAAGCGCCGCAGTCACTCCTGCCTGGCAGCCCCGCCACCTTCAACCCTGGGCGTGGATCCCCAAGCCGCCCTCACTATCCCCACTCCCTCCCCAGCCATCACTTCCCTTCTTCCTTCAAAAATACTAAACGAGGTTTCTTGGACTTTAGACCTTACCCCTTTTGCAGTGCTGGGCGCCCCGAGAGCCAAGGGCAGCCCTCCCCTCCGGGGCGGGGCCGAAGAAGGGCAGCCCTGGCTCCGGGACGCTCAGGAAGCGAGGCTCTAGGCCAAGACCGGGCTCCGGACTCTTGCCAGGTCTGGGCTGCACCCTCTGGCCGCCACAGGCAGCAGGTCCAACGCGGGGAGGGCCCACCCCAACTTCACAGTGCCCCTTCCCTTCTCACCGCCGACTCCCTCCGACCCGACCCGCCGCTGCTTCTGCTTCCAGGGCCGCGAACCGCTGCGATCACCACATTCTCCCACTGCGTTCCAGGGGGGCGGGCCTGACGGCGGTCGACCTTTCCGCTTGGAACCTATCAGAATCCCCATAGCAACGCCGCGCCCCGCCCTCTGTGCGCCGCTCGCTCTCCGAGCCTCCCAAAGCCCCGCCCCCTTCGGGCTCTCGGAGCGGCGCGTCGACAGTCTAGTGGTGCCGCCTGCCCTGTCTGGCCTAGGTCCCCTGGGGCTAGACATTTCTCGTCTGCGGGTCCCTGTGTGCAAGGACAGTGCCTGGCACTGTGTAGGCGCTTGAGTACCTGCTGAGGACTTCGTTAAGAGGAAGTGAGAGGACGCCCTGAAGCGTGGTCCGTAGTAAGCCTCCCAAAACCCGTAGAGGAGGATGAACAGGCCTGGGCAAAGAATGGGTGGGGGAAAGCAAACCAGGCGCAGCTCCTGCAAAGCCAGGAGGCTCTCTTTTCCTACCGGACACCCGACATGCTAGCCCAGGCACTCTGCACGTTTCTTCCCAGTTTCATTCATCAAAACTTTACTGACCGACTGCTAGGGCCAAACACTTCATTTCTGGCACTTTCACTCGGATGGGCACGGGCATCTCACACATAGCCGGCCCCAAACCGAACACCTGCCACCTTCCGTATCTCAGGTGATGGCACCTGTCCTTCTGGGTGCTCAAGTCAAAACCTGGGAGTCCTCCTTGCCTCCTGTGTCCCTCGCTCTCCACATTCAGGCTCTTCACAAGCCCTGCGCTCTCCGCCTTGAGCACGCATTCTGGATCGGGCACCTCCCTGCTTCCCCGCCCCCACCACGTCCAGCCTAGTACGGCGGCTTACGTCTCATCCACATGTATCCTCTCCTTGACTGCTTCTTTAAAACATAGCTCACTCAAGACCCACCCACACATTGTCTTCACCTCCCACTGCTCCCCCACCCTGCCGCACCGCAGCCCAGCCACACCCGCCTCCTTGCAGTTCCTCAAACACAACAAGCCTAAAAGCCGTTGCACCAGCTGCTCCCTCTGCCTGGAATGCTCTTCCTCCAGGTATTGGCATGACTGGCTCCATCATTTCCTTCGAGTATTTGTCAGATGTCACCTTCTCAGTGAAGCCTACCCCAATGACCCTATTTAAAATTCATCCTCCGCACTCCCACAATTCCCAGTCTCCCTCGCCCTGCTCTGCATCTTCCACACCACGTATTACCTTCCTCTAACACAATGACTATGGCTTATATTGTTAATTGAATGAAACTTAGTGAGGAGGACAGATAATGCGCAGGAAATAAAAGCGTGAGTGCAGGCGAGTTTTGTAGAGTGGTTAGTGCTACAATGAAAATACATTCCGGGGATGGGATAGACTTGAGGGTGGGCGAAGGGGGTTAGAACAGGCCCCCCTAACATATGGCATGTCGATTCGTTTGAAGGCAATGGCAATGGAGACCCTGTGGGCTCGGAAGAAACCCTGTGTCCCCTCAAACTACCTTGCCCTTAGTAAGAGTCATTACCAGAGATGTTTTATGGCCTCTCTCTGTGGCAGGGTATGCATCAAACTACCAAACATCCCCTCTCCCTATGGATCTGCAGATTCTTACTGATCCCCTCCCCTTTGACATTCGTTAGCTCAGAGTGTCACACATACCTTATTTTTACCTGCCTGTCTCTGAACCTCTGTGTCGTGGGCTCTCTGACCCTCTCCTGTGTGGGGGGGCTCCTGTGCCTATGAATACAGTGAAATTCGGTTCTTTTCTCTTGTCGATCTTTCTCATGTGGATTTAATTATTGGAACAGCAGAAAGGAGCTAGCATGGTAGAGGAGCATTGCTTTCTCCCCCACACAGGTTTCTTTACCTGTGTGGTCAGGGAGGGGATATTTGGGGTGAGACCTAACTGGCGTGAAGGAGCCCCGAAGTGTTAGAGCCGAGATGTAGGGATGAGAAGGAAGAGCATTTGGGGCTGCAGGACCTGCCAGGAGAAAGCTCTGAGGTGGGAACCAACAAGTCCTGGGACAGGGGGTTTGAGCCCACTGGCTTCCAGGGCCATCGGGGAAACCTCCCGCCCCCTGCATTTGAGGGGGGGGGGAGGGGGAGGGAGGGGGAGGCGGGGAGGAGGTAGCAAACATTATACTTGGAGGCTGTTTTTTCTGACAATTTATTGAGCACAGATTCATTGTGGGAATTATAATTTCACAAGCCAATATCATATCTCTTAATAAACCAAATAAAGGAATAACATAGTCCAAATGACAGAGTAATCACGCTGTTGCTCCAGGCAAGGGAAGGTGAAGGAATAATGCCCACATTTAATATGAGGTGTGACTTTTTACGTGAGGACACACTCTGGAGAGTCAGCAGCGACCAACCAAAAAGCTAATTTCCGGCTGCCCATGCAAAAGTAAAAGTCCCCTTTGGCGAGAACGCTGTTGCTAGGGAACCAAGGGGCCAGTATGAGAGCAGAGCGCTGAGCTGCTCTGAGCATTATCACTTCTGAGACCGCTGCAAAGTTTCACACCACAACCCACCGAAGAGTCGCCTTGGCCACTTGTAGGAGCAAGTGTCTCAAGGGTCTCTGGAGAGTGTTTAAGTTATGGAAGCGTCGCCTTGCCCCAACTGAAACTCTCAAATAGTCCTCACACCCTCAGTATATGTAGGAAATGTCCTTTTGTCGCAGTCAGCCCGGTTGCCGACCGCTTACGCACGACAACAGATGTGGAGTGATGACATCCTGGCACAACTGCCTTCAAACTTACATCAAAGCAACTTTTGTTGTTGTTCGGTCATAAACAAATGGATTAAACCAACCTCGCTTAAGTCATAAGCAAGTGGGTTTGAAATATATTAAGTAACACCCAACACAGGTCTGCCTCCCCGTTGGACGCCTGGGGATGGCCCGTCGGGGTGGCAGGCCAGGGGGAGACACACGCGGAAATGGATAACCCCCGAAGCAAGGACCTGGCGACACCAGGGGCCCCGATGAGTGGCCTGGAAGCTCGGCCGGGCCTTGCAGGCTGAGTAGGAGCCGGCCCAGAGGAGGCGCCGGGGGCGAGGCCTCCCAGGCTCCGCGCTGCGGTGAAGTAGGCGGGGCGGGGCATGGAGAGCGGGACTGGAGTAAGAAGAGACGGACGCCGAGCCCTCGCGCGGAGGGGGGGGGAGGGCGGAGGGCGGGGGGGGAGGCTGGGGGTGGAAGTTGGGGGATAGATAACTCTGAGGACGGCGGCCGGCCTGCAGTGAGGCTCTGGGTTCGAGGCCGCCCGCCACGGACCTGCTCTGTGGCTCAGGCAGGTCCTGGCCTCTCAGGCCTCAGTTTCCCTCCCACGAAGATCGAGGGGCATCTTCGGGGATCCAGGCCTGGTGAGTCCTGGACGGGGCGGGTGGAGGCTGCAACTCGAGCTGCCCAGGAGGGGTCTCCCGGCTCCCACAGCCAAGTTCGCTGGCCCGTGGAAGCGCAGGGTCCGGAGACGGGGTCACCCCGGGGGGCTGCGGGAGCCAAGCTCTGCGGGCCACTCTCCCGGGCTTCGGCGCGCCGGGCGCGCGGAGGAGAGAGAGGGCCAGACGGGCTCCGGGAGGAGGCGGCCCCCGGGAAGGCGTGGCCCGCGGGGACGTGGCGGGCCGGGGAGCGGAGAGAGCGACGGCGCTCTGGCTCTGAGGCGTGAGCGGGGGAGGACCCAGTAAAAGGACCCCTGTTTCAGTGCCCACCACGGGCGCCACCGCCCGGTCGGTCCCACGCCCCAGCCTGCCTCTTCTCCAACAAAAGAATCCGGAAAAACACGGTGCACCAGCCTCCCGCCCAGTGTGCGGTCCTGGCTTTGCAACCTTGGGAGGATTTTAGGGGGAAACACGCACCCCCAGGCACGCGGCAGGGGAGGGGGGACAGACCCGTGGTCTCCCGACCCCCTCTCCGCCCCGGGTGCTGGGCCCAGGACCGAGGTGCGGCCACTCCTCCAGCAAACTTCTGTGATCAACGCCGCGGATTCCCTTCCAGACCGGCCCCTCCCCCACCCCAGGGCTCTGCTAACTTCTCTCCCGGCCCCTGCCCGGACCCGTCCCTACTTTATTTAGTATTCGATTAATTTGTAATTCACTCTTCATTATTTATTTTTGTCCGTTTGTTTACAGCGTGTCTCCCCGTCCAAACGTAGGCTCCAGGCGGGAGAGCCTTTGTTCTGTCCGCTCGCGTACTCCCAGTTACTTCAACAAACACCTCCCGAGGGCCTCCCAGCCCTGCAGGGGGCGGGTACTGAGACTGCGGCGGCAGCCCAGCCTAGTCCCCGTCCAGACGTTCTGGGGAGGTCTTCGTGGAATGAAGGACATCAGGACAAGGGGGTTGTGGCTGGGTCATGTCTGGCCAGACCCCCCGTGGGGGTCAGGAGCCGTTTAGGTAATGTGATCAGGGCAGGTCTCTCAGATTAGGGGATTTGAATAAAAGCCCACAAATAAACTGAGTGACAAGTGCCAGAAGGGAAACGCAGGAAGTTATAAAGGCACTTGACTCTGACCTAGCCTCAGAGGGCAAGGCGCTGAGGTCTGAGTAGTGAAAGTCAAGACAACAGGACCCAGCCCATTAAATGGCCCCTAGGAGCCTGGCCTGGGCAGGTGGTTTGGTGTGGGATTATGAGAGGCCTGGGAAGGCTTCCTAGAGGAGGTGGTGGTTTCACTGGGCCCCAGAGTTAAGAGTTTTCATCATTTTGGATAGCATGCCTGGGTGTGAGAATTATTTTGCAGGCACACTGGAAATCACGTGGTCCAGTGGTTGCACCTTGTGGCCAGATAAGAGAGGCCCCAACCTAGCCCAGCAAGTTCTGCTGGTAAGGGGGCCATTTGCAAGACCTGCCCCCAGAAGGTGTGAGGGAATGGAACCCAGAGACCAAGCTCTGCTTCTACGGACCATGTGACCTTGTGCCGTTCACTCTCACTCTCTGGGCCTCAGTTTTCCCTGAGTCAGGAGGGTCGAGCCCTGGACGTTTGACCTCAGGGTTGGCATGAAGGGGCCCCCAGATTAGGGGATGCTTTAAGCACAGTGGTTTTTATGGGCTTGGGGTCCATTTTCTCTCAGCGGGGCCCGTTTCTTTGGAAGTTTAAAAAGCTGTGTCAAAACCCTGCCATCACTCCTGGTCTGACGCAATCACATTAGCCTTTTCTCTGAGTCCTCTGACGTCGGGTGTTTCTCATGACCCTCCCAGCAGCCCTTGGAGAGGAAGCCGGCTCCTTTCACAGGGGAAGCCACTGCGAGCCTCCAGGCACACAGAGCTGGGGCCCAAGTCTCCTCCAGAGCCAGCGCGCTCTTCCCCACAGGGACACAGCGGCTGCCTCCCTTTCTGACCTGTGGCCACCTCTCTTGCCTCACAGTTCTTATGGGAGCCATGAAGCTGAACAAGAGAAGCGTGGCCCACTACGCACTGAGCAACTCTCCCGCAGACCACATGGGCTTCCTGCGCACTTGGGGGGGCCCAGGGACCCCGTCCACCCCCAGCGGCACTGGCCGAAGGTGCTGGTTTGTCCTCAAGGGCAATCTGCTGTTCTCGTTCGAGAGTCGAGAGGGCCGGGCCCCTCTGGGACTGGTGGTGCTGGAGGGCTGCACCGTGGAGCTGGCGGAGGCTCCGGTGCCAGAGGAGTTCGCCTTCACCATCCGCTTCGACGCCCCCGGTGTGCGTCCGCACTTGCTTGCAGCTGATGGCCCCGCGGCCCAGGAAGCCTGGGTGAAGGCGCTGTCCCGCGCGAGCTTCGGCTACATGCGCCTTGTGGTGCGTGAGCTGGAGAACCAGTTGCGGGATGCCCGCCAGAGCCTGGCCTTGCACCGCCACTCATCCTGGAAGGCCATTACCAGCCACTGTAGGCCCCAGGCTGTTGACCACTTGTCTCGGGGTCTGGAGAAAGGCCACTCCCTCTCCAGGGATTGCAGCCCCATGGGCTTGGCGGAAGTGGCCTGCGGCACGACAGCAGGGCGGGGCTTGGCGGAATGTGAGTTACAGGGCCCTACCAGCCTCCTTCTAAGCAGGGGCCAGAGTCCTGTATCCCCTGAGACCTCTTGCTTCTCTACCCTGCACAACTGGTACGGCCAGGAGATCCTGGAGCTGAGGCGGGGCTGGCTGCAGAGGGCCCGGGAGAGCCAGCCAAAATGTGAGGAACCGGATAGGCCCTGAACCTGGACCCTTTGGGTTCTGCCCTTGTCCTGCTGGTCAGGACACGAGGGCCAATTCTTTTTCAGGAGTCTGATGTTTACTCATTTCCAAAGTTGATTTTTTTATATTCTTTTTTTTTTTTAATTTTTATTTTAGAGAGAGAGAAAGGAAGGGGGAAGAGAGAGAGAGAGAGAGAAACCTTGATTTGTTGTTCATTTATTTATGCATTTCATGATTGATTCTTGCATGTGTCCTGACCAGGGATCAAACACGCAACCTTGGCATATGGGGATGATGCTCTACCGAACTGGCCAGGGCCAAAGTTCCGGTTCCCTAGGTTCCAGATCCACCCTCGTGCCTGGAGTGGACCGAGGAATCATTACTTGTAAACTCTATTTTCCCGAGGCCCAGAGTGCAAAGGTGGCTTGCTCAGCAGTCACAGAACGAGGGCCAAGTCTCCTGACACTGGGCTGGACCACCCCTCTCTTCGGGAATATTAATGAAATGGAGAAGGTAGAGAATATTACGTGCCTACAGGCCACCTTGCCTTCCATCGACATGCCAAACTCAGCCACAATTTCCAACATGAGGAGTCTTGTGTACATTTAAAAACCAGAAGTTAGCTACAGGGTTGGTTTCAAACTGACAGTGTAAGAGAAAGTGGATTTATTATATCACGGGGGTCTCTGGGGTTCCACTCTTCCTGATGGTGGGCAGATTGGACATGTGACCCCCACTCTATAGTCTGGAATGGCCCTTTGGTGGGAGAAGGCTATCAGCCAATATAGAGGGGTTTATTCTGCTCAGAAAGTGTTGGCCCCCTCCTCTCTCCCCCTCTCCCTGACTATCCAGTCAGCAGATGGTGCTAGACCTTGACCCCGGAGGGACTGGCAGCTTTATGTCAGAAGAAACCCTTACTGTGCTCTGTCCGCAGCAGCCAGCCACTGGAGCTGCCAAGTGGGAAGCCGAAAAAGCGATGGGCAGGCAGTGTGTTCCCCCAGGGAGTCCGTTTTGTGTTGGTTCTCAGTCCTGGGCATTCTAGGAGCATTGGCACAGGATTCCTGGTGCCCTGTGATGACTTCTTCTCCCCTGCCTGGGCTCCCAGCGAGGCCTTCCTGCTTCTAGAACCACCTGGGCACTCGTCCACAGTCCTGCCTGTCGTCCAGCGTTTTCCTGCCTAGACCCTCTCATTGCTACTCTCCCCAGCAGGCCAGGTGTTTTCTTTTTCATTTGTTCTGGAAGGCAAAGTGGCTGGCCCCATAGAGCCAGAGAGGCCAGACTAGCCTGATGCCCTGTGGATGTGGTGACAACAGCTGGACAGAAGATGCACCGCCTGGGCAGAGGATACCCTCACCCCAGTGCGCACACTCTGTTCCTCTCTCCCGTGCTGCGGCCCCGGGCAGCCTGACGAAAGCCCAACTAGGGCTGGAGCCTGAGGCTCAGAGCCTCTTGAGGCCAGGAGGCTGAAATGCGGGGCCAGGACCGGTTCTCGGCATGTTTCCAAAGAAGAGGGGCCGCTTTCCCAGCCCTGTACTGGAGCTCCCCAGCCCACTGCCCTGTGTTTTATACAGACATTCCGGGATTTTATCTTTCTTATTGTGACAGTATTTTTTTGTACGATTAAAACACTAAGCTTTTTATTACTCATTTCGGTTACTTAAGTTTCTTTCTTTTTTTTAAAGATCTTATTTATTTTTAGAGGGAAGAGAGGGAGAGTGAGAGAGAGAAACATCAATGTGCGGTTGCTGGGGGGTCATGGCCTGCAACCCGGGCATGTACCCTGGCTGGGAATCGAACCTGCGACACTTTGGTTCGCAGCCCGCGCTCAACCCACTGAGCTACGCCAGCCAGGGCTCAAGTTTATTTCAACAATCACATGAAGGCTGCTCGGCCAAGCTCTGGCTGTCCTGGATGGGGAGCAATGATCGAAATCTGAAGCCTTCCCCAAGTCGGTACTAGTTCACCGGCCCGCCTACTAGGCCTGGAACGAGGGAACTGGGGCTTCGCCGCCGTCCTCGTGACGTCACGACGTCGGGCGGGGCTGCGACAACCGCCTCCCTCCCACCGCTACGGGGAACTAGGCGGGCTGCACCGAGCGTGAGGCTGGGCCTCTCGCCTGCTCCCGAAAGCCTCGCGAGGCTTCACGCAGCGTTCTTTCCGAGGGCGGTGCCGGGGCCAGGCGCACGGACTTGGGGGCCAGGGATGGCGTCCGGAGCAGTTCGCTGGCTGGTACTCGCACCCGCCCGATCCGTGGCTCTCCGGAGCGGACCGGCCTTGAAGAAAGATGGCGGCATCTCCGCCGGACTGGGCGGCTCAGGTCGGAGCCTGGTACCGTCGAGGTCAGTCATCGTTACTCGCAGCGGCGCCATTTTGCCCAAGCCCGTGAAAGTGAGTGTCTGCCTGGAGGCGGGGCAAAGGTGCCGAGGCCAATCAGAGTGGGGAATACGTTCGGGTCGGCTTTGACTTGATAGGAGCAAGGGCCAATCAAACGACGGCCTTAGGCCGGAAGACGGATCAAGGATAAGATTTTGCTCTAATGCGCTAGTTTTGACAGGTGGGGAGCGGTGGGTGTTGGTCCAGGTGTTGAGCGTTTAGAGACCGAAGGTGGGGGGCAAGAACTGAGAAAGATGGCACTTTGCACTATCTTACCGCGAGGAGCGCGGTGTCAGAGTCCATCTCCGGAGCCAGAAGACTGGGCATTATGCGTCCAGTATAGATAAGACGTGTGTCCTCTCTGCTCTGCCTGCCTCCGAGTTGACGGGCTCCAATAACGAATTGCAGAAGGACTTTGTAAATGAAGTGTACCTGGGACGGGTCTTCTCTGTCTTTTTTTAAAATGAGTTTTGACCTAGTACTTAAATCATGTGATTTGCAGTCCTGTAAGGAGTGCACGGGATGGTTACGATCATTGTTTTTACGAATGGAGAAGAGTGTGTGTTTGGCGGGGGGGGGGGGGGGGGGGGGGCGGTCAGAATGGCCAGTGTCCCAAGCTAGCAGCTGAGTTTGGTCCAAGGACCCAGGTTACTTGCTATTATAGCCCAATTAGGTCCTGTTCTTTCCACCACTAATGCTTTCACTTGCCCTCAGTAACCTGAGGCTTTCTAAGTAAAATGTAACAGTCCCGTTTGCTTTTTTGACCCCAGGACTGCGTGGGAGTTAGAAAACAAAAACTCTGAAAAGCCAGACGGCTGGCCTCTGCTAGTTCACACAAACGAGTGAATTCGGGCTGTTTCATAGCAAGAAGCAGGAAGGTGTTTGGGAAGAGATGCATTACGAAAAGGCATAGCTGGTAAAAAAAATTTTTTTGAAACTCCATAGGAAAATACAAAAGGAAATGTTGAGATTTTATGCAACACCCCAGACCACTTAAAAAAGTTAATTTTTCAATGTAAAGACATGCTCACTTTTCAAAACACACCTGTTTCTAAAATTTAATGTGGTGAAGTCACATTTCTCAGTCCCCAGGAAACCTGTTATTTCCAGAACTCGGTAGAATATCCCTTCCCTGTACATCTTTCTGTAATCCATTTTCATGTCTCGAGTGTCTTCAAGTAGAGCTGAACTTTATTTCTGTGGTCCAGCCCTCTCCGTACTTTTTCACCCATTTGTTTATAGGTACCTGCAAGTAATTAGCAGGTTGTGCCCCCAGTTTTAGATGCCTGGAGTGCCTTCATCTTTTCCTTCCGGCATCCATTCTGATGCCATAACATCACTTTATCTCTTCTAATTTTTTTTGGTCTGAATCTTTCAAGGGCTTTAAAATCAGGTTGCTTCTGGAGGGTCTGGGGTTCTTAGAGGGAATGACCCTGAGAGGGCCAGGCCTCCTGCCGTCCTGCCACCGTGGGCCCTGGGGCTCACGGCCTCCGCTCCGACCCTCTGCAGATGTCCTTCGGCCTCCTCCGAGTGTTCTCCATCGTGATCCCCTTTCTCTATGTCGGGACGCTCATTAGCAAGAACTTTGCCGCTCTGCTGGAGGAGCACGACATTTTTGTCCCAGAGGATGATGACGACGACGACTAACAGGTAAGACCCGCTGTCCCCCCAGCGAACTGGGAGCAGGGAGGGCGGAGAGGCTGACCCGATGCGGTGCGGCCCGGTGGCAGGCAGCGTCTGGGCGCTCAGCGCGGGAGGTCAAAGCTTCAGTGAGTTGACGCACTTGGTGGCTAATGCTTTTATTTTGCCTTCTCTGTGTTGGATGAGGGGAACTGTCGAATCAACTTACAGATTCCCTGGGGTCTCCTCCAACTAGGCTGGACCCCAGCCAGCCTTTTCATTTGCCCTTTAGATACCCTTATTCTGTCCACCCCCACATTTTCTCGACAGTTAAAAATTTGTCTTTTAATCCTCACCTGATGTTTATGGATTTTAAAGAGAGAGAGAAACATGATCTGTTGCCTCTCATATGTGCCCCAGTCAGGGATGGAACTTGTAACCGTTTGGTGTATGGGACGACACTCCAGACCCCATGAGCCACCCAGCCAGGGCTTTTTTGGGCAATTTGATATGCCTTACACACCCACCGCAAACAGCTCAATGCAGTGCTCCACACTGAATTTGGAAACGGCAGTTCTCACCACGGACAGCCATGGTTACCGAGCTCTGCACCAGCACGGCCTGGGCCTGGGCACCACAGCCTGGTCGCCACTGCCCACAAACCCTTCCCCCCAGCGCCCGTCCCGTTCAGCTTTCCTGTGTTGACTTCCGGTGCTCTGGTATGTGCTGTGCGGTGGCGTCACCATCAGGGATGAGGACACCCCTGATTCTTTCGTCTGGCATTCAAGGCCTGGCATGTTCCGGTCACACCTGTTACTCGAGCCTCATCTCCGTATTCCTAGCCGCATGCCTACCGCCAGTGTTCCATTCCTTGAATTCCTGTGCTCTCCCTCACTCCCAAGCATCGGCTCCTCGTTCCCCCCACTTGGGGGGCTGTGTCCCACCGCGCCGTTCCCACCAGTTCCTCACTGTCTGTGAGAGTCTCCCACACGCCTGTTGGAAAAGGACCGCTCCCTCCTTGGACTGACCGGCACCTCTCTGGTGATGCTCAGTATTACGTGTTCATGCACATGCACTGTTGTTCCCCCCCCCCCCCCCCCCCGCCCCAACTCTACTAGACGGTGAGCTCCTTGCTGGCAGGGAACGTGATTTTATACCTTTGGGCCCCCAGTGCCTGGTCCGTGGCGAACGCTTAGTAGGTGTGTGAGTGGACAATTAAACTGATTCTGAACTGCCTGTCCCCTGTGCAGGGGAGCCACTCTGTGGACGTCTCCTCCAGCCTGTGGACGAGGAGCTGCCGTGCCGCCCCGGTTCACTGCGCTTTCCTTCCTTACAGGCCGGGAAGTGCGGGAAAGCGCGAGCCCTCATGAATTAAGAAATGGTGATGCTTACAGCCTCTCCTCCCTGCCTGCTACAGAAGGGCCCGGGGCAGCCTCCTGCGTGGTCCGTGACCACAGCCCGAGTCCCAGGCTCCGGGAGGGCCCCTGAGCGGTGCTGTCCACGGAGCGCAATCAAACGATGAATAATAAACATGATAAACGTCGGTGGTGTGTAACTGCGTGGCGGCCGGAGTCTCGGCGCGAGTAGGCTGTGGCTGTTGGTTCCGTCTCTGCCGTGCGTTCTCCAGCAGGCCGTTGGTGTCCAGCCCAGGGTCTCCGGGCCCCTGCAGGCCCGCGGTTATGGGGGCCTGGGGCCCATTTTCATTATTTACAAAACCCAGCAGAAACTTTTCCCTCAGTGAAGCCGCACAGGTGAGCTAACCCCTCAAGCTTTTTTGTTGTTGAGTACCACTAGCTAATTGTCACATGGCGATCAATCATGGAAGTTTTGGTTGTTAGTTTAAAAGTACTTGAAAAACACTAAAATGATTCTTTCAACACTTGGGTCCTTAGTTGAAAGGATAATAAAAGGGTTGTTGGTGCTGAAAAATTTGGAAACCTTGAGGGTGACTGTAAATACTGAACCACTTTTCCAGGATTTAGACAGTCCAGGGAAGGAACAGACGCCTGTCATCCAAACAAAACAGATCCGTTCTTTAACCTGGGCCAGTGTTCGTTGTGCCCCTTTAAAGCCACACCCCTCTGCAAAAGCCAGTTGGAATGTCTCTGTTCTCTGTGCCCGCGCTGAACACCTGTGTCCCCAGCGGGGAGCCTGATTGAGGAGGAAGTTAATTCCGTCTTAGGGACCCACGCTTGTTGCAAGTAGAGGGGCTAGGCTCTGAGCAGCCGTGTTCTTCAAAGCCCGGGGAAAAACAGCCTGGCTCCTCCACGCCACGCCACCCCTCCCCTGCCCCTGCCCCGCCGCCGCCGGAGCTGGCTGGCTGTGGGCAGGCTGTGCCAGGCCCCTGGACGGGCCAGTCCTGGGGGCTGCAGAAGCGCAGCTGCATACAGAGTCACCCAGCCTCACATCCAGTGAGACAGTTTCTGAACAGACGGCCTCACCTTTCCTGTCTGTAACAGCGAGGCCCTGAAAAAGAGAACCCAATTTAATCTACAGGAAACCCCGCACCTCGGGAAACGGGGGCGAACAGGTGGTGTGCATGCCCCGGACCCACTCGTCCAGGCAAAAAGTGAGGCCAGAAACGGAGCTTCCCTTGGCTCGCCAGTGGAACCCTGTCATGAAGGGACCATCACACACTGAGCTCATTCGTACACACTCTGGTGTATTTAAATACCCACACGCACATTCCCCCTGGACAACTTCATGGGTCGTGGCCGACGTAGAACTTGGACAGGAAGTCCTTTGGCCTCGGCGCTTCTGTCTCGTGGAAGAATCGCATGATGTGCGTCCGCTGCTTCCACACGTTAATCGTCTCCTCCAGCTCCATCTTGCCCTGTGGGAGTGGGGGGGGGTGGCCTTTAGTCAGGTGGCCAGTGACGGGACACAGCCCTGCAGCCCCGAAGGCCGGGCTTCCGCTTTCCGCTCTGGTGCTGACCGGAGTGACCTGGGCGAGGGACACACTCGGTCCAGACCGGTTTCTGCACCTGGATAAGGGGGGTTGGCCGAAATGACCTCTGTGGCCTTTCAGGCACTCGCTAGCTGTGGCTGACTGGCCTCGGAGAGGAGACTGCCGGGTCAGTCAATAGGCTCCTGCTCCGTGCCGCCCAGCCTGACTGGCGTAACTCGTGTTTCAGCCTAACGCGCCAGAGCTCCTTCCCACCGGTGCCCATGTGACTGGGCAGGGGCAGAGGCGGGGCCAGGACCCGACCCCACTTACACAGGGCTCGGCCGGCCAGCCTGCTGCCTCCGGCTGTAAGCTGGCAACCAGGTGGAGCCATAACTTCTAGGAAGGAGGTTAAGAAGAATTCAAACTTTCATGCCTACACCTTATTTTTCAGTTATAAAATGCAAGCCCCAGTGGATTCTCCCTTGAACAGTCTTACAGTCTATTTAACCAGATGACAATCTCCAGGTTCCTTTGAAACACTAGCAACAGTTGCTAACCCGGCAGCTGCTTTTTAATCTTGGAAACAAAACATCCACCTGGGAAGACCGAAAAGCTCTGGACAAGTCTTTCGAATCCCTCAGGGAAGGCCAGTTACCTTGATGACCAGGAGATCCACCACTCGGGGGTCTGTGACGTGGGCATTCTTCATAAACATTTCTCGGACTTTTTCCCGCCCCTGCTTCACAGAGATGTCCAGCTGGAATAAGGTCACTAGAGGGAGAACACGATACAGGGGAGAAGTTTTATGGTTAAGTGAGTCAGCGGACAGTCATCAAACACAGGTAGGTTGCCCGTCCACTGCACTCCCCAAGGGTTGGCCTGACCCTAAGCTCGGTGCTTGAGGACAGGAAGAAGCGTGAGATGTGGCTCTGGCCCTCAGGGAGCAGACGTTTTGTGTGGGGAGACGAGACCGGTGCAGCGTAGTTCAAGCGTATGGACAACTGGGCCCAAGTTCCAGGCCCGGCCCTCCCCAGCTGTGCGGCCCCTGTGTGTTCGCTTCCCTGTGTCCGAGTGCATGTACGAGTGAGACGAGGACAAGAAGAGCACACGGAACCCCAGAGCGGCTGTGAGGGTCTGGGACGCAATGCAAGATGCTCAGAACCGTGCCTGGCACAGAATGAGCCCTCAGTGAGGGTCAGCAGCATCATGATGTGGGACATCTGGCAAAAGACAAGGGATGAAATCCGGGGGAAATGATGTGGTGTGGGTCTGCGCGCCACAGAGGCAGGGGGAGGGAGACTGCTGAGGGTTTGTGCAGGGAGGGAGGCTCCAGTCCAGCCGGCAGCTACCATGACGGGTTCCTGGGGGGAGGGGAGAGAAGTTTATGATGCAGGTCCTGTTCTCTCAGTTTAAAATTCTAATTGGAGGGGCTGCTACCTATGAATGCAAACATGAATCACAATATTCAGCAACCCCTGATGAAATAAGTGCCTAAAATAGTGGCACAAACTCCATGACCTGGGACTTCAGGTGAAGCACAGGGATGTCCTTTGAAAAAGGTTTTAGCCCTGGATGGTGTGACTCTGGATCGAGCGCCAACCTGCGTAACAGAAGGTCGCTGGTTCAATTCCCAGTCAAGGAACATGCCTGGGTTGTGGGCCAGGTCCCCAGGTGGGATGCGCAGGAGGCAACTGATCCATGTTTCTCTCACACATTGATGTTTCCCTCCCTCCCTCCCCCCCCAAGAAAAAATAAACAAGATCTTTTTTAAAAATTACAGTTGGTGCTCCATTAAGGAAAGAAATATGAGGAATCTTCCTCTGCTATCAGTACAACCTGCCCCTGAATTTTTATACTAGATTCCTGTCCGCCTTGGGAGAAAAAAGCTAGGTGCCTCCGGGTGCACCCAGGGAGCGGGTCCCACTGCTCCCACGTCTCACAGCCTTCGAGCCCCACGCCAGGGGGCTGGGCATGTGAATCTCCCCCTCAGGAGAATGTCACATGCACAGACGCCAAGTTTGCTTCCAGCGTGAGCTCCCAGGTCCCTGATGCCCATCCCCCCGAGCAGCAACGCCTGTCTCAGGAAAGGAGCTCCACGGCTTCGTCCTCCACAAGTGAGAAAGCCTACAGCCTTCCGAGTTGCTCTTTGGTCTAAATCAGTGGTTCTCAAACCAATAGTGACTGTGCCCCCCACGCCCCCCACCAACCCCCACCAATATTCCAATACTTGGCAGTGTCTGGGGGCATTTTGGCTTGTCTTGGGGGAGAATGCAACGGGCACCCAGAGGGTAGAGGCCAGGGGTGTCTCGAACATCCTACAACGCCCAGGGCAGCACCCAAAACAAAGAATTATCCAGCCCAAGTGTCGCTATTGAGAAACCCCAGTGCAAATCAGTTCCAACTGTTCCCTACCTGCTGCTCCTCCCTGCAACCAGAAAGGGTTCTGGGCACTCAGAAGTATTCTGCTAGGGAAACATGTTTTGAAACCTCTGAATTGAAACACACACTCCAAACAGTGATTTGCTACAGTCACTGCCCGCACCCATGACCCTCCTGTCCTCTGGAGGCACCTGCATTTGCAGTCCTTGGACCAGTAGTTCACTCACGTGTCTCCCTCCCTAGCGTCCTGTGTGAGTTCTGGTGGTCAACAATATCTCAAAAAGTCAGCTCGTGGTCAGGGACCCTGCAGTGCAGTCCCAGCTCCAATCCATCAAAGAACTCCTGCAAGGAGTCTTGTGCTGGGGTGATATCAAATATCAATGGTGATAACAATAACAATAAAAACAACGGTAGTAGCCAACGTTTAAAGCGTACCTAAGTGCCAGGCCCTATCCTGAGCCCTCTAGATATTAACCTATTTAACGGTGACTCTCTGAAGAGAGTACTGTTATTAGCTTCATTTTACAGAGGAGGAAACTGAGGCACAGCGAGATAAAATAACTTGCCCAAGGCCACACAGCTACTAAGGGGCAAGGCCTGGAGGCAAGTCCAGTAACCACCACATTCTGCTCTTTAAACACAGGCAGGCACCTGGTGCTCTACGGGGGGCTAGGGTGCGCCAGCTAGCCTAAAAACACCTTCCCTCTCGGACCAGCGTGATGGTCTGCATTGAAACACACTAAATCGACTGGATAAAGTATCCAGTCCCCGGCACTCTCACTGGCTGCCCTTGACAGGTTAGATGGGATTTCTCCCAACCTTCCTTTCAGCAGGTGCACTGGGTGGGAAGCACTGAGGGCGATGCCGTGATAAGAAAACCAAGTCTCTGCACCCCGCAGCTTATATTTCCATGCATCAGGTGAACAGATTGGTTTTCCGACATCTAAGGGATTGCAGGGGTTCTGAGGCCGTAGAGGGCAGGCCAGCAGGGGGTGGAGAGGAGGAGCTCCGAGGATTGCTAGGGCAGGTAGAAAGAACAGACGGAGCAAGACCTGGGAGACTGAAGGAGGGAGGGGGAAACACCTCACTGGAGGGACTGCAAAAGGCATCGCTGACCTTGGGACAGTCACCTCCCTTCTCTGGTTCAGTGTCTTTTTTTGTGAGCTGTGGGTACCAGATGATCGCCCAAGCCCTGCACCCACTTTGGTTATACAGGTCATCTAGGGGCGTCTGTAAGTATACTTAGTAAGGCTCGAGTGGACTGTGGGTTCCAGACCCACCACGGGCTGGCTTTGGTCCTTGGGCATGTCACTTCGCCTTTCGGTGCCTCGGGTCCCTCCCCTATAAAATTAGTATGTCACCGATAGACCCTGCTCTCCCTCCAAGGGTTTCGTTAAGAATCACAGCAGAACACGGGAGCCGAAGCGCCGAGGGCGCCTAGAAGCGCCGAACGGATGCTGGACACGGCTGGTCTGAGCCCGGCGCCGCTGCCAGGGCGGGCCCACCAAGAATCGGGTGACCCTCCTCCCCTGAAACACGCGGGATCGCCTCTGCCCAAGTTGGTGACCTCAGCTCGGCCCGAATGAGAGCGGAGGCCAGGGCGGCTGCGACCTTGAGCGGCTGCCTGCGGAGTCCCGCGCACGCCGATGCCTCTCACCAGTGGTCGGCACCTCCCGATACCAGGCGCGGTACAGCTCGCGCACCCTCCGCTTGGCCTCGTTCATGTCCCGACTGAAAATGGGCTTCACCGAGGTGCTGGCCGCACCGGCGGCCCGGCGGAGGCCGCTCGCCGCCATCTTGCTACAGAAACCACTTCCCAGCCCCTCCCGCTTACAACCCGCTGTTGCGGCCGGAGGACGAAACTCTTTTCTCATTGGCTAAACTTGAAAGTCACGCCCCCTAGATGCCGTGGGTGGGCGGGAGGACGGCTCTAGGGCCCTCTGATTGGCCAGGAGGCCTCGCTCTCTGGGGAGGGAGGAAATCGGCTGGAGGCTGCTCGCGCTTGTCAGCAGAAACGCACGCAGGTAAGGCGGGACGTCCCAACTGCCGCCGCACGGCGCCGCCAGGGGGCGCTCGGGCCCCAGGCTGGCCGAGGCCGTGCAGGCGGAGGAGCTGCTAGCTCCCTGCATCCTGCGGCGCTCTCAGGGGAGCGCTGGATGGTTCAAACTTCCCCGCTCAGCTCCCGAGCGCGGGCCGCGGGCTCCCAGGTGACAGCTGAGACAGGTAATGGCGCCCGGACGGCCGTGGCGCCCACGTGGTCCCTATGCGGCTTGACCGCGTAGGGTTGAGGTCTCCTAGGTAGTGGCTCGCGAGTCTGGGCTGTGCCTCTCACAGCATCTGTCCAGTATCTACCTGTGTAACTCTACCCCGGTCCAGGCTCCTGCCTCCTCTACGTGTAACCTCTATCGTGAATTTAGTATTTAATATTCCTTTTCATTAAAACAAAAAAGGAGCCTCCAGAACCACCCACAAGCTGGAGGAAAAAATGTAAATCTTGTATTTCGTAAGGGACTTGTAGCTAGAATACATAAAAGGTTCTTACAACTCAATAATAAAAAGATAGTTCAATTAAAAATGAACAAAGGTGATGCCAAATGCTGATGAGGATGCAAAGTAGCAGGAACGCTCATTCATTGCTCGAGAGATGCAGGATCACACAGCCACTTTGGAGGACAGGTTAGCAGCTTCTTAAAACAAAGTGTTCTCTCTTTTTCTTAAGACTTTATTTATTTATTTTTAGACAGCGGGGAAGTGATGGAGAAAGAGAGGAAGTGAAACATCATCAGTGGGTGGTTGCCTCTCACATGCCCCCCACCAGGGACCTGGCCCACAACCCAGGCATGTGCCCTGATTGGGAATCCAACTGGCAATCCTTTGATTCGCAGGCCAGAGCTCAGTCCACTGAGCCACACCAGCCAGGGCAAAATGAAGCATCCTTAACGGGATCTAGCAGGCCCCCTCCTTGAGCCAAGGCCACTTCCTTGGTGTTACCCAATGAAGTGAAAAGTTATGCCCACGGAAAATCTGCAGTGGGTGTCTGTATTCGTGATTGCCAGAACGTGAAAGCAACCAAGAAGTCCTTCAAGAGGTGAGTGAAGACACGAACAGCGGTGCCTGCAAACAATGGGGCGTTCGTCAGTGCCAGAAAGAGAGGAGCTGTAACGCCATGAAAGACGCCAAGGAAACTTAAGTGGGTGTCACTGAGTGAACGAGGCCAATCTGAAAAGGCTACACACTGTGTGATTCCAGCGGCAGGACACACCGGAAAAAGGGAAAACTATGGAGACGATGAAAAGGTCACTGGCTGCCGGAGGCTGGGAGGAGGGCGGGGCGAAGAGGTGCCGCACGGAGGGTTTTTAGCGCAGTGAAGCCATTCCTTATGGTACTATGATGGTGGATACGTGTCTTTATACATTTTTCCAGACCCACAGAGTGAACCCTGATGTGAATTATGGACTTTGGGGGACAATTATGTGTCAGCGTAGGTTCACTGATGACAACAAATGTATCACTGTGCTGAGGGATGTTGGTAGTGGGGGAGGCTGCGCGTACCTGTGTGTGGGGGGAGGAGTAAGGTGTATGTGGAAGTCTGTGTACTTTACCCCTGTCTTTTTGTGAGCCTAAAACTACTGTAAAAATTATTTTTTACCTGGCTGGCATAGCTCAGTGGATTGAACGCGGGCTGCGAACCAAAGCATCGCAGGTTCGATTCCCAGTCAGGGCACATGCCTGGGTTGCAGGCCACGGCCCCCAGCAACCGCACATTGATGTTTCTCTCTCTCTCTCTTTTTCCCTCCCTTCCCACTCTAAAAATAAATGAATAAAATCTTTTAAAAAATATTGTTTAGGTAAGCAAAGGATTTGAATAGCTATTTCTCCAAATTAGATGTACCAACGACCAATAAACACACAAGAAGACATTCAACATCATTGGGTGAATGCAATTCAAAACCATAAGATCCCACCCACCAACTACAATGCCTAGGATAAAAAAGACAGACAGCAGTGCTGGTGAGGCTGTGGAGAAATCGGAACCCTTGTACAGTGCTGGTGGGAGTGTAAAACGGTACAGCCACTTTGGAAAATTCTGGCAGTTTCTTAAAAAGTTAAACATATGGCTGGCGTAGCTCAGTGGATTGAGTGCGGGCTGCGAACCAAAGTGTTGCAGGTTTGATTCCCAGGCGGGGTACATGCCTGGGTTGCAGGCCATGACCCCCAGCAACAGCACATTGATGTTTCTCTCTATCTCCCTCCCTTCCCTCTCTAAAAATAAATAAAATCTTTAAAAAATATATCTCAGTTATGCTATGGGAAAAAAATGGTCTCTGGAGATTTTTCAAATGTGTCAAGTCCCTTTTGTTTACTTATTTAAGTTTATTTTTGGAGAGAAGGGAAGGGAAGGAGGAAGAGAAATATCGAGGGCAAAGGTGCCTCTGCTATGGGCCCCGACCAGGGACCCCAACCACAACCCCGGCACATGCCCTGGCCGGGAATGGAACTGGCGATGTTTTGCTTTGCAGGGCAACGCCCAACCAACTGAGCCACACCTGTCAGGGCGAGTCTAGTGCAGTATTTTGATGGTACTTTCTTGCTCTCATCACTTTAAAAAAGCAAAATGTCCTATTTGTCCTTACTAAAAACAGTGATGTTAGGACATCAGGAAAGGACAGCACAATAAGAAAGTAGAGATCCTTCGCAGAAGCAGAGGCGATGGGACGTACGTACAATGCAAAGAATTCAGAGCCAGTCCCTGACATCAGTCACAAGCCGTCTGCCAGGTCACCGTGAGCATGAGGCTTCCTTCTCTGGGGTGAGTGCCCAGGGCTGCGGCTGCTGGGTCATGTGCGTGGTGCATGTCCAGTTGGGAGACGACCAGCTGCCCTGGCTGGTGTAGCTCAGTGGATTGAGTGCGGGCTGTGAACCAGGCATCGCAGGTTCAATTCCCAGTCAGGGTACATGCCTGGGCTGCAGGCCATGACCCCCAGCAACCACATATTGATGCCCCCCCCCCTCTCTCTCTTCCCTCTCTAAAAATAAATAAATAAAATCTTTAAAAAAAAAGAGACGACCAGCTTGTTTTCCAGGGCAGTGGTCCCACCATTCCTGGTGGCACGGCACGAGTGAGGCCCAGTGTCCCCAGGCCCTCTCCTGCCCGTGCCAGAGCAGCTCTTTACGTGTCAGCCATTCTGGCAAGTGTGGGGTTGTCTGGTTTTCATTTAGGTTCCCCTAGTGGCTCGTGGCATCAAACGGCCTTTCACCTGCTCACCTCCCACCGCATAGTCTCCGGAGGGAGATGTCTTTGCATGTCTTCTTCCCGTTTTGCCAATTAGATTATTCGTTTACCTGTCAGGTTTTGAGAGTTCTTTATACGGGGTGGGCCAAAGTAGGTTTACAGCTTGTGTGGAAAATAATACAATGATTAGTAAATAATAGCACCAGAATAAACTGTTTCTCGTACTGACAACTGTAAACCTACTTGTGCCCACCCCCTGTATTCTAGATACGAGTCCTTTGTCAGACATGTGGTTTGAAACTATGTCCCCCACTCTGTAGCTTATTTTTTAATCTTTCCAACAGGGTCTGCCTCAGAGCCAAAGTATTTAATTTTGATGAAAGCCAATTTATCAGTTTTTCCTTTTCTGGATTGTGTTGTTGCCGCCAGACCTAAGGTCCCTTTGCTTAGCCCTAAGTCCAGAAGATTTTCTGTGATTTTTTTAAAAAACCTTTATGTTTTATATTTAAGTACTTAATCCATTTTTAGTTATGGTAATTTTTGTAAAACCTGTTGGATTTAGGTCAAGGTTCCTTTTTTTTCTGCCTATGGACATCTGATTTCTCCAGAGCCATTTGTCGAAAAGCCAGCCTTCCTCCACGGAATAGCTTTTGTACCTTTTTAAAAAGTCAGTTGAGCCCTGGCTGGTGTGGCTCAGTGGGTTGGGCACCGGCTTGCAAACCAATGGGTCACTGGTTCGATTCCCAGTCAGGGCACATGCCTGGGTTGCAGGGCAGGTCCTCGGTTGTCTCTCGGCCGAGGGATATTTCTCTCTCACACTGTTTCTCTCCCTCTTCTTCTCCCTCTCTTCCCCTCTCTCTACAAATAAATAAAATATTTTTTAAAAAAGTCAGTTGAGCATATCAACTGGTGAAATATTCTTAGTTGTTTTTTCTTTTAATCTGAGAATTCCCTGATTTCCCGCCAGCATTCCTGAAGGATATTTTTCACTGGGTATGGGAGTCTGAGTTGACAGTTTGAACTTAAAAACAAAACAAACAAACCTGTGTGTTACTTCCTTCTGGCCCCTGTGGCTTCTGATGAGTAATCAGCTGTCATTCAAATTGGCTTTGATTGACAAACTCAGGGTATTGTTTTTCCCTGGCTACTCTCAAAAGTTCTTTTTCACTTTAATTTTCAGAAGTTTGTGAAGTGATGTAGCTTCGTGTGGACTTGTTTGAACGTAGCTGCTTGGGATTGGCTCAGCGTCTTGGGTCTGTCCTGCTCCTTACAAACTTTGGAAAGTTTGCTCTCAGTGTGTGCTTGGCCCGCCCCCTTCCCCTTCTTCCGAGGCTCCGCCCACACGGTGCTGGGCCTTTTCTCCGTCCCGCGGGCCCCTGCGCGCCTGTTCGTTTTGTCCTCAGTCCGTTTTCTCTGTTGTTCACATGGAGTCATTTCCACTGTTTCATCTTCCCATTCACTGGTTATTTTCTCTCTTTTCGGCCTTTGAACCCATCCACTGAGCCTTTTATTTTGATTATTGTTCTAAATTTTCCATCTGGTTCTTCCTCACACCTAATGTTTCTCTGCTGAGACTATTTTTTATTTCGTTTCAAGCACGTTCACGATTGCTTGTGGAAGCGTGTTTCTGCTGTCTGCGTTAAATCTTTATCCGATCACTCCGCCACCTCTGTCATCTCACTGTTGGCTTCTAGTGAGCGTCTTTTTTTAATGTAGTTTAAGATGTTCCTTGTTTTTAGCATGTGATTTTTCTACTGAAACCTGGACACTTCGGAGATTGTGGTATGAGACTCGGGTCTTGTTTAAACTGTCTCGTTTCCCTGGCTTCCCCTGACATCAGCGGGGGAGTGGACGAGCTTCCTTGTGACTCTGAGTGGGGGTAGAAGCCCAGGTTCCCCACGCAGCCTTGGGTGGCACTAGGGGTGGGGGCCCTGCACAGCGCCCAGCAGGAGTTCAGCTCCCGTTCCCCCTCCCCCATCCCCCCCCCCATACCGCTCTGGTCGGCAAGTGTAGGAGTGGAGTGTCTCATGACTACTTCTCCCCCCAAGACGTCAGTGCCGACACAGAAACCGCAGGAGGAAGATTGCCTTTCTCTGAACACCCGTGGTCAGAGTCAAAAGTCCTGACTCTCGCCTGGCTGGCGTAGCTCAGTGGATTGAGCGCGGGCTGCGAACCAAAGCATCGCAGGTTTGATTCCCAGTCAGGGCACATGCCTGGGTTGCAGGCCACGGCCCCCAGCAACCGCACATTGATGTTTCTCTCTGTCTCTCTCCCTCCCTTCCCTCTCTAAAAAATAAATAAAATCTTAAAAAAAAAAAAGAAAGTCCTGACTTTCTATTCGTTCTCCTCTGATATTACCCCGTGGGAGAGGGTGGCATACGAGGTATGGCCCTCCTGAGCACGGGGCCCTGTGTGGCCACCCGGATCGCCAGCTTAGGAGGCTGGCCCCGAAAATACCCTCACCGCTTCAGGCTGCAGCCCGGAGAGGCGGCTCCTACAAAGCGCGGGTCACTGTAAGTCACAGCTGTCAGGAGCATGGAGTAGTGGACCCAGATCGGGGACTCTGGCCCTGCCACTCGCCCATGTGTCCGTAGCATGCGTTTCTCAACCATTTCCTGCGTGATGTTCCTCGTCTTGCCCACTGAGCCAAATATAGAGGACGCGGAGAGAATGGAGTCCTAGTCCTTGCCCGAGTACGCCTCCACAGTGTGCTCGCCCCTGGGGTCTGGACAGACGTCTGGGCTCCAGCCTCTGGGCCTCTGGGACAGTCATGTCTCAGTTCCTTACGATCCACCTCCCACCAACTTGATGAGTTGGGGGCGTGGAGGTAAAAGTTTTGTTTTAAGTAACAATAAAGAAATGTGCCATTTCACTATTTTTTGCACATTTGAGTTTGTGACCTGAGGTTTTGGGGAGGACTGATTATATATAAGACTGATATAAGCCCTGGCTGGCGTAGCTCAGTGGATTGAGCATGGGCTGCGAACCAAAGCGTCGCAGGTTCGATTCCCAGTCAGGGTACATGCCTGGGTTGCAGGCCGTGACCCCCAGCAACCGCACATTGATGTTTCTCTCTCTTTCTCTCTCTCTCTCTTTCTCCATCCCTTCCCTCTCTAAAGAATAAATTTAAAATCTTTAAAAAAAAGACTGATATATATATATATATATATATATATATATATATATATATATATATATATATATATATATATATATACATATGGGAATCCTCCCATGCCTTTGTGCTGCAGTTCATCTTTTTCACTAAACATCTCTAAAGTCACTGTGTCGGGTCATGTGGATCTGCTTCCCTTTATTTCTGGAAGGAATTTGTCATGTGGACAGGCCATGTCTTAGTTGCTCCTCTATTCATGGATCCAGCTAGTGTCCAGCTAGCGTATTTCTTTATTGTTATTTAAAACAAAAATTTGGAAACGTTTTCTCCTCGTCTGTGGCTTGTCTTTCTACTTTTTCTATTATCAGTATCTTTAGAAAGACCAGAAGATTTTAATTTTGATGAAGTCCAATTTATCACTTTTTTTTTCCTGTTATGGACCGTGATCTGGTGTTCTATTTGAGGTATATTTGCCTAATCCGAGATCACGGGGATTTTTCTCCCGTGTTTTCTTCTAGAGGTTTTACAGTTGTAGGTTTTACATTTGGGTCTGTGATCGATTTAGAGTCAGTTTTAGCATACGGTATGAGATATGAGGCAAAGTCATTTTTTTTTCCATAAAAATATCCAGTTGTAGCCCTGGCTGGCGTAGCTCAGTGGATTGAGCACAGGCTGCGAACCAAAACGTCACAGGTTCGATTCCCAGTCAGGGCATATGCCTGGGTTGCAGGCCACAGCCCCCAGCAACCGCACATTGATGTTTCTCTCTCTCTCTCTTTCTCCCTCCCTCCCCTCTCTAAAAGTAAATAAATAAAATCTTTAAAAAATCCAGTTGTTCCCTGACCATGATTGAAAAGGCTTTATAGTTCCTCCGCCGAATGGCATTTGTACCCTTGTCTAAAATCAAGGGTACAAATTCTGGAAATTCTGTGGGTCTATGTCTGTGCTCTGTTCTGCTCAGCTCGGGCGCGTTCTGACCTGCTCCGTTTCCGACCTGGGCCGGTTCACCCCTCCTTAGGCAACCTGGTGACGCCCCGCCCGCTCCCGGGAGGTCACCATGCTGACGCCAAACTTAGTGCGTCACCCGTTGGCACAATGCGCCGTAGCCAGGGACTCAGGCGACCCCCCTGCCTCGGCCTCGGAGTAGCGGGACTGCGGGCGCGCGCCCCGCGCCGGCCACCTCCGCGCTCCGTTCTGTTTCGTCTGTTTTGACCGCAGCGCTCTCGTACTGTCTTGATTCCTGTCCAGCTGCTTCCTCCCACCCCCCAATTTTTGACTATTCTAGGCCTTGGTATTTCCATATACACTTTAGAAACAGCATATAGATTTCAGCAACAAAGATTTGATGGGGGTTTTATTGCGACTGCACTAGATCTTCAGGTCCGTTTGAGGGTGGAGTCGACGCCTGGACGGTGGCGGGTCTTCCGGTCCACGACTGGGGTGCGTGGCCCTTCATGTATGGGGGTCTTCTTGAATTCCGCCGGCACCGGCTCGTGGTTTTGCACGCGCAGGCCTGGCACACATCTTTCATCAGGTTTTCCCCAGGGAAGGGCATGCTTTTGAGGCTATGACAAATGGTACTTGAAAAATTTGAATTCCCAATTGTTCATCGCTGTGATATAGAAATAGAAGTGATTTTTATTTATAATTGTTTTTTTATATCGATTTTGTATCATTTCACCCCACAAAACTCTAGTAGCTTTTTGGATGACCCCATAGAATTTTATACACAATCGTGTTGTTTGCAAATAAAGACAGTTTTGCTGCTTCCTTTCCAACTTGGTTGCCTTTTACTTCTCTTTCTGGACTTAGTTCACTGTTCAAAACTCCCGGTGCGATGTTATGTGGAAGTGATGAAGTCAGGCATCCTGACCTATTCCTGACTTAGGGGGGAAGCACTCAGTATTTCACTGTTGAGTATATTTACTGTTAATTAGCTCAACTTTTAAAAAATTAATTTGAGACAAACATTGATTTTTTTGTTCCATTTATTCATGTATTCATTGGTTGGTTCTTGTGTGTCCCCTCCCCGGGAATCAAACCCTCCACCTCGGTGTCTGGGGATGATGCACTGACCAGCGGAGCTACCCAGCCAGGGCCAGGGTTTCCACGAATGTTCTTCGTCAGGTGGAGGATGTCTCCAGCTGCTCCTAGTTTGCTGAGAGTTTTTTCAGGGACACGTGTTGATTTTGTCCTTTTTTTGTGCATCTATTGAGATCAGTGTATGGTTTTGCTTTTTTAGTCTGTTCATATGGTGGATTAGACGGGCTAGTTTCTGAATACTGAACCAACCTTGCATTCCGGAGGATAAAGTCCTTTGGTAGTGACGTATTACCCTTTTTATACGTTGTTGGTTTCGACTCGATAAGATTCATTCACAATATTTGCATCTGTGTCTACGAGGGCGGTCGGGCTATAATTTTCTGTCTTCGCCTGGTTTTGCTGCCTTCAGAGATGGCGCCTGGAAGTATTCTCTCCTGTTTTTCTGGAAGAGTCCGTGGGGAATTTATACTACTGCTTCCTTAGAAGTTTGGTAGAATTCACTAGTGAAGCCAGGTGGGCCTGAAGTTCTCTGTGTGGGAAAGTGAAATTCGATGTCTTTGACAGATACAGGATTCTCCAGGTTATAGGTTTCTCCTTGCATGCGTGGGCTTTGGTATTTTGTGTGTTTTTAGAGATTTTGTCCATTTCATCAACATTGTCACACTTATTGGCATAGTGTTGCTCAAAACATTCCCTCAGTACCCTTGTTTTTAAAGATTTTATTTATTTATTTTTAGAGAGGGAAGGGAGGGAGAAAGAGAGAGAAACCTCAATGTGCGGTTGCTGGGGGACGTGGCCTGCAACCCAGGCATGTGCCCTGACTGGGAATCGAACCTGCGATGCTTTGGTTCACAGCCCGCGCTCAATCCACTGAGCTACGCCAGCCAGGGCCCTCAGTACCCTTTTAATATCCGTGGCATCAGCATCAGTGTCACCCTCCTCCTCTTGTACTGATCACTTGTGTCTCACTGCTTTCCCCCTGATCTCCTCTAGCTGCAGGATTACATGCTCTGCTAATCTCCCAAAACCAGCTTTTGGTCTTACTTATTTTTTCTTTTTTTTTTTAGGTTTAAAAATAGCATTTATTATTTTACTAATTCCTATCTACTACAGAACATTTAATTTATTAATGTTTAAATTAAATTTATTGGGGTGACACTGATTAATTAAGATCATATTTCCACTCTGATTTTTTTTCTTTCCTTTCTTGTGCTTACTGTGGGTTTTATTTTCTCCTCCCTTTTTACCCTTTTAAGGTAGAAACTGAGGTCATTGATTTGAGACTTTTCTTATTTTCTTAATATCTTAGTGCTATAAATTTTTTTTAAAGATTTTATTTATTCATTTTCAGAGAGGGGGGGAAGGGAGGGAGACGGAGATGGAGAGCAGCCCTGGTGTGTGAGAGATGCATCGATCTGTTGCCTCTCACACACCAGCTGGGGACCCGGGCCACAACCTAGGCGTGGGCCCCGACTGGGAATGGAACTGGCGACCTTGCAGTTCACAGGCCGGTGCTCAACCCACTGAGCCACACCAGCCAGGGCACATCCCACACACTTTTATATGTTTTCATTTTCACTCAGTTAAAATACTTTCTAACTTACCTTTTGACTTCTAATTTTACCCATATGTTATTTAAAGTTGTGTTATTTAGTTTCTGAATATTTGGGGATTTTCCAGGGAACTGCTATTGATTTCTGATTTAATTCTATTGTAGTCAAAGGACATACTTAAAATGAACTTTAATTTTTTCTTTTTTAAGAGAAAAAAAAAAACCATCAGCTCGTTGCTCCACCCGTGTGTGCATTCATTGGTGGATTCCTGCATGTGCCGTGACCTGGGATTGAACCCGAAACTCAGGCGCATAGTTAGGATTCCAACCTAAGCTATGCGGCCAGGGCAACTTTAATCTTTTAAAATTTACTGAGACTTGTTTTGTGGTCTATCTTGGTAATGTGTCATATGTATGTGACACTTGGGCATTCCTTAGTGTCGTTACATCCTTGGTTCTGTAATTATATTTTGGTAACATTCATAGTAATGTGGGGAGGATAGAAGTTACTGTCTTGAATCAGAGATGTCGGTTTGACGTCTTCGAGCACCTCAAGGGTAGGCCGTGTGTCCTGTTTGCCTCTTTATCCCCTCGGCGTTATTCGTGGCCCAAGGTGGAAGCTCAGTGGACACTCACTGGCTGAATGGGTGACACCTAGACATTGTCTGGCTGTGCTCTTGTTCCTGATTCAGAAAATGAGCTTGTCGTCATGTGAGACAGGACCGAGTCTCACGCACCTTCCTGTCTTTGCGTCCCTGCAGGACCCTGTGCAGAGCTTCGCACGTTGCAGCGGCTCAGGCGTCATCCGTGGCATCGGACGGAACCAGAGCGACACCCACAGAGGTGCTGCCTCTGACTAGCAGGGAGTGCAGGCCACCGAGGCAACTGACCAAGTGCACGGCCAAGGGTGTCCTGTCATAAAGCCCCCCAAGACATGATGTCACACACCCAGACCCAGACACCACTCTCCCTGCGGAAGGGGGGGGCCGGGTTCTGGACCCCCGACTCGGCCGGCTTCGGCGCCCTTCCCACGCTCAGCCCGGGGCCCGAGGGGAGGTGAGCAGGCCGCCCGGACGCTGGCGTGGTCAGAGGGTGCAGGCCGCCGAGGTCATGAAGGCTGGCGTGTTTGCTGAGTGGGCTCAGGGCAGTGGGCCTCCTGAGCAGGGGACAGGTGTCTGCAGGGCCCCTTCCTACTCGGCGAGTCCCTCGTCCCCTCCTGTCCCCTCCCTCGGGACTCGTCCCCTCTGCCCTCCCCCCAAACCCCTCCCAGAGAAGGGCTGATGGTGCCCCGCCCCAGTTACAAATGACCAACAAAGCTTATTGTGAACACGCCGCTAGCAGTGCCCAGAGGGGGTGACCGAGGGGACTGTGAGGGACTGTGTCACCCTGCAGAGGAGTGAAGTGAGCCAAGGCCTGGAAAGGGGCTACCGGGTGGGTG
Source organism: Phyllostomus discolor (assembly GCF_004126475.2). Taxonomy (NCBI): domain Eukaryota; kingdom Metazoa; phylum Chordata; class Mammalia; order Chiroptera; family Phyllostomidae; genus Phyllostomus; species Phyllostomus discolor. Next base: position 212,837,630 of record NC_040904.2, read on the forward strand.
ACTAGAAGCATCCTGGGGACTTTGGTGACAGTGTTTGGGGACAAATGGGGACAGAGACACTGAGGTGGGCTGTGGAGCATGGGACAGGTGGCGGTGGGGGGGGGGGTGAAGACCCCCGCTGCAGAGAGCTGTCCCCAGGAGACTGCAGGGAAGGGTAGGGGAAGGTCGCTGGTGAAGGGATATGGGCTCAGCGAGAAGGCTTTTTTTTTTACTGGAAGAGATTGGTGATGTGTTCAGATGCTGATGGGAAGGAGCCGTTAGAGAAGGAGAAGCTGAGTATGCGGGAGAGGGGACCCCCCAAAAACGCCCGGGGGGGTGAGGAGTCCGGACCCCCGGAGGAGAGGGATGCAGTACGGAAGGGACCGGCCCCGAGCCCGGAGAAGGGGAGGAAGCCTTGTCCTTGGGGAGGAGATGCCCAGAGGAGCAGAGGGCGCCCGGGGGGCGTGGGGGGCAGGGAGGGCAGGGGACGCCCCTCCGCTGGCGCCTGTCTTCCCCCCTGCGGGGAGGGGGGTGCGCGGGCTTGGGGGTTTAGGGGGAGACTCTGAAATAGAGTCCCTGTGGGGAAGGGGCGCTCCCACGGGTGAGGGAGGGCCCGGCTCACACTGGAGACCTTGACTGTACAACGGTGTCAGGTTGCAGGGAGTCCTGACGCTGAGGGTGGGACCCCAGAGGGACCCTCCCCAGCGCTCCCCGTGTCCCTCCCCAAACGCTGCAGAACCCAGGGAGCACCTCCAAGGGCCGGTGGTTTTAAATCATCATTATTTACTGTTGCAGTTCACCACCTGCACCTGGGCGCATTTTACACCAAACGTTCAGGAGCACTAACCTTTTCTCCTGCGTCCCATCCTCCCCTTTCCCCATTCTCCCCCCCCCCCCCCAACCTGCCTCTCCGGCTCTCAGGGCACTGAGGCCACCGTGGGTTGGGGCTCTGAGGCCTGGGGGGCAGCTTCTGGGCGTTTCCCAGGCTCCTCGCGCTCGCCCCTCCGCCCGGAGCAGCCCGCCGGCCGCCGGCCGAGCCCCCTGGTGGGGTTGCCGCCCCAGCTGCCGCTGGCGGCTGGGAGTCCCGCAAGCCGCGGGGTGAAGGGACCCCGAGGTCCCGGGCCTGCGCGATGCACTGACGGTGGCGCATCCTTTCTTTTTAGCCTGGAGATGGCGTTTGGCGTAGGCTGCCGGGGAGAGAGGTAGGCCTAGGGGGGGTAGGCCTAGAAGTCTAGGGGGGCCCTCGTCCGGCGGCCCAGATGACCAGGGAGGGGAGCCCCCAGCTGGGCCCAAGAGGAAGGGAAAATAGGGAGGGGAAGAGGAAAGTTCTCTGTAACTTCCCCGCTGACTGGTGGGATGTGTCTGGGACTCGGGGGTCGGGGGGGGGGGGGGGGTCGGGGTGAAGGGCCCTGCCTGGCCCGGCCAGTGGACGTGGCTGGGTGTCTGTGAGCAGGGAGTCACCACCTTGGCAACGGCAAGATGCTCTGCTTGTCCCAAGGGAGGGGTCACGGAGGAGGCGGATGGGTCGGTCGCCGGGCATGATATCTAAGCCGGGCTGTGGGGTCTCTCAGGCCCGCGCGCGGGGAGAGCTCGGGAGGGCCGGGGGAGGGGGGAGCCGGAGGGAGGGCTCGCCCAGCGCCAGGCGGGCACGTGCGAGTGCCCGGCCACGGTCAGGTCCCTGCCTTCTGGCTGGAGAGGCGCCGTGGACCCAGGTGTGAGGAAGGAAGGAAGTGGGGGGGGCAGGTACTGGGGCTCCTTGTGCGCTCCGGGCTCCTCATCTGGCTTTGGAAGTGGGCGGAGGCACTGCGCCCCGCGGGCGGGCAGGCAGGCAGGGGGCCCGGCCCAGCCCCGTCACAGCTGAGGGAGGCCCGCAGCCGCGGTGGCGACCGGACAGCCCCGGACAGCGGGCCCGGGCTTGGGGGGGGGGGGCGGGACGCAGGTGCCCACGTGGGGCGCGAGCGGCCCGGCCTTACACCCAGCCCCGCTTGTGGTCCCCCAGGCTCTTCGCGTTCCTGTGCGTCGCGCACACCTTCGTTCTGGCAGGTGAGGGCCTGGGGCCCTGGGGGCTGCGGGGCGTCGGGCGACCAAGGGCCCGGGAAACCGGGTCTCTCCTGGGAGCCACCCGTCTCCGGCTGCCCCCCGGGGCGCCCAGAGGCCAGCCCCGCCGGGGCTGGCCGTGCTGCTCCCAGCCCAGGCCACCCTTCCGTCCCCTTTCTTCCCTCTGTCCTCCATTGCGCAGCTGGCACGTGGCCCCGGTGTCTCCCTCTGACGCTGGCGCGTCCCCGCCCCCGCCCCCGCGGCAGACGGGACGCCCCCACGGCCCGCCCCGCGCTCGGGTCCGCAGCGAGGCTTTGCAGGTCTGCCCGCGGGCCGGCTGGGAAGGTGTCCCCTCGCGCACTTGAGTAAGTTAGCGCCTGGTAGCTTTCACCGTTCAGACAGCTCAAAAGGATGTGACCTTCCGGCATATCGTGAATGCTGACACTTAAAAATAATCCCGTCACTCTTTTCAATGTTTTAACTCGTTTTTCTTCACCTGCAGGCACGGTGTGCTTCTATTTCCAGGGGTCTGTGGGGGAACCAGCTCCTGGCCATGACATTGCTGGGGACACGTCACAGGTAGGGCCCCTGTCAGGGCCTGGAGGCCGCGGCCAGAGCCCTGGGGTCGTGCTCCTTGACCCTAGGCGGTCAACCGTGTGTGTGTGTGTGTGTGTGTGTGTGTGTGTGTGAGGGTGGGGGGGGGGACGAATGGAAGGGTTCTGGAGAAATGTCCTGTTTCTGGCAGAGTTAAACATAGGCCCTGCCCCCACCTGGTGGGTTGGCTGTGTGGTCACCTTGGGGCTCCGAGGGGGACTCTCACTCTAGTGAGAGTCCCTGGGGTGTGGTTCCCCGCTCACATGTGAGCCGGGTGGTGGTGAGCAGGGTGCTTGCCTGGGGCTGCACGCCCCCTTGGACGGCCGGGGTGGGAGCACCCAGGGCAGGAGCCCCCTCCCAGCCCTCGGCCAGGGGAACACCAGGGGGCGCCAGAGCCACTTCCCTCCTGCGTGGGGGCCCCCCGCGCCACCGGCTCCTGAGGGGCGGTCTTTGTGGCACGGCGTGTGGGAAAAGCCTAAATTCATCCTCCACTGCAAGTGTGGCTGGGGACGGAGTTCGGGACCAGAGACGGTTTTCTCAGACTCTGAAGATCCTCCTTGTCCTCCGGCCTCACGTGTTGACATTTAAGTCTGATGACCCTGAATCCCCGGGACAGACTTTTTCCTTTGCGTCTCGGGAAGTTGGCGGGGCCTCCTCTCTGTCCCAGAGCCTGGAGACTCACCGACGCCGGCCTGGGGGGGCTCCCCCCCCCCCCCCCGCTGCAGGCCAGTGGGGAGCCCCCGTCTGTGGGGAATTGTCTTGATGAGAGCAAAAAGGGGCGTGTCTGTTTAGGCTCCCTGTGCCCCCCCCCCCCCCGTCGGGCGCCTCTGTGCCCGCGCTCAGGAAGGGCCACGACCCGGTCCTCGGTCCCCCCGACACCCTCTCTGTTCTTTCTGGGAAACACCCTTTCTACCGTCCTCTCCGCCCGCACTTTGCTCGGAACCCTCATCCCCATCACCAGCTTGTCGTTTCGTTGTTCAGCAACTGGAGGCTGATGTCTGAGCGTTTCTGCTGTAAAGCCCAGGTCCCCGTTTCGTTCACGAAGGCGAAGTGTGATCTTTCTAAAGGCGCCAGGGGTCCTGTGCTTGGGGTCCTCCAGAGCCCCCGGCGGTCTCGTGTCACCGCTGCCCTGTCCCCTCTCCTCCTTGTCACGCAGCCCCCGGGAGAGACCTTGAGGCCGGTGTGGGGGCCGATGGACAAGTGCTACCCTGGGGCCTCTCAGGTGGGTGAGGGCCGGGGACCCTTCGCGCCCTGGGGCGGGGGCTGCCCTGGGCCCCGCTGGGAGACGTGGTGAGAGGCAGGGGAAGGGCTCCCGGCCACTCGAGGCCCTTTCCCTCCGCAGAGACGCAGGGTCCGGAGCGGGAGGAAGGAGGCCGCTGAGGTGAGTGGGGTCTCCCCCAGGGGAGGGCCGGGCCCCATGCGAGCCAGGGGGGCCCCAGCTCATGGCCGGGAGGGTGTTGGGGAGGCAGTGCAGCGACAGGACCCTCCAGGACATTCGCACCCCCAGCCCAGCTTGAGCTGAGGAGGGAAGGAGTCCCCGGGAAGACAAAGACCCGGACTTGCCCAGCAACGGAGAACGGGGTGGGATGCCTCGTTCCAAGAACCTTCTGGCCCACGTTATGTCCACCCGTCTCTCCCGGCAGGCCGGGACCCCCAGGGGCACGGGAGGACCGAGTGATGCTGCCCCCAGGGAGGAGCCTGGGGTCCGTCCCCAGGACGCGGGGGAGCCGAGGCCCCCAGCCGAGGATGCAGCCAGCCCCACTCCCGCCGGGAAGGACGTGGCTGAGGAGGCGGCGGCGGCGGCAGGGACGCCGGCTGCGAGGTCAGGAAGCCTGGAGCCTCGGCTGGGAGAGCCCAGGGCACTGGGGATGTGGGCCCGAAGGGGGGAGGGCTGGGGCCCCCAGGATGATGCCACCCTCTGGAGTGAGTGGGCATCGCCCACACCCTGGCCTGCCCCATGTGCTCAGGCACCTGGGCCTCACTCTCCCCACCGCACCGCGCAGACCCGCCTCCTGGGCCCCGGGGCCCCTGCTCCTTCCCCGGGGAGACGGAGCAGCTCCTGAGGAGCCTGCTGCACCCCTCTGTAGGCAGCCAGACGCCTGACCTCCCTGAATGAGCCTCCTGCTTGCTCCGGGCTGGGGGGCTCAGGACCCCTCCCCTCGGCCTGAAGGAGTCGCTGTGTCTGTGCCCACCTGCCTGCTCCATGCCCGCGCCCCCTCAGCGCGTGCCCTCGCCCTGGGGAAGGCCCCCCCTGGCCGGGGCCCCACAGGGCACGCCTGTCTGTGTTTTGCAGAGGCTGCCGAGGTGGGGAGAAAGGAGCATGGGCCCCGGGGGCCCGCACAGCCCCCGAGGAAACTCTGGCTCGGCTGGTTCCCGGCCTCTGACAGCCCCGAGACTCAGAACCGCGGATGACAAACTGGCCAATAAATGCGAGAGCTGATGCCCATGCGGCCCCACTGCCTCCTCTCGGGGCTTCGCGTCCCCATGGACCCGGCGTGGCCCGGCCAGCACTCATGTCCAGGAGCTGCAGGACACCGCTTCCTGCCAGCATGCCTGCCCCATCGGTGCTGCTCTGGGGGTGCCGCAGGGCCCTGCTGGCCTTCGACAACCTGTCAAGGGACAGCCCGAGTTCCCTGAATGGAGAGCTGGGAGCCCCCGTCGTGGCCGACACTGGTGGAACCCGTCACAGGTGCCGCTGGTGCTGTTGGGCGGGCGGGGGGCTCCTGCCCTGAGCGTCGGGGGTCGCTGAGCTGTTAGCTAAGTGCATCCAAGGTGTCCCAGGACTTAGGTAGGCAGAGGGTCCCTAGGAGCCCTGGGGCACTCCTGTGCGCTCGGTCAGAGCCAGCCCCTCCCCCGCGGGCACGGGGGATGGCGGGCCAACCAGGTCTCGGCCCTAGAGCCGGAGCAGGAGGATGGCACCCAGCAGCCGTCTGGCCAGTCTTCTCCTTGGCAGGAGGGGGCACAGAAGCCCAGGTTCACACAGGGCTGTGGCAGAGCAAGGACTAGAGCCAGGCTGTCCTCCAGGGTCCCCGTGTGGCCTCCAAGGTCTGACCCCTGCCCCGGCCAAGCCTGCTGAGGGCCGGGCCTGACCTGGCCGCTCAGGAACCCAGGCCCGTTGGAGCCCGAGGTGCCCTCCAGCTCCAGCCTGGCCTCGAGGCAACCCTGACCTGGTGGGGGCCGGGACCTGCGCACCCCCGAGGGGCAGGGCGGGGGGGCAACTTGGAGGAGCCTGGGGTCCCGGGCTTGTCCCAGCTACCCTGAGCTCCCCACCTTTGGGGTGTCATAGGTGGAATTAGGGGAGCACACTTGATGGTGCCGGCTGGGGGTGTCGGGCCCGAGGTGCGGGCGGCGGGCCAAGTGAGGCCCCCCTCGGGCCTGGCCGACAGCTCTCAGCAGCCTAGTCTCGCCCCTCCCAGCGGGGCCTGGGACCTGACGTGTGGACTTTGTCACAGCCCCAGAAGCCAGGATTGGGTCTCCACAGGGGACTAGGGTAAGTCGTCGCTCTCTGAGCCTCAGCACACCCATGTCTCCAAGGGGTGGGATGCCGGGGAAGGGCGGGCGAGGCCGGAGGCCCTGGCGCTGGGGCAGGGGCGGCGGCTGCATCACTGAGGGGGCTGGTTAGGGGACTGGGTTAGAGGCTCTCAGGCTGGAGTCACCGGGTCGGTTGGTTTATTGTGCATCGGGGCTCCCAGCGGAGGAGCGGGCTGGGGGCTCGGTGCCCTCGCCCTAGCGGGGCACGGCGCAGAGCTGGTAGGGGACCGGGGTGACCAGGAAGGAGTAGACGCCCTGGTCGCTGGGGCGGGGCTGCCCCTCGGGCACGGAGAAGCGCAAGCGCTGCAGGAGGCAGGTGAAGAAGAGGAAGAGCTCCATGCGGGCCAGGGGCTCCCCGAGGCACAGGCGGCGGCCTGTGGGCGGGCACAGTGCGGGAGGGGGCTCGGTGAGCCTGGGGCCTGGGCTGCACCCCTCAGACCCCTCGGGACGGGGCGGCGAGCCGGGCTGAGGAGGTACCTGCCGAAAAGGGCATGAAAGCCGCCTGCTTGACGAAGCGGCCCTGGGCGTCCAGGAAGTTCTCCGGGCAGAAGCGGGAGGGCTGCTTCCAGACGGTCTCGTCCTTCAGCACCGACGACAGGTTGGTGATCAGCGTTGTCCCCTGGCAGGAGAGGCCTGACGTGAGCGGGGGATGCGAGGACCCCTGCCACCAAACACGCGTGGGCACGCGCACACTGCCCGGAACACGCCTGTCCCCATGGGGCAGAGTGACGGGCTTCCCGTGGGTGCCCGCGCTGCCAGCTGTGCCCGAGTGCACGACTCCTCCTGCCCGTCTCAGTCTGTCTCCCCCCCCCCCCGGCTGGGGACTCTGGCCCTGTCCTCATCCCCACGCCCACCCAGGACGCAGCCAGTGCCTGTGGAAATGAGCGCGTGGCCGGGGCCCGGCCAGTGGCACGTCAGGGCTACCAGGCGGGAGGCGCTGTGACCTGGGGCGAGGAGGGCCACAGGCCTACCTTGGGGATGAGGAAACCCTGCACCTCAATGTCACGGGACGACTTGTGGGGCAGGCCCAGCGGTGCGATGTCCCCGAAGCGCTGCACCTCGTGGACCACGGCCATGGTGAAGGGCATTCGGGCCTGGTCCCCCATCTCCGGTTGCCGCACTTGCCCTATCACCTCGTCGATCTCCTGCTGGACCCGGCCTGCACGGACAGGCGTCCCCACGGTGGTCAGACCCAAGGGCTGGGCTTCAGCCGCCTCTGGAGGCTGTGCCCAGGTAGAGGAGGAGGTCACGCCGACCTCAGAGTTGGGACCCAGCCTCCTCGCTTAGAGCGCTCCTGGAGCTAAGCCAGCTCCGGGGTCCCAGGCTGTCCCTCTCCTCCCACCGGGGGGTCCGGGGCTGGGCTCAGCTCACGCTGCACGTCCGGATGCGTGATCATGAACAGGAGGCCCCAGACCAGCGTGGTCGAGGTGGTCACCATCCCAGCACTGAACAGGTCGGCCACCACCATGCGCAGGTTCTCATCGTTGAAGCTGCTCTCAGGGTTCCCTTTGGCCTGGGCCGTGCAGAGGGCACACTCAGGGGCAGGAGGAGGAAGCCCCCAAATGGCCTCCCAGAATGCACCCAGCAGCCTGTGCGTCAGATCACTGGGTGGTACACAGGCCCCACCTCGCCTGGGCTTACCTCATGGTACAACCCACAACACCCTGGCTCCGCCCCCGGGAGCCGCCCCTCACCTTCTCCACCTCATCCAGAAAGGCATCAGTCAGGTCTCGGGGCGGCTGGGTCGGGTCCCACGTCATCCTGTGCTCCGTGATCAGCTCGTCTATCATGTCCATGAAGGCCTTCTGCGCCGCGAAGCACTTGGCAGCCAGTCCCGGGATGTGCAGGAACACCGGGACCAAGTTCAGCACCTGCGCAGGCCGCACACGTGGGGCTCCGCACGGCCTTCCCTGCTCCCAGGTGCTCCCCCTGACGAGTCAGGTCCTAGCTGCCCCGGAGGTCTTGCCTCCACTGCCCCGGTTCCTCCCGCCAGGCGGGCCTCCACTCTCTACCCTGGCCTGGGCTGCCAGAAGGATAAACCTGAAACCTACCTGTCGTCGGTTCTGTGACTTCTAACCGAGGAGATCCGGGTTCCTTAGCTCTCACCCGGGGCGGGCTGACCCTGGCCCGCCTCTTCCATCTCTCTCGGCGATTTCCCCACCTCCAGGCCTTTCTTGCGGGCGCCTGCTCTGAAAGGCCCTTTTCCCGAAGCCCTTCTGCATGTTATCAATTCCGCGCCCCAAGGGCCCCTCGCAGGGCAGAAGCCTGCCTTCCGCTGAGCTCGCCCAAGGCTCGGGTCCTCGCCACCCTCCCCCGCACCTCGCGCAGCAGCCCCGACTCCTCCTTCAGTCCCTCCTGCATTAGGTCCAGCAGCTCGAGGAAGCGCGGGTCGTCGTACTCGAAGCGGCGCCCAAAAATGAGGGAGGCGATCACGTTGCTCACCGCCTTATTCAGGAGGACGTCGGGGCTAAAGGGGCGTCCTGGGAGGGGGCGGGGCGGGGCGGGGCGGGGCGGGTCAGGGCGCCGCCCCCATCTCCCCTTCCCCGGCCCCTCCCTCCCCGGCCCGTGCCTCTCAGCCCCCGCGCTCACCGGCCTGGTCAGCGAAGGCGGCACAGAGGTGGGAGGCCTCCTCGGTCACCCACTGCTCCAGTGACTTCTTGCCCACGCCGAAGTTGCGCAGGGTGGACAGGGAGAAGCGCCGCTGCTCCCGCCACGCGTGCCCGTAGCGTGCGAGGACGACCCCTGGGGGGCGGGAGCGGGATTGGCTCGGGCGGGCCCGGCCCCGCCCCTCCCCTCCCCTCCCCGCTCACCTGGCTCGCGGCCTCTCCCATCCCCCGGGGCAGGGGGCAGGTTTCCGCCCCTGCCCTGCCCACAAGTCCCGCCCCCTTCCGTGCAGGTTTGCCTCGGCCTGTCAATCACACAGGCTCGCCGGGCGCCGCGCAGCCCCGCCTCCTGCTCTGTGTGCACTGACTCGGCCTCCCCCCCCCAAGTCCCGCCCACTTGCCACGCCCTTCCAACTAGGGGCAGGTCCCACTCTCTGTCCGCCTTACTGCTCGCCAGCTCTCTCCTGCTGGTGGCAGGGCTGGGCCCCAGTCCGCTGGACCCACGCTGACCCCCGCCCCCACCATTCCGGGAAGGCCCTGGCCCGCTCCCACTGACCGCGTCCTCCCCGTTCCCGCTGGCTCCGGCCCTGGCCCGCCCCTCTCCGTAAGGCCCCGCCCACACCCTTCTCCCGCACCCTGGGCCCCGCCGCCCCTTCCACCTGCCGCCCCTTCAAATTCGCTGACTCTTCCCTGCACCGCATGTTCAGGACCCTCCTCCGCCTGGGCCTGCCGGGCCTCGAGTCACTGCGGACCTTGTCCCCGCGCGGCCGCTGCCTGTCCCCTCCACTTGCCTTCCGCGCGCGGCCCGAAACCCAGGTGCTGGTAGATGGGCATAGGCGGGCGGTCGGCGGTGTCCTCGCTGTGCTGCACCAGCGTCTCGCGCACGGCCGCCAGACCGTTGACCACGACCACGGGCGTCCGGACCAGCCGCAGGCTGAACACGTCCCCGAAGCGGCGCCGCAGCTGCAGGCGGAGGATCCAGGGTGTTCGCTAAGACCCCCACCCACCCAGGCTCACGGCCCTAGCCTCCGCGGACACCGGGGCTGTCAGCAGTGAGAAGGTGCTAGAACTTTATCTGGCCTCGTGGCCCGGGAGGTCACATCCTCTTGTTCAAGCACCTCACGCTGGATCAGACCACCCAGCTGTGACTTTGCAAAGGTCACCGAAATTGTCAGTAGGCCTAGTAACATCCCACTGTACAGGTGAAGAAACTGAGGTTCACAGAGGTGAGCAGTGAGTGAGGCGCAAGGACCCACAGCCGCAGAAGAGTTGAGCCCTTTCTCTACCCCCTTCAACCTGGATTCCCTGATTTAAATGGGGCTCGTGACCAGACTCCTCTCCCCCATTTTCAGGGACTTTCTCCCTGATCTAAACAGAAGGGACACGAGCTTATGTAATCTAAACACAACCCAACAGGAACCCAAACTCGTGGCCAAGCGCCATCCCCTCTCCACCCCCTCTGACCTTTGGAAAACCCGAACTGCCCTTCAGGCCCCTGTGCGAAGGCCGCCCTCAGGAAGGCCCTCGAACCGGCCGGCTCCTCTCGGCTCGGCTCCCGGTCCAGCCTGTGGCTTCCCTCCCCGCCCGCTGTCTGCTGCAAGGTGGGGTCCCCAGGGCCTCTGCTGCCCACCTCCCAACCTTCCTCACCTGGTTAATAGAGCAAGGCATGTTCTGGAAGTCCACCTGCAGCAGGTTGCCCAGCCCAGGCAGTGGCACGGGGCCTGGCGGGTAGCGTGCAGACCAGCGCTGCACAGCCTGGGGCATCAGGTCCACCAGCAGCAGGAAGATGACCACGACCATGGCCAGAGTCCATAGTGCCTCCCCGGTCAGGAGCCCCATGGCTGCCTCAGTGCCCACTGGGCTCCTCAGGGCGCCCCTCACCACCACAGGCCCCTAGGACCAGACCAGGCAGGGTGTCCTCACCACACGCCGTGAACTCAGCCAGCCTGGGCTCTCTTTATAAAGGGAACGGAGTCTGGCCTTTGCCCTCTGCCCTCTGCCCTAGCCAGCCCGTCCGTTGGGTGACTGATGCCAGAGGGTACAGGGAAGGGGCAGGAAGGTCGGGTGCAGGGTGGCCAGAGAAGTCCTCGTCCCTCCTGCCCTGTCCAGGTGTTCCCTAGGAGAGAAGGGCAGCGATGAGAAGCCCACCCCCATCTGACGCCCCAGCTCCGCACAGGCTCCGAGGAACAGCCGGGGGGTTCAGACTTGACCCCGCCACCTGTCACATTAGGTGCACACCTCGTGTTTTTACAGACTTGTCCCCAGGACACATCCTGACCTTTCACACATCACCTGCCTCCTCCTGAGTGGCCCCGCCTCCCAGGTTTGTTAGTGACTCTTGCCCGGCGCTACAGGGAGGTCACAGGCCCGCGTGGGGGGAGGGGATGAAGGTCTCAGCGTCCCCTCACTTCACGCTACTGCACTCAACACACGGGATCACACACAAAACACACTCACAGACACTACCCACATGTTTACCGACTGACATGATCACACACACACGCATTCACACACACTAGCACATGCACAGCTTACACACACGTCTCCTAGTTCTCAGTGGGCCTGTGGCTGCCTGGGCACGACCCCCACCTGGCTGCCTGCTGGCCCAGCTTCCTGGGTTTCAGGGGGCGGGGCGGGGGCGGGCTGTGTTGAGTTTGGACCTGGGGGGAGGGGGAGCAGAGCTCCCCGGTCACCCAGTGTGCTGGCCTGAGGACCCTGTCCTCCGTCTGTGCCCAGCTCTGGCGGCCGCCCAGGCAACGGATCTCCTTCACTCCCAGGACTTGGAGAGCTGTGGGCGGAGCTCCCTCCAGCCTGGCGTGAAGGGCGACTGTCCCCACGGTGGGGGGCCTGCTTCCTCCTCCTCATACTCTGTCCTGGGACATCCGCTGCCCCAGCTCCTCCTGGGAGCCGGGGAGATGGAAACCGAGTGGATGTGTAACTTCCTGAGGCCCTCGCGGGCCGCCGGGGACCCTAAGGACAGCTTCTCCCGCCTCCCCCCTCCCTGGGCCACAGGCTCTGCGCCGACCCCCCCCAGAGGTAACCCCACCCCTGAGCGCCCTCCTTCTTCAGCAGTAAAAGAGGTGGGATTTGGGTTTTTAAATCAGCGAAGCTCGTGGGAACTCTGAGGCCAAACCCATCAAATTCGAAGACCCAGGAGCCCAGAGGCAGGGACCGGGCGTTGCCTCTGCCCCCTTCACCCCTCCCAGGGGCACGTGAGGCCAGCTCTCCCTCTGGAGGCAGCTGGAGTAGTTCCAGGCCTTGAGGGTGCCCTCCGTCAGCTGAAGCAGGGCTGGAGGAAGCCCCGCCCCCCGTACCCCACCAAGTTCTCTCCCTCGCTCCCCAACAGCAAGAGCACCGCAGTCTATGCAGGGCACCTCTGGACTCCGGAGTGCTTGTGGCCTCTTGGTAAAGTCCTGCATGGCGTGTGAAGGCTGTTCCTCCCCCTCCCCAGTCCCCACATGCCACGCTCCTGCCAGGCCCAGGCCCAGGCCCAGAGGGTGGAGCTTGCTGAGGCCCAGCTGGGGCTTCCCTGCATCCTGCCTTGGCCTGGGCTTGGGTTCTGTTCCACCTGTGCCAGGCATCCCAGGTGCTGGGTGCTGGGTGCTGGGTGCCGGGTCGGGCGCTTGCAGCACAGCGGGGAGGGGCGGGCGGCCGCCTGCTCCCAGGTGCTCGTCCACGGAGGAGGAGGAGGTGGAAGCCAGAGCCGACACGCCAGGCCAGCGGTCGGTGCAGAGACTGCCTTGAGGGTCAGGGGGGCCTTGCCCCGGGCCGGAGCAGGACTTTCTGGGGAGCCTCCGTGGAGGACTTTGGCCGGCTCTGGCACTGCCAGCCAGGATGGCCTGGCAACGGGACCAAGGTGCCACTGGGAAGTCCTATGCAGGGGGAGGTGAGTGGCAGCGACTGTGCGGAACTGGGGGCCAGCTGTGAGGTCACGCAACAGACCAGGAGGACACGACCCGCAGGTGCTCTGGGGACTTCCAGGGTCCAGCCCCTGGCTTCTGTCCCAGCCTCAGCTGAACGTCCCCGTCCCAGGGGCACCCGCTTTCCACGCAGGACTGTCAGGACCGGGTGGTGGCAGTGAGGCGGCAGGGTGGTCCCACCTCACGCAGCGACCCCCACAAACCGCCTTTACCCAGCCGCTGTTTCGGAGGTCGTCCCTCTCCAAGCAGTCACCCTCCTGGGAGCGGGAAGGGCAGTGCCCGGCCGCCTGCGATTCAGGCGGCGCCCTCCCCCTCCGAGGGCCCGTCGTGTGGGACGAGCAGGAAAACCGGCAGTCACGAGGCCGGTGGCCCTCTGCCATCATTGCATAATCGCGTTTTTGTTGATGAGGCGATGGTGTGCCAGGCACTGCTGCTCGCTCCGTGCCCTCCCCACAGCCCTTAATGCAGGTGGCTTTATGGTCCCCGAAGCACAGAGGACAGCGAGTCTCACGAGTCACTCAGGTCAAAGTTACAGAGCAGCATTAGGGTCCGCCGCAAACCCCAGCTCTGAGCTTCTGCTCTAGGCTGCGGGCACAAACCTCCTTCCCTGAGGGCCGGCGCGTGAGCGACCGAGATTTACTCTCGGGAACACACTCAGCCCGTCCCCCCACCCCCCAGGGACCCCGCCTGTCCCAAGGGGTCACTAGCACCGGGGTCCTCTGGACACGCGACCTGAGACTGAGTCCAGGGTGACGTCAGAAAGATGGCGGACCAGAAAGTACCCGGCCCTGGATCCGTCCCTCCCCCCCCCCCCAACCCGGGGCACGGACACCCGGCCCCGGGCCCCCAACTCGAGGCAGAGCCGACCCCCGGTGAGAGCTCCGGAAAGCAGGGAGGGCGCGGCGCACCCAGAGGGGCCTCCGGAAAGTTGGTGGTAGTTTGCTCGCCTGCTCCCCCTCCCGCGGCGTGGCAGCGCCCGCGACCCAAACCCCCCAATTCCCGCTCCTCCCTGGGGACAGGGAGTGTAGAGCCTGCGTCCTGCTGGTCGGGGCGCCGCGCGCCCGGCCGACTCACCCGACTCAGCGCCGACCCCGGCGCGCCCGCGGGCCCCGCTCGGCCGCTGCAGTCCCGCCGGCCGCCGCCGTGGGGCGCAGGAACTCGCAGCGGGGCAGGGCTCGGCTTCCCGTTGCTTGAGGCCCAGGGCCCAGGGTTTCGGCTTCGCAAGACGGAAGGGAAATTCTGAAGGTCCGTGGCCCGACAATGTGACTGTATTAGCGCTACCGAGTTGCACGCTTACTTATTGGTTAAGATGGTAAATTTTGTTTGAACCACAATTTAAAAATTATTTTTAAAAAGTACATCACCGCTCCACACCTATGAGAACGGTCCCCGCCCAGAACACTGTGGCCCCTGCTGCCCAGGGCGTGGAGCAACGGAACTCGCGTCGGCTGCCGTGGGAGCGACTGAGCAAGGGCGCAGCCACCTTGGAAGATAGTTCGGCGGTTCCTTAAAACGTAAAACATTCTTTTACCCGTGATCACTCCTTGGTACTGACTCAAAGGTGTTGAAAATTATGTCCACGCATTTAAAACAGGCAGGTTTATAGTGGCTTTCTTCTTAATCGCCAAAACGTGGAAGCAACCAAGATGTCCTCCACGTAAATGAACGGATCAACTCGGGCACGTCCAGACCACTGATAGCACTCAGCACTAAGAAAAGGTGAGCTGTCAAGTCACGAAGACACGGGGGAAACTTCCATGCACACGACTAAGGGGAAGAAGCCCATCTGAAGAGGCCGCACAGAATGCCATTCCCACCAGGGGGCATTCTGGGGGGCGCAGAGCCACGTAGGCAGCGAGGTGGTCACCAGGGCTTGTGAGGAGGCGCGGAGGGACAGGAGGGGCACAGAGGATTTCTAGAGCAGTGAAGCTACTGTCTTCCAGAGCGACGGACACACGCCACACACGTGTCCAAACTTGGAGCATGGACACCAGAGCGAGCTCGAAAGCAAACCACCACAATGGTGTGTCCAGGCGGGCTCGCTCACTTTAACACGGGGGCCGCTGGGCTGCGGGACGTCGGCAGTGGGACAGCTGTGTGCGGTGGTGGGTCGGGGGCACGTGAGAACTTTTCCTATCTTCTGTGCAAAATTGCTATGAACCTAATACTGCTCTAAAAAATTAAGTATATATTAAAAAAAAAAAGCATGGAGCCCTGGCTGGTGTGGTTCAGTGGATTGAGCAGCAGCCTGTGAACTGAAAGGTTGCTGGTTCGATTCCTGGTCAGGGCACATGCCTGGGTTTCTGGCCAGGTCCTGCCCTGGGACATGTGAAAGGCATCAACTGATGGTTTTCTTTGCATTTATGTTTCTCTTTCTCCCTCCCTCCCCCTATCTGAAAATAAATAAAATCTCCGAAAAGAAAGGAAGGGAAAAAAAAAGCACGGAACTCGGAAGTGCTGGGAGCCGAGAGGAGGCACCCGGGCAGGTGCAGCCGCCAGCGGAAGGCGGGAAGCTGGGGTCGGCGGGGGAGGGGAGGGGCGCAGGCGGCCACTGCCCAGCCGGGTCGCCTCAGAGGCCGGTCCGAGGAAGGACCGAGCACGCTCACGCCGCCGCGCTCAAGCACCAGCAGCAAGTCGAAGGGGGACAGGCGAGGAAGAGGCAAAATGACGAAGAATCATTTGCTGTCGGGAGAGTATTTTCCTCAGGGTGCGTATTTTTCAAGTTTTGTGGTTCAGCCCCTGACACCTGAGATCTATCAACTTCACCTGAACTGTGCTGACGCCAAGTCGAGGCCAGACCAGAGGCCGAGGAGCTCAGGAAGCCGTCGTTGCTGCGCAGGCCCCACGGGCCGGGGGACACCCGCCCACACCTGCGCCCTGGCGCGGCGGCGGCGGCGTGAGCAATGGACCACGCCGCTGGATGCAGCCATTAGAGCGAAATTAATCTGCCATTTCTGCTGCCCCAAATTGATGGGCACACAAGAACTCATTTATAATTGCTTATTTCTCCTTCACAACATTCCTTCCAGTATTTCTGTTCTCTAAAAAAGTCCATTAACATTGCATTATTTTTTTATAACCTTTAAAATTAATGTTGATTGGAAGTATGTTCTCGTATCAGCCTAAGTAAATGCGACCATCCCCACGCACGGGCGGAGCCCGGCCTCCGGCTGAGCGGCAGAGAGGAGCCTCCGGCTTTGCAGCCGCAGAGGCTGTGGGGCTGGGGGTGGGGACAGGCCGAGCCACAGCCGCCTCGGGGCTGGAATGGGAGGAGGAAGAGACGCATTTGCTTTCCAGTAACAAAAAAAGGAAACAAGGTTAAAATGAAGTTTATTGGTTTTTTTTTTGATTTTTTTTAAATAAAACTGTTTGTGAAACAGCTATTTTATCCCCACGGCAGAGTGACCCCTGAAAGATGCACTAACCCTTCTTAAGGCCTTAACAAGAATTTTTTTGTACTTTTTTTCTTTTTCTTTTTTTTAAAACTCAGATTATTTAAAAAATTATACACTTTACAAAACAAAACAAAACGACGAAACGATACAACATAAAGAACCACGTAGCTCGGGGCCGCTCCGCGGACAGAGCCCCTTCTCCTTTACGAAACTGGAAGCAAAACGAAAACTGGGCCAACTGGGCGCTCCGGCCGGCGCGCCCCACACAGCTCGGACCGGTCCCTCCGTGTCCCCACCCCCAGGCCGGCCCCCGTCCTCTGTCCCGGGGGGGGCGGGCACAGCGGCCTGGCAGGGCCCTGCCTGCCCTGCCTGCCCTGCGCTCGGCGAGGCACCCGGGGTTCTCGCCGGCCACAGCGACCCAAATGTGACCTTGGGACATCTGCCAATTTCACCCCCCCAAAAAGATAAAAATTTAAAAAATAATAAATAAATAGTGTTTCTGGAAATGAAAAAATTTATTTTTGTGTTTAAACATCGTTCTCCCACTCTTGAAGATGTGGATTGCCCCCGCTCCCCTCCCCCCGAACCGCCCCTCTTTGAGACGAATGGACGACAGAGGGCGGGGTCGCGTGGCTGGTCTGCCCGGGGCCCGGGTTCGGGGGTCTCTGACCGGGTGGGGGACGGGCCGACCCTCAGAGCCACACCCTCGTCCTTTGTGAGAGTTTGAGTTCAATTTCACATTTCAATTTCACTGTTGCTGGAACCAATTTGGAGTTCTTTAACTAGATAATTTTAAAATAGAATCAATAGGGACAGCGCACCTTTCATTTAAACAAAGTCTTTCCAGACTAAAAATAGATTTATATATATATATTTTTATCCCTCCCTTTTAATACCCCCCACCCTTTCCCGTCACCCCACCCTCCCCCCACCCCCCACATTGTCACTATGGAGATTGTGTCCATGGAAACAGCCATTGTGACGTCTTGGGTCTGTCTTTCCCGCGGTGTCTCGGTTAGAGTGTGATGTGAGGACTTGGGAAGAGGAGCTGTGGGCAGGCACGGCGGGGCGGGGTGTGGCTGCACAGTGGGGCCATTTCCATTCCATCGCGCGTGTCCACCACCTTCTCACCTCCACAGTCTCACCTGCAAGACAGAACAGGTGCTGGGTGCCGGGCGCCTCCGCATGGTCCAGCAGCCGCGGGCCCAAGAATGAGCTGCTGACCTGGGAGACACCCAACCCCAGTGGCGGAGCCACCATGTGGGACATGGCCCAGGGCGGCAATGACCTGCGTGGCCGGGAGCGACTGGGACTGAGCACCCCTCGCTGGGTGTGCCCGCCCCCCCAGAGCACGGAGGGAGCCGGGACCAGGAGAGAACTCCCGACCCTTCAGGTGGGCGCTGCCCAGGGCGGAGCAGTCTTCCTTGGGAAGGACCTGGCCTGGGGCCACCCACAGCTCTTCCCCGTGGCCGGCTCCCCGGCCTCCCCTGCGGCTGGCGGCCCCTCTTCCAGCCCGGGCTCCAGGCCCAGGAAGACCCTGACGACCCACGTGGGGTAGAAGGGTCGTACCAGTGGCTCCTTGGAACGCCTCCTGGGCCATCCGGGAGCGAAGGTCTGGGAGAGACAGGGCCGTTTCCGAGGACTTCCACCCTGAGAAGCGGCCCGGACGCCGAGGGCGGCCTCACGTGCCAGTCGCAGCGCGCTCAGGCGGGGCTCGCCTTGCTGCCGCTCCGACAGATAGAACCCAGGACAGCCCGGGTCGCCTGCCCCTTCAAGTCCATAAAACTTACTAATCTGCACATCTTAAGGCTGGTCCGTGTGCACAGGACGAGAACGTTCTATTTGGGGCTCAAGGGCGCGTGCATGCACACACACACACACCCCTCGCCCTTGCCAGGGAGGTTCCGAACCGCCTGGCCACAAACACAGGTAAACAGGAAGACCCCTTTTACAGAAACAGCTGGACAAGGTCCCCATGGAAGCCCCGGACTCCAGCCACCAGGCCCTGGGGACACAGGCCAGCGGCTGAGGCGCGCCGCTCCTGTCAGGATGTCCACGGTGACAGTGGGGCTCCCCCAGGAGGCGGGGCCGCCCTCGTGGTCACCCGGACGGACTCTCCACACCGCACCTGAGCTCTCCTGGGGCCGAGGCCGCCAGCAGGGGGAGACCAGCGGTCTCCTCTGACGCCACCCCAGGGACTGAAGGTCCTTTGTAAACGCTGTGACAGAAACGGAACCTGTGGGGGACCTGGGACGACGACCGGAGGGGCAAACCTTGGTGGGGACGCGGGGCACCGCTGTGAGAAGAGGACGGGGCCAGGTGCCGTGCGTGCCCCGTGAGGCTCGGCCAACAGCCCAGGCCCCACCCCTGCCCTGCCCCCGACTCTCCATGGCTGCCCCGCCCAAGCCCCCAGCCTTGAAATGATTCAGCTTCTGGATCGCCCAGCCCATGGCCCCGCCCCCCCCCCCCCCCCCCCCCGCCTTCCAGCCTTGCCTGCAGGGACCGCCCCCCCGGCTCGAACGCACGCTGCCCTGAGTGGCACGGGACCCCAACTTCTCAGGGCTCCCTCTAGAAACCGATCCTTCAGTAGGGAAAATGGGAAGAGAATCCTCGGAGCACCTACTATGTGCCAGGCACTCTCCCGGGGCTTTACAGACATTATTTCAAGGTGACGGTGAGAGGCCTGACCTGTATCCTGCTGGAGCGGGGAGGTGACACACGTGACCCAAGGAGCACAGCTGGTCGGTGGCGGGACTGGGCCCTGGGGACTCTGACCCCAAGCCACCACCACTGTGGGGCCCCGTGCGATGCCCGGGAGCAGACGCTGGGCTGGCCGTGGAGCCGGGTGAGCACGCAGCCCCAGGGCCAAGGGTCCGCGGCCCGTGAGCAGGGTCTCCCCCTTGGGGCTGAAGCCTCCAGCATGCCCTGGCCCCCCAGCCCTGCACCTCCACCCGGCACCGGGCCCCCGTCCCCGGCTGCAGCGGGAGCCCAGCCTAGCTGGGGACTCCCTGCTCAGACAGGCCCGCAGGCCTCCTGTGGGGGCCGAGAGGGCCTCCCTCTGAGCCTGTGCCGACCGAGGGCACAGTCCTTTACCCATGACCCCCTTGGCACCGCACGCTTGCTCTGGGCCAACAGCCCTGGTCACTGTCCTAGTGGTGATGCAGGTGACAGCAACCAGGCGGCCGGGGGCTGGGGCGACGCTGGGAAGGCTTAGGGGAGGGCGGGCAGCTGGGACGAGGACAGAGGGAGGCGGGCCTCTGTGAAGACGGGATGCTGGCGTCGAGCTGGAGCCTGGCACCTGGGGGAGCCTGTCACCTGGTGGGGGGGGTAGGGGGCCCTCGGAGGCCCTGGACTGAACCCCCAGTGTGCCGAGAGCCTCTCAGGGAGAGAAGGGGCAGGGCTGGAGGGGCGCTCGGTGAAGCCCACGCAGCTGCTGACGGGCAGCGGTCTGTGCGGGGCGGCCGCAGGAGCCCCCCGGCCTGCTGGGCAGCGGCAGCTCACACCCGGGTAGCTACGTGCGCCTTTCCCGCCGCGGAGGCTGCTCGGGGAGGCTGCGGTGTCCAGGTGGCATCCCCTCGAACCCAGGACAAAGCAGCGGCCAGAGGGAGTTCCTGCTTCCCAACCGCTGGACCAGGTGAAGGGACCTGGCAGGGGCGTGCCACCGGAGTCCCACCCACCGGCCCCTCGGAGGCGGCCAGGTGACTCAGCGCCAGGAGAGGGCGGCGACCACAGGCCGGCTGCCCAGGGCGGCTCCTCTCTGCCGCTGCCGGCCCGGCCCGGGTTAAGTGCCGGGCACCTCGCCAGCTGCGGGGGTGGGGGGTGGGGGGCCAGGGCCCGGATTTTCTGCCAGGCCGGACCCCGCCTGCCCCAGCCGTGCGCGGCGCACCTGCCGAGGCCCCGCCCCACGCCGGCTGCGCCGGGCACGCTGCAGACACTCCCCAGCCGACCCGGAGCACGGGCCAGCCAGCGGCCTGCCCTGCTCACCCAGCACCCCGTGCACACCCGCTGTCTCCTCCCTGCCCGGAGGGGAGCCCGGTGAGGGCGGCTCCTGTCCCCAGCACGGAGCCCGGTGACCGCTCCTTTGGTGTGGGCGTCACGTCTCTGTCCCTGGTCGCTCCAAGGGGCGGAATTTGTAAAAAGAGTCTGCTTATTTTAGAGAGGAGGGAGGGAGGGAGGGAGGGAGGGGGCGAGAAGGGGAGAGAAGGGCCAGTTGCTCGCCTCCTGCACTCGCCCCGACCCAGGACCAAACCCACAGCCCAGGCATCTGCCTCGGCCGGGAATCGGACCCCCAGCGTCTGGTTTGTGGGGTGATGCCCGACCAGCTGAGCCACACGGGTCAGGGCCCTAAGAGTGAATGTCCTGACCCTGACAGAGGTGAAACTGCCCTAAATGACAGGCCGCTTGTCACCGAGCGCAGCAGTTTCTTGTGTGTCAACGGGGACAGTACCGCCCAGCTCTGGGGAGTGAGTGAGGCTTGTGTCCCCGAGCAGGACACGGTCTACCAGCAGGCTCAGGAGCGGGTGGGTGCAGAGGGGGGTGGGCAACACTCAAACTCCCAGGAAGAGGCCCAGGGCCCAGACGGTCTCTTCCTGTACCACGCAAGCTGCAACCCCACGGCCGCGAACAGCACGCGGTCCTTGTCTGAACCGGGCCTCCCAGGAATACACCCTCCCTGGTCCCCAGGGAAGCCAGGGCCGACACCTGGGCGGCGGCAGAGCCTGCCCAGGCATGGCAACACCAACACTGGGAACGCAGGGGAGGGCCCACAGAGACACCCTCGAGGAGCCGGCCCGGCTGCTGTCTTGCCCGGAGGGCTGCTCAGCCGGAAGACTTGGGCCAGTGGCCGCCACCGATGACCACCGGGTCCACCTGCTCGACTGCTTCCGGTGACCCACCTGCCTGTCCTGTCCTGCTCCCCGAATCCCACCTCAACTCTGTTGAGACGAAAGAGAAAAGCAGGACTGGGATGCCCCACCCGCAGAACCCCTGAGAAAGCGCTGCGAGCCCCGGGGCCGTCGGCGCTGGGGCCCCCCGGGAGGCGAGGACTCCTGGGGTCAGGAGCCTGCGCACTGGGAGGCGAGCTGTCCTTTCCCCGGTCGCTCTGGGGCTCCAGGTGCTGCCGGCGGAGCCCAGCCCACACCCCCAGGGCCTCAGACACCCGGGCTGGGGGGGCCCACACCAAGCCCTCCCTTTGAGGAGGAGGAGTCCCTCCAGGGGCGTTTCTGAGACAACCGGGCCCCAGTGCCATCCTGTAGCCTCACGTTTTGGTTTCCTTTTCCCTTTGTGAGCCGTTCTCCTCGCCCCCCAGTGCCTGGGGAGGGTGGGCGGGGCGGGGAGCCAGCCAGGGGCAGCGGGCCTGCGGCTTCCAGAGACCCGGGTTTCCAGGCTCGGCCGCCGGCCCTGACCGCAGCCCACAGACACGCTCACGGAGGGCACAGCCCAGTCCCGGGGGATTTCAGAGTAAAATGAAACTGGACGCCACATCTACTAAATCTCTGAGAGGATGTTCCTCCCCTCTGCATTTCTGGGGGCGGGGGGGGGGGGGGGGATCCTTCCTAGTACCAGGAGAAAGAAGATTTCAAATAACAAAACTTGGGACAATTTTTAAGGAAAACAAAACAAAGCAACAAAACCCCAGACCCCCCACCGGCCTCACAGACGCAGGAGGAATTAGGAGGAGGGGCCCCGGGCCTCCAGAAGCCCTTCCCGGATGCGGCAGGGACCTTGTCCCTGCCCCTGCCGCCGGGAGGCCACGCCAGCCCGGTGTCAGGACAGCCCCCTCGACCCCAAGGCAGCGAGGGGACCGTGTCGAAAGCCCCACGCCACCTTTCCTCAACAACGAAGGACCGGACGCTTTCTCCACCCGGCGGTAGAGGCTCACACGCCGACACACAGGCAGCAGCCGGCCTGGGGCGAGCGGAGGGCAGAGCCGGACGCGCGGCGGGCGAGGGGCGGGGCCGCGCCCGACTCACCTGTGCTTGCTGTGCTTTCCGTTCCCACGGCTCTCCGCCCCCCTCACCCCCGCTCCGACTGCTCTGTGCTGAGGCTGCCTTTCGCTGTCTTGCTCTGCAAGGCGGGGAGAGGGCAGGGGGGTGGGGGCTGGCGCCGGAGCCCGCGGCGGGCAGGAGGGACAGAGGAGCGAGCGTGGGGGCAGGGCGGGCGGAGGGGAGGAGGAGCGGCACATGGAAAGGAAAGAAAAAGCAGAGTCAGTATCGAGGGACACACAGGAGACACTCAGGGTTTTCTGAGGCAAAACGTGACCATTAAAGGAGGGAAGTTTAAAAAACAAAAACACAGATTAAGTAAAAATAAAGAGGACACCGTAAGTTCCCAGGATCATCTCCGGAAGTGATCTTTCAGGAAAAGCACAAGCAAGCGTGTTTCAGGAGTGCTCTGAGGGCAGACCCGTCGGGACCACCTCTTTCTAGTCCTTTCAGGCTCGCCTTGGAGACAAAGACCGTGAGCAGCCAGTGACCACCAGGTGTCACTGTGACCCCAGCCAGAGGAGCGTGGCCGCTGCAGGAGACTCCGGTGGCGTGCCCTTGGCCGCCCCGGCCGGCACCCTAACCGCTCACCCGCCCAGCGTCTCAGAGGCGGACCACCGCCCCGACCCCCACCCCTCCCCAGGAGAGGCGGCCGAGAGACCGCCCCTAGAACCCAAAGGGCAGCGAGGCAGTAGCAGCCCCTCGACTGCCAGCTGCGGACCACGGCCGCTCCCACTGAGCCGGCAGAGACGGCGTCTCCCCCAAACCCCGGTCAGCTCCGTTTCCCCAGGCCCCGGAAACCGCCTTTGCTTACGAGCCACGGCCCCGACCGACCTTACCTCACGCCGACCTGTGGACTGGGTTCCACTCAATTAAAGTGGAAATCAGTGCTGAGTCTGGTCTTCTCCTTTCTCGTACCAGACACGACTCTCTCCAACACACTTCTCCCAGCACCACCCGCACCACAGGGGTGCCGCCCCCAGGCCTCGGGTCTCCCCGGGCCAGGAGCGGCTGAGGCGGCTCTGCTCCCTTGCTCCCCCGCGAGGCCGGGAGGAGCCCAGCAGGGAGCGAGCATCTCGGGGGCCTCGGACTCTCACCTTGTGCTTGGGGCACCTCACCGAGAAGTTCTCCTCGTGCAGCAGACAATCTGCAAGACACAAGTGGACAGTCAGTGCTGGCGGGCGGCGGGACGGGCGGGGCGCGACGGGCACGGCGACGAGAGGGCCCTGCGCGGGGACTGCTACGGGGGGTGCAGCAGAGACCCGGGGAAACTGCGGTGCCCCAGCACAGTGCAACATCACTGACAAAGGAACATTCCAGAAGAGTTCGCGGTATACAGGGGGCACTCATGATACAAAATATCACGTGAAAGACCATGATACACACATGTGTGAGTACAATCCTAACGTTATCAAAATGTTTTATATGCATTAAAACAGGACAAAAGAAATCCACAAATTATAACAGTGGTTCTCCTTGGGTAGTAAGATTACAGGTGATACAATTTTTTCTGCATTCCCATATGTCATCACACTGTTTTAGTCAGAAACAATCTCTAGGCCCTGGCCGGGCAGCTCAGCTGGTTAGAGCGTCACCCCCTCCTCCCTCTGCAGGCCAAGGCTGCGGGTTCGATCCCCGGTCAGGGCGCACACAAGAACCAGCCGACGAGCACATAACTAGGTGGGGCAACAGATCGATGCCTTTGTCTCCCCCCAAGATCAACGGAGACCGTCCCAGTAGGTGTGTTTAAAATCCGCCACTCCAGGCTCGGCCCACTCCCAGGCTGCAGCCAAAGCCCCCCGGGAGGACCCTGACTCCGCAGGCACCCTGTCCCCCCCTGTGGCAGCCGCGGGGCAGGTGGGGAGGGGGCCGGGCCCAAACCCTGCCGTCCCCTCCGCCCACAGCCCACGGCACAGGGGGAAGCCCCCACCCGAGCTGCATATCCAGGCCGAATGCCTCAGAGGAGAGAAACCCCGTGAGGGTGTTAACCCTTGGAGGAAAATGACGCGCGCCCACTTCCAGCACGGCGACAGCGGCCTCGACGGCCGCCTCCAGGTGAGTCGAGCTCCGGGGCACAGGGGCGGCGTGAGGCGCAGGCGAGGGGATCTCGTTATGAGTCCGCGCTGCGCACCACAGCTCCCGGAGACCGACAGCCAGGTCACCGGTGCAGGGTGCGGTGGCAGGATGCTAATAAATATTGATTGCACACTCCCGGACTGCTCCCGGGCCGTGTGGCTGGAGGCAGCCCCGGTACTTAGCCTTGTTAAATTTGCAATTTAACTCGGTTTAAACGGAGGTCCAGATTAGCAGCCTGAGCACCCACAGACTTCAAGGGAAATGGTAAAACAGCAACAGCACAGACGAGTGAAAAATTGTGAGGTCCTTGGTCCTGAGCACAGTGAAAAGGCCCTTTCGTAGCTGGGCTTGGGCCCGTAGCACCCCCACCTCCCTCTGCAGTCCTGGGGCACCTGGGAGGCAAGTCCCGCTAACCCCCGCGCCCTCCCCGTGAGCACAGAGCACGGCAGCGCGTGAGGTGTGTTAACCTGAAACCCACGCGTACATGGCGTGACCAGGGCCCCGCTGCACGATCTGCCAGACAGAGCCCCTCGGAGTGGCAAGGGGCGGACTGGCGCTCTGTGTGCCGGCAGAGTCCCTCGTCTGGGCCGGAGAGACATGGCAGTGCCCACATGGGGCGCGGCCACCCTTCTGTCACAGCGGTTTTCAGAAAGGAGGAAGGGACCACGGCCCTTGGCAGAGGTGCCTCAGTTCCCCTCTCGGCCATGAAGAGCTGCGAAGGGCCCTTCATGAGCACGGCATGTCCGCGGTTAGGGAGCGCCTTCCCGTTACATCCACAGGCCAGCAAGAAGGTCAGGGGACCTGTCCCCAGTGGGGTGAGACCCGGCCGGAGAGCTGACACCTGGAAGGGCAGGGGACTGTCCCTGCGGGGGGAGGGCCAGGAGCGGTGAGAAGGGCCGTAAACCTCTCCCGAGGTCTCTGAACCTCAGGCGCCTGGCACCACAGCCAGTCAGCCGACCCCAACTGGTCTCCCTGGAGCCCCCGCAGCGCCTCGCACCGACAGGGCGGGGCCTCGCCTGCACCCCCACGGCGAAGTCCAAGGTGACGGCTTACTGGGTCAGCACACAAGCCGGAAAGGACTCGGAGGCCGTCTGGTCAACAAGACGGCTTCCGGACACGCAACCGCGGCAGCCCCGAAGGGCAGGCTCCCGTCTCTCCCTGTGCTCCCACGGGAGAGGGCTCTGCAGAGCCCTCCTCACAAGCGCCGTGGACACCCACGTGCCCACGCTGTCCGGAGGCTGACGAGCCGCCCCAGACTCCCACCCACCCCCACGGGGCTCAGGCCAGGGCAGCCACAGGCCAGGAGCCGGGAAAGCCCTGGGACCAGTTTCTGTGAGGCTGAGTGGCCCCTCCAGGGAGGCGCCAGACCCCCGTCACCCCTACTGACTCGCCCAGGGCTGAGCCCCGGCCCACGAGACCCGGGGGCGGGGAGGGCAGCGCGGTGCGGTGCGGCTGCAGAGCGGGGCTCCCAGCGGTGCCTCCTGGCGGGCGGGTCGCAGCGGAGAGCCCTCCAGGCACGCTCCTTCACGCGCCACGCGCCGCGGAATTGCTAATGCGCCAGCGCAGCGCTTCTTTCCTTTGGTCTTAATTGTTGTGGCTCATTGCACCGAATACATTAAACCTTTTTTTTTTTTAAACCAGAGCTCATGTTCTTATTACTGCATTTCCCGCCTGGAGCCAAACCTGGTGCCTGTGACGTAACGAGCCACACAAAACAGCTGCCCACGATGCTACAAACTTGCTGGGCGGGGGTGGGGGACGGCACACGGGACAGTGGGAGCCAGAGCCTCCTGGAACAAAGATGCTGTTTCCATGGGGACGCCCCCAGCAATCAAAGTTCCCCTGGGACAGCAACGGCTCTGAAAGCTCTGTGTGGTGGACGGCAAGGGGGAGCTGGGCGCCCTGACTTTCCCAACTCCACAGGGACACCAGGGACCCTCGGACCAGGGACTTACCGTTACCGTAACCGGAAAGAACGGCAATCAGAACGCCTTTCCTGGAGGGACAACCACAAGCACCGCCCCTCAGGGAAGCGCAGGCCGCTGGGTCGTTGTGACTCGGGTCAACAGAAAGACCCATAACTTATGGCCCGAGACAGGGTCACCTGGTGAAGCTGCTGCGTGGGTGCCAGCTCTCCGCGCGGAGGGGAATACGCAGCAGCGGGGCCAGCAGAGCCGGGGGCCAAGGCCCTGCTGACCCAGGTGGCCTCCCTCTCACTGGACACTCGGCCACTCACTCTGCCAAACAGGGAGGTCACCTGCCTACCTGGGCCGGCCGCGCAAGGCAAGCTCAGACAGAGGGACGAGTGCCATCTGCCCCCTACCCTGCAGCTGCTAAAGCAGCCCCACTGGAGAGGACAAGAGCAGTGCCTTCCCCAGAGAGCCCCACCCCACCCCCAAACTCGACCAAGGCGGCACCAAGCCATGAGCTGTCCAACTGCCAGCCACACACGGCCAAGTGCATCTAAGTGGAAATAAAATAAAAAGTCTGGCCCTTCATTCCTGCCACATTTCGGTGCTCCATGGTCACCCGTTGCTATGGCTACTGCACTGGAGAGGGCAGCTTGAGGACACCCCCACCCTCCTAGAAAGTTCTGTAGGGCTGCACTGCTCAATCCCTGGAGGAACTACCAGGAGCCCTGCTGTGCCGACAGGAGAGCACCCTGGAGGCACGAGGCCACCTGTCTGTGCTCACCTGATGGGCTGGGCAGAGCCCATTGGGGGCGGGGGGGCGGGGGGGCAGCCGCCTCTTGCAATATTCCCCACGTATAACTTAGAAACAACCGCCAAACACATGAGAGCCAAGAATCTTCACTTAAAACCACAAAGCCTACGTTAGAGAATAAAACACCCTGACTAGGATGTCAGGGCAATCTCATGAAAACGAGAAAAGGCAACGGCTGGCTCCTGAGCGAGGAGGATCTCATGGCTGTCCTACAGAGCCGCCACCCCGGCGAAGTGCAGCTCTGTCCACGTGTAGGGACAGACGGAGAACCAGAGGGACGGGCTACTAAAGCCCACACCCCCTGGACTGGCACGTGAGGGGGGCCCCGGCCACCTGCTGCCCCTCAGCGCGTGCAAACACACACTTGGATGAGAATCTAACTTTGGCCTAAGTATCCTCTTTCTGTACCTTTCTTGTGTGTTTTTTAAAGCTGCTCCCCCTTCAGAAACTGGGAAAGGACGGAAGAAAGAGAAAGGAAGGGAGGGACGGAAGGACGTGAAAGGCGGGCGCGTGCTGGAGGAAATGTGACCGAGCGGGCGGAAGGGCGACGAGAGGATCCAGACTCCCTCGCGCCGGTCGGCCCCCCGGGCTCCAGGCCTCCCACCCGCTCGGCACCCAGTCGGCCTCCCCCTCCCCCTCTCCTGCCAAACCCGCATCGAACCCCACCCCTACGACAGCACAGCCGCTCCAGGGGGAGTCAGGTGCCCCTCCTGACCCGGAAGACGCAGAGCTAGCAAGCGCCAGACCACTGGCCGCACTGCTCCTCTCTCCATTTTCCCTCCCTCCGTCCTGACGGCCAGCGTTAGGGGAGGCCCGGCTGCGTGACGGTCTCAGGCGCACCCAAAGCTCAGAAAGGAGCTGGTGAAGACACGCACGGAAGGGAAAAGACTTCAGGGAAAAGGAGGCTTCTCCCAGGCTGCCGAAGCTCTGAGCTGGGACTCGAGTCTTCTGCGTCCATCCCTGACGACACCTTGTGAACAAAGGTTTCTCTTCTTTCAACAGTCACCACACGGCCAGACCCGGCTCGGGTCGCCCCAGAGGCTTAGCAGAAACGCCGGACAGAAGGCAGCGCCCTTCCGGGATACGCACCCCCCCCCCCAACTAGGCGCTGCAGGCAGCACCCTCGGCCTCGTGACATCCACATGCAACCACGGCTCCCGTCGCAGGTCAGGGTCGGGGCGAACGAGGGGTCAGCTCCTGCCGCTTCTGTCCAGCACCGCGCAGGGGGCTCCCGCCGGGGCAGTCAGGCAAGAAAAGAAATAAAAGGCAACTGACCGGGAAGAAGTCAAACCGTTTGCAGATGACATAACTTTTATACAGAAACCCACTAAAAAGTACTGTAACTAAATCAATGCACTGAACCAAGTCGCGGGATCTAGGGGCAATGTCACACAATCGGTTGCATGTCTATACACCCACGATGAACGATATGAAAGTTAAATTAAGGAAATTCCATTTACAACTGCATCAAAAATAAAAAATAAAAATAAATTTAACAAAAGGATGAAAAACTTGTGCTCCGAAAACTACAAAAACAAGCACACGCGTCTGCGGACACCCCCTTCTCGACACAGGTGCCCCGGTTCCCGCGTGAGGGAAGACCGGTCTCTTCCACGGGTGGTGCGGGGGCAACTGGGTCCACACGCAGAAGAACCAAGTGGACTCCCGCTTCGCACCGTGTGTGCAGATTAACTCAGGCCGGACCAAAGGCCGTGTAAGGGCTAAAGCTGTGGAACTCGTGGGAGGAAACACAGGCGTAAACCTTCGAGATTTTGGATCCCACGAGGGACTCTTAGACACAAGAAGCAGCAGCAAGGAGCAAAAGAAACGACAGAGGAGTCGGACTTCCCCGAGACACGGACCACCATCAGCCGTCAGGGAGACGCAAACCAAAATGACCGGAGACACCACTCCACGCCCGCGGGGACGGCGACGGTGGAAAGACGCAGGAAGTGGCAGTGAGGACACACAGGGACACCGGGACCCTCACGCACTGCTGGCGGAGATGTCAGGCGGTGCAGCCGCTTTGGAGAACAGTCTGGCAGGACCACAAAAGGGTAAACACGGAGTCCCCGGGTGGCCCAGAAACCCCACTCCTGGCTGCGGCCCGCGAGAACGGGAACATCACGCCTGCACAGGGACCGCAGGGCAGCGTTCACGGCTGCACGGTCCGCAGGAATCAAAAAGCGGAAACCACCAGCGATGGGTGACGGAGAGAAATAAAGGCACAGCTCCCGATAACTCCTGTGGCAACGAAAACGAAGTGCTGGCAACACGCTACAACACGGGTAAGCCCGAAGAACGCTGTGCCACGTAGAAGAGGCCGGGCACGCAAACCGCGTGCTGTCGGACCCCACCCCTGCGGGGAGCCCAGCACGGACAGGCCCAGGGAGGCAGGAAGCAGAGCAGCAGCTGCGCGGGGCCGGGGAGGAGACGAGGGGTGGGAATTAGCAGCTCAAGGGTGCAGGGCTTCTATCCGAGACGATGAAATGTCCTACAGCCGACTGTGGTGACGGCTGGCTACCTGTGAGACCACTAAAACACCCACTGCACTGTACACTTCAACAGGTGCATCGTGTGCGTCCCACGAATGAAGCTGTTACCTATACATTATTAACGACTATTAAAGCTGTAGTAATTGTTATAACGGTGGTCCCACTTCACTCCTCTCTGTTCTCCCTGCACCCCTTCACGGTTTAGGAACAGAACCGGCCGGGAGAGACAGACAGCTGCAGGGAGGGGGAAGGAGGCGGGCACGCGCAGTGTGGCCCTCCGGAGCCTCCGGACAGGGGTCTGCGCCGTCTCACCTGCGTCGATGGCACACGGGTAATGGTAGCGGAAGGAGCAGCCTTTGTTGTAGCAGCCCAAGGTGGCGCCTGCCTCCTGGCAGTGGGAACATTTCTGAAAGGGAAAGGGAAGGAGAGGTCAGACGTCAGCACCCCAGACTCGGCCCTCTCCCGCCTCCAGGCTGTGCCCGCACCCCGCTGGCCAGACGTCGGCACGCGTCCCTGTGGTCACAGGAGCCGGTGGGGGCTGGAGGAGCGGGTCCCTTTCCAGCTGCCACTCACTGCCCACACGGGGAGGCGACCCAGAAGTAACGACTCAGGGCGGGCCCCACGGCTGCTCACAACCCACCCAAGAGAAGCCTCGGTGAGGTGGGGTGAGGACGGGCCCGCGGCCCCACCCCGGCACCCCGCCGGCCACCCCGGCATGCCTACACCTGCCTGTCCTCGCCCCTCACCCCCGAGGTCCTGACCGGCCTGCCTGCAGACGCCGGCTGTGCGTGTCCGCCGGGCGCGTCTCGGGCAGAGGAGGGAGGTAGGATAGTAGGGTTATACATAAACCTTTCAGAATTAAAAGTGGAATTTGGTTTTCAGTTCTTATATTTGTAAGACTTTTTATTTTTATCCCACTTATCCCAAATGCCCAATACAAGTATACTTCCCTTTTCAGAAAATACGGGCTCCTGTGAGCAAATGGTATTTTTATACACAAATCCTATTTTAAATGCACTAGGAAACCTGCCACGAGTTTCCGGCCAAGTGAGACATTATTTTGTGACTGAGATCTCCGCCTTAAATGGTCAGCTCTTCCCGAAGTGGGCACTTCTCCGCCATCCCTCTGAAGTGGCCGCTGTGAGCGTAAGAAATGTGCCCCCCCAAATAATAAAAACAAACAAAAAAGGGGAGAAAGGAAAAACAAAAAAAAAAAGAAAAGTAAGAAACAGAAAATAAAATAAAATAAAGAGAAATTTAACAAAGAAAAAGAAATGAGCCCAGCATCAGTCATCACAGCTGTAGGAGCGGACCTCACGGCCCACTGGGGAGGGCGCCGACACTCCCGAGGCCCCAGGGAGACGGCAGCCCTTGGTCCTGACTCCAGGAACGACACAAGGGGTCCCTCCGCGGCCACAATGGTGGAAGCGGCTCCCCACACGCCCACACCCTCCCCAGGCAGAACGCCCCGGGGGGTGGCCCGCAGGCCCGCAGCAGTTGGAGCACCTCACCTCCGGCCGCGGTGGCAGGAGCAGGACGACAGGGAGCTGGATGAAGCTCCGCAATGCTGACGCCGCGGGGAAAATCATGCCAACGCGGCGAGAGGGCTCACCCATGCATCAGGCACCGCTATGCCGGACTGGCGTGGACCAGCTCACCCAGGCAGCGTCAGTGCCCTGAAGCACCAGAAGGGGCAGTGACCTGCTCCGTGTCACAGCGGATCGGGGCCGACCGCTGCCGGCGTCCTCCAGAGACAGACGGGGCAGGCATAGGCCTGAAAGGCAAGTCCTTCCAGAGTGTCACTTCCTCGCAGAAGCGACTGTCCCTCTGGGTGCATGCGCCCTCACGCCCTCGCCAAGAAACGAAAGGCTACTTGGCCGGGAGTACTCCAAGGACAGCCGGCGGTGTTCGGGCAGCTCTAGACTTCACCGACTTTCATCAGCGCCGCTGGGCACCTTCAGAACAAAAGGACTTGTTCCTGGTGACCACCCGGAGCAGGAGGGAGTGACCCGCCGCTGGCCTACCGGCAGCCAGCCCTGCTGCACCCCTCTGACCACGGGAGCCCGGGGAGCCCGCTCTCCAGAGGGCTGCTGCTCCGGGCCCTCCCCACCCCCGGCAGCCATGCTCAAACAGTGGTGGCCGGTGGCCGAGTAGGAACGGGGGGTGTCGAGGGTTTCTGGCAGGACAGTCTGCAGGGAAAGGAGCCTCTGGGGAAGTTTCACGCCTCTTTCAAAGACAAGAGGCTGGAACAGGTCACCTTCTCGCTTGGCTTCTACTGGGTTGGCCAAAAAGTTCATCGTGTTTTTCCTGTGTGATGGCTCTGATAATGCCTAGTTGTCTTTAACTTCACTCAAAACTGTTTTGTTAGATTGTGTCATAGCAGCTGTCATAGCCATCTGCGTTTAAAAAAACTCACCAAAACTGTTGCATTTTTGTGCAGCCATTTTAATACTGAAGATGGAAGAAGATACACCAGATGTTTGGTGTGTGTATTATACTTTATTATTTCAAGAAAGGTAAAAACACAAAAAAAAATTTGTGTGGAGAAGGTGCGTACTGATCGAATGTGTCGAAAGTGGTTTGTGAAGATTCTTGGGAGCAGTGACATTTCGGCCAAGTAACTCTTTGCTGTGGGGCTGTCTCATGCACTGGAAGATGTTTAGCAGCAGCCCCAGCCTCTACCCACTGGAAGCCAGTAGTGCGAGGCAGCTGACATGCTCAAAATAGCCAAGTCAATGAAGTTATTGGTGAAAATGAAAAATGAGTCATTTTACGAGTAAAACTGAAAGGACTTTTTGGCCAGCCCCACATGGGGAGATGGACGGTGAGATCTCTTGCAACCACCTACTGCCACCAGACAGCTCTAGATACACAGCCTGACCCGCTGAGGACAGCAGTGACAGGACCGAGAACCGGGACATTCTGTGACACTGTCGGGCACGCAATTAACCAACCCCAGGCCTCCCCCATCACGAGACTGGTTAGGGGGAGGACATTAAAACCCCCACCTTTTAGTTTAACTGTGTAACTTGCTGTCGAAATACCCACATAGGACAGCACTTAGTGTCTGGGGCACTGCTGCGCCGGATTCAGCACTGGGCTCCGGAACCTCCCTGACTGCCCCCCTGTGAGTGACCCCACCACTCCTCACCCACGTGGCCGTGGCCAAATTCCTAACCTTTGCTTCCTCAACGGGCAACCATGGACCTAATCATGCTGTCCCCCTCACAGAGGTGCTGTGAAAGCTAAACATCTCAACCCAGGCCCAGGACGGCGGCCGGGTCAAAAGTGCCCAGTAAATGTGACCCAACATGACTATGTGGCAGACACACGCTGGACGTTCCGCCCAGACCACCCCCCACGAGCAGCCGGCAGGGCGGCCTCACCTCCACCTGTGTGCGCAGGCAGGAGAGAAGCCACCTAGTGCGCGCATGGACAACGGCCGTCTCCTTCCTGTCCCGACACACGCCCCCCGGCCCTGCAGGGCTTCCCCGGCTCCCTGCCCCGAACAGCCCGAGGCCCGCAGGTCCCGTCTTTTTCACAAAGGAAGCACATGCACCTACCCCAGCCCAGCGCCTGCTGCAACTCAAAAGCACAGTCAATTCACTACATTGCATCCAGAGGAGAGACACCCTGCACGGTACGTTGGGGCCTGAAGAGCCAGCCCTGAGGAGATCAGTTCGGTCACTCTCCAGGTGCGGTGGTGGGGCCAGCAGCGTCAGCACCACCTGGGAACTTACCAGGCACACAAGTTTGGGGACTCTGGGAAGATGGCGGAGCAGGCAGCACAAGGGCTGCCTCCCCGCCTGGCTGGCACCTGCACCGGCGGGGCCCGTCTGCCGTAACTATCCTGAAACTCGGGAGTCTGCCCAGGGCTGCAGTCCCGGGGGAGGCCTGGGTGGTGGGCTGCAGATCGCTGCGGTCAGTTTCAGGTCTGAGCACAGCAGCAGCCAGCGCGCAGCCCTGGGGGCCAGGGCGGGCAGGAAGGACCCCGTCCTCCAGGGACTGGGGGTCTCCGGATGCTGCTTCCGAGAGCAGCGGTGGAGATTCTAAAGAGGCAGGCCGCCACGGCCACTGCCCTATCCCGGGCTGAAGCGACTGCCACGGATTTAAGAGAGAGCCACTACTGCCACCCGCCCTTCGTTTCTTGCTCTCTCCACCTCTGGGTGGCAGACGTTAAAGACCACAGCATTCAGGACTGCACCTACAGGAAAAACTAGGGGTGACTGCACTCCAAGGGAGGGGCTCGGGGAAGGCCCGAGAAGGAAGACCTGAAGGAAGCCGACACCTGGGCCGACTCTGGGCACAAGCGACAGCCTGCAGCAACCGCCACAACCACCACGGAAGCGAACTCTGGGGTGGGGGCAGACCTGGTCCCCGCGTTATTGCGTCAGTGGGGTCAGATGTCCAGCAGTCAACACAAACCTCCCTGGCACCCAAACGGGAAAGCATGTCCCATTCAAAGGAAAAAACTCAACAGAAACCACCCCTGAAAGAGACTTACTGGCCCTTACACCGGACAGAAGACTTTAGAGAATTGCCTTAAAGATGCTGGAAGGACTAAGGACAGACACGCAGAAAGTAAAACAATGATGATGACGATGACGTGTGAACAAGGGAAAACATCAGTGAAGAGACAGAGAACCTGAAAAGGAGCCAAAAGAAAATCTAACGCTGAAAAATACAGCCACTACAGTACAGCTTCACTCTAGGGACTCGGTGTGGGACTGGAACAGGCGGGAGGAGAACCCGTGAGCCCGAGGACAGGAGACCCTGGCGTCCCCGGAACAGCAGCAGCCAAGGCTGAGGAACGGGGAACGGTGGACGCCGCCCCGGGGGCCCCGGGGCCACCACTGCACAGACATCGCGGGGTGCACGGCCGTCCCGTGAGGAGGAGGGCGGGCAACGGTCAGAGATGACCTCTGAAGGAACAATGGCTGAAAACTCCCCAAATCTGATAAAAGGCATGACTAAAAATATCCAAGAAGCTCAAAGAACTTTCTAAGTAAGATGGATTCAAAGAGATCCACACACCAAGACACATAATTAAACTTGCAAAAGCCATAAAAGAGAGAATCTTTTTTTTATCTTTTATCCTCACTCGGTTATTGATTTTAGAGAGAGGGGAAGGGAGGGAGAGAGAGGGAGAGAAACATCAATTAGTTGCTTCTCGTATACCCCCTGACCAAGGACCAAACCCGCAACCCGGGTGTGTGCCCGGCCAGGAATCCATCTGAGACTGTTCAGTTACAGGGCGACGCCCCGACCGACTGAGCCACGCCAGCCAGGGACCAAAAGAGACCCTCAAGAGAAGCAGAGGATCGTAAGTGATTCTCGGTGAGATTTTCGGCAGGTCTTTCATCAGAAACTTTGGAGGCCAGCAGATAGTAGGCTGCTCTGTTCTAAGTGCCAAAAGGAAAAAAAAAAAAAAAAAAAAAAGGCTGTCATCCAAATATTCTTCAAGAGCGAAGGAGAGAGTAAGACCTTCCCAAACAAATACCAGCTGACTGCGACCACCAGACCTCCCCAGCAAGGAATGCTCAGGGAAGTCCTGCAGGGCTAAGCAGAAGGACACTGGGAGTGCATGGACATTGTGTGGAGAAACGAAGTCTTAACAACGGTAAATGTGTGGGCGATTGCAGAAGCAAGTATTATTGCAATGATGGTTTGTAACTGCACCTCTTTTGTTTCCTATGTGACTTCAGAGACCAATGCAGTTAACGATGCACTTAAAACGTCATAGTTTTTGTCTAGGGGCGTGCAGTGGACAAAGATGTTCACTGCGAGACGCCAACAACCGAGGGGGCCGGGCTGTGGAGCGCAGTGGTTGTGTGTGTGACTGAAGTTACATCACGTGTGAAGGACATGACCACGCGACCGTGCCCAATGAACGCAGAAAAGCCCTTGACAAAACTCAGCACTCCTACAATAAACACACTCAACCAAGTAGGGCTAGCAGGAAACTGCCCCGGCCGGACACCAGCCACACGGGAGGGGCCTGCAGGGAAGCCCACACTCGAGGCGCAGGGCCGCGAGCGGCTCCTCCGAGACGAGGAGCAGGTGGGAACCGGCTCTCACCGCCGGCACAGCACGGCAAATCCCAGCCGGGACCCCCGGAAAGAAGAAGGTGCCCCAACTGCGGAGGAAGAAATAAACAAACCGTCTTCTGTTTGCAGGTGGTATGATCTCACATGTGGAAAATCCTCATGAGTTCACAAAAACTAATGAAAATACATGAATTCGGCCAAGTAGCAGGACACAAAGTTAACACACAAAAATCAGTTGCATTTCTATACATGAAAAATGAACAATCTGGAAAGGAAATGACAAAAACTGATTCTCAATAGCATCAAAAAGGATAAAACACTTGGGAATTAACCAAGAAAGTGAAAGATTTAATGAAAACTTCAAAACACGCTTCAAGAACTTAAAGACGACGTGAGAACACATCTAAAACTGCAGCCATCACCAGTGCGGACTGGCGGGCGCGGGGGCCAAAACAGGGTCCAGAAATGAGCCCTTAAAGACACGGTCAGGCGATTTTTGAGAAGGGCGCCAAGGTCATCAAGGGGGAAAGGACAGTGTTTTCAACAAACGGGGCCGCAAAAACTGGCTATCCACATGCCAGAGAATGAGACTGGACCCGTCCCTAAAACCACATACAAAAGTTAACTCAAAATGGATCAAACACCTAAATGTAAGACATAAAACTCCACAGCAATAACAACAAAACATCCCATTTTAAAAGTGGGGTGTGGCTCAGCTGGTTGGGTGTCATCTGCAAAATGAAAGGTCACAGGTTCGAATCTTGGCCAGGGCACGCGCCTGGGCTGCAGGAGCAGCCCCTGGTCAGGGTGCACACGGGGGGGGGGGGGGGGGGGGGGGGGGGGGGGGGGGGGGGGGGGCGGCGGCAATGGACTGGTGTCTCTCCTGCATATCAATGTTTCTCTCCCTCTCTTTCTGCCTCCCTCCCCCTCTCTCTGAAAATAAATAATTTTATTCATCTACTTAAAAAAATAAAAATGGGCAAAGGACTTGAGTAGCCATTTCTCCAAAGAAGATACTCCGGTGGGCTGTAAACACATGCAAAGATGCTCGGCATTGCTCATCGCTAGGGAAATGCAAATCAAAACCACAAGACACCACTTCGCACCCATCGAGCTGCTACTACAACGACAGCAAGAGAAAACAAGCACTGGCAAGGACTCTAGGAGCTGGGACCCCTTTGCTGCAGATGGAAGCTGGTGCGCCCACCCAGGAACACGGTGTGGCGGCTCCTCAGGAATTTAAAAACAGAGCTAGCAC
The DNA here is from genome assembly GCF_004126475.2 of Phyllostomus discolor. Classification (NCBI taxonomy): domain Eukaryota; kingdom Metazoa; phylum Chordata; class Mammalia; order Chiroptera; family Phyllostomidae; genus Phyllostomus; species Phyllostomus discolor. The sequence continues at coordinate 212,874,273 of NC_040904.2, forward strand.
ACGATCCAGCAATTCCATGTGCCAGGTGCCACAGTCGGAATATAAAGACATATCTCCAGGACATCTTCTGTTTCTGTTTTCCCTTCCCATAGCCAAAATCAATACCCAGGCTAAAGCCGTTTCTAATAGATTTTCATTCTTTACTTTCTACCTGAAGAAACTAATTACACCATCATTCTCTCATAATGCAAATAACGTGGCAGTCACTGCTGAGCTGAGAGTCCTGTTTTTTTTTTTTTTAAATCTACCTTCTTCTTTTTTTTAAGACCTTATTTATTTTCAGAGAGGGAAGGGAGAGAGAAAGAGAGAGAAACATCAATGTGCGGTTGCTGGGGGCCGTGGCCTGCAAGTCAGGCATGTGCCCTGACTGGGAATCGAACCTGCGACACTTTGGTTCGCAGCCCGTGCTCAATCCACCCAGCTACGCCAGCCAGGGCTGTCATCCTGTTTTTGACTGCTCTGTTGCTGCCAGTTCAACGATGTTCCTTCCGAGGATGGCTCAGCCCACCGCACAACACTGTCCCTGCACAAACCAGGCACACGCTGGTTTTGCCTGCGGCTCCTCCTCTCAGGGTGTGTCTTTCAAACAAGCTAGGGCCCCCATCTCACAACGGGGAAGCTTTCACTTACTGTCGAATGAGATAAAGGTTATTTTTTAAGCAACTCTCACGAGAACTCTGCATTTATTGACACTGTAATCTTGGGAAATAAATGATAAAATGCATGCTTAATTTTTGGACATGCCCAAACAACGAAGTGGCCGAACACCCACCCTGATCCTCACATCAGCCCGCGTCACTGTCTCAGAGGCAGGCCTGCTGGCAGGAGGTGGCCGGCTGCAGGAGCCCAGTCACCTAAGGGCAGTTTAATCCACACCCAGCGAGGTGCCCGGGGAGGGGGGACTGTGCCTCTTCATTCACAGAAAAGCTCTTTCCTAGGAGCGGTAACTCCGGCCTGAGTAATAGCCCTGTTTACTAAGCATCTCCAAAGCAGCCTCAGAGCACCAAGGCATTTGGGTCAGAGCATTATTAGTTCTGGCGACGACAGGTTCTGTTCGAGCCTCAAAAGATCACACGAGACGGCCCTTCCCCGGCATTGCACACAGTTCTGCTCATGCTTATGGTATTTATTCACGCTGGTACACCTCCCTAAACTGTGAGCTTCATTCCCGTGTCCCCAGGGCCCGGCACGCGGCAGGAACTGTAAATGTGGGCTAATGGAATGAATGCAAGGTCTGACAGCTTGGAGAGCTTGGAGGAAACTAACGAGGCCGCTCTTCAACGCGAGGTAAAAAGCCGGTGCTGCTAGATAGAGCTTCGAGAATGTGGAACAAGGTGCGTGTGAATCTTCAGCCACCAGCAAGAGCTCTTTCCCTTTTAATTACGCCTCCCATATCTGGGACAGAAGCCTCTGCTGCCGAGCCCTGGACTCCAGCTCCAAGGCAGCGACGCGGGCTGCATACAGGCAGCTGTCTGCTGGGGCCCTGGAAGCGTCTTTCTTCGATGCGGCTCTGCACCTACCAATTTTCCTTCAAGAGCACCTCAAGGTGTTGGTTCAAGCAACACACACCAAACCCTCTGTTTTGGGTCCTTGCCTCCGTAGGGCTGGATAACCTTATGCTCCCTCACGAAAGCTCATGGGACCGGCTGGGGCATGTGCCACTGTGTGCCCTTCTTGACTCGGGAGCCGGGCGCTATACGCTGGCCTCTGGAGCCCTCGGCACAGCCCAGGGCACCACCCAGGCTGCAGAGCCAACCTCAGAGGCCAGAGAGCTGCGCGGTCCTCCTCAGGCCCATTCACTCACTGCTCCGGCGCATAGTGCATGGTTTTCAAAGCTGCATCTATGTCCCGTAGCTGTTCCATTAAATGCACCAATTTCGGAAATGGAGTCCATTAAACACACACCTTAATAAAGCACGATGACCCCAGCGTGAGTGCCAGCCGGTCACGCTGGCAGCAAGCCCTGGCTGACAGCTACCTGTGCGCACCTGAAGACAACAGTTCCAGGTGTGCCCGGCTCTGGGGCGTGAACGTGGGCAGTCTGACGTGGACAGTGACCCGAAGAATGGGAAGCAGGACAAGAGCCAGTGGGAAAGGAACCCATGGGTGTCAGCCCTTGTGGGGAAGCCGAAAGTCACTCATCAATTTACTTCCTGTAAAATGGGACCCAAGATTTTGCCCTGCCTTCCTTATAGAACTGTTGTGTGAAATAACTGTGAAAGTGTTTTATAAACTGGAGTTACACGATTGTCAGGACTTACAAAAACACACGGGACACCTTCCCCTATACTGGGTGTGACACTTCTGGCAGTTAGTGATGTCAAGCTTAGGCACAAGACGTACCGAGCAGTCAGTGTCTGTCAGAGAAGACAAACTGAGTTCAAATGTTACTTTTTGGAGCTAGTTCGCTCCCTTAGAGTACGCCGGAAGAGGCAGAGCCGGGCGGCCCGAGCACCTGCTGTCCCCAGGGTGTTTGTGTGCACTCCAACAGCACCTCCCTCCGAGGGTCCTCGGCTGCTCGGTCAGCTCCTGGTCAAACCCCCGAACACGGTACCTCCTAGCTACTCTGCACTTGTCACTGCTGCCCCTCCTAATTCGGCCCCGAACAATAAAGAGCAACGGGAATTATTTGTCATGTTTTGTGAAGCACTTTATGTTGGCGCTAAGTAAATGGGGAGTAACACGACACACTCTCGAGCGCAAACTGAATGCGAGCAGGCGGTCAAAGGCGCGGAAAACTCCCCCAAAAGGCACACTGAACACGAGCGGGAGGAAGGCGCCCGCAGGCTGGTCTGTTCTCTGCAGACACAGCCCCGCGTGTGGTGTGGGGAGCACCGGGGCTGCCTGCCACCGAGTCTGTCCCCTGCACGTGCTGCCAGCCAAGGCTCTCCCAGCTCGTCCCAGCCTGGCTACGCCACCCGCTTCGCTCCCAGCAGAGCACCTGGAGGAATCCCCGCCTGCCTCCCCCAACCCCCAGAGGCCCAGCAGGTGGTACAGGACACACGGCGCAGACTTTCTGCAATCTGAGCATCCTCGTTCAGATCCAGTCATCTGGAGTAAAATGACCCATTCAGACCCTCACTCCCCCGCAGGAAACCCCCAACCAAAAAGTGGCGCTGCTGACCCTGAAAAACACTAGCTGCTTCGGGAAAGCTTTCCACACCACACATAGACCTGTAAGGGTCTTTGCGGCAGCCGAGCGGGGGTTGAGGGGTGGCCGGCCCCACCGTGGGGCGAAGTGCACGGCAGCACGACCAAGGTCAGAACCAGTGCAGCTCCCTGAACCCCTCCCTCCTATCTCTGCACTCGCACGCCACTCGGGGTGGCGGTGCGGCCAGGATGCTCCGGATCAGGCTGGAAGGCTGGGCGTTAAAGGCCTTTTTCTTCATCAACAGTGTCCTTCCTCGTCTTTCTGCACTTCACCCGCCTAACAGGCGGGCCGGCAGTCAGCCGGAACTTTGAGCAAATGAATAATCTATGTTCAGAGCAGGCATGCCTTCCCACAGTGTGTTCACTTCGCCACCCGGCAAACGAGCAACGAGAACTTATCAGGTCTAAGGCGCGACTGGAGGAGGTGTCTTTCTCTGGGAGAGTCTAACACACAGATCTCTCCTTCTGCCGTCTTACACACCCAGGCCTTCACACGCCAGGTGTGCGGGAAGCAAGGCACACCTGCGGTACCTCCAGCAGGCGTGGAGGTGGCCAGGGGCCGACGGAGGTCCAAGCCAGCCTGGCGCCTGTTCACACAATCATGAAGTGCAAGTTATTTCTTCACTGAATATAAGAAAGGATTGTGACTTCCTAACAAGCTATTCTCAGGCCTTTAATTAACAGGGCAATTTATTAATATGTCAGTCCTGACCCTGCAGCACAAAACTGAGAAGGTCGGAAACCAGCAGCACGGGCCGGAAGCACGTGCGCAGAAGCTCAGTCGGCGTGGGCTCTGTCAGCTCGGTCTTCTCCGCGCCCCCTCTTCCTCTGACCCGCGGGCCTCCCCAGGGGCTGCACAGGGCACATGACCAAGGAGTCTGTGATCCTCAGCGGCCTCTGCTCTGCTATTTGAGGGTTTTTTAAAAAAAGATTTTATTTATTTAATTTTAGAGAGGGGAAGGGAGGGAGAAGAGATGGAGAGAAACAGCAGTGTGTAGTTGCCTCTTGTGCGCCACCCCACGGGGGACCCAGCCCGCAACCCAGGCACGTGCCCTGACTGGGAATTGAACCAATGACCCTTTGGTCTGCAGGTCAGCACTCGATCCACCGAGCCACACCAGCCATGGCTGAGTTTTCTTAAATGGGTTCAACCTCAAAAATGTAAAAATCTTCCCTTTTTGTTTATTCAATACGTATTTCTTGCATGCCTGTGCGAGGCACAAGGGCTGAACGGGGGGTGGGGGGGTGGCAAGCCCATCCAGCATCTGCCCTCCGGGGATTTACAGAACGGTAGGGGTAAGAGACCAACACCGGGCTGTTCCGATGCAAACGGCACCTCGGAGCTCTGAGGTCCAGTCGGACCTGGCGAAGGAGGTCCGAGCAGCACTCCTGTTGCTGGAGCACAGTGGAGAGGGGACCGGCAGGAGCATTCAGGCAGGCAGGACACGGAAGGTGCCCGGGACAGAGAACAAACTGGAATGAGCACCCAGGGTGCGGGGGGCGGACACACAGAGTCTGATTGACAGCAGTCCTCGGGGCACCACAGAAAAGTTTGTGGGCGGGGGTATAATGGCATACAAGAGGCTGCACCTACTCCACCCTGGGGAGAAGACCACCAGCACCTGGTGATGAGCTGCAGCCAGGGGGGTCCGTGAGCAGTGCTGCAGAGGGCCCGCCTGTGTGGTGGTGCCCCCTCAGTGGGTGGGGGGAGCCCTCCGGGCATCGGTGTAGCAGGGTTCCGGGGAGAGGACACACGTGGCCCCTGAGCTACTTACTCTGAGAGAGGGTGTTCTGGGTTTAGAGGAAAGTCTCAACCGGGATGGCCAGGAACAGGCCTGACTTCCAACGATATTTTCTGGGGAACTGAAGGGAAAGCTAGAAACCCTTTCTGGAACACATCAGTCCCACTATACTGAATTAAACTGATTATGCTCAATTGCCTCTGAGTAACGATTATGTTAATAGGAATATTCTTGGGAAAAAAAAAAAAGATTTTATTTATTTTTAGAGAGGGGGAAGGTAAGGAGAAAGAAGGAGAGAAACATCAATGTGTGGTTGCCTCTTACACACCTCCTACTGGGGACCTGGCCTGCAGCCCAGGCATGTGCCCTGACTGGGAATTGAACCGGTGACCCTTTGGTTCGCAGGCGGGCGCTCAATCCACTGAGCCACGCCAGCCAGGGCACTAAAAATATTCTTATAAGATGCTAGGTAGAGACTAAACTTTGTCAAAGTGATCCCAAGATATGACTTAATTGCTGGCTGGTGTGGCTCAATGGATTGAGCACCAGCATGTGTACTGAAAAGTTGGTGGTTCAATTCCCAGTCAGTGCACACAACTGGGTTGCTTGCCAGGCCCCCAGATGGGGGCATGCAAGAAGCAACCAATGGAGATTTCTCTCCCTCCCTACCCCTCTCTCTGAAAGTAAATAAATAAAACCTTTTTTAAAAAATAAAGATAAAAAAGATAACTTAAAACTTGCTTTTAAAAATAAATCTGTTAGCAAGCTATTTATCTTATCACTTCTTGTTTATCCTAGAGTGGCTGGGAGAAAAAAAATCCAGTGAAAAACATGTTCCAGTTAGCTGTCATCTCCTGCATGTGCCTTCCCCACATGCAGTGGGGTTATTTTCTCCTTGTTTCCTGCCTCAAACACAGGCGGTCTAAAAGGAGACAAAGACGCGCAACGAGAAAAATGGAGAGAAAGCTGGGGTGGAGAGGAGGTTCTGGGAGCTAGCGCCTCACTTGCGCCGAGCTGTCCAGCGAGGCTGTGGCTGCCGAGGGGGTGGACCTGCACGACGGGAAGGAGGCGACCCCGGCCGGCCTCCCACCAGCTCTGCGCTTGGGCCAGTTAATTCAGTTAGGCCTTGACTTTCTCAACAGCACACTGGGGATGATACCCAGCTGGGGAAAAGGAGCAGGGTGGAGAGTCTTTTGAGAAAATCAATGAGGGCAATCCCTAACCCCAAACGCTGAACGTTCACGACAATGAAGGAAAAGGATATTTTAAACATGACTTGTAGGGCACTCCTAAGACACCCTGTGCAAAAAACAAGGTAACAAAGGAGCCCCTGCAGTGACCCCACACGGGACGGAGGGCCTTGTGACGGACTGAGGACGAACACCGCACACACCCCGCAGGGCTGACATTTAAAACGATCCATCCTAGTCACCCAACTCAAGCCCAGCCGCGTCGCAACTCAGGTGCACTCGTTCTGACCATTTACACTGCTGTCAGCACGTTTCTCACAGGTCAGCCCAGTATTGAACCACCTGTATCCCCACCCTCAACTACCTACTTTGATACGGACACTCTGTACTGATGGTGCGGTTTTCTGGACAAGCACCGGCACAGGGACTCGTAACGATTTCTCCCAAGGTGCCCACAGAGCCGGCACCATTTAGGGTCACGTATGGAAGCAACTGTAGCTATGATGGGCACAGATGCTGGCTACCTGCTGTGGGTTTTAAATGTTCTAGAATTCCCTAGCTCTAATTCTCTTGGGTTTACAGTCTTCAGGTTCAGCAGTCATAAATTTATGGAGGCAACCAGAGCAAAATAAAGCAATTTCCCAAATAAAATGCTTCCACTTGCCACAATTTAAGTTAAAAACCAGTCCTCACCTCTACCTTCTAGGATATTCAAGCGTTAGAAAACAGATTTGGTGTAATCGTTTTTCTCTTGCAGGGAATGTGTGTTGTTAATACATGTTCTCCGTAACTCTGTCTATCAAAGGGCCAGCACCGAGGTCACTCGGGACGCTTCCCCGGGCGGGCAGACCTGGTTTGTTCCTGAAACAGTCCGCACTTGGTCTTACTTGCAGGCAGATACACTCCATTAAAATAGTTCTAATCAGAAATTTTCTTTTCTAGCCAGAGAAGAAAGCGGTGACTTTGTTGAAAACATACTTTGTCTAGGAGAATTTTTATACATTAAGAAAAAAAGGGGTTTGTGCCCGTCAAGAAGCTAGAAAGGAGGGGCCAGGAGTTCAGGAGGTTTCGGGCGGTGATCAGCACGTCTGGGAAGACGAGGGGTAGGGCCGGAGCCGCTGGGAGCAGGAGCGCCAGCAGCCCCGAGAGAAGACAGGGAATGAATGGCCTTTGCTCTAAGTATGGAGATAAATGCTTACAGAGTTTGAGAAGCTGAGATTTAGGTTGCCCAAGACTGTGGACTAGCTTAATTTTATTTTACCCTTCGCTCAAACTATGGATTGGCTTATTCAGCGAAATAATTACCTTTTGTGCTTTCTGCGTCTAAAAAGGGATCTTTGTAAAAGAAATTACCTGCCAGGAAAGCGACTCACAGTGTAACCCCGCTCCTCTCCTGGGCTCACCCCGCCCAGGAGCTGGGCCCGTGCTTCCAGAAAGCCAATTACGGGAGCTGCTCATTTGCAAGGCACCCAGAGTCAGCTGTTTACAATTTCAGTAGCAGAAATGACAAGCTGACTGCCACAACAGGCCTCCTTTAGCAACATTTCAAACACAGCGGCTTGCGCTGGAACTCAATCTCCAAAGAAGCCCCACACTCTTGGCTCTGGAGGGCCCCTTCTTATCTTCACTGCCTCCCCGGCTGCTCGCACCTCCCCAGTCCTTTCATCCGCTCGTCCTCTCGCCTGAACTATTTACAAGGCCTTGTTGGGCAAAGCCATCCTGTTCCTGGAAGTTCAAGGGCAGGGGCGGCCTGAAAAGAACAGACAGCAGAGGCACTTTCATATGGGGTGGAGTTCCAGCAGAAAGGGATCTAAAAAACTAGCCTGCACTGGCGGATTTCAGCTCCTGCCAATGCAGCCAGCCATCCACAGGGCCCCTGGCCTCCGCGTCCGGGGGCCGGCCGGCCTGCCAGATGCGCCAGCCTCTCTGCAGGCCGCTTTATGGGTCGCTTAATGAGGTGATAATGTGTGAGATACCTCCCAGGGCGCTTCAGGTCGCCCGGCTCCCACAGCAGTGCTTTTAACCCCCTTGCCTTTTCTCCCCAGAAACCCTGTCCTGGAAGGAAAAACTTGGTCCAGCCCTAGCATGGAAACTTTGGTACCAGAGTTAGTGGACTAGCTTACAATCCGTCTTTAGTCGGCTAGTTCCACACTGGGTTCTTCCCAGTGTCTGGGAGCCGGCATCAACCACGCAGATGGCGGCCGCCACCCCTCTGACCACGAGGCATCCCCCGTGTTTCTTAGCCCCAAGGAAGTTGGAGAACGATTGGCTCGATCCGTCTTTGTGGCTATGGACACATTTTTGTGTGTGTGGTTTAGAAGCTTAACCCCAGAGTAGGAAGATACTCGGGAAGAGGCCAATCCTCACGTCAACAGCTAAAGAAAACAGAAACTTGGAAGTGACAGGATCGGGGTTAGAAATCTCGACTAAATTCAACACTTAACCTCCCCCACCACCTTCAAGTTTGAATGTCAATCAACTGTCGTGACATATTCCATTTTATCCCTTACACTGTCCTGACGGCGGAGTCCAGGTATTGCTATCTTCACAAGCTCGCCTGACTCGCCTTTCCCCTTGGTCAGCTTCTCCGCGCTTGCGCAGACCCGCCCCTTGCAGCACTCACAGCGCTGGTCTAAGCTAAGGAACCCGTCAAAAATGCCTGGCTTCTGAAAGGGCCACACTTCACCCGGCTGTCTAAGGGGCCTCTCAGACCTAACATGAACACAACACCTCTCCTGACCTCCCCACCAAGCCTGCTCCTCCTCCAAGCATGCCTGCCCAGGAGATGGCACCCCGCTCACCCACCTGCCCTGCTTCTGGTCCTGCCCGCAGAGGCCGCAGGCATTCGCTCCAGCCCACCTCTCCCACCCCATCCCCCTCTCCCACCCCATCCCCCTCTCCCTTACCCACCACCGTCTCACCATGCTGGCACTGCTTCCATTCCTCCCTACGGCCGCTGGGCCCTCAAAGACCGGCTCATGAGCCCACTCCCACGTGACAGAGACACATGGATTGGCTGCCTCCCATATGCGCCCTGACTGGGGATCAAACCCGCAACCTAGGTATGTGCCTTGACAGGGAATTGAACCTGCAACCTTTTGGTGTACAGGATGACACTCCAACTGACTGAGCCACCAGCCAGGGCTGTTACATGCTTTTAATACTAAATACTTGCCCTGGCTGGTGTAGCTCAGTGGATTGAGCGCAGGCTGTGAACCAGGCATAGCGGGTTCGATTCCCAGTCAGGGCACATGCCTAGGTTGCAGGCCATGGCCCCCAGCAACCGCACACTGATGTTTCTCTCTCTCTCTCTCTCCCTTCCCTCTCTAAAAAAAAATAGATAAAATCTTTAAGAAATTATTTAAAAAAATACTAAATACTTTAAGTGGCATCCAATGGCCCTCCTCCTATCACCAGATGCTATCTGCTCATCCCATCTTTTTCTTAAGAGAGCCTGCTAGTGGCAGGTTCACCTTGCACTGCTCAGTCCTGCGTCGGGCACCGCGGGCTGGTGCTGCCCCTGGGGGACTAATCCGGGGGAAGAGACAGTCACAATACACAGTGCTGAGTGGTGACACAGGTATAAAGGGAGCGCTGGGGCTTGCTGCCTGGGGAGCCAGGTGACAGGTGAGCGGTTTTTTTAAATCAATGTGCTTTTCATGAACAACGGTGTGTTAAAATGCCCAGGTCTGCTGGGAGGTGAAAAGTCTTGTGTCAGCAAACAAATATATTTCGTTTTTGAGGGCTGCTCTTTCAAAGTGCTAATGTATTTTGATTCCTTCCAGAGGGAACTCCAGCTAGAAACAAGGAAAGAGAACCATCTGGCAATTATCCTGTTTCTTATCTTAATGAACTACTATCCCACCAAACCAGCAGCTCTAAAGAGTTTTTTGGAAAAACAAAACACACACACACCAAAAGAACTTTCAAGCAAACCGAGAGTTTGCACCTCACATCTGCCTGAACCAAAATTAAACTTCACGGCCCTGTTTTCAGAGTCCGGAACCACCTGAACCGTGACAGAGCCAGGCGCACGGAACGTGCCCGAGAGCAGCCGAATGAACGCCCACCGTACTGGACAGTCTGCCCCCGGCGCCCGGGGACACGGGCAAGGGGTGGGCCGCCACCACGGCTGCGGGCACCGCAGCTGGGCCGCTCCCCCGGGAGGGACCGGCACCGCTTCAGAGTCGGAAATGCTGCTCTTGGTGACCTCGGTCGGTCTTACGCAGCTGCCTCTGCAGCAGTTCCTCAGTTCCGTTCTCGCCGGGCGCGTCATAACATTCTGCTGTCAACACATTCAAATCAAGTGTCAGCTCGGAAGCACACACAGCCCAAGCCACTCCACTGTGACTGCTTACAGGGACGGGTTACACGGGGCTGAGTCTTCTCTCCAGTTTCACTTCCACCCAATGAGCTTAACGACTGGAGACACCTTTACTGAAATGACACGTGAGGACACCTTCTAGAACTGACACCAGCCCGCAGTTCTTACAGTTCCTTTAAAACGACCTCAACTCTCAAGCCTCTAGGAATACTTCAGTACCCGCCAAGGAGGTCACCTGATCTCCAGCAGGATAATTTCACCCCCAGCGGTCCCCTGTCATCATCCTATTTATAGGCGAGGAGGCTCTGCCTAGAGCTCTCCTGATGCCTCCTTCAGGTGGCGCTTCTGAAGCGAGCACTTAAACTAACAGGAAACAACAGCAATATCACCAACGCAAGGGGTAAAACTGAAGAAACAGAATTAAATACTTAAAAAGAACACCCAGTGTCATTGGGGTTGTAGTGACACGTGTGCTCCCGTGTATCTGTGGGCGACCACGGCTCACTAGGACCCTTTGTGGTCCAGCCACAAGACGATACCTATCAAAAACCATAAAGTGTTCAGGTTTTTTTGGCTTAGCAGTTCAACATCTGGAAATTTCCCCCGAAATAAAACTCCATGAATAAAAATGTTTAGTGCTGCATACAAGACGGGACAAAACTGGGCGAAAAGGCAGCACAGACTTGTCTCTGCGGCACGATGGAGAGACCTCGGTCCCGTGCAGCGGCAGCAGCAGCAGGAGGCCCACCTCCGAGGCCTGTTCTGAGTTGTTTTCGGGTGACAATGCGCAGACGGGGCTTTGAAATCACCCCAGCACGCTGGCAGGCATCATCACACTCTGTCACGTCTAGTAGAATAAGCACATGGACAAAACCTGGGAAAGAGGCAAATCTGTTGGGTTATCAGAACTGTGACGGACTGGCTTACAGTTCTATTAGCTTTACAGTGTGAGTAACATCGTTATCACTCGCCTTTATGTAAGTAACCTGTGACACCTTCATAAAAGGTATTTCATGTTCCAGTGCCCAGGAGCCTCCCTCCTCCAGACCCTGTGGCCACCCCGTCACGCCTGCTCTTCCCAGGCCCTTCCCCGTGCTTCCCGAGCATGCATCCAACTCAGGCCCTCAAGAAGTGTCCATCCACACCGACACGCGGCCTCAGAGCCGTGTGACTCCACGGTCAAGTGCGCGCACTCTGTCCAGGCTCAACTCAGCCCACAAAGGCCTCGGGCTGCACTCTGGAACGCCTGAGAGTGGGGTGCTACCGGGCACAGCACAGCTTTTTTCCAGGTGCAAAATGAGCCCAGGTCCCTGACGGCGCGCCGACTTCAGACTTTTATTGCTTTTCTAGCCGGGACTCAGGTATTCACTGAACTGAAATGAATATCCGCTTTGACATGTCATGTGATCCTGTTGGCTCTTTTAATATATTAGCAGCAACCAGTTTACATTACAGGAATGAATCTTTTGGCCTACTGTGCGGTGACCTGTCAATATTCTTAGTTAGACTCCTTCAGCGTGTTCAAGGACTAGCCTGCCCCTTGTCAGTGTCCCCGGACACTGGGTGCAGCCCGTCTCTCGACACCTCTCCGCCCTGCATGAAGTGAAGAGACAGACTGCAGGGAAATCAAGAGTCTTCCAGTTTGTCACCATTTGTTCTGTAAGGTAATACAGACAATAAAATTCAAGACTGCAAATTTCATGAGATTCCTCAGAATTGAGAAAAGCCAAATCCTGCAAGAAAATGAACCTTTTCTCTGCAAGTTTTGTCTCAAGGTCATTGTGTAGTGACAAAAAAGAAGAGGTAGGTACCGAGGAGAACAGGTAGTAAGACAGTGACACCGCTCTCTGCCCTCCGCCAGGTCGTGGGAACAGAGGGGTGAACAGGCCGGGGCCCTGCCGGGTCAGGCAGACAGGCTGCGAGGGAAGCGTGAGCTCGGATAACAAAGACCAAGCGCCTGCCCGGCGGAGAGTGCGGCTGGGGAGGGAGGGCGAGTGAGGAAGCCGGAGGGGGCACGCAGGGCGTGTGGGAACTGCGGCGGGAGGGCAGGAGCGGAGGGAGGTCGCTCGGGGCACGTGTGAAGGGAGGGGCACCGGAGTTCAAAGCAGGCCCTGGGCTGCTGGCAGCCTTGCTAGGCTGCTAACTTAAGGAGCACACAGATGGGCATTCACGGGGCACCTCGGATAAATCCTGTACTTTACAGATAACCAGAGAGAGGAACTGACCTGTTTCTGTCGTTTTAACATGCAGTCACATTTTCATAATGCAATCAATGTATTAATGTTCTTATACTTATTAAATCATGTTTTTGCCATAATTTGAAGTAAATCAAGGAGGATGTTAGCCTGTTAGATTGGGCAAGATAAACTGTTCCTATTATTTAAACTTGTATTAAAAATAATTTTTAAAAATATAATCTATAATATACTGATCCAAAAAAATTAACCTAAAACCAGTTCTTTAACATATTCTTGGGGGGAGGGGAGATAAAAAGAAAAGATGAAAACTTCCCCGCAGTGGCGGCTGATCTCTTTAGAAGGGGCACCGTTAGCCCAGGCCGGGGAGGAGGGGACTGGCATGCGTGCAGGCAGCTCTCCCGAGCACAGGGCCAAGGCTGGGTTGCGCTGTCAAGGGGCCCACCAGAGACCCGCGGTCGCCAGAGCCCCACCTGCTGCCACAAGCCTTTAGGAAGGCCTTCCCATTCCTAGATGTATCAAAGGTGGTTTTTACACACCAAGTCAGAGGTGTGCCCGTTTAGAGGCAATTAACTCTGCCTCGGCATCCATGCCACAGGTCACTGGGGAGTCACATACACAGTCACGCCAAGGTAAGCAAGCAGAGGTCACAGACGAAACCAAAGAGGGCTGTGCAGACATGAATGCATTAAGTCCCATCCCATGCTCAGAAAAGGGAGGAAAGTACAGGTTTCTGCACAAGAATGTTCTGGTTTTCAGCAATGTTCAGAGTAGCGGGATACTTACAGGGAGGAGCTATTGTCTCTTGAGGACTTCATATTATTTTGTTATAATATCATGCTTGTCAAAACACCTGATAGATACATAGGCCAAAATGGACCTCTAATAAAATATTTGTGGCCTTATCTCAGCATGATGGGATGGAGAGCATGCTTATTAGGCAGACCAAAGTTGAACGCATCTGCTAAAACCCAAGATAAAAGTAGACTCACAGTGACCTCGACAAATTGAAACACCATCAATCAGATTAAATAAAAGAAGGCAAGTTAGTGTAATTTTAATTTGTTCTCAAGTACATTAACAAAAGGAGAATAAAAGCTAGGCAAAAAAGAAAAGGATCCTGTAGTCATAGTGGAACATCAGCTCAAAGAACCAAGAAGGATAACTTTTCAAATCATTTTTAAAATCAACACATCATGGCAGGGGGTGGGGGGGGAGGCGGAAATGGAGACAACTGTGTTTGAACAATTAAAAAAATGAAAACAACAAAAAAACAAAACAAACAAAAAACACATCCCTAGGCCTGAGCACACATCACGACAGCCCAGCCCCGCTTTATTCTGAGGGTGATGGAATGGTCTGTCCTCCCTTCCCGTCTCACTGGGGGACTTGTGAGGATGAAACCAGATGTGCGAACCTTTTGAAAAAGTAAGTTTAGACCTGGCTGGTGAGTCTCAGTGGACTGAGTACCAGGCTGCGAACTGAAAGGCTGCTGGTTTGATTCCCGGTCAGGGCACATGCCTGGGCTGTGGGCCCAGTCCCCAGTGGGGGGCACGCGAGAGGCAACGGATCGATGCATCTCTCGCACATCCATGTTTCTCTCTCTCTCTTCCTCCCTCCCTTCCCCCCTCTCTAAAGGCAAATAAAATCTTTAAAAGTATATTAAATTCAATATACAGAGCTAGCATTCTATTCTAAAAGGGGCATGTAAAATAGAATAGAACTGAGGAAAGAGAAAGTATTTATTTATTTTAGAACGGAGGAAGAGAGGGAGAGAAACATCGGTGTGAGGGACAGACACTGACTCGCTGCCTTCCATGGCACCCCGACCTTGACCAAGACCAGGGACCAAATTCACAACCCAGGCATGTGCCCCAACTGGGAACTGAACCGGCGACCTAGCACTGGCGAGGGCTAGAAAGTTAGTATTTTCAAAGGGCACTGGGAAAGTGAGTGGGTACAATGTAAGGAAATAAGCTTAAAGCTACAGTATGAGATTTAAGTGTGGTCAGAAAACTAGTATGTTGTATGTAATCGCATCAATTTAAAAAAAAAGACTGGTCAACTGTGTTCTGAAACCTATTATTAAAGCAGACGGTGAAATGGGCAGCCCTGATGGAGCTGTCAGAGAACTAAAGAGTCTAGGTTCGGAGACTGTGTTGTATAGGGTATAGGGAGAAAAACACCTGCTTTTACACCTTTCATCTTTAAATGAAGTACTCCAACTTTTTATCAGTTAGATCACATGACTAATTGAAGTATTTATGAAACAGCTGAGGCTGAAATGAGTATTTTAGAAAGACAAACAACCCCCCCCAAAGTTACTTTCAATGTTATCTACCCAAGATGTGTCATGTTATTTTAACCATCTAGTTGATGTAAGTTGTGGGGGTGGGTTAAAGAGAAAGAAGGATTTATCATATTCAGTGGTGATGTTCTAATTATAACATTCCAGATTTTATTTTGGGATAAAAGTTGACAAGTAATAGATGAAAATTGTCAATTTATGAAGACGTGGATTTCTGATTAGGAATTTAAAAATGCAGCCTGAGTGTTCACCAGCCTCCTGGGGATGGCGGGCACCGTGGTTTGGGGTGGTCGCATTAGTGCGGGCCCCTCCTACCTTCCAGAAACTGGACTTGGGCTGAGACCCAGGACCTAGGGCTTTGCTAGGCGGGACTCAGCCTCCTGATGACTGGTCACCAGCTGCTGCTATGGAATGTTCGGGAGCTGACAAATAAAAGTTACTGAGAGATGTTAGTAATAATCTATGTCAAAATAAAACACTTGCGGATGGACAGAAAAGTAATCAAAAAGTAACAAACAAAACAAATCAACCCACCAAATACTTTCACTCCGAGAGGAGAGCTGGCAAGCAGGCCACGAACTGGGACAAGATGAGGAATGGGTTACCATGTGCTCAGAATGAACTATTTTGAAGAATTTTGTACTTCAGGGCCCTAAATGTTATACCCCTTTAGGACTTCTGCATTTTGAAATGTCACTGTGTCTTAGGAAGTAAATCTATTTCAAAACTTGGGGTTTGGGAGTGACATCGATGATGGAGACAGGAAAGGAAACTGAACACCAGGTGTATGGGGTCTTAGTAAGGAAGAAGACCCCTTGTGTGACAACCAAAATGTTCTAATTTGAAGTACATATATAAATTTCATGTTAATGACATTTCTTTTCACTACAGTTTGAGTATTTCCTTTTTACCAGACACTGTTACAAATTCTGGGCATAATGCAATGATAAAACATAGTGCTTTGGGGAGAGCTGTCAGGGGGAGGGAGAGGACAGTAAAAAGTGTCTAAGAATAATATGACTCTGGCTGACAAATCCTTATTAACTATGACTGAAAGTCGTTTGTGTAAAACCATGAAGTTTTAAATATAAATTAACACAAAAAACTCTCATCTGATTAAATATTGTAGACCAAACATACATTTACTCATCTGTGTCCTTCCCACAAAAACAGGATAAACTTATAAGACACACTCATGAGGACATGAAGAATGGAAGAGGAACAAATGTCACACAGGAGATGTCCAAATTCCGGCAGCTGGACTGGAAGAGGCAGAGGGAGGGGTTCAGCGGCCGAGAGGAAGCGGGGAGCAATGAGGGAGGTGGAGGAGCCGCAGGAGAGCCAGCCCCCTTGCGGCAGAGCGCCTGGAAGGCAGGGCCTCGGGAAGTCAGGGTGCAGGACGGGCTGGAAACCAGAGGAAAAAAAGCTTTTCAGGATATCAGAAGCTCAGATAAGTAAATAAAAGGTTAGATGAGGAAACTGAAGAAAGCATGGAGAAATGAGGACAAAAATGCAGAAAAGTGCAGGAAAACGGGAGGAAACACAGGAGTGGGAGAGAAAGGTAAAGCCAGAGGATCAACCCCGGAGGTGCAGGTGCGATCACCTCATTAGCAGGAATTCCAGCAGAGAGGAGAGAGACAAAAAGGGAGGGAGAGGAGCTACCCAGGAAAGGACACAGACTTCCTCAACTGAAGGAACGGGGTTCACAGGCGGCAAACCCTCCCCGAGTGGCCGGCACAGTGGAGGACAAGATGGGCCCAAGGCCCGTCATTTTGAGACGTCAGGCCCTGAGGGGCGTGAGGAGACCCTCAGACCTGCAGGAGAAGAGGAGACGCACACACAGAACGGCGGGAAACCGGATCTCCGGTCCTCTCGACTGCAACCCTAGAAGCCACAGCACCAGCCAGGTGTCACGACGCCAAGGCAGTGAGAGAAAGCGATTTCAAATCTAGAACCCGACACCCAGCCAATCTTCGATTACACGCGACTGGAACGGAGACGTTTCCAGCAGACACGTCTCAGCGTGTGGGCCTCCCACGCGCCCTTGTCGGGAACCTGCTGGAGGACGGTGACGAGGGCCCAGACTAGGAAAGGTGAGGACACGGGGTTAAGGAAGAGCATTCGCTGGGGGAAGGAGTGAGTGAAGGGGACGAACCCCAGGTCAAGGCTATGAAACAGACCTACAGGATAAACGTCCCAACTGGAAAGATGTGGCCCCCCAAAATAAAAAGCAAATAATAACACAAATTAATAATTCTAGAGAAATGATGTTTTAGAAGAAAGGACCTATAACCACAGTTTACTGCTTAAGTATTTGAGTCAGACACTGAAAAATGGGAAAAAGGGATCAATACACAAAAAAAGCAGTAAAAGCTTACTATTTAGAAACAGGAAACTGGCAGAGAAAATCGGGAGCCTGGTCTGAGGAGGAGCGGAGAACGATGTCTGTTTTAGTAAGCGCTACTGCACTAGCAGGACTTTGTAACCTGCAGGCGCATGCTACTGATAAAAGTTAAACAACTCTTCCAGTTAAACAGTGAGGCTGAAACAGGCAGAGGTGGAGGAAACGGAACCACAGAGAAAGAGAGAAAGAGCACGCCGGTAAGGATCGCCACACTCACCATCTCTCTGGCTATTTCCAGGGCTTCCTGCAGGCCGTACAGCCTGCCACAGACCAGGTAGATTCCATTGGCCCAGAGAATACAACCCTCATGGACCCAAAATTCGTTGCTGTCAAGAGGTAGTTCAGGGATTTGTAACTCCAGCTCGGGGCCACCTTCTGAAGTGGTGGGCATGGAGGGCTTTGAGTCCAAAACAGTCTTTTCGCTGCTGCCCTCCGTGGTGGCTTTTTTACAGGGGAGGCCCCGGGCCAGGGACCGAGGGCCGCCGCCGCCACAGTCTTCTGAGCGGTGTCGCCGCTTAAACCGGGGGTGGGCAGCCAGGCTCCTCTGCTCCTTCTGCTGCTGCTGCTCCTCCTCCTCCTCCTCCTCAGTGTCCGTCTTGGAGCCGTTGGAAGCGCTTTTGTGCCGTACCTTAACTTTGCTCTGCATTTCTGTGGCCCTCTTTGGAGGGGGGTTCTTCGGGAGGGTGGCTGCATAATCTTGGGGATAAAAGGGTCCAAAGAGGTCACCCATGTTCCGGTAGCTGGCCCACTTGCCGCACAGACAGCAGACCAGGTGCCCCATCACAGAAGACTCTGTCACCACAGGTCCCTGCAGCATGAAGGACGAGGCTGGGAGCACCTTGCTCTCGGTGCTGCTGGGCGGCGGGGTCAGGGACCTCTGCCCCTTCCGCCCCCTCACCAATTTGGTCTGTTCTTCTTCAGCGTTGATGATTGTACAAACGGCTCCAAGTTCACACTTATTTACTACGTGGATGTAAGGGAAGAAAGACTTGTTCTTGGCATCGCTTTTATCCAGCGGCTGGGTGGCATACTTCAGTTTGATCTCGGGTTCTTGGGGTTCTACGATGGGAACTGCCTGTTTGGTTTTCCGCTTCCTTGGCTGTGCCCCAGGCTTCCTCCTCTCCCTCCTTTGCCTCTGCTTTTTTGGCTTTGGCTCTCCATCTGCAGAACCTTCTGGTACGTGGGGGGGCTGAGGGGGCGGAGGCGGTGGCTGCTGCTGTTTCTTTTGCTTATTCACACTACCAATGGGTCTCCCCTTCTTCTTTCCTGAAGGGAAATACCCCTTCGGGGGGAAGCCCTCCTGTTTGGGGGAAATGGTCACTGCATCGGTCTCCTTCTCTTCAGCCCTAGGGTCCGCCCCAGGGGCCAGCCCGCCCGCTGCAGGCGCGCTCTTGGAGTCGGGGAAGAGCAGAGGCGCCGCCCCGCCCAAGGGGCCGTCTGGTCTCCCTTGGCTACCCCCAGGCTTCTGTGAGGTGGCGGAAGTCATGGCACCAGGGAGTTCCTTTCCGGCTGTCACCGCGTCTGGGTGCGTCTCGGTCTTCACTTTGTCGTCCCCGCTGCCACGCCACTCCTCTGCAGACCGTGCAAGAGGCTTTTCTACGGTCAGCTCCTGGTTTGCTGGACAGACGAGGTCAGACACCCCCTCACCTTTTCTCTTCTCCAGCTCGGCATCCTGAACAGCCACACCCCCGCCTTCGGGAGGGCCACTCTTCAAAGACAGTATGTCATCCAGGGTAACCGTGTCCCCCCCGGCCTCTGCGCTGTTCGAGGACGCACTCCTCCTAATGTTCGGGGATGTGATCTTCTGGACGATAGCTTCCAACTTCAACCCCCGTCCTTTGCGCGGGGGCAGTATTTTGGTCTTAGCGGGGCTTGTGAGGGTAACAGCAGGGCAGTTTCTACTGTCTGAACTTGGAAGGTCCTTGGAGGATTCCCTCTTAGGGATGGACTTGAAGTCCTGGCTGTGAGCGAGATGGGCATAGGAATTGTACGCTTTATCAGCACCTTCTTTGGGCGGGTGAAGGAGGCGCCCCTTGTCTTCAGTGCCGCTGTTCTTCGAGTCCTGTGACTGTCTCTTGCTGGGGATGGGCGAGATGAAGGAGCGGACGCGCCTCCTCATGATGAGGGGGTTCTGAGACGAGTGGTCGTCTTGGCCGGGAAGCCTCAGCATGACGCTGCCAGGCTTGGATGATTGCGTGGGCTCCGCCAGGCCGTGGCCGTCGGTCTCGTGGGGTGGGCCGTACCTTTTCTGGTTGGACATTCCTGCAGGGCCGCTGCTTTTGGCTGGAGAAGTCTGCCGAGAAAGATCCCAGCAAGATTCCTGTTGTAGCTTCTGGGAGCCATGCTTCAATTCGATGCCTTTGTTAGACAGACCATCACTGGGCATGAGGCAGCGCCCACCCTCCTGACCGCTGGGGTCGTGGTAAGTCCCCATCGGCGGGCCATACATCATCCCATCCTTGTCGTTCTTCAGGGGGCTCCGCACTCTGTCTAGGAACTGCTGCTGCCTTGGGCTCTTCCGGGCCCCCTCCTGCCTGTGCTGGGCCGCCGCGATCACTCCCTGAGCAGAGCCGCTGCTCCAGTCTTTATACTCCTCCTGCTGCTGTTGGTACATCTGCCTCTTGTAGTGGAGCTGCGAGTTCAAACCTGCACTGGGGTCCCCGTAAGCGTGAGCCCGGGTGTTCGCGTGATACGCGGAGGCTAGGCTTTCCGAGTTGGGAGCAAAGGGAGCGTGTAACGAACTCCTGTTGGACCTCTCTGAGAAGGTCATGTGTGGGTTCATGTGATGAGGGTCTCCCCCCGGACCCCTGCTCCTCCCAGGAGACATCTTCAATTTTTCTGAAAAGTCATGATACTGAGAAGGGGACCGGCCCCTCATGCCGTCCCGACCCCCCACTCGGCCAGGGACCCGCCGCATGGGCACAGGTCTGCTGTCTTGCGGGCCGTAGTCTGAGAGGGAGTCATGCGCGGCGACTCCGGGGCTGGCGTTGCCTCGGTAGGACTCGTGCTTGATGCTGGCAGGGTGGCAGTGGTCTCCAGACTTCTTGTTGTTGAAACTAGCTTGGGATTTGGACTGCTCAAAGTCTTCCTCTTTTATCTGCCCACTCTGGGATTTCAGCTTTGTTTCCATGGACACCAAGCCACCTGGAAGAATGACTGACTGGCTCAAACTTGGATTGAGACGTTCATTCCTCCCGAGTCTGGTGTCGGCACCCATGTGTCCCAGCGAGTGAGCCCCTGGGTCCCTGACGATCTGTCTTAGTGGAGAAATATCACAGATCACTGATCTTCTTTCAGAGAGGGAACCCCCGGGCTCATGGGCTGATGACTGAGGCTCTATTTCAAACTTGCGGGGAATCGGATAGTCAGCCAGATTGATCTGTTTCATTTCGGGGGCGGTGCTGCTGGGTTTCCTCTCCCAGGGGCCCCAGTGCGGGCTTTCCAATAGGGACCCGATGCTTTTGTTCAGAAGGCCCCTGCTGGCTAGTTCATTGGTTTGGCTAATTAAGACATTAGGCCGCGTGGCTCCTTCCAGGCCCCCAGCCATGCCCTGATGCTCCTGAGCACTCCGGGGGTACCTCCGGTCAGGGTGGTGGTGGTAGCCCTGCAGCACTTCCTGGAGGAGGCTGGGGAACTTCTCATTTCTACCCTTCCGCTCCCCGTGGCCAGTGAAATCCCCCTTGTCTTGTCCTGCAGGGTACTGAGGAAAGCCTCCGACACTTCTTGACATGGTCGGCCCGAAGCTTTCTTTGTAACTGTAGCGCAGGCTTCCGGGAGACTTGTTGGGCTCGGTTCTGCCTATGAAGCCGGGGCCCGCTGCAGGGTGCCCGCTCTGGCCGTTGCCCTCTCCGTTGTGGTTGGAGTTGTTATCCCCGCCCTTGTTTCCCTTTCCGCCTCCTGCCGGAGGCTCTGGCTGTGGAAGTGACGTGTGACTGGTTTCCTTAGCCCCACCGGTGCTGGGTGGCCTCTGAGAGGCTGCAGGGTCCTCCTCCTGGGAGCCTTTATCTTGTCCTCCAGGCTTTTCTGCCCGAGTTGTCATGGCTTCCCGGGAGACAATCACTCCAACGGTCTTCTCATTGACTTTTGGGTTGTCCTCAGATGATGATGGCGTGTCCTTAGCACCTGGCGAGGCCGCCTCTTCTCTGGCTGCCGGACTGGCACTGAGCCTGGGGGCTTCATTCTGAGCACCCTGTGCTGGGGAGGAGCCGGCTTTCTCCGAGGCTCCACCCTTGTAGGTGGTGTCGGAGCTGGTGCTCTGGCCGCTCAGCTGCCTCACCCTCTCGCCCTGATCCTCAGAACTGCTGGAGCAGGCTCCATCCAGTGACTCTGCCATTGGGGACTTCAGTTGTTCTTCAGGCTGGGAGGAGCCTTCCGAGTTTGTGCAGCTGTCTGCTTTCTTAGAGGAGGAGGAGGGCCTTTTGGAGGTTTTCTTCTGAGGTGTCAGGGCATCGGAAAGTAGCATGTGCTGAACAGTATTAGGAAGATTGGCCACTTGAGTACTCAGGGCACTCAGACTACTCAACCCGGGATCCGTCAGTCGCTTTTCTGGCACGCCTTCTAGTCCAAACCCTTTGAAGCCTGCAGTGTGAGAATTAGGACTGGGCATCATCGACGGGGTTGGGCTAAGCTGAGGCATTAACTGTAAGATTCTGTTTCTGGAGCCCATGGGCACACTGCCTTGCCCACACTGGAGATTCTCCCCACTCTGCATTAGAGGAGACGGGGTCGAGCTACAGCTTGGAGACTGAACCACAGAGGCAGCTGGGGAGGGGTTAGAAATGGGGCTGAAGTTCTGGTGGAACTGCATTGGGGACCTCACAGGAACTTCGGGCTGGTTGTACTGCCCCACCTGGCTCTGCAGTGGCAGCTTGCTGGCAGCGTTGGTGTACTGCATCACGTGCTGCGGGGCGTGCTGCTGCTGCTGAGGCTGCTGCTGCTGAGGCTGCTGCTGCTGCTGCGGCTGTTGCTGCGGCTGCCCCTGCTGGGTCCCTTGTGGAATCTTTGCCTGTTCAAAATTTTTCATGGATTGAGGCTGATAGCTATAATTTGATTGTGTTCCATAAGCCTGTGCGTTAGAACCCACATTATGCCCTTCATACTGGGATCCCGCATTCACACTGTAACTGCCGTCATAGCTCTGCCCAGACTGGCTGAAACGCTGTGGTGATGGGAAGGAGGAAGAGGAGGAGGAGGCAGCAGAAGACTGGTAGTGCTGGCCAAACTGACCCACTCGTAACTGGTAACCAGCGGCAGAGGATGGCAGAGCCGAGGGCCGCTGCATCGGCTGCAGATGGGATGAACCAGACGCCGGCTGGCCGGCGGCCTGTGGCAGAGGCTGATGGGACTGGTAAAGCTGTTGTCTCAGCTGCTGGACTTGCTGCTGCTGCTGCTGGCTGGAAGCCTGCTGCTGGTACTGAGCACTCCCCGGGGAGAAAGGCCCCGAGTAGTCCTGCTGATAGTGAGACACACCACCGAGGCCAGAGTGCTGTGCTTGAAACTGGCCCACATGACCCTCACTCCCATACTGATTGCCAAAGCTGCTCCCCTGGGGGGGTCCATAGCTCTGCACAGGCCCGGAAGGCCTTCGCTGAGGAGGCTGCGGGGTGCCTGTCGCCACGGGATCTTTGTTGCCTGCCATGTAGTAGAAGTCTCCAGCCTCTTTCCTGAAACCCTGGTAGCCTTGGTGGCCAGAGGCCTCGCTGGCCATCGCTGCTGCAGCCGCTGCCGCCCCTCGCCGTCCACCGCCACTGCTGCCGCTGCTGCCACCGGCACCGCCGCCTGCGCCCCCAAAACTCTGGAACATCTGGGCCTGGCGAGGGCTGAAGTCTTCTAGCCGGGATGAGCTGTGTACCTCCTGTGGGTAGCTCTGCTGGTTTCCGTGGTAACTGCTTTGCTCCCGAAAGGACTGCATGCTGTTCAGCAGCACAGCAGCGGGCCAGCAGCCCTCCTGGAAACGGGAGAAAAGAAAGGCTATATGAGACTTGCGCCCCCCCAGCATAAATAAAGTCAAGTCTAGATGATGGAGGAGATATAATTCAGATGCCCAGGTGAAAATGACTGTCTGAATTTCATCTCCCTTTATTTCTTATCCCACCCATCTCTGAAAACGCAATGTGCAGAGAAGTGGCCTGAAGAGCGAGGCAGGAGCTCTCCGCTCCTCCGGTTTGACGGACAGCCACGCCTTCCTGTGCAGCGCCAGCCACCACCCCGAGACACGACGGTGAAGGTCAAAGTGAA
Source organism: Phyllostomus discolor (assembly GCF_004126475.2). NCBI lineage: Eukaryota > Metazoa > Chordata > Mammalia > Chiroptera > Phyllostomidae > Phyllostomus > Phyllostomus discolor. The sequence continues at coordinate 212,897,823 of NC_040904.2, forward strand.
AGGGTTTGGCCGTATTGGGAGCCTGGTCACCAGGGCTGCTTTTAACTCTGGCAAAATGGGATATTATCGCCATTAACAACCCTCCATTGACCTCAACTACACGGTCTACATGCCCCAGTATGATTCTACTCATGGCAAGTTCAAAGGCACGGTCAAGGCTGAGAACAGAAAACCTGACATCACCGGAAGCCCATCTCCATCTCCCAGGAGCGAGATCCCACCACCACCAAATGGGCTGGTGCTGAGTATGCTGCCGAGTTCACTGGTGGCTTTACCACCGTGGAGAAGGGTGGAGCCAAGAGGGTCATCACCTCCGCCCCTTCTGCGGATGCCCCCATGTCTGTGATGGCTGTGAGCCATGACAAGTATGACAGCTCCCTGAAGACTGTCACAATGCCTTCTGCTCCGTCCACTGCTTGGCCTTTCTGGCCAAGGTCATCCCTGACATGCTGGAGGGTCTCACGACCCTTTCACTGCCACCTGGAAGACCATGGATGGCGCCTCTGGGAAGCTGTGGTGTGATGGCCGAGGGTCTGCCCAGAACATAATTCTTGTTCTACTGCTGCTGCCAAGGCTGTGGGCAAGGTCATCCCTGAGCTGAACGAGAGGCTCACTGGCATGACCTTCTGTGTCCCCACCCCCAGTGTATCAGTTGTGGACCTGACCTGCCGCCTGGAGAAAGCTGCCAAATACAGTGACATTAAGAAGGCAGTGGCCATGGATTCCACCACCAAGTGTGATGATTCTTGGGGAGAGGGGTGGGTGGAGGTGGAGGAGGCTGTGGGGGGATAAATGATAATGAAAAAAATACAGAAGAAGGTAGTGAGTGCAGCAGGCATCAGCAGGCCCCCCCGAGGGCATCCTGGGACACATCGAGGAGGAGGCTGTCTCCTGCGACTCGGACAGTGACGCCCACTCCTCCACCTTCGATGCTGGGGCTGGCACTGCTTTCAGTGACCCCTTTGTCAAGCTCGTTTCCCGGTATGACAATGAATTTGGCTACAGCCACGTGGCGGTGGAGCACATGACCTCAGGGAGAAAGAGACCCCTGGACCCCCAGCCCCGGTGAGGACAAGAGGCACCGGGCAGCCGGGCAGTCCTCGCCCCACGCCGACCCCGCAGCATACTGAGAATCTCCTGACCCCTGCAGTTCCACCCCAGACCCCCTGAAGAAAGGGAGGGGCGTAGGGACCCCTACCTTGCCATGCAGCATCAGTCAGGTTCACTGTGCCCCCCTCCCCAGAAAGAGTGAGGCAGGAGTCTACGGTAGTATGAAAAGAAACTCTCTGGGTAAAAACAAATTCAATGCAGTAAAAACTTCATTATCAAGTAAATGAGTACCACCCTCCAATTCAATTAGATAAAAATATAGGACTATATTATTACTCTCAATAAAAAAACAAAACAGTAATTTAAAGATATTTTCCAGTTATGGTGTGGCATGAGAAAACACTTTTGCCCTGGCTGGTATCACTTAGTGGATCGAGCGCTGGACCACAATCCAAAAGATCGCCGGTGTGATTCCTGGTCAGGGCACATGCCTGGGGTGTGGGCCAGGTCCTCAGCTGAGGGTCTGTGAGATGCAACTGATTTTACCTCTAAAAATAAGTAATAAAATCTTTTTAAAAAACCACTTTCATTTATTTGCTTTCATGTTATTAGACTGGTCACTGAAGCAAGAGTCTCAAAAAATGATGACACAGTCACTCCAGTGGCTGCCCCCTCCCCAAATTTGAGAAAGGGACAGGCCTGAGAATGGAATTCAGTCCCTTCCATCCACATGCACGACAGTGCAGGTTTGCTGTAGTTGCCAACCCCCTGTGATGACTGGCGACTCGGCCTACCACCGCAGGGCAGGGGCCCCTCACTGCAGCCAGCCACACAGACTGAAGGGCTACTCCTCCCCGGCACACAACTGTGTCCAGGGCGCCCCCTCACCCAGCCGTCGGAGCCCAGGTGACGAAGAGCTGGGCAGCGCGAGCCGAAGAGCAGCAACCGTTCTCGCAGTTTCCTTCTGGAGGTCTGCAAGAAGTTCTAGCACCTCTGACCCCTACGCAGTTTTTTATTTGGCAATTCAGTATTCCCAGAGTAATTACTGGTGATTACTAGGAAACAGGGGATTGAAATAGTCACTTTGGAGGACAGCAAGAGAGAGGAAAATAAAAATTCATCAAGCCAAGGACCTACACTGCCCCTGAGGTCATCTGACTGGGCCAGCCCTTTGCACTACCTTTGCGAATGTACTTAGCATGGGATGTAAAGCTCTTTTTAAACAGTTAATCCAGAGCTGACTTTATTTTGTCCTTTGCCTGGGCCTGTCTCCTTGTCTCGGAGTCGGAGATGAACAAGACTAGGCTAAACTGCTCCAAATGACTTTAATATCAATCATTTAAAAAAGAAGTTACGGGACACAAAAGTTAGGACAAAGTCTTTCTACAATGGCTCTGAAGCTAGTTTCTTAGTTTCCTCTCAGGGGGAGCTGGAAATGGAGCTATTGGCAGGAAAAGTGGGTGAGGCTTTAAAACGGTAAGTTGGGCTCCTCATGGCCACGCCCTGCAGCGGCTCCGACCCCACTCCGAGCGCAGCTGGGCCAGCTGGGCCGGGAGGCCCCTCTCCGGCCCCATTACCTCTCGGCTCTCTCCGCCTACCCTGCTCTGCATTACTCCCGCCGTTCCGGGGCTCCGGGTGGGCCACTGCCATTTCTGCACCGGAACTTGGTTCTCGCCCGCACCGCTCTTCACAGCCACACACACAGCTCGTCCCTCTCACTTCCTTCTAGTCTCCAGGCAAATGCCGCCTGACTAATAAGGCCTTCCTCCGCCACTCTACTAAAAAGACCTTCACCTCGGCTTTCCCAAACGCCCTCCCCCACCTCACTCCCCCTCAGCACTTATTCCCAGCGGGCATGATATGCCACTTGTGCACTGTCTCTCTCTTTTCCACTAGAATGTACATTTCTTAAAGGGCAGGGACTTCGAGCCTTGCTGCAATCCTCCTGTCACCGAGACAGTAAACAACAGCACACGGCAGGCCCTCTGTGAACCAGTAAATGGTACAAGAACTAGGCCTCAGAGAACTAGGCTAGAACTTAATATAAATAGAACACGATCAGCCTAAAAGCAGAGCTAAAGATGCTGGAGACCCTGCCTGTCAAGTTTCTCCAGGTCCAGTTTCAAGGGAAAAGCCCCCAACTTGGATCAACACAAGAGGCATGGGAAGACCTCAGAAAACAAACACGGACCAGGGCTGAGGATGGCCAGTCACTCCACACCCCAGGAGCTTGACCTACTCCTTCCTGAAATATCTGAGGTCTAAAATAGCTAGACAAGGGGCTACTACTTTGGCATTAAGTTTGGTATATCATCACATGACCCCAAATCACCTTTAAACATTGAAATAACCTCGGAGTCTAAAGGAAACCGCCCCTCACCCTCTCCAACATGCCTCTGCAGCAGACTATCTTCTGTGTTTCGACGAACCTGCTGGGCAACACCACCAGCCGCCGGAGTGCCCCCTGCAGTGCTCGATTTCACGTGCGAACCCAACCAGTGATGCGCAGACACTGACACCCTCACCCCACAGACGAGGGAAAGCGAGCACAGGGTTCACTCAGCCCCCTCGGGCCAAGTTCCTAACACTACACGACCCAGTGGGTGAGTGGCAGCCAGGGACAGCTGGCACTTGGCCTGTCAGAGGGTGGCCTTGAAAGTGGATGGCCGCCCACAACCTCCCCCTCCCTCCCCCTCACAAGGGCGCCCGTCCCCATTACTTCTAGGGCCGTCCAGAACGGCTCCGTCCCGTCTGTGGTACGCTCCTGCTCCAGCTCTCAAGGGCCGGTGGCCTCTACATGGGTTAAGGCCAACAAAAAGACCAAACCCGGCAGTTTAATGGACAGCGTCCTAGAGAGAGAGTTGCTCCGTAAGTACATGTTGTTTAATTAATCCTTCAGTAACTGAAATCAGGCTTCTGAAAAAGCAAGGGCATAAATAACGTTGTCACTTGCCCCAAGCTCTTCCTGAACAGGAGCCCCAAGAGCTGAGGACCAGCAAGTCTGACGTCAGCACGCCCCGCATCTGGCTGTCCCCGGCTCCTGAGAAAGCCCGAGCTCCAGAGAGGCAGACTTTCGGGTACAACCCCTTCGAAGGCCTGTCCTCAGCCCTGCGCCCCCCGCCGTTACAGTGCTGGTTTCCGGACTACAGTAGTGATCTTCAACCTTTTCCACCTCGTGGCACACATAAACTCACCACCGAAATTCTGCAGCGCGCCAAAGAATGTGTTTTTTGCCAACCTGACAAAATAAGTATAATTTTGAGTCATGCACGCCGGACAACGATTGTGCTGCTGAGCCTCATTATTTATTTATTTACTTACTTATTGAAAAGATTTTATTTATTTATTTTTAGGGGGGGGGAGGGGAGGAAGGAGAGAAACACTGAGCAGCTGGCTGCCTCTCGCATGCCCCCTAACCAGGAACTGAACTGGAGACCTTTCAGTTTGCGGGGCAATACCCAGCCCACTGAGCTACACTGGCTCATTTTTTAAAGGTTTTATTTACTTACTTTTAGAAAGAGAGGGAGAGAAACATCGACATGTGAGAGAAACATGGATCAGCTGCCTCTTGCATACCCTCAACTGCAGACCTGGCCGGCAAACCATGCATGTGGCCTGACTGGGAATCAAACCTGTGACCTCTTGGTTTGCAGGCTGGTGCTCAGTCCACTAAGCCACACCAACCAGGACAGGGTTCATTTTTTTAACTTGATAATCTACGGGAAAAGAAGTCAGTGACCCTTAGTAAACAGTCAGGTACTGCGTGTTTTAAAAATTCTTGCCCTGGCTGGGTGGTAGCTCAGTTGCTGGAGTGTCACCCTGACACGCCACTGTTGTGGGTTGGATCCTCAGTCAGGGCACATACAAGCACCAGCCAATGAAGGTATCAATAAGTAGAACAACAACTCGCTGTTTCTCTCTCTCTCATCCCTTTCCCCCCTCTCTAAAATCATTAAGTTTTAAAAATACTTCTTTAATAATTTTTAAAGAATTAAAAATTCTTGCAGCACACTTGCTGGAAATTGCTAGACTAGATGAAAAAGAATTCATAACCAAGTATCTCCTGCAGGGTGCACTAAATATTCTTAGTGCACATGAAGTATCTAGCACCAGAAAGTGGGTGCAAGTCCGTATTTTTAGGAGCCCCAAGTAAAGCAATGAGAAAACCAAGTACACCAGCAACTGAAAAAGCAAGCCCAGAGTCACTGTAATTTTCACATAAGCTTTAACATAAAATAATCTGAGATGTCATTCCCATACTATCGCATTACTTAAAAAGTAAAGCATCAGTGTGATCAGCTTTAAAGCACCACGAATGAACACAGTGGTCATTAAGAAAATGTGGCACTCCGAAGGAAGCAGGTCCCCATAAGGAGTCTGTATACACACTCCGCAAAAGAGGTTCACCGATGCACCTGCCTCCCCGACTCCTCCTTGCCCTGGCTTTCCCGCTGCTGGTTTTCTCACGTTTTCCTAACTCTCTTGAGTGGTTTCAGGACGCCTCTGGAGGTGCGCCAGTGAGTGGGGTCCGGAACTCAGTGCCTTACACATTCAATGGCCCCGAGTCCCCACGCCAGCAGCCCCGCTCTCCACCCCAGCACGGGGCGACAGCCTTGTCGTCTGTAGGAAACTGGGGTGGGGGGGGGGAAGCTCCCTTTGTCCTTGGTCCCTGACAGGTCCAACACCGTCCCACTCCCCAACCCATCTCTTCTCCACAATGTTCTCCAAACTGTCCCCAAGACAGTTTCCTCGAGAGGGCTTTTCAGGGACCCACTTCTTTCGTTTCCTTCTCCGTCGCCACCCTACTCTGCGCCCTGGAGAAGGCGCCCTGGGAGACTGTCAAGAAGAGGCTCTGCTGCCTCCCTGGCTTCTGGCGCCGTCTGGCTGGGAAGAGGCGTGAGGAGAGCGAGGAGGAGGAACCTGCCCTCACAGCAGCCGCCGCTGAGGCTGGCTGCCGGCTGCGGTCCGGCCAGGCACCCTGCACGGCCGCCTTCTCCAGGCTCCCGGAGCTGTTCCTCCGCTTGCTGGCCAGGCCCGTGGGTGGTAGTCACTCATGCTGCTGCTCGCCCAGGCGACTCTGCTTTCTCCATCAGCGTCCCCACACCCTGACCACCTCTGTCGCGGCTCCGCGCTGGTCAACGCAGCAGCATCGCGAGCGCCCTCTCCCTGAGCTCTCCTCTGCCGGTCAGAAGCGGTAGCTACCTTGCCAGAACCCCTTTCCAGCACGGTTCCGGGTTAGAGCCGGCACAGAGAGACACAGGAAAGATTCGGAGGGCAGAAGAAGGGGGAGGCGGACAGGCCCGGAGGCAGCGGCAGCGGACGCGGATGCACGGCGGCTCCCCCGGGAGCTCGGGAGAGCCGCTTGCTGCGGGGCCTCAGCCTCAGGTGCGCCGGAGCAGCTCCCCCGGCCTCCCAGCGGACGGGTAGGCCCTTAGCTCCTCCAGCAAAACTCTTCCTAAGTGGGGTGGAAAGCTTCCCTTTTCCTGAATGAACCCAGAGTGATACAATTAAACGCTCCTCAAATTACCCAGTTTGAGTGTGCCATCTGTTTCCTACCAGGACCCTGACTAATATAGTTCTTCCCTCATTCCTAGAATTTCAGAGCGGACTATTATCACCTGGGGGTGAGAGACTTCCATTCCGCGCAATATGGCACACCAGAGGGGCTGGAAACCTCCCTCAGCGAAACACCTAGAAATGTCAGACCAAACGCACAGCCAAACTGCAAGTGAGTAAGAAGCGCCCAGGGTTAAAGCTGGGAGGGACGACAGAAACCGAACAGCAGGCTGGTGCTGAGCTCTGGCTGCCGGGGCGGGGCGGGGGCGGGTGGGGTGTGCGGGACTGGCTCGCTGCACCGCACGTTCTAACGGCCACGCAGGGCCAGAAGACGAGGTTTCCAGCCCTCGTCGGGTGGTTGGTGACGGGGGGACAGAACGGCCACTTCTCCTCAGACAGACTGCAGTGCTGCTTGTGGCTGGAATAATTTCTATGAAGATGACAAAATACATTTGTTCTTGGGCAGTCACCAACTCATTTTCAATGACAAAAATGTGGTTCTTTCCTCACTGGACCCAACTGATCATCCTCAAGAGGAACCACAACCCTTTCAGTTGCAAGCTTTAGAATGACCCCAAACTCCTGTGACTCTCCGAGTTTCAGATTTTGCCGGACGCTGCTCCTCCTCCAGGTCCTGCACGGGCCCTTTCCCTGTGCAGCCCTGCCCTGGGAGCAGAGCGACGCCCCTGGAGGTTCTCCTGCCCAGCGCCCACCGCCTGGGCAGCTCCCCTCCCCCCGCCACCTGGACAGCACTGCCTGCCTCACCTGAACCCCCTACCCCTCCGCACCCGCATCTTCCCACTCCACTTCTGCTCCTCCCCACCCTCTCACACAGACCTGCTCGGCCCCCCTGTGCCACTGCCCCACCTCACCTTGAGGCCTTCTCTGAAACACCTAGTCCCCAAACTCCTTCCTGCCACGCCAGGCCACACGGCTCGGCCCTTGGAATCTTAAGAGCTCCTGAAATAGGATCTCCGCAAAGTCTTCCTTAGCAGAGACTTCGCTGGCTTTTTCCCCTGAGTAAAAACACAGTGAAGTGCATTTGCCTTTAATCAGTACCTCAGGTACGTGCGACCGAGGTAATAATAACTACCGTTTATCCTATGTGTCAGGTACTCTGTAGTTTTACATATATTTCAACTTACGGTTGAGAAGAAACCAAATTATACAATTTGCCAAAAGCCACTCCTCTAGGATAAACTGGAGCTGATGTTCTATAACTCAAATTCTTCTGGTTCTAAAGCCTGTTCTTTTCTTCCACTGCACCACAAATGGAGCAAGAAGCACCCAAATCCAGGTTTTTAAAAACCCTGACAAACACCCATGTCAGCTCTATAACAACCGTAGCTGTCACCCACGTACTGCGTGTCTAACACAAGCCACACACTGTACCAGGCGCTTTACGTAAATAAAGGCACTTAATTTTCGCTATGCTCTAGGAAGTGTCAGTGCTCCTTTCTGTAAACTGAGGTTCAGAGCTGTTAACAGGCAAAACATCCACAGTCAAGAGCAAGTGGAATGTGGAACGCCCACCCCAGTCCCAGGTCTGGACTCCCAGCAGAGGCCTTCCTTGACCTAGCGGCGAGACGCTCACACACCAGGAAGCATTTTAGAAAGCGTCTGGACATTTGCTGCAAGCGAGCTGACTGCGTGTGCCTAGACGTACCCACGTTCTTTCCTGTAGGTGCGTGAAAACATGGGCTCTTCTGAAGTAGATTGGACACAGAGGTTTGCCCAGTGCTTTGACCTGATAACTCAAATTCTACGCCCTGTTTACAGCTGGGCAGAGCCTAGACTTTCTCAGGGACTGGGTGTCTCATATAATTTGGCTGATGGTGCTGATTTGCTCCCTGGCTTAGAATCCCAGAAAGCAGCTGAAGGAACCAACTCAGAATTTGCAGATCAGGAAAGAACAAAACCCCACCCCCACTGGCGTGGCTCAGTGGGTTGGGCACTGTCTTGCAGGGTGACGGTCAGGGTTTGGTTCCCAGTTGGGGCACATGCCTGGGCTGCAGTTCGGTTCCCAGGTCGGGGCCTGTGCCAGAGGCAGCCTATCCATGTTTCTGTCTCATAATGATGTCTCTTTCTCCCTTCCTTCCCCTCCTCTAAAAATAAATAAAATCTTAAAAAAACAAAAAGGGATGTACTCAAATGCTACAGACATTATAAGTTTGGTTTCTGAGGGTCAAAACTTGAATTATATTAGTCATGCAAGCTATAAAAAAATCTACCCTCACCCGTGATCATATACATGCTAGCAACCCATGGGATCACACATGTGTAGCTATAAAATTGTTCCTTCAAGTTAAAAGATGATATCCCACCTGGCGAGGTTAGGATGGAGCTGGTACAAACAGTAACAAAAGCAGCATAAATTATTACAACTCTCTGGAAAAGCAATTTTGTAATAGAGTCACGCATCACTTAATGATGGAGATCCGTTATGAAAAATGGGCGATTCAACGTAGCGCAAACACCGCCGAGTGCGGTGACACAAGCCTTGGTGGTGCGGCCTATCGCACGCCTCGGCTCTACGGGACAGCCGTTGCTTCCAGGCTGCAGACTTGTTCAGCATGGGCCTGTACAGAATACTGTAGGCAACTGTAGCACAGTGGACATACTTGCGTGTCTAAACACATCTGCACATAGAACGGGGGCTGTAAAATACACCATGAAAGATGAAACACGGTGCGCCTGCACTGGGCGCTTTCCGTGAGCGGGGCCCGCGGGACTGGCAGCTGCCCTGGGCGAAGTGGTGAGTGAGTGCAAAGGCCTGGGACACCACCGCCCACTACTGCAGACTCTATTAAACACTGCCCCACAAGCCCTCCGCCCGCTTCCTTCCAACACAGTCAGAAACGGAACCCTAGCCCTGGCTGGCGTAGCCCAGTGGACTGAGCGCGGGCTGAGAACCAAAGTATTGCAGGTTCAATTCCCAGTCAGGGCACATGCCTGGGTTGCAGGCCATGACCCCCAGCAGCCGCACATTAATATTTCTCTCTCTCTCTCCCTCTCCCCCCCCTCTAAAAATAAATAAATAAAATCTTTAAAAAAAGAAAAGAAAAAAGAAACAGAACCCTGAAGCTGTCAGCGCTGCTCCAAGAACAGAGAGGAGGGCTGGAGCGACAGGAGTGTGTGAGAGGAAGGAACTGGCCGGGTGAGGCGCACATCACTGTGACAGCGACTGCCAGGAGGGAGGGAGGGAGGGAGGTGGCCGGAGGATCAGCAGGAATACGAAATCAAGAGGAGAGAAAAGGAGCACGGGACGGTCATGGCGATGTGGTTTTGGCTGTTGCGTGTTGGGACAGTGCTGGATTAAGCAACTCGGGCAGTCACTTAAAGAAGGAAAGAGGGTGCTGAACACGGAGGAAGCAGAACGGAGGACTCAGTTGTCTGACTCTAGAAACGTGTTTTTGGTTCCACTGACCCTGTCTGGCAAAAAGGATCTCTCTGGCACTGCGTTGGGAGAAATGCAACTTATCTGTGGCTTACATCGTTACAACCGGAGACCAGGCCCGAACTCCAGGCACAGGCTGTCACAGAACGCCTGCCCTGAAGCGCAGTGGCACTGCACGCGTGCCCTGGCGAAGGCACTTCCGGGGGCCTGTGCAGAGCCCTCGGGGCCTCACCCGGGAACGCGCAGCGACGTGCTCTGCGGACCGTCAGGCCAGGTCTGGGGGGGCTGTGGTGCCCCCTGAACTCGAGGCACTGGGGGGACGGGCTCCTCTGGGCCGAGTCAGGTCGGGGGCTGACAGACTGGGGTGTCATCAGTGCACGGGAAACTGAGCTGCCATGAGAGAGAGGCACTCTATCTGTCGCCATGCCCTGAGCTACTGCCCCCGCCAGAGAAAGGACACATTCCTCCGGAAGCTGGAAATTCAGCTCCATTGTATCTGATCGGGCCGCTGTCACACATGTGATCCTCCGTTGACCGAAACTTCGTTATGAGGTGTATGACTGTAAAAATATTAGTATCCTTCAACCCAGTAATTCTACTTACTAGATTTTTAACCTAGGCAAATCTCAAAACCACCACACAGAAATCGAAGTACCAACATATTCACTCTAGTGGTATCTATAAGAAAAGGCTGGCAAGAACCTAATTCTTTATCATTTGAAAATGATTAAGCAAATTATGGTATGTCTGCTCAACAAACAGTACATACTCATTAGCAATAATTGTAAGGACTCCAGCACCAGGGAAACGCGTATTACGTGCAGGCAGAGGAGGACAAGCAGCACGTAAACTCGTACCTGCGCTACGGTTCCCGCCACCTAGAGAGCAGGCATTTGTGTTGACTGTTCAGGGTGGCAGGTCTGTGGATGCGTTTTCTTCCTTTTCATTTATTTCTACTTCCATTAATGCCCGTGTGAAAAATAACCACTTTAAAATGTTATAACCTCATTTTACAATATATACCCCTCACTCTACCTCAAAAATATCTTTGCCCTGCCTGCTCCTACGGATGAGAAAGAGCTTCCCTGCCCGAGGGGAAGGCGGGCACAGCAGTCCCTGCAGCCCAGAGGCCGGGCAGGGAGAGGGGCACTTGCCAGGAACACTCTCTGCTCCTGGAAATCTAGCACCAACACCAACTGGCAACGTGGTGCCCCAGTGAGTGTGCGCACAGAAATCACTGCCTCGGAGCTTTTTTTTTTTTTTTTCCAGAATCAGGCCTAAAAACAGCTGAAATCTGCCCCGCAGTGAGCAGGCCTATTTTTAGACATAATCTCAAGCAGCCAGGAGGCTGTGGCGCCCTATCAAGCGCATGCTCTGTCACTGCACGGCAACGCCACAAGATGCACCCCCCCCACCCCGGGCAGCCTGCCCCCTGCCCCCCAACTCAACGGCTGCCTGTTGAGCAGTCACTGGAGCATCCCAAGGTCAATCTGATGACCGATCTGTGACAAGAGGGCCACAGTTCTTGGAAAAGGGGCAGGAGAAGCGAGGGGACCAGTGGGGCTGTCTCTGGGCCGGCTGGGGCTCCCTGTAGGCCTCCCCTAACTGTTGAGCCTGAGCTTCGAAGATGTTATTGGATTTTTTTCTCACTTAAAGGTCGTATGAGTGCATATTTCTAAACCTTCCCAGACAAAATCACAGAAAGCAGTTAGTGTTGCCACTTACAGGCAAAAAGTGTTTCATTTTATAATAACAACAAAATTAAAAAGATACCAGAGGACTAATCCAAAGCAGAACTGGGCAAACGCTCTATGATGAAAAATATAAACTTTACCAAAAGAAGACCCCAGGAGTCCAAAGAAGAACTCAAAACAAAAATAAACAAGGCAAATACATTATCTAGACAAAAAGAAGTCAAGTTTCCACAGATCAGTTTATAAAACTAAGAGGTCTAGTCAAAATGTCAATAGGGTATTAAAAAACAACTCTGAAATAATCTCAAATGTGCAGAGAAGCACAATACAGGGGTACATCTGTACCCCCTCAACAAGGTTCCCCACAGATGATGTTTCCCATCGTCTGCCCCACTGCGGATACGCACTCATTTCCTATACGTGCACCCACTGGCTTTTCCCTGATGTCTTGAGAGCAGGCCGATGACCTCAAGCTTCTCCACCCCCCAAGACTCCAATGTGTATTCCCAAAAACAAGGACACTCTTCCACAACCAGATACAACCCTCCATATGTCGGGAAATCCACACTCACACTACACCACCAGTGTAACCCACAGATGCCATCCAGTCAAATCTGATAACCTGTCCTAACAATGTTCCCTCTTGCTTTCTGCTCCAGAATCCCGCCCAGGAACACAAACTGCCATTTCTCACTAGTGTCCTGTCAACCCGGAATAGCCCTCGGTGTTCTCCTGGCTTCCGTGTTCCTGGAAGCACAGCCCTTCTGTTCTGTAGGATGGCCCTCCACCTGCGTGTCCAGGCTCAGGGGCCGCCCTCCTGGCAGCAACACCAGAGATGCGGAGCTGGGCTCCCTCCGGGGCATCGTGTCAGGAGGGACTGACGGACAGCCATCCCTTCACCCGGGCAAGCCCATCCCTGCCAGGCCCCCCCACTGTGAGGTTACCGCTCACTGTGTAACTGGTAAGCACAAGTATCCCGTGGGAGAAACCCTAAGATTGTACCAGCATCTTGCTCTTTGTCAGACACACACCAGTTGACAACTCCTACGTGAATCAACCATGACAGCTGCCTAATGGTGAGTCTCCAGTCATCATTAGCGGGCAGAGCTTTCCCTCCTCATTCATTCATTCATTCATTCATTCCTCTAACGGTTCCAGAATTGGCCCGTGAAAACCCCTTGAAACTGCCTCCTGTGTCCATTTCCATGACCCACTCACTGAGCACTCCTGTACTTCCTGGCACAAGACGTTCCAGGCTCGTAGGGTGTACTCTCCCGCCCCAGCCCCTGGAACGGCCGGCCTCTTCTCCCAGGACACCTGACTCCTTTTACAGGAGGGTCCTATTTGGAAACAGAGCGGGGCATCACTGCCTACAGCTAGACCATTATGCACATATGCAAACAGCCACACCCATAACCACTTCTGTATCTACTGTACATACTCACACGTGTGAAAGAACCACGAGTTCATCTTGGTACCTCCGGTTCTAACCCAACACCCCCTGAGTCCCTTCCAACCTTCCACCTTTCCCTGCTGGCAATGCCCTCCTTGGACAGCTAGAAACCCGGCTCCCACGGTCGATGCATACTTACATATTTGTTTAATCGATTTACTTGGCTTGCTCAGTGTCACAACCTCCCCAGTCTGCAGCCTCGACCCTCATGTCCACAACCCTTCACCCCCTTGGACGTGGGACCCACTGCTGTCTCTGTGGAGCGCCCTGCCATTACGGTTTCAGAAATGAACTCTAATGGTCATCTAAAGAAAATGTGCAAAGCTAATCAAGAAAATGTAGAAAACTATTAAAAATGCAAAGATATTTTGCTCTACTGTGTATCATAACTTTTTCTAAACTATAATTAAAATATAGGGTGTTGGGATAACTACCTTTCTGGGAGAAAAACGACTGTGTAAGACCCCATCTCATGACATCCATAAAAAGAAATTCCAGGTCAACTAAAAAGCCACATATCACACATGCGCAAAAGGCGGGTATGGCCGTTAGAAAGCACTAATAATCTTGGGGACCCCAGCTGACATTCGGGTTTGAGTTTCTAAATTCCCCTCCTCAGCAGATGGAACCGGGCTTCTTGGGGAGGCGGTGGTTCCCCAGGGCAGGCAGCAAGTCCAGGGTGCGAGCCTGCAACACTCCCTGTGCCAGGAAGCCAGGGCGCGCTGCCAGCCTGATGGAGACCCGTCACACCGGCCTGAGGGGCACTTGTGGTTTTCTAGGACCATGCTTTTTCTTCTTTTACTGTGTTTGATAAATCAACAATGGAATTTTCCCAAATCAGCTCTCACTCTGTGTGTTTAAATACAGGTGAATTTTAGAAACAATATACAGTTGTCCCCACTGAACCACAGGGGATGCATTCCGATACCCGCATGGATGCCTGAACCCACTGATAGTAGCAAACCCTGTAAAACTATGTTTCTGCCCTACCCATAAAGCTTAACTTATAAATTAGACACAGCAAGAGGTCAACAACTAATAATAAATAAAATAGAACAATTATAATGTAGTATTAAAAAAGTTTTGTCAATGTGGTTTCTCCCTCTCAGAATTTGTGGTACTGCCCTCACCTTTTCACTTAAAAGAAAATCACTTTAAGGTTTCCCCCCTTGGGTGCGCCCAAGCTGCCAGCATCGCCCCTCTGGTGCTCTGGGGCCGTTGTTAAGTAAGCACAGCGCTGCGACACTGAGAGACTCGATCTGATAACTGAGACGCTACTCAGTGGCTACCAAGGTGGGCGGTGCATACGGTGTGGGAACACTGGACAATGGGATGATTCACATCCCGGCTGGGACGGAGCAGGAAGGCTTGCCATCTCATGTAATTTAAAACTTAAGAATTGTGTATTTCTGAAATTTTGCATTTAATATTTTTGTACTGTGGTGGACCACAGGTAACTGAAACTGAAAAAGGCAAGACCTCAGCTAAGGGGGGACTGCCGCGCGTGAAGAGCATGGCGTTTGGGAGCGTGGGTCTAAGTGGAGGCAGGGAGGCAGGGAGGGAGAGGCTCGGGAGGCTCCAGCTGCGGCATCTGTTACATCTGGGTGACAGATACAGAGGGGCCATTACATCTGTGCCGTTCTGTATGTCTGACGTACTTGTAAACAAACAAAATCCTGGTTCCCCATTTAACCAGTTTGAGAAAACATACGAGTTCATAACACGGAATTCGAGATCCTTCAGCTTCTGACAGCAACAGAACTTCCGGCTTCACTTCTCGGGACCTCACTTCACTCCTCCTACTCCAGTGACGCCGAGCTTCTCCCTGGTGCCCACGTGTGCTCCAGACCCCCAGGTCCCCGCCCAAGCTGCCCCCCACGTCTGGAAGCCAGTGCCTTGCCCATTAGCACCACTGACTAGCCCAGACTCTTCTGCAAAGATCTGCTCGAATGTCCCTTCTCTGGGAGCCTTCTCCCAGTGAGTCTGTCGCTCCTGTCTGTCCCCACCGCTCCTGGCAACAGGAAGCAGTGGCAAGGGCAGGCAGGGACCCTGAGCCCAGACACGGCCGGGTTCTGAACTGGGTTTTGCTGGTGAGATCCTGAGCAATTGACTCACGTCTCTAAGCCTCAGTTTTCTCAGCTGTAGAACAGCAACGCCCCTGGAGTTTGCCCTTGACAGTGCCGATGGTACACTGCACTATTTGGCCAAGACTTCTGACACTGGAAGCACGCTCATTCTTTTCTTGTTGCTGATAAATTATAAAACAATGAGTAAGTCCAGAAAATGGCCGGTTAGGATACATACCAAACATTAACTAGGGAAGGGACAACTTTTTACTTGTTTGATTTTTAAAAGACTACAGTCATGTGCTACTTATGTCCAAAAAAAAAA
The DNA here is from genome assembly GCF_004126475.2 of Phyllostomus discolor. Taxonomy (NCBI): domain Eukaryota; kingdom Metazoa; phylum Chordata; class Mammalia; order Chiroptera; family Phyllostomidae; genus Phyllostomus; species Phyllostomus discolor. The sequence continues at coordinate 212,913,364 of NC_040904.2, forward strand.
AAAAAAAAAAAGATGTTCAGCCCTGACTGGTGTGGCTTACTGGGTTGGGAGTCTTCCCGCAAGCGGAGTGGTTGCAGGCCAGGTCCCCGGTAGGGGGCGTTGCAGGAGGCAGCTGATCCATGTTTTTCTCGCACACTGATGTTTCCTTCTCTCTCTTTCTCCCTCCCTTACCCTCTCTCCAAAAATAAATAAAAGCAAAATCTTTAAAAGAAATTGTTTAAAGAAAAATGAAGGCAAGCCCCTAGCGCAACAGCTTGGCACCCAACAGCTAACAACCACTGAGCACTGAGGAGACGAGGGTGCGAGGGCCAGGAGAACACCAGAGTGAGGATTCGGGCTGAATGCAAGGAAGGTCCTGCCCTCGGGAGCCCGTATCTGACAGGGAAGACACTTACACACACTGCAGCGATGACCGCATTCCAGGCACTGATTCCAGGGTCCGGGGACACAGCTCCCAACAAGGCTCCCACAGTTCTCACGCTCCATGCAAACAGCACTCAGACATTCAGAACAGCGAACAAGTAAATACGCACGGAGAGAAATAAGGAGGCTAAGGGAACGAACGGAGGAGAGTGTGGGCGAAAAGGTGGGGTTTAAATAGGATGGCCCAGGCCAGCCCCTGGGGACGATGATGCGTGAGCAGAGACTGGAACGAGATGAGGGGACAGATCGTGCAGAGATCTGCGTGAAGGCCAGAGGCAGGCACACGCGCGGTGAGAGGAACGAAGTGGCCGACATGGCAGAAACTAGGTGCAGGGAGGGCGCAGGAAGGTGCAGCCAGAGGAAGGGGCCCTGAGCACACCGGGTTCACTGCGGTGGTGCCCACAGACCAGCCGCACGGCGTCAGGGTGCTTGCTGGAGATGCGGAGTCCGTGTGTTATCGGGCTTACCAGTGCGTCGCTCAACTAGCACAAGGCAAGTGGAGCCCTGCTGAAGGGCCTGGTAAGCCACGTGAGACTTTTGGGTTTTATTAGAAGGCCCTGGAAGGTTCTGAGCTAGTGAGTGACATATTCTGGTTTCAATTCTCAAATGGCCACTCTGGCTGTTTTGCAGAAAACAGACTCTGGGAGGGGCAAGGGCAGAAGCAAGGAGTTAGTGAAGAAGCTCCTTTGGTCATCTGGGTACGGGATGCTGACTGCACAGATGGATGTGGTGTTGACGGGGGTGGTGCTACGCAGTCAAATAAAGGACACGTTTTTAAGTTAGAGCCAATGGAAATTGCTAATGGATCAGAAGTTGATTGACGGACAAAAGAACAACAAACAGCAGCAGCCAACACTAGTTCAGCACCAGCCATGTGCCGGCCACCGTTCTACTTCCTTTACAGGTAAAAATTCACCCTATCTTCAAAATAGTCCCACAAGGAAGGTGTGGCAGACAACCCCCCTTGATTAAAATGAAGACACTGAGGCAGGGAGGGAGGGGTTAAGTACCTGCCCGAGGCCTCAAAGCTCGTCGGAGGGCAGCATCAGGGCTGAGCCCAGGCAGTGGGCTTGGGAGCTTGTGCTCCAGGGCTGTCCCTCACTGAGCAACTGTGGACACAGCGCCGTGTACGGAGAGGGACGAGGCGGGCAGTGGGAGAGGCTGGAGGGGTCGACAGTGCTCTGCTGGACATGTTCACGTCGAGATTCCTAGTGGACATCCAAGTGGAGACGTTAGGGAGACGGCCGGCACGCCTGGACCTCAGGGGGAAGGTGGGGATGGAGGTCTAAATGGGAAGGTCATCAGCACAGAAACAGCACTTAACGCCGAAGAGTAGATGAGATCACCCAGAGCAGTTTTTCAAACGGAAGGTTGTGAAATCAATTTAGTGGGTCATGAGCAGCACTTCAAAAAAAAAAAAAAAAGGCGGGGGGGGGGGGGAGAAACAGAACAGAATGGAAAATGCTCAGAGTAAGATGAAGTGTGAGAACTTTTTGTGAAACTTTGTTTCAGTTCTGAGTGTCTCTGCATGCGTGAGTATAGTGTGTGTTTGGTTTAAAAAAAAAAAAAAAGGGCTCAAAGCCACGGGTCCAGAGATTACGCGCAGGACTGAAGCCTAATCACTCCAACATTAGAGGCCGGGAAGCGGACGCGCCAGCAAAGGAGAGTGGAGGGAAGAAAGAGCTCGTGAGGAAGGATGAAAGGCGATGTGGGGTCCCCAGAACTGAGTGCGGCATGCTGGGCATCAGACGTGCTGGGGAGGCCCGAGCAGTACGACCCCCGACGGTGTACGAAAACCATTACGGGCCGGAGAGGCAGCCCACGGAGCCGCAGCGGCACAGGAGGGCGTGGCCTGTTTAAGGCCTGGCGGCTGGGAGCAGAATGAAAGGGGGAAGGGAGAGATGAAATGAGAATTTTACTTTAGATCCCGTTTTTGAGGGGACAGCAGGGTACCGAGTCTGTAATTTCCATGCACAGCAAATACCCTCTTCCAGGCCTGAGAATACAGGGACGACAACGACACTACTCTGTCCTGGGAAGGCTCGTCCTCCAGAAGCAGACAGACAACCGCCACACGCCGAGATCAGGGCCCCGAGGAGAGCGCGGGGCCGGATGGCTCCCCACTGAGCAGCCCAAACCCACCGCTCCGACCCGGCCGCGCACCCCACACGTGCACTCCTACCGCTCGACGTATGCCTTGTCCCTCCCCAAATGTTCCCCCAATCTCCGCCACCCTTCAAGGCAGCTCACATCTGCCCTCACTTCAGGAAACACTCAGCTCAGTGCTCTTGCCTTGCCAGCCCGGCTACAGCATTTCTTGCCCCCACACCACCTCCTGGCGCCCGGCCCCTGCCCGGCCCTTTCTTCCCTGCTGCGGAGCTCTAACAGCCAAGCAAATGCGCACTTCCCCTTAATCCAATTTACATTTCAGCACTGCTATTGAAACCCATCCCATCGACTCACCCCGACCTCCAAAACCTCCACTGCTCCTCATTCAGCCCAGTCTCACCTCCCAGGCATGCCCCACAGCCTTCCCTTTCCCTGCCTCCCAAACGCCCGAGAGCTGAACAGTGATAATCAAAACAAATACAAAAAACAAAGATGTACAGAGATGAAATTAAAAGGAAGACATTCATCAAACTGTTGACAATAGCTGTCTTTGAGGCGGAGCTACAGGGGACATTCACCCTCCAGGGACTGGTTTAATGAACATGGTATCTTAAAAGCAAAAAATAAAATTGAATAATGGCAGTTATTTTCATTGAGCGCTTACACTGTGTGCCAGGCACTATGGTCTCATTTAATCTTAACAAGTCTATGATGTAGTTAGTAGCCATTCTACAGAGACAGGGAAAGGGAGGCTCGGGAAGTTTAAGTAACACTCACAAGGTTACACACAGCTCGTCAGCAAAGAAGGAATGCTGGGATTTAAACCCAGGTCCAGTGAGGAATGTGCCCGTAACCCCCCCGTCTTAGCTGTGCTCTGTGCATGCCCTGGTGCCCCTGTGACTTCTGTAGCCTTTCCTTTGTCCTGGCTGGTCCTTCCGCCTGAGTGGGAATATCAGCTTTGCTGACATACCACTCGCCATTCGAGTCTGGTGCAAACCCTGCCTTCCCCCCACTTTCTAGAGCACACCATGGTTAGCGTCACCCAAGAGGTGCTGAGCCCTCTCTTCCGTGCACGCCCCTGGTGTGGGACTTTACCTTCTACTACCATGCACATAGCAAGCATTCAAACACTGGGGGAAGTAAGTTGACAATATAAATTCTCTTTTTAGCCCTGGCTGGTGTATGAGTGTGGGCTGTGAACCAAAGGGTCGCTGGTTTGATTCCCAATTAGGGTACATGCCTGGGTTGCAGGCCGGATCCCCAGTGGGGGCCACGTGAGAGGCAACCACACATTGATGTTTCTCTCCCTTCTTTCTCCCTCCCTTCCCCCCTCTCTGAAAATAAATAAATAGCCCTGACTGGTGTGGCTCAGTAGATTGAGCACCAGCCTGCAAACCAAAGGGTTGCTGGTTTGATTCCCAGTCAGGGCACGTGCTTGGGTTGTGGGCCAGGTCCCCAGTTGGGGGCCACGTGAGAGGCAACTACACATTGATGTTTCTCTCCCTCTCTCCTTCCTTTCCCTCTGTCTAAAAATAAATAAATAAAATCTTTTAAAAATAAATAAAATCTTAAAAAATAAATTCTTAAAAAAAAAAAGATTACAAAGAAACTCAAAGTTTTCATCTGGGAGGGGAGTTCATCCCAAGCACAGTGTCTGTAACCCTCCTGGACGCCGTGCTTTGAGACTCACCTCTCGCTGATGCCTGTGGACGCACAGGTGGGCCCGTGCCTTTGCCGCAGAGCACTACTTCTAATGAAGAAAATTACTTAACTAGCTACTTAAAATTTAAATAGTGTGAATTCAACAGGTTTTTTAAAAATCATTTTAGAGTTCTGAAAATTAGTTACCTTTTCCCAAAGCTCTGACCTTTGGAAAAAAGCACTTTTTAAGTTTAGTACAAAGAAAAGTAAAAATATTGAGATAGCTTACATGTACACAACCACGGAAGACCTAGTGAATCAGACGTGTTTAAAACGCAAAAAGCTCCGTTAGCACACAGCGACCACATCTGAACTTATGAAGAGAGGTGGAGTCCAGACAAATAGAACACTGTAAACAAAAGCACGGCCCCAAAAGTCTGAGAAAGGAGATACGGGATGGGACACGCCGATTTTAACATGTCCTTGGCCTTCTTGGGCGAACCAATGAGAAATGCAGTCAACCAAAGCATGGAGACTGGATTTTATTGGAGGTACCAACACCAAAGGTCAACCTGTCAAACGAAGCGAAAAGCAGAACTGAGTTCCATGGGTAGACTCCACCCCAGATCAAAGCCGATGGGCCTTTTTACAGATCCAGGGTCCTCTCCGTGCGGCTCAGGGGTGCAGGCAGAGGAGGAACACTGCCTGGGTGATTAACTCCTGTGAAAGAGCACAGGGGTTAGGGGCGGCAGCGCTGAGCCGTCACTCTGCAACCTGCACTGTGGCCTCAAACACACAACTCCAAAATACTGAGAAACAATGTGTTAGTTCTTGCTATCAGCTCGGCATCCTTCTAAAGATCACTGACCTTCCCACTTGAAAACAAAGAGAAAAACAAACAACAACAAAACCCTACAAATGTCCCATACCTGCAGACGTCTCAAAGGGTTGTTTCAAACATAATACTACCAACTTAAAAACTCCAACCCGGAACTAAAGAGAAAGACTCGCTTCTAAGTCTCCAAGAAGAGACTCAAGAATTAGCATGGTCATCAATAAACTAACACGAACCACTATCATTAAACATATTTATAAAAAAATAATTAATTTGGGGTTGGAAGACTTTAAGAACTAAAAAGGCAGATCATTTTGGTAGCATAAGATATTTGTGAATGGATTGAACCTGACTGTACTTTAGGCTCCTGCTTCATTTCAGAAGGGAAAAGAGGGGCAAGCCATGGCGAGCCATGACCGCAAAGAGGAGGGTGCCAAGTGCACACATGTGCCCAACAGACACCGAGAGACAAGAGAAACCACTCCTGACAACTGTCTGCGTGACAACTGTCTTTTGGGTCTCAGACCCAAAAGATCTGAGAAGCGACCTGGCTGGCGTAGCTCAGTGGATTGAGTGCGGGCTGCGAACCAAAGTGTCGCAGGTTTGATTCCCAGTCAAGCCATATGCCTGGGTTGCAGGCCATGACCCCCAGCAACCACACATTGATGTTTCTCTCTCCCTCTCCCTTCCCCCTCTAAAAATAAATAAATAAAATCTAAAAAAAAAAAAAAAAAGATCTGAGAAGCAATAACCACAGCACCCTTCTTCGATGTAGGCTATCAGGAGAGTGGGCACCTGTCAGCATACAACCATCTCTCCCTACGGAGCAGCAAGACCACTGAACATTGCTTTCTGACCTAGAATTGAACTAAATGTCTTAAAGAAAAAGACCAAGAAAAACACGTGTAAAAAAAACCCCAACTATCTGGAGGCAGAATGTTATTTTAGCAAGCGAAATGAGCAAAAATGCAACTTTGTTTTAGCAAGGCGCAACTGCTTCCCTATCAAACTTGTTTTCAATGGATTCTCCTGGGTGATGCATTGGAAAACATACTACAGGGGTGGGCAAAAGTGGGATTACAGTTATAATACAAAACAAATACAATATTAATAAATAATAATACAAGAATAAACTTTCATATACTCACGACTGTAAACCTACTTTTGCCCACCTCTGTATATTTAGAATCAATAAACCAATATTTAAATACTTGGCAGTTTTGCCTCTTGTTCTGTGACTCGGGCGAGTTGCTTCACCCGCAAGTCCCACTTCGCTCATTTGCAAAATGGACTTAACCCACCTTGCCGCCTCACGGGAACGTTCCACAATGTATGTGTGGACTGTTAGGTACCACATACATGAAAATAATCATTATTATTATCTTCCTCACTCACTTTCCCAGGGAGAAGTCTGAACCAACGACAAACTAGGCAAAGACAAGCAACGAAGAAAAAACTGGAGAAGGGGTTGGGTTAGCCATCAATCAGACAAACAAATCGAACCCTAAAAAATACCCCCCCCAAAATAACTACTATGACTGATTAGAAAGCCATCCCGTGACAGTTAATTTCTATGTGATTCTCTAATTACGAAAGCACCCACACCCTGGAACCTACAGTCCCTTCATTAAGATCACAGCAGGGTTAAACCCTCATCTGTCCTCCTAGTTCACCATCAAAACGCCAACGGAGCACACCCTCACCCTTCAGGCACAAGCCGCGAGCCCAGTGCCTGCTGTCCCCGCTGAGGGGCAGCGGCCGGACCGCCAGGGCCCCGCTCGGGCAGCCGGTCTCGGGCGCGCAGGAGTCTCTTCCGTCCCTGACCGCTGGCATCAAACTGGCAACCTCGGTCGTTCTGAAGTAAGCCCACCGAGAACAGGTGGCTGATGGGAAGACATCATCATTTACAATCCCAAATTTGGGGGGGGGGGGAGCCAAATGAACATAAACATTTTCTGAAAACCAGCTATTTTGAAATCTTCTAGATGGTTAGAACAGTAGCTAAAATTTATCTACGGATAACTATGAGTCAGGCAACATTCCAAAAGCTTTAGTTACTAGCTTAATCAGCATAATCACAGGTAAGTGCAATTAAGATTTCCAATTTTTCAGACAAGAGTCACAGAACTGCCAACAAGTGGCAGAGCTGGGATTCCAAGATCAGGTATTAGGTCTGGAGACTCAGCAGGGGGTCCAACCTGTGGCCCAACAAAAAGTGTAAATTTACTTAAAACATTATGAGATTTGTTTTGTGATTACGTGCCACAATGTATTTAATGTGTGGCCCAAGACACCTCTTCTTCTTCCAGTGTGGCCCAAGACGCCAGAAGGCTGAACGCCCCTGCTCTAGATACTGATTCTTGGAGAACCCTCCAGCCAGCAGCGCTGGGCTTCTCTGCCCAGTCCTGCCGTTGCGTGCCCATGTCACAGTGAGGTGTGAACCAGGCTGCAGTGCAGTGCCTCTCACTTGATGGTCATCTGTTTCTAGGCGAATGCTAGAATACCACGAGCCTCTAAAATTAAGGTCTCATTTTCTGCATCCAAAAATGATGGACTAAATAATTTGCCAAAAAAAAAAAAAGGATGAAATAAACATATATCTTATTAAAAGTAGCACAAAGCTAACAGGATGGGAAAGAATGACCAAATTAATATCCTGGAGATTAATATCCTGGAAAGAAGAGAAATTCAAAGCGGTGAGACCTAGGGTCACCAGCTGATTGGCCAGAAGTCGCCGAGAGGCACCACGTGGGCCCGGCCTGCACAGGAGACACCTGCTAGGCCCCTCCGCCTCCCCCCCCCCCCCCGGCAATGGACTGAGGTCTCAAATAGACGTGTCCAGGGGCAAGAGCGAACTAGAAGTGACCAGCCTGCCCATGAACTTGGCTTCAAATCACCTGGTCAGTCCCGAAACTCTCAAACTCTCAACTTGGAGTAAAGAGATCCTGGTTTGCTGGTGCTCTCAGGCACCTGGAAAAAGCAAATGAAAATGCTCCTCGGAAAAAGATACCCATGGCCTCTAATTATTTCTATAAATAATGTTTCAAATACCACATCCAGTACACAAACATGTGACTAGCCAAAACACCAAGAGTAAGAATCATCATAACATAGACCCAAAAGGGACTCAACAGAAATGAGGGAAGCTTATAGAACAATTCTGTTTACTCTGTTTTAGGAAATAAAAGCCAAGCTCAAAAATTTCAGCAGGGAACCTGAACCCATAAAAAGCAACACAGCAGACTGAAGAGAACCAAAACTGAAAAATACAATAAATTCATCCACTGAGTTCTTAATTTCAACTAACTGTAGGTTAGTCAGAGAGAGAACTGGCCAAGTGGAAGCCAGGGGGAGTGAGTGACAGAAAGGATACCGTGAGGTACAACTGTGGCCCTGGAGTCTCAGAAGGAGGGGAGAACAGGGGCCAAGCAGTATGTGGAGAGACTGGCTGGAATTCTCTAGAACAGATACAGGATACCAAGCCACAGACGCAAAAAGCCCGGTGAACACACACCCAGCGAGCGCTATCATCCTAGAAGGCATGGGCATGACCTGCTCCGCAAGCACAGAGCCACAGCCACCGAAACAGGCATCGGCTGCAGTCCTGCTGGGGGCCAGACACAGAGGCCACCACGAAGGCATAATGCTCCCAGAATGTGAAGCATTCAGATCATAATAACCTAATACACCCTCTACCTATGCGCCACCAAAGAGGAGGAAAAAAGAAAACAAGAAGGCACAAAGAAAACGCTAGAGAGAAGTATTTAAAAGAAAAGTGAGTTGACTTTAAAAGCAATAAAACTAAAAGGCACTTGTAGGAGTAACAATAAGCACACTCCAGTGTTATCCAATGGACTGGGTCTAGAAGCTCTTGCCTATTTCCATTCCTTTCACTGGGCTAATTAAAGACACCTCACAATCTAAACGGAAAGTCGTTGGCATGAGAAACTCAAAGAAGAATCTTTTCTTCCTGCTCTCCCCCAAGCCTACCTAGTAGAGGATTTTTTAAATGATACATCTAGACAATTCCTTCTTGGCTATCACGGTGGCACACGTAGGCCTAACGGGCGCCTTTCCCCTCTCTTACTTGAGCCAACACGGAGAAGCTGGCTCTTGCAAGGCCAGGCAAAGGAAGGCGAGCTGTCCGGGAGCCAGCTGAGCCAAGTGCAGTCCTGGGGGCGCAGGGGACACCAGAGCAGATAATCAGGAAGCGAGCGTCTGTAACACGTGAAATCCTCCAGTTCTATGAAAATCAGTCTGGTCAAAAGCCCAAGGATCTCTGCCTTCTATTAAGCTCAAACCGCTAAAGGACCCCTCTCTTCCAAGGGCTAACACACAGGGAAACAGTTTCTGTAACACAGTACATCCCCAGACAGGCACTCCGGCAGGAGACGAACTGGCTGAAAGGTAAGTGTTAACCAGTAAAACCCTGCACACGTCAATGTGTGATAAAATAAAATGAACCCTTTCTGAAACACAGTTCTACTGAAGTTTCAGGATAGGCCGCCCATGACTAGGGAGTGCTCCTGTGATTCTGTGTTTGGAATATGACCTTCAGACCAAAACACAGCGGCATGATTCAACACACAACTTTAAACGGCTCTGTCTTAGGAATAAAGTGGCTCACAAAAGTTCATGCACGCCGGGGCTGACTCTCAAAGCTTGGTTTCTCGGGGTGTCATGGGTCTTGTGAGCTGTATAGGCTTCAAACAAATTTCAAAATCACTCAGAATTTCTTCTATTTCTAGGGTTCCATTACTGTTCAAATCAGCATACAGGTTTATTCATATCTAAACCAATGTGGCTAAACTAACTTCTTCAAATGACACCAGCAGAAAAGAACTCCAAATTGCCAGACGATAAAATCACGTATCTGATGTCTGATAAGGGTCTAGTTTCTAAATATATAAAGAGCTCTTATAACTCAACAATAAAAAGACAACAACTCAATTAAAAAATAAGCAAAGGACTTGCCCTGGCTGGTGTGGCTCAGTGGACTGAGTGCCAGCCTGTGAACCAAAGGGTCATGGTTCAATTCCCAGGCAGGGCACGTGCCTGGGCTGCAGGCCAGGCCTCTCGGGGGACACACAAGAGGCACCACATACTGATGTTTCTCTCCCTCTTTCTATCTAAAATTAAATAAATAAAAATAAATAAATAAAGCCTTTGGAAAAAATATACATAGAAGAATTACTATACAACCCAGCAATTCTGCCCTAGGTATACACGCAAAAGAACTGAAAGCAGAGATGCAAACAGATACCTGTATGCCGGTGTTCACTGAAGCACTACTCACAATGTCCAAAAGGTAGAAATAACATCGATATCTATAAACAGATGAATGGACACATGAAGTACAGGGACGGTCTATACATACCATGGAACATTATTCAGCCATAAAGAGAAACGAAGTTCTGATATGTGCTACAACATGGATGAACCTTGAAAACATTAAGCTGCGTGAAGTACGGCAGAAAGAGAAAGAGAAGAATGCTGCATGATTCCACTCATACGAAATATCTAGAAAAGGCAAATTCACAGAGACAACGTAGACCAAAGCTACTGGGGCCTGCGGGGGAGGAGGGAATGGGTAGTTGTTGCTTAACAGGTACCTAGTTTTTGTTTGGGGTAAAAAGAAAGTCTTGGACATACTGGTCAAGGTTTCATAACACTGCAAACAACCACTGCCAGTGAAATGTCTACTTACACAAAAACTTGCACATTGATGTTTACAGCAGCTTTTTTTATAACTGCCAAAAATCGTAAGCAACAAAATGTCTTTCAATAGGTAAATGGATAAACAAACTGTGGTGTATCCATACCGTGAATATTACTCAGTGATTTAAAAAAAAAGAGCTATCTAGCCACAAAAAGACACAGAGGAAATGTAAATACACGTTGCTGAGTGAAGAAAGCTAGACTAAAGAGGCTACATAACTACCATATTTGCCATGCACAATGTGCACTTTTTTGCCCAAGTTTTTGAGGGAAAAATAAGGATGTACATTATACATGGGTAGTACCTGAAATACCTTGTATCTGTTCTTGTGTTTTGTAATTATTTGTTACTTAAAACTTCTTATACCATAATATGCTCAAAAATAAATGTGCACGGGCTAAGTGGATTGAGCGCCAGCCTGCAAACCAAAAAGTTGCTGGTTCGATTCCCAGCTGGGGCACATGTCTGGGCTGTGGGCCAGGACTGCCATAGGGTCCTGATGACGGACAACCAATCGATGTTTCTCTTGTACATCCATGTTTCTCTCCCTCCCTTCCTCTCTCTCTAAAAATAACAAAATTATTTTTAAAATGCTACAGTTCCCTTATAATACATAAAACAAGTGTTTGAATATAAGTAAATAAATAAATTGAATTTAAAAAATTAAAACGAAAGTTTTTTCCCCTGAAAGTTTGGGCCCAAAATGTGCGTGTGCATCATACCCAGCAAAGTCCAGTGTATGATTCCAACCAGGTGACGTTCTGGAGAAGGCAAAACTAGAGAGGCAGTAAAAAGACCAGTGGTTGCCGAGAGTCCAAGGGGAGGCAAGGTGGGTGACTAGGTGGAAACAGGACACTTCTAGGATGGTGAAATTATTCTGTGTGATGATACAATAATGGTGGATACATGACATGATGTATTTGTCAAAATTCACAGAATGTACATCAAAGAGTGAACCCAAATATGAACTATGAAATCTAGTTAATAAAAAGGTATCAATATTGGTACAACAATTATAGCAAATAGGCCACATTAGTGTGAAATGTTAATAGGGAAACATTTCAGTGTGATACACTTGTTATAATTGAACTACCACTGATACTTTAACTTAAGAATTAAAAATAGGTAAACAAATACATGCACAGAAAAAAGAATCCAAAAAAAAAAAAAAATAAATAAATGAGGATCGTACAAACAGCCTGACACAACTTTAAGAAACCCGACATTTGCCTCATAGAGGTGCCAGAAGGAGAAGAGGAAGAGCAAGAAATTAGAAATCTATCTGAAAAAACCGTGAAAGAAAACTTCCCCAATTTGGTGAAAGAAAAAGACATGCAAATCCAGGAAGCACAGAGAGTCCCAATTATGATGGATGCAAAGAGGCCCACCCCAAGACACATCATTATTAAAGGCCAAAGGTTAAAGATAAAGAGAGACTCTTAAAAGCAAGAGAAAAAAGTTACCGGAAGGCTGCCAGATGGCGGGGTGGGGACTAGAGGTGAAGAGGTGGCGGAACTGAGAAGTACAAACAGGTCATTACAGAACGGCCATGGGGATGGAGGATACAGTATAAGAAGTGGAGGAGCCAGACCCGGCTGGTGTGACTCAGTGGACTGAGCGCCAGCCTTCGAACCAAAGGGTCGCCGTTTGATTCCCTGTCAGGACACATGCCTGGGTTGCGGGCCAGGTCCCCAGGCAACCACACACTGATACTTCTCTCCCTCTCTTTCTCCCTCCCTTCTCCTCTGTCTAAAAATAAAGAAATGAAAATCTAAAAAAAAAAAGAAGAAGAAAATGAGTGGCCAAAGAACTTGTATGTATGACCTATGGATAGGAACAACGGTGAGGGGGCTGCCTGAGGGAGCAGGGGTGGAGCAGGTCAAAGGGGGAAAAATCAGGACAACTGTAATAGCACAATCAATAAGATATAATTTAAAAATATTAGAGAATCTGGATACCCTAAAAAGAGAATACATGTACATACATGTTCACAGCAATGCTATTCAAATAACCACAAGGTGGAAACAAACCAAATGTCCATCAACAGATGAATGAATAAGCAAATTGTGGCATATACCTAAAATGAAGTATTATTCAGCCATAAAAAAGAACAAAATACTGATATGTGCTACAAGGATTAACATCAAAATGTAGATAAACTTCAAAAACACGCGAAGTGAAAGAAGCCAGGCACAAAAGGTCACATATCTGATTCCATTTACACGAAATAACCAGAACAGGCGAGTCCACAGACAAGAAGCAGGCTGGGAGCTGCCAGGGCTGGGGGAGGGGAAGACAGGGAACCAACTGCTCGAGAGGTGTGAGGTTTCTCTCGGGAGTGACGAAATGTTTTGGAACTAGACTGAGCTTGTGTTTGCACAACACTGTGGATGTACTAAGTGCCACTGAATTGTTCACTTAACAACGGTTAACGTTGGTCAAAGGGTGCAAACTTTCTGTTGTAAGATGAGTTCTGGAGATTTAATGCACAGCCTCGGTTATTATAGTTGACGATATTAAAAACGGCTAGTTCATTTCAAACAAAATGAAGCAGGCCCCCAGAGAGATCTCTGAATCTAAGAGAACCTGGGACGTCCAGGAGCGGGTGATCTCATTACTCGCTCTTCCCCTTCTACCCTCTCCCTTAATCCTGGGGCTCACCCCACGGCTCGGTCTCCACCCTTTAAACACACCTAATACTGAACAACAGGCCGCTACGTGGGTTCCGAACACTAAATTCACTATTGTTTCTTGTAACTCTTCTCCCTTGAGAAGCAACTGAGCTCAAACACTAAAAACTAACCTTTTACCATCATGGTCCTAAAATGTCCTTGCGATACCTTCTGCAATGTCCGCCCAGGGGAGACAGGACAACGGACGCTTGCCCCCAAGACTGCCTCCTGCTGCATGGTGCCAGCCTTTCTGCCCCCCTGCTCAGGGCCACACTCTGTCTAAGATCACCCACAGCTCGCCTAGAATCAACAATGTTTCCTAGCACCTTTCCTTTCTGTGGTTGAATTATTACCATGTATTAGCACTGATCTACTTGTGAGTCCCCTCTCTACACTGGGGAGGACCCTGAGGACAAGAGTGGGGACTCATCTCCGAACTCTGAAATCCACCACGGCTCCTCTCCTAGTCCTTGCCCCACCTGGCCTCCTGTCTTCCCTTCCAATGACCTAGACCCACTGCGCTTCATTCTTTACCACGCTCCCACCCCCACACCCTGGGTTCTCTTCAGAAAGGTTTCTGACCACCAGACAATCCTTGGCTAAGGCCAAATCTCCCCTGTGCCAAAACTAAATACCATTAATTCTGCCTTTTGTGGACCTTTGTTCTTCTCTACTCCAGAAACTATTCAGTCTGCTCACACATTCAGGGCGCCGCGAGGAACATAAGGAGTGTTGACACCACAGTCCCTCCCTCAAAGAGGACGGGGAGAGGAGGGCAAGACCCTGCTGAGAAGGGTTTAATAAAAAGTGCAGATTTAACGCACACAGGAAAATTATGAAGTGGCAGGAGAAAAACATGCGGTTGAGGGATGGCTGGATTCCAGGGGGAAAGGGCCGTCTGAGAAAGGCCTCGAAGGATGGCGATCTCAACAGACGGAGGCTGGGAAAGCAGGGCACGACACATGCCCGGCCACGCGGACACAGGAGCTGCGGCGCCAGAGGACACGTGCAGGGAAACTGGGGGGCGGTGCGGGAGAGGCAGGGCAGGGTCCCGTCACCTGCACCACAAGGCAAGGGGTCCGCATTTCACTCAACGCGCAGCAGAGAGGGCACGGCAGGCTGTGCTGCAGACCCTCCTGCAAGAGTTGGGGGGAGACCGGACCGGGGCGGGGGCTCTGACAGCAGCTCCGGCAGGCCCCCCCCACGTGCTTGTCCAAACCACCTCCGACGTCCACACCCACAGCAGCCTGTCATCGGGGCTCCTCAGCATCTTTTCAAGGGAACTCTCCTTCAAGTCCCCCACTGAAATCACTAACTAAAGAGGAAAATAATTTAATAGTTTGTCCTACGGAACTGACTAAAAGCCAATCTTGCCCTGGCCAACGTGGCTCAGTTGGAGTGTCCTCCCATAAGCAGAGGACTGTGGGTTCGATCCCCAGCCCGGGGCTCATGGGATCCCCAGTCTGTGCGACAGGGGGCAGCCAATCGATGCTTCTCTCTAGCATCGATGTTTCTAAAAAGCAATTGAAAAAAGAAAAAAAGTCCTTGGGTGAGGATTAAAAAAAAACAAATCTTATGAACTGATATAACTTAAGGTACAGTCCTGACAACAAATATGTGAGCTCCTACTGTGTGCCATGGACTGCTCTAGCAACAGGCATGCAAAGGCAGAGGAGGCACAGTGTCTGTCTCCAGAGTTTACATTTTTGAGAAGAACTAGATAAAGGAAAATGTCAGCTAAATGCTGTGAAGAGAAAGGGTGGGGCAGGAGTGGGAGAGAGAGTGAGAGAGAGAGACTGAGATTGAGATTGAGATAGAGATAGAGACAGAGACAGAGACAGAGAGACAGAGAGAGAGCGGGCACCGAGTTCCAGTGGGCGGGGAGGCAAGCTGCTGAGCAGTTCTCGTTTTTACAAGGTCTGCATTTTGCATTAAGACAGAGAAACCGGTCTGGGAGCCACACAGAGCTGGGCTTCCAGGCCCGGTTCTATCACTTAGTGGCCGAGTGGTAGACTTTCTTTTAACTCCTCTTGCCAACTGCTTATTCTCTCTTGAATCTGTTTCTTTACCCTAAATATACAGATCCAGTACTGGCCTTACACATAGCTCTTTTTTGAGAAGTAAATGACAACGTATGTATACTGTGCACGGTGCCTGGCACTTGGTAAAGGATCTGTAAATGTTGGCCTTTAGATCAGTAGTTGAACACACATAAGTTATTTTGCTCCTATTGTCCAAAAACTAGATGATTCAGCATAAGCTGTCTGAAGAAAATACTTATGTCTTGGGAGACGAACTACCTGCAAACAGAAACCTGGGAATAGTTTGTAAAACAGTATTAAGAACCACCTTCCTCAGCTATAAAAAAGAGTGAAACCTTACATTTGCGACAGCATGGATTGACCTAGAGGGTATTATGCTAAGTGAAATAAGTCAGAGAAAGACAAATACCACATGATTTCACTTACATGTGGAATCTAAAAAGAAAAATAAGTGAACAAACAACAGGAAATACTGCGGGACCACTTAGTGAACTATGATTGTCTAACCACTATGCTGTACGCTGGAGACTAATACAAAATAATATGGGATGTAAAATGTAATTTAAAAATAAACTTCAAAAAATTTAACAAATAAAAAAGAAACACCATCACTACACATAAAAAGACAATTCTATTATTTAGCACTGGAAAGGAATGAGCTATCAAGCCATGAAAAGACACGGAAGAAACTTAATGTGTGTCACTTGAGTGAAAGCAGCCAACCTGAAAAGGCTACACACTGTGTGATCCCAACTATCTGACCTTCTGGAAAAGGCCGAACTGCAGGGACGGTAAGAAAGGCCAGTGGTGGCCCCGGGTGGGGTGGGGGGAGGGGCGGGCAGGTGGAGCACAGACAATTCTTGGGCACTGAAACTACTCTGCACGACACTGCAATGGTGGACACACGTCATTATACAGTTCTCCGAAACCACAGCGCGCACATCACCGAGAGCGAGCTGTAGTGTAAACTGTGTACGGACGCCAGGTGGTGATGATGTGTCAGCGCAGGCTCATCAACCGAAACAACGGACCATCTGGGGGGGGCGATGGGGGGGCTGTGTGAAAGCAGAGGGCGTGTGAGAGAACCTCTGTACCTTCCTCTCAATTTTGCTGTGAATCTAGAACTGCTCCAAAAATAAATTCTATTTTTTTAAACAGGGCATTGCAATATGCACTAAAGTGCAAACAGTAGTTATCTCTGGAGAGTATGATTATGCACCTCTGTACTGTGTGAATTTTGTGCCATGAGCACACATTAATTTTATAAGAAAAGGATACATTTCAATAAAAGTTCTAAAAGTTGTTTAAACTAAACACTATGCTAACAATCTTGAATTTTTCTTTTACATACATGATTATTTCCATGGATAACCATTTCAACAAAAGTTAACTTTTTCTAGAACAGAAACACTGTTGTAGTGGGACTTTTTTTCAAATTTTTAATTTAGTATAGTCAAATCATGTAAGAAAATAAAATACTATGAGGTATGTATTTTAACAGAATGTTAACAAGCTAAATCAGGTCAAGAAGAAAAACAACATGTTTTCCATGTTGGCTTATGGAACCTAAGTCTTATATTCATTTAGAGATAGAATCAAAATTTTCCATTTTCCTATCCTCAAATTATATATATGTATATATAAAGCATACACACACACACACACACACACACACAAATATATATATAAAATGAGGTCTGTCCAGAAAAAGTCCAGCCATTGTTAATATAATGAAAACGTTTGCACATCTATGTAACCTGGCAGCCAAGAAGAATGGACTGAATGCGCATGCGTGAACAATGGCGACTTCACTGCACTACTCAGTGGGGGCGGTAGGCGCTGCTGAGTGAGCGTGTGCACTGTGTGGCCGTCACATTCACAATGACTGAGCGAACAGAGCAGTGGATCTGCATCAAATTTTGCACTGAGCTTGAACACTCCTTGCAGAAACTGCTCAGATGACTCAGCAGGTTCCAGGGACAATGCAACGAGTGCAGTGCAAATAAAAGTGTGGCACAAAAGCTTCAAAGATGGTCAAGGATCTGTTGAAAGTGATCCACGTGCTGGAAGGCCTGCAACAAGCAGAACACCTGAGAATGCTGAACATGTACAGGCTGCAATCAACGGAGATCAGTGACAGTGCGAGAACTAGAAGCTGATCTGGGATTCCAAAAACTACCGTGTCCGAGATTTTGACACAGGATCTTGGCATGAAACGTGTAGTGGCAAAATTCATCTTGTGGGTTCTGCCACTACAACAGAAGGGACACTGTGCTGTGTTGCTAATGACTTGATTCAAACCACTACCAATGAACCATATTTCCTCAAGGTCATAACTGGAGATGAACTGTGGGTCTACAGCTATGATCCGGAAAAGAAGGCCCAGTCGTCCCAATGGAAATCTCCTGGTTCTCCACACCCAAAAAAGGCGCATCAAAGTCACAGCAAGATCAAAACCCTGCTGTGTTTTTTGATTGGGAAGGTGTTTTCCATCACGAGTACACCCCTCCAGGCCAAATAATTAATAAGGAGTACTACCTCAGTGTGCTTCATTGGCTGAGAGATGCAATATGATGAAAACAGCCACAGGTATGGGCAACTGGTGATTGGCAGCTTCATCACGACAATGCACCCGCTCATGCATCACATCTCATGCAGAGTTCTTTGGTGAAACATCAAATCACCCAGGTGACTCAGCC
Source organism: Phyllostomus discolor (assembly GCF_004126475.2). Taxonomy (NCBI): domain Eukaryota; kingdom Metazoa; phylum Chordata; class Mammalia; order Chiroptera; family Phyllostomidae; genus Phyllostomus; species Phyllostomus discolor. The sequence continues at coordinate 212,931,504 of NC_040904.2, forward strand.
CCCCTACTGCCCAGATTTGACACCCTGTAACTTCTGGCTTTTCCTAAAGCTAAAATCACCTTTGAAAGAGAAGAGATTTCAGACAGTCAATGAGACTCAGGAAACAACAACAGGGCAGCTAATGGTGATTCCAACAAAGGATTTTGCAGACTCTTTTGAACAGAGGAAGAGACACTGGGAGAACTGTGTGAGGGCCCGAGGCCCCTACTTGGAAGCGTGCTGAGGCATCCCTGCCCTGTGTACAATGTTTCTTGTATCTTGTATCTTCTTCAATAAATGTCCCCCCACCCCCATACCACATGGCTGGATACTTTCTGGAAAGACCTCAGTAGTTACTGATTTGAGAGAGAGACACACACAGATGTGAGAGAGAAACATCAACTGGTTGCCTCCTGTATGTGCTACAACTGGGGATCGAACCCACAACCTTCTGGTGTACAGGACAATGCTCCAACCAGCTGAGCCACCTGGCCAGGGCCCCATTCCAAATGATTTCATTTAGAATTAACCAGAGCAGAGAGGAAACATCAGTCTGCTTTCCCTCAGGTTCAGATGAAGTCAGACAGGACTTGGACATGGTCAGTGGTGTGACCTCACATTAGCAGAGACACCTCTCGGGTCGTAGTCCAAATCACTGGTTCCTGGACGAGATTTCTGAATGAATCCCTCACTGAAGAAGCTCCTTCAGTGGACAGAGATGGGTCAGCATCAAGCATTAAGAATACTGGCAAGAATACTGGTAAGTAGAGATAATGCTTGGTCGGTTGAGAAAGGATTCCATAGATACAATATCAACTACGATCATTAGAAGTCAATTCCAGTTCTCTTCAGTAACATATTCAGGGTTAACATCTTATATCTTTGGTTTTTCATATACCTATATACCTTACATATAGGTATATGAAAAACCAAAAGCACCAACAAGAGAAATCTTATTTATATAAAAAATTTCTGCTGAAATTCTAAATCCTAATATTTCGATTAAAAAAATAAGCTGCTGATTATTTAAATCAAGAAAACAGTCGACTGAGCCAACGTCCTTTGAAAGTTAAGCAAGTGAAGTTCAATAAAAACCAGCAGGTAATGAGCTCATGGAACTCATTAATTCAGAACGGGACCACGAACCAAAGGGGAGAAGAGAAACGGAAGCTTCTGTGGCATATCCCTTTAAGAGATGGCGGCAAAATTTCTGCTCCATTCGTTGATTCACACAAAAACTATTTGCTGAGCACGAACTACACACCAGGCAGTCCTGTCAGTGCTGGGAATATCATGGGGAACAGAAAGTCCCTGTCCTCACACACCCAACCCGGCCTCTTCCCCTTCGGAGGGTCACACACACTTCCTCTGCAAGAGTTATCTTCCAGTTCATGCAAATTAAACACAGAAGCACTCTGTGCACAGGTGAAGGGCATCGAATCTTAAAGTTTTTTAAAGAAACATCTAATACATGACACGGACTGCCTCACTACTAAAGCCCTTTACCCCACTCTCCTGTTCAGTATGTTAGACCTTCAATCTCCTACCACACAGACTTCGACTAAAAGAAAATGAAGATTCTACGGCTGCTATGTTTAAATTCATGTATCCACTAGGAACAAACAAACAAACAAGGAAAAACCCACTAAATTCAGGTTCGTTTCCGCTGTCTCTGTCCAGGAAGGCACAGGCCCCTGGGACTCTGTTCGGGCCCACGTGCCGACCGTGTGCTGTTCGGCTGGAGTCTAGAGCGCATGCCCGCCACACCTCTGCCTCCGAGCAGGAACTATGAATACAAGTGGGTCTGTCCCCCAGTTCTAAAGCTCCCGAGGAGGGGTTCCCAGCCCTCCTCATGGCGGAGGTGTTCCTTGGTTTGTGTACCTGCCCACTCAGTACCCCTCCCATCCTCACCTGCTGTTCCCTCCTCACAGCTGGGGAACAACCATCACTCCAGGACCCTCATCACCTCACCGCTTAGAACACTTTGCCGGGCTAACTTAACCCAGTTTTTTGGTTATTGTTTCTCTGAATTTTCCCCATCCTTCAACCATTTTACTCACTCATAGGAATGCTCTGCAAGTTTTCTACAAATCCAAATTTAACATTAATACCTACTACTAGAAAGGAAAGACATGAAGATTAATAAGGCGTGGTAGCCACCTAAGAACAGACAATTTTGGGGCGAAACAGATACACTCTACAGCAAACTAAGGATGAAGATGGAGGAGGACGGCCGGGCATTCCAGAGGAGAGGATCAGAGGTAAATAGTGCGCTTGCTCTCCGCGCACCCGCAGGCCACGGGCCAGCTGCAGGGCTTTAAAATGAAAGAGAACACAGCCCTGACCCCAAGGACCTCAGAGCCCAGCGCAGTGGTGTTCAGAGACCTTCGGCGGTTTTCCCAGCACAAACCTACACGGACGCCCAAAAGACACGAGAGTGCTGACCAGAGCTGCCCTGGCCGGACTTGCGCAGAGGACGGATGCCTCCTGTCTCTTGTGCCCCAGATGCTTCTGCAGACCCGGGGCAGCTCAGCTCCCGGGGAGTAAGGACGGCCCCCACTCTCCGTGCTGTTTGGGTACACCACTCAGAACACTGCCGCCTACCTAATACAGCGAGTGCTCCCGAGTACCGGTTAAATAAAACACGGGAGCCGTGCAGTAACGTACAGGCCACTGGCCTAGTGCAAGGGGACGGCAGAGGCACACTGGGAAGGAGTGAGACTGCCGGCACAAGGCAGGAAAAGCGGAGTCCCAATCACTGGAATCCAAAGCGAGACAAAGAACTGTACAGGTCTCACCAGTTTCTCAAAAATCCCAGGAGGAAGAAAACTCACCTCAACCACTTTTCACTTTCCCCCGAAATGCCTGTTCCCTTAGTTGGCTCTACCTGCCTGCCACGGCAGTCTCCCCGGATCTTCCCTACACTCCTCCAGCTCCCAGCTCTCCACCTGGCTCCTGGCCCTGAGCAGAGCACCCTCACAGAACAGAAAGAAACACATTCCTTGTCCTCCCAACCCCCACGCTCATCTGCTCCCATCCACATACCACTGCTTTCTTCTGGGAGGGGGATCCTCACTATCCAGAGCCGGTCCCCTGGATCTGGATGGCCCCGGGCCCCGGGTTCTCCAGGAAGGTCCTCGATCCAGCACCCTCGGGCTCAGTCCCACCCCAGTGCACAGGCTCAAGGTTCTCCTGTATTTAAAAATTCTTCTCTTGACTCCGGATCCTCCCTGAAGCTCCTTTTCACTCTAACAGCCAAACTTTAGGGAGGCTGGACCCCAAACTCACGGTTTCCACTTCCTCACCTCACTCGCTCATCCATACGCAAGCACTGGGCCTCGCCCCGCACCCCCAAAACACATCTCCACAGCCCTGGCTACCCACCGCCTCCGGCTGGAAACGCGCTCGCTCCTCGTGCCATGCATCTGGGTTTCCCTCCTAACCTGTCTGGTTGCATGTTCTCTGCTCTTTAAACAGCACCCTGCTTCCTTAAATGTTCACATTCCTCAGAGTTCTGTCCTGACCCTCGGGCACTTGTCGTTATGAGGAATGGCGGCCTAACTGGGGGGCGGGGTAGGACGGCGTCTGAAACTGCACGACCTCATGGGGTGTCCCCCGCATGGCCCAGGAGGGCTATGAATGTGGCCCAGCACGAAACTGTAAATTTACTTAAAACATCATGAGATTTTCTGGTGGCTATGTGTCAAAATGTATTTAATGTATGGCCCCAAACAACTCTTCTTCCAGTGTGGCCCAGAGACACCAAAAGTTTGGACACCCTTGTTCTAGGGGGCTGGGCTCTGTAAAGCCCGTTACTGGAGGGAGACACCCATTACTCAGGGGAAAAGGGATCCCTGCTCTACATACTCACACTCCTGCCCCCCCCTCCCCCGGGGCAACCTCGCCCACTCCGAGGCTGATGCGCATGCGCTAACCTCCGAGTCTCAGTCCACAGCCCGGCTCCTTCTCCTCAATGGCATCTGGGCCTCAGGCCCCTGCGGCCTTCCTCACAAGCACCTCCAACTAAAGTCCAAAACAATCCACTGCTATCCAACGCCCCCCATCTTCCCTTTCTCCACTGTTTTCTACCTCACCAACAGGCACCACCACTACCTCGTTTTCAGGCTGGAAGGCTTGACTGCCTTGCCCCGCCTCCCTCACAAGCCCGCCGCCTCAAGCACCCTCATCCCAGCCCGTCCGTGCTCAACGCCCTCTTGGCCAGTACTCAGAAGCCACCTGTGCCAAACACGGTTCCGGGCACTGAGCGCACAGCAGCGAACAAGAAGCCAAGCTTCACCCTAGAGGGAGGAGACAGGCAGCGCACAAATAAACGACAAGGTAATTCCAGATGGTGATCAAAGTTATGAATAAAACAGCAAGAGGAGGTGACGGGGCACTGCTTTAGACGGACAGGGCGGCGAAAACCTCCTGGAGAAGGAAACATTTACGCTGAACCTGAAGGACAAACAGAAACAAGTCCCACAGGGATTTGGGAGGCAGAGAGCTCCAGGCAGGGGAGGAGCCCAGAATTAAGGCCCCCAGGCAGACAGGAGCTTGGGCTGTTAGGTCAAGGAGGCCAGAACTTAGGGACCAAGGAGGAGCCTGGTCGGAGGGGCTCAGAGGGAGGCGGGGGTCACGTGGGCCCTTGTCGCCCACCAAGGAAGCAGTGAACAGCCACCAAAGGGTTCTGGGAAGACAAGGGAGGTAGTTCAGCTGACTTTTAAAGACCAGCTAACACAAGCAGAAAATGGTGTGGGCTGAAGTCAAAACCAGGGGCTTGGGAACCCAGTCGGGAGGCTGATACAGTCCAGGTAAGACGGGGCGGTGCTCGAGATGGGAGGGGACAGATTCAGAATTTGTTCTGGACATAAAATGAACAGAACTCGCTGGGAGATTAGACAGTGGGGGTGGGGAGAAATCTAGGACAATTCCTAGGTTGTTTTCAGGTATAATATACAAACAGTAAAATTACATAGAACATGACTCCATCAGATCTGATGAATGCCCATCAAGAGCCAGAACACCTCCATGATTCTAGATCGTTCTCTTCTGTCCCCTCCCAGTCAAACCCCTTCCGCCCAAGGAGCAACTACTGATCTGATTTCCAGTCGCACAGAGTAGTTTTGCTTCTTCTAGAAAGTCTTACAAGTGGGATCATCCATCATGCACTTGTGTGTTTCTGGCTTTTCTCTCAGCACGCTGCATGTCAGACTCACCCTCACCGCCCGTGTCGGCAGCTTGCTCCTTCTCGTCGCTGAGCGGCCTCCGCCGCGTGGATGTGTCGGTCTGTCCAGCCACACCCTCACTGGGGGCACCCGAGCTGCCCCCAGGTTGGGGCTGCCATCAGGAAGGCTGTTACGACATTCTCGTACAAAGCCTGTTTGTTTGCGGACGTGTGTTCTCACGTCTCTTGTATAAGCACCTAGAAACGGAACTTCTCAGTACAGAGTGGACGTACATCCAACTTCTTAAGAAACCACTGGCTTTCTGAAGCGGCGGCACAACACACTCCTCAGCTCTCCCGAGGTCGCTCCCCCTCCTTGCCCCGTCCCCTCTGCGGCCTGTCTCATGCTGTGTGTTCACTCAACAAACACCTAAAGGGCGGACGAGAAGAGGCTGGGGCGGCCAGGGCTCTGGGCAGGGGGATCAGCACAGCTCCTGAGGTGGGCGCGCGTACTCAGGCCCTGTGGGAAATGGCAAGCAGTGTGGATTTTCTTCTAAGTACTATGAGAAACTGCTAAAAGATCTTAAGTGGGACAGAGACAGGTGACTCCTGGCTGCTCTGGGCAAAGTGGAATAAAGACAGACAGGAGGAGCCAAGAGAGGAGGCAGCCCGGAGGGTGGCGGCCGCACAGCAGACAGGCAGGCAGACCGTGGACACAGCACTGGCGGGAGCTTGCTGGTGGGTAAGGTGCGGGGGTGCTAAGAGAAAAGGAGAAATCTGACTTGAGACGCTGAGTGGATGATAAGCCTCCTGGGAAGAAGGGAACAAGTAGAGGAGTTTGAGGAACGCGTGCTGTGTTGGACCGTGAAGCTCGGGTCACCGGTGAGACATCCTAGCAGCGGCGTCAAGCACGAGCTGGAGGAGCTAGGAGAGGTCTGGCTGAGGATACCAACGTGGAGTGGTCAGCTTATGGACCATCGTGAAAGCCTGAGGATGTCTGAGAACACCAGGGACAGCGCCCAGAGAATGCCAATGTCAAGTACATGGGGAGGGATGAGCCACAGAGGTGGGAAGAGACAAGTGAGAGCCAAGTGGGTGATGAGGAAGTAAACAGTCCTTTGAGAAGCCTCCTGTGACCTTTCATGTTAAGGTGACACACCATGCTGCAGCTCCGGGGGTCCCCACCCCCACCCTGGCCATGGCACTTTTGATACCCCTGTGTAACTGCCTTTCCCCACCGGGCGGACAGACAGCTGAGGATGCACAGGCACTAAGTTCGGCAGGAGCCCGTCTTGCTCGAGTCCAGTGTCTTGGTACCCGGCACAGGGCGGAACGTTTGGGGACCACTGCCATGCAGTGCGCGTCGCCCGTGGGTGGTGCGCTCCACTGCGGGCTCTCCCATCTGGGCACCGCCCAGTGGTCCTGAAGACGGGACACCTCCACTTCACGTACGAGGAAACCGGCTCCCGCAGGACGCCCAAGGTCGCCGCTGGTAAGTGATGGCGCCAGGCTGAGGCCACACATCCTCCTTCAGGTGCTCTGCTGCCTCCGTAACGTGCCCGCCACGGGCACTCTTACAGCCGAGCGCCCTCTCACCCCACTGCCAAGGGCGCAGAGAGGCCGCCCTCAGGCCGCCGGCCCACCAGAGCACCGAGCCAGGGAGATGTCCAGTCAGGGAGATGTCCGGGGAGGCAGGCCTGCTCCTCGAGGACCCCTACCGTTGTCAGGCCCAGCGAACCAGCTCCGGGCTCCCAAAGCAATGCCTCGTACCCAGGGAGACTTTAAATGCAGAAGTGCAATCCTCCCTGAACAGGGGTCTGGAGGTGAAAAGTTAGGGCTCCTAGGGCCTCAACTCAAATTCTAGAACTCAGTTTTAAGCCGCACAGCAGAAATCTCCCCCTGCAGCTGCAGGGCCTCGTTCTAACGCCACAACTCCTGCCAGACACGGCACAGGGCTTCTCCACGAAGTCCGTCCTGGCCCAAGGCACACCCAGGGTGAAGTCGATGAGGCCTAAGACGCCAACGCTGCACGTCTTTGTGAAAATTTTCTTTGTCCACCCTCTGCTTTCAAGGTGGGTGCGCAGCCTCTCTCCTGACTTAAGACCGGAACGACACAGGCTCTTCGCCTGAGTGAGTGCATCAGCACCCAGAGGCTCCCTTCCTTCATCTACTCAAGAGCAACGGCCAGCTGCTCTGGGGAGAGCATGGGCCATGGCGGGAAAGAATGGGGCCCTAGCCCGGACTCTCCGTGTAAAGCCGCGTAACGAGGGACAAGTCACCGCCTTCTCGGCACCTCTCCTGAGCTGCAGAGCCAAAAGGCTAGCCCAGACAATCCCCTAGGTTTCCTCGCGCTCCCCATGTAACTAACTCCACAAGCAGAGCGCACAGAAAGGGTGGGTGAGGGTACGTGTGCAGGACGCCGGCCAGCTGGTTGGGAAAGGCGGGGTTAACCATGAACCCCTTGGGCTATGGTTAACGAAGCCGTCTGACCTGTGCTGTTCCCTCCCAGGCCAGAGCCCCTGCCCTCAGGCCTCCTGCGTCCCTCCACGGCCCCGCCCTCGCAACCCAAGGTCCACCCAGTGGCTCTGGATCCTTCACGTGAAGCAACACCCAGCACAGTGCCGTGCATGCAGGTGTCACTCGCGGCTGCGGGCTTCATCTGGGGCTTTAACAGAGTACGATGATTACAACACCGTGATCCAATCCCCATGAAGAATCGTACACACAACTAAAAGATGTTTCTAATAACGCCTAGCACCAACCAGTATCTTCACATAGTTCTACTTTTTTTTATTGGCATGATTAAGAAAAGCAGACGAAATTCCTCTTTCTTACCCTTTACAACACAGGTGGCCAAACACAAAGCCCATAGGTTGAATCCACCCTCCACCTTGTTTTATCCAGCCCAGCACCTTGTTTCTACTGGGTGGCAATGCCAAGCTCTCGCTTAACTGTTAAAGAGTAGTTACATTTGTACAGCCCTAAAATGACATTCGGCCCTCTGAGGGCAACCGTGAGGCTGATGTGGCCCCCAGTGAAAGTGAGTTTGACACCCCCGCTTTACAAGGCACCACTGACGACCCCTTGCAAGCTCTTTTGAGCTAGGTCTCCATTCACAAAGCATAAGGGTATGAACACAAGGAAGACTTCAAGCAACCACCTCTATAGTTTGGAGTGACTGCTCAAGATGCTCAGGACTAAAGCAAGTCATTTACTGTGTTTAATGCCACTTCCACCCACCCCACAGATCACGTCCGACTGCCCTGCCGGCAGAAGAGGCTTCAGAAAAGCGAGCATTCTCACCACCGCTCGGAGTCGCACCCCCCGAGTCACTATCATATTGTCTCTGTATTCTCTTAATAGCTGTTATCACCACCTGACACTCACGTTGATGTACTGTTTACAGCCTGTCTCCAGAGCAGGCTCCTTCTCTATCCTGCTCACCACTGCGTCTCCTCTGCTTAGAACAGGGTCTGCAAACACTCTGTTAATGAAAATTAGAACACGACACTCAGAGACCTCAATCCAGGTTCAAGGGTGTGATGCTCAAACATGGAACCGTCTTCCCATCAGGCTGACAGTCACGTGTTCCGGCGAACGTCCATCCTTCCCTACAGAACAGCTTCCACGTGCACACTGCAACACGGACGCTTTCCACTGCAGTTAACGTCTCCCTTCTTAACGTCCCCAGAACGAAGCCTCACGTATACCGATAAGGCACGGCAAACCTTCGAGTTCACCTTCCCGCTGGGCTGTGTGCATTACTCACAAAGCAAACACCACTCTGACACAGAAAAGCCCCGACCGCACTTGTTGCCATGAGAACCTTTTCCCCACACTGCACGATGCACAGGCGTCGGCACTAAGAGGACTTCGACGGCCTAACTAACAATAAGCAACTCTCCAGTCTAAGTGCAGTGTGCCCAGACTGTCCGCTGTGAAAGCCTTGATTTCATTATGTAGTTGAACTATTCAGGTGTGAACTGTACGGGTCCACTTATACACACTTTTTTTTCCCGATAAATACTGTAAATGTATTTTCCTTATGATTTTCTTTTCTCTAGGTTAGCTGGTTGTTAAGAATGCAATACATAAGACAGATACGAAACATGTTAATCAACTGTTTATGTTATTGATAAAGCTTCTGGTCAACAGCAGGCTACTGGTAAAGTTTGGGGGCAGTCAAAAGTCATATGCCAGGGGGTGGGTCAGCCGCATTATATCTCAAATGTATAACACTGATGTACAGCTTTGCTCCGATGTAAACAGGGTTCTGTTGTTTTGCTTTATTTTGTTATTTTTACCTCCACAAAAAGCAAACAAAGGCAGCAGAGTCAGAAGCCCCAGACAGATCTCATGAGCACTGAGGTGCCTAGAATATTAAGTCCCCATGAGGAAGAGCACCTAAGGCATGCTGGAAAAAGAACTGTCCTTTGTAAATGTACCTTTGGCGTCCCATCTGGTCAAACTGAGAGCGGTCCCCAGACAACATGATTCCTGTGCACTGTCAACCAGTAACTGAACAGAGACGGCCCTTCACACGTCACCGTGTATCCCTCTTCAGGCTGATCAAGATTTCAGCTCCGGACAGAACAGCAGAAATGGGGATGCAAGAGAAACGTTTTAGATTAAATCTCAGGTGCACTGGCACAAGTGGCCAGGTGTGGGGAAAATGAAAGTTCAGAAAACTCCCAGAGGTCACTAAACCGCGTGGCACAGTCACAAAGATCATGCTTTCCATTATTTTGTCCAAGTCCAGATTTGAGGTTCATTATAACTTTAAAAAAGAAAATATGGATTTCAAGACCAATCTACCAGGATCTGACTTTGCCCTGAGCAGGCACTGAGCTATACTGGAACTAGTAAAGGCTCTGGAGCGGGGGGGGGGGGGGGGGGGGGGGGGGGGGGGGGGGCGTGGGGGAGGAGCGGGGGGGGGGGGCGGGGGTGGAGAACGATGATGACGGTCACATCCCTGACCCCTCATCAGCTCTATGACCTCTCAGAAAAAGGAGAGAGGATCAACCTCTCAGGTATGCTGGGTGGCTTTGGCTTTTTTTTTTTTTAATCCTCACCTTATTGATTTGAGAGAGAAAGGAAGGGTGGGGAAAAGAGAAAAAACACACTGATGTGAGAAACATCAACTGGTTGCCTCCCATATGCGCCCCTGACCAGGGATAAAATCTGCAACCAGGTATGTGCCCCGACCAGGACCTGGACCTGCAACCTGCTGGTACACGGGGCGATGCTCAACTGAGACACCTGGCTGGGGCTGGGTGGGTTTTTTTTTAAGGCAACTTAAAATACCTTGAACAGGACTTAACATACTGAATCTTTTTTAAAACAAACAAACAAACAAACAAACAAACGTTAGTATCCTTTCCTGTGTACACGAAGAGAAGGCTGACCTCACCAGAAGTAGTCCAACTCTAATTTCCAGGTCTAACTAGATGCGACTACATTCTATCCCATTCCACTAAAAGGTTACAAAACCTAAAACCTAAAAGATGTCTCCTCCCATCTCAGTACCTCAGCAACCTTCTCTCACGTATATAAACACACACAAATTACCTTTGTAGAATAACAGTGTTGTAACTTTTCCTTGTAACAGTAACATACATGTGATAACTACTTGCAATTCGAGGAACTAGGGTTCTTAAAACTCCACACCAAACAAGGTCATAATTTAAATACCAATGCAGACTAAGTTGCTTATTTTGGGAAACTCCAAGTAATTGATAGCTGTGTAGATGTATAAAAGCGCCTACTTATGTGACAGGCTTGATGTGAGATGTTAACGCACAAGAAAGATTCCACCCATCTGTCTCCAAAGCCAACAGCATGAGCACATGAGCACACTCACCAGCGCGGCCTCCCTTTTCCCAGCAGCGTCTAGGCCCACAGTGGAGGGTGTGCTCAGGAAGGTGACTGAATTGCACGGGGCACATGTCCTTCAAGCATCGCAGTACAAGAAATAACCTAACGCAAGACCAACTTCTGAGGTTGGTCTTCAAGGGCCACCCAGTCTGGAAGCTGGGCCTGAGGCTCTCCCACACCACAAAAATCAGGGAAACTAACTGGGGTTCTTCCGCATCTGAGAGGAAGCATCTGGCCACCATTAAAGAATAAACTGGGGATGCAAATAATCAGTGCACCCCGAGGTGAGAGTTAATTCCACTAGCAAACCATCTCACAGGACATACATATTACGGAATTCCGCTTTATTTCTACTCTGAGAATACTGATGTTGGAAATTTCAAGTGAGCCAAATGCCAAATATCCCTTGAAAGAATGTTAAATCCCTCCCCATCCACTGCACGGAAAGGCCTTGGCACACCTCGGAGCCCACACCCCGCTGACCAAGACACACCTGCATGATCCACAGCTTCCGGTGGTCGAATGTTCCCTGAAAATTTTTTTCCTGAGAACTTCTTGCACAAAGACCAAAAATTCAAGACACATTCAGCATGGGCTAGGAGATAATACACTTTCTGAAAAGCACAGAACGTCTAGGATTTAAGAAAAAGCTGTACCCAGACCAAGTTTCATGCTCTGCTGGAGCAGGAAAAGGCTGGACGCTAAACAGGGAGGCAGGCTCTCAAGAGCCAGGTAAGGCCCGGCTTGCCCTTTCTCTGGAAGGAGGCTTCTGGCTGAAACAAAAGCACAGAATGGGAGAGACAAGAACAAAACAACTAGCCAACCCGCCCCCCCCCCCCGAATGTTTGCTCTGGAAGAGACTTCTCACTTAAGAGATGAGGAAACTGGAACCGTGAGGAGGCAGGTAACTTGGCCGAGGTCACGGTTCACCGGTGACAAAGCTGGAAGACAGACTCCCGGTCTCCCAGGTCCGGGCTTCAGCGCAGTTGCCCACCCCGCCGAGCCGCCACCCCACGTAAGACGTTTCATAAAACTCTTCACTGAGGCTGTTAACATAAGGGTCCAATTATCATCCAAAGATCTGCCCGTTAGATAATAGCTCCAAAATTCCATCCATTTTACAGCAGTTACCAGAGTCATCTAATCTTCGAGAGACGGAGGGGGGAGGAGCAGAGGGAAGGGGGGGGGGCGGAAGCCTAATGTCCTAATTTTGATCTGTCCCCTAAAGGCAAACTCAAGGGTTTCACGCAGGCAAACAGTGCTCGTATCCACAACCACAAAAACAGACAATAATCCCCACCCACAGGCCCAGGAAGGCGGCTGCTCCTCGGCACCCCCCACCCCCACCCCAACTCACTCAATTCCACTCCCATCCCGGCGTGCAGGAGACGTTCCACCTCCCGCCGCCGCCGCCGCCGCCGCCACAGCGGGCAGGGCCGGACCAGGCACTTTCCTCCAACGCCACCTTCCCCCTCGGAAGGGAAGGGAAGCCGAGAGCCAAGGGCCCCCCAAACGAACGCGCTCTCGCACGCGGGGACCACCGCATCAAACACCCCGCCCTGCTCCCCGCCGCGGGGAAGGGGGAGAAAACCCCACGCAGGAAGTGTGTCCTGCGCTCCGCTCCCCGCCCCTCCCCGCGCCGGGACCTTGCGCCCTGCCAGCCGGTACCTGCCCTCCGCCCCCAACAGGCGCGAAGCGGCCGCGTCCACATGGCTTCAGGTGCTCACAAGGCAGCAAGCGGGACCCTGTCCCCTTTCGCGGCCGGGGCGCGCTCCGACTCCCGGGCGCCCCCGCGCCGCTCCAGTCCGCCCGGCCGGCCCATCCCGCCCAAGCCCGGCCCTCCGCCCGCCGGCCTCGCCCCCAGCCCGCGGAGAAGCGGCGAGCGCGGCCAGGTCCCCCGAAGCGGCCAGGGGCCCCGGGGCGGGCGTGTCGCTGACCCAGCCGCCCCCCCGTGTGCGCGCCCTGCTCGCACCCGCCTCCTAGGCGCCCGAGGCTACGACGAGCAGGTACCTAAACCACCCCACCCCGGCACCCTCGGCTAGGGCCGGTGCCCCGGCACTGCGGGACTCTCAGGCCGGACCGAGGCACCGCACGCGGATGCCAGGCCGGGCCACTTCCCCTCAGCAACCCTAGACCAGGCCCGGCCAGCACCCTCTCCGCCCTCCGGGTCGGAACCGGGCGGGGCCGTTCCCCTCGGCACGCCGGTCCCGGTCGCGGAGGGACAGGGATCTCAGCACTCCCGGGTCGGGCCCGGCAAGGACCTCTGCCCCCAGCTGGCCCCCGAGACCAGACACCCCGGCCGGGCCCTAGCCCTGGCGCCAGCCCCCTCAGTCCTGACCTCTGCCCTTTACCCCTCGCCCCCCGGCCCGGGCGGCGGGTTACCTGCGGGGAGCCCCCTCCCCGGTCCTCGGCCTCGGCGCGGGGGCGGGAGGGGAGGGAGCGGCGGCGGGCGGTGCTGCGCGGGGTGGGGGTGGGGGAGCCTCCGCCGCCTCCAGCTCAGGCGCCCGGGACGGCGGCGGGGCGGGCCGGGGCCGCGGCCCCTGGAGGCTCGCTCCGGCCCGCGCACTCGCTCCCCAGTCGGGCACGCCTCAGGGCGGGCTCCCCCGACGGAGGCCGCGGCCGCCTCGCAGGGGCCGAAAGCCGCTCGATTCGGGATTTTTTCTCTCCATTCTCCCAACACACAGGAAATAACAGAGCGTCAGGTGACGGCGCGCGGCCAATGGGGAGGCGCAAGGCCGCACCGCGCGGGCGGGCGGGAGGGCGCGCGGCGGGGGCGGGGCGCCAGGGGGCGGGGGCCGGCGCGCGGCGCGCGTGCCCACCCGCGTGCGGCGGCGCCTAGGCCTGCGCCCCGCTCGGCCGACCCTGGCTCCGCGACCCCGAGCGCGCGGGGTTCCTCTCCGCAGCTGCGAAGCGCAGCGCGGCCGGCTCGCTGCTTGCCCAGTGCCATCTTGGCCCGCAGCTCCCGTCCGTCCGCCCTGGCAGTGGCCACAAGCCAACTTTCTGGGGAGTTAGCGGCCCGGAATGTCTCTTTGGGCTTTCTAGAGTTCCCCGAGGTCTCCAACGCCACAATCACGTCTCTGGCAGCCGGGGGGGGGGGGGGGGGGGGGGGGGGGGGGGGGGGGGTGGGGGGGGGAGGGGGGTGGGGGGGGGGGGGGGGGGGGGTCCGCGGGCCACTGCCCGACCTCCTCTCGTAACCTGTCCATAGGGCTTGGTATGGGGGCGGCTCTTGCCAGCCAGACGCTCTCACGGCCCCGCCGCAGACCTGGTTCCTTAGCCGCCTCCACCCTTCGCCCTGCGTGTCCTTGAAGACTTGGGCCCTCAGTTCCTTTGCTTTCATTAGGCGAGGTGTGGGGAGGCCCACCAACTTCTCAGGTAAAATATAGGCTCGCCAAATGTCAGTTGCCCTCGCTGCAGGGGCATTAAAACCTGCAATGCCTGGTTGACCGGACCCAGAGTCCAAAATTAATTTAGAGATAAGGTGGGGGATTTGTGGTGCCAAGGCCAGGCTGTTTCCAGACTTCCTTTGCAAATCCTACATGTGTTTCACGGAGCAAAGGGATGGCTTGACTTTTTTTTTTTTTAATGTCAGTTGTAGAACTGAGATATTTGTGTAGGGTGACCCACCGCTACCAAAGTGAGGCCTGTGATGATGTGGTGGTGGGGTTTGTGATCCTGCCTGTGACTCACCTGGATACCTGGCCAGGTTTCTCCCCCCACGCTGGGCCTCAGTTTCTCATTGGCGCAATGGGAACAGGAGAGATCCCTAACGTTGGCTAAATTTCTCATTCTAAAGTAGGTTACATATCCCCGAATGTTGGAGTCGTTCCTTTTCTGAAGCAACGAACTGGAAGTAAATTGGAGTCTGAAGATGGCTTTGCGCAGCAGGTGGAGGCGCATCCTGGGGCTCAGGTTTAGGTATTATTGAGGTGCACAGCTCCCCAGGGCCCGGCTCTGCCCTTCACCTCCCCTTCACCTAGCAGACTCCTTAACATTTTGCCTTGCCTCAGGCCACCAAGGAGGGTCCACAGCCCGGCTGTGGCCACACCTATCCCCACCACAGGGATGCCAGGCAGGGCATGAGGGTAGTTCCACCACCTCAGGAGGATGTGAGTGGGGAAGACATTGTATCTCCTGGCTCCTGTCCAGTCTCACGAAGTGGGGGCCAGGTCCCACGCGGGTCAAGGCCATTCCTGAAGACCTGCTTCCCAACACTCCTGCGTTCCAGGTGGGGTGCGGCTCTTCCGGGGCAGAGCTGAGCAGGCCGTCAGGCCTGCCCTTTGGCTGTTCCCATTGTTCTGTGAGTTTCATTTTCAATTCTTTGGCACATTCTTTTAAAGACCAGTGCTGGCTTCTGCTTACATCAGGGCCGCAGAGGGAAAGGTTGGGGGGACTCTTAACACAGAACCATGTTTTGGACAAACATGAAAGGATGCAGGGGAGCCTGTCGAACCCGGGGTTGGGGGCACCCTCAATTCTCGAGAGAGCTCATGAAGGAAAGGGAAACCCTCTTCCTTGAAGTCCCGCCCCGTCACTCCCCCTTCCTCTCCCCTCTCCCCAGCTCACTCAGGTTCAGACCTGCGGACTGGAACACGAAATGGGTGGTGAAAGGGTAAAAGAATGCGGCCAGATAACTGGAATCCGGGCTCTTGTCTGCTCCTGGCTTCTGTCCTGGGACTGACCTGGGAGCCCCTCCCCCCCTCTGGATCCTGCTGGAACATTGCCCAGCCAACCTCCACCAGGAAACTTCCAGTCCTAGGGCCAGCCAGCCTCAGCTTCTTCAACCCTTGGCAGTCTGTCACTGTCCCTTTTGGTACCATTTGGAAAAGGACATGCGGGTGGTTTCCGCCAACAGACAGATCGGGGTACCCTTGGCTGGTGTGGCCTTTGAGAATTGACTTCACTTCTCTGAACTCTGGTTTCCTCAGCTATGAAACGGGGATAATATGACCTCCCTCATAACATAGGTATTATGAGAATCTGGAGATCTGCATAAAAATTCAGGACTAGCCGGCACATGTTAGCAGTGGCCACAGTTCTGTGATGGGTGGACACAGTATGACACATGAGCAGACAGAGGCTCGAGAGATTGAGTTGCCGCCCAGAGCCCTGCAGTGGCTGGAGCTCAGTCAGTAACTGGGAGCCCCCCCAGCCCCCACCCCCGCGATCATGTTAGCTAGCACCTTCTGCTGTTCTCTCACTGTTTCATGTGCGAGCGTCTGTTTTTTCTTTCCAGCTTTAAGAAAAAGATACCTAGATTCATTTTTTTCCCTCTTTCCAAACCCAGTCCACTCAAAAAGTACTTATTGAACTGAATCAGTGGTTTCATTTCCAGAAGCAAAATTAATCCTTTCCCTCCTCCTCTGGCTCAGAGATAGCTTTTGGAAACCCTGTGTCACTCCCTTTATTACAAACTCCTCTGCCCTCCTCCAGGCGCCCGGGCCACTCCGGGATTACAAATGGAGCCTTCTGCCTCCAGGTCACGATTCCGCTACCATGTTCAGTGCGGATTGATTGAGGAGACCGGCCCTGCCCGGCAGATCAGTGACTTGTGCGGCGAGCCGCCTGTCGTGCCTTCAGTGGCGGGCGGACGTCCTTCCTCTCGCTGGCAGGCTTTCTTGCACACACGTGCATTCCTCACCTTTTCTCCTTGAAAACGGGCCCCGGCTTTCCTTCCTTGTGGGAGGGGCCTCCTGCCAACTCGAGCACACCAGGGGGTTGGCCTGGAATGCTGGCTCCTGTTCTCCAGAGACAATGGGCAGGGGCCTAGGGTTTCGGAGGGGGACCCCCGCACAGCACCCTGCAGAGCCGGTCCCAAGCCAGGCACTTGCCCCGTGCAAAGCAGAGGAAGCAGAGGACACAAACAGCAGGGTGGCCAGATCCTTTGTGGCACGCTTCATTCCACACACAGCACCCGCTGGGATATGGAATATGCTAGGTTGTCGGCACTGATGGCATAGGGGCTCGGGATAAGTCTGTCTGGGGCAAAGTCAGGGCCAGCTCCCAAGCTGAAGGGGTCAAGGAGGCTCCAGAGGGCCAGGGAATACCCGACGTGGCAGGGTGGAGACAGCCACCTGCTCTTCGCAGGAGGGCTGTGCCCAGTGTAGCGCTAGGGGAATGCGAGATGGGACTCAGAGGAGGGCAAGGGCGGGATCCTGCAGGGTGGTATCTGTGACATGCATGGCGTGGATCTATATCATAGGACCTCACAGTGACCTCTGCTCAGGTGTGCCCCACCCCCCAGGATGGAAGCTGTGGCTCCCTTCTTAGCTCCCACTGGTCACACTGGCCTGTGTATAGGACTGTGTCCCTCCTCCCGGGAGTGTGAGCATTGGCAGGGCAGACACCTCTGCTTCCCCCAGGCCCCGGCACCCTGTGCAGGGTAGGGGACTGCACCCACAGCACTGTCCCTACAGCCCAGAGAAATCCCAGGGTTTCTGTGAACAGGCGCTGTGCATCTGCAAACAGTGTGACGAGGCTGGCACTGCCATCAGCCGCACTTTACAGACGGGGCCGCTGAAGACGCACAGAGAGTTTAAGTTGCTTGTCCAAGTCACACAGCTTGGGAGAAGCCGAGCTGGGATTTGATCCCAGGTCTTCAGAGGTTCCGCTTCTAACCACTAGCTCCCAGCGCTCGGTAAACACTGGAAAGATGGAGGGACACAGACGGTTGGTGGGCCCCAGAGTCTGCAGGCGGACAGGGAAAGAGATGTGAGAGGACAGCAGGGTTGGCACCAGCTTCTCCCCACAGGTGACATGGTATCCCCCAGGCTGGGCAGCTGGCCTGCCCAGCAAGTGGCACTGCTGTCCGTCAGCACTCATGTGCCCACAGGTGAGCAGAGAGAGAACAGCAGGGGAGACCCAGCTGAGCAGCTGGAGGCCCTTGCAGCCTGGCCCCACGGGACAGCACCCTGTCGGTCCACTCGGCGCTCCTGCTGCTAGGGGCCCGACTCTCCCGGGGCAGCCCCTGGCATGGTGGCCCAGTGCAGGTCACAGCAACGTGTGCCCTTCAGCAAATTCTCCAAAGGCTCTGATCCGAATTTCTTCATCTGGAAAGTGTAGCAGGTGGGAGGAGGGGCCGAGTGGTCTGCAGCCTCCAGGGAATCAGGGCCCTTACCTGGCTGACCCCACTCACCCCTCCCAACAGCCTTAGGAGTCAGGGACTGTCCCCGCCGTGGTACAGACAGGGAAAGGGGCAGAGAGCTTAAGAGACATCCCAGAGTCACACAGCTAGCGAGCAGCAGAGCTGGGCTCTGAACTCAGCCTCTCGCCTCCCGAGCCCCGCGGAGTCACGCAGAGCACTACAGAGGCTCGCGGTGAAAGGGAAGTGACCTAACCATCCTGGTGACAAAGGCACGTTCTGACCACTTCACCTGCATTCACCTGCTTAACCCTTATAGCGGCCCTGTGAGGCGGGTACTGTTATTACCGCAGCTTGCAGATGAGGAAACTGAGGCCCGGAGCCACTGGGAAGGGGCGGGGTTGGAATCTGCAGCCGGGAGGGCTGGGCTGCAGGCTCCTGTGTCGTTTTATCACCGGATAACAATGGGGAGGGTCCTTTCCATTGGGATTATTTCTGCTTGAAAGCCCGAGACTTTTAGCCCCATCTCTGTGGGGCTCCACGGGAAGGCAGTGCCTCATGCTGAGGCATGCTGGGAAAAGACTTTGTTCTATCCTGTTCTGTTGACATGCTCTTCATTTTAAGCCTGAAACCCGAGCTTCCTGCGAAGGATTCAAACCAGGGAGAAAAGCGCAGCCATGATACAGCCACCGCTTCTAAGCCTCAGCGGTCCCTGTGCTTGGGGCTCCACGTGCGCCTGCGCCCCCAACTCTCCCAGCGCCCGCGCGGCTCCCACTCCACAGCTGAAGAAACTGAAGCCCAGAGTTGCTAGCAAGATGCCCGAAGGTGCACAGCTGCTAAGGCAGATCTGGGACTTGTCCCCAGGCGCTTCCGGCGAATCCCGCCTCTCCGGTCCACATCAGCTGCGCCCCGCCCGGGGGGGGAGGCGCGGAAGTGGTTCTTGCTTGCTAGGCCTTGACGGGAAGGCTTCCGCTCGTCTACCACAGCCTGGTCCCTCGGGGTCACGATTCCTGGACCACTGGGAAGGCACCGGGACACACAGGTGCAGAGATGTGACGCTGGATGCTGCCTCCTCATCTGGGAAGCTAGAAACGTGGGCATCAACGCTCCCGCCACGCCGTCTCTCCTCCCGTGCCTTAGCAATGGCTCCCTCGCCACCAAGGTGATTGTCTTCTGGAAGCAGCCGTGCCACGTGAGGTTCCTCGTCACTGCCCCCACCTCCCTGGCGGGGTAACTGCCAAGGCGCATGTGGTTCCAGGGAAAGAGAAAGTAGCAGCGTCGACGGCTTCTCCAGCACCCAGCCAGCCGGCCCTCTTGGCTGCAGCAGCCCCTCTGCGGGCCCACCCCTCCCTGCGGCGGGCTCATCAGTTACCCGGAGCCAGCTGTGAGCCTACTCCCCTGGCTCCGAGGTTTTCAGTGGGTTCCAAGTGACTTCACACTTCAAGTCGATTCTCATGCACCTGGAGCACAGAGCCTCATCTGACCCAGCTCAGTTCTCCAGCCTTCTCTCACATGTCCCATCCTGCCTCTTCGCCAAAACAAATGAGCTGTATTCCCGCCATGTGCCCACCTGTGCCCTGCAGCAGGAAGCTCTTCCTCTTCGCTACGGATCGAAATGATCCCTCTTTCAAGTTATACTCAAACGCCACCACCTCCATGAAGCCTTACCTTAATGCTAATCATACAGTCACTCAACAAACATTAGCTGAGCCCTTTTCATATGCCAGGCAGTGAGCCCAAGGGTCCCTGTTGTCATGGAGCCTACAGTTCTAAGGGGCCATTAGCGAGAATAACTTATCACATATAACAATCATTCGGTAACAGCCACAACGTACAGTAGTAAGAAAGCATGGCAGGTGCACAGAGGGTATATAATGGGACCCTGGGTCTTGGGGACCCAGGACACTTGAGACGAGAGCTGAAGGACAGATAGGGAGTAACTCTAGGATAAGGCTGCAAGAGCTCCAGGTGGCAGGCACAGCACGAGCAAAGGCCCTGAGGCAGCAGGGAGCAAGCAGACTTCCGGGAAGGGAAAGGAGGCCAGTGCGCATTTGCGAAAGGAAAAGCCAGAGATGCAGCTGGAGCAAGGCAGTGCAGGCCACAGGCTTGGGGACTCGTTCCCACGGGGAAGGGGGACCTGCTGAAGGACTGCAGGCAGAGGAAACAGTCAATATGCCTTTATAACGACCCCGCCAGCTGCCCTGTGGCCGAGCATCTTCTGGACAGTCCAGGCTTTGCGTCGGGCCGCTCCTGAACCTCAGGCATTTGGTCATTTGGGTGGGGTTTTCAGGTCCCTCCTCCGGGACTGCGTTCTCAAGGGCAGGGCTGACCCCCAGCTCCCCCCCCCCCCCGGCACGCCCCGCACGTGAGCCGACACAAAACACTGCGCCACAAACCGACAGAGAGCACGAGGCACTTACCAGCATTTCCCCTGGAAGGGGCCAGGCTGCCTGAGGGGCCTTCCACGTTCTCTGGAAATCACAAAAGTCAAGGGTTTTAGTAAGGCCGCTCCCTGCTCAGGGCGCCCTGCGAGCAGAGCCGGCGTCCCACCGACATCCACACCCCGGGTCAGGGCCCAGCGTGACAGCGCCGGTGGCCGTTTCCTGAGCGACAAGAGCAGAACCAAAAGCCCTCCAGGTGCTTGTGCGTTTACAAAGCACGCTGCGCACCAGCAGTCTCGCCCAGGGTCGGCCCTCCTGGGGGTACAGTGACTGCTCCGACTTACAGATGAGGAAACTGAGTCCCAGGAAAGGGAGGTTCCCCGGAAGTCACGGCAAAGCCACGGCAAGAACCTGACGATAGTTCAGGCTACTAGGGCCCCCCCATGGGGTTAAGAAAACTTTCCGGAAATTTCCTTTAAAAATGTTTCCAAGTGACAGATTTCATCAGGACGTCTGTCACGCCAGCAGTGGGAGCCAACACACCAGTTCTCGCGGGCTGCTCCCCCTCCCCTCAGACCACACACTCGGGCCCTGAGGCTGGCTGGGCCCAGGGCACAGGAGGGCAGGCAGGTGCCCAGTAAATCGGAGTGTTTGGGGGAGTCTGAGCTGGTCAGAGGGGACAGCAGTGGAGCACATCCCTACAGCTCTTACGGGGTGCACCGTAAACTCGAGTCATCGTCACAGCAAGCCTCTGAGGTGCGTTTACAACGGTCCCTGTTGGTAGGCGTGGGGACTGAGACTCGGGGCAGGAACTGCTCAGCCTGCGATCGCACAGCCAGCGAGCGGCCGGGCTGGGATCTGAGCCCACGCAGAGCCCTTACGCTGACTCCCCCGCCCCGGCTGAGGACGGTGGGCAGACAGCCCCCAGGCAAAGGACACAGCACCCGTGCATGCCTCTCGGGCCCTGACCGTGTGCAGCCCCCTTCCCCCGTACCGGTGACCACTACCCCCACCCCCGTAGGCCCTGTGAGGTCAGTGGCGAGCTGGTATGGGAACCGCCTCAGCACAGCTTTCACGTCTCCCTGGCCTTCCTCCCGCAATGGTCTCCGGACCCCCTTTCCCTGGGGCGCCCAGCACTATAGCCCTCCTGGGCTCCTTCCTGGTGGTGGGTGGGGGGTGACGCCACCTTAAGTGAACTCCCTAAGCCCTTGGGGCCTCGGCCTCCTCCTCTCTCACCACAGGACGCGCGCTGTTCCCATCATCCTGGCCTGGGTGACACCACACAGCGGACTCACACATCCCTGCGATCTCCCAGCCCCGACGCAGTGACACAAATGCCGAGCTGCCTGTCCAACTCCGAAGCTCGTGCTACGAGAGGAGGGGGAGCATGTGAATGGCCCGGGTCTCCGTGGCCACTCAGACCCACAGTCAGGTGTGGGCTGGACATGGCTCCCCAGCCCTGGGCACTCCCTGGCAGTGGTGCACACCGCATGGTGTGGGGACAGCCCCGTGCCTCCGAGGGACCTTCTGGGGTCCTTCCGGGAGCCACTGCCCCGCCGGACCCTCAGGGCTCCGGGCTGCACCCCAGGCGGGGTGTGCTGGTGGGAGGAGGAGGGAGGAGCCGTGGGAAGGCCAGCACCAAGGTTGTCCGTCTGTGGGCTGATTGCAGAACAGAAGGGAAGAAAGCATCCTTTCTGGAAAAAATCAATGGGCAGATGATACCGCCCAAATCACAACCTACATGGACGCCGTCCAAGAAAATCAGAACCAGAGAATCACAGCCCCTTCCAGCAGCTGGGGACCTAAGGAGTGAGTGAGCGAGCCCAAGCCGCCGTCCTCCCGAGAGGAGAAGACAGCCAAGGGTGGGGCCGTGACTTGCTCAGGGCCCCAAGATGTTTTGGTGGCTGTCACGTGCAGAGGTGTCCAGCTCAGGTGAATGGCCCCGTCTCCCGTGGCAACTCAGACCCACAGTCAGGTGTGGGCTGACACAGCTCCCCGGCCCTGGGCACTCCCTGACAGTGGTGCGCACCGCACGGTGTGGGGGCAGCCCCACGCCCTCCCCTGCCATACAGTGGTAGGTGGGCCCTTGCTGGTGCCCGGCCATCCGATTCCCTCTGATCTTGTCTGCACCGCCAAGCTGGCACTCTAGCCGCGCCCAGAAAATACTGAATCTCTGGGGCTCTTCCCTGCGCGCTTTTGGCTTTTGGCATGCCCTGTCCCCTCACCCCCACCCCACGTGTGAGGCAGAGCCGGGGAAACTGCCTGATTCACAGTGAGTGCTCACACATGTTAGTCACTACCGAGCACGTTACCATCCCCATTTGACAGCCAGGGAAACTGAGGCTTGGAGAGACTGGCCCACAGACACTCCACCCTTCGCTTTCCTAGGCTGACTTTTCCCTAAGCCAACAGTTCCTGAGTGCCTAAAGCAGCCGGCTCTGGACTAACTGCTTTGTCAAAATTATCTCACGTACTCTTCACCCCAGCCCTGCGACTTGGGTACCGTTGTTACCCCAAGAGACCAAGACTCGGAGAGGGCAGGCCACTTACTTGAGGCCACGCAGCTGGCAAACGGCAGGGCCAGGGCTGAACCCCGGTGACCTGGTCCCTGCTATGTTCCCATCCCGGCCGGGGATGGACTGAGGGGAGCAGCCATGCTGGCCTCTTACAGGAGCACCCAGTCACCCCGGGGCCCCAGGCCGGAGAGGCTGCTCCAGGAGCCCTCACTCCCGTCGGGGAAGAGGCACGCACCCTGCTTCCCTGGCAGCGGCGGCCCCAGCTCGGAGTGCGGCCTGGCTGGCCCTGCACCCCGGGAGTCCCGAGGCTCCTAATTAGAAGACCCAGGCTGGCCCTTAAATTCAACAGGGGGCCTTCTGGGAACCCCATGCCACAAGGCCAGCCCGAGAGGCCTGACGTCGGGGGAGCTAGAACCAGCCAGCTGGGCGGGGCCCTAGAGAACCGCCTGAAACTCTGACACAAACGCCTCCGGAAGGCGCATTTGCAATGGCCACCGGACGTCTGTGTGAAACCCGCCCGCCTGCTGGGTCATCGAGCTGGGTTCTCCCTCCAGAGCTGGCTCCCACTGCAGAGAGAAACAGGGCCCCCCTCCCCCTTCCCCTCACTGGGCTTGGGCCACATGAGATGACCGGCCTTGTACACCCTGAAGCTCTGCTCTTACACTTCCTTTTGGTGGTACGCCCTCCCCTGCCTTAGCCTGGCTAACTCATACTCATTCTTCAAGGCCTTCAAATGCCACCTCCTCTTGGAAGCCCCTCTTGATTGCCCTGTCAGAATTCACAGCGGTAACTCCCGGGGAGGATGTTTTCGGTTGTGCTCCCAGGCTGCTGGCACAGCCTGCTCCTCATGGCCACAGCGGCCACGAACTGCGCACCTGCAGCCTCACAAGCCGGCAGGTAGAGGTGACTACTCACTCCCAGGTCTCTGCCTTTGGAAACCGCAGCTCTGAGAGACTGAGTCACTTGCCCAAGGTCACACGGCTAGAAAGAGGCCAGGGAAGACCCTCCCTCAGGACCACCTGACTCCAAAGCTCCTGAGGGTCATCAGATGGGGGTGTCTGCAGGGAGGGGGTCGGGAGTGCTTCTCCCTTCTCTGTACACCTGGAGGGTGCCGACTCCTCCGAGTGGGCAGGCTCTGTGCACCTGGGCTGGGAGATGGGCGCTGACCGGGCCAGCTGGCCCTCACCGTGGCTACCTGCCTGGTGCTCCTGTCGTCTTGGCCTTGGGCAGAGCCTATCCACTCTTCCTCCCTTTTCCGACCGGCACAGAGAGCTCCGGGGGTGCCAGGGCCCCGCCGACCAGGCTGAGGCCAGGCAGGCAGCTGCTGCTCACGCGGCCCCCGCAGCGCCCTCTGGCTCCCCTGTGCGGGGCCCAGGACCTGCAGGAACGCCGGGATAGACACGCCAGGCTGCCGCCACTTCCCAAAGGGACATTATTTAACCGCGTGAGGCTCTCCAGCACAGGACAGATGTCCGCCTCACAGACACAGCTGCAGCTTCCCCCCGCATACCAGGCTCAGTGGGGAGAAATCCCCTTGGGCGGGTTTGCCCTAAGGAAGTGAGCCCATCACCCCTTCTAGGACGTGAGGCCGGGTGTCCGTTCCCTCCTGGCGGCCCACCTCCCTGGGGGACTGTCTGGACCTGCTCCCCTGGGTTCCAGGCACAAAGCTCCTCCTTGCCCAGCTCTGGGCAGGTGCCCAGACACTGAGGATGCCTTAGAATCCTGCAGCCAAGTGACCACAGCGTGGTCAGTGCTGTGAGGGGGGTGGGGGGGTGGCGCAGGCCCCGCCCGGCCGGATGGAGGGCAGGGGCTTCCTGGAGGAGGCCAAATGAACCCAGAAGGACTTGACCTGGCAGAAGGAAGCCGTGAGGACAGGGTGAGGAACCCGCCCCAGGGAAGGAACACAGTGGGGCACAGCCTGAGGCCCGGTGTGTATGGACCCGGCTGGCCACGCCCTCCCCTGACCATCCATGGGCGGGGGGCTCCTGCCTCGGCTTCTCGGCTGAAGAGCTCTCCTGTCCCTGCCCGGGCCTGCTGAACTGTGGGCTGGCCCTGGCGAAGCCCCACCCTGTGCCTTCTCTGGAGACGGGCTCCGAAGACTCCCACCTGTGTGCTGACCATGGCACCTGCCTCAGCTGGCTGCGGTCCAGAGCCTTGGGCTGTGCTTGCTTCCCAACGCAGACCAGGCTCAAGCTCCCTGTCCTCATGGGCCTGCCAGAGGAGCCAAGGCCCCGGGACACTCGGCCAACACCGGCCCGGCGACGGAACCCTTTGCCGGCCTCCCAGGCAGGCCAGGCCAGCTCTGCAGCCGGGGGCATGCCCAGCCCGGACCTGTTCTCTGAAGCCCATCCCCCCGCCCCGGTCCTGGGCTCCTCGGCCTCTGCTCATCCTTGGGCAGCAGCTGTGGGCAGAAGTAGCCTTCTGAGACCATCCGGGCTGAGGGAATGACAGGAGCCGTGACCCTGGTCTGGGGACAGAGACCTGGCGTGGAGGCAGCCAAGACAGGGCAGTGTCTGGGGGTCGGGAGAGCAGACCCGGGCCTCCACAGGGCGAGGAGGGAGCAGGACGGGCAGAGAGGAGGGAGGGCCGGCTCCTCCCCGCCATGCCAGCCTGTCTGTCTTCTGCACTTCACTGGGAAAATAAATGGAAGCAGCACACGCCAGACAGAAAAAAGGGAAGGAAAAAGCCAAACCGCCCCACATGGGCTCCCTCCGCGGGTTTGGGCCAAGGCCTTGGCCTGGGTTACTTGCTGCTGCTTTTCCGGGAAGCTGCCGGTGCCAAATTTGCATTTACCACAAACAGAGACAACACAATGTCATAATCCTTCTCCTGTCATTCTCCCCTCTCTTCCTCCTCCCACCTCAGACACACACACGCTAACACAAAATGACGGCTCCCTCGACAGCCTGAATGAGCAAAGCCCTGGATCTGCCTCTTAATTGTTGGCGTTTCTCTCTGGCCACACGCTCTGTGCCCGCTGCCCAACTTGCAGCAGACCCCCCACTGCCCCCTCCTTTGTCCCAAATCGCCTCTGACAAATGGCCTGCTGGAGGTGAAGAATATGCCTGGAAATAACAGGGAGGGGGGTGTGAGAGGGAGCAGCCAGCTCCGCCCCCCACCCACACTGCCTGCCTCTGCACCCTCACTGCTGGCACCCTGGCCACTGACGCTGGCTGGGTCTGAGGGGACGAGGGGCAGTGGTTTGGCCCCCGGCCTCTGACCTGGGGCCTTGCCCTTCACGCCCCTGCAGCTGCCCAGCCGCCGAGCTCCCAGAGCAGCCCCTGCCGCCCCTCCTCTGCGGGCCAGCCTCCTGGGCACTGCTCCGAACATCCCCGCGCTACCCCTCCCTCCATCGCTCTTTATGGCAGTTCAAAGCTGCAGCCGCCACTTGAGCAGCTGCAGCCTTTGATGGGACAAGGCAGTCAAGGCCGCCGGGAGGCCCCCGCCCGCCCTGCCCTGGCCCTGCCGCCCCCCCGCCCGCGCCCCCCTCCAGGAGCCTGGGCCCGGCAGCGTGGCGCGGCGGGGTGCCCAGCGGGCACGCCTCGCACACCAGAGCAAACTTTCACGACCGGAGGGAGAGGCGCCGTGCATGCCGGTTTACCTTTGCAGGCAGCATCCTTGCTGGCACTTGCCCAGGCGCCCCGGACGGACCACGGCGGACGGACCGGACCGGGGGAGGAGAACAACTCCAGAGCGAGGGTGGGGAGGAGGGAGAGGGAAAGAGGAGACGGAAAAGGAAAGGGGGTAGTTTCTCAGCTCTCAGCCTCCTCGTGGCTCCTCCTGCCCAAGCCGGCAAGTGAAGTCACGGCCAGGGCGGGTGACATCAGCTGAGCCTCTGACATCACGGCCCTGCCGATCTCACCTCTGCAGGGTGGAGATGGAGGAGCAGCAGGGAGGAGGGGATGGATGGAGGAGGGGAGGGGAGCACCAATCCCTCCGAGAGTGCGCGTGCCAGCGCTGGGGGGAGGGGCGGGCAGCTCATCTCGGGGAAATGTTTTATCTGTATAGATAGGGGCGATTATGTGTCTATTTATAATTGGGCCCAGAGTGAATAGCTTAAAAGGGGTGACCGCCCACCACAGCCAAGAACCACAGTCACTGCTGTTCGTGGAACCTGTGGGGTAAAGGCCAGCAGCTTGGGCACGGAGCGCCTACTGTGTGCCTGGACGCCCACCCAGTTCTGCCGGGGGTTTTCAGGAAGAGCTGGCGAGGCTCCCAGAGAAGGGGCTTCCCTGAGCCTGCTCCTCGGGGAAATGAGCTGGGATCTGAGGCAGGGGGCGTGAAAGGGTGGGCGAGGGCTGCTCAGGGGCAGCAAAGGGGCTCAGGACCTGAGGGCCAGCCGGGCGGCCGTGGGCTCACGGAAGCCTCAGGGGCGGCTGGAATGAGGGCTTGGGTCTGAGAACTCAGCCCAGGCCACCCTCTGCGAAGGTGGGCTGCCGTGGGGGTGGGCAGGGGAGAGCAGTCCCAACACCCCGGTCCCGCCTGGGGGCGGGGGTGGGGAAGGCAGGCGAGTTGCAGCAGCAGGAGGCCTGCCCCTCAGTGTGTGGCCAGCAGGGCTGGTTCTGATGGGCTGAACACTCAGCGCTCAGACTCCTCCTTTTACTCCATCGCAATGTCTAGGAGGCAGGTACCAAAGGCCCAGTCAAGATAGGGCAACCAGCCCTGGCTGGGTAGCTTAGTTGGTTGGAGCATCATCCCGATGTGCCAAGGTTGTGGGTTCAATCCCCACTCAGGGCACATCCAGGAGTCACCAATGAGTGCATTAATGGGTGCACCAACACATCAGTCCCTCTCTTTCTCTCTCCCCCCTTTAAAAATCAGTAAATAATTTTAAACATTTTTTTTAAAAGATAGGGCAACTGAGGCCTAAGGCTGATGAGACAAAACAAGGACTCAGGTGTGCGGCGCCTGGCCTCCAGCCCAGGGCCAGATCCTCGGCCCTGCAACGCCCTCGGCCTGCGTCTCCTACGCTACGGCTGCACCAGGCTATCCCCGGCCCGGCAGGGTCTCCCCTCATCCAGTGCCCACCTCCTCTGAGAAGACCACAGGGGCTCCCAGGCTCTGCCCTCTGATGCGAGGCCATGTGGCCCACTCTGCTGTGCTCCCTTCAGCCCAAGCCCCAAGCCCAGCCCGAGGCCCCTCAGGCCCATGTGCCAGCACCCGGCAGCAGCCTCTTCCTTGGCACCACAGGGCATCTGGGCTGCTGACCACTGGCTGCCCCAAACTTGGCACACCCTTCATTTGAGCTTCTGGGCCTGGCATTTGATGAGGACCTACTATGTGCCGGGCTCCAGTTCTCCAATTTCATCCTTCCCATGTCCAGGATGTCAGGGTTCCAGGCCAGGACACGGACTGTTCCCGAGGTCTGGAAAGTACTCCCATTTCTCCCAGGCTTTCCCTCAAGCCCAGAGCTAACGTTCCCGCACCCCTCCGTCCTCAGGACTCCCTCCAGGCTTTACACCAGCCCTTCCCCCCTCCCCACTCAAGACTCAACACGGCAGAGAATCCACACCAGGCACTCACTCAACCCTTGCACGGAGGGTAATAAAGTGACTCCACTTACAAAATATGTGTGTGCAACTGCCAACACCAGCCAGGAAGCCCAGAACAAACACCTCATTCGGTTCCCTACACAAACCATGCTCTCTTTCACCTCCAGGCCTTTGCACATGCTGTTCCCTTTGCCTGGAACACCCCCATCCCTTCCCTGGTTGCATGAAGTTCTCACCTGAGACATCACTTCCTCTCAGAACCATTTCCTGACCCTCAAGTCCAAGTTAGATGCCACTTCCCATGTTCCCCCCCATCATAGCTCCTATTCACAGTGTCCTTGGAGACAGCAGGAAGTGGTAAAAAGGGATGGGGACTTTGAAGCCCCCATGGAGATGGGGGACTGCCAGGTTCAAATCCCAGCTCCCCAACTTGCTCACTGTGTGACCTTGGACAAGCCACTTGACTCCTCTAAGTCTGTTTCCCCCTCTGTGAAAGGGGGACAATGACAGCTGTGCTGTTAGGAGGGTCTCGGCATAGTACCTGTGCCCACTGTACCTGTCCTTTCATCTGCCCTCTCCCCTAGCTGGGCAGAAGGACATGGGTGTGTCTTATCCTCTGACCCCTGGCACAGTGCCTGCACACCGTGAGCACTCAAGAAACACACACGGAGGAACTAGGCAAGGTCGGTTGAAACAGTGGGCCAGAGAACTTAACTCATGTCGGCAGGCACCTACATCAGGATGTCTGGTTTTAAATCTTGGCTCTACCACTTCCTTCCTCTGTGATCTCTGAGCCTCACGTGCCCCACCTGTAGAATGGGGCATAAGAACAGAGCCCTGCCTTATAAGGTTATTGTGAGAGCAGAGGACGGGAGGGATGCGGGATGATTAGGGCAGTGCAGACTCCGGCAGGAACCAGACCTGCGTTAGCAAGGTCATTACTGCTTTATCTGATCAAGGCCTGCCTGTGCCGCCGAGGGAGGGAAGGAAGGCTGCGAGCTGTGGGGAGGAAGTGGGCTTCGGGGGACGGGCTGGGCTCCCAGAGGACCTCACGGAGCTCAGCTTCCCACTCTCAAGGCAAGGGAGCTCCCCTGGCTTCTCTGAGTTTCAAGGGGTAGCTGCAAACAGGGAATATGAAAGCACCAGCACAGGGCCGGGCACTTAGTAAATACATAATAACGTGGGTTCCCTTCCATCTCCTCGATCCTGGGACACACGTGCACAGTTAGTCAATAACTTTTCACGAAACATCCTGGCATGGGTGAGGTGGGGTCACGAGCCAGGAGTGACGATGCAGGAAAAAGGCTCCGAAGGAGAGGCAGCTGGCGGGGAGGCCTGGAGGAGGCATGCAAGCTGGGTCAGAAGGGCTGGGGAAAGGGAGGAGGGCCACAATGCATAGAAGAGTTGGGGACACCCAAGCCCCAAAGGCAAAGCATATTTCTGAGGCAGCAACCCCGGCATCCAGGGTGGAGGTGAGCATGCGTTTTCGGTGGCGTGCTGGCTGACCGATGGGCTCCATGAGCACCCAGCCTCTGTGTCAGGAATAAGGACCAAGGACACAGAGACCAAAACAACCGACCAGAAGGAGGAGGAGGCTGGCATCACATGGCCCAGTCACTCTACAGATGTGGAAACTGAGGCCCAGGGAGAGGAAGAGACTTGTCCAAGGTCACATGGTACGTCAGTGGCAGAGTTAAGGCCTACACTTAGCTTTGTAACCCCTCGGTCAGAATTCTTTTTATTTTCCAGAAGCAATTTCAAAGGTTTTTTATTTCTTTTTATTTTTAGAGAGAGGGGAAGAGAGGGAGAAAAAGGGGAGAGAAACATCAATGTGTAGTTGCCTCTCACACGCCCCCCACTAGGGACCTGGCCTACAACCCAGGCATGTGCCTTGACCGGGAATTGAACCGGCGACCCCCTGGTTTGCAGGCCAGCATTTCAATCCACTGAGCCACACCAGCCAGGGCAAAGAATTCTTTTAATGATAACAACAGTTAATGACACTTAGGTAGTGCTTACTGTATGTACCCCATCTTAGCTTCTTAGGAGAATTGTGAGACTACTGTTACCCCCATTTTACAGATGAGCAAACTGAGGCCCAGAGAACTGAATCAAGTTGCCCCACGTCACACCGCTAATAAAAAGCAGAGCCAGGATTCAATGCCAGGCTGTCTGGCCCCAGAGTCTGGGCTTTTCACCAACACACTCTGCTGCCTATCACAGCGGGCACCCACCCCATCGTGCGTGCACGCGCTCATCCATCCAACCGAGCACGCGTGCATCCGTTCAGGCGGCGCTCACGCCAGCTCCCACACTGCTCCAGGCCCCGGGGAGTCGGTCGTGAACGCACAGCTGACCCCGCAGAGCCCGACCCGCCTCTGCGTGACCCTTGCCACCTCATACCGCGCCCAGCCGTTCCAGAGCTCACTAAAAACTGTCCTGAAAAGCCCAGTTTCAAATTTAGCTGCTCACGACCACAGACCGCCCCACTGCTGGGAAACCACAAACCAACCCCCTTTCAAAGGCCGTTATGTCACCTGCTTAGGAAAGGGGGAGTGAAGGCAAGGGGCCCGGTATCCATTTCTGGGCACAATGGTGAGGTCTGTGGGGGCCTGAGGCCTCACTGGCAAAAATAAATAAATAAAACAAAACAAAACAACATCCCTGCAAGTCAGATTTGGAAATGTTCAGTCCACGGGCTTGGGCTTGAAGCGATGGAGCGAAAACGTGCAGGAGTGGATTTCTGCCGCCCCAAGAGCTTTCACCGAGTCCGGCCCCCGGGCACAGGGGGGCCGGCCAGCTACATGTCCTGGGCACCCTTCCGAGCAGCCTGGGGGCTCCCAGGAGACCTTGACCTTCTCCTGCTAACAGCGGAGCACCTGCTCTGTTCCAGGCCCACTGCACCGTTCCACCCCCAAAGGCTGGCATGCCCGTCCCATGCCCCAGGTGAGGAAACTGAGACTCGGAGACCGGAGGAGCTGCCCGAGGGCACCGCGGTCTGGCTGGGTGCAGAGACTGGGAGCCCCTGTCAACACTGCCGCTTCGGCGCGGCCCTGGGCAGGCGCGTTGCTCCCTGGGGCCTCTGTTTCCTCTCCCTTCCAGTGAAGGCATGGGGGAGAGGAGCTGCAGGCGCCCTTGCAGCCCCGGTACGGGGTGCTGCCACCTGACAAGGCCGTGAGACTGGGACCGCAGACAGGAAGGAGGGCAGGGAAGATGTCCCCTGACTCACATCACCACCACCCCCATGTCACCTCCGTCACTACCCTAAGTCAGTTTGTAAACAGCCAGAACGACAGGCCTTAACGGCAGGAGTCCACTTCAGGGCGGAGGGGTATTTTGTACCCGTTCGACAGATGGGGCTGTAGGTTCAAATCTGTGAGACGGTCAGTGTGCTGTCACTGCCCCTGCTCCCCCGCACACTCTCTGGGAGGCCCCACACATCGCCTGCTGCGGCCCACGGGGCCCAGAGTGGGAGGGACTGGGGGGCTGCTGAAACCAGGTCATTAGGATGAGTTATGATAACTCCCTTGCCCTGGCCAGTGTGTCAGTTGGAGTGTGTCCCATAACCAAAAGGTCGTGGGTTCAATTCCCAGTCAGGGCACATGCCTAGACTGGGGGTTCGATTCCTGTTCCAGGCAGGTGCGGAGGCAGCCAGCAGATGCTTCTCTCTCCCAGTGATACTTCTCTCCCCCTTTCTCTCTCTTTAAAAGCAACGAGACAATGTCCTCAGCTGAGGATAAAAAACTAGTAACAATAACCCCCGACATCTGCACAGCACGGCGCCACTTCCTAGCCGTGCGAAGGCTCACGGCCTCGGTGCCCTCCTCCGTAAAATGGGAACAACAGTAGTTAGGCTCCCCTGAGGTGGCACAGCAGGAATCCCGTGTCCCGCTGCACAGGTGAGGAGACGGAGGCCTGGAGAGGTGGCAGGAAGTGCACCGAAGCCACAATTCGAACGGGGGTCTGTGACACCCACGTGGGAGGCTAAAAGGAGAGAAAGGCCCGGGGTGTGGGACGGGCTGAGGTTCTGAACCCGACACACTTTTATCTGTTGGCGGTCTGCCAACGGCCGCAGCCGAGGGTGATCTACCCGCCTGGGGGCCATCAGGGGCCTGTAGCCCGCCCCAGGCACAGCTGCTGCCCTGGCAGACCCCCAAAGAGCCCCCGGAAGAATCGCTGCGCTCCCAAGCTTTTTTCCCATTCCAAACATGCCGGAGCCCCACGGACCCCGGAGGCTGCTACTTAGCGCCAGATTAATCACACCGAATTCTCCATCCAGATATTGCGTGCAGGCCGAACTCCCACCGCTAATCGCCGTAATATTCTCCTCGGCGTGTGCAGGCTGCCGGGGCGATGTTCCAGGAATATTAATTCTCCACAGCCGGCTCACTCCCGCCGCACGCATGCGCCCCCTGCACTGCCAGGCTGCTGCTTGGGGATCAGGGGACAGGGGGCCAGCAGGAGGCCGAGCCCAGGCAGAGAGACCCTCCTTGAGGGCCAGGACCCGCTCGGTGAGGAAGCAGTGGTGTCATGGCCTAGCTGAGGTTTTAGCATAAGCCACTGCAGGAAGCAGCTCATGCCTATGGGGAAGGTCTCCCCTCCTCCAGGTCCTGCCCCCGCGCTCCCGCCCTCCGGACCTGCAGAGGCTCAGGACCCCTGAGAAGCCACAAAGCCAAGGGCCCTCTGATGTCCTTTCAACACAACTGGGCTTTGAGGAAACAAGCAGCTAGGGACCCACTAATTTCAGCCCCTCACAGCCCCCCCCAAAACATACACACAAAAAGGGATGGAAATCTTTCATCTGCTCAAAATATAAAAATGCGGGCGGCGGAGGGGAAGGACGGTTGGGCTCTGCTGTGGGCCTGGCCGGGGCACGGGAGGGGCAGGCCCCTGCTGTCGGTCACTGAACCCTTGGGGACACTCTCCCGTGTGTGGCCACTAATAAGGAGAGCCCAGGGCAGGCTGGGGTGCCCTGGGCGATGGCTTCCAGCTGCTGGAGGGCCCCTGAGCAGGCCGCACACGGTTCCAAGCCCACAAGCTCTGGCCGAAAAGCAGGCTGCTGGGCCCAGGGACAAGACACTGGCCTGCCCCCCACCCCCGCCCCCGAGAGCACCCAGCATGCCTGCAATTCAAGGTACACATCAGCCCCCTCCCTGCCCACCTGGACCCTGAGGCTCCTGAAAAACAGCACTGGGAAGAGTCACATTTTCAGGGGCTTTGGAAAGTGGCCCCTCTTGCCTGGGTTCAATGTCAATACAATCTTAGTCGGCACCTTCAACACACCAGTTTACAAATAAGGAAACTGATGCCCCAAAAAGTAAAGCAAGTGGCCCAGCCAGGTCAGTCCCAGGCTGCCAGGATTTGAACCCAGGGCCCTCTTCTCTCTGGGGCTCCATCTCCTCTTCTCTGAAATGGCCTCAACATCCTTCCAGCTCCCAGAGCCTGTCCAACCAGCAAAAGCATTTATTGAGCACCTGTTGTGTACCAGACCCAGGGTGCCAGAATGTGTAAGATTGCTCAAGGAACACGTAGTCTGGTGGGAAGGAAAATAAGTAAACCCAGAACCAGAGTCCAGCCTGAGCCCCAAGGGAAGGGTCCTCCCCTATGGCCTTGGAGGTTAGGGAGGGCTTCCCAGAGGAGGCAGTCACTGAGGAGTGGAGATAATGAGGCCAAGAGCCGTTTTTGTGAGCGGTGCAGTGACTTGGCCTCCGGGTGGGGAGCAGATGAGAAAAGGAAGGGTGTGGCAGACAATGGGATGGTTTGCTGGGTGTGATGGGAGCCCCAGGCCTGGTGTGGATCCTGGTGGCCTGAGTTAGTCCCTGACTCGGATGTCCAGGCCAGCCCAGGCCAGGCAAGGGCAGGCTGGGGCCACGGGACAGTGAGGAGGAGGGGCTCTTGAACTTGAGCTGCCTGACTCCTGGCCCAGTGCTCTGACCGGGAGGCAGAGCTGGTCAGAACAGCCAAAAAGGTGGGTCTGTCGAGCTTACCAAAGTGAGCCAAAGGGGGCTGCATGACAGTTTGGGGGCTCGATCCAATTCCCTTCTGGCACACAGATTAAAAGAATCAAGGTTTAAATTACAGAGGTGAGTGATATAGTTCAAACCTCCGGCCCCCCGACAGCTGCCAGCACCTGCCCAGATGCCCACCATGCCCCCGGGACCCCAGGTGTCTGGCCCAGGCAGGTGCCAGGCACCTCTCTCACACTGGCCCTCACGTAAGTCTCACAGGCATTAGAGAAACACTTGGTCTTACACCCATTCTTCAGGTCAGGAAACTGAGGCTTGGAGACGAAACACACAGAAACAAACACTTGACGGGCCTCCTACGTGCTGTGCTGGGTTCTCCCCGCCTACAATCTCGCAGGGCGGGGCATAGGAAAGGAGCTCACCCAGGTGCCCTAGGCAGCAGGAGGCAGCTTTTCCGGCTCTCAGATCTGGGCCTGGGCGTGCAGTGTCTCGCTCCCCCGGGCCGTGCCCCTCACTCCCTCTCTGAACATGCACACGGGGAACACGGCCAGGGGGCCAGGACACTGTACCAGGAGCCCTTCTTGCCCTCCTGCTATGCCTACAGTCCCCAGGCACCAATTCCATGCCTTGGACTCACTTAACACATGAGAAATCCCAGGCAGAGCTAAGACCCAACTGGGGCCCAGCAGGTTCTCAGGGGACAAGCTGGAGACAAGCGGGTGCCCAGCCTTGCCCTCAAGGAGATAACAGCCCAGGGTGTCACCTAATAACCAGGCTGGGCCATGAAAACCCAGGAGAGTGGGCAGCAAGTCAACCTGGGAAAACCCCAGGAGGCTTCTTGGAGGAGGGGGAATTTGGCAGCAACCTAGAGGATAAGGAGGCCTGTGCGAGCTGCAAAGTGTCACACGTGAGACAAAGGGCTCCATGACTTCGAGAGAGATGGGGCCCAGGCTCGACCCTCAGACCTCCCCCCCTCCATCAGCCCCCTTCCAGTCAGCCCCTCCCCTTCTCTGCCCCTCTGTCCTCTGCCTCCAGGGTGCCTGTGCCTGTGGCCCGTCCCGGTGCAGCCGGATCCCAGGGAAGTTCTACTGAGTGGCCAGTCTGACCATGGTGGCACAGGCCCATGCTTGGTGTGCCCCTGGGCTGCAGGTCCACCCCAGGCCCAGGAGTGCTAGGGCCTGGGTCTCAAGCAGGCCAGTGCACCAGGGAGCCAGGGCCTTGGGCTTGTCCTAGATTTGGCTCTGGGGAAGGCAGGGGGCAAGTCCGGGGTCCGGCAGGGCAGGGGAAAGACCAGGTGTGGGCCCAGCCTCCCACTCCTGGCTGACAGTCTGAGCAAACCGCCTCCCCCGCTCTAAGCCTCATCTGCTCATCCCGAAGGTGGACTGGCCATTCCACCTTGCACAGGGATTGTGAGGATTCCGAGTGGGGAGGCGTCTCAAAGGGAGTGACAAGCAGAGGGGAGGGTGCTGGCTCCCCCTCCAGGGCTGGGCATTTAAAGAGGCCCAGGGAAACGAAACTAGGCTTTCTCCTGGACAAGAGAATTCACAGCTGCCCCCTTGATTGCTCCTGAGAACCTGGCGAGGGAGGGACCTCTGTTCCACCTTCACGGGTGAAAGTCTAAGGGCCGGCAGGTGACAGGGCTTGCCTGAGGTCCCAGGGGTCCGAGTCCCGGGTGCGCCTTGCCTGACTCTGTAAGCGGGTGCTTTCGGGATATGGAAAGGGGTGGGCAGGGAGGGGGCCTGACACCCCGAACCAGCCCACTGGACAGCCCCAGCCCCAGCCCCAGCCCCAGGGCAGCAGGGCTCCAAACGCCGCCCCCTGGGTCTGGAAGGGGAGAGCCCCTGCAGCCATTCTGGGCCCTGGCAGGGGTTTGCTTGGAAAACCTAGGACGCACCCCAGCCGGTGTGGCTCACTTGGCTGGAGTGCCATCCTGTAAACCTAAAAGTCTCGGGTTCAATTCTTGGTCAGGGCACGTGCCTGGGTTGCGTGCGGGTTTGGTCCCAAGTCGGGGCACGTGTGAGAGGCAATGGATCCGTGTTTGTCTCTCACGTGCATGTGTCCCTCCCTCTTTCTCCCTCCCTTCCCCTCTCTCTAAAATCAATAAGCATGTCCTCCAGTGGGAATTAAAAAAAAAAGAAGAATGAAAAATACAGATTTAAAAAATAAGAAAACCTAGGACAAAAGCAAGAAGGGGCCGGGATGAGGGAGCATTCCCGCAGGACAGAGCCTCCTGGTGGGAAGTTACTGCCCGCCAGCATCCAGCCGCCCTCCCGCCGGCCCGCCCGCGGGGCCCGCAGTGCAGTGCATTAACGCAGCACAAACGCTGTGCACGCACTGGCAGGCACCTGCCAATCTCAGCCCACGCCCCCACCCCAGCCCCCTCTCCCGGAGGACAGATAATTCTCTTGCTCTCCCAGCCTGACAAAATAACTAATGCTAACTCAATAAAGTCCCCCTTGAAGGTTTTTAATTACCAGACTGTGCTGAAGACTTAAGGCTCCAGGAGCAGGAGGGAGGCCAGGGCAGGCCGGTGGAGGTCAGAGGGCCCGAGGCAGGAAAGCCGGCACCCCTTCCAGCTCAGGGAGAGGGCAGGGCCAGGCCGCTGCTGCTGTCCAGGGTGCTGGTCGTGGCGGTCACACAGGATCTAGAATTCACACTGGCAGCAGCGGCCACGGATGGAGGCAGGCTGGGTCCCTGGCAGGAACTTGGTGGATATTATCTCATGTAAGCCCCCGGCCAATCACAAGGCAGAGCTGATGTTCCCCCCCCCCCCCCCCCCGTGCAGATGAGGACAGTGAGGCTCAGAGCGGGGGCAGTGGCATGCCGAGGTCACACAGCCAAGCTGGGACTGTCCAGTCCTGCTTGGTGTCAGGCAGGGAGCTGGGCTGCCCGAAGCAGGACACTCAAACAAGGGGCGCGGGGGGGGGGGGGGGGGGCCGGGGGCACGGCGACAGACCCCGGGAAGGGGTCTCACGGTGTGTGGGGCTTCCGAGCAGTGAGCTGTACAGGCCAGGAGGAGGCTGCCCGAGGGGACTCTGAGGCATCTGTGACGAGCCCCCACGGCCACGGAGGGAGCTGATGCGGGAGGGGACGGCGCTGCAGGAGAGACCCCTAACCCTGGCCCCAGCGCCGCCTCATCGACTCAAGGAAAAGAGAGTAACCTCCGGAGTGCCACGCCCGGCTGCCTCTGCCCCAGGGGAGCCCCAGCGCCCCCCCACCCTCTGTGAGGTGGCCCGGCCCTCCCTCCGTGGCCTCGCCTCCCAGCACTCCCTGGGCCGGTGCCATCCTCCTGCTCCTCC
This sequence comes from Phyllostomus discolor, assembly GCF_004126475.2. NCBI lineage: Eukaryota > Metazoa > Chordata > Mammalia > Chiroptera > Phyllostomidae > Phyllostomus > Phyllostomus discolor. The sequence goes on from NC_040904.2 coordinate 212,969,253, forward strand.
CAGCCGGCCGGGCCAGGCCCTGCCGCGGGACCTCTGCCCTGGCTGTCCCCTCGCTTCCCTTATGTTTCCACACAACTGGTTCGTGTCAGTCAGGTCACAGCCCAAAGAGCGCCTCCTCAGAGAAGCCTTCCTCGAACTCCCGACCACATCCTCCTCTGGCAAAGGCCCTGAGCCGTGCGGCCCACAGAAATGCTGCGTAGCTGTCAGCCCCGAGCCACACCTCTGCCCTCCTCCAGCAGTCTTCCGGCCATGGGGGGACAGCCCATGGGGGGGGCAGAGGGGCCGGCTCCCCCGCGGGCTCCCCACGAGGAGCAGGCCGCTCTCTACCCTCAGGCCCCACGCATCACCGAGGTGTCGCCTCAGAGGCCAGCTCGCTGGGGTTCAAATCCTGCCTGCCTCAGCCACAGCTGTGTGAACTTCCCTGAATCTCAGTTTCGTATCTATAAAATGGGGCCTCAGAACAGGGCCTGGTGAGTGCTCAGTGTTGCCTAGCAACATACCCTTGTCCCCATCAACCTACCTGCCCCCCACCCCCCCACCCCCCCGCCAGGCCTCAGCTAACTGGATGCCACATCCTTTGGCCCCAGCACAAGCCCTGGACAGGAGGGCGCTCAGCAAGTGCCGGCGAGACGTCTGGCCCTGTGCGACAGGCCACGGAGCTGCGACTGGCTCCACTTTCCAGAGGAGGAAACAGAGGCTGCGGGAGGCTCGGTGCTGTTTTGTGGACCCGCTGCCCCGGCTGTGCTCTTTTCGTCGCAGTTTCTGTGAATCCACCCTTCCCAGCTCTGCGGAGGTGCCAACTTGGGGGCGGTGCCGAGAGCCGGCGCAGCTGCGTCTGGTTCCCCAGGGCCACGGGGGGTGGCTGGAGGCCCCAACACCCAGGCCTGCCTTAAGCCTCCTGGCTGAGACCACGGCCCTGCGGCATTCGAGCTGCTGCCCACCAGCCGGCCCCCTGGCACTGGGCCCGGGATGCCAGCCAGCCGGAGAGGAGGCAGCTTGGCTGGCAGCCAGCTCACAGTGCCTGAGCTGTCAGCTGGGAGGCAGGCCAGGCAGGGCTGAGACCCCCGCTCCTGAATGGAGCCCCGGCCAGGCCACCGGGACCGGGCCAGCCTTCTCGCTGCCAAAGCTACAAGGGCGCCCTGCGGATCCAGCCCCGAGCAAGGCCCAGGGACATTCGTAATCTCGCTGGGTGACAACCCAGGAGACCTCATCCGCATTTACTCAGCTCGGCTTCCCACTACCGTGGGAGCAGCACGTGGAGCAGAGGGAATTTTCAAGTCAAATAATAATAAAAGCAGCAACAGCCACAGCTGACATTCAGCGAGCGCTCGGTCCGTGCCAGGCGCGTTATGTGCTGCTGCGCTGACCCCCCCCCCCCGAAGGGAGGCGCGAGGATTTCCCTCCCCGGCAGACGTGGCCGCTGAGCTCAGAGAGGCCCGGCACCTTGCGCAGGGCCACGGAAGCCAGCCGGAGGGGGACTCCGATTTTGGATTCAGGCTTCAGAACCAGTGTCCCAGCCTTTCCACCACTGGCTCAGGCAGGCCGAGGGACCCGCACTGGACAGGCAGCCCAGCTAGGCGGCCCCTGGGCAAGGAGGTGGCCCGCCAGTAAAATGGGCAATCAGAGAGGACCACACTGCAGAGCTGACCAAAACACAGGCGCGTGCAGAGGACGTGTTCCTAAACGGGGCCGGGTCGGTCACAGCCCTGGAGCTGCAGGAACGGCCCAGGGTGGAGGCCCCTCCCATCAGGGCCTCTGCCGGCCCGTCCCCACCCCCCACAGCCTCCTGGGCACCCTCCACGGGCATGGCGGGGCCAGAGGGGCCAGGCGGTGGGGAGGGCCAGTTCCCAGGCCAACTGTGCAAGCCCACGATTGCAGGGCCTTGAGACTCCCCTGCACTCCATACACTCGGGAAAATTCCGCCCATCACATGTGGGCCAAGTTCAAACGGGTGCAGACCCATCTCTGTGTGGATCTCTCCTGCCCCTGGGGCCAGGGAAAGACCTGGGGTCTCTGTCCCCCCGTCGGCTGGGACCACCAGGCGGGGCCCAGCATTCCTCGTTCACGGTCTCCCAGAAAGGGCACGGGATGGGCACCGGTGAGCACGTGCCAGGTTCAGGGCTGGGCACTGGGGTGCAAGGGTGACCACTCAGCCCAACTGCTCATGCTTGTACTGAGTGCTGGGGGCTTTCTTTTAAAAAACTATTTCTAGTCTCATTCACTTCAAAACCAACCTGTGGGAGAGAAGATATTGCCACTGTCCCCATTTGCCACAAGCCCGCAGAGGGACAGTGACTTACCAAGGCTACGCAGCTGATCAGGGTGCAAACCGGGGTCCTGAGGTCCCCAGGACTCCTGTCACCAGATTCCCTCACCCCCAGGAGGACTCAGAGCCGCTGCCCAGCTCCCAGAGGGGAGCAGGGGCAGGGATGAGGACGGACAGCTGCGGACGGACAGAGGTGTTCTGGAGGAGGGACGGGAGGGCAGGCTCTGGCCAGGGTGCACGGCGGCAGGCATGGGAGGACAGCTGTGCTGAGAAGGCACCGAGAGAGACAGGAGCCGGCCCGGGTGGCACTGTGGACGGAGGCTCCGAGGAAGCAGACCAGGCAGATGCAGATTGCACAATGGCAGGGCTGGCAAAAACCGCGAAAGCCCTGTGCGCACCGCTGAGGTCTCCCTGAGCGCTCCTGCCCAGACACCCAGGCAGCAAAAGGCTCCCTGACCCAGGTGAGGGGTGGGGGTCGCAGCGGAGGGTCTGGCTCCAGCCCTGCTCAGTGGCTGTGTGAGCCTCAGCACCTCCTGAGCCTGGGCTCCTCGTGGGTGCGGTGAGGGGGCGGGGCAAGTGGCACCCTCTCTGCCCCTGAGAAGGGCTGGGCGCACAGTGGGGCCCACGGGCCGGCTGGCACAATGACAGTTTTGCCCTAATTGCTTCTGTCTCCCCAATGGCCTTTCGTGAGCCCGTCTGCAAGGAGAACCAATTTAACCGCAGAAAGTAGAGCAGGGACAGGCCAGAGCCCGGGGGCTGGAGGCGGAGGCCCCACCCCCACCACACAGAGCACCCTCCTCGGGCCAGCCCAGAACCTGCCAGGCCTTCGCCCCTGACTCCACCCTTGCTGGTGTGGACCAGTGGGCTGGCAGTGAGTCTCAGACAAGGGTGGGGGGCGGGGTGGGAGGGGGGCTGGGGTAGGGTTAGGCAGGGAATGGAGGCTGGGAGAAGTCACCAGACACATCTGAATGTGGGCCCTGGGATTCAGCCTTTAGAAAGCTTGGGAGGGACAGAAGGCGTGGGTGAGCACACAGCAAGGACCCGAGGGCCACAGACTGGAGACCCCAGGAAACACCTACTCAGAAGGATCCACCCCTCCCCTAACGCGGGGGGGGGGGGGCAGGAGCAGGGAGCGCAGAGAGGGGCTCCTGCAGAGGGACCCTCCCCAGCCCCTCTTCTCCCCTCTGCCCAGCCCCCTCGGGGTGCTCACAGCACTCCCCACCTGCCTCTCACACACCAGCCTCCCACCTGCACCCCCTCGCTCCCTGCCCACTGCGGGGCTCCCTGTCTCATCTCCCCGCCCCCAGTCCGCTCCCGCCCCTCCCCCTCCGTTCTGCCAGGGGGCCTTCAATGCACCAGTCCTCAGTTTACCCCCAGGACAGAAAGGCTGCAGCCCCAAACGAGGCAGCCTTGGCCTCGTGGATAAAACGCGCTGGCAGCGGCGGGCCACCCAGGGACGTGGTGAGAGTTTATCCACAGTGGGCACAACTCTCACTCACTGGCCACCAGTAACGGGTCTTCTGTTTCTCTCCAGCCAGCAACTCACCAACCTCCGCTCCTCTCCCCCCACGGCAGCCCCCTTCCCCAAATTTCAACCTCCTGTCACCAAGCCAGGGAACAATGTCAGGAGTACTGGGCAATCAGCAGGTACCTGGAGGAGGAGGGGTGGGGAGGAGAGAATAGCAGAGGAGGAGGAAGTGGAGGGGAAGGGGGAGGAGGAGGGGGAGGGGGAGGAGGGAAGGGGGAGGAGGACATGGAGAGGAGGAAGGAGGAGGGGAAAAAAGAGAAAGGGGGAGGAGGGGAAAATGCAGGGGGAGGGGGAGGACAGGGGAGGAGAGGAGAGAATGGAGGGAAGGAGGGGAGGCAGGGGGAGAGAATGGAGGAGGAGGAGGAGAGGGAGGAGGGGGAGGGGCACCCTGAAACCAGTGCAACATCAAAGCCTTCGCAGCCGCAGAGCGCGGTCACGTGCGCAAGGCTTCGTTCCTTCGCTGGGAGAAGCCGCTGGGCCTGGGGCTGCTGAAGGAATTTTAAAATGAGGCAGATTGCCTGGAATATTAGGGGCGGGGGCGGGGTGGGGGGGGCGGTGTGCAGATAGAGAGCTGCATCGCAAGGCAGGTTTGGAAGCCTCCCCCCCCACCCCAAGGAGAGCGGCGGGGCAGAGCGGCCTCTGGTCAGCCGCTGGGCAGGCGGCCAAGAGTGGGGACCACCCAGCCACTGCCGAGCAGCTGGAGTGAGGCTTGTGGCAGGACCAGCCCGTTGTCAAGAGGAGCCGGAAATCTGGATTTTTATGTGAACGCGTCCTCTTTTTAATATTGGCTCAAGTGATAAAAAGGAAAGAAAAAAACCCACGTAGGCCAAATAGAGCGCGCCCTGATCTGGGTCCAGGACCGTGGTCTGATGGGCTGCCACCTACTTGGATCACAGGTGGCAAAGCAGGCCCAGGGAGACAAAGGGGCTTGTTCAAGGTCACCCAGTGGGCTCCAGGGGCGAGAAGCCGGAGATCTCGGGACCCCCAGGCTGGCAGGGCTGTGAACTGATGAGGAAAGGGGTAGTGGCAGGGGAGGGTTTCGGAACCCCACCGTCACTCAGCCCGCTGTCCCCGCCCCCTTCTCAAAGCCGTCCTGACCCATCCTGTCGAGGCCCTGCTCCCCAAGGCCCGGCCTCAGCATACAGTCCGTCATCCCCTCCTCCACCGTCCGCTCTGCTGCTACCAGGCCTGCGAGGGTCCCACTCACAAATAAGACCAGGACAGGGTGCAGAGAGGGTGCAGAGGGGGGACTTCCAAGGGGGGAGCAGCTATCTCTATGGGGGCCTCCCCTACGGAAGGTCCCCGGGCAGGGGACAGAGGATTCTGGGCAAAATACGCAGCCTCTGCATTCAGTGGGGGTGGGGGTAAGAGAAAGGAAACGGCCTGGTGGCTGGAGAGAGGCATGTGTGGGAGGTAGGGGTGGAGGCGGGGAGCCCCCCTGACAGCCCGACTCGGAAGCTCTGGCTGTCTGTCTAGCTTGAGGGCACTGGGGAGCCCCCGGAGGTCTCCGAACAGGAGACAGGCCGGCAGCTCAGACCAGGCTCGGGTCTTCAGACCTGCGCTGTGGAGTCTCGGGGAGCGCGGCTGGAAATGCTGCTCTAGAAGTCAGCCGCCCCTTCGCTGTCCGCTTGACGAGTGTTTGCTGTGCGCCTACTGTGTGCCCCGGGCAGACAGGCCGGGTGCCTGCCCTCCTGTGGCTCGGGAGCCAATGTGAATGGGACCCTGAGCCAGGGGCTGGGGGCCTGAAGCAGGCAGGACAGGGGGCGTGGCCTGAGCTGACCTGGTCCCTCTGAGTGGGGACCCACCTGCAAGGCCAGGGCAGGAGGGGCCGCCCCCAGCACAGGAACAGGACTGTGCGCAGGCCCAGAGAGGGGAAGACGCAGGGGTTTCTGAGTAGGGGAGAGGTTGCGCAGGCTGAGGTGTGGGCAGGAGCCGTGTGGAAGGCAACAGAGCCTCTCCCCTTTACCCCAAGGGCAACAATGGGAGTGAGGGTGGGGGACGGGCGGGGGGCCTGGCCCCTGCCGGGCTCTCTGAAGGCCATCGTGGGGAGGTAGGTACTCCCCGTCCCACCGGCAGAGCCCCTTGGCCGGTAGGCCACACGGGCTGGTGTGAGCAAGACTCAGGTGGACAGGCCTAAAGGGTGGCTCAGGGCCCTCAGTTACAGATGGGTGACTTCCGGCAAGTCCTTACCCTGAGCCCCCCTAGCGGGAGGGCCCTAGTGGATGTAAGGGGAAGGGGGTGACATTGATTGTTTAATATTTCAATACATTCTTTGGGTTTTTTAGAGCATCCTTTTCTTTTTTTTTTCTCCCTAAGATTTTATTTATTTATTTTTAGAGACAGGGAAAAGGAGGGAGAAAAGGAGAGAAACATCAATGTGTGGTTGCTCTCTAGTGCCCCCTACTGGGTCCCGGCTCACAGCCCAGGCATGTGCCCTGACTGGGAATTGAACTGGCGACCCTTTGGTTAGCAGGCTGGCGCTCCATGGAGGGGCCCTGGGAGAGGAGCTGTCGGGGGACTCAGGGAGAACCCTGCAATGGACCCAGTGTGGGGCTGACCTGAGCCGGGAGCTGGCAGCAGAGGGCAGCTAAGGGGACAGCGGGGAAAAGACCCACGCCTGGGGGAGTTGCGAGGCACCCCCACTGCGCAGGAGCCCTGATGCCACCACTGACACCACCGTTGTCCAGACGAGGAAGCCGAGGCCAGGACTGGTGCTGAGGCCAGTAGGGGCCATAGTCAGGGTCTCTGGAAGGGCGCTCCAGTGGAGGGGCTGCCCTGGGACGAAGCCAAAGGGCTCCAGGGAGAGGGCCTAGTGAGAGGGGGCCTTCTCAGTCTTGGCCACGAACCGCTGAGGACGGGGGCCCGGGGGGAACCACCCCAGTGCCGGCACCTCCAGGTTCCATCCTGTGCCCAGGCCTGGGGTAGGCATGGGGGAGGTGGGGCTCAGGAGACCCAGCTCCACCCTCCAAGAGCCCCCAGCCCACCCTCCAGCCACGGACCACCCTGTCTTGCAGAAGAGGAAGCCGAGGCCCCGAGAGGATGTTCTGCCCGTGGGAGGCGGAGGCAGGCACTGCCCGCTGCTCCCAGGTGGAAGCCCCGTCTCACTCTCACGTGCGGGTTGGCTTGGGAGGAAGGGAGGGGGCAGAAAGGGAACTGGCCCTGCCCGTGGCCTTGCCCCTGACGGGCCCACCCATGACACCTCCCCTTCGCACCCAAACCACGGAGCACACGGCACCCTCCCACCTCGCCATCCATTCCGGAATGCCCTCTCTCCTGGGCACGCCTCACACAGGAGGGGTTTAGTACACTCTGGGGTGGATTATTCATGGGACCACCGTGTGCCAAGCCCTTCAATGGATGATCCTGTTCACCCTCATCACCGACCCTAGCAGGGGTAGGCACTGCTCATACCCTTGGAGCGGAGGCAGAGGCTCAGAGAGGCCCAGGGGCCGGGCCCCTCGCCCTCAGCCGCACAGGGACAGCTGAGGCCAGCGGACACTCCGCGTGTTTGCTCCGCGTAGAGCAGAAACCCGGGCACCTTGCGATGCTTTCTCATTTGACCTTCAAACAGCCCCTCGGGCAGCCATTAGTTTCCCCCCATTTTTCAGACGAGGACGCGGATGCGCAGAGGTTAAGTAACCTGCCTGCTCAGCGCAAGGACTGGGATTCAATGCCAGGCCGCCTGGCCCCGTCCACACCTTCAAGCACCTCCCCACGGTCAGCCTCCTGGTGAGAGGGAGACGCACTCTCGCTGGCCAGGGGGTGAGAGGAACGCACAGCCTGGAAGAGGCTCAGGCCAAAGAGAGGAGGAGGAGGAGAGTCTAAGGGGGAAGGGAGGGTGAGGGCGTTGTAAGGAGGTAAGGGGTGTGGAGGAGGAGAACGGGAAGGAGAGAGAGGAGGGAAAGGGGTGAGAGAGGAGGGGACAGGAGAAAGGGAAGGGGGGGAGGAAGGGAGAGGAGAGTGTGGAGGGCCCCCTCCCCCCGCACCGGGGTCCTGGCAGACCGAACCGGCCCGGCTGGGGCCGAGGCCGGCAGTGCCAGGGAAGACCTGCCGGTCCCCGGCTGCAGGAACATCAAAGCTGGTTCCCGGCCAGCCCCGAGGTAGTGTCCTTTGAGGTTTGGCAGAGATGGGGCCATATTTCAGGCTGATACAAAGCAGGCCGCACCCCACCCCCTCCAGCCCGAGATCCCCATCTGGGTTGTCTACTTAATACCCCATTACAGGAGAAAATATACAGCCGGCTCCCGCCAGCCTCAGCTGCCCGTTCCTCCCTCCAAAGAGATCAAAGCTGCGCTGCATGCCCGCCCAGAAATTCCATAGCCGGAATGCGGCCTGGGGAGAGGCAGGTAGAGCCCAACATGTGGGTGGGGAGTGGAGAGGCCAGGCAGGTGCGGGTGGGACCCGGCTTCCAGGCGGGGGCTGGGGTGTCTGGGTCGGGAGCCTGACCAGAGGGGAGAGAGCTCTGGGCTTGGGAGAGGGAGTCACACCTCTCACCCTGGGTCCTGGGACCCACCTGTCCTGAAAGCCCCCACTGCCCGCAGAGCCCTCCCAAGTCACTGTGTCCTTGGCTCACGAGGCCTGCTGGGCTTTACGTCCACGATGCACCACCAACGGGCCAACCTGTGTCTGTTGTAACCAACAGGCACGGCCGAGGGGCTGCGGGGCTGCGGCGTGTCAGGTGGGCCCCCCAGTGAACGTTGAAGTCTCCCCACAACGCTGCGATGCGGGCAGAATCATCTTGTTTTCTAGCAGGGGAAACCGAGGCAAAGGAGTAAGGAGACTTGCTGAGTGGACTGTGCCTGCCCAGGGTCAGCTCCTCCACACCGACCCACTGGACTTACGTCAGGGGATTCCTGGCTTCAGGGTGGTCTTGGTAGGAAGTGGACCAGATGTCAGACTTCCCTGGGGGGGCTGACACCACCTTCTATATGCCAGGGGTGGGCACTGGGCCCCGGAGCCCCCAGCTTACCTGACCCCAGGTTCTACGGGTGGCCCTGTGTCCTGGGGACTGTTGGTCTCCATGACTTGGGCCCTTTCCCAACCAGGACACAGGTTCAGAGAGGCTCAGAGACCCACGGAGGACGTGCGGCCTTGGGGGACTCTGGTCACCCAGCAGGGAGGGAGAATGGCACCGGGCTGCACGCCCCCCGGGTCTCCTGGATGAACGCAGACCCACAGGCACCAGAACACAACGGGGCGAAGGTCAGCCGCTCCCCCGGGCTGTCTCCTGGCCCTGGGGCTGCAGGTGCGAGTGAGGTCGTGAGCTGGCCCGCTTCCCTAACTCACACCAGGTAGGAAGGGACCTGCTCCTTCCTCTTGATGAGGCCCTCCCTGCGCCACACCCCGCCCCCCTGCAAAAATTGCTCCTCTTCCTGCGTCTCCCTGCCCCCTTCTCAAAGAATGGCACCGTCCTCTGTCTGGGGCCAGAAACCTGGGGGGACCCCACCCTGCACCCCCTAGCATTCTTCCTGGTTTCCCTGCGGCCCCTCCCAAACACTCCACTCCGGCCGTGCCATCGGTTCCTCAGAACTTCACATCTAAGCGAGTCCCTCCCAGCCCGGGGAGATCAGACTCCTCTCCGGGTGGACCCCCCATTCGCCCCTCAAGCCCACACCCTCATCTCCCCAGCAGCTGCCGGACCGACGCCTATGGGTGAACAGCTGGACGCAGTCCCTGTCCCTCAGCACACGTTGCTCCAGAGTCAGAGGATCTGTCTCGTCCCTACCCCACGCCCAATCCGTCCTTCCAGATCCTGGCCTCCCAGGCTGCCCATCCTCTGGCCTCCGTACCCCTCGGCCTGACAGGGACCCTGGGCCAGGTGTCATTGTTGTGGGTGTGCCACCTGCCTCCCCGAGGCCCGGCTGGTGTCACCTCTCGGGAGAGGTGCTCACGGTGCCGCCATCACCATGCGCATTCCCCTGGGAATCAGGTGCAGAGGCGGGGTGTCCCTGGGAGCTCAGAGACCCTCTGTCTCCTCACTGATCTCGAAAAGCCGACCCGGGCAGATCCCCACCTCCACCTCCCCTCCCCGCTGGGAACGGAACGGCAAGCACAGGGCGAACGAAGCAATTTTCCAGACCCAGTGGGGCTCGGCGAGCCAATCTGAGCGTGGAAGACACCTCTGGCCGGGGCGAGGGGGCGTGACACACAGTGTGAGCGCGGTGGCTGCCGTGCCCCCCCGGCCGCCCCCCACCTGCAGCCGGAGAGCGGCTGGCCCGGAGATGCCGTGCACGGCTGCCAATTTCCCGGCTCAGCAGAAAGTCTCCATTTTGCAGGGAGAAATTAATGAAAGGGAGAAGCCTGGGAAATTACGAGTTGCCACCTGCAATTTCTCCTTCCAAGGAAAGTGGCACGATGGCTGATTAAAGCAGCAGCGGCCCTGCCAGGCTGGGCCAGCAGCTGAGGACCTTGTCGCCTGCTAGGAGGCAGGTGGGAAGCAATGGGGGGGGGGGGGGGGAAATGCAGGCAGCCTTTCCCAGGGATCTCCAGACTGGGGAAACCTCCAGCTCCCTCACTCCTCCATCACCAGCAGACAGTCGCAGGCCCCTGTGACCCGAGAAGCCCCGTGGATAAAAAAAGCACGAGACACCTCCCTACCCTCATCTCCCCACCCCCAGGGGCCGGGCTCCTCACACGCTGGTGGGAGAACTGGAAACAGGGGCTGATGGGGCTTCCCTCGCGCCGGGGGCTGTGCTGGGTGCCTGCACCGAGTAAGTCTTCAAAGCCACGGGAACGAGGCCCTTGGAGCTGCTGCACAGACTGGGAGACAGAGGCTCGGAGAGCAACCCTTGTCCAGGGCTGACGGCGAGAGAAAGTCAGGGCTGGGGACCAACCCAAGCCATTTGCTGGCAACGGTGGGGCTCGCTGGGAGCACAGAATCGCCCGAGACGGGCCCAGTTAGGGCAGGCGCATGGGACACTCACTGCAGCGGCTCGGGCTTGCACCTGACCAGCGGCACAGAGCGGTCAAGTCACGGCGGCCCTTCCTCCGTGATCGGAAGGAGGGCAGGTCCCCCTCCTGTAATCACACCGAGTTCCGCAACTCCCAGCCTGCCACCTGCACTCGGGGCCAGGCCGGCGGACAGCCGGGAAGGGTGACTCCGGAGACCCTGCTCTGGGTTCCACGGGCTGGGTTCTAAGGCGACAGGAGCCAGACTGTCTCTCCTGTCCAGGAACCCACAGACCCCCAGCTCCCCGGGATCTCAGCCCCTCCCCAGGACACGGACTCAGACTCGGGCGAACGACGGACGCCAGCTTTACCTTCTCCTCTGGGGGGTCTGCGTTCTGAGGCACTACACTCGACTTCCCAGCTGTGAGGACGGTGGTTCCAGGGTGAGGTGCGGAGCGAGGAGCCCCCCCCCCCCCCAAATGAGCATCTGGACGCTCTGGCCCTGGCCCTGTGCACGCATCCGACACACTGGGACCAGCCCAGGGGAAGACCAGTCCTCCCGGGCCGGCCCATATATACCCCTTCAGCTGGGTGTCTTAAGGTGAGCCCCTTGGCCTCTCTGCGCCTTGGCCTCCTTACACTCTCCCCTCCCCAGCTGCGTGACCCCAGGCAAGGCCATCCGCCTCCCCGGGTCCCCCAGCCTGGAAAGCCAGGAGGCAGCCTGCCTTCCTTCCAGGCCGGTATCCTTCGGAAGGCAAACTTTGAGGCACCGCTATCTCAGCTGAGCTCCGCGGCCCCGGCCATATATTATTATAATGGCCTTGGCCAATAGGGGCGCAGGCTATTAGAATGAGTTAAGACCAGATTAATCTGCTTAAAAAAATATGCCTGGTTTTTACGCTGTGCATTCCCTCCTAACAACTCAGGCTCCTTCCAGGCCATTATCTCATTTTATCGTTAATTCAATTCCATAAACACGTATTAAGTGTCTATTATGTACAGAGCCCTGGCCCGGTAGCTGGGGTGCAGTGAGGGGGCCATGGGGGCAGCGCCCGGCCCCGAGGCGCCCGCAGCCGGCAGGGAGCCCACCTGCCCCTCAGCCCTCTCCCCTGGAACGCGAGGCAGGTGAGCAGGAGCCGAGGGGAGGCAGCCGCTCGCTCCCCGGCTGGAGGATGTGGGAGTGCTCCCTAGGGGAGGGGTCCAGGACGGCTGGGACTGCAGACAGTGACATGTGACACGGAGAGAGGGCCCACTATGTGCCAGGTACTGTTCCCTGCACTTGACACACAGGGACTCAATCCTGACGACACCCAGGGGCTGGCACTCACGTCGGCCCCGTTTTACAGACGAGAGACTCAGGTTCGAAGAGGAAATGCACCTGAGGCCCCAAAGCTGGGGAGGGGGGAGCCCGGACACCCAACCCCTGCGCCTGGGCTTCAGCCTCTCTGTAGGGTGCCCCGGGCCTCAGAGGTGCCTGAGGTGGAGGGTGGGCCCAGCGCGTCCGGGCAGGAGGGAAGGAACTCCGAGCCTCCGCCACATGCCAGAACCGAGCGCGGTCCTTTGAGGGGGCGCGTGGAGGATGGCTGGGTTCTTCGAGGCAGAAGTGAGGCGGGGACAGGGGAGGGGGCTGCCCCGGCAGGGCCACTGGGACGGGAGCACGACTGAGGAGTCGGCCGGACTTGGGGCCGAATCCTGGTTCCCCCTCACTGGCTCGGTGACCCCACGCTGCCACGTAACCTCCCTGAGCCGCAGTTTCCATCCCTATGGAGTGACGTGGCAACCCCGGCCCTAGGGGGCTCCCAGGGTGAACACTGGTGCCTGCATCCTGGTGTGGGCGGTTGGTAGGGCACACGGGAGGGGCCCCCTGGCCCAGACCACTGGCCCCCGGGCGGGGGGTGGGGGCGTGTGAGAAGCATGGACCATGAGCCTCAGAGAGGCGGCCCACGGCTACACGGGGACACATAGGTAGCACATGCCCATTCTGTAAATTAGAAGGCAGGTAACAGAGGGACCCGGCAAACCCTGTGCAACGGTCACTGGGCTCACACGCACGTTCTCCCCCAAGGATGCAGCCTGGAGGGAACAGGGCGGAGACTGGGCCAGCCTAAACTACAAACAGAGACAAGCAGGGACCGTGGAGCCGGGAGCCGCCAGAAACCGAAGCCCACGGTGGCCACATGCCAAGGCCACAGCAGCAGACCGCACGGCAGGAGCCTGGATCCGCGACCCAGGCCCCCGGCAGGCACCCAGGTCGCCAGCCTGGCCCGACCCCCAGCCTCCCCCCTTACCACTTGCCTTCTTCCCGCCCAGGCAGCTCCCAGGCTCCCGAGCCTCCCCACACGCGAGAGCCCCCCACCCCTCTACACCTCCTGCACCCCCCAACCCCACCCCCGCCCCCGGTTCCCCATGCCCACAGCACCCTCCGGTTCCCGGGCTCCCCCTTTGCCTGGAGAAATGCACGCTCTCCCCACCAGCCTCAGCCCAGCCCTCCACACGTCCCTCAAGGGACCAGAGTAGCGAGTGGCCGGGAACGCAGCTTTGAGTTCAACTCCAGCTTTTCGTGAGAACTAGCGGCCAGTTACGTCACCTCTCGGAGTCTCGCTGTCACCTTGTGTCAAATGGAGTAATACCAGCGCTCCACAGTGTGATGGTGATGATGAAACAAAACAACACAGGAAGACGGACGGGAGTCGTGTCTGGCTTTCGTCCCACCGTCACCAGCGGGATGCTCTGAGGCTGCCGTCCGCAGAGCGAACTCCACACTGTGATCCCCGTCCCCCCCCAGCCCCGTCTCCCCAGTGCCCTGCACGGGGCCTGGTGCCCAGCGGCAGCTGAGCCAGAGGGCAGAACAGACAACTCTGCCCGGAGAAGCCCTTAAAAAGGAGCTATCTATTAAGGTTTCAAAGGATGAATAGGAGTTTGCCAAGTAAAGGGGGCAGATAAGGAAGAAACTCCAGCCAGAGAAAACTGTTTTAGTTGGACCTCACTCACAGGCCTGGAATGCCACACTCGGGAGTTTGGATTTTATCCTAGCGGCAGTGGGACACTGAGATTTTTAAATTAGCAACAATATTCATTCATCAAACATTTGCTGAGGGCTGGGAGGTACCAGGTACTGGGGATGCCACGGGAAACAAGATGCATGCGGTCCTGGGGCCACAGAGCCCACGTTCCAGTGGGGGAGATGGGCAGTAATGGAGGGCCCCATAAACACTTCACTGACCCCCACTGTCTAGAGGGCCAGCAGGAGAGGTGAGTGCTGCTCTGAGACCACCACCACCAACAGGAACCCAGCTGGGGGCGGGGGCGGGGCTCTGGAGAAGGGGTGTTTTGGCCAGCCCTTAACAAGGGGTCTTAGCAGAGAGCAGAGGGGACAGTGCAGGCAGGACAGAGCAGGAAGGACACTGCGGGCAGAGTGGACAGCCCGGGCAACGCCCTGAGGAAGGAAGGAGTATGGCTGAAGGGAGGAAGCGGAGGCCCGAATGGCTAGAATGTGATGGGGGTAGGGGGACTCCCATGGAATGCAGGGGCAGGGCCAGTGGCCCCAGGCGAGCAGTTCGGGGTTGGTCCCCTCGGCAATGGGCGGCCAGGTCAAAGGCCTGAGAATGCAAAGCGGCCAGGCCCTGGTCACCCCGCGGAGTCCTGGACAGGGAGGGAGGGAGGGTTTAAGCCCACACCGAGACCCAGGAGAGGCCGCGGCCCGGCCGGCCCTGCCGCCCGCCCTCCCCTCCCCAGCAGCGTGGCCGCCGGCAGATTAATGAGCTGGAGAGTCGATCCGTCTTGAGTTTAGCTCAGCTTCTGGCGGCGTCTTGGGTGACATTGGCTCATCAATACCCGAGAAAATACAGCCTGGAGGTTGGACCAATTAGGAAGTGCACAGCTGGCCAGAGGCTGGCCAGAGCCGGGGCCACAGACGGCTCTCCTCGGGAAGGCGGATGCTGAGTGCAGAGAGTGGGGCAGGTGGGCGGTCAACCCCTGCCTGCCCTGGGGCCTGCCACTCTCCCATCCACAGACGGCTCTGCGCGCGTGAGGGCGTGGGGGTCCCAGCATGGCCGGCAACTGGCCACGTGGTCAAGAAGGCAGAGAGGGGCTGCCTGAATGTTTCATCCCCTGGTACCAAGCCCAGGCTGGAGACCCTCCCCCGCCCAGGCTCCCCCACCAACACACGCAGGGTGGGAGGAGCCACTGGGTGGTGTGCCAGAAGAAGGGGTGCTCTGGCTCTAACACACCCTCACTGGAGGGCGGTGGGTATGGCCCTTGACCGCTACTGTGCCTCAGTTTCCTCATCAGGGAAATGGGAACATTTCTGCTTCAGAGGATGGTTACAAAGTTCAAAGCAGATTCTGAAGGGCAAAGGGCTATGAGGATGCGGCCTCCTCCAGCTGTGAGCCAAGGGGCGGCCCTTGGTGCCCTGCCAGCGATACCACCTCTGGGCAGGAGCAAGGTGCAGGCAGGGGGTGTGGGTGGGAGCCACGGAGACCCTTGTCTCTGCCCCTCCCACCTGGGGAACCTGCTGGGCACCTCTGTCCCCCGCCCCCCTGCAAAACGGGGATGAAAACACCTTCAGCCAGGGGCTGAACCCCCCGGCACCCCGCAGGTACGGGGGACTTGCTACTTGGCCTCCTGCCTGCCTTTTCTCCGTGTCCCCTGCGACCCCCCAAGCCAGAGTCCTGTCCCTCAAGACATCCTTAGCCTCCTAGGCGTGTGGGTCACCCAGAAACTGGGCTCACAAGGGTTTCCTTCCTGGAGGGGGCACTGAGACCTTGGGGGTTTGCATTTGAGAAGAGGAACTTGGACAGGGCAGTAGTTACGCTGAAGGAATGAATCACTCATGGTAAAATTCCCGCCAGCAGGCCGGAGGCAAGGAAAGAAGACATTGAGAGGTGGGGGAGACCCCTCCTAAGACTTTGAAGTCAGCCTGCAGAAGCGAGTAGCACCTGCAGGGCGTGCACTGCACGGCGGCATTACACCAGGCGCAGGGGCCACAGAGAGAACAAAGACCCTCTGATGTCTCGGGGGTGCCCATCATAAATGACTGGATGAGCAAGCGACTGGGGGCTAGAGCTGTGTCCCACCGGTCAGGGGGCTGCCTGCCTGGCACCAGGACGCCATGGGCAACCAGGGCCCCACCAGACTCCTCTGGGAACTCGACCCTAATAGGCACAGTGGAAGCGACGGGCTCCCTGGCTGGACGTGACCTTACCAGTGGGGTCTGACATATTCATGGCTTTTCCTGTCCATTCCCCAGTGTGTTATGTCCTGCGGGGACAGATGCATGGCTGCCCTGGCCCTGCCACCCATCCCTGTTCTGGGCCTCGGGCTCTTCACCCGAGAGAGCGTGGCCCTCTCTTCCGCGACAAGCCAGGAGGCGGCAGGTCCCGGAAGCTCACAGAGGGCCTCCTTCCCCTCCCGAGTGTCTGAGCAGCGAGTCAGGGCAGGGGGTGCCCAGCCACGGGCCCCCTCCGACCTCCCTAGGCCCACGGCCCACATGCTCAGTGCCCCAGCCTCAGGGCCCACGTCCACACAGCCCGGAGGGGCCGCCGGATCCCTGGCCACTGGCTTGGGTGCTGGGGGTGGTTTGCTGCCCGCTGTTCAGGGATGCTCAGGGCAACCGGGCTCTTACAAGCCTCCCTGCCTGGTGTGCGCCGGCACCATGGGCGGCTCCCGGACAAGTCTCCGGGCTTCTCTGGGCCTCCGCTTTGGCACCTGAAAGTGCAGGTGGTAATGCCCACCCGGGGGTGGTGTCATGTAACTTATGCCCAGGGCTCTTCAGCACCTGGCACTTAGTCGGCCCGCCATGAGTAGAAGCGGCTGCTGGGGTGTGGGCAGACTCCCCGATGCACAGTAGGACTTCAACCCCCGATGCTGCTGACCCTGTGGGGAGTGTGGTGAGCGGCCAACCAGTGAGGTCACCAAAGGCCCCGAGAGCCCGAGGCGACCTGGAACGGCCCAGCCCGTGTCGGGAGGACCCCGCGGCTGCGAGCAGAGCCCCGACTGGCGCGCTCTCCGCCTCTCCCCCGCTGGGCCCTGCTCATGCTGCTCCTGTCTCCCAGGAGGCCCCTCCTCACGCCCGGCTCACCAGGGAAAATCTGCTCCCCTCCGGGGCTCACACCCACCCCCCTCGACCAGGGGTCTCCTCGGTCATCGGCCAGAATGCACCCTGCTTCCTCAGGACGCCCCCAGGGCTGCCGGGACCCTGGCTCCAACCCCGGAGAACCCCGGGCACCTGCCCTTCGCTGCAGCCCGAGCGGAGCTCCGCTCTGCGGGGACAGGGAGCTTGGTCCTGCGCCAGGGCCTGCGCGTGGGCTGTTCCCTCGGCCTGCGGTGCTCTTCCCGCAGACCTACACAGGGCAGTCCCCTCCCTGCCCTTCCTCGCTCAGCTGGAACGTCACCCTGCCGGGGCACCACGGGGCTCTCTGTGTTGTGGTCAACGCTGTATCCTCTGCCCCTGGAGCAGTGCCTGTGACAAGGCGGATGGGGGCAGCAGGGAGGCCCCACCAAGGGGGGCCCCACAGAGCCACCCCCGTACGGGAAGGACACGTCTCCACCCACCCGAGGGCCGAAAGATGAACTCGGAGGTGACGCAGTGGGTGCGTGTCTGGAAGCGGCCGGAGCCCATGTCTCCTGGCCGTGTGCTCCGGGGCAGATGCCTAATGCGAACCGTCTCTGTCATCGGGACGGGGAGGGGCCTGACACAGACCAGCTGCCGCTGCCGGGGGACAGGCTGCCGGAATGCCGACGGGCTCTCAGCAAAATTGATGGCCGCTGTCAGAAGATGATTTCCCCACAGCCCGGCGCGGCCCTCGGAGGAGCTCACATCCCAGACAGCGATGCCTCCTGGGGCGCGCGCGGTCAGGCCGCCAGCCAGGCAGGGGGCTCTTACCTGGCCCAGCTGCTTCCTGGCGCCCGGGAGCCCACAGTTCCCCGGTGAGAAAAGGAGCCGGCGGGGCCCGTGCCAGAGGAGCTGTGGGAAAGCAGGAATCCCCGGCTCCCCTAGGTGATAGTGGGGGTACCTGCTGGTACCCCTTTTATTCACCCCGCACTGAACCCCTGGGTGGGGTCACTATTCACATATGCCCCTCTCGCTCTGCTGGCGAGCCCCTTGAGGGCGGGGCCAGCCCTGGCCATTGCAGGCGCCCAGTGCCTTATCCAACCCCGGCACAGGCAGCGGCTCCGCAAGTGCGAGCTCAGAGGCAATGGCACTTGTGGAGAGGGAGGGAGAGAGGATGCGGACAGGGACCCCCCCTCCCCGGGCCGCCAGGAACCTCAGGGTCAGCCCAAGCAAAAACCCTCCCTCCAAACACACAGAGCCACGCGGGTGCCCAGGCCACACACTACCGTGCAACCCTGACCCCAGCCCATCCCTGCTGCCCCCTCCTTGTAGGGGGGGCGACATCTGGGGCAACAGCTGGGGCCCAGAACAAACGCTCACCCGATTGTGCCAATACAGGCCCCACAACCTAGAACTGTAATTGCTCCATTTGACAGATGAGGACACCAAGGCCCGAGGACACCAAGGCCCAAGGACAGGCTGTCTTTCCTGATTCTCTGCTCGTGAAAAGAGCAACTCTTCATGAGCCTCCCAGAGGAACTGGAGCTAACGTGCCCACCTTAGCACCATCAGTGACTACCGACACCCCCGTCTGAGCTGCCTCGGGTTTTCCCACCTCCAGGCGACCTTTTCCTTCTGAAGCCGGGATTGGGTCCCATCAGTCCCCTGCTCAAGTGCCGTCGATGGCTCCCGCTGCTTCCTGAACCACATCCAAACTCCCTGGCTTCCAGCCCCTCAGGGCCTGGCACCTGCAGAACGTTCTGGTGTCAGCTCCGTCAGTTTACTCCAGCCACAGCCAATATCCCCCTTCTCCCGAAGGCCGGGCGCCCTTCCCCATCCCCAAGCCTCTGTGCCGACCCGCCTCCCTCCCAGGGAAGCCGTTCCCTGCCCCCTTCGCTGGAGCGGGCCTCTGACTCGGCCTCGGGGACTGGCTCCAAGGTCCCGCACCCTCGACAGTCTTCCCGGGCAGCCCCAGTCCCCAGGAGCAGTGGCCGCGCGAGCGGTGCGCCAGCTCCAGCAGACAGAGCGCTCCTCGCGCTCGGGCCTGTCTGACTCATCCCACCTTCCCACCCGCCCTCGCTCGGCACACCCTCCACATTTGCTGAAATGAATAAATTATCTCATTTAGCCACAGAGCACGCCCAGCTCGAATGTTGAATGTCGGCAGTTCAGCCAAGAGCCCTCGTGTGGAAATCACCACAATGAAGGTGGCGATATTTCACCTCGCCCAGAAATTTACTGCAAGTTCTGGGTCTCACCAGCACGCGTGTGTGCGAGCGCACGTGCCGGGGGAGGGGGGCGCCGGGTGACAGAGCTCCGATTTAAACAGAGATGACAGGAAATCCATGCCTCCTCCGAATGTGTCTTGCCCTTCAAGCTCACCAGGCCCTTCCCCAGGGCCTGTCACCTCATTAGTCCCTCACCGCCCCGAGAGCTAAGTGAGCGGGGAAAATATGCCCCCATTTCACTGAGGTGGAAACTGAGGCCCAGAGAGGCCAGGTGACCAGCAGGCAGTGTCAAGCCACAGATGAAGGGCTCTGCTCTTTCGTCCCTGTTGGGTCTGGGTGGGAAGAGGGGTACTGGGCGGGGCAGTGGGGCAGCAGGGAAGGGGGGTGTCTGTGGGCCTTTCCCACGGCTTGGAGGTAGAGCAGGGGAGCCAAGGTGGGCACAGGGTGACCCCTCCCTCACAGACCTGGATAAAAAACGTGGCAGCCAGCCAGCAGGCCCCAATTAGGTAGCTTGCTTCAAAGACACTTGTGAGCCAAGAGGAGCCAGATCCCACTTGAGCCCGGGCAGGGCACCATCCGGCTCCGTGCCATGCGCACCCGCCCAGCCGCTGGCAGCCCCGTTGGCCATACTCCCAGAGCCCCATGGGGCAGGCAGGCCCAGACAGCCTGGGCCCCACACTGGAGGCTGCTACCAGCCCCAAAGCATGCACTGGGGGAGGCTTGGGCCCCTCACCCACCACCCCCCTCAGCCTGTTTACCTGCCAGAGGCCCTGGCCACGGCCACAGGCCCTGCTGGGGTATCCCAGGCCCCACCCTGCTTGCCAGGCCTTATTTGCATATGCTAATTAGCCACACATCCCTTGCTCCCCTTGCCAGCTTGTTTGGGGAACGGCTGGATCCGGCTATACCTGTACCAAGCTGATGTCACGCCGAGCTATTTCCAGCCCAGTTGCCATGGAAACCACAAGGCCTCAGCTCCAGTTAGGAGTTCAATATATAATTTACTTACTCCCCCATCCCCCCAGCCCCACCCCAAAGAGACTGGGGCGCACGGGGAACAATCGGCTAAAATATACAATAACACCCTCCACTTCCCTCAGAGGCCTGTGAGAGGAGAGGGGAGGAGGAGAAGGGGGAGCCTGGTGCAGCGGAACGGTAAATCCATTTTGGAAGAAGGGGGGACGTGGGGAGGAGAGAAGAGCTTTCCTCATTAAGAAGAAGAACAGAGGCTGGCATTGGGGAACCATTCCAGAGAGCGGGTCAGGCCTGGTAAGAAGGGCAGGCTGGGGCCCTCTACCCAGTGACCCCCAGCCCTGCTCGCCAAGCCTCATCAGGGACCTCGGGTGAGGGATGGCTCTGGGCTCAGCCACCGGCTGCAAGTGACCAGCCTCGCTCTGGGAGACCCAGGGCTTGGGAGGGCACACTGCTATCTGTCTTGCTGACACCAGAAGTCAGCAGGGCCTGCTGCTCAGAAAGCTGTCCCAAGAAAGGGATACTGGTTACCTCCAGGCCTGGGTGATCCACTGGCTGGCCAGCTGGGGCCTGAGGCCATGACATCAGCCAGGGTTGCACTGGGCCAGCGAAGTTCAGGTCCCTGCCGTTCCCCTGGCCTGAGATGCACCCAGCTCTGTCCTACAGGCATTCACAGGCATCAGCTCCACGCCGTGCCCTGTGTGGGGCACTAGGGGAACAGGAGGGCTGGGGCACAGCCCCACTTGTGGGGAGCCCCAGGCTTGGTGGAGGCACCCAGTGAAGCCTACAGCGAGAGCAACATGAACACAGGGCTACGGGGCACCAGGTTGGTGCGTGGTTGTTGACGGTGAAGTCAGAGAAGGCTTCCTAGAGGAGGTGCTGGCCTGAACTGAGACTTAAAGGGTGAGGGCCTGGCTAAGGGGAAAGGAATTCCGTGCAGCAGGCACAGCACGAACGAGGACCAGAATGGGTGTCCCTCTGGCCCTGCCCTTGGTGCCCACCGGCACGGGGACTGAGGGCCAGGCCCCCCTGCCAGTGTTCCAAGCCGGAGCTGCCCCGGCCCCACTGCTGCTTGCACTGCCATGCGAGGCTGTGTGGCGGGGGCGGGCGGGGGCCTAATTCCTCTGGGCGAGTCATTTCCCTTTCTGACTTTCGGTTCCCTCCCCCTAAAATGCAGACATTTGAGCCAAGAGAATCAGATGAGAGAGCAAGTGGTCAATAAGCAGAGATGTAACTTTCCACCCTCGGGACGCCCATTTTCTGGACGAAGAAACTGAGGCAAGGAGTGAACAACTAAACAAGCGTCAGGGCTGAGCCCTGAGCCCCTTCTTCACACCACGCAGGGGCCTCCTGAACGTTCCACGACGGGCAAGCGAGGAAGCCAGCGGGGAAGTCCTGGTTTCCTGGCCCCCAGGGCAGGGCTGAGGCGCGGCAAGCGAATGGGCTCCCCCGGCCAGGCCTCTCTCTCCCACCTCGGCCCCAGGCTCTCCCAGCCCTGACCCTCCCAGGAGCTCCCCTCCCTCTCAGCCCGCCCCACTGGAGCCCCTAGACCCTGTCCTGCTGTGCAAGTTCTGCCCTCCCCCGGCTGCTGCCCTTCCTCCATCTCAGGGGCACAAAGAATAGGACAAGGCGGCCCCCACTTCCTCCTCACAGCCCTCACTCCCCACTCTCCCCTCCCCCACTGCCACCCCTGCCCACTCTGCTTCAGCCACACTGGCCTTCCAGCTTTTGCTCAAACTCACCAACCACGTTCTGGTCTCTGGGCCTTTACCTATGCTGTTCCACCCACTGGAAATGCCTTTCCCCCAGAAAACCGTGGAACAGGCCCAGGGGGCCTTGGATGATGGAAACAGCCTGGGTTTGAAGATGCTGACCTCAGGCATCCTCCCTACAGTGGGCTGCTGACCGCTGACCCCCCAGATTTGTTATGCAGGGCAGAGAAGTGAGTGGGTGCCGAGCAGGTCGCGGTCAGCCGCCACCGCCTGACCACCTTAGAGCCAGGTGGCCGGCCCCCTCCCTCCTTCAGGTCTCTGCCCCCGTGTGCCCTTCTCCCTGGCCCTCCAACGTGACCCCACCCCTGGACCCCACTCCCATCCCCTCACCCACGTTCCTTTCTCTCAAAGCCATCCCGGGCCCTGGGCCTGTCTGTGTCAGGCTGGTGACTGTCACCCCCAGCACCCCACCTTGGGAAGGCAGGACGGTCGGCTGTGTTCCCACTGTGTTTCAGGCTGCGTGCACAGTAGATACTCAGCACAGTCAGGGGATGGATGAGGGATGGAAATATCTAGACACGAATGAATGGTGACAAGTGACCCACAGTCCTTACCGATCTTCAGAGCCATCCCTAGCTGGGGTCCAGAGGTTGCTGCCACAAGGTGGCGGCTACAGCTTCGGGGGGCACTCAGGTGCTGTGGATCCCTGGCTGGCAAGAACGTGCCTCCCGTGGGGGCCCACTGGAGGTGGGGGCGGCCCCGGTCAGCCCCCAGGGCCAGGCACACTCACAACTGTGTTTGTCCACGTGCCTGGCCATTCCCATTCCCACACCACCCAGTAATGTACACACGGCCTCCCAGGAAACTGCAAAAAATGAGTTAATATAACATTATGGCTGAGAATTTAAATACACAGGAGTCAGGCAACGCAGACTTACAGTTCCCCAAGCAACTGTAAAAACCGCACAAGCAATTCAGGAGCGAGAGCTGGGAATGGATTTAAGGCCTTCTCGTTCAGAAGCGGACCTGGGGGCCGCGGCGCCCTGACCAGTCGGTCACGGACGGAGGCTTCCGGGCACAGGGCAGCACCGGGCACCAGGGCCATGCAACTCAGTCCACGCAGTTCACTGGACGTGGCCCCTTGAGGGACACAGGCGGGGGGCTCTACCGTGGGCTGGGCACCCTGCTTCCCCCAGCTGTGGTCGCACCCACGGCCCACGCCCAGCCCCTGTGGCCCACTCACTCTGGGGGCTCAGGACTGGCCTGCAGTTAGGCATCCCTGTCCTCTCTAGCTACAGAGCCACGTCCCGGGGGGCAGCTCCCGGGGCCCCTGTCTCCTCTTCGACGAAAGAGATTCTGCGTCTATAATTACGGATTCGAGAAAACAGGCTCTGGGGCACCTGCCAGGTTTCTATCCCAGCTCCGCCACGCAGGAAGGAGCCCTGTGACCGCAGGCAACTGCTGGCCCCCCCGTGCCTGTCTCCCCATGCAAATGGCGTCACTAATGCCTGCCCCACAGGACCGGGACAATCGGATGAATTCACACAGGTAAAGCGTTTAGAACAATGCCCGGCACGTGGCAAGTGCCTGATAAACACGAGCAATTATTACCGCCGTCGTTATCGTTTTCCCTTCTAATTCAGAAACAGCCTGAGGAAGCGCAGGGCGCTTCGGTGGGGGAAACGGAACAAGGAACTCATTCATTCATCCCTTCGCGCACTCGGTGCGCTTACCAAGGGCTGACGGTGTGTCTGGGCACCGAGGGGCAGCGGGGGACACTCAGAGACGACCCTGGGAGAAGTGAGCCCCCGCACACACGGTAAGGTCCTTGAAGAAGCTGGCCGCCCACTGGGCTGGGGTGTCCTGGCAGCCGCCGCACACAAAGGGTCGGCTGAAGATGTCAGAGCGACAACAAGCCCTTTTCTTGCTTGTGACATCAAACGTCAGCAGGGACGGACTTCTGTGGAAGAGGCAGGGACTGGAATGGGCCCGGAAAGCTGGGGAGAGGCAAGGAGGGACATGCATTCCCTCACAGGAGAAGCCCTCGACCGGCACGAAGTGTGCAGGCAGCAGGTAACACAGGCAATTAACTCCCGACACGTTAGTGCTGAGTGATCCAGCGAATGAATGAATGAATGAATGGGTGAATGAATGAGTACATGAACAGGTGTCTCGGAGTCCAGGGTTGGATCACTCTCCTGGCCCAGTTTTCTTCGGCCTCTGCTTCAGAGGCTGAAGCCCCCCCTGGGAACACCCAGCCTAGGACGTCTGAGCTCCAGAACCCAAGTCCGGGAGCCCCACAGAAAGGTTGGGGTGGCCAGCACACCAGGGGGCAGGGGGGGCACGCTGATAAAAGCAGCTCATCTGTCCTGAGCACACCGGAGCGGCGAGAGGCACCGCTGGGAGGAGCTGCGTGCTCAGGTGAGGGGACAGAATGACGGTGAGAGAGGTGGGGAGGGAGGGTGCCCTCTCTGAGGAGGTGACAGCTGAGTGCAGCCACGCACAGTTCTGGGGTGACACATTCCAGGCAGGGGATCCTGCAAGTGCAAAGGCTCAGAGGAGCAGGAGAGAGGCCGGGGGTGGGGGTGGGGGCGGGGGCGCTGGAGACCGGGCCCCCCTGACCGCGGCCGAGCACAGCTGCGTTTCTCCACTGGGGCAGACGCACAGGAAGAGCCAAGAGGCAGCGGGCACAGGGGTCCGGAGCACCGGCCCTGGCACAGGGCCAGGGTTTGCACCCAGCGCTGAGCCTCAGTCTCCTCATCTGTGAAATGGGGGTGACGGCCGCACCCACGTCGGGAGACTGCTGAGAGGATGACACGAGTCTGTGTGCGTCCCCAGCAGGCGCCGCAGAAGCTGCACTTACTAGTGTGGTTATTATTATAGCACGAGGCCCAAGGGAAAGGAGGAGGTGGGAGGGAGGAGGGGCAAATCAGCCGGCACCGGGAACGAGCAGCCATCAGCTAACGCCACTAAGTCTGCTCCAGAGCTGGGGGGACTGGAAACCGGGAACCAGGAGGGTCATCAGAAAATCACCTACAATCTGCGACACGACCTCCACTATTTGTTCTGAATCATATGGTCTGCTAATGTCCTCTTACTGCCATCATCCCATGTGACCTCCGGGCCACCGGGAGAGTGTCACTGCCCCACTCCTACAGGTGAGGACGCCGATGCCCGGAGAGGCAAAATGGCTGGCCCAGAGTCACCAGTACGTCTGTGGACCGAGGGACGCCAGAAGAATCCCAGCCCTGAAGGCCAAACACAGAACGTGGGCAGCATCCTCTCCTTGCCCCTGGCCTGGTGCCTCCCCTGTGTCCCATGCTCTGCACAGGGCTAGGGCTCAGGACACAACTGCTGAATGAACGAACGAACGAACGAACTCCCAGCGAACGTGAGTCAGATCTCACACTGGCAGCCCCAGAGCCGGGCACGCCTCCCGGCTTCCAGGCCCCTCAGCCAGCCCTCCCTGGCCAGGCCTGTGCTCTGTTGGCCTCCTCCCTGCTGGGCGCACGGACCACAGTGGAGCCCCTGCAAGGTGCCGGGGACAGTACCCATCTCCGGGCTCCGCCAGCTGCTCCAGGGAGAGGACCAGGTGAGGGGATGTGCTTTCCCCAGGAGCCCAGGAGAGCAGCAGCCACTCCCGGGCTAGCTTTAGGGGGCGAACTCCAGGAAAAGTATCCCCAAGAAGCCCCCTCTGCCTGTTGGCCCCTACTCAGTCTCCTCCCTGTCCCCTCACCACGCAGGGCCCCCTGGGGCCAGGCCCACCTGACTCTCCCGGCAACACGACCGTTTCCTGCCCAGCAAACCCTGATTTCCTCCCTGTGGGCATTGCCCAGAGGCAGGGGCTGGCACCAGCCCAAACCACACGCTCAGCAAGTCACACCGGCGAGGGCAGGGGTGGGGGTGCTGAAGATACAACTCAATTCTGCCCGAGTCTGTGCAGGGCCGGGGGTGTGGGCATCGTGCCGGGAGTTCTCAGGTAGGCGGGACACCAAGAGGGGGCGGGGGTCATGGCCTGGCCCTCAAGGAGCTCACAGTCCGGGCCAGGGTCAAAGTCAGGCATGAGTGACGCCAACAAGGGCCTGCACCGGAGGCAAGGGCGCTGAACACAGGAGCACGGAGAGGGTCACACGCCGGGGCTTCGGGGAGACGCTGTGGTGGAGCCAAGGTGGCCTTGGACGGGGAAGGAAGGGGGCACCCCTGGTGCTAGGGAGGCGGGAGCACAGGCCCCGAGTCTGAAAGCACATGGTGTGCTGGGAAATGGGGGCCGTGGGGTTCAGGGCCCCAATGCCACCACCTCCTTGCTCTGAGGCCCGTGCACCTCTGTGAGACTCAGTTTCTCCGGCTGAAAGCGGCCCTGCCTGCCTTGCAGGGAGGGCGGTGGGGCGTTCAGAGGCACAGGTGGGCCGGGGGTGGCTGTCACTGCCGAACACGTGCAGGTGAAGCCACTTGGGGCCTGGTGGTTGGTGCCCGCCATAGCGCACCACCCGGACGCCCGCCGTGGCAGCAGCTTGGGCTTCCCCGGCTGCTGGGGGTGCGCAGCTGTGTGCCCTGTGCGAAGGGAGTTCCCTCCCCCCGGCGTGCCCTCTCCCTGGAGAGAGCTACGCCAGCAGTCAGCCAACGCAGCGGACGACGGGCTCCATCTGGAACAGCTCTGCAGGACCGCACCAGCTCCTGAGCGTCTAATAAACCGCCTGCGCAGCCCCTTGGAGCCCGTTTCTACTGAAGCCAACCTGTGACAAGGCCCCTCCCTCTGTGGCTGGAGCCGGAGGCCACGCAGTAAATTCCCCGCAGACAGGGGGCACGGCGGCTTGGCCGCAGATTATCCGGTGGCCGCACGTCGGCAGACCTTGAGATGCATGTGGGATGCCCCACTCTAAGTCAGGGCGCGTGCTCGGGCCCAGCTGGCAGAGGCCAGGTTCCTGCGAGGACCGGGGCAGGGGGGCATCACCGAGGGCACACCCAGCACAACGCCACGGAGGAGCAGTGCATGCAGAGCCTCATGCAGCTGGGCAGCACCCCCAACTGGGCTGCCCCAGACCAGCACGTCCCCCCTCTGGCCTCACCTTCCTCACCTGGAAAACCACCACTAGGGTCTGAACAAAGCTGTTAAGTCGGCAGAGAGCGGCCACGTTCACTCTCTCAGGGGGAAGGGCTTTGCTGGGACACAGCAGCCTTACTCACCTTCTACAGAGGAGCCTCGGGAGGGCATGTGACCGGCCCGATGTCACACAGCCAGGTGGCCCCAGGGCCGGGGCTCTGGGTGCAGCCTGCCCCGCCCCGCCAGTGCCCCCTGCCAGTGGTCCTTCGGCGAGCACCTGCCAAGCGTCTCTTCCGGAGAGGAAAGTGCGGGTCTCTCTAACAAATCCCTGTGGTACCGGACCGGGGAGGGGAGGGAATGAACACGCACGTGATGAACACTCTAGGCCAGACTCATCCCTAAGGGACTCTAACTCTCATGGCAGCCCCATGAGGCAAGAGGTACCATCCCAACCAACGGGGAGGCGCTGAGGCACGGGGTGGCCGCAGAGTCCAGCGGGGGTTCACGCCCCCACCCCCATCTGACCGAGGTCTGCAGTGCTGCCGGGGGCCACCGGAAGCCCTGGGCGGCGCCTGAGAACACTGCCATGCAACCCTCCGGGACAGCGCCTCCAGGTGGGCAGAGGCCTTGCGCTAAAGGAGCAGGAGGGAGCGGCAGGCACTTGCCTTGGCCCTCAGAAGACCCTGCCTGAACGAAGGCACCTCTGACCTTGGCAATGCACTCACTCTCTCCCGACCTGCCAAAGTGATAAGATAAAGGTGCGGGGCATGGCTCCCCCACTCAACCTACAGAGGGTGAGCGGAAACACCAGGGAATGGGGGAAGGAGGAGGGCTCACTCACTTCCCGAGTGAGACCTTCAGGCCGGGAAGAGGAGAGCAGGCACCTCACACAGACACGTCACACACACACTCCCACACCGAGTCCTCATATCCGGGCGTCAGCGCAGGGAGTGAGCCCATTTTATAGATGGGGAAACAGAGGCGCAGAGCTGCCACCTTCCTTACCCAAGAGAACACAGAGAGGAAGGGGGAAAATTGAGCCACGTACCCTGAGATTTCCAGGTCTGAGGCTACGAGGACTCCCCAGCTTCACAGAACCCAAAAGTACACACGTGACTACTGATCTGACCGCTGCCCAGTACAAGCCAACCCCCCGGTGGCCCTGCCTCCTCAGGTGCCAGACCCCACCCCCCACTTTGCTCCAACCACGCATGCTGCCTTCCGCTTCCTCGAGGGTGTGGCACGCCCTGCCACGGGGCCTTTGCACAGGCTTTCCCTCAGCCCGGCACACTGCTCCCTGCTCCTACCCACCGCATTCCTAGCCATCCCTGCCAACACAGCTTTGAACCCCCTCCTCCAGGAAGCCTCCCTAATCTCCCTTGGTCTTCCCAACCCTTATTGCAACTACAGTGTTATTTTTACACCTGCAGGCATCTAATTTGCCATTACTATTGTTGGCCCAGGGCCTGTCTTCTCTTAGGTGAACTAATGCATTCCCTCCACCCACCCCCCGGGCCAGGCCACGGAGAGGCTGTGAGCTGGCCCCTCTGCAGGAGGGCTGCACCTCCACACTGTCTGGCTGCTCTGCCCACCCGCTCCCTCCAGCCAGGCTGGGCACAGAGCCCAGCTCCCCAGGACATAATTCTCAGCACAACACCTGTCCTGAGAAGGCAGGCGGCCTGGAGCCCTGGCCTCTCTGAGGGGTGTGTTGGAGGGTTTCCCTGAAGCTGGACAGGCTGGGCACCTTCAGGACCTGGGTACCTGATGACCCTGAGGTCCAGTCCTCACCACGGGGTATGCGGAGGAGGCACAGCCCCGAGACCCCGGCAGCACCCATCCCACAGGGCTCAGGCCCGTTGTCAAGCATGGCGCCCACTCCACAGCCCACCCAGAGCCCGGTCTGGTCACTTGCCCAGCCCCCTTTCTTAACCCCCAATCTCTTGGTTACGAGCCCAGTCCTTAGCTTCAGACTGTCCAGGATCAAACCCTAGCTCACTCATTCCCTAGCTAGGTGACCCTGGGCAAGTCACTTGACCTCTCTGATCCTCAGTTTCCTGATCTGTGAAATGGGGAGAGGGACCACACTACCTCACAGGGTACAAGCGAAATGTTTAACCTGGGCCCACGTGAAGAGCCTGACACACCTCCGGGAGCATCCTTGTCCATCCTCACTAAATTCATTCCTTGGGGCCTACCCCAGGCTCTGGAAGAAGCCCCTGGGCCAGGCCTCCACCAGGGAAGGACAACCCAGGTAGGGGACAGGACCTGAGCACAGGCCGGGGCAGGGGAACCGCAAGCATCCTGGTGCTCTCTTGCCAGCCCGCACCACAGCTGGAGTCCAGCCCATGCCCCCTGCCCACCACCCACGAGGCCTGAGAGGCCTGCACCGCGTGACTGCAGGTCCAGGGCGAGCTCTGTCCACACCTGTGCCCCGCCAGCGCCCCCACCCCCAGGCTGGCTCCACATCCCCCCCTTGGCAGCCTCGCCTCTCCCCATCCTTCTCTGAGCCAGCACAGAGACCTGGCGGGGTCTCTCAGAGGCCAGGGTGGCTGAATCTGATAAGCCAGTTCTCTTCCAGAGCCACCACCTCCCCCAGCGGGCGGCGGGCGGCAGGCAGCGGTGACAGCGGCAGTCACACCGCGCAGCAATGATAAGGAGGGAGCAGAGCGGTGGGGATTCCTCCCTTCCTGCCGCGGGGCTGTAACCCTTCCCTCGTCCCAGCTCCCAGGCTGCCAAGGGCCGCTCCCGTCTGCCCGGCAGCGGGGGGGAGCGCCTGTCCAGTCTGGCACCCAGCCAGGACACACCTGCTGCAAAAGGGGCCACAGGACAGATGGCCGCGCAGGCCACAGGGCCCCCGCTCGCCTCGCCGAAAGGAAGAGGCAGTGGTTATTCAGAGCAGAGTAAGGACAGCAAGGGGCAAAGTGAGGAGAAAGGCGGAGGATGAGACTGGTCGGCCATGACTGCGGGGCCAGAACATGGGCTCTGTGCTGGGGGAGCAGGGAGCCTTGACATACGGGGTGGAAGGGAGCGCTGAGACAAAGCAGGTGGTGGGGACGGAATGGCCGTGCAGGAGGCCCCCACAGGGATGCAGGAGGGTAGAGACCAGGCCCGGCTTCGAGGGGGGCAGAGAAAACTGGGAAACGGCCAAGGGCTGGCCCTGGGGGAGATCAGTGCCCTCCCAAGCTCGTCCTCCTGAGTTCCTGCCCTCCCCCACCCCCCGTCCGACCCCATCTGCCTCCTCCGCCCCCTCATCTGCGTGCCCCTGTGGACAGTGACCCAGGCTAAACCAACAGCCCCTGGCCCAGGGCCTCTCAGGGGGCCGCCAGGTAGACCCGAGGCTACAGAGGCCTGCACGGCAGGTCTCCCGTGCCGTGGGCCTCGGTTCCGCCACCTGCAGCACA
Source organism: Phyllostomus discolor (assembly GCF_004126475.2). Lineage (NCBI taxonomy): Eukaryota > Metazoa > Chordata > Mammalia > Chiroptera > Phyllostomidae > Phyllostomus > Phyllostomus discolor. The sequence continues at coordinate 212,999,341 of NC_040904.2, forward strand.
GAACAGTGGTCCTTCCTCCCAGAACTGTCCGAAAGGTTAAATGAGAGATCACACCACAGACTAGCCCAGTGCAGGGCATAAAATAAGTCTCCTCCTTGGGAAGCACGGACACCTTAACTACTGTCATCAGTACACTCATGCTCCTCCCCAAAACAACACGCCCTCTCTCCTACCTCAGGGTCTTCGTACATGCTGCTCCTCCTGCCTGGCACACTCTTCCCTGGCCCCCTCTCCATCTCCTGGTTGTCCTGGGCTTAGTTGCCGCCTCCTCCGGGAAGCCCTCCTGGCTTCCTAGACAAGGTCATCCTACCAGAATGCAAATACCATGAAGGCAGGTGGTGACTGCCTTACCCAATGCCGTGTGCCCTCAAGTACTTGCTGAGTGAATGCAACACGATGACAACCATCCAGACCTTCAGTGACAATACAGGGCCACAGGGGGTGAGAGGACTGCCCTGAGAGCTGTGGGTGCTTGCGGAGGCCTCTAACCAAGCCAGCAACATCTGGGAAGGACTGCAAGAGAGGAGGACACCTCACTCCGAAGTCTGGGTCTTAAAGCCACCTCCTCTTGGAAGGTCCCCAACATCCACTTTACAGATAGGGAAGCTGAGGTCCAGAGTCAGTGGCTGCTCTGAGAACATGCCCTTCTCCACAGTCCAAGGCCCCTCCGAGTCTCCCACCCCGGGGCGGCCCATCCCACTCCCCTGGGGCCACCCCACAACCCCTCCGAGGCCACTGCCTCGTCTCCCGGTCATCGTGGCGGCGGGGCCACTCGGCGCTCCGCGGCGCTGGGCGTGCAGTTGCATGGCTGAGTCGGGCAGCTGGCAGCAGCGCGGCTCTGAACCAGCTGTTTGGATGACAAACTGCGTTCAAGCTTCATTAGGGTAATCACGGGCTCCCCTCCTGGCAGCGCCGCGGAGCGCGACTGTCAACCTGAACTAATCAAACCCAGCCCCAGGACACCCGCCCGCCTGGCTGACAAGCCGCTAAGCGGCTGAGCCACCTCACGCTGCACGGCTCCCGCCGCGGCTGCTCCGGCTGGGCCCCGGAGAAGGCCAGCCCCACAGACATCTGCAGACGCTCCCCGGGGGCCTGCGCACCCCAGAGGCCCCATCGGGGTGGAACAATCACGACTGTCCCTCCAACTTTCACGGCTGGGGAGACTCGGCTCATGAGGGGAAGCGATTCGACCGAGGCCACACAGCCGTGAAGTGGGTAAAGCCAGGCCCGAACCCAGGACCACCCACGCCCCCACCTCTCTCATTTCCCCCCGCCTCCCACACCAAAGCAGCCCCACTTTTCCCTTCCCTGGGAGGCTCCGCAGGCTGAGCCTAGAGGCTAGAGTTGGGTCGGCTGCGTGGCCTTGGTAAGCCCCTTCGGTGACCTGGCCTTGAGCACTGCACCCCAACATGGACACCAGGGGCTCTGATGTGGAGAGCACCCAGCCAGGCAAGGGGCAGCACTCAAGCAGGCATGGCTGTCTGGGACGATCCCCCCCTTGCCCAGCGGGGCTGCCCTGAGCACCCATCCACCCCACATCCTCAGAATCAGAGCCTGGCTGGAAGGGGCAGGTCTGGCTCCTTCATCTGACAGCTGGGGAAACTGAGGCCCAGAGAGGCCACGTGAGAGATGATGGGGTGTCGTGCAAACAGTATGGGCTCTGGAGACAGACAGACATGCACTTGTTCAACCGCCCATTCACTCGCTCACCCAGTGCTAGCTGAGAGGCTGCCGTGTGGCAGGCCCTCGGCGCTTGCTGAGCAAACACATGACTAAAAGGCCGGGTGGATGAATCGATGAGTGGCGCTGGGGACACAGCCGCAAACTCAGCAGACATTGTCCTGCCTCCTGGGGTTTACGGTCTAGCGGGGGAGGCAGATGCTGTGCAATCAATTACAAATGACGTGGGCAGTGCAGAAAACCCATGAGCTATCCCGATGCCATCTAGCAGGCGGGCCCAGGCTGGTCTGGGGAGGCCTGGGCAGGCAAGCTCAAGGAGGTGACATGCCAGCTGGGCACTGAAAGGCAGCTGAGGGCAGAAAGGAGGAAGGAAAAGCACGTGCAAAGGCCCTGAGACAGGACAGCACTCCGGGCTTTTGAGGATGAAAGGCCCATCCCTCTGTGTGGCTGAAGGGCAGAGACAGGTGCGGGAGCTGACACAGGCAAGGCCAGGGGGAGGATCTGGGTCTTTCTTCCCAGGACAATGGGAGCCACTGGAGGCTTATGAGCAGGCGCCATCTCTGGGTACTATGGGGTGAGTTAGTTGGAGGGTTCAAATCCCAGCTCTGCCAACTTCTGGCAGAGCAACCGCAGGGACAGTTCACACAGATGTCATGCTGAGCAAAAGCATCAGACACGAAAGGGGACATGCTGTGAAATTCTGTTTACAGGAAGTGCAGAGACGGACAGAGCCAGACTCCACTGCCAGACGCCAGGTGGGGGGCTGTCGGTGGCAGAAGGGTGATGACTGGAAGGGGCACGAGGGAGCCTCCTGAGGTACTAAGGAATGTTCTAGATCTGGAGCTGAAATGGGGCTGCATGGCTGTACATGCACGTGAAAACCTATCTGTCTGTACACGTAGAACTTGTGCACTTTTCTGTACTAAGCTAGACCTAAAAAAAAAAAGTCTGAATGAAATCCTGGCCCCACCGCCCTGCCTGCCTGTCTGTCTGTGCATCTGTAAAACAGGGCAGGGCCGGGGCCGCCTCGCCGCACAGAGGGTTTAAGAGAGTGGTGTGTGCCCAGGCCATGTGCCAGCCCAGCTGGCCACTGCGCCGTGAACACAGGGCATACCGAAGCAGAAATGCATCTGGCTTCCCCCATACCCTGGCCCTCTGTGGGCCTCAGTTTCCCCATCTGTAAGGGGCTGGCGGTCTCCACTTGCCTCAGGGTTAGCAGAGCAGAAAGGGTGAAAACCCTCATATTCGGGCCCCTGTGAGCCCACCTGCTCCAGTCACAAACCTGAGAACCATTCCGAGGCTGGGGCCCACGGCGTGCAAGTGTTTCTCCCAGCTCCATGCACAGTGGGCACTGGACCACGGCCCCACTGCCCAAGGCCACACACGGGGGTCAGCAGCGGGACCCCAGCCAGGCCCAGGCCTCCAGGTGTCTACCCCTGAGCTGGGCCTTTCCTGCACACCTAGCACGTGCCAGAACGAGCCCAGGGTCGCCGTCCCCCAGGAGGAGCACCAGCCCACCACAGTGGCCCTTGCGGAGACCCACTGGGATGCGCGACAATAGAAAACCCCTGCCCGGGGCTGGAGCTTAGGGCAGACTCCTGTGGGAGTGAACTCTAAGGCCCTGAATGAGGCCCTGGGCAAAGCGAATTCAATGTAGCGTTACCCTTGACATTGGAGGGGCCACACAGCCAGGTGCCCCTCATGCCATGAGCGGCTGGAGGCGGGGAGGGGCCTGGTCCCTCACTGGAGACCGAACATCTCATCGACCTCCTGGGGGACCACGTGCAGCCTCGGGAAATCAGGCGGTGTCACAGTCAGCACTGCTGCGCACTCAGCTGTCCTCAAGGACCTTTTCACGTCATTTTGTCGTGAGTCTGCCAACGACCTGGAGCTGGGTCATGGGGGTTAGAGCACTATTGGCTCCATTGTATAGAGGAGGAAACTGAGGCTCAGAGAGGTTTGGAGTTCCAGGACTGCCCAGACGGCTGGGATCCCCACGGTCAGCCCACCAGGCACAGGACAAGCTCCCAGAGGGGGGAACCAGGGAGGTCTGTGCCCTGTCCCCCCAACCACTGGGGGTGGGAGGTCTCACTCACACGGCCATTTCACTCAGTTGCACAGTCAGTCAACAAACACCGGCAGAGCACCCACTGTGTATCGCGGGCCCTGTTCCAGGAGCTGCAGGTGGAAAGGTGGTGAACAAGGCTGCCGGGACACAGATTCCAGATCAACTACAGCCCTACCTGCTACTCTCAGTAAATGCCAAGAGTCACCTGTGGCCAGCAGCACACTCAGCACCTGTCCTATGCCAGGTGCTGCACTGAGTATTATCTCACTGAACCCTCTACGCGGCCTCCGCAGGGAAACACGGTCATGCCTATTTTATAGATGAGCACACGGAAGTTCAAATCCAGGGACTTGCCAGAGGCTGGTGTCACAGCCTCTAAGAGGAGCAGCACCTAGCCCCAGGTACACAGTCCCCTCGGCCCCGTCTGTCTGCCGAGCGGTGCCAGCGCACGCGCCGTCTCACGGGACTCCGTGCCCGTCGGTGTCTCGGGCCCAGGTCTCAGCTAAGCGCAGCACCCGAAGCTGCGCACCCCCAGGCCCATGACCCAGCCTGGCTCGGGCCTCCGCCTGCCCCCCTGGGATTCGGGCTCCTCGGGGCCACCGCAGACCATCTGTGCCCCTGCGGACCCTGCCCAGACCAGCTCAGCCCCCCAGGGAAGACCCTGGCTCTGTGCTGGCCGCCACAAAACTCGAGGAGTAAGGGCGACAGACGAGAAAGCACGCGGCCCCACCTGGAACGTTCTCCCCCCTGCGCCACCCACGGCCCCCCCTTCTCTTCCCTCAGATCTCGGATGAAAGCCCGCCTAGCCGCGCTGCCTCCATTACACTCGCGCACCCTCTCCAGCCCCTCGCCTCTCCGCACGGCCTGCCCGCGATCCAGCACTAGACATGTTCCCCCTTGCTTACTGGCTGGCTCTGTCTTTCCCGCCACACTGTGAGGGCTGGGACCCGGTCTGTGTGATTCACAGATGCCATCACTCCCCACCCTACCTCCCAGCACAGCATCCAGTGCACAGTAGGGCTTCAGTATCCTTCCTAAGTGAATGAGCATCGGAGGGAAAAGCCCCGGGGTTCCTGGGAACACAGCCAGAGCACCCGTGACCCCTGGCCTGAGTGGAGGGGGTGGGGAAAGGGGAAGCGTTTCAGGCAGAAGGCACAGCAGAGGCAAAGGCCTGGCGGCCAGAAAGGCCTGGGCCCTGGGGACCTCCACGTGCAGCCGCTCAGTGTGGGGGGAGCACAGGGTGTGAGACTGGGAGGGCAGCAGGGTCTCTCGGAGGAGGTGACAGGGAGCCCTTGCAGATCCCCCGCTTGGGCAACGAAGGGAAGCGTCTCCCAGCACCCAGACCACCTCCCAGTCCTGCCTAGACCAGTGTGCCCCCAACCCACCTTAACCCCCAGCCCCACTCAATATGGGCAACCAAGGTCCCTGGGCCAGCCGTCACCCCTCCCCTCCCCATAAGGCACCAGAAGCATGGTCCTGAGTGGCACCCACAGGTCAGGGAGTCAGCCCGCCGTCCGTGCAGGCTGTAGTCTGTAACCTTGGCCCCATGTTAACCACGGCGTCCTCCAGCCGAACAAACCAGCTGGCACCCAGGGACCGAGCAGCTTGGGCGAGCTTCTCGCTGCAGAGGGTGGCATAGCTGCAGGCTCCGGCCGGGACCTGCAGGGCGGCGGCGGCAGCAGCAGGAACTGGCTGCATCCAGGGCAGCAAACAGCTCTTGCGCCCCACACCAGCACCATCTGGCACCGCTGGCACCGCTGGGGCGGTCGGGTGGGGAACACCGCTCGGCATCCTCCCTCCCTCTGGGCCCGGGCTGCGCCTGGGCTCCCGCCTCCCTGCCCCTTGGATAACCTCGGCCTTAGCCCCCACCAGCTCCGGTTGCCCCTGGGCCCCTCCGCCCAGAGGTCCCCCAGCTTAGCACTGCATTCCATCTCCCCGACGGCACCTCTATCCACTCCCAGGTGCCCTGCACGAAACCTGGGGCCCTGGGCTTCCAGTTTCCAGGCCTCCTCTCTCCCACCTTCCCACCCCCCATGGACTCTCCCTGCTCTGGCCGCACCGCCACCCCCTTCTTCCCATCCCTGCCTCCAGCCCTGCTGCCGAGACCCTCTGAAGACTGCCCGTTGCAGGGAGAATAAAGCCTAAGCCCTCCTGGGCCCACACACTCAGCATGATCCGGCCTCCGCCCCCACCACACTCCATGCCCACCACACTCCAGCCACACCAGCCCCCTTTCTGCCCCTCGACAGGCCAGACTCGAACCCGCCCCGGGGCCTTTGCTGGGGATGCTCTTTCCCCCTGTTGACCCCTGGCCGGTCTTCCTTGTCCTTCAGGTCTCAGATCAAACCTCTGCCTTTGGAGAGGCCTCGCAGGCCCGTGACGCCCGCATGCCCACCCCACCCAAGTCACTATCACTGGGCTCTGTTTCACCTTCTCACGTGCCTCTCCCCGGATCACAGTCTGCCTCCCCATCAGCTTGGGAGCTGCATGACTCTGGGGCTGTGTCTGAGTGGCCGCTGCTGCGTGCTCAGGGCCTGGCCCATAGTACGTGCTCCATACATCTGTTCAACGAATGAGTGAATGAGTAGCCAGATTCCACGGCGCAGCTGGACCTGACCACAGCAGGGGCTCCTGGGACCCTCTGGATGCTGCTGCCGCGAGTCTGAGGCCCCTGTGGTCTGGCCTTCGCCTGCTTCTCCAGCTCTGACCCCGGGGCTCCTCCTCTCTCCAGTTCCCTCCAGACCCACGCTGCGCAGGGCGCCCTCCCTGCCCCCTCTCTGCCAGCACAGTCCTGCTCATCTTCCCCACGGCACCCTCTCCGGCCTGTCCAGGCTCCAGCCCCCTCTCCTGCCTGTCCCGCCCACGGTCCTCAGCACCTCCTGCCTGTACCCACCCCCCCTCAGCCTGGCACTCACACCCTGGTGTCGGCTTCTACCCCCACCTCCTCCCTCGTCATTCGCCAACCCTGGTGCCACAGGCCGTACCTGCTGTCCCCCAAACCCTGCACGTGCACACCTCCGCGGCCTTGACCCCGGCTATCCCCTCCGCCCGAGTACTCTCCCTCCTCGTCTGTGCTGCAGAACCTCCTGTTCATCCTTCAAGAGCCAAACCAAAATGGCACCTCTTTCCTAAAACCCTGCCCGACTCTTCTCCTCAGTCAGGGCTCTGTTGGTGGCCAGAGGGAGAAACTAACTCAAGACAGCGTGAGCAGAGAAGGCGACACATCTGTTTACGCAACTAGAAACCCCAGGAGCGGTCTCAGACACAGCTGGGTCCCGAGGCCCAGGAGAAGTAACATCTATCCACCTCTGCTCTGCCCCCCTCCCCGCGTCCTGCCCTTACCGGGGGTCCCCCACCCTGGGCACCGCTGTGGGCGAGGGAGGCCAGCGGCCCCATGGGCACACCCTCTGGTTCGGTGACCACAGCTGAGTCAGTCTCCCCTGTGGGCTTAAGTCAGAACTCCAGGGGAGCCTCTGGTGGGCTCGCCTGGGCCGTGTGCCCATCTCTCAGCCAATCACCGGGGCCGGGAGGATGGAGAAGTTGGACCCGCCCGGGCCTCATGCGCACCCTGGGCGGTGGAGGGCTGTGGGTCGGTCTCAGGACCCCGAGTGCCAGGCAGTGAACCCTCCCAGGCCCCAGGCCCACGCACGCAGCCCACCTCAGGTTCCACGCATCCACCCGGATGCGGCTTCTGCCTCCCCACCCGGGGCCCCGGATGATCACGGCTTCCAGGCACAAGGAATCCCGTCTCCTCCCGGCGGGGTCCCCGGCGCCCACTCGGTGACAGCCCCAGAAAAAGGCCTGAGAAACTTTTCGCCTGATCGCACGGAGGTCGGCTGCACACAGGAGACTGCAACTGTGGGGTGTGTAGCAACGGGTTAACCGTCACCCCTGGCAGGCAGCAGATCTGCATTTTCACGGAGGCCTCAGGGGGACACAAAGCTTAAATGGCAATGCAGAAAGTCGGGAGGGGGGCATCCACGGGGACCCTCGCCGAGCCCGGTCCCTGCAGCTCGGCTCGCGGGGGGCCACTTGGCCAATCCCATTGAGCTCGTGAAGGGGCTGCGAGTGGAAGGGCTGGGAAAATAATTACCGAGGAGGCCCGGGAGGGAGGGGGGAGGCTGGCGAGAGGCTAATGAAACTGCGAGCGCATTAGTGATTCCTGCCTGCTCGGGGAAGGCGGAGGCAGACAGCCATGTTGCCAGCTCCTGCTACGGAGTCTGCCAGGCGGGCTGGGCTGGGCTGGGCTGGGCACGGTGAGGCGGCAACAATAGGCACCTCTTCATCATCTGCCTCTCGGCACGTGACTTCCAAAGGGCAATCTTCATATATTAAAGTCCAGATGACAGTATATTTCAACACATCGCAAATGAGATTGGGCTGGAGTCCATTCGGATGCATTATAAATAGAATGGCTAAGATCCTGATGACATGCAGAACAGAGACCTGAGAACCGGGGTGATCGGGGTGCCTGATACCATTTTCCAGGCAGGAAACCGGGGCCCCAGTGCAGCGACCCCTGACCAGGCGGGGCTGTCCCAGGAAGGCACCTAGCCCTTCAGCACCCAGGTCCCGTTCCCAAGAGCAGCCCCCCTCCGCGCCCCCCACCCCCAGTGCACGTGTGTTTCCCTCCTCAGAGGAGCTCCGTGAGGCCGGCAGACGCCAAGGCCCCCTCTCCAGGTGCCTCCAAGGCTCTTTCCCAATGGCACCACCCAGGGCCGAGGGGCCACGCACCGCCCAGGGCTCGGACCCCTGGCCCAGCGCTCCATCCCTCCCACGAGGTGGGTGCTCATTCATCAGCGAAGTCTGCGGTGCGGTTTTCCGTTTACAGCACCTCATTTCAGCGCCAGAAGAGAAAACGGAGGCACAGAGAGACTAAGTGAGGCCCCCAAGGCCACACAGCGGGTTGGCTACAGAGCAAAGGCTCGGAGCTGAATTTTCTGTCTCCAAAACCATGTGCTTTCTGTTCAAATGTCCCACAGGGCAAAAGGGGTGCTTAGTACCCCCGGCAGGTTGGCAGACAAATTAGGAGCCGCCGGGAAGTCCGCACCCTACCTGACCAGGGTTCTCGGGGCAGCGCACAGGAGCTGAGGCAGAAACGCGCACCATAGCCTCCGCTCGTGTCGGGGTGTGCCAGGCGCTCGGCACGGCGCCGCCCCCACCGTACAAGCAAGGACACCGGGGCTGGAAGAGCAAAGTCACGTGCCTTACAGAGTGACCCTCAGCTAGTGAGTGGCACGGCCTGAACCATTCAACTACCCCACGGCAGGCCCCGGCCCGAGCGCTGCCTACCCACAGCCTCGAGCAGGCACCTGGGCAGCCGGGGCTCATGCAACCCAGCCTGAAGGACAGACTGGAGGCCAGAGATATAGCAGGTACTGGGTCGGGCCCGCCCCCATCCTGCCACTGTGGATGCGCAGGAAGGGCTGGGAGACAGGCGTGGCCGTGGAGAGAGGTCTCACTGCAAACTCAGCAAAGCACCCCCTGTTGCCACCCTGATGGACAGCCTGGTCTGGGGGACTCAGGGGGCCAGGAACTCGGTGACTGGCCGGGAGCCCCCATATCAGACTCCGGTGCAGACCAGGTCTCCAAAGGAAGGCTGTACCATCCCCACCCGAGAGCCACGTCCACGTCCCCCCCGGAGCCTCCCAGACGACCCTAGGCTTGGGGAGACTGCTTTCTAGGGGTCCCGGCAGCTCATGCAGCCCTTTCCCCGTGTGTTCCGGGTTTGCCTCCCCAGGGAGGCCACCAGGGAGAGAAGCCACTCTGAACCCCACTGGGGCCCAAGACCCCAGTGCAGCAGGCATGCCTCAGATGAACGAATGAGTGAGCGAATGACTGACGGAACAAGCTGATGCCTCCTGGCCTGCTGCTGCAGCCACTGCCCACAGCAGCCTGGACCCTGCACGGAGGCGGCTTCTATCTGTCCGAAGCAGCTCCCACCCCACGAGACCAGACCCGGCCCTCCACCGTCGCCCGGGAAGGAGCCAGGGCCTCGCGAGAGGCGGCTGCACCAGGACCCAGAACCCAGAAGCTGGACTTGAGTCTGTGCCTCAGCCCCAGAGCCCCAGGCTCTGCCTTGTCCTTATTTCCAAAGACAAATCCACACACGCTTCCTCGTCGGATCCCCACCCACTCCGGGGGGCACAGCCGCGCCCATTCCAAAGTCGAGGATGCTCGGGGCAGAGCAGGTGAGGGCCTAACCCAAGGTCGCCTCGTCATCAGGAAGCACAAGGTCTCAGGTCCCTCTGATCTCCCAATCCTCATCATCCATTCCGTGAGCCCAAGCTGCCTCCTTCCCCAGCATCAACGCAGTAAAGGAGAAGGGGAGGGGGAGGCGGGGAGGGGAGGGGAGAGACGAGGAGGGAGCCCCCCAAGCCCGCAGCAGGTTCCTTTCTGGTCAGGGGAAAGGCTTCTAATGAAGGCCCCGCAGATGCCGCTGAGCTGGCGGTGTCAGCCTGGGAGCCCTGCGGAGCCGAGGGGCGAGCGTCTCTGCTCCCAATTAGCACACGGGTCCTCCATCAAAGCGCACGCCTGCTGCCAGGAGCAGAGGCCAGGGGGACGGCCCTCCTAACAGTAGGAGGAGGCCACAGCTCTCTGGCAGGCCCTGGCCCCTGCCCTTTGCCTTTCTGGGGGGGAGTGCAGACCCCCTGATCCCCTCACTCACGCACACCCTCTCCAATCAGCCGGCTCAGGGCAGACGCCTTCACCCCGGGGGACGCGCTAATGAAGATGGCCGACATTAATCTCTTCCCTCTCCCGACAGGTCAATTTATAGTTCCATGGGGAGCCCTGGCGCTCAGCCAGAGGGCCTGACATAACTCTCCCTGCTCCCTGAGAGGACGCTGGGGGTGGGCTCCGTGGGGCAGCGGGGGCCGGGCCAGCCAGGGGACAGGGCAGCGGGGCCCTGTCTGAGTGCCCGCCATCCCTGCCCCGACAAATCCAAGTAGGACACTGGCCCCTGAGTGACAGTGACACGGCTGAGGGTCAAGGCCTGCGGGCAACTCGGAGCAAACTGGGTCTTTGGCTCCTCAATCCAGGGCATCGGATCACTAGCAGGAGACCCCGAGGAGGCAGGAGGCTTGGGGCTGTCCACTCCTCACCGAATGTGGTGGGGTTCAGAGGGCCCCCCTAAGGAGCTTAGGTCCTTCTGCTTCTGACAGACTCCCCAGTGTTCTTTCCTCAAAGGTCACCGAGCTGGCCACCCTGGACCCGGCCCTTGCTGCACCCTGGGCACGTGCCAGCGAGGCCCCTGCTCTCCCAGAGCTCCCAGTCCGAGCGGGGAGGCCCACATGGAAGCACGGGGTGCGTGCCCCACAGCAATAATGGGGGGATTCGCTCAGGGCTGGGGGTGTCCACGGGGACAGGCATCGGCCGCACCACCCAAGAGGAGGCGGGGGTCTGTGAGGGGGAGAGGACCACGGGGAGGAGGGGACACAGCTGAGTGCCGAGGGTAACCGGGAGACCGACAGGCCAGGAGATGTGGGGGAGGGGGTGTCTGGGGGAAAGACCATCTCAGGAAGGGGGACCCAGTGCTCAGGGACTCCGTGACCAGGGGACATCCAGCTCCCAGGGGTGAGGCTGCAAGAGGTGGGCAGGGCGGGCCACCAAGAAGCCCAGCCTCAAGAGACAGCTCAAGAGTTTGGCCTAGTTTGGGCTGGTGGACAGCTGAGGAGTTCAGGAGCTCAGAGCCGCATTCAGAAAGACAGCTCTGGCCGGGGTGCCCCAGACCAGCGGTCCAGGTGAGGGAGGGGAGGGGGGGTGTCCAGGTCAGAGCGTAAAGGAGGGACAGACGTCAGAGGCACAGAACCCACAGAACCCTGCGGCTGACTGGACAGACGAGCGGGCGGCGGTGTCCGGGAGGCCACAGGCCTGGGGTCTCCAGTTTGGGTGCTGGTGGAGGTGATGTTACTGGGCTGGGGCAGGATAAAGTATTGGGCCTTAGGCTCAACCTGTGAGCCTGGAAGGTCCCAGCAGGCCCCCAAACCCAGGCCCCGGCCTGAAAGGTGGGACTCAACTGTTGGCCCTGAGTGCTGAGCATTGGACTCCTCCTGGAGACAAAGCGTTTCCTTGACAGAGGTGAAGGGAGGGGGCTGCCCCCGCCCGGGCCCCACCCTGCCGCTCCCGGGGAAACAGGCCTGGCAAAAGCAGAAAGCGGGGCCAGGCTGGCCCACGAGGCTGGACAGAGCCTTCCTTCTGGGAGCTTGGGGGCTGGGCTGTCCCCACCTCCCCCAGGGCCACAGCCCAGCTCTGGTGTGGCATGTACTAAGGGCCGTGTGTATCTCTACTGACCGGGTGCCCCTTTCCCCGGCCCTGGCCCCAGCTCCTCCCCACCTCCTCCCCCACCACATCTCACCTAATCCCTTAGGTACCCTAGGAGTGCCCCCGTTTTCCTAGGTGCTAGAGTCAGAATGGAACCAGGTTCCAAACGACCGCAAAGCACACACTTTTATTACAGACGGAGGTAAAAAGAACAGGGCCGAAATAAAGAACCGAACGCTTACAGTGGCTGCATTATGGTGGTGGGACAATGGCTGGGTTTTTTCCTCTTCTCTACAATGAAATATTCATACCCTCACTCAGTGGCTGTGTGTGCCCTAGTGGGGAGAGCTCTGCTTTGGCGTCAAGCAGCCCGAGGGGTCATTTCCTTGTTGGCGACCCCAAGCAAGCTCTTTGGCCTCCCTTAGCCTCCGTTTTCTCATCTGTACAATGGGGACAAAAAAAATCCCACTTCAGAGGAGCCGGTCACGCCCAGCGCACAGTAGGCACGCAGTAAATGCCAGCTGTAAGAGCATCACACCCCCACGTTCTCTCCACCTGTCTGGCCTCAAGAGGAAACTTGAAACGCCCCCACGTGCCAGACGCTGGTGCTGGGCTGGCACAGGGTCCCCAGGGCAGCCGCCCGCCCACCCTCCCGCCTCATCCCGCCAAGCCGTGCTGCCCCCTTACCCTGGTGGCCGGAGGGCCGGCATCGGTCCCGCAGGAGAGCCCGGGCAGCGAGGCCGGGCTCCGAAGCGCGGGGCGCGGGCGCGGGCAGGGCGCGCGGGGGCGCGGGCCGCGCGCTCCGGGCCGTGCGCCCCGCGGCCGCCGCGTCCTCGCCTCCAGCGCGGGCCTCGCGCGCCCCGGCCGGCCCGGGGGCAGGCCCTGCGCAGCGCCGCGCCGGGTGGGGGGCGGGCCTCGCGGGCCCTGGAGAGGCGCCCGGGCGGCGAGGGCTCCCGGCGGGCGCGGGCGCGGGCGGCACCGCTGCGGTGGCCCCGCTGCTGAGTGGTGGGACGCGATTTACTGGCTGCAATTCCCGGCGCCCCTCGATGGCACTTAAGAGAGACCGGGAGGGAGCCGGGGAGAGCGGGCGGAGGGCGGGCGGGCGGAGGAGGGGCGGCGGGAGCCTTGCGTGCTGGCGGGGGAGGGGCGCGGGCGGGGGCGGGCGGGCGGGAGGTGGGGAGAGGCCCGGATGGAGGCGGCGGGCGGCCGCGGCGCGCGGGGCTGGGGTGGGTGGGGGCCTTGCCTCTAGCCCCCGCCCACCCTCGCCCAGCACCCCCATGCACTGGCGCAGTTGGTGGGGGATAGGCCAGTCCCCACCCAACCGGCCCACCACACCCCACCCCTTCAAAAAAAAAGCCTCCATCCAACTGGCCCACCCCACCTCAACCTCTTTCTTCACTATTATCCCACCATCCAACTTGGCCCGCCCTGCCAGGCAACCTCCCATTCCACAGCAACCCCCCCACTCCCAACCAGCCCGCCTCACCTCTGCCCCTCCCCATCACCGCACCACCGGGGATCAAAACTCCGGGCCCGTGGGCCCAATCCAGCCAAAGGCATACTTGGTTTGACCCCGTGATATTTTTTGTTTTTAATTAAAATTAATTCCCATCATTTAAAAATCGAGAATTTTTCACGCAAAAAGCCACATTTCCAGCTTGGTTTGGAGAAGAGGAGGCTCGGGCAGGAGCCTCTCCCCTCGCATGGCCGCTCGGCAGCCCTCTTGACCGGAGCGCTGGCCTGCAGCTCGCTCCGGCCCTCCTGGCTGGCCCCAAGGACGTGTGTTCTCCGGTGAGGAGCCCTCCACACCCCGGCGCCTTCGCCAGCCCCACTCTGCGGGATGCCCGCCCCCACCCCCCCAGGCCCCTCTTCCAAGACGCTTCCTGGCACTGTTCCGCACCCCCAGCGGCCACCCGGCCCTTCCCCGCGCCGACAGCCCGCTCTGCCTGGTTCCTCGCTGGCTGGCACTGTGGCCTCTGCGGCTGCGCTCTCTCGCCACAGGGCTGCTGCTCTCTGGCTGGATTCTCCCTCCCATCCTGGCCCCGGGCCTGGCCCACAGTAGGCGCTCAGTGAGTGTTGGCTGAGGGGCAACTGAAGAAGAACAGCCGGATCGGGAATCCACGAGGCAGCCTGGGCCATGGTGGGCACGGGGCACCAGTCCCCGCAGCTGATGTTCATTTTAAAAGCCCCAAATGTTCATTCTGGGTGGCTCTTGCCAACCAAGGAAGCTAATGATTTCCACGCTTCATTTTTTCCCACCTTAATCCCATTGCCAAGGCTTCAGGGACTCTGCCGCTGTGCCCTCAGACTGGCATCAGAACCCTCCCAGACGCTGTGGTCCACCTGGGCAGGGTCCAGGAGGCTCGGCGAGGGCCCAGCTCTGCCATCCTGGCACCTGTGAGGTCACAGCAGCCCTCAGGGCCACAGGGTCTGAGGGCAGTGGCTGGCCAGTGACCACAGGGGACAGAGCAGCCCAGAAAGCCCCCCTGGGGCAGGGGTGCTGCTGTGATGACCCCCTGGGCAGGCGTCTCAGCGCCCCTTCATCCTACTGCCTCCGGAGCAGAGGACAAGGGGTCCAGGCAAGAGCCTCCCCTGTCCACAGGCCTTTCTAAAAATCTACGTCACAAGCCCAGCCAGGTACCAGGATCCCATGTTAGAGAGAAGACACAAGTTCAGAGAAGGTGACCTTCCCAAGGTCAGGAGCCTGGGTGGCCCTCCAGAGCGCTCCTGCCCAGCATGGAAGTAACGCCCCACCCTGAGTGAGGACTGGGTCAGAGCTAAGTCTGGGAGGTGGGACCGGTGTGCAATGGGGGAGATGAAGGCCCCTGGACTGCAGCACTGACTCTGGCCAGGCCTCCCTCCCACAACCTCGCACACCTGGGCAAATGTCCAGAACCCTGTCCCTACCTCCGCGACCAGCCCCCGGCCACAGTGGCCCAGCCAGGAGCTGTCTCTGCGAGGGGGCCGGGAAGCAGGCCTAGCTTAAGAGCCAACAGCCGTGCCCAAGTCACAGAACAGCTTCCGAGACATCAGCGTGCCCACCCATGACATGGGGGAAGCCACCCAGCTTCTGTGGGCTTTGGGGGACATGCACAAAACCCCAGACAAAGAGGAAGCAGGAAGAAAGGGAGCCAGGAAGGGGCGAGCTGGCCTACGCTTGAATCCTGACTTCCCACCCTCCCAGCTGCGGGACTCCCCGCTCGGGGCCGCACACGAAGGTCAAGTGATCCAAAGGAGGCTGACGTGGGACCCGGCCTGTGAACCGTGCGGCACAGCCTAGCAATCGTCAGGTTCTGGGCCGTGACCTTGACAAAGGAGGCGGGAGGAACAGTGAAAAGCATGGGCCCTGGAGGGTGTACACTCCTGGCTCCACGGTACCAACTGTGTGGCCTCGGGCAAGTGCCGCCACCTCGCCAGGCCTCAGTTTCCCTGCCTGAAAAAAATTAGGAATACCAATGACATTTCTCACATCATCGGGTGGTGCTGGGGATTCAGTGAGATAACTCAGGGCTGACGGTTAGAGCAGCGCCCGGCACCAGTAATGCTCTAACAGCATTAGCTCAGTTCTCATTACTCTCTGGATTCATAAAGGCCACCAGTCCCAAGCTCGAGGACCCAGAGCAGCCTCGATCGGGGGCCTGAGAGCTGCGAGGCTGCCCAGCCTACGGGCCTCAGTAGTAGTGGTGGGCGGGTGAAGGGTGGGGCGGGGCACCAGCTGAGCCCGCAGGGTGCAGGATTGTCCTGGAGACCACCGAGAAGGGCCCACCTGGAGAGAGGGGTGAGGAGACCCTCAGAGAGGCCTTCCCGGACGCCCCTCCAGCTTCAGCAGGTCCCAGTTCCCCCACTTTACTGTCTCCGGGGTGAGGATCAGTATTTAAATTGTCCTAAGCCATCTGCAAGTTGTCTGTCTTCACCCTCCCTCCGCAGAAGTTCCGTGAGGATGCAGATTTTTGTCTGTCTTGGTCCTTGCTGTACCCCCAGCAGCTAGAGCAGTGGCAAGCACATAGTAGGTGCTCAACAAACATTTGCCACTGGAAAAAGACTCTCAGACGGTAACAGCCAGAAGGGTGGGGTGGCATAGCCCCCTACCTGTGGGCAGCTCCTCCTCTGAGAGGACAGCCTGGCCCAGGCGCTCTTCCCTTGTTACCTCGGTCCCCTCAAGGTGGGGCAGGAGGCCGTGGTCCTCCCTGTTCTGCAGCCGGGAAGGAGGTCACCGTCGCTGCGGTGCAACTGGGCCTCTGGAGCGAGGGAGGGACCCGGGCAATTTTCCGGCTCACAGCTCATGCCAGAGCCGCCTGGTGACACAGACAGGCCTGCGGGCCTGGGAAGGCCCTGTTCCAGCGCATGCAGCCTGGGACTCCGGTCCCCGAGCCTGGCAGGGCTTCTCCGCCCCCCAGGGACCAGAGGGGCTTCCTGGAGGAGCCCCGGGATGTCATCTGGGGACTGGGCTCCTGCCCCCTCCCCAGCCACAGTCCCTCGTGTGTGCATGGCACTCCCCCGTTACAGTTTACAAAGTGCGTTCACAGACATTATCACATCGCTCCTAAACGCCCCCTAAAAACCACAATAAATCTCTCGCTCTGGCTCCGGAGCCCACCGGCTGCTTGCTTCCTAATCAGTGAGCAGAGGGCCTCGGGGCTCGAAGCCTGCCAAAGCCGCACCAGCAGGGGCAGGAGGGGGTCCACGTGGGCGGGTGGCAGGTGGCGGGTGGCAGGCCCAGCTGGGGCGCTGCGGGATGGAGGAGCAAGCCCCGAGGCCCCGTCCTGCAGAGGAGAGAACTGCTCCCTGGACCCTGGTGTCTCCCGGGGGGGGGGGCACTGCTAGCGGGGCCTGAGAGGAGGGGTCAGAGCCAGACCCAAGCCGTGGAGCAAAGGTTGGGGAGGGGACCAGAGGTTCCTTGACATGGAGGAGCCCCATCAGGGAGGTGGGCTCACGGCCAGGCACATGGGGCAGGGGCCTGTCAGCCCCAGGTGGCTTCTCACCTGCTTCTCCCCCCCTCCCCCTGTACCAGCCCTCCACCAGCTCCCCAGTGAGCCAGGCCTGTGTGCCTGCTTCCTCTGCCCAAATGCCTTCACTGCCTTTGGAAGTCCAGACCCCCCTTGAAGGACAGTTCGGGACTCCCTCACCCATAGACCCTTCTCAGCGTCCTCAGGCTGCACCCCAGGCAGGCCCTCCCGGCCGGGCCTGGGCCCCCGTCCCTGAATCGTCAGGCCCCTTTTCTCCTTTGTAACTCGTGCTTGGAGGACAGCTGCTTTGCAGTGGCTCTGAGTGCCCCCGCCCGCAGTCACAAGCGTTGGCATGAGGCTGAGGGCAGCTAGTGGGGCAAGCGCCCCGGCCCAAGGAGTACAGGGGGAGGGGAGACCCCTGGGCCCGGCCCCGCAAGCATTGCTCCTCGTTTCAGGCCAGCGTTCAGCCCTGAGCCGCCACGGAGAAAGAACCCCACCCCCGCCCCGAATGCCTGAGCCAAATCAGCCAGCAGCCGTGGTTGGGTTTTGTTTTTTTACCATTTCCCTTGATTCTCAAAGTTATAGGATCTCAACTTACAAGCTGTGGAAAGTTCAGGAAAGTTTAAATAAGCAGGGCGAGGGAGGGCCTGGCCCGAGGGGGCTGTGGCAGGCCTGGCGGGCGTCCCTCCCACAGCCCAGGCCTGTGTCTCCCCGCCGCCGCTGCCCATCAGGCGGGCGTCTGGGCAAGCCCGGGCTCGACCTCTGGACCCAGCCAGAGGCAGCGGATCTGTCACAGTCGGGGCCGAGTCACGGCAGGGGTGGAACAGGTGGTGGCTTCTCCGTGGTCATCTCCGAAAGGATAGGCATTTTCCCGTTGCCCTGATACGAAAGCCAGCTGCGGGGACTGGGCCCTGGCGGGCAGGGGCCCCAGAGTCCTTGTGAGGTGTCCATCATGCGTGTCTGAAGTGGGTCCAGGCCGTGGGCTCGAGGGGGCTGGAGGGGGAGCGGCCCAGCCCACAGGACCCTGGGGCAGATGTCCACCCTCCCCGGGGACGTGGCGTCCCTCTGTGCAACCTCAGAGACAGAACCCAGGACTAGGAGGGAGGAGAGAGCTCGGGGAAGCCCCAGGGCCCAGCACCTTGGCCTGGCCTTCCAGATCCTCTCTCCCGATAAGGCGCTGGTGTTCAGAAATGTAAAGAACTCTTCCCAAACAACACTACAAGGACAAACAAACCAGTTTCTAAAAGGGCAAGGAACAGGAACAGACGCTTCTCCAAAGAAGATATACCCATGGCCAATAAGCACACGAAAAGATGCCCACGTCACCAGCCACTAGTCAAACCCACAGTAAGACACCACCTCTCCCCCACGAGGGTGGGTCTCACCAAAGACAGACGACCCAGGTGCTGGCGAGCAGGTGAAGTCAGAACCCTCGTGCGCTGCTTGGGGGCAATATAAAGGGTGCAGGCAGTGTGGAAACCCGGTCCTCAAAAGGTCCAGCAGCCCTGGCTGGTGTGGCTCAGTGGGTTGAGTGGAGGCCTGAAAACCGAAAGGTCGCCAGTTCAGTTCCCGGTCAGGGCACAAGCCTGGGTTGCAGGCTGGTCCCAGGTTGGGGGCAGGTAAGAAGCAACCAATCGATATTTCTCTCACATATTGATGCTTCTCGCCTTTTCTTTCTTCCTCCCTTCCCCTCTCTCTAAAAACAAAACTATAAAATAAATAAAATGTAATATGAAGAAACGCAGGAATTTTTTTTAAGATTTTATTTATTTTCAGAGAGCAGGGAAGGGAGGAAGAAAGAGAGGGAGAGGAACATTGCTGAGTGACAGAAACAACTGGCTGCCTCTCGCATGCAACCAGGGACCTGGCCCACAACCCAGGCACGGGCCCTGACGGGGAATCAAACCAGTGACCTTTTGGTTTGCAGACTGGCACTCAATCCACTGAGCCACACCAGCCAGGGTGAAATGCAAGGACTTTTTTAAAAAGAAAAGTTAAACAAAGAGTTACTTTATAACCCTGCAATCCCACCTCTAGGTATGTATCTACACAGGAGAAATGGAAACACATGTTCACACAACGTGTACAGGGTGTGAGGAGCCGAGTTACTCCCAACAGCCTCCAAGTGGGAACAACCCAGCGCTCCCCGACTGGCGGGTGGACAAACGAAACGTGGGAATGTGGCCTATCCACACAACGGAATATTATTTGGCCATAAAAAGGGATGAAGTACTGATTCATGCTGCGACACGACCAAATCAATCATTAAAAAAATAACAACAACAACAAAAAAAATCCTTGATGCTCAGTGAAAGAGCCAGACATGAAAGGCCACACAGTGTCTGATTCCATTTATGTGAAATGCCCCAAACAGCGAGTCCACGGACACGGGGAGGAGACCGGCCCTCACCGAGGGCTGGGAGCGAGGGGTGGAGCATGACGGCTAATGGGTATGGAGCTTCTTTGGAGGAGGATGAGAGCGTTCTGGAATTAGATAGTGGCGATGGTTGCACAACTCTGTAATTATGCAATACTAAAAACCATTGAATTGTATACTTTAGAGGAGTGAATTTTATGGTATGTGAGTTGTAGCTCAATCAAGTTTTTTTTTAATGATAGGGTCCCCACATCACAGTCTACCCCACAGGCCCCCAGGAGCTGGCTCTGCCCCCTGCCTAGGCTCAGCCCCTGCCCCTCCCAAGCCAGGAGGACGGGAGGGTACCAGACAGCCGACGGCCTGATGCGGGCACCGGACCCTGCTTTCCCCGGAAGGGCCACCGTTGGCTCTGGCCATTCCTCCCTCCTGGAACACTCTTTCCCCACTTGCTGCCCACCCTCCGGGTCTCAGCTCAGACACCTGGCCCTCAAAGAGGCCTTCTCTGATCCCAGACCCCATAACCGAATCTCTTGCCTCTCACAGAGTCCCCAGCCTTCGGTGCAAGCAGGGCGCCAGCACGGAGGAGGTGCTTCATATACTGTAGCCAACCGAGTGGAGCAGGAACGAGAAGCTCGGTCCGAGGCTAGGTGTCGGGATGGGTGGAGCTGCAGGGGAGTGGGCCGGCTGAGGAGGGGCCGTGCCGGGTGGGCTTCCCTCCGGGCAGTGGGGAACCGTGCAGATGAGAAAGGTGGCGTGACAGACTCGGGTTCTAGAAGGGTCCCTCTGACGATTCTACGGGGGATGGACCGGCAGCACAAGGCTGGACACGTGGCCAGAAGGAGGCGGTGGCCTTAGTCCCCATGCGCTGAGACAGGACCAGCCTGGGACCGAGGAGAGGCGCACTGGGGAGGAATCTGGGAGCCCAAATCAAAGTGACTTGGAGAAGCACCAGTGGAGGGGAGAGGGAATCCAGGAGGGTGCCAGGTCCTGGTGCTCGGAGGACCGGGGGGAGGACAGGGATGCTTTCAAGGCCGGGAGCGCTCCAGGAGGAGCACCTCTGGTGTGACATTCTCGAAGGTGCTCGACGGTGGGGCCTGGGCAGGTAGCGCCACCCCCACTGACCACATCCATCCAGTCACCCCCTTGATGCTTTCCCTACCCACCCTCCCCGACTCCCCATGTTTCTGGATCAGCGCCACCACCCTCTGCCGGCAGAGGCCACAGCCCCTCCCTGGCCTCCCGACCTCGGGCCCCTCGTCTCTTCCCATTTGTCCCCATGGTTCCGCCAGCACAGGGTAGGTCCCTCCCCGGCTCAGGAGCCTTTCATGGATCCCCACTAAGGCCAGCACCCCTGCAGGGCTCCCCTGCTCTGCAGCCTCCTCCCACCCCCCCCCACACCATCCTGTTCCGACGTCCTCCCCGACCCCATGCCCCCGGGAGCACCGTGCATCCACCCAAAGGCCCTTCCCCCTCTCTGCCAGGTACAGAGGTACCTCCTCAGACCCCTCCCTCCCTGAGCCTTGGCCGCATTCAGTCCTCGACTCCGCCAGGCCTTTCTGGAACCCGAACCATGAGGCATGCCCTGACCAGGACGTTTTAGTAAGTGATAGGGACTCTATTTGAAATGACCTAGAAATGTTTTTTTAAAAGATTGTATTCATTTATTCTTAGAGAGAGAGGACGAGAGGGAGAAAGAAAGGGAGAGAAACACACCCCCACTGGGGACCTGGCCCACAACCCAGGCGTGTGCCCTGACCGGGAATCAAACCAGCGACCACTCGCCTTGCAGGCCGATGCCCAACCCGCTGAACCATACTGGTCCGCGCTATGACTTACAAATGTTCGACAGTCATTTAACATAGTCATAAACTTGTTGAGCAGCCTGAAGTTGAAAAGAACTAAGAGGACCCTTTGGTCTTATTCGGCCCCACGGAGAAGCCGCTTCAAGCCCAGACACACTGGGTGTCAAGTGCACGAGAGCAGAGACCTGTCTGTGGACACCATGGGTGCAGCGCCCAGACAGGCGGGGGGGAGGGCAGGGGATGGACAGGAAGGGAGGGGAGGGGAGGAGGGCCGGGAGATGTGTCGGTGAGCGGGTGGGTAGGAGGACCCGTCGGGAGGGCCATACTGGCCCTGGTCCAGCCGCAGCCCAGAGCACAGGGAGGACGGCCCTTCCTGAGGCGGGGCTGGGACCCAGGTAGTCCCCGTGGACGGGGAAAGAACCACTCCGGCCTCCCTGACGGCCTCCTCTGAGCCTCTAGGCCAGCAAATGGACTGGAACTCTCTGGAATCATCCTCAACACCTCTCTCCCTCTCTCTCTCCCTCTCTCCCCCCCCCCCCCCCCCCCCCCCCGACCTCACTCTCTCTCCCTCTCTCTCTCTCTGACACACACACAATCCATCAGCAAATCCTGTTAGATTACTTTCAATAGCCTCCCATCCATCTCCCCGGTGGTACCCCTGCCCCTCCCCCGGCCTATTCTCAAATCAGCAGCCAGAGGGATCCTTGTAAATGGTGAGTCCAGGAGGCCTCACCATCTGGCCCCCATTTCCTCTCCACGCTCATCTGCTCCCGCCTCCCCCTCCCCCACACCCCTCCAGCCGCACTGGCCTCCTCCTCCCCCTCCCCCTCCCCTATGCCGGGCACGCTCCAGCTCCAGGCCTTTGCCCTGGCTGTTCCCTCTGGCTGGAACGCTCTTCCCCAGAGAGCCGGTGGGCTCACCCCCTCACCTCCCTGCAGCCTTTGCTCAAATGTCACTTTCTCAATCAGACCTCTCATGGATGCTTTATCTATTTGGGGGGAAAAAAAAAGAAATCCACCCCTTGTTTCCCTTCCCTGTTTTTTTTTTCTTAGCATCTATCACTCTGGACAATAATATATTTTACTTTCTTATTATGTTTTCTGGCTGTGTTCCTCCATTAGAATGTGATCTCCATGAAGGAAGGCAGGGGTCGTGTCCGCTGCTGTGTCTCTAGCAGTAAGCACAGGGTCTGCAGGGCACATGTGCAGGATGGATGGATGGATGGATGGATGGCCGGCCTTTCCAGGGTCCAGGTTTGCTCTTCCTGGGCCCCCTGCCCTAGGGTCATCGCCTGCCCAGGTCCCCGCCGTCCCAGCACTGTCTTTATCCCTCGGTCACGGGTTTCTGAACCTGCCCCGGGCTGCTTTACAGAGTCCAGAGGCCGCTCAGGGACTGCCTCCCCATGCCCTCCGGCTGCCCACACTCCCGTGACAGGCTGCCGGCATGGGCACAGCCACAGCGGCTCCAAGTTGAGTTCCAGGGAAGACAACCAGGACTGGTTCAGAGCCACTCACATAGGACCTTCCGCAGCGGGCGGGCCCCGGGGACCTCAGCCGCCAGGACTCCTCGGAGCACCATCCGCAGCTGCCACCGGACATTCTCCTGCCCTTCCACCCCATCGATCCTCCGTGTTCGCTTTCCTACCTGAGCCCGGGTCCAGCCTGGCCGGGCGGACAGAGTGGACCGACTGGGGTTGTGGGACCACTGAACAGATAAAGACGCTGCAGCTCAGAGAGCATGGGAGCTGCCCGAGCCCCCAGCGAGGTTGATGGGGGGGGTCTCCAGGCCCCATGGGACCCCGTGAGGGATGAGCCGATGTGCACTCCAGGGCTCACAAGTGGAGGCCTGGGGTGAGGGAGCCCGTGAGCCAGGACGGGCCCACCGCAGCGTTTCACAGGGACTGCACGTGGTTTGTCGTTGCAGACGTGGCTCTGGAGACGCGAGGGGAGTGTTGGCTGTGGAGGCCGTGCATGGGCACACACGGTACATGTGTGTGCGTGTGCAAATGTGTGTGCATGTGTGTACATGTGTGCGTGTATGATAAGGCACAGGACTCATGAACAGACAGATCGCTGTGGCTCCCAAATTCATGTCCTCTCACCTCAGGGACATCACGTGGTGGCCTGGAGCTGGGGGAGGGCACCGAGGACAGAGAGGAGGGAATGTCTGGAGCACTCGGCCAGGCGCGGAGTGGGCCACAGTCCTCGCCACCGTGCACAGCCAGCCAGACCCAAGGGCCAGCGCCCACTCAGCTGCTCATTCACGGGACTTCAGGCAGGCAGCCTAGTCTGCGGGAGCCTCAATGATCTTATCTGCCAAATGGGTTCCGTAACTCCCACGCTGAAGGGTGGTCAAGAGTAAACAAGACGATGTAGGCATTCAATACGTCACTACGGAGGCTGCCGGCAGTTCCACCAGAGCTCACGCGTGCACAGGAGAGTGGGCCGCCCGCTCATGCCGGAAGTGGTCACCGAGCCCCGTTTCTGCCTCGCCACGAGCGGGGCGCCAGACACAAAGCCCCTCCCTCTAGAGACTCGCAAGGAACCAGGGTAATGCGCTCGAATGCATGGGCTCCGGCTGGCCGGCTTTCAGGGGCAGTACAGTTTGCTGCTTTACAAGCACAATCTCACTCAGTCCCTTAGAGAGCCCTGAGCTGCAGGCCGCTCCCGTCATCCCACAGACCAAAAAACAGAGAGGTGAGGTAGCCTGTCCATGGTCACCCAGCAGGGGAGGGGCAGAGCCGGGATTTGAAATAAGTAACTTCACCACCGTACTTGGAACAGAAACCTGCATGGCTGGGTCGTCGCAGCATGAACCACAGCAGCTCCTGGGGCTGTGGGGACACTGAGGGAGGAAGGAGGGTTTTGAGAGAGGTGGCTCAGGACGGGACCGGCAGGGAACACCAACAAGAAGGGACTTAAAGCCTGGCTGGCGTAGCTCAGTGGGTTGAGCGCAGGCTGCGAACCAAAGTGTCGTAGGTTCGATTCCCCGTCAGGGCACATGCCTGGGTTGCAGGCCATGGCCCCCAGCAACCACACACTGATGTTTCTCTCTCTCTCTCTTCCTCCCTCCCTTCCCTCTCTAAAAATAAATAAATAAAATCTTTAAAAAAAAAAGAAGGGACTTAAAGACCCGAAGGTCTGGACAGGAGGAGAAGGGGAAGGGCAGGCCAGGCAGGGAGGACCGCCTGGACAGTTGCCCAGAGTGGGGGAAGGGCAGGCCAGCCCAGGCCTCCTCCCTGTGCCAGGCTCCCAGCCCCACCCCACCCTCCTAGCTGATGCAGCTCTCAAAGGCACTCACAGCCTCCGGCCTTTGCCTATGCTGATCCCTGTTCCTATGCTGTTCCCCTCATTCTTCTCCCTGCCAGGTTCAGTGGTGGCAGGACAGTTTTGAAAACAGGCCTGTGGCTTCCCAGCCGTGTGCCTTCCCTGCCGCACTGTCCTGCCTCACAGAAGGGACGAGACTGAAGCCTGGAGAGACCCAGGACAGACAGGAATCTGCAGGAAGATCGTGGTGAGCGGTGGAACAGAATGTGCAAAGACGTGAGGGCAGACCAGGATGGTGCTGGGTCCGCCCTCCTGCATGGCCACAGTCCCCATCGCACTCCAGAGCCCCGAAGCCAGGGCTGGTCCCCTGCCCTGCCCCGGGGCTGGCAGGGTACAGGCAGAGAATGCTTCTGCCGTGGGAGGGCATTGCTCAGCCAGCTTGCTTCTCCCTGTGCCTGTCTCTCCTATGATATGAGATGCAGGCCGCATCTCAAGAATTATTTGAGAGAAGGTAAGAAACCCTAACATAGTCAGTGCCAGCTCAACAAATACCAATAGCCTGGAGCACCATGACGGAGCCCATTGGGTCCTGGCATGGAGCCACTCGCCAGCTGGGGAGCCAGGCAGCCCCGGAAGGCAGGGCAGCTCCGGGTGTCGCCGGGGTGGGGCTGTGATCAGAGCAGTGAGGTGAGTACGCAGATGAAATGTGAGCCCTGGCTCCTGGAGGCCGGGGTCTGCAGTGGTGAAGGGCCCTTGCCTGCCCTCAAACCCATGTTTTCCCACGTCACTGTGGGGCCTCCCAGTTACTCCAGGTGCTGGCCAGGACCCAGCCAAGCTGACAGATGAGACCGGGGTAGGGGGCAGAAGTCAAGCAAGGGCTGGCCCACCACTGGCCTGGACCCCCACCCAGCTCCCAGGCAGGGAGGCAGCAGGGGTCTGTGGCGCTGCTCCGCAGGGACAGGGCTGTTGGAGGTGGCCCCTTTCCCCCTCCGTCCCCAGAGTCTGGCCGTTACAGGCAAAGCTGGAGAGGTCTAGGAGGGAATGGTGGCACTTACTGGGCACCTTCTGTGGGCCAGAAAGGGCTGGGAGCTTTATAGCACGTCTTAATGGACAGCTAGGTAGTAATATCCCCGTTCCACAGATAAGGAAACTGAGGCTTGGAGAGGTTGAAGAAACTTGGACTTAAGCCCCCCGACCTTCATCCCCCGGCCCCCACACGCAGGGGTTACTGAACTCCAGTGATGACAGGGAGCTCACTCCTGCAAAGACTCTGTCCTGGGTAGCCCGACACGAAGTTCTCACCGTGTGCTGCAATTGGCAGTGGGTGTGGGGGGAAGGGCTCACAATGCTGATAGATTTTGAAAGCTGAGCCACCAGGATTTGCTGATGGATTGAATGAGGGAGAGGAGGGAGAGAGAGACGGAGAGAGAGATCAAGGATAATCCCAAGGTTTTCGGCCCAAGCGAGAGAATGGAGAAAT
Organism: Phyllostomus discolor; assembly: GCF_004126475.2. NCBI lineage: Eukaryota > Metazoa > Chordata > Mammalia > Chiroptera > Phyllostomidae > Phyllostomus > Phyllostomus discolor. The sequence goes on from NC_040904.2 coordinate 213,025,222, forward strand.
GGACGTGCCCTTGCCTGAGATGGGAAGGGTGCAGGGGTGGGGCCGGGCGAGGGGGCTTCGGGAGCTCAGACTGTGACCTGCTGAGGTAAAGCCGCCCACTGGCCATCCAGATGGAGATGCGGCAGAGGTGCTGGCTGGACAGGTGTGGAGTCTGGGGGAGAAGCCCGGGCAGAGCGCAGGTGCCTGTCCCATGAGTGCCCGTGTCTTATCCACAGCAGGTCTTCAGTAAACACCTGCTCACCTGGCCTGCAGGGCCTTGTGGGTGACACAGAACTGGCCACAGCCCAGTTCCTGGCCCCTAGGAGGGGTGGACAAGGGGCCCCAGGGCCACCCACGGAGAGCCAAGCCCCAAGGGGACAGGAGCAGCACCACCAGCATTCTCCCAATAACAAGGCAGGGTGGCAGTCTGGGAAGGCTTTTTGACTGCGGTGGCATACGCGTCTTGGCAGGCAGAGATGTGGCAGGCACTCTGGGAAGGCAGGTGCTCTGGCTTCAGGGCGAGGTGGCCAATAGGAGGAGGAAGGCCCAGGGGAGCCACTGGAGCTGGGGTTCTGTGGGTGGGTGCGGGATCCTGCCCCCGGCTCCGATCCAGGCTCTGGGGCCTCGGACAAGACACTTAACCCCCGAGGTATCCCCTTTTGCCTCTACAACAGGAAGGAGAACTGCACACCCTGCGTGGGCCGATGTGAGGAGCGAGTGAGTTAAGCCACGTAAAGTGCCCAGAGTCAAGTGATGGCGGGCGCTCAGTACCATGGCCGCCCAGCAGCACTGCGTCCAGAGAAGGCGGCGGGCGTGCTCCAGCCGCCTGGAGGACGGACAAGCAGGGCGGAGAACAGGGCTCCAGGCGCAAGGGTGAGGTGCCTGGGGCCCAGGTAAGGAGGGGTACTTTATCCCCGTTGGGCAATGGGGAGCCATGGAAACTTCTGTGCAGAGAGGAGGGAGGGTCGGTCCACTCAGTCCCTGATTACCCGCCCCCTGTGCTCAGCTGGACAAACCCTCCCAGGCCAGACCCAGCAGTCCCACTCAGCCCCCTGCCCGCGGGTCCAGGGGCACGTCTCGTAGCAACAGCTGACACTTGCTGCGTGCTCACTACGTCACGTCTCACAACAGCCCGTGAGGTTGGTGTGAGGGGGGTCCTTGTCTTATTATTACAGATCAACAAAGGAGGGAACTGAGGCACCGAGAACATCGTCACAAAACGTCATCATGCCGATGGTGGCTGGCAGGGTTGGGGTGCAAACCCGGGCAGTGGGCCTGACTCCAGAACCCACACCGGCCCCTCCCAGCTCTGAGGCAGATCCCAGAGCCCTGTGAGGGGGCCGGGCCCCGTGGACTGTCTAGCACAATCAGTTCTGCCAGCCAGCAGGGCATGGCCAAGGCGCCTGTTCAGCTGAAAGGAGTGTGACTTGCCCAGGGCCCCACCACTCGCCCTGGAGGATCTGGGACTCCGGCACAGGTCTGCTAGGCTCCAAATGCCTGTGCCAGCGGCCTGGCAGGAGCAACCCACATAGCCCTGAGCTCCCTCTACCCTGGGCTTGCGTCAGGGACGAGGTCTCAGCCTGAGGTCTCAGCCTAGAGCTATTTCTGAGGTCTGAGGTCCTTGCACCCCTTTGGGGAGGGGGGAAGACAGAGGACTCCCCATTCCCAGGCTTCCCTGGGGCTCGTGTCATGGGCTCCTTTGCTGCCAGTTCCTCTCCCGACTTTGCCCTTTCAAAGAGGTTTTTCATCTCAGAAAACGGCCTGGCCCACTGGTCTTGCCCTGCTCGGCGGAGGGGAGGCCGAAAAGCAGGCTTAACTGCATCCTCTTAAGAGTTTCACGGCCAGAAAAACCCAGCAGAGGGAAATATAATGTTTGCAGACCAGGTCAGGTCCACGGTCACTTCATAAAAATGGATTCCTGGAAAAAATATCAACCAGCAATTTACCCTGTGAATGTTCTTGGCCTCAAAAGAAAGATCTATCCCATTTGAATAACAAGGTAATGAGGAAGATAGACCACTCCTTTCTGAGTGGATGAGGACACACAGAAACTCAACAGAAATGAAACACGCACACACAGTTTCAGGTCTGATTCATTAGCCGCTTTTGTTTCCCAAAAGCCAGCATTTCTATTAAAATAGGCTAACGTCCAAAAGGTCTGTTTGCTTTTTTTTAAAAAAAAAATTGTCTTTAATACAGGGCAAGGCCTAGGTTTATTTATTTATTTTGTTTGTTAAACAGAGCTCACATTCTCCTGACTCCGTGCCTGTTCCTACAGCCAGAGGGAAACTGATTTCAGAATCCATCTGACATGTCGGGTTTCTTTGTGGCATCCACTTCTTCGCGCAGCAGCCAGCCATGATGTCATGAGCCCATCAGATTTCCGGCGGGGGGGAAGCGCTGGGGAATTGGTAGGAATGGATGTTTCTTACCCGTCAGGAAGGGGGTGGGGAGGGGCCGGGTGCATTTGGAAGGCAGGGGCCGGGAGGCAGGCTCCGTGTTTGTGATATTAAATGTCAGGCAGGAACCTGAAGAATCCAGCCACCCAGATGTTTTCTGAATATCCAGATGTCTGGCATTGAGCAGACCATGCTCCCCCCCTCCCTCCTGTCCCAAGAGCTGCTCGACGTTCTGGCTCTGACCCCGGGTCGACAGGGAGTGCATGCTGCCAGGAGCTGTACATCCTCCAGGTTGCCCACCCTCGGATTTGGAATTTTTTTTTCCTAAATCTTTACACATGGATGACAGGAGTAACTAGGTCCAGATTTTTAAAAGCTGTTGAAGCAGTGTTTGAAAAGTTCAGTCCCTGGAATTAGCTTCCACAGAATACACTATGGAAGCCAAAAAGGAGGGAAAAAAAAATCCCTCAGCCAACACACACACACAAACATATGTGACTCTTAAACCATAGGACTTAAAGACCCAAAACAAAACCAGTGAGTCTGAGAACCAAGGACGAGAGGCGCTGAGAAGCGCGGAACATCCCCCCCCCCCCCCAGGAGCGAGCTGCCCCAAATCAGAAAACCACCCAACAGCTTTGTTCTTCCTGACAAAGCCCCTCGCTTCCAAGGAACAGACAGTTGCCAACAAAAGCACAGGGTAGAACTAATTTACACCCCGACTCCAGGCGTCAAGGAGTCATAAAGTACAGAAATGGAACTGGCTTTGCCTGGGAGGCTGCCTCCCCAGCACCGGCAACGGGGACTCCCGGGCCTGGGGGAGCCCCGCAGGCCACAGACCCGGGAGAGGCCTGGCTTCCAGGCGGCCTGGCCCAGCGCCCACTGCGGCTACCTCCGAGGCCTCTGACATCATAGCCGATGGCTCCTGGAAAGGAGCCAAGAACTGCAGGCCCTTGGGGGCCAAACCCCGTGACTTTGCAGCGAGCCAGGAGGAGAGGCAGCTGGGGAGGGAGGGGGCCAGATCCGACTGGAAACTAGTGCTCAGGTGATGAGGAGAGGGGGCTTCTGAGAGGAGGGTGTCTGGCAGAGGGTAGGAGGAGGTGAGTGGGGACTCAAGGCTGAAGGGGCACGACGGCGGGGGGCGGGGGGGGGGGGGCGGCTCTGTGAATTCATCTCCTGGAACACCCTCTGTGCTTTTCAGGAAAACCGAGAGCTAGGGTTGCCTGAGTGGCCCACCCAAGGTCACCAGGCTAATTAGCAGACAGCTAGTCCTGGGGAACAGAAAACACAGGCCTGGCGTGGCACAGCTCTTCCCTGAACGCTATCTAATTTAATCCTTACGACACACAGCGAGGGAAGGATTATCATTAACCTCCGTTTCCAGAGGAGCCAAGGAAGGCACAGAGAGGTTAAGCAATTTGCCCAAGGTCACACAGCTAGTCATTAGCAGAACTTGGTCTGAACCTCTGAGTCACTGACTCGGAATCCAGTGCTCTTTCTACTGGGTGGGGGAAGCAGTGAAAGTGGCTGCAGGAGCTGTGGATGTGATTTAAATACACATTTTAAAAGCTGGTGATCCCCACAGAACAGAAGGGAGTAAATCATTGCAAATTATTTTTTTTTTAAAGCAGTCACGGTCAGGCGGGCCGTCTGACTGAGTGGGTAGGAAGGCTGCCTCTATGCTGTCCCCGCCGAAGCCTGAGGACAGCTCTCGGACAGCCCCCCCAGCCCTGCGTGCATGGAGGGGCTCAGCCCCCCAAGTGGGGCGGGCAGGCTGGGGGCCACTGAGAGCTCGGTCAGGCATCTCTGAGAGCGTAATCTGCCACAGGACAGGTGCCAGAGTGCAGGTCTGACAGAGCCAGGGGAGGAGAAGTTCACTGAGGGTAGAAACTGCAAAAAAAATAAAAATAAGTCAGTCCCTTTGGGCCTGATTTTTACTTTCCAGCCAGGAGTGGAAACGAACTGCAGGTCACCTGGGAAGCTATTCGCAGCCCAGAGAGAGGCCTGGCTCTGGGTCAGGGCAGCAGTGCCCTTGGTTCTGTCTGCCGAGGGTGAGAGATGGCGGGTGGGAGCCAGGCAGTTACTGCGTGGCCCTGCACCCCGGTCGTCCTGGGGAGCCTGCTGGCCCCCACCTCCCCGAGTGGCGTTTGAAGGGGTGGGCAGAATCCTGAGGAACAGGCTAGCGTGAGCTCAGAGAGCAGGCCAGGCACCGGTCCGCAGGCCGCTGCTTCCCTCCGGCAGGCAGGGCCACCTCCAGCGGGCCAGCCCTGGCACTCCGGCGGGCCATCCGCACCGGGCCCGTCCCTGCTCTCCTCCGCACCGGGCTGGTTTCTTTCACGGCGGTTCTGCGAGCAACGGCACATGCGGTGTGGAGCCCAAGACGCAGGCCAGGGGAGGGGAAAGAAAACTTTGCCATCTGGATGCCTGACCTGGCTGAGCAGCTACTGTCTTTCAGGGGGAAATTCTATTCCTTCTTTATTTGTTTTTGCCTACCTTCTACCCAGAAGAGATTTAGGCCCTGTCCGCGCGGCATTTACAGTTGATGGGGGAGGGGAGGAGGAAAACGTTGGTCCGATAACAACATAGAAAATGTGCATGGAGGGAGCAGGCTATGATCGAGAGCCCGTCAAAGGGAAGCGTCAGATCCGGGGGGGTGGGGAGGGTCCAGAAAAAGTTTCCTGGGGCCCAAAGGATGAGGAGGCATTAATCCCTCTGACTCACTGTCACCTCTACAGAGAAGCCCTCCCTGATGCCCACCCACCGCTGCCTCCCATTCCCAGATCCCATTCCCTTCCTGTTCCATTCATCATCCCCGCCCTGTTCTGGGAGTCGCAGGAGGGCAGAGACTGGGTCTGTCTTGTTCACCGTTAAGTCGCAGTGCCTGGGACATAGGAGATGTTTAATGACTACTTGTTGATCAAAAAAAAATGAACACGTGCAAAGGACCTGCGGTAGGAGGGTCACAGAGACTAGGAGAGTGTGGGAGTCAGAATGGGGCAAAAGAGGAGGAGAGTACTGGGGGATGAGACTGAGCCTCCCCCAAACCACCGGGGACATGTAAGTATCTCCTCCCACCTCGAAGCTCCCTTCTGCCCTTCCCCTGCGTTAGAGACCAAGGCTGGGTGTCTTTCTCCTACGGGAGGAGAGTGTCCTACAGATACCACTTGTCAGGTCGTATAGATCTGCCCCCAGCACAGCACACCTGGGGACCAGGTAGGTGGGCAGTAGAATCACCTGCCCAATAGTCTCCCCCTCCACCACTGCCTTCCCTCCTCCGTTCATCCCCTTGCCTGGCACTGTGGGACCACCTGGAGCCACAAAGAGGCATTGGGAGGCAGACCCAGGGGTCACAACCCAGGGCCTCCCTACACCCCACCCCCAGGTCCCGTCTGCACCGCCCCCCCCACCCCACTACCACATCCGGCACCCTTTCTCCCTACTGAGGCTCGGACCAGACCCGGTTTGCCATCCCCTCAGCGGATGAGCAGCGTGTGGTGTGTCGGGACACCGAGCTGGCATCTGTGCCTCCGATTCCCCACAGGGGACGGGGAGAATACCGCAGATCGGAGCTGGCAGAGCGGGTGCTGGGTGAGCTCGTCTGGACGGCTCAAAGTCAATCTCCTCGGGTTTTCCTCTAGGACTCGGTTCTCCAGCAGCCGAGGCCGGGGTTTGGGACTCCTCCCCGCCGTCCCGCGCCACCCGCCGGGGGGAGGAGGCTGAGACGCCACGCTGCGGTGCGGCGGGTCCCAGCGCGCCCCCAGCGCGCCCCCAGCGCGGCGCCTCCAGCTGCGCCCGGACCCTGCCCCGCGCCGCGGGGCTGCGCGCGCTCCGGCAAACTTTCCGCGTCTGCCGCCCGCCCGCCCGCCCGCACGCCCGCGCCCACACCTGCCCGCCCGCGCTCCAGCGCCCGCGCGGGTCCGCACAGCCTCGCCGGCCCCCGGGTCGCGGGAGGGCGCCTCCCGCCCGGTCCGCGTCTCCGCCCCCTCCCCCGCCGCGGACTGCAACGTCCGCCGTAGGGGTCAGTCTGGGCTCCCTCGGGGTCTCCGGATCCCCTGCCCCATCCGGACCGCCCGCGCTCGCCCACGCCGCCCGGCCGCCCCCGGGCCCCGGAGGACGCCCGCCCGGCGCGGGGCCGCGTGCACACCGCCTCAGAGACGCCTCAGCACCGAACCGCGTCCGCACCGCTCCAGGCTCACGAGAGCCTCCAGAGCGCGGACCCGGGCGCGGACCCCGCGACAGCCGCCCGGCGTGCGCGGAGAGGGGGTGGCCGGCCCTCTCCCGGCGCCCCCGGCAGGGGCGAAGCCGGCCGGGGCTGCTTACCTTGCCCGCTCCCTCACGCTCCGGTCCCGGCCGTGCGGTCCCTTTCATACATCTTGCAATATTGTCGACGGAGAAAGAAAATGTTATAAATCCTCTCTCGGCCACGTGGCTGTCCCCCCCAACCTCCCCCTTTTCCTCCTTTTTCGGCCGTTAGGACAATACTCGGCCCCAGCGGCCGGCCGCCGGTCCGGGGGCACCAGGCAGGCGCGGCTGGCCGGGGCGGGGCGTGCTCCGGGGCGGGGCCGAGGGCGGGGTCGGGCGGGGCGCTCGCGCTCCGGCCGCCCTCCCGGGGGAGGCTGCGGCCCGCGACGAGCGCTCCTGCTCCGGCTCCTGATTGGTCGGCTGACCGGCGATGCTGACGCCTGATTGGCTGAGTGGGAGAGGGGGCTCGGGCAGTGGGGGCGGAGGGTGATGGGTTTCATGCTTTGCCTTTTCTTTCTGGTCCCCGCCGTCGCTCTTTTGGGCCCTCCTGACATCTGCAGACTTTTCCTCGTTGCTGCCGTGCATCCCATATAACACTTAACCATCCCAGTGTAACTGCTTATTTTTTGTCCTTTTCTACCAAGTAGGTAGCACCTTGAGATTGGGATACCGGGTTTGCGCTGCTTATCCCTGTATCCTTAGGGTCTGGCACACAGTAGGTGCTCAAGACGTGTTTGCTGATTGAATTAATGGAAAATGTACGTGCAGGTTTCTCAGAGTTATCTTTACGGCTAACATCCCTAGAAGATGGCATTCTTCTTCGAGAATGGGGAGACCGAGACGCAGAGAAGGCTGTCGCCTGGGAGGGAACGGTGAAACGGAAAATGGGACGTGCTTGCGTCACTGGGCCTCAGATCTCCGCTCCACAGCGATGCCCTGTGGAGTGTCAGAGCCTCAGTCACCCATATATCAAAAGAGAGTGCTGGATTAGAGCAAAGGAAGTGTTAGAAGATGAGTTATGTCAACGAACGTACTGTACTCAGCTCTGTGCCCGGGTACAGTATGTTAGGAATGAGACGGCCCTAGCCTCCATGTTAAAATACTGGAACCCTGGGCCCTGTCCCTTCCTAGGACCCCCTCCTCTCTAAGTCCCTGGGGAGGTTAGAAGCCCTCTGCTCAAACCAGGCTACCTTGCCGACCTCTGGGGGTGTGGGGGCATGTGGGAGGGGCCGCAGAAGCTACCATTAAGCAGAGCGAGGTGAGCAGGTATGCTATTCTGGAGGCAGGGCAACCCCAGGGAACCCCTCTAGCGGATCCGTGAGGTAGTCTCTGATAAGAGATAGGGGAGAGGGCTTCTTCTAACAAAGGAGGGTGTAAGAATTGTTCCTAAAGTCGGGGGCGGGGCGGGTTAATCGACTGCAAAAATATCATCCGATATCCTGGGTGGCCAGATTTGGGTATGCAGAAGAGATAGCTTGGTGGCACAGCACGTTTTCCCTGCGTATCTGTTGTCACGTGACCTCTTATAAAGACACCAGTCCCCGGATGTAGGGCCTACCCTAATTTAATAGGACCTCAACTTGGTTACATTTACAAGAACCCCGTTTCTCAGTCGGGTTACATTCGGATGGTTAGGACACCAACATATGCCTTTGGGGAACGTGCTATAACCCACCACAAAGCTCAGCCAGGGAAGAACGTTCCGGTCAGAGCAGAACAACCGGAGCAGAGGCCGGGAGGCTGCCCCGAGTTAGATCACCCTCCTGGTTGCCCACTGCCCTCTTGCCGCTTATGGCCCATTCATCTCCCTTCCCGGTACCTGGCAGGTGCCTGAACCGCCAGCGGGGAGCTGGCCCTCTGTATACCAGGCCTTCTCAGGGCTCCCCTTCTGGCAGACCCAGCCGGATCTGGGGCTCTGAGGAGATCCCAGCCTGCCTGCCCCTCCTCCCTCCCCCCACCCCCCACCCCCGCCTGGTCCCCACCCCCACCCAAATTTTGCATGCAAGATGGACAAGGACAATAAAAGCTGTTTCACAAGCAGGTGGTGATTAATCGCCAAGTTAATTAAAGAGGCAGTAATTACACTCAGATTTCAGAGGAAGGAGAGATGTCTCAGGCAGGGATGGGGTGGTCAGCCTAAGTCTCCCTGAAGAGGTGGGGCCAGAAGACAGCAAGGATTCGAAAAAGGCAAGGAATTAAAAAAAAAGCCAACAAGTAACACATTTTTAAAAAGTGGGTGCTTCAACCACAACGATAATGTTTTATTTGTCAGAATCGGGCTGTGGGTTTAGATGTTTCTGCTTGTCTCTGTACTTTCCATGTCTTTGAAATATTTATTAGCCAAAAAAATGGCAAGAGGAAGGTTAAGTATTTCCAAACTCCAGTTCGGGATTTTATAAATGGCCTCAAATACCTCAAAATATGCCTCACTTTACACAATGGAGAGGACCTTAAGAACTGTTTGTTCATCAGATCCCGTTTGCCCACCCAGTGCATTCTGACATCAGCGATGCTCTGTCTTCATTTCTGATTGATTTTCCCTGGCAGCGGCGCAGAATTCTTTGCTTTAAGTGTCAGGCTCTCTCTGTCAAGTAGTTAATGACCTATAAAGCACTTAAAACATACTGGAGGAGATGCTATTTGGAGGCACCCTGTGGTGTACCCTCTCCCATTGTCAGTAATCACCACTCATTTATTTGCTCTTATTGGTTTGGAATTTGCTATCAGATTTCCCTAAAGTGCAGCCCACCAGGAAAGGCTCAGTTCCATATGGGTCCAGATGGGTGCCAGGGCTGGGAGCTCTGCTTACCCCTCAGTACACCTTCTCTAACTTCCTCATGCATCCTGCAGTTGTGGGCACGATGACCTTCCCATCTGCCGGCAGCCTCGACCTGTCTCCTGAGTGCTGACCCATTCTCTTGTCTCTGGGACACCTCCCCCTGGTTGCCACCTGGATTTCTCCTTACTTTGCAGCTCCACTTCCGTGCTTCTGGCTGTGTTTGCTGAAATCAGCCTCTGTCCATTGGATGGGGGCACGGACACCCCTTCACCCTCATGCCTTAAGGCCAGCAAGTCAGCAGGTCTTGCTGTCCTCCCGCTGAAATGGCTCTAAAGTCTGGTCCCCTGCCCCAACCTCCACCTCCTTGGCATCAGCCTCAGCCCCTGGAGCTTTTGTCTATCTCAGCAGCCTCCAGATTGGAACAGGCCACCCTCCCCGAGCCACTCCCTCGAGTTGCCTCCTACAGAACAGTGTAAGGGCTTTTGCTCCCGCTCCCCAACCTCTGTGTGCTCCTCAGGCCTCAGCTGGGTGTCCAAGGCCCCTCACAGGCTGGGGCTGCTGGCACCTCTGCAAGCGCCTCACCTTTCCTGCCGTCTCACTCCGTCTTCGGGCCTTTGTTCATAGTATGTTCTACCCGGACCGCCCTCACCCTTCAAGGCCCCTACTTCCAGGAAGCCTTCCCTGGATTGCTCAGGCAGAGTTACTTACTGCCCCCTTGCTGTTCCCAAGGACCTCCCCACAAGGCATGTTCCCTGGACTTCTGTGTCTGCCTGCCTTGTCACTCATCCAGGGACATTTCTTGACTGTCCACTGGGAGAGGAGCTGCTGGGAGCATCAGCGCTGGATTCAGACAGACCCAAGTTCAAAACTGGCTTTGTCCCTCGTTAACTGAGTGACTTTGGGCACTCACTACCCCTCTCTAAGCCTCACTTCCCTCCTCCGCCATGCCCGAGGGCTGGAATCTGCCCCAGCTGGAGGGTGACACTAGCCTGGCAAGGTCGGTGCTGAGGATGAGAGAAGAGGCCCAAGGTCGGGCGAGCGCAGAGGCCGAGGCGATGGCAGCCTCCAAGGTCAGGGCTGTGGGAGGCATCCACACAGAGCCCAGAGCGGGGCGAGCCACGGACCACGGGGGCAGAGGGCTTCTCAAGGACAGACCGGCCTGGGAGGCTGCATAGACCGTTCCAGGAGGGAAAGCATGTTTGTTTTCTAGGCTTTCTGTAACCAATGACCACAGACCTGGTGGCTTAAAACAGCTCATATTTGCTCTCTTACAGCTCTGGAAGCCAGAGTTCCAACATCTGTCTCGCTGGGTGGAAACCGAAGTGTCAGCAGGGCCACCCTCCGTCCAGAGGCCGTTGTGTTGTCCGTTCCAGCTCCCAGAGCTGCGTTCCTTGGCTCACAGTCCCTTCCTCCGCGTTCAAAGCCAGCAGCGTGTCATCTTCAAACCTTTCTCTGACTCCAGGTCACAGCGCCTTCGGCCTTCTGTTATCTCCCTCCTCCATTAAGGACACTTGCAACGGTAACAATCCAGGATAATCTCCTCATCTCAAGATCCTTAATCACGCTGGCAAAGCCTTTCACCGGTTCCAGGGATTAGGCTGTGGCCGTCTTGCTGAGGGCGGGGGTCATTATTCAGCAGACTGCAGAAGGCAACTCACTGATCCTGAGCTCTGACGCCACTTCTGGGGCGTGAGCCTCAGCCGCACCATCTGCCAGCTGCGCGACCTTGGGCACGTTGCTGTATCTCTCTGATCCTTAGTTTCCTCACCTGTGAAATGGGAACAGTGTCCAGTTGCAGATAAGAACTCAGCAAGCATTTAACTATTAGGCAGAGGGAGCTGCAGGCGCCGAGCCTGGAGGCTGAGCGAGGTCCCAGAAAGGCTTTTCTGTAGGCGGGAAGGAGGGAGGGCAGGAAAGGGGACTGTGCAGGGCAAGCTGGGGCCGAAGGGTAGAGGGCGGAGCTGCACCGGGTCCCAGGGAAGTGTGTGCGTGTGTGTGTGCTCTGACCTGGGAGTAATGAACGGGGGCACAGACAGTGTTTAAACGGGACAGTTTTTGTTTTCTCTTATTGAAATGTAATTCACATATCATAAAATTCACCCTTTTAACGTGTGCAGTTCAGTGGTTTTTAGCATATTCATGAGGCTGTGCACCATTTAGCACTGCCAAACGCCAGAGCATTTTCATCCAGAAACCCCATACCCTTCATTCAGCAGGTGCTGCTCCTCCCGCAGGCGGGCAGCTGTGGGACCCAGTGTCCTCCAGCTCTCCACGGTCTCCAGCTCCAGACTGGAACCCAGAAAGAGACAGCAGCGTCCCCCAGCACCGAGACGTGGGGCAGGAGCGCCACGGAGGGGCCAGGCCGACCCAGTGTCAGCCTCTCCGCCCCTCCCAGCTCCTCACTCCAGGTGAGGAAGCAGGGGGTGGGGTGGGGAGGGGATGCCGAGGGGCGGGAGCTCCAGGCTGGCTGTACACACCACAGTTACCACTTTCTTATCTGGACCGAATCACTTGGCTCCAGAGTCTTCCTCCCCCACCCCCGCCACGGGACCTGCGCAGACTTGCCCTAACAGATGTGAGGTCAGCGGCTCTCCTGGCTCCACCCTCCCCACACAGGGCACCTCAGGGCTCCCCGCAAAGGAGGCAGTGCCTGTACCGGCTGCTGGAGGAAGGTGGGGAGCATTTGAGGTTCCTACTGGGTGTCAGAGAGGAATAGGAAAGCTTTTAAAGGCCCCCGCAGCTCTGAGCCTCCCCCACCTATCCAGCCACTCTCGGGGTGGCTGTGGCTTGGCTGGGACACGAGGGACCCGCAGGGGACTTCTCCGTTGCTCCCTGCACTGCCCACTGGGCTTAGCTCTGCCGGTTGCTTGGAGAGTCCCAGGCCCTGCACGGCCGGGGCTGTCTGGCCTAGCCTAGAGGCAGCTGAGGCAGGCGGGAAGGCCATCTGGTGAGGCGAGGGACAGCAGTCAGGACATCGCCGAGCCGGCTGAGGCATCCCCTGGCAGTGACAGGGGCTTCTGGGATCAATTAGCAGAACCACCCTAACAGGGCTCCAGGCCCCTGACACCGGCTCCACAGGCACGTGTCATCGATCGCAGCCTCTGACAGCCTCGCTCCGCAGGCAGGAGGAGGAGGTGAGGCAAGGGCTGCCGCTGGCCTTTCTCCAGCGCGGCGGAAGGGGCCGCCGCGCTGCCCACAGCCCCCGCACAGGGCCGGCCCCTTCCCGGCAGGCGGGAGGGGCTGGTCTTCCAGAACCTGCGCCGCCGCCGTCATCGCCTTGCCTCTCCAGGTGCTGTGGGGGCCGCAGCGCGTCTGTCTCCCTTTTCACATGTATAAAATGGGTCACGTACTAATTAGAGATCACTTCCTGGAAATTGGGGGGGAAAAAAAATCATGCTCTCTCTCTCATCAAGCGCTGGCACCAAATCGCCAGCAGAAGAAAAGATTTCACTTGCTCTTTAAACAAATGGTTCCAGAGCCCCTGCGATGAGTCAGGCAGAAAACGAGACAAGCTCCCCACCTCCGCCCCACCCCCACGCTCTGGAAGCCCAGAGCCCGCTGCAGAGATGAATTGACTCCATGAAAGGAGGTCAGAGCAATGAATGAACTACTTAGTGGAGAGGGGGTTTTAGGGAAGGCTTCCTGGAAGAGGTGGCATTTGAACGGAATGCCTGTTCAGGTCCAGAGGTGAGGAGTTTGGCCCTTGGGGGAACGGCAGTCACAGACAGGAGCACGGATGGGCCTTAGAGTGACTGTGGGTCACAGGAGCTGGCCAGAAATGAGGCTGGTGGACTCTGCAAGGACAGGACCATCTGTGTCTCACCCCGGCCCCAGTAAAAGTGCTGGCACGTAGCTGGAACTAAGAGGCTGCAAGACCCCTGAGTGCAGAACCGAAGGACAAGCCCCCCATCCTGTGGACAGAGGAAGGGTGTGAGACAGGGGTCCAACCTCCTTCTTTGCATGAGGATGGCCCTGTCTCCCACTGCGACTTGCTGGAAAGACTTTCCCCCTGTTGAAATACCTTGGCCCCTTCGTTGAAATGGTTTGACCGTAAATGTAAGGTGCTGTGGGGTTTGGAGAGCGGAGTGAGTCAAATGTGCGCTATCGAAAGACGGATCTGGCGCAGGGACCAAGAGGGCTGGAAGAGGGAGGGGTTGCGGAGAGATTAAATGGGTGGGCTCAACGGAGGAAGGAGGGGGGACTGGGGAGGAAACCAGGTCAGCTGGGGACCCACGGAGGGGCTCGGGGTACAGGGTTGTGCCCTGAGCGGAGGCAATGAGGTCAGCCAGAACGGTCCCCTGGCCTGTGGCACTCACTGGGGCATCGGGGTGGGGGGGCAAAGGGGTGACAGAGAAAAAGCCTTTGCTCCTCAGTCCCCGAAGTGCCACAACATGGTAAAAATTAAACCCTCTCCAGACACAGCCATTGCAAGTAGGTTTTCAGGTAGCAAGAGGATTGTAAACGGGGAACAATGCCCATTACAGCAGCATTATCCCAGATTATAAAGCTTCCGAGAGCAGGCTCCCACCTCCAGGCGTGCTGTGCCTGAGATTTCCCGGGGATGCTTGGGATCCAGACGTCTAGGCTGCCTGACTCGAGGCCCCACCGTGGGTGGGGGTGCCAGGCACCAGTCTGGACCCACCATCCGTACTGCCTTGTCTCTGTTTGCCCGAGGAGAGAGAACCCTGTCGGGGCGGGGGGCAGCAGCGGGGAGCAGCAGGCCACCCCAGACTCCCGCAGCTCTGACAAACGGTGTGAGCGATGGGAGGCCAACAGGCCATCTCTGAAGGAAACCTGTCCCTTCGTGGGCTTCCTCAGCCTAAGACTCTTTCTGTCCCCCTCCCCACGGCAGAGCCCCCCTCCCCTGACCTATGGAGGCAACAGGACCACACACACACACACACACACACACACAGTCATAGCCAGCCCAGCGATGCCCCTTCCGGGCCATAGGACCTTTAGCCAGGTAGTTAGCTTCTCTGGATCACAGTTTCTGCTTTAGTTAAATGGAGAGACAAGCCCCTCGTTTCAGGATTAAAGGAGAAATTGCAGATAAATGGCCTGAGGACTAGAAGTACGGGTTCAGCAGTGCCGGTGAGAGTAGTTCGTGTCCACACCCTGACCGGTTTGCAGGTATGTCCAAGGTGTCCCCTGCAGCCCTTTCGGCTGTGTGGGACAATGGCGAGCGACAGAAAGGCCACTGTCGGGGCCTGATTACAGGAGGGTCCGCTGGCCCTGCGGAGTCCTTTGCCGTGGGCGAGGCTGGCAGCTGGGAGTGGCTGTCCCAGGCAGACCCCCACCACCGGGGGCCGATGAACAAAGCAAGCGCAGGTAACACCTGCAGGGGGGTGCCATTTAAGATTTTCAGAACCCCGCACAAAGACTACATATCTTACACGTTCGTATGTGAGCATATAGGTATGCAGATGCATAAAAACAGCCCAGAAGAAAACCCGCTCAAAGGACTCAGGGGTCAGCCCTGGGGCAAGGGGTCGGGATGGAGGATTCCAGGTGGCAAGAGCACGGAAGGGAACTTCATGTTGCTGTTGTTTGTTTGACTGTAATATGCGGCCACCTCACCTGTGTAGATAGACATTAACAAATACGTCCACGGCCAAGTGCACAGAGCGGGGCCTGACCCAGCTCGGAGGCTGTGGTGGGAACTGCAGGGCAGAGGGGGCTGGGAAGGAAGGGGTCTCCGTGCCTCATGCCATTGTCCCCAGTTCTTGGAGTCTGGATTCAGAAATGACAAGGGACATCCCCTAGCATCCAAGAGGGACACAGAGAGACGCCACTCCATCAGCCCGGCTGGGCTGAGGCCATGGCCCACCTCTGCTGGCGGAGCGTTCTGCCAAGAAAACTATTGAACTACATAAAAATCCATCCTGGAAACCCCAGAGGCATCCTTAGAGTGGAGCGTGGCCTTTAAATTAGAATGGTAAAAAAAAAAAAAAAGAAAGGAAAATACAGGGCAAATTTGCCTGTAACTTGATTTCAGGTTAGTGAGGGCTGGCGGCCAAAAAGCCGTGGCTGTGCCTGGCAGGGCACCTCCGGCCCCAGCCAAGGTCCCGAGACGGTAGCTGTGAAGGTGGGGTTCCCCGTGCCACGGACACGTGTTCCCATGGAAACTCTGCTTTGCAGAATCTTCTGGAAAGTGTCACACAGGAGGGGCCGCCGCTTCCCACACCCACTTTGCAGTTCAGTTTGCAGGGCTGGTTTTCTCCAGCAAGGGCTGAGAGGAGCAAGAGCCAAGGGGGGAGGAGGGGTGGAGCCTGCACCCACGGGCCAGGGGTAGGTGGGCCATTTCGGAGCTGCTGCCCTGCAGAGGCCAGGGCATCGGGGGCACTTGAAATGTTTCACATGCCCTGAGGCTCTGAAGAGGGCGGCAGGGTGTGACCTAGGAGGACGAGAGATGGTGGGAAATTCGGGTCAGAGCAAGGGCAGGCCAGGCCTGGGGGCAGGGTCCAGGCGGGAGGAAGCAGCACCCGAGGCCTGGCCCTCAGGGCAGCCTGGGGCTACCCCTAGCCTTCCAGGTCCTGCATGCACCCTCAGGATGGCTGCTGTCATCCGCCCTTAGGCTCCTATTCTCCTGAGTGTCACCTGTCCCCCACAGGTCCCATTCCCTGGGGCGCTGTCCCAGCTGCTCTCTTTCTCCAGCACCCCCTGAGGACACACACCCATACACACACACACACACACACACACACCCCTCTGCTTTCCTCCCCTCCCTCTAAGATGCTCCCCACAGGGGCAGCTGCAGAGCCTGGGTCCCCACCCACCAGGAGGCCTGCCCCTCATTTAGCAGGCCCCTCCACACTGCGTCCTGGCAGCCTGCTTTCCCTGAAGGATTGGCGGGGAAGGGACGGGGCCCCAGGCACAGCCACTGAGCCTCTGCAAGTGGGGAGCTCCCCGCCCCCCACCCCATCCTCTCTGAGCAACACTGAGCAGTCTGGACTGTCACTGAAACTCAGGCCCAAGTGGACATGGCTGCTGAAAGGGGGAACCGGGGAGGCCAGCAGCCACCCAGTCCCCAAACGGCCCCCAAGCGTGGTCCCCCTCTCTCCTCTCCTCCACCCACTCAGTTACCCAAAAGCCTGCCGGCTGCCTGCAAGGAGCTCTCTGTCCTCTCCTCCCTGCTCACTGCCTGCCACCTGCAGCCCTGAGGGAACCTGCCACCCCTCGCCCCTGCACCAGCCCACCTCCACAGGCCCTCGGTCCTGGGGGCGGCGGGTAAAAGCGTTCAGTCTTCTTGGCTCCACGCCTGAAGTCCTAGAACAATCTTTCTCCACCCACCCTGGGTCAGAGCCCCTCCCAGGGTCCCACCCTTCCTCCTCCTCCTCCTCCTCCTCCTCCCTGCCTTTCTTCTTGCTCACAGCAAAACCTCCTGGCTACACAGCCTTGCCCTGAACTGGGCTCCGCCACCACGCTGGCAATGTCTGCGTCCACAAGCGGGTGACCAGTCGGTCCCTGAGGACCCCATAAGCCCCAGGGAGGACTTGGGTGGGATTTTGTTCCGAGTGAAGTGGGGACTGTGGGAGGTTTTGGGTTTTGAGTGCAGGGAGGGACAGGACCCAGGGGAGAAGGGAGTGTGGGGCAGGGAAGCCAAGCTGGGGCCTGGCCCAGGGCTGAAGGGTGTGGTAATCCCCCCAGGCCCCCTCTCCACCCCCGGGGCCAGCGGGAGAAGGCTGATTCCCAGCCGGAGGGTCTGGGGTCCCGGCCTGGCCAAGTGGGCTCCTCCTGGGCTCGCTGGCTCTGGGTTTCTTGCGGAGCCTCCTGCTCCCTGAGGAGCCCTCTCCAGCCCCCCCCACCCCCGCCCTGGCTGCTGACTCAGGCTGTTGGAGTCAGAAACCTAGACAGTCCTGCTCCAGGCAGCTTCGCCTCCCTAAACAGGCACGGAGTTCATTGAACTCCAGCCTCCTGGGGCCTCTCCACTGAACCCTGTCATCCGGCTTGGAGCCCTCCTTGCTGGGTGCCTGCAGGCCAGGCCCAGACCCAGGCTGGGAGGCTGGGGACTCCCCTGTGGGCCCGAGGAGGCCCAGCGTCACCCTATTAGAGGGGCAGAGCTTCTCCCAAAAATCAGTCTACGTCCCTCCTCCACCCCAGCTTTTCTCTCCCCAAGGTGAGGCCCTGTGCTGTCCGGAGCCAGCAGCCGGCCCAGTGCTGTTAGGGGCCAGGGTGGGGCTGCACTTTGGGCCCCCGCCCTTCCCACACACATTTGGGGTTTGTGTGCGAGGGCTCCTCAGGGACCTCTGGGGTGGCAGGGGGTGGGGAGGGAGGCCCGACTTGCCCATTTTACAAATGAGAAAACAATGGAAGGCCAAGGGAGACGCGGGGTGGAGCCCCATAGCCTGGGCGACCTGGACTCTTAGCTCCTGGCTTCCCGTGAAGTGGGTTTCCACCCGCAGCGAGGGGCCGCTGCAGGTGAAATGAGGGGCGCAGTGAACCCTCAGAATAGCGGGCATGACACAGGGCCAGGCCCAGAGGGGCCTGAGCTTCTGCGATATGAAGGGACCCCTCCCCTACCCAGGGGGGGCCTCAGGCACCAAGCCACGTAGCTACACCTTGATGGAAGCAGGTGGTCCTCGATCCCCAGGGGGCCTGGGCCGAGCATAGCTCCAGTAAAGACAGAGGAGGTGGCTCAGGTCGAGATGGGCCAGAAAGAGGGGCCTGAGGGGGACCGGGGCCTGGGGTAGGAGGAGGAGCAGCTGAGGCCCAAGGGTGGAGGAGGCTTGAGAAACGGGGTGACGACGAAGCAGTCAGCACAGTGCACACAGGCAGATGGGAGACAACCTAGGGGTTTCCGGGGGGCGGGGGGCAGGGAGCTTTAGGTTGTGTGGCTCCTGGTCAGCCAGCGCCTCCCCCTCCCCTATTCAGAAGGGTCTGGATCCCCTTCCTCACCAGTGGGCACTGGATCTTCAATGCTCCAGCCCCTCCAGCCCTCCAGCCTCTCAGCTACCTCCTCCGCCTCCCGCTCCGTCCCCAAGGCCAGCCCGGCCTCTGCAGGACCGTCCTCACCCACGCCCCATACTTCCCGTTCCAGCCCCCTCTTCTTCACCTTATGCGGCCACCTGGTGCCTTTGGCCTAGTGCGGCAGGGGCAGGGAGGGGGGGACGTTTGCAGAGTTGCTCCTTTATTCATCCGCTTTGTGTGCACACAGCACAGACGAGGGCCCCTGGCCAGGGCCCTCCCGAGGAGCTCCCAGGCGCCCGGTGGGCCGCGGTGCAGGCTGGTGCCAGGAGAGCCTGAGGGTGTCGAGGGGGCGAGGAGGGCTCTGGGAACGGGCAGGGTCCGTGAGAGCCCTTGAGGCTGAGGAAGGGCCCTCCTCGCAGAGGGAACAACCTGGACCAAGGCCTAGAGATGGGGAGCACTCCATGGGCCTGCCTGGGTGCAGAACGGGGCAGAGGCAGCCGAGGCAGGAAGGGCCTGGGGTGTGGGGGCGAGTGAGGGGGTGCTCTAGGGCCTCACTCCGGGTCCAGACCAAGTCCTTGGGGGAAGAGGCTGCGCCAGAGCCTCTGATCCAGGGCGAGACCTACGGGCAGGTGGAGCTGTCCTAGAGGTTTTCATAGACCAGGTTAAATTCATCATCGTTCTCGAACCTATGTGGATTTTCCTGGGGGAAACAGAAAAGTGACAAATAATAGGGAAAAGAACAAACTGGCACTAATCCCATTTTCGTCAGAGGCAAACGAACTGACGGCCTCCTGCGCACCTGTGACAGGGACGCCAGCCCCTGCCCCCAGACCCCCCTGGCCAGCCCCTTCTCTCTCTCTCTCGACCCCACCCCGCCCCTGCTCACTGCGCTCCCGCCCCACCGGCCTCGCCTTTCCTGACTCCGTGTCTCCCCGTACGCACGCTCTTTCTTCTGTCTGGGTGGTTCCTTCGACCCCACCCCTTCCCCCCAAACTTCCTACTCACCTGCAGGGCTTGCTCAGCATCCCCAGCAACCCCCCTCTCGGGCCCCCTGCTCTGTGCTTCCCCAGAGCCCACCTCTCAGACAGGCCACAAATGTCTCCGTGCACTTGTTGGGTCGGTGACCCTGTTCCTGCAGCCCCGAGGCTACTGGAGGGCAGGGGCGTGTGCTACCATCCCGGCCAGCACCCTGGGGCCCAGCACAGGGTGGGCACTGCCTGGGATGGCCCGGGCACATGGGTGTCCCAGGATGGGGAAGCCTTGCCTCCAGTCAGGGCCCAGCCCAGGGCGGAGTATAGAAAGGGCTCTGAGAATAGGAGATTCAGCCCACAGTGCCAGCCTGGGCCCCCGGGGTGGGGGAGACCAGGCACCAGCCCCCTCACTTCCCCATGGCTCTTCTAAGGTACTCATGGGCTCCTGTATCCGATTAACAGCCCCTTGTGCTTTATGGGGTCCAGCTCTCAGATGTTACTTGACTTGGAACTCATTTGAATTCAGGGGCACTTGGTTTTGCAGCCAAGTGTCACTCGTCCACTTTACAGATGAGCAAACAGAGGTTTAAAAGAGAATCGCGATGAAGTGAAATGCCGTGGCCGCCAGCACAGTGGTAAGGGAGCCCTGACCAGGCCAGCCCGGGCCGGCACCAGTGGGGACGCCAGCTCCCAACCTGAGCTGACATCGGCCTGGGGGCAGCTGGAAGCCTCACACCCCAGGCCTGATTGGCCACTGCGGACACCACGTGGGCGCCTGGTGGGTCCCACTACAACATTCGATCGTCGTGGTAAACCCGTATGAACTGCCGGGCTCCTCCGTTCACAGACAGGAGACTCGGGCACGGAGGGCAGCTGCTTGGCCAGGGCTGCCCAGCAGCTAAGGGGCAGAGTGCAGGTTCCCACCCCCCAGCGCTGTCGCCGCTAGGCCGGCAGTCTCAGGATGGTGCTCCGAGCCTCAGCCGGGGCTCACGCCTGTGGTCTGGTTTGCCCCCTTGCACAGACGAGGAGAGGGTCCGATGGAGTTAAGGGGGAGCTGGGCCGGCTGCCCGGTGCCCTGCATACCTGAGAGACCAGGCTCCCGCTGGAGGGGGTTCTGCTGGCCCCGGGCTGCATGCAGGCGTAGATTTCGGTCTCCCGGCGCTGCAGGGCCTGCGGGAGAGGGCGTGAGGGTCAGAGCGGGGTGGACAGAGGGGCAGGGCCTGGCCCCGGCAGCCTGCGGGAGCTCAGGAGATGGGCAGACCCTGCAGGCCATGGTCTGTGAGGGGACGCCACGCCACGTCTGGTCACGCTGCCGCACCTGTGAGCAGCCTGGCCAGAGCGCCTCAGGGTGGTGGAAAGACCCGGGGCTTTGAAATCAGACAAGACTAAGTTCCACTCTTGGCTCTGCACCTCAGTTTCCTCATCTGCAAAATGGGAATAATCCTATCTATCCTGCAGGCTCGATGCATGATCCAATGAGATATTGTGGGTGACGGGCCCAGCACAGGGTCTGGAAAATAGCAGGTGCTTCGTAACTGTAGAGTCATCGTCAGGGAAATGGTCATGAAAGAGGCCGGACACCTCCCTCCCCCTTCTGTGGTCACAGCCTGGGCCCCGTGTGGGACCGTCAGGGATGCTGTTGGGTACTGTCAGAGCAGAGCCACCAACAGCCTAAGCGAGAGGCAGGAACTTTTCCTTCCCACGTGTACATGTCACAGGGATGCCAGCTGGTTGCCAAGGAGGTGGTTTCCCTGGCAACAGGCAAGCAGGGGTTGCCGAGGCAGGCTGGAGAGACAGGTGGTGCTCTGAGGCGAGGGAGGGGGAGACGCCGAGGGGAGGAGGGAGGCGCCGAGAGGCAGCGGGGCATGAAAACCCGTGTAATAAACCATTTGGCTCTGGGGAGTCCCTCACTTCAAGGGCACCGCTCACAGTGAGAGCAAGGTGGCCCTGGGGACCAGTTCGAGGGGCCTCGGAGTCGGACAGAGGGTGGGTGGGTCTCGGGAGAGGGGCTTCCCACCTGCCTCCCGGTAGGGAAGGGTGCAGGGTTGCCCCAAGGAGGAGCCCCAGTTCCGGTGGAAGGCAGCTGCCCAGGCCTGCTCTGACCCATCGGGTTGTCACGCTTGCCCAAAGCGCCGGCCATCGCCCACAAGCCTGACACACAGAAGCCCTGAGCCCCTACCCTCTGTCCACGGAGGCCTGGGTCTCCACAGATCTGACCGCCCCTCCAGCCGGACACTTCTGGTCACAGAGAGGAGGGAAGAAAAACCCCCTGCCGACACCCCTGCAGCCGAGCGGGTCCGGGCTCCCGCAGGCGGCTGCCTCTCCCTCGTGTCCGGCTCACATGGGCTGCCTGCTGCACATTACTCCGGAGAGCCCCAAAGATGTCTCAGGTCCCACAGCCCCTCTGTGGGGGAGCCGAGACTGCAACCCAGGCCTTTGGCCCCCAGCTCCTTGTGCTCCCATGAGGCCAGGGACTTTCTGAGCCAGACAAAGGCGCCCTGCCCCAGGACCCTGCGGGCTGCTGGCCCCACACCAGCAGGCGGCCGTGCCCTGGGCAGGAGCAGCTGCAGGGGCTGAGGGCGGGGAGACCTACAGAGGTGCTGTCAATTAGCAGCTGAGCAGCGAAGCCTCTGACAGGTCCTGACCTGCTGGCGGCATTTGCATTCAGGGTGAGACCCGCATCACCAGGCTGTGAAACACAGGGCAACCTCAGAGGCTCTGAACCAGGCCCTGCCGGCCTTCCTAGGTGGTGACGAGGCTGGCTTCCTTCGGGGTGGGCCTGCTGGGATTGGCCCGCCCAGGCCTCTGCAGGGGCAGGGCTGGGCCGGGGCTGAGTCGGGCCTGGGGCTGCACTGTCCTAATAGGGAGGTCAGGCCCTGGAGGGGGCGGGGAGGTTGCAGTTTTCAAAGGGAGGTCAGGAAGCGCCTCCCGGCAAAGGGACCGTCGGGAGCAGAGAGCTGGGGAGCGAGGGAGCAGCCCCAGGGACAGTCACAGAAAGGACACGCTAGAGCAGAGGGCACAGCCAACACTGAGGCCCTGTGGCGGGGCCATGCCTGGGACGTGTGGGGAGCAGCAGGGAGGCCAGTGTGCCTGGAGCTAGTGAGTGACGGGGAGTGACAGTGGGGGGGGGGCATGTGAACAGAGCTCTGGGAGGCCACGGTCAGGGCTGTGACGCTGACTCTGAGCGGGACAGGAACCTCTGAAGGGGGAGGAGACAGGCGACTGTGTTGCTCAGACCCGCCCCTCCCCGGATCAGCACTTACCGGAGGGCCCCCCCCCCCCCGCTGCCGGGCTCTGAAACCTGCCACTACTTGCAACGGAGGCCACATGCCCGACAGGCTGCTCCCAGCAGGTGGTGAGCACGAAGGACACCTGCCCTGGGGGACGCAGGGCTCCTGTACCTTGGAGCTCCCGGTGGCCTCGCCGAACCCTCCCGAGATGGCAGGGTGCTCAGTGCTTCCTCTCCGCCTCCCTCCCCCCCCCCCCCCCAGGACCAGCCCTGCATCGGCCCGTGGCTCTCCTGCTCTGCCCCAGTTTCCGCCCCAGGTGGCTTCTCTGCTGGAACTACTGCGCGCGTAACCCCAGCGGCTGTCTGCTCCTCGGGGGACCCAGACACGCCCGGGGCTCGGAGCAGAGCGGCCGCGATCCGTCCGCGGTTGGACGGATCACTCCGCTGCTGCTGCCGGGTCGGGGACACACTGGGAGGCAGGGAGGGTAACGGGCCGGCTGGTTCGAAACCAATTGCAAGACGCCAGGCAACAAATGGTGGGGGCCCCCTGGAGGGGTGAGAAGGGTCAGGTTCCAGATGTGCTTGGAAACAAGATGTGCTGATGGATCGGACATGAGCAACAGCTTCGACGTTGTTAGCCTGAGCGACAGGAAGCACGGAGCCATCATTCACCACGCGGAGGGGACCGTGGGGAGAGGCACTCCCGCGGGGCGGGGCGGGGGGGGGGGGTGTTGTAAAGAATCGGTTTGGCCGGAGACAGAAGCAGACGGGACACCCAAATGGAGTTGACTCGAGTGATCAGAGATGTCTGGGCTGGAGACACAAATCTGGGGGGCTGCCGGAGTCTGGGTGGTCCCAAAACCTTGAGGCTGAACGAGAGCACCCAGGGAAGGGAGTGAGGGTCAAAAAGAAAGGGTCCCGGAACTGGACCCCAATGTTTAGAGGCCAGGGTTCCAGGGGTCCCTAAGGAGGAGCCAGTGAAGGAGACTGAAGAGGTATGTTTGTGAGTCGGGGGGGGGGCCATCCGGAGAGAGTGGAATGTTCCAGAAGCAAGTGAAGAAACTGTGTCAAGGAGGAGGGAGTTCTCAGTGGTGTCGGATGCCACTCACGCATCAGGGCCGGCGAGGGCCGGGAGCTGCCCGATGGGTGTCGCGGTGCGGAGGTCGGTGCAGCCCTGGAGAAGGGCAGAGCGGGCAGGGAGCCGGCAGCGGGGTGGGAAGGAGAGGCAGAAACCGCGCCGACAGTTCTGAGGCGCTCGGGAGAAAGCGCAGAGCTGCTGGAGGGGCATGGGGCTCAAACAAGGAATTTAAGATGGAAGGTTATGGAGCCAAGGTTCAGTTTGAGTGGCAGAACTCATGAGCAAAAGAACCGGGTTTGAACCCCAGACTGTCTGGCCCACTCCAAATCCATGCTGCTTCGTAGGTAAATTAAATAATTTTTTTCTTTTATTGATTCTACAGAGAGGGGAAGGGAGGGAGAAAGAAAGAGAGCAAAACAGCAATGTGAGAAAGAAGCATTGATCAGTTGCCTCTTACATGCACCCAGACTGGGGACCGAACCCGCAACCCAGGCCTGTGCCCTGATAGGGAATCGAACCAGTGACCTTTCGGTTTATAGGATCATGCCCAACCCGCTGAGCCACATCAGCCAGAGATAATAGGTAAACTGAAAGAAAAAAAATCAGAGAACTATAGTGTTTTATCCCCATGTCTTAACATATCCTGAGCATTTCCCCGCATGAATAAAAAGCAAAAATTGACATAATTAAAAGGAGAATACACAAATCTACCATTACATGGGCAGATTTTAACTCACTTCTCTTAACATTTGTTAGATAAAAAAACAAATAAGGGCACGGGGCGTTTTCACAACATCAATCGGGCCTAATCGACATAAGCGAACACTCAGCTGCCACGCACGGCGCACAACCCCAGTTCTTCCCACCGGCACGCAGAGCGTGCGCTCATCCATCAGGCGAGTCTCCGAAGACTTCAGAGGGTTAGAAGCATACAGACTATATTCTCTGATCACAGAGGAATTAGTGAGAAATAAAAAAACAGGATGATAACTAGAAAATAATTAAACATTTGAAAATTAAGCAAAGCACTTTCAAATAACCCATGGGGTTAGGAGGAAATCTCAATGAAAAATTTAAGCTGAAAGATAATTAAAAATACAACATGTCAAAACTTGGTGGGATACAGCTAAAGCCATACATAAAGGGAAGTTCATAGCTTTAATTGCATAAATTACAAAAGAAGAAAGATTAAAAATCAATAATCTAAGTATCCATCCATGGATGGATAGCAGAGTAGCAGAGAGTAGCAGAAGGAATATTGAAAAATCTTTCCCTAGAGGCTGGGGACAAGACAAGGATGCCTGCTGTCCCCACTCCTATTCCCCGTCATACCAGAGGTCTTGGGCATAGCAATAAAGCAAGAAAAAAAAACAAAATAAAAGGTATGAGAATTAGAAAGAAAGAAATAAAATTTCCATTTTCATAGATGACATAGCTGTGTTCATACATAATCCAAGGAATTTACAGAGAAACTATTAGGATTAATGAATGAATTCAGCACAGTCACTCTCTCTCTATAAAAAGTCAATATACAAAAATCAATCTTGACTTCCAGTCAAGATGGCGGCGTAGGAAGACACGGCTCCCCTCCCTCCTCACACAACCCCAACAAAGTTACAACCAATATAGAACCACCATTGCTCAGAACCGACAGAAATCAAGTTGAATGGATGTCTCGCAACTACGGAATGAAAGAAACCACATCCCTCCAGACGGGTAGGAGAAGAGCAGACATGGAACAGGCTGGTCCCTTACCCACGTGTGGTGGATAAAAACTCAGAAGGGGTATCTCAAGAGCAAGGAGTCCCAGACCCACACCGGGCCTCCCAACCCAGGGTTCCAGTGCGAGGGAGATTAGTCCCCACAATTTCTGGCTGCAAAAACCATTGAGGATTAAGTCAGTGGAAGAAATTTCTGGAACCCCAAGCAGTTCCTCTTAAAGAACCCACACACGGACTCACCTACTCAGACTCACTCCCTCTGGGCTCTGGTGCCAGGGTGGCAGCTTGGGGGGCCCCAGTGGCGTGCAGGCAGAGGCTGAGGTCTCTAGCATCAAGGGAAACAGAGGCCATTGTCCCTTTTCTGGGTCCTCCGCCCACAGATCCGGCAGACTGGTACTGCATCTAAGATTGCATCAACCTGGCTAACACTGTCTGATCCACCTTGAGATACCCAGAGACTCTGCCCTACCCAACTTACTGGCCCACCCACGCTGCTTTTCTATATGAATGGTTGGTCTTGACTCGTGCTGCACAACTTCCTAAGTCCTTTCAAACAAGCAGCAGCCGGCCTCAGTGAGCCCCAGGACCGGAACTAGCAGCCTAGATTCACAGCTTGGCTTGGAATCTCCAAGCATCTCGGAAATCTCCAAGCCCAGCACAAGCAGCAGCCGTCTCAGATTGCTTTATACCTGAAGCAGGGTGGTTCTGGGCAAAACACAGGTGGGGACTGACCTTGGCCTGCACCACCGGGAAACCCCAAGGCCAGTGCACCCAGTGGACAGCAACAGACCACATCAGAGCCCCACCGCCTGCCCCTGCACAGCTGATCCTCCACAGAGGGTGGAGGTTGGTGGTCAGTGGTCTCAGCCAGTTCTTGCAGCTGACTGGCCTGGGTAAATCCCTTCCATTGATTTATCAAAAGCAACCAAGGCTCAACTACAAGAGGAAGACCTACACAGCCCACACAAAGGGTACACCTCGGGTACCCAGCTGGGGTGATCAGGGAGGCTGTGCCACTGGACCCTACTGTGTTAGGTCACACTATCAAGATATGGAGTCAAAGCAGCTCTACCTGACACATAGAAACAAACACAGGGAGGCTGCCAAAATGCGGAGACAAAGAAACATGGCCCAAATGAAAGAACAGACCAAAACTCCAGAAAAAGAGCTACATGAAGTGGAGATAAGCAATCTAGTAGATGCAGAGTTCAAAACACTGGTTATAAGGATGCTCAGGGGACTTAGGGAGGACCTCAGCAGCATAAAAGAATCAGTCAGAAATGAAGGACACACTAATTGAAATAAAGAACAATTTACAAGGAAACAACAGTAGAGTGGATGAAGCCAAGAATCAAATCAATGGTATGGAACCCAAGGAAGCAAAAAACAACCACGTGAAACAAGAAGAAGAAAAGAATGTCCCCCAAAAATGAGGATAGTGTCAGCAGCCTGTGGGGCAACTTTAAGCAACCCCACATTTGCTTCATAGGGGTGCCAGAGGGAGAAGAGGAAGAGCAAGAAGTTAGAAATCTATTTGAAAAACTAATGAAAGAAAACTTCCCTAATTTGGTGAAGGAAATAGACACGCAAGTTCAGGAGAGCCCCCACCAGGATGGACTGAAAGAGGCCCACCCCAAGACACACCATAATTAAAGTGCCAAAGGTTAAAGATAAAGAGGTGGGAGGGAGGGTGTTGACAGGTGAGGGGATTAAGAAGTACAAATAGGTAGTCACTGAATAGCCATGGGGATGTAAAGCACAGCATAGGAAAGGGAGTGGCCAAAGAACTTATATGCGTGACCCGCGGATGTGAACAATGGGGGGGGGATTGCTTGAGGGGGTGGGGGCTGCTGGGTGGAGGGGAGCAAAAATCAGGACAACTGGAATGGCATAATCAATAAAATTTTAAGAAGTCCGCCCTGGCTGGTGTAGCTCAGTGGATTGAGTGCCGGCCTGCAAACCAAAGGCCGGCCTGCAAGCCAGTTTGATTCCCAGTCAGGGCACATGCCTGGGTTTCGGGCCAGGTCCCCTGTAGGGTGTGCGTGCATGCACAAGAGACAACCACACATTAATGTTTCTCTCTCTCTCTTTCTCCCTCCCTTCCTCTCTCTCTACAAATAAATAAATAAATCTTTAAAAATTTAAAAATAAAAATCTTTAAAAAAATCAATCAGTCCTGACTGGTGTGGCTCAGTGCATTGAGTGCCAGCCAGGAGCCGGTGGGTCTCTGGTTCAATTCCCAGTCTAGGGCACATGCCTGGGTTACAGGCCAGGTCCCCAGTGAGGGGCACATGAGAGGCAACCACACATTGATATTTCTATCCCTCTCTTTCTCCCTCCCTTCCCCTCTGTCTAAAAGTAAATAAATAAAATAAAGTCTTTTTAAAAAATCAATCCTATTCCTACATGCCAGCAATAGACAATTGGAAAATTAAATGGAGCCCTGGCCAGTGTGGCTTAGCTGGTTGGAGCATCTTCCTATAAACCGAAAGGTTGTGGGTTCGATTTCTAGTCAGGGCACATGCCTACGTTGTGGGTTCAATCCCTGGTCTAGGGGCCTATGGAAGGCAAACAATTGATGTTTCTCTGTTAGAGAGAGAAACATCAGTCTCTCTCTCTCTCTCTCTTTCCCTTTCCATCTCCCTGCTTCCCTCTCTCCCTCCCTCCCTATCCCCTTCCTCTCTCTTTAAAAGCAAAAAAAAAAAAAAATGTTCTCAGATAAGGATTTTAAAACAAAGGATTTTAAATTTTTTTTTATTTTAAGCTTCATTTTTTAAGTTGTTTTTGTTTTTTGTGTTTTGTTTTTTTAGAGAGAAGGGAAGGGGGGAGAAAGAAAGGGAGAGAAACATCAGTGTGTGGTTGCCTCTCACATGGCCCCCAATGGGGACCTGGCCTGCAATGCAACCCAGGCATGTGCCCTGACTGGGAATCAAACCGGTGACCCTTTGGTTTGCAGCTCACACTCAATCCACTGAGCTCCACCAGCCAGGGCTTTAAAAAAAGATTTTTTAAAGAAATAAAAATGAGGACGACACTTATATCCTAAAACCTTTTGAGGATTAATGAGATAATAGTTAAAAGCCCTATCATGGTGTCTAGCACATAGTAGGTACTCAACAAATGGCTCCCCTGGACAATATCACCCCTGTGGTTAATGTCATTCTCATCTGCTCAGGTCAGTGTCCCAGCTGGTAGGGACCGGCCTCACGGGACAGCAAAGTCTGCGGCCTCCCTTCCCATCTTCCTTCTGGTCTCCGGCCTCTCCAAGCCACCCTGCAACCCCGGGGGGCGCGGGGCCGCTCTCCCACACCCCAGAGACGCCTGACTGAGCCCCCTCGGAGTCCCAACACAGGCGAGAAAGGGGTTCCATGCCCAAGTGAGTCCCTGTCATCAAAAACAAGCTTGTCGGAGTATATTTACTCATGTGCAAAGGTGTTCTTGAGGTGGCGTAACATGAAAAAAATAGCTGTATCGCTTCAGCACAAAAAAAAGTATGTGTGGATGTATGTAGGGGTCTCTCTATGTGTTTTTATTAAAGGCCTAGAAGGTATAGAAGTCAATGTCGCTAGTATTTATCCTGGAAGGGGATAGAATTAGGATAATGGTTATTTTTTTCTTTCTGATATATATATATACGAGAGAGAGCTAATGTGTGCGTGACTGCGTGTGCGTGTGTGTGTGTGTGTGTGGAGAGAGCGAAGTGTTTTATTTAACAGCTGACACCAGAAGTCCTCACGGGAAAGCACCGTGATGAGTGGCGGGGAGGGGAGAGAGAATGTGGGGTTGCCTGGAGCCACGTGGGAGGCTGGGGCAGGTGGGAATTCCCCGGGTGGAGGGCCCGCAGACCCCGAGTGAGCTGGCATCCTTCTGTTTCATTCGGAGCTGTACGCACGGGCCCGTGGGGACGTCCCTTGGCCTTGTCCCCATCTGCCCCCATCCCTAGAAAACAGAGCCACGCTCTGAATGCCCTCTGCGTGGGGTTTTGTAGAGACCGAGGGAGGGCCCAGGCCTCATGTGTGTGATAGGGCGGAGGGGACAGGATCCTAGGGTCGGAGGCAGCCCCAGGACACGCTCCTGGGGAGCCTACAGGGCTCTGCACCCCCCAGGTGTGGGGCTAGGGGCCCAAGCTGGCAGCTCTGGTTCTCACGGAGACCCCAGCTGGCATGGGTGGCATTTATTCCTCGCTTTCTCTGCAATGAGCAAGGTTACTCGTGTAAAACAGATGTAACCGAGCCAGGATGCTCGTCGCCTTCCCAGCCGCCGGGCAGATGGCTACATGCAGAGCAGTGGGCAGCTGGGTTGGGGGCGCACACCCGCCTGGGCACGGACGGGGCTGGGCCTCTGCCCCAGATCATGGTGGAGAAGGCAAGGGCACGTGGAAAAGCGCCCCCACCCGTATCTCCTCTTGACCGATCGTAAGGACACGAAACAATGTCCATATGTGATGAGGAGGGGGCGTGGGAAGAATTAAAAGTCGTTGACGAGCGAAGGGGTTAGGACAGCACCTGACCTTTTCCCCTTTTTGTTGCTGCGATGGCGTTTGTGCAATAAAAACAGGAAGGAGTCGGTGAGCCGGCCCACGGCACCATCTGGTTGGATGAAGGACTTGTCTTTCTTCCTGATAAACCCAGGCCTGCTATCCCTCCTTCCAGAAGTGGAGGGGTGGGCCAACGGGGGGGGGGGGGGGGGGGGGGAACCCAGGGTAGTTCGCATAATCTCGCTCCCCTTCTCTAGAGAGCCCAGCAGGTGGGACTTCTGTCCCCAGTTTACAGATGAGGAACTGAAGGCTCAGAGAGGTCACAGCCGGCGCACGACCACGCCAGGGAACCAGACCTCACGTGGGGCCCGAGAGGCAGGGGCGCGAGGCCCCAGGACTCACCGTGTACAGGGACTCGGCGGCGGCCGGAGGCTGCTCTGCTGTGGCGGTGCTTGCAGCCGGGCCCGGAGCCAGGGCTGGAGACCGGCCCTTCCGGGCTGGGCGTTTGTGTGAACGCTTCATCTGTTTCTGCGAGGAAGCAGCAAGTCAGACGTCAGGGCTGGGGACGAGGGATGCCCCAGCCTCTCCGCCTGCACAGGCCCACGGGGGGAAAGGACAGCAGGCTGTGGTGAGGCCACACAGAAAGTGACCACTCAGCACCTTTCCCCCAGCCTCTCCAGGGAATGGTGCCAAACGCCTCCAGGACCTGAGTCTGACTGCTCCTCCGCCGGGAAAACCCGGCCCTGATAAACCCGGCCCACAGACCCAGGGCTGGACTCAGGGAGGCGGGGGCTGCAGGGCAGTGCTGGTGTGAGACAGGGGTCCCCAGCTACTGTGCAACTGCTGGGGGCGGCGCTGAGCCAGCGCCGGAGGGACCAGGCATGCAGGCCTGCTTTGCCCTCCCTGGCTCTGTGGCCTCCCGCAAGCCCCTGCCCCTCGCAGGGCCTCCGCCGCTTCATCAGGAACCCTCCTCCGCAAAAGTATTGCAAGAATTCAGGGAAGGAAGCAAGGAAGAGCTTAGGTGGCCCTCAGCCGCACTCTCGTCGGGTCCCCTTGGTAGCTTCGTGGCGCCAAGAGATGGATGCGGTCTCTGCCCTCCCAGAGCTCAGGACCTAGGGGGCAGTTGGACGAGGGCCTGGAGCTTTTACCGAATTGTGGGACACTCACTGACCCGCGGGGACAGAGCCTCTGGCACCTGGGGAGAGCATGGACACCTCACCTGGGGGGAAGGGGTGTTTGAGACCTGAGGGCTGAGAAGTTTGTTTGGTCAGAGAGGGAGGAGAGGCGGAGGAGGAGCATGTGCCAACTCCCGAAGGTTCTGAGGAACTTCCAGATGGTCAGCAGAGCCAGAGAGAGGCGGACCTGCCCCGGTGTTGGGGGGGGGCGGGGGGTCAGCACCGCTGTGCACGGGCGCGTGAAGGGAACGAGCAGCGGAACGTCAGGGGGCTTGAGAGGGGGGCGGGGCAGAATCCCAAGCTGGTGTCGGAAAAAGCTCCGGCTGGCTGCTGCCTGCAGCACTAATGGCAGCCCCGGGGGTGGGAAGCCGACGGGCGCAGAGAGAGAGTGGGAGGCGGCACCGCCAGCTCCTTCGGAGGAGGAGGAGGCCCGGGGAGGCCATCCGAGCGCGCCCCCTCGGCGCAGGCACCACACTGCCAAGAGTGGAACAACAGCCTCATCTCTGGGTAGAAGCTAATTAAAAACCCTGGCTGCCTGCCAATCCCCAGCCCATTTACTCGGGATTAGCTCTCGAGAGCTACTTCACTCTCAGGCGGAAGCCGGCGCCACCCCCGGTCGCAGCCGCAAAACGGGGCTGCTCGGTGGCTCGGGAAGGTGGAGCCTCACTGGGTGCCGGGAGGGGCTCTGAGCACTCCACCTGCCTCATCTCACGTCCCCCAATAAACCTGCAAGGCAAGTCCTTGTATTATCTCTGCTCCACGCAGGGGGATGAGAAGGCTCAGAGACGGCCAGCCACTTGCCTGAGGCCACAGAGCCAGGAAGTGGCAGAGGTAGGACTTGAACCCAGGTCTGTCTGATTTACCTGACAGGACCTGGAGTCTCCGCTGTGTTCTTTTATTTGGCGGTGTAGGTCTCACAGACAGTGACACAGGTACCGGCACCCACGTCACACTTTACAGTTTGCAAAGAACTGTGGGACCGGTTCTTATTTCCATTGAACCTGCATCATACCCTGAGGAGGAGGGCATGGAATTCCCACTTAAAAGAGGGGGAAACTGAGGCCGGCCCACCTAGTCAATGACTGCCCTTGATCGAACCCAGATGCCCTGTTCTCAAATCTGGTGCCCCTCCCCTGACCACCTGCTTTGAGGGGTCTGTCACAGGCAGAGGCCTTGGCTCCCCTCCAGACAGCTAGGGGGCCGGTGCCTCTCCCCTGGACATTGCCAAGGCTGGCGGGTGTGAGTCGTGGGCAGGGGCTGCCCTGGCCTCCATGGTGAGCAGGAGCCCGGACTGGCCTCACGGCACTCCTACCGAGACTAGTGGGGCCGCCAGTGAGGGAAGCACCACGGTGGGGTCGTGCGAGGGAGCCCCGAGTCTGCCAGGGGACGGGGCCGGACTTCCCAGGGCTTGCCCATCTCCTGAAGATGGGGGAGGAGCCTGGGAAAGTGTCCCCAGCTGCAGGAACAGCACACAGAGTAGCACGGGGACAGGACTGTGGGACCTGTCAGGGGCACGCAGAAGGACAGGCTGCCAGACAGAAAGTGGTCGATGGACATAAAATCGGGGGCGGGGGCTGCAAGGGCAGGGCCGCAAACAGCGGGATGCCACCGTGCCGTTACTCGGAGAGCTGCCAGGGCAGCGAGTCGGTCAGACTGGGTCAGGTTTGCGTTTTCTAAGGCTCCCTCCGCTGCACAGGTGTGGGTGGACTGAGAGTTGGGAGGGACAGCGAGGGGAGGGGGCGAGAGAGCTCCAGGAGTGGCAGGCCTTCCGGGGCGGGGTGGGGGGGGGGAGCCCGGGGAGGCTGGGCCGGGGCCAGGGTCCCGGGGAACACGGAGGGAGCTTCCTGGAAGAATCAGGTGGGTGTGTTTTGTTACAGGTGCAGGGACGCTCCGCCCCTTGGAGCCCTGTCCCTGGCCAACACCATTCCCTTCTAATGGTGATTCTCAAATGAACACGCCAGTCCGCGTGGCCACCGCGGCCCAGGAAAGCAGCGGAGGCTCCGTGTCCTCCCCTGTGAAATGGGGGTGATGCCGTCGTCCTGCGTCCTGCCTGCCTTGGAGGGGGCCGCCTCTGGCTCCTGTCCACTCGTGCTTCCCAGGAGCACACACTATGCGTCAGTCCCTGCCCCCAAGGGCTCACTCTCGGGTCGGGGGACAGCACTACACACCTAAGCAAGAGCGTGGGGAGCAGAGTGAGAGGGCGGGAGACCCAGATTCCAGGTAAGTGGCAGATGAAGCCTGGGGCCGGGGCAGGGTGGAAGGGACCAGGGGTGGGGTGGGAGGGGCCAGGGACCGGGGAGAAGGGGCTAGATCCTGGACAGCAAAGGCTGAAGAGCTGTGGTTCCTTGCAACTCATAGTGAGCAGTGGTAGCTCAGGCCCAGCCACGGGTAGGGTGAGGGAGGGGCCTGGCGCAAGGAGCCACAGGGAACGCCCCTATCCCAGGACCCCTCCGCAGAAGGCTCCAGGATGTACCCTGTGCGGGGCAAGCAGGCAGCCCCTCGGTCCTCGGGAGCACGCCCAGGGGACCGTGAGGGGTGGCGGGGCAGCGCGGCTGTGCCCGCGTGTGCTGCACCCCTACCTTCTTCCAGAGCAGCAGAGCCGTGCACAGGATGCTCAGGACACTCAGCAGGCCGATGAGGCAAAAGAGCAGGACATTCCGGGGGTCCCTTGAGGGCTCTCGGTAGCCTGTGTCTAGGAGGAGGGCGGGGAAGGAGAGGCACCTGTGACACCCCACACTGCCAACCCCCAGGCCCCCCGATCCCTAGCCTCCTTTTCCCAGAATCCCCCGCCCCGCACCTCCCCCAAGAACCCCCAGACTCCCACCTCTCCTGAGGCGCACACTCTCACGCTCGCCCTGGCCGAGGCCCTTCCTGTGTTTGCCGCCCGGTCCTGGCTCAGGCAAGGCCCACCCCCCGGGCCTCCTAAGTGCCCTGCCGCAGTGAGCAGGCTCCACGGGGGGCTGCCTGCGGGACCCCGGGCAAGTCGTTTCCTCTCCTCTTCTCCGCCCGTGAAACAGTGATCTCGTGGGCGGGCGGGGTGAGGCTGCAGAGGTCGCTCCGTTCTGGGCCCCGCAGGTGCCCGGCCTGCACACGCGGGGGGGGCCTGGGGGGGTGTGAAGGGCACAGCCCAGCCCCTCCCTGGAGCCGTCCATCCTTTCCTCCCTCTGCCCTGCTCTCCATCCATCCGGCTGGCAAAAATTTGCAGCGTGCTGACCACGAGCCAGGTACAGCGCTGTCTGTTGTTTACCCAGCGCACCCTGTTACCAGGTTCCAGCCTTGTGTGCAGGGCCCGATTCACCCCCACACCAGCCTGTGACAGGCAGGGTGTTGCCATGAAGACCAGGCCCAAGGCCCCACCCTGGCAAGCTACAGGACTGCGGTCCACTCCCAGGACTTGGGTCTCCGAAGCCCCGGCCCCTCCCAACGGGAGTCGGAGAGGCAGGTCAGAGAATCACAGCTCCGGGGACAAGCTGTTCTTAATTTGTTGGTGTCATCGCTCCTTTGAGAATGTGGTGAAAGCTAGGAATCTGTCCCCAGAAAGATGCACATGAGCCACGTGCCCACTCACAGGCCGCCGCCATCCTGAGCGCACATGCCCCGTTCCACACTCGCTCAACACCCGCCTGTGCCCACGGGACACTGAAACCAAGGGACCAAATGATACCTCTTAGGCCGCCTGCCAGAGGAGTCCAGAGAAGATCCACACCCCAGGCCTCTGCCCTTCCCACGCTAAGGCAGGCGCCTTGGCGTACCTGCGCAGCCCAGGGTCCCCCCAGGATGCTCTGTTCTGATTTGTCAAAGCTGAAAGGTGAGGGCAGACACCCCCCCCTTTAGATCCTGTGCCCCAAACTCCGAGGCATGGGCCTCTGGGCCCTCTGCCCTGGAAGAGCCACGGAAGCCTCACCTCTGACCAGGATGAAGGTGCCGTTGCCTTTCCCAGTGAGCTTCTGCCAGAGGACAGAGCAGTAGTAGGTGCCGGTGGCCGATGCGTCGCGCAGCTTGGGGGAGATGCTGCACTGCTGGGTGAGGGTCTGGTTCTCCTTGCCCTTGGCGGGGAGGCAGCCGGTCTTCTGGTGCAGATGCTGGTGGCCCTGGCGGTCCACGTAATAGTAGCGGACAGTGAAGTTTTTGAATTGGGGGGTGTACGGGTAGGTGATACGGCAGTTGAAGGAAACAGACTTGTTGGCCAGCGTGACCATGATGGGGGGGCCCGTGTGCGTCACCGACTGCCCCCCTGCAGAAGAAGGAAAAGGAGACCGTGCTCACTCTCCAGGCAGCTCCGGTCCTGCCCGCTTTCCCAGGGGGGGCCGCACAGATCTCCCCCCCGCCCTGGCCCCCCGCCTCCTGCCCTCCTGCTGTGCGGGCGCTGCACCCAGCGCTTGACACGCGTGACTCGCCATCTGCCAACACGCCAAGGCCAAGCGTGTGAGAGCTCCCCTCTGCAGAGAAGCGGGGCCTGGCGGTCAGGGAGGGCAGGCTGCTGGCTTTCAACCTCTCAGGGGTGGGTCTGCAGCCCCGCCCGGGGCTGGAGGACCCCAGACCCCACGCACTCCCACCAGTCTCCTTCCCACTGGCCGAGAAGCCTGGCTGGCTGGGTGACGGTGCAGGCCAGAGACGGCTCAAAGCCGGGGAGGATGAAAGGAACGAGGAAGGAGGCAGGCAAGTGGCAGGAAGCAGCGCTTCCCGGCGGCAGACTCCCGGAGGGAGGCAGGCAGGCCTGCCCGGGGCTGTCCCAGCCTGAAGGGGGAGGCGTGCCAGGCATCAGGAGACAGAAAGCTTTGCCGGCATCTGAGCTCAGAGAAGAACTTGTCAAATTTTTATAGAATATAACAGTTAGCGGTGGCCCCAAGAGCGGTTTTCTGACAACTCAGTGGTGGTCCACACGTGGCCGTTTAGCCTTGACCATGGTGTTCGGTGACGGTCACCAAGGCTGTTTTGCGGGAGCTGCCTCCTCCCCACCCCCCACCCACCACCAGAGGCTTCTGGGAAGACAGTTCGGAAGCCCTCAGGGCAGCAGCCTGCCCGGCCAGGCCTGAGGCCCTCCTGCCACCCCCGCCCCCCGCCGCCTCCTGGTCAGCTTCTGGGCTGGGTCAGAGGACGGTCCCCCGCCCCCCACAGCCAGACCTCGGCTGCACAAGCCCCTCAGCCTCGGCGGGCCTCATCCCCCCCGCACCCTCCCTCTCCAGCAGCCAAACAGCAGACAGTTCTAAATTGAGGTCGGCAGCGAGCAGCCAAGAACATGCTGGCCAGGTTGTTAATCGGGAGAAGATCGTGCTTTTGAGACGCTCGGAGGGAGCAGGGAGATTTATATTGTGGGGGGGAAGCGAGGCGTGGGCCTCCTGCCTGTGGTGCGGGGCTGGCGCCAGGCCAGGCCAGCCCCTGCTCAGGTCTCTGCCGCTCAGCCCTGAACGGGATCCCAAGGGGAGGGAAGGCAGGCCCTCTGGAAGACTGGGGACCGGGACAGAGCTGGCCCTGCACACCGGTTCGCCCCTCGAAGCTCTGACGACGCTGATATTTGGACTTTCTTATGGGGCAACTAGAAAGACACCCCCTCCCCCAGAGAACCGCAGTCACTGACGGTTCCAGAGTCGACTGGCACGTCTGGGTATCACAGCAGGTCGGCTCCGTCGTATGTCGGCACGGGGCTCCCCTCTGGCAGGTGGGGCAGGCGGGGATGTCACAGCGCACTTCCTACCCCCGGGCTGCGCGGCAGGGAGGGCGGCGGTTGCCGTTGTTGAACGGCGAGAGCAGACCCGTCGTGCACGAGGAGCTGGGACTCAGGGCTGAGGTTTGTCCCTGATGCAGCACGGCAGGCGGGGGTCCCCAGAGGGCCGTGAAGGACGAGTGGCGAGAGGGTGAAATGGACATCGCTTGCCCTGCCCGCTGCCGTCCGTCTGTCCGTCCTGCACAGACAGTGTGCTCCCTTCTGCTGTCCGAGCTGCCCAGGACCCCGCCTCCTCATGGGGCCAGCTCCTACGGAGTCCCCGGACCCGACTGGGGAATCACTAGGGAACCAACTTTTTTTTTTTAATCCTCACTTGAAGATTTTTTTTTCTACTGCTTTTAGAGAAAGAGGAGGGGAGGAGGCAGATAGAGAGGGAGAGGGAGAGGAAGGGAGGAGGGGAGGGAGAGAGAGAGAGAGATTGATTGGTTACCTTCTCATACGCACCCCCAACCAGGGATCGAACCCACAACCTAGGCATGTGACCTGACCGGGAATTGAACCCACAACATTCAGATGTATGGGATGACACTCCAACCAACCGAGCCACACGGGCCAGGGCATTGCCAGCTGTGAGCCGCACCTTCCCAACTGGTTCTCACAGTGGCCCCTGGAGGCAGCCAGTGCAGACAGCAGGCTAGTGTCACCTCTAGGGGCGCGGAGGCTGGAGCCGAACCCCAGTCACCAGGAAGGTGGTCGTGCCGAGGCCGGCTGGGGCCCTGCCCACCTCCGCCAGAGCCTCCCGCCCCTCCTCTCTGAGCGTCTGAGAGGCCACTGCAGGCCAGGGGAGGCCACACACGCCGTCGGCGCTGCGTGGCCACCTTCCCGTGTGTCCTGGCGGGAAGACATTCGTCCAAGTGTCTTAAAAACGTCCCCGTACTTGAGGCATCCTTCTGGGGAGTGATGGAATCTGCGAGTGCAATTAAGCTGCTCTTTCCGGTTCTGGGGGCGCCGTAAAGACAGATGGCTGCCGCTCTGCAGCCTTCCGGGGTTCGTTATTTCAAGGTCAGAGGGTCGGCATCCTGAAATGCGCGGCCCCGGCTCGGGTCTGCCGGAGAGAGGACGGCCCAGGCCTCGGGTGAGACTGCTGTCTCCAAAAGGTGAAGCGACCAGGCCGTCTCTGTGGCTCGATGACAGCGGCCAGTCGGGGGACGGCAGGCCGAAAACAGGGGAGGGAGGGGCCGTGGCTCCGGCAAAGGCTCGGGGCTTGGGCCTGGGGAATGCAGCTAACTGCCTCCCCTGCTCCTTCTTCTTACTGAGCACCAGCACCCCAGGCCTGCACCCCGGCAGCCCAGTCCCCACCCCTGTCCTGGACCCGTGCCTCCACGAGGCCCCTTCTGGGGTGCGGGCTGCAAGCTGCTCCACTGGCTGTGCAGCATCGCCCAGGTACAGCTCGGTGCTACAGACGGGGTCATGGTCGCTCGAAGCTACCGTATGTGCTCCTCCATCCAACAAACATGCAAGGGTACTGGTGAGGTCCCGAGCCCCACCCCGGGCCAGCAGGGGCTCCCTGTCCTGGCAGTGCCCCCAGTCTGACAGGGAAGCAGAGGGAGCCTGGGGTGGGAGGGAGGGCCGGTGGGGAGGTGGGGGAGGGGTGCGCTGCTGTCCTGGGGTCTGGAGGTCATTACTGAGCTGAAAGCAGGAACACACGCATACAGCAGGCTAGAAATGGCCGGAGGACGGGGGAAAAGAACACGCATAGAAAACATACTCTGCCTGAGCGCCACCTGCCCTGTGTCAACTCAACACCACGGCGATCCCATGAGGCAATGACTGCAACCTTATTTTGCAGACAAAAAAAAACACAAAACAGGAAAAACCCAGGGCATCTTAGAGGCCCAAAGCTACAGAGTTCCTAAGTGGTGGAGCTGGGATTTGAACTCAGGTTGTCTGTGCTAAGGAAGAAAAGCCAGCGTCTGGGCCAGGCAGTGGAGTTGGGCACAGGGCTAAGGGTGCTCGTGGTGGCACGTAGCACAGTGGACGTCGGGTGCTGAAGAGAGTCCTGGCACAAGTAGCACACCGGCACAGTCCGAGGCCGTCGAGTGGCTGCAGGGCGGGGAGCCCGAACAGAAAAGGGGTTGGGGGAGAGCCGCAGGGCATCCTGCCTGCCCCGCAGGGCCTGCTTCTCACCACAGGCCCAGGGGGCTTCAGGGAGACCCCACAGAGCCCGAGGTGTGTCCCCCAAGGGCCACTGGGGTGGCACAGTGAGTAGGCCCACCTTGTGCCCGGTGACTGCTGCACTGTGATCAAGCACTTGTTCAGGCAAAGCAACTGTCCCTGTGGGACGAGCTGGGCCAGGGCACGGTGAGCTGGCCTTGGGGTCCTTCAGGGCTCCGCTCACGGGCTGCCGAGGGGGGCCCTGGCCCAGGGGGCGGGCTGGAGGAAACTCAGATTCCTGGACTGTGGAGCAGGGGAGCCAGAGGAGCCCCGTCAGCATGCCCCAGGGAGGCCACTGAGCAGGACAAAAGGGCACGAGGGAGTCCACTCCCGGCCCTGCGTGCACGGGGCCACCTGTCCGCAGCACCTGCCCGCAGGCTTCCTCTGCCTCTGCCCACCCTTCCCCACCCCGGCCGGCTACGGAGCATCCGTCCCCCTTTGGCGTGAACCAACTCCTGGATGGGAGAAGTGTGAGCCCGTGGTGAGTGTGGGTGGAGCAGAACACCCCTGGTGGGTGAGGTCCCCGGGGGTGGGCCAGCCAGAGACAGGACTGCAATACAGTTGCAGCCTGGTGTCTGAGAGGGCCCGGTCCCCAGGGCCACCACCCCAGCCCAGCCCCAGCTGAGAACCGGCTTGCTTATCAGACATCACCGTGAGCTCCCCTCCCAACCCCCCCATAACGGCCACGCACAGATGGTTCGACGGGGCGGCACGGGCTGCCACCCCCACGCTCTGCCCACCCCTGCTTCTCAGGAGATGGTGTCTCCCAGGGACGGCACGTCCTCCATCCCTCACTTCTCAAAGCCCCAGGGGTGGCTGGGAAGCTGGGGTCTGGCCAGAAAGGGGGACAGGGGCGCCTAGAGAATTCCAGGCCTGAGTTTGGGTCCTGGCTCTCTCACCTAAAGCTGCGCAACCTGGGACAGGTGGCTTTCCTTCTCTGAAGTTCAGCCTCTCCCCTGCAACAGGGGGCACCAGCGACGCCGAGCTTATAGGGTTGCCGCAGGGTTCACGGGGGCCGAGAACGCGCACAGGCTGCCGTGGGGCCAGCCTGCTTTGCCAGGCACAAGCGGAGAGCAGGGAAGTCACGGGAGTCCTGAGTCCTTCCACAGACAGGTCCACGCTCAGGGCCCGCCCAGCAGGCGTGGCCTCCAGAGCTCACGCCGCAGGAGCCTCCTCCCACTCTTGCCCCATCCTGCTGTCTGTCTGTCTGTCTGTCTGTCCGTTGCCTTGTTGGGAAAGACTATCACCAGATGGGCGCCTGACTCCCCCCGCTTTTCCGGTTCTTCTTTTGCACCTGTGACCACTTGACCTGCCGGTGGCGAGCAGACAGCTGCAGAACAC
Source organism: Phyllostomus discolor (assembly GCF_004126475.2). Classification (NCBI taxonomy): domain Eukaryota; kingdom Metazoa; phylum Chordata; class Mammalia; order Chiroptera; family Phyllostomidae; genus Phyllostomus; species Phyllostomus discolor. The sequence goes on from NC_040904.2 coordinate 213,065,402, forward strand.
ACCCCTCTCCTCCCCAGCCGGAGCCTGCCCGGCTGCTCCTGGGGACCCGCAAGCCACCCCGCTGACCCTGCCTGAGGAGGTCGCCCACCAGAGGAGGCCCCGGAAGGAGTCGGAAATCAATTCACGAGGTCGAGACAGCAGCTGACAAATATGCGGAGCGCTCTGTGCCGAGGAAAGCCACCGCTTGCGGCCTCCTGGTTTCAGCCACAGCCACACGGCGAGGTGCACGCGGGGTCACGCTCCAGGCACGTCCTTTGACTTCGGGCCCCCGTGAAAAAACCCTGCAAGTCCCTGGCCCAGGGGATCCAGACCATGTGTCCAGGCCCTGCACAGCTCGGCTCAGCCACCCTGGGCCTCAGCTCATGGCCCCGCCACGGCCAGGCCCGCCAGGCCCCTAGACCTTTGCCTGCGCTGCTCCTGCTGCTCCCGCTATTCAGAATGCCCCGCCCCTTCCTGTCAGGGTCCCCCTCTCAGTCTGCAGGACCTGCTCCCCTCCTCCCTGAGCCATCCCTGGGTGCATGGCTCCGCGCCCCCTCCCTGCCTCCAGCCCAGCGCAGACTCCCAGGCATCCCTGTTAAGCCACGTGACGACAGGCGCGAACGTCCCTGGGCACACTCCCCTTCTGCAGATGGGACAACCGAGGCTCGGGAAGTAAAAGCTTTGCCCAAACAGCACAGTTGTCCGTGGCAGAGACGGGATTTTGAGCTGGTCCCTTTGGGTCCTTAACCCCACATGCTTAATCACTACTCTATGCTACAGTTTTAAAATCTCAAAGCAAGCAAAGGAAAAAAACTTATCCAAGGAAAGAACTGTACTCTTTCAGAGAGAGCTAAACCTTCAGAGGCCATTTTTCGAGACTTGGGTCATCTAATACGCCGACACGTCAGGCAGCTCATAGGAGTCTGGGGACAATGGTACTCAGAACTGACCCTGCAGCATTGGGGTGGCAGCCACTGTAGCCCAGCAGAGCCTGAGGCTCCCAGGGCAGAAGCTCAGGGGCCCAGGACCCCTCCACAGACAGGTTCTGGGCGGGGCCCGCCGAGTATCCAAAGCCTGCCGAAAGCCTCCCTCGATACCACTACCACAAGGACATCCCCTCCCCAGCCCCTGCCCCGACCCAGCACTGTCCTCACCCCGACCGTCCCTCCTCCCCCCATCAGCTGCACTGACCCCCGGGCTGCTCCTTCCCCACCGCCCATCGCTGGGCCAGGCCTTGGCCCCTGCTTTGCCTCTGCCCGGAACTCAACCCCTTCCACGGCGCTGAGCGCCGGCCTGTGGGGAGAGCCTGGACGTGCTGATCAAAGGTGTCCATTCCAACCAAGGTCGATTTTAAAGGAAAACACTTTGATTCCCCAGCTAGAGAAGAAAGCAGCTCCCGCCGCCTTTATTTTAGGCCTGGAGTTTTGTCCTCCGATTTATCCCAGGCATCCTTGGGAGCCGCGCCTCTCTTTAAAGGCCCATCGGAAGGGCAGCGGGGTAGGGGCAGAGGCGGCCGCTGGTTTTCTCCCAGAGCGCCGGCCCTTCGCCCGAGCACGGATGCCAGCATGCCACGGAGCAACGGGGAGTCCTCCGGGACGCACACACGCCTCCAGCACGTCGGGGTGTGGCCACGTGGCTGGCGAGGGAGAAGCGTGGGCCGGGCTTGGAAGGCGACCCCCCAACAGAGCGCGAGGAGGGCGGAGCCGTTAGCGCGGATGCCCTGGGAACACCGGCGTCTGACGGGCTGTCACGCCTTCCAACGCCTCCGCCTGAGTCCGGGAGACGCACACACGTGTGCCCGCCTCGGGGGCCGTTTCCGCCCGAGCGCGCCTCCACACTCTCGACCTCGGGGGCGCAGCGGCCGTGCACGGACACAGACCCAGCGCAGAGTGTCAAATGTCTGGCCCCAGAAATGTTACAGCTTCATGGGCGTTAATTGGTATTTTTATAACAGTCACTTCCCTCTTGGCGGGGTTGGTGAGGAAAGTTGCTCAAACTTGGGAGCTCATTCGAGGGTGTGGGCTGTGGTGGCCGCAGGGCACTGTGTTTCTCAACTCACATCCCCCTCTGCTCTCAGGGCAGGGTGTCAGCATGGGGGGGGGAGGGCCAATGAGTGTGGTGGGTGTCCCGCTCCCTGTCTTTGAAGGGGGGGTGGGTAAAGTGGAGAGGGGAATAGACCCACCGGGTGCCCCAGCCGTGTGTGCCTCTAGAGTCCCAGCAGGGAGGACCAGACTCCAGCTGAATGACAGCAGGAAAGTGCTGGGACAAGTGTCACAGGTTCGATTCCCAGTCAGGGCACATGCCTGGGTTGCAGGCCATGACCCCCAGCAACCCGCACATTGATGTCTCTCTCTCTCTCTCTCTCCCCCTCCCTCCCCTCTCTAAAAATAAATAAATAAAATCTAAAAAAAAGAATTTTTTTTAAAAAAAGAAAGTGCTGGGACAAAGGGAGTCTCAGGGCTGCAGACGCCAGGGCAAGGGCCCCAACCAGCTGGGAGGTGACCCCCCAGACTGGGCCATTGCTTGTTTTTTAAATGATGATTCTTCAGGTCCCCCTGACCATTATTAAAGTCAAACATGCTCCCTGCAGAAATCCCAGACACCGCAGAGAAGGACCAAGGAGGCCTCGGGGCTGGCCTGCCCCTCTGGCGTCGCAGCAGGACCCTGTGCCCCTCCTCCGGTCTCCCCGCCGGGCCAGGCTTCGAAGGGGGAGTAGGAGGCAGCCACATGCGTGTGTGTGGAGGTGGCGGGGGCAGGGAGGGGGTCTAAGCACAAGACAGCTCTTGGGCGAAATTTCTAGAAGTCTTGTAACAAGGCACCAAGTGGGAAGACTCGGGAGCCTGGCGGAGCTGAAAGAAGGGGTTTGGACGGGGAGGGGCCCTGAAGGGCCCAGCGCCCCCCTGCAGACCTGGGGGGGGCCCTGTGGGCTCCCCAACCGGGAAGCAACACCCTCCCGTTTCCTGCAGAAGGAAGACAAGGGAAATCCTATAGACTCCCAACAGTCTCCCCAGCTGCCTGAAACCTCGCATTAGTGATTCGTTCTGTGGGATTCGGTCCTCCTCCCCGCTCCAGCCTCCTTTTAAAATATAAATGCTTCTGGCTGTTGATACACTCACTCCTTCCAGGGGGCACCTGCACCAGATCACTTTTATCCTGACTTTTCTTAAATCTCTGCCTCCCCGAAGATCCCGCACCCTCGGGGCACAACACCACTCATTGCCCTCCATCCTCCCACCCTCCCCGCCGTCTGGCGGCTCCAATTAACCGACCTGCCTCCAGTCCAGTCTCCTCCCCGCCCCGCCCCTCCCACCGCAGCCGGGGGTCAGCAAAGACTCAGGTCACTAAGCTGGGGCTCCTACTGTTTCTGGCCTTGAACTTGACCCTGCAGACACCTTCCTCTTTGACCTTTCCTCTCTGCCCCCACCAAGGCCCACACCTTCTGTCTTGGCCTTTCTCTGGCTTTTCTTACACAGCCCAGTTCTTAAGGTCGAGTACTGATCCCTTGGCTTTGTCCGCACCCTCACCTGCCCCAGGTGAGCCCAGACGTGCCGCCCATGTCTCTGAGCTCCTGTGCGCTCATATTCACAGGTGACCACTCTGCAGGGGAGGCCGGGATGGCCTTTGGGTTTGCCAGTGGGCGAGTGGGCAGAGAAAGCAGCAGAGCTTGACCTTGACGGACGGATAGGACAGGTGGAAGTGACCAGGTGGGCATGTGAGAGGACACCTTCCAGGCCAAGTGGGCAGCAGGAGCCTCAGGGGCAGGCAGCCATCCAGCCTGGCTCAGAATGGGGGTGTGGGAGTTTGGGACAGCAGCCTGCGAGGAAGGGGGGGTCTTATCCCCACATACTGTCACGAGAGCCCAGCTGACAGGGCCACTCTGTGGGCAGCTGTGCGGCACGGACCCACGGGGGATCCCCCTGGTACATGCAGGTTGTCTTCAGGGCCCTTAGCTTTTTAGGGCAAGGTCTGCGAGGGCAGGGGCTGATCTGAAGGGTGTGCGAATTTTAAATGTTCATGTGTGTTGCTGGGTCCTGCAGAAATGGGCCCTTGGACCCTACGGCGAGCACCGTGAGGAGCACCCTCCTTGCCCTCAGGCAGGGACTGTGCCCGCTCAGTGTCCCCTTCCCCCGGCCCTTCGGCAGCAAGCCAGGGCCTGGCCCAGAGCCTCCGAGGGGCTCCAGCTCTGCCCCCACCGCTCCACCACAGCCCACACAGTCCCGGGGAAGGACGGTGCAGATTCCTGCCATGCCCACCACACACCATCTCGTTCCCACAGTCAAGTCCCCGCCAGCCCACCCCGAGGAGTCTCAGAGGGTCCTAGATGTGCTGTCCTGGGCTGCTGGCTGGAGGCCCACAGAGGAGGAAACTACACACCGTGACAGGGGGCCCGGGACTCAGTCAGTGGTCAGGTCACACTTGGCCAAAGCCTCCTCAGACCCAAACCCAGGCCCAGCAGACTGTCCTCCCCAGGGGGCCGGGAGCATCCCCTGCCGGTCTCACATCTGCTCCCTCCCCTCCCCTGCTCCAGACTCACCCGGCCGCCCCTGCCTTCCTCTGTCTTGGGCCCCCACCCCGGCGTCCGACCCCCAGAGCCCACAGCCCACTGCAGTGAGTTCCCGCCCAGACCCACGTGAACAAGGAGCAGACAGAGGCGAGGGCCGGAGGGGAGGCGTGGGAGGCGGACCCTGTCTCCCCAGGCCTTCCCCGCCGCTCTGTCCTTCACCAGACGGGAGAGCCCATGCCTAAGGCTCAGGGGGACCGGGAGGCTCGCACCCGTACAACCCCGAGGACCCCCCGGCGCCTGTCCTGTGGCATCAAGCCTCCCCCGTGCTCAGAGCCACCGCCGGGTCATCTGTAGCCGAGGCACTGAACTGTCCTGTTACTGCTGAAGTTTCCTGGGCACCCCCGGTGCCAGCACCACACCGGGCCCTCCTGCCCTCTGGAAGCCCCCAGTCCCCCGCAGGGAGGCGGACAGCCAGCCAGCCAGCCCGGAGAGAAGCAGCCGCAGTGGGGACACGTGCCCCGGTGACCCCGGACCCATGCGAGCCCCGCAGCCCCGGACGGGAAGCACCTGAAACGCCGAGCAGAACCAGCAGATCGCGGCGCGTTCCTTCGGCGGCACTTGGCGCAGCAGGCGCCGACAAGCGCGTTCTGCCGCGGGCCAGACAGCAGATACTTTATGCCCCGCGGGCCATATGGTCTCCGTCGCGAAGGCTCGACTCCGCCAACGCGGGGCATTGGCGGCCATAGATGATCTATGAGCGAGACGCGTGGCTCTGTTCCAATAAAACTTTATTTATGGACGCGGAAATGTGAATACGGTGCAATGCTCATGTGTCATGAAACATTCCTTTTGGGTTTTTTTCTTTCCCCAGCCATTAAAATAATCTAAACACCATTCATAACTTGCAGGCCATACAAAGAGGCTGCGGGCTGGACTCAGCCCGAGGGCTGTGGTTTGCGACCCCTGGCCTTTAGCAATGAAAATAAACTTCAGCCACACCATCCACTGGATATAGCTTCAAAAAGACCACACCACAGTGAGTGAAAGAAGCAGGTCACAAAAGAAGAGACACAGTATCATCCTGACAACACACACAGGGGTCAAAGACAGAGAAGGCTCTGAGGGGAGCGGGGTGCTCTGGGGGGCGGGCAGGGGCTCGGAGGCACGGGAGGGAATGTCCTCTTCTTTGACCTGGCGGAGCAGCCACACAGGACTTTGTTTTATAAAATGTACTGTTCTTTCCTGTGTGTGTATTATATGCCACAACCTCAAAAGAGAGCGCAGTGACAGCAGGACCTATGGGAACAGCATTTATAACCCGCCTGGAATTACACCCCGGTGCAGGTGTGGTGCCCTACTGCTCTTCCGGGACCCGCCGCCCTGTGGTCAAACCGCCCTGTCAGGGTCCCTCGTGGCCCCGCCTTCCCAGCCCTGATCCCTGCTGGGCCTGCCACCCACCCACCTGCTCTCTCTCCTCCCCATCTTGCTCCCTTGCCCCTCCAACACTCTCCCCTGCCCCACCTCCAGCAGTGAGGCGCTTCTCTTTGCCTGCCTCCAAAACTCTGAATGGGATTAGACAAAGAGGAGAAGCAGAGGCCAGAGCTGTGAGAAGGGGGCAGGAGGCTCCTGACCTCCTTTGGACATCAAAGGGGGCCACAGCACATGAGTCCAGAGTGAAGGGGAGCAGGGAGGCAAACCCCCCCCGGAACTCCCGCCTCTGGTCAGGGGTCACGTTCTCCAGCCAAACCCCTCAGTTTCCAACAGGCTGAGAGTGAGAATTGGGGCTTGTTCACTTCTAGGGCCCCCCAGGGCCTGGAATAGGTCCTCCTCAATGGATATTTGAGAAATGACGCAGCCCAGGGTTCTGCAAAGGCCAGGAAGAGAAAGGGGACTGACATTCGCTGAGCACACGGAGGCTCAGAGAGGTTAAGTAACTTGCCTGAGCTCACCCAGCAGTCCACGGAAGAAGGCAGGACTGGCACCTGGTCTGTCTGGCCCCAAAACCCTCGGGGATGACTGAGGGCTGGCGGAAGCAAGGCTAGAGCAGGAGTGCGGGCTCAGGTGTTTCACCCCCGGGAGAGAGTTGCCGGTGAGACCTCAGGTGGCTGCCAGGCCCTCTGAGAAAAGCAGAGTTTGCAGAGGGCCCAGGAGAGCTGAGGAGAGCAGGCTTGAGTCCTGGCTGACAGCGGAAGGCCCCGAGACGCCCTCCAGGCTGTGCTGGAGACTGCTGAAAAGGTGGGCGTGACCCCTAGGAGCCCGTGGGCTCACCCAGATGTCGCTGACTGTCACGTTTCAGCTGGCTCTGCGGGGCTGGCAGGTGCTGCCTCTCTGAGCCCTAACCATGTGCCCCAGCCACCCAAGCCGGGGCGTGCTAGCGGGCAGGCCCATTGCCGCACTCGTTCAACAGATGAGGCACTCGATGAGGCACAGCGGCACGGAGAACCCGCCCGGGGTCTCTGAGGGGGCTGCAGAACAGACTCAAACCCGGGCTGATCGCCCCTGGCCTGCCCTCGCCCTTGCATCTCACTCACTGCCGTGTAGGCGGCCCAGGCTGACGGCTAAAGGCGCTAAAGGCGGGGGAGGTGTAGGCGATGTGGGAGGGGCGGAACTCCTCCGTGGAAGCTCGGAGACCAGGAGGAGGGGTCCTGGACCCACAGAGATGGGGCTGCAGGGGCAGGACCAGGAGGAACGGGGTGCTGTCTGCTGCTCCAAGGGGTTCCCGGGGCCAGCCACAAGGATGACTTCACCTCTTGTGAAAGGGCAGAGTTTCTCTTTTCGCAGCGTTTGCTGCAATACTGGGGGAAATCTGTTGTTTGTTTGCACTCAGGACGGTTGCAAAACCGCCCCTCACGTCAGCACCTGCGGAGCCTCTTCCAGTGTCCAGGATGTGGCGGGTCCCTTCTGGGGAGGAGGGACCACACAATGAGAAGTGATGGGAACTGGGGGAAATTAAGTTCAAAATGACTAAGTGTGAGTGCAAACGCTTCGTCCCCTTGGGCCATCTTTGTGCTGGCCCGTCTCTCAGGGGTGGGAGGGGGTGCGAGGTGACCAGATTCAAGGACAGATGTCACCAGGGGCCCAGGTTTCCAGGCCTGCTGGAGGTACCACGCACTTGGCTCTTGCCTGATGGGGGTGGGGAGGAAGGGGAGAGATTTTTCCTTGAAAAATGTTCTTTACAAAGAAAGCCGAGAGGAGCCCCAGGGCCCACTGCCAATAGTCCTAGCTCTGGTCTCAGGCTGACCCGGGTCTGAACCTGACCTCTACGCAGCCGTGAAGCCTCGGACACAGCTACCTGGCCTCCGCAAGCCTCCATTTCCTGTCCCTCAATGGTCCTGGTGGGAACAGCACCCCAAGGGTGCCTCAAGGGGCCCTGGGTGTGTGTGAAGCCGGGGCGAGTGTGAAGCTCCAAGATTCATGACAATAACAGCTGTTACTGTTCGCGGCACAAACGAGAGGCGGGGGGGTGTGGAGCGGAGAGGGGCGGCTCCTGGAAGCCTCATCTGAGTCTGGGTGAAGCGGGGGCTGCCTGAGCCTGCACCACGGGGGCTGGGGGGCCGGGGGGCCCGGCAAGTGCTGCCCAGGAAGAGACTGAGCGGAGGGACCCTGTGTAGGCAGCCCTGGGGAAGCACACTCCTGGGGGTCCCCTGGCCTGGATGAACTCACCCCAAGGCCACCCACCCCGGGCCCTGGCTTGACTCTGGGCCTCCAGCTTCCAAGGGGCCTGGGACCAGGAAGGGGGCACAGTGCTGGTCCCCCAAAAGGCCTAGTTCCCATCATAAAATAACCGCGTAGCCTCTGGTTGTCCTCCAGGAAGTGGGTGGTGCCGTCCTTCCTGGGAACAGTGACAATTCTGTGCTCCAGGCGACAGTGCTTCTGGCGGCCATTGGCTGGGCCCCCCTCCTCCCCCCGGCTAGCCCGGGCAACAACAGCCACTTGGCAGGTTCAACACCTTGCTTCTACCTTAGATTCCTTGGGGGTGAGCTGTCCCTCCCCACTGACCCCTGCCCTGACCCCGATGCCCCCTGGCCGCAGCAGTGCCCACCCACCTGGTTTGAGGGCCGGGAGGTCAGGCAGTGCTGAGAGGGAGGTGCACAACACAGCTTCGAAGGGGGAGCACCGCCCCCACCTCTCCCAAAGCCACCTTGGCGAGACATTAGCTAAACATCCCCTGGTCCCGAAGGCTTCCCCTGTGAAGTCTGCAGTGTTCAAATGCTACCAGCAAATCCCCCCAGACCAGCCGGGAATTAGCCGCCCGGGCGGGCGAGCGGGTGGGGTGGCGGGTGGATGAAAGCGGCTCTGATGTGCAGCGCCGGGGGCTCGGGAGAAGGAGACCGCATACCTGTGGGCCGCGGGGTCCAGGGGCACAGCAGCAAGCCCAGGAGCCAGGGGGCCGTGAGGGGGCCCGGTGGGGCCCAGGGCCGCCGAGGCCGGCTCTCCATGGGGCCTCCTGGTCAGTGTCTCTGCTTCCTCTTCGGTTCCCGGGAGGGGACAGCTGCCGGTAGCCACAGTTCCCCTTCCCATCCCCGCTAAGCTCCTCCCTGGCCACCCTGCTTCCTCAAGGCCTCCCGGGCCTGCTCCTCCCAGGGACCCGGCTCACGCAGCAGCGGGACCTGTCCCAGGCAGGTGGTGCCAGGCAAGGCTCTGGGGCTCTCTCTTCTGCAGAAGAGCCGGGCGGAGCTTAGGCCTCCCGATCCACCAGGTGCGTGGGCTCCTCCCCTCCTGACCCCCTTCCAGCTGGTGGACGGTCCCGAAGGCGCTGGTGATGGAGGGAGCACAGATTTACACAAATGACTCCAGGGCTCGGTTTGGCCGCTCCCTCCTGAAACGGCTTAAACGTGCCCAGGTCCACGCAAACTTCCCCTCGGGAGCAGCCCAGGCGTCCCCTGATGATGTGCTCGTGAAAGAGCCAGGTCTGGCCTGGCTGCTGTGGCTCCATGGACTGAGCCCCGGCCTGCGAGCCAAAGGGTCCCCGGTTCTGTTCCCAGTCAGGGCACATACCTGGGTTGCAGACCAGGTCACCCATTGGGGGTGTGCAAGAGACAGCCGATCAGTGTGTGTCTCACACATTTTCCCTCTCTTTCTCTCTCCCTTCCCCTCTCTCTAAAAAAAAAACAAATAAAAGAGCAGGGTTTGGGGTGGGGGCTGCCACCGAGTGGGAGGATACAGGAAGAGGCAGGTGAGTGATGGAGGACAGCCACACACTCCCAGCCCGACACGGTGCCACAGCTGGTCATTAACCCAGCTAGGGCCACCGTGGGACCCCACAGAAGCCCAGCAGATACCTCCTCCCCAGCCCGCCTGAAATGTCTTTCCTACCCGCGGCTTCCCTAAACCTAAGCACACCCTTCCCCCACCAGGAGACACAGGAATTTCTTCCCCCACCTGGCCCCGCACAACAGCCCCACCCGCACATCCAGCAGGCACGGACACAGGGGCAGTAATTACATGCAGACCGGGAGCCTTTTGCCCTTGGCGTTCTGGAGCCTATCGAGCGGATGAGCTGGATGGGGGATGGGCCAGGCACTGCCTAGGTGTCTGGAGGGCAGGGGAAGGGGCCCTGGGGTGGGGGCGAGGAGCCCAGCGTGCTGGCACTCAGAGGGGGCAGGGCCGAAGGTGGCCGAGCTTCACGTGCCGGCACTGCACCTCCCTCCTCCGTTGACCAAGATAAATGTCATTACCCCCACTGTGCAAAGGAGAAAACTACGCCCCTGAGAGGCCAGTCAACTGGCCCAGGATCAGGACAGGTGCGCAGGGCCAGCATGTCACACCCAGCTGTGTGAGGCCCCGGCCTTCCCCCACCTCCTGCTGCAGCCCCCAACGATGGCATGCCAGGGCCCAGGTTCCCTCCTCCCAGCAGGCTTCTCCCCTCCCCAGGCTGCCCTGCACAGGGACGAGGAAACCTGGAAGACGGCCCCCACCCCCACCAGCAGTGCTGGGCGGACAGCGCGGGCAGGAGTGGGGTGGCCCGCCAGGTGAGGAAGACGCGTGCACGCAAGGCCGTTGCTAGCAGCCGGGGGCCGGAGGGGCCCCAGTGGTATTGACTGTTGATCCATCACGATGATACATGAGCGCACGTGTCGCAGCGAGACACAGATAATCTGCTTCACGCCGCCTCGGAGCTCCTGGGGGGAGCAGGTTGTCTGCGCACCGCGATGCCATGGTGATAGACGGCCCGTTAATGCCTCTGTGCGCGCAGGGAGCGGTTGAAAGGCTTCGGTCTGCGCCTCCAGGAGTCTCTTTACGACTTGGCATCGGGAGGCGGCCGAGTGCCAGGCTGCCTCAGGACGCGGACCCGGGCACCAGCTCCACTCCTGCCTGTCACCCGGATGCTGTCTGTCCCCCCCCCCACCCCTGCACACAGCCCTCAGCCCCCTCACAGAGCAGCTGCTGTCCGGACTGCAGCCCTGGGGCCTGGGGGCTCGGCCACTGGTGGGCCTGCTCCCGCCTGGGGCCCCTCGCCTGCCTGGTGCCTCCTGCTTGTTGGCCTCCCCTCCAACAAGAGCCCAGCGCCCGCACCTAGTATATGCTCAGTAAACTCCGATGCACGAATGGATGGGTGAATGGGCGTCGGGGGGATCAAGTGCCTTCCTCCCAGGCCTGCAGTGAAGGCAGGTGCCCGGCATCAAACCTGGCACACAGTAGACGCCCAGCTGGCTTCAGGAGGACGGCAGGACCCACGGCCGGGCAGGCACCTGGGCTGGACAGCACAGATGTGCCCGGGAAAGAAGGGATGGGCACGGGGAGGGGAGGTGGGGCCTTCCGGTCACTGACGAGTTTCTGAGCCCCTGGGCGCCATGCAGCCGCAGCCTCGGGAAGAGGCAGGAGCGGGCCTGGGGCAGGAGCCAGTGGGCCCGGGCTGTGCCGTCAGGGCCTCAGGACCCAGGGCGGCAGGAACCACAGCGCGTCCAGAAACCTCATCTTCATCAAAACCGTTCCATCTCCTCTCACCCAAGCGGGGGCGGGGCAGCAAACCCGCCAGACTTGGATCCTTGAGCATTCCTTCCCCACGCCCTTGGTGGGAGCCGCGAATGAGCCGGCGGGAGGGGGGGCAGAGGACGTGGGCTCTGTTAGTGGAGGGAAGTGGGCAGCTGCCCGGGAGGCCCCTGGGGCAGGGGGGCAGCGCATTTCAGCGCTCCGTTCCCGTCCAGGCACCTGTCTGCCCGTCCATCCACTGGCCCGGCCCTTCACCTTGTGCTGAGCACCTGTTTGCACCAGGGCGGGAGCAGTAACGCAGCCCAGGTGAGCCCCAACCGCCCTTCGGAGCAGCTCCCAACGCCACCGCCGGACACTTCCAATCAAGTCCATTCAAGCCTCAGTGCAACCCCGAGTGGGGGGCACGATAATCACTTTTCACAGAAGAGGGCGCCGCAGCACAGGAAGGTTAAAACGAAACTGCCCAAGGTCCCACCGCTGAGAACTGTGTCCAGGGAAAGAGACTGCGGGTGGCCCCAGCCTCTTTGCTCCTAACCATGCTGCAGCCCATCTCAGTGGCAGGGGTATATACAGAGCAGGCAGGAGGGCTTCCTGGAGGAAGCGGCAGCCCTGAAGGAGGAGGAAACGGGGGAGCCCTGAGCGGCAGTGTCCACTTAAAGACTAAAGCTTTCCAAACCGGACCAAAACGGCTGGTCTCTGTTTTCCACATACACTTATTAAGTGCCTACTGTGTGCCAGGCAGTGGAAATGCAAAACGTAAGTCCTAGTTTTACCCTTGAGGCACTCCCTGTTTAAAGAGGAAAACAGACCCCCACACCCCCCGGCAGGATTTCCACCCGCCCCAGGGCAGCGGAGGTGAGTGCGGGAGTGTGCGGCCCGGCCCGGCCCGGCCACAGTTTGGTTCCGACGCCATGTCCTCTGTGCTTCCTCCGGGCTGCCCTGTGGGCAGCAGGTGCACAGGAAGCAGAAGTGCCTGGGAAGGGGCCACTCTCCGGCCCCCCCCCCCCCGCCCACACGCCCCACCACGGGAAGTCACTTCCTCCCAGCCCACAGACTCCAGCACCAGGAGGAACTCGCCCGATGGAGGGGCCCCTCCCAGCGACCCTGGTGTCTGGGACCCACAGCGCCCCACTCCTTCGATCCTCGGGTCCCCGCTGCCCAGGGCCCTAGGACACCTTGGTCGCCTCCTTTGTTCCCTTCCATCCTCATCCTCAAGCTCCCCCACATCGGAGAGGGCCAGCGTGGAGGGCGGTCTCCCTTCCCGCCTACCGATACCCAGCTTGGCCTTCGGGGTCCCCCCTTCTGCATCACAGAGCAGTGGGCCCCTGCCGCACCGGGGGGGCCCTGACCACCAGGCCCAGGGGCGCAATTCAGCCCCTGAGAACCAGCTGTGCTTCAGCTGAAGGATACCCGTCTGGTCATGAGCCGGGCTGACCCACAGTGGTCCAGCCTCCTTGCTCAGAAGGGAGTGAGTTCTCTGTTAGCCGAGGTGTGCAAACCCACCTGGAGGCCGTCCACCCTGCACGCTGCCCGGGCTGCGTGGCTGACCCGGCCCGTCCCCAGAGCCCCTTCTCAGCCCGGGCTGCTCTGTGTCTCCACCTGTTTATCGGTATCTGTTCCACACCAGATGCCCTTCCGAAGGCTTTCTCACGTGTGGACCACTTCAGTCCTCACAGAAACCTCAGGGGGTAGGAGCTGCTGCCCCCGTTTTACAGATGCAGAAACTGAAGTTCAGAGAGTGCCAGCCACCTGCCCAAGGCCACACAGCGAGGGAGCAGTGGAGCAAGGACGAGAGCTCCCGTGGCTGCGTTTGTAATCAGCGTTCCCTGTAGTTCTCTCGGCTCGCCCAGCGGGGCTGGCGTTCTGTGCCTCGCCGGACAGACGCAGTGATGGCGAAAAACAGAGTAGGCGGCCTGCCTGGGGCCAGGCGGGGACCAGAGGCACACCCGGGACCAGACGGCAGGGCTCCCTGTTGGCCGTGTCCCCGGGGTTCGACCAGACTGTCCTTGCGAACTCGGCTGGGAAGAGCCAGCGAGACCTAGCGCCCCCACCCTCCTCGGCCCCTGCCCGCCACGCCATTCATGGTGCCGGCGCTCTGCAGGAACAAAGGCGGCGTCATTCCTCGGCCTCGGTTCCGGGTTCGCCCTGTGCCAAGGCCTTCTTAGGGTCAGGCCCTTGGTACAACGGTGGCCCTAAGAGACGAGCACCGCCCAGGAGGCCCATCCGTGGAGGTCCTCGGTGGCAGGCACAAGGGTCTGGGAGGCCCTGCACTAACCCTGCCACCCCCGACCCCTCCTGCCACCGCGGACAGTCCAGGTTGTCCTGAGTCAACGGCACCACCTGGTGGCTCATTGGGACACGCTCACCTGAGATACCTTCCTCTCCTTGTCCCTTCAGCCTACAGGGGTCTCGGCTGCCCAGCAAGGCCAGGTCTGGGCTAGAGAGGCAACGGATAAGTGGTGGTGGTGGGGGCGCGTCAGGGCAGGCAGGACCAGCAGCATCCTGGGGGCTGTGGGAACGGAGAACAGGACGTGCCAGCGGTGGGACCCCAACAAGCCTCTCTAAGGCGCTTCCTGGGCGCCCACTGGGGCCCCCTTCAGAGCACGCCCACTCTGTTCCAACAGGCTGCAGCGGCTAGGGAGCTGGGGACCCTTTATAAACTCTACTTGGGGACCATTCCCCAGGCAGAGCCAGTGCCCAGCCACCAGGCCCACCGGTCTCTCGGCCACGCAGTGACAACCGCTCTGGGGGGGGCTCCCCGTGGTGAATTCAGCCAACGAGGGAACCGGCCTCCCGGGAGGGTGATTCAACCCTTGTCGCCCCACACGGAGCTTTGTTCTATGGGGCAGACGGCCGCCGCAGCGCCCTGTGGGCGGAGGAGTGTGTGTGGCCACCGCTGGCGATGCAGATTCCAGGGGTCCGGCCCCAGGACACTCTGGGAGGCCAAGGGATCTGTGTGTTAGCAGACCCTGGTCCTCCAGCTGAGAAACTGCCCGCCTGAGGCAGACTCCCTGGGGGCTGGGCGGGTGACTGGCAGCTGGGCCACCAGCCAGGAAGAGCCCTTCAAAGAGACTTGGTCCTCCCTCCCTTCCTCCTCCCTCCCTCCCGCCTGGGAAGGCCCCGGCATGGTGTCTTGGGACCCTAGAGCAAGGCCCCCCAGCTTGCACCTCTCCCCTAAACCAATGGGGAGAGTTTCCCCAACTGCACTATGGAAGCAGCGAACACCCGCCTGGTATGAGGGGCTCGATGACCAGCTGGAGTCACAGAGATGACAGCGTTTTGCAAAGAATAAAGTGCTGGTTGGAAGTCGCTGTTCTGCCATAAACCTTCACTGAGGGTCTCTTTCCAAGGGGCTTGGGGGGGTTGCAGAGAACGGTAGGGGTCCAGCAGGAGGAGATGGAGCAGGTGCAGACCCTGAGGGTGTGTGGTTATCCACAGATGAAGAAATCTGTGGGGGCGGGGGTGAGGGGGGACACTCCGGGAGGGAAGGAGGTGGGGCGGGGAGGGAGGCTCCCCAGCCAGTGTGGAGTCCGGTCTCGGAGCTGGTTCCCACTAGGACTCCAGAGGTGGGGTGCAGGGGGCTGGGTGGAGGCAGGGTATTCTCCTGGGGACTCGCCCCCCAGCACGGCCTGCCTCCCCAGGAAAGCTTGCTCGATTCTCCTGTCCTCCCTTCTCCTCTCTGCCCGGAAGGTTCTCTTCCCACTGCCCTGCAGCTGGGCCGTCTCCCTCAACTCCGTGGGCCACAGACAACACAGAACCCGGGCCAGCACCTCTCATTTCCGCAGGGGCCCTGAAGTCCCTCCAGCGACCCACAGGGAACTTGGAGTCACTTCTTCCTTCATTCAACAAACCTCTTCAGGGCATTGATCAGGGCCAGG
This sequence comes from Phyllostomus discolor, assembly GCF_004126475.2. NCBI lineage: Eukaryota > Metazoa > Chordata > Mammalia > Chiroptera > Phyllostomidae > Phyllostomus > Phyllostomus discolor. The sequence goes on from NC_040904.2 coordinate 213,080,696, forward strand.
CCCCATCCGGGGTGCATGCCCCCACCCCCCATCTAGGGCAGAGCTTGACGCCCACACATCTAAGTCACAACCCAGCGGGAACCCAGCAGGAAGGGGACGCAGGCCCAGAGGGGACGTCCTGCCACGGAAGCCCAGCCCGAGCATTCACAAAGCCTTGCTGGAAGCTCCCAGAAAGAGGGCAGGCAGAAGGGGCTGGGGCGTCGCGTCCAGGCCCCGGGGAGCCTGGCTGGGAAGACCCCCCCCCCCGCCCCCGTCACCCTGGGATGAAACTTCTCTCTCCAGCATCAACGGTCCGATGGATAAAACCATTTATCTTTCCGTTAAAAATGACTGGCATTGCGATTAGTATCGATTTCTGCCGGCTTCCTCTCGTGCGGACAGTTGCCGGGCACACGCTGGACGAAGCCGCTCTCCGGCCGGTGCCGGAAGCCGGAGTCCTTTCCAGCGTGGCGTCTGAACAGAAAGACTCTCCTGGAGGACTGTCTCTGGGAGCCGGCGCCCCTGGGAGCGCGGAGGCTTGTGCGTTCGCTGGAGTGAAACCAGCCTCTACCCAGTGCCCTCCACCCTGGAGAGACGCTGCCGTCGTTTTAGGACCAGGCATCTCCAAGGGACCAGCTGGCCCCCAAGAACCACAGCCTGGTCTCTGTCGGACAGGAAAGGGAAGGGAACACTCCGCTGAGTCTTGACCTTGGACCGCCTACCCCGAACGCCTCCACGAGGTCACGGCGGAGCAGCAGCCCCAGGGCCCTGCGAGGGTTTCACTCACCCAGAAGCTTTCTCTCGGGAAAACTCCCCGCCCCCACCGAGGACCGAAAGAACGGGTTTTCAGGCTTCTCTCATCTGACTTGGGTGCACGGATTCCCCAACAGCAGCAGCAGCCAGCTTGGCAGGGCGCTGGGGCCTGAGTCACCCCTTCCCCGCGCCCTGCTGCCCACGACTTTCCCTTCCTTCCCTCCCCACGCGGGTCTGCTGACCTCTGTGTCAGCGCTTCTGGAAGACGAGATGCGCTCGGTCCTGCACTGGCTGCTGTGGGAGACAGGGCAGGGTTCCTCGCTGGAGGCAGCTGGGCTCAGAGTAGGCAGGAGGCGCTGTGCCTGCTGGCGGAGGGCCTGGACCTCGCTCCTCGCCCACAGCCTTCCCGCCTCCTGGACGGCACCACCCAGCCTGTGCCTGGGGGCAGGGTGGGCAGGGGGGTGGGAGCAGGGACCAAAGAGGGAGTGGCAACTCCTCTCTGCCAGATGCTGGGCTGTGTCCACCCGAGGGCCACAGCTGCCAGGCGGGTTCTATGGTGCACACATCTTACAGATGAGGAAACTGAGGTTCTGAGAGGGAAATTTGCCTTTCTAAGGCCACACGGCCACTGAGGACAGAGCTGGGGTCTGGATCCTGCTCCTCCTGCTCACCACCACTGACTTCTGACGGCCTTGGGGGCCGTCCCCACTCCCCGGCCGGACTGTGGGCTCCAGCCAGACTGTCCCCTCTCCCAGCCCCTCCCCTGCTCCACCTGCGGCAGCCCCCCCCCCCCGACTTCCCAGGGGAGAGGACAGCATCCTCTCTGTGGGTGCTCGGGGCAGGCGGATGTACCTCTTGAAGGAATGAACAAACCGGGAGAGGCATCCCTGCGTGAGGCCCTTCCCTTGATACAGAGGGAATTCTAATCGAATCACGGATAGATAAATACGACTGTGGTTTCGAACTTGTAGACAGTGGAGGTCAGAATCTGCAAACACAGGATCTGGCCCTCCTGGGAAAGAACTGGCGAACACAAAGAATTATAAATAGGCAACTTGGCCTCGGATGGAGAGTCCTCCTTTTAATTCCACGCTGCGGGTGGCTGAGGGGTGCCCTGGGGACAGGGTTCTGGGCTAGATGCTGAGAACACAGGAAAACTAAGACACCCCCCCCCCACCGGTCCCTTTGGTCCCTTCCATCCCCTCAGGCAGGATCCCAGACTCCCAGGTCACACAGACCTCACTCCCAGGGACACAGGTGCAGAAGCCAAGGGGGACAGGAGACTATTAAGAGTCTGGGGGTCCAGGGGTGGGTGGGTCAAGGCTGCGGCTCTGGGCCTGGCGGGAAGGGTGGGATGGGCAGCCTCAGCTGCTCGGGAACACGGTGGGGGTGAGGGTGGAGAACAAGCTCAGTGGGCTTCCTCGGTCACCAGCCCACTCCGTAAGGGTCTGCAGGTGGCTTGGGGCTGCTCTCCCTCCTCTGTCTCCTCCCTTTCCCCTCTCTGACCCTCCCCCTCCCCTCCCCTGCTTTCTGCCCTTGTTCTGTAAGTGACTTTTGGGCTCACTGAGAAGCCCGAGCAGTCTGGGGGGCAGCGTGCACCCCCGGGCCCTTCTCCCGCTGGCTGAGCAGGTACCTGATCTTGCTGCAGGTGAGGACAGTGTTTGTGGCCCTCTGCCTCCCCATCCCCAGGCCAAGACGCCCCTGGTCCTGTTCGTACCCCCCAACCCGGTTTCCAGACCCTTCCCCGTGGAGGGCTCCTCCCACTGCAGCCCGCTGGAGCCCGGTGGGACACGGCCCCTCCCCCATTCTGGACTTTTGCCTCCGGAGAGTCCCCACCTCCTTTTGGACCCCCCATTTCCTCTGAGTAGGGGGAGGGGCCCACCGCCTGTTGGCTGACCCTCTGCTGCTGCACCCCCTCTATGCCCCGGAAGCCCTTCCTTCCCCTGGGGGTGTGGGAGCTGCCCCCCCTCACAGGCCTTTTGGCTTCTCCCCGGGGCAAAGCCGGAGCCCCGCCCTTCCCTGGAGCCCCATCAGGATGGTCTGTTGGGGAGGGGACTGTTTGGGAAGGCCCGCCCCCGCCCTTCTGCCCCACTTATCCCAGCTCCTTGCATCACTGGCTGAGACTGTCCACCGGTCATTTCAACTTAGAAAAGGGCTTTCTCAGCTCTCAGTGAGGGTGAGCCTTTAGGCAAGGGTAACGCTCAGGCAGGAACCGAAACCGTCTTCGTGGAACAGCGCCAGGGCACGACGCAGGCAGGGGCCAGGAGCTGGCTGTGAGAAGGCCTCAGAGCCCCGTGGGACGAAGCAGCTCCCAGTCCTAACCCGCGGCGCCGAGGGCGGCGAGGCAGCCACCAAGCTCCCTGTTTCCCGCAAACTGCCGCCTCACGGCACAGAGGAAGCTGGGGCCTGAGGCTTCCACCGTTTTGAAGGGCCTCTCACTGAAAAACACAACCCACAATTACAAAGCCAAAATTAGGTATGACAGTGGATATTAACTTCCCCTGCTAATGAGAACGGAAACCATAAGCTACAAATTCTAAAAGGCTGACAAATATGATAAATAAACGCCAACCTGGGAAAGTGACAGATATTTTGTGTCAACTGCCCGGCTGCCCCGACAACACACGCCCTGTGCTTTGTCCACCCTCATCACCTGCCCCCCACGAGGGCGCCGTACCCACGTACCATAGAGAAACGTGAACTTGGGCCAAGGTTCCCTCCTCAGTGAGTGGTCAGAATTCAGGGTAGGTCGAGTTTGCTCACGCGGGGACCAGCTGTAAATGTTCCTTGCATGGGCGACACTGGTTCCCCCTGTGTGGCCTGGATGCCCTGGCGGCAGGGGCCGATGAGGAGTTGTGTGTCATCTTTGTGAATGCTGCTGTTTCTGCCAAAGCAGCAAGACAGTGAAATCCTTTTCCGTCGTGTTCACCGGACTCACTCTTCCTCACTCCCGGCTTCCAGAACCCCCTGCTCCCCACTGATGAGTGAAATGAATGCAACCCAGCTTCAGAGAGGGAAGAGACTCAACCGAGGTTAAAGTGGCTCACGTTTGCAGACCTTACGGTAACGAATGACCCTGACCGAGCAGGCGGGCACCTCCGGCCAGAAGGGGCCTTGGCCGTCCCAGAAAAAGTGTCCCAAAGGGGACGCCGCAGCCTGTCCGGCTGGGTTTTGACGTTGCTCGGAAGGCCCAGCCTTGGACGCAAGCCTTCCAGGAAGAGGCGGCCTGTGACTTAGAGGAACCAGAGTCTGGGCTTGCCCGCAAAGCACTTGAGTTCAAGACTCAGCCCTGCCACTTCCCGCCTGTGGGGCTGGGCAGGCTCTGAGGGCCCTCGGAGCCTCGCCTTCCCCGTCAGGGAGGGGAGAGCGGCTTGCATTACCCTGCCTTGCAAGATGAATGGAACCCTGGCCGCTGCGGCTCCGTGGACTGAGAGCTGGCCTGGGAACCGGAGGGCTGCTGGTTGGATTCCAAGTTGGCACACACGCTTGGGTTGCAGGCCGGGTCCCCAGCAGGGGGCGCGCAAGAGGCAACCACACATCGACGTTTCTCTCCCTCTCTTTCTCCTTCCTTTCTCTTCTAAAAATAAATAAATAACATCCAAAAAAAGAAAGAAAGAAAGATGAATGGAGCGGCAAGGCCAGAAGGAGCAGAAAGTGCCATGGCCTGTGAAAGGCCACGCCTGCGTTCGGGGTGCGTGGTAACAGCTCCCTGATGACAGCCATCTTCTCCCCGGGGAGTCCTGCCACTTAGGGTTCTGCCGCGGCGGCCCCAGGAGCCCGGTTTTGGGAGCTCATCTCTCTCCGCAGGCATGGAGAAGCCACGCTTTTTCCAAAGCAGGCTTCCAAGCCAAACTCCAAACTGGGCTGTGGTTTACCAGCGAGCCAGCCCCCAGAATCCCAGTCGCCCTGGCCCGTGCCTGCCCCTGCACTCCCTGGGCCCTCCACCCGCCAGCCCGTGCCACATCAGCAGCCAGGCTGCGAGAAGGAGAGGTGGGGAGGCCTCACTTCACTTTCCCTTTCAGGCTTGATGGATGACAGGAGACTCCACCTCCAGCTGTCAGACTCCAGACCGCACTTTGCCTCCAACTCCGCCGTGCGGCACCCGCTCCTCTTCATCCTGGCATCAAACGTCTGTTTGATCGGCTTTTCATCCATTTTCCCATCCATTTTCCGCAAATGTGGCGATTTAGGGATGTTCTGAATCTTGCAAGACTATAAGTTGCACCTTGGCCATACATCAATGTGGTCCCGAACGTGACACTGGGCGGCTGCCTTGCTCCCGGCCAGCCCCTGGCCTCCCCCACGCTCCCCCCTCCCGGCCCCCAGGGCCCCAGGCTCTCTCCCTTTGCCAGAGCCTGGGTGAGGGACAGAGGGGTAGGCTGAACGCTAGCTCCAGGGGAACCTGTCCACACGGATGGAGACGTGCTGCCCCCTGGAGGTGGGATGGGAAGGGCAGGGGTAGGAAAGGGGTTGGGGTGGCGAGGAACACGTTGGTTGGCACCTCTGGCCTGGAGCCCACAGCCCCCCTGCTCCGCCCTTTGGACAGAAAGGGGGATGGGTTGAGCTGGCTGAGTGTTCTGCATCCCGTGCCTTCAGTAGTAAGTGAGCGTTCTCATTTGGTTTTACAAAGCATTTTCTCAGCCCTTTTCTCCCTTGACACCAGAACCCGGTGGGGCTGGCAGCGCCTGGTGTTTTCAGAAAAGGGGGCGGGGGATCTGAGGAGCTGTGCCAAGTTCACCAGTTACTGGCAAGGCGGGGGGCACAGGTCAGTGCAGGGACAGGCAAGGCCAGGGACACTGGGGTGGGGACCTGCAGGCGTCAGAGCCAGGGAGCCAGGGGCCCTGGCAGGCAGGGCTGCGGGGGTGGGGGCAGACCCCGGACCAGGGCTCACAGGGAAGCCCCCCAAACCCCAACAGTGGGGAAGGAGGCAGAACAGAGGAGGCAGAACCGCGCCCCAGTGAGGGGTGCTGGGGGCAGAGCCAGGTCAGAGCTTGGCCAGTGCAATAATCAAAGATCCACAAAGAAAAGGCTCCTCACCGGCACCCTCCCTCCCTGCCCCTCCCCCAAGGTGTCCACTCCCTCAGGCTCACCTGCACCCTCCCTCACCCTTCTGACTCTGCAAACGCACAAGCACAGAGCCTGGGGGCGGGGGGGGGGGGGGGGGCGGGAGAGAGCCTGCAGCCGGGCACCCTCGCCCCTTCTACTGGGGCGCATCCTGCCTGGGGCCGGTGGGTGGGCTCCCGATGGCCACGCCAGCCTGCACCTGGCCCTGCATTGGCTAAGTCAGGCCGGGCAAGGCTGCAGGTGAGCAGGACCTGCGGTGGGGAAGGAGAAAGGGGCTGTCCCAGGAGAGGAGGCCGGCGCTCAGGGGGCTGGAAGGAGCAAGAGAGAGGCGCTGGGCTGGGGACCCCCCTGCCCACTACAGGGCCTCCGGAGGGTGGGAGTCCCCCCAGGAACATCAGAGCTGTTCTTGGTGGTGGGCAGTGGGGGCGGGGGAGGATGCAGGGCAGGCCAAAGCTGACAGAAGCCCCCTATCACAAAAGGGTAGGTTGTCAGGGTCTTTTCTAGTCCATAATCCCCTCCCTCCCATTTCCCCGGGAGCTTGCCTCACTGCAGACACCACAGGGGAAATTTCTGGAAGAAGGAAGACGGGAGAAGTAGCGGGTTTATTAGGAAGAACGAGTCTGTGATTCTTTGCTGCTAAGTGGCAAGTTCAGCGCCCCACCCCCACCCAGACCGACAGAGGAGCTAAGGGAGCACCCTGACCCAGGTCTGGGGGTGACAGCACAGGACAGAGACGTCTACGGGGCCACCAGAGAGCACCGAGGCTCCAGCCGGCCTCTGCCCCCTCGAAGACAGTCTCCCCGAATGTAGTGGGTTGAATTGTGGTCCTGAAAAGACATGTTCGAGGAGTGACCTCCTATTCCCGTGAACGTAACCTTATTTGGGAATGGGGTCTTTGCAGATATAATTAGCTCCTTGCACCCCAAGAGGAAGTCGTCATAGATTTAGGGTGGGCCCTAGATCCAATGGCCCGTGTCCTTGTCAGAAGAAGAGGGGCCCCACAGAGACTCAGAGACAGAGGCAGAGCGGGAGTGATGCAGTTACAAGCTAAGGGCCTCCAGAAGCTAGACCGGGGCGGGGGGTGGAGGGGGGCAGATGTGGTGAGGATCCTTTCCCAGAACCCCCAGCGGGAGCAAGGCCCGCCGACACCTGGATTTTGGACTGCTAACCTCGGGCACTGTGAGGGAGTGACCGTCCGCTGTTGGTGGTGGTGGGACTCTCGTGTCACCCGTGGGAAACTAGGACACCGACGCAAACAAAGCAAACAAGGCTCCCTCGCAAGAATGGCCGCGCTGCTTACAAGGAGGAGGCAGGGAGGGGGTGTGGGCACCTCCAGGGCGGGGCTTGGAGCAACCCTCGCCCAGCGAGCAGCTGCAGGAGGGACACGGAGCGAGCTTTGGTTGTAAAGCCACGTGAACCCGTGACAGGTCTGGAAAACAGAACAGAGTGTGACACCCGTTGGGCTCTGCAGAGCCGTGCTCACATCCCTGCTCTGTCGCCTTCCTTTCGCCGCGGACGTAATTTGCTTCTCTGAGGCTCAGACTGTTCATCCGCAGAGTGAGGATGATAACCCCGCTCTCCCAAACGGGCGAGGGTTAAACGAGGGGACGCAGGAGGCCCCAGAGTGCGCCTGGGAGCCTGCCACGCCCCGGGGAGGGGCTCACTGCACACCACCTCCTCACCTCTCCGGTAAAAAACTCCAAAATGATGAAATCGGATTGGTTCCAAAATCCCTAAGTTGGATGTATTGAAACTTTCTTCTTTTATTTAGAAACAACAAGAGTTTCTCCTTTTTAACTTTAAAAAATTGTATTAAAAATGTACACACAGTAAAATCCACTCTGTGTTATACGGTTCCCTGGGGCTTGGCAAACGCCCCGAGTCGAGTAACCAACCAACTACCTCAGTCAATATAAAGAGCATCCCTCGGCCCCCAAATTCCCTCCTCTGCCTCTTGGTGGTCAGCCCCTCCCCCGACCCCTGGCCAACACCCCCTGTTCTCCTTCTGTCTTTTCCGGGGTGTCACCGTCGTGGAATAACGTAGCAGAACTGATGGGGGGGCTACGTTTGAGATTAAGCTATAAAAGATGGTGACTAGCCAGCTCTGACTCTGTCCCCTGCCCTCCTCCCTCCTTCCCTCCCTCCCTCTCCCTCTCTCCTACTGGCTTGCTTACTCTGCCGCTACATTGTGCGCTGCTTTACAGAGAGCGCCCCACGTGGCGAGGCCACGGGGCAGCCTCCTGCCAACCGTCTGCCGGGAACTGACTCCGTCCAACAGCCACGCATGTGAGCTCCGACGCAGGCCCTTGTCCAGACAAGCCTTGAGACAACGCAGCCCTGGTGACACCTCGACTGCAGCCTCGTGAGACACCCACAGCCAGAGGACCCAGCCACGCTGCGTTTGGACTTCCGACCCCCGGAAACTGCGAGGTCATAAATGTCTGTCGCTTTAAAGTAAGATTCGGGGTTTTATGTGTTGCATAGAAACAGGTAAGTAATGCAGCGTATAATATGGCTGGCTCATGGCGCGCACTCAAAAGTGACCGGTGACGACTGTCCTGCGTATACAAGGGCGATTCGAAAGACTCAGAAAACTGAAGACCACAAACCTCTTCGCCAGGATCTCCACGCGGCCCCTTGACCAGGAGCCCGTGTCCTTTGCCACTTTATAAAATCATAAAACCGGTGCATCGACCTCGAGAGTCCAGCGGAGAAAAAATGCGCACAGTGGGCTGCCGTTCCACGAAGAAGGGCAGGCGGTCCGCGTACACGAAGGTGTTCGTTCACGTTACACACGAAACAGGGAAACCGAAAACGCAGGTTACAGGACGGAGGAAGAGGGGGTGGAACAGGGAGGCCAGGGGCGGGGCAGGGCGGGGCTTCTCTGAATGCACCGCGGTTTTTCTGCACCGCGGTTTGTAGTTCTGACTTCGGAGCTGCGCAAACGCTGGATTGCATCGTGAACCACAGCCAAACTGAAAGGGAAAAGTCCCCGATAAACAGAAGCAAAGCGGACCAGGTCCAGGTGACTGCATAAAATTGGTGGCTTAACCCCTCAGAGAGGAACAGTGTCCAAGGTAATTTTACCACGCATCCCAGATGGGATGCCCTAAAGATAAAAAAAGAGCAAGTAAATGTTCAATTGTTTTCAGTAATCATATTGTTGGCAACAATGTTGCTATTCTTCTGCCCCGGCTGGTGTGGCTCAGGGGTTTGAGTGCCGACCCGCGTACCAAAGGGTCCTCAGTTCAATCAGTCAGGGCTCGTGCCTGGGCTGCGGCCAGGTCCCCAGCAGGGGGCGTGCGATTCGCCCTCCCTTCCCCTCTCTCTAAAAATAAACAAATAAAATATTTAAAAAGAAGAAGAAAATTTGAACAACATTGTCAACCAACTTGACCTAATTGGCCTTTATAAAACACATAGGCACCCTTCTCAGCCAGGTTCACCATAGCACATTTACCAAGATAGAAAATACTCAGGCTAAAGCTTAGTGCATTTATCCTTTTAAAAATTGTATTGAATTTATTGGGGGTGACACTGGTTAATAAACTTATACAGGTTTCAGGCGTACAATTCTGTAACACATCATCTGTGTATCGCACCGTGTGTTCACCACCCCAAGCCAAGGCCCCACCCATCACCACTTCCTCCGCACCCCTTGCCCTCCCTTCTGCCTCCCCCACCCCACTCCCTCTGGCCATCACCATACTGTTGTCTGCACTCAGTGCATTTAAAAGGATCGAAATTACACAAAACATGCTCTCTTACCACAGCAGAATTAAATTACAAATTTATAATGGGAAAGTCTCTGAAAATGCCCAAATACTTGGGAACTAAATAATACACTTCTAACTAACCCATTTTCCAAAAAAGAAGTCAAAGGGGAAATTTGAAAGGATTTTTAAGTAACTGAAAAGGAAAACACAACATTTCAAAATTTGTGGGACTATAAATTCTTTGTAGATGCTCTTTATGAAGTTGAATAAATTCTCCTCCATTCCCAGTTCATTGAGAATTTTTGAGGTTTTAAAACCATGAATGGGTGTTGGATTCCTTTCAAGTGCCTTTTCTGTATTAGTTGATATGACTGTATGATTTTTTCTCCTTTAGCCTGTCAATATAGTGGGTTGTATTAATTGATATATATATATATATTTTTTTAAAGATTTTATTTATTTATTTTTGGAGAGGGAAGGGAAGGGAAGGAGAAAGAGAGAGAGGGAGAAACATCAATGTGCGGTTGCTGGGGGCTATGGCTGCAACCCAAGCATGTGCCCTGACTGGGAGTCAGACCTGCGACGCTTTGGTTCGCAGCCCACGCTCAATCCACTGAGCTACGCCAGCCAGGGCAGAGAAGGTTATTTTTTAAAGTGGCTCCAGGAGATGTTCGGAGGAGCCAAAGACAGCATGCTCCTCCCCTCGGCAGCACAGAGGGGTCACCCGAAGGTGACTGTCCTGCCAGGGACTCCACTTCCGAGTTGTCCTCGACCCTGGCCAGACAGTGTGAACAGTCCCTGGTGACGGAGGGAGGGCCAGGAGGAGTGCGGTACCGTCGAACCTCGTTCCTTGAACCTCTCTCTTTCGAACAATTCAGTTCTCAACCAAGTTGTTCAGGGAAAAAAAAGTCTCAGTTGTCTAATAAGACTTCCGGCCTCGATTTGCTACCAGACAGCCTTTCCATGCTGACACCTTGTTTCATGCTGACACGTCAGTCACATGTCTCTCAAGCGTCAAAGGGGATTCCCTCGAACGCTTTTCCAGAACGAATGAAGTTCAGGAACCGAGGTTCCACTGTGTGTCACTTTCAAGCCGGTGTCGTTAAGAACCAAATATCCACCCTGGCTGGCGTAGCTCAGTGGATTGAGCATGGGCTGCGAATCAAAGTGTCGCAGGTTCGACTCCCAGTCAGGGTACATGCCTGGGTTGCAGGCCACAGCCCCCAGCAACCGCACATTGATGTTTCTCTCTCTTTCTATCTCCCTCCCTTCCCTCTCTAAAAAAAAATAAATAAATAAAATCTTTTTTAAAAAAGAGAGAAAAGAATAAAGGGAAAAAATATTTTAAAAAAACAACCAAATATCCTCTCTGCGCTCTCGCCCTCTGCACTGATGGACCCCCTTCGAGGGTAGGGGAGCCCAAAGACGGGAAGGGTGAGGGTCCCCGAATCTCCATGTAGAGGACACGATGAACCAACCACGAACACACACCTGCTGGTCTCCTTCATGGGTGGGAAACATGTCTTTTGTGCGAAGCCATTAACAACAGTCCAGGATTTGCGTGTGAACAAGAGCTGGAATTTCCTTGCTGTTCACCTCCGGACTCCTCATTGCAACCTGAAAGATGCCTTTGAATAATCCGTTAAGGAGGTGGCATCCCCCAAAGTACCCGAACTTACAGAGTTTATCCAGAATCGATTCTTGGGTATTAAAGGCCTTAAGTTTATGGCCTTATTACACCTACTATAACGGGAACATGAACAAGTGGAAGATTTTGGACGTGAGAACTATTCAGGAATCCCAGCTCGCCAGCTCTTGGGAGTGACTCACAAAGCCGCAGCCCCAGGGCGGGCACCGCCCGCAAGGCCAGCCCCGACCTCTGCTGTCCCCCCTCGCGCCTGCGGAGGGTGTCTGGAGACGCGAGGGTCCCTGCGTTGTCACGCCGTTCTGTTTCCTTCAACCCCGCGTGCGCGCGCAGAGGCTGGGGAGGGGTGTCGACGCTCTTGGTCACTGAGCCCGTTCTCAGGTTGTTACGCTTCATCGTTCTTTGTCGGGCAGGACGCGGTCCGGAACCGCACGCAAAATGCGGCCCGCGCGCCCGCGGTGTTCGCAGCGGAAACTAACGTCCCGCTCTGGTCTGCGGCCTCTCCCATACGTAGCATCTGCAGCCTCGTCGGCAGCCTCGTTTTCGGCAAAATGTACATATATGTAAAATAGAAAGTGGACGGTTTTATTTTTAAAAGCGGATCAATACCTTCCCTACCCAGTCCATCTTCTCCCCAGCACCACCTTCCCTGGAGCTGTTGAGTTTGAGTGCTATTAATTCCTACCGGCTTTATAAGCTCTGATTTATAGCACGAATTACCCGGGTGCACCCAACGAGGAGCCCGTCTGTCAGCCGGCACTGCGGTTTGAGGCTGGCGCCCCGCCCCCACGCGGGTTTACTCTTGCACCATGTGCAGGGCCCTGGGGGCCAGCGCGATGTCATCGGCCCTCCCGCGGATTGCAGGTGCAGTGGGCCCGCCCCCCGCCCCCAGCCCACAGCGCTGCATGAAGAGGCCTCACGTGGCTTCCTTCCACGATGAGGTCAGAGGAAAGGAGCGCTGGGGAGAAGCCGGCAGGAGAGTCAGAGCTGTCCTCCTGCATCCCGGCTGGCTCAGAAAGGGGGGGTGAGGTGGGAGACGGGGGTCACCTCCCCAGGGGGCGGTGCTCTGGATGCCCCAGGGCTTCCCTGGCTCCCCTGGCTCCCAGCAGCAGTCCCTGCCCTCGGCCCCCGTGCCACCTCCCTGCCCTCGGCCCCTATGCCACCTCCCTGCCCTCAGCCCCCGTGCCACGTCCTGCCCTCGGCCCCCTGTGCCACGTCCCTGGGGGACCCCGAGGGAGAAGACAGTCTGTACAAAGTTAGGGTGCACAGAACAGGGCGGTACATGGGGGGAGCGGTTAGCCAAAGGTTAAGGTCATGTGGAAGACTGGGTTGCAGCACGGCTTGGCTACCCAAGCAGGGCTGTCCCTGCCGTAGGATCTCATGCACTTTACAAAAATAACCTTACTGAAGCCCTGGCTGGCGTAGCTCAGTGGATTGAGCACGGGGCTGGGAACCAAAGTGTCCCAGGTTCTATTCCCAGCCAGGGTACATGCCTGGGTTGCAGGCCATAACTCCCAGCAACCGCATATTGATGTTTCCCTCTCTCTCTCTCTCTCTCTCTCTCCCCCTTTCCTCTCTAAAAATAAATAAATAAATAACCTTTAAAAAATATCTTAAAAAAAATAACCTTACTGAGATTGAACTTGTAAAACCATAACGTTCACCTGCTTCAAGTGTACATTGCAAAGGTCTTGGTAACCAGCAGTGGGCCAAAGTGGGTTTACAGTTGTGTCAGTGAAACACAGAGTTTATCTTGCATTATTATTGATTAATTATCATATTATTTTCCCTATGAACAACTGCAACCCTACTGTGGCCCACCCTGTGTTTGCAGAGCTGAGTCCCTCCCCACAGTCTGAGGTCAGAACGTTTGGTCATCCTCCAAAGGAAGCCTGCTGAGCTGGGGGGGGGCCGCCGGGGGCCTGGCCGGCCCCTCCCAGAGCCCAGGACACGAGCAACCACACAGCCAGCCGCCACTGCACCAAGGGCTACAGGTTCCTGGCGGTGCCGGGACATGATTGACGCCGTTTCTTAGATTCTTCTTTCTGGAGGGGGAAAGAGCTGGCCTGTGAGCGCGCAGGCCATTTGTTCGCCGGCTGGCAATTTCGTGGCCGGGTAACGGAGGAATGTCACCCACGTACAAGTAAAAAATGGACGGAGAGGCCACAGCACGGCAGAATCCAGAACTCTGAAGTTTCTGCGAAGGGGGAACCGCCCAGACCACTGTCGCTGTGACTCCTGAAGCAGACACCGCAGTTTGTCAGCACCCACAGAGGGGTCAAGGGCTCTGTCCTCAGAGGCCCCGCAGGGCGAGTGAGGAGGCGCAGTCCTCCAGGAACCGGGCCGCGAGCGGGTCTGCCCCCGTGCAGTGCGGGCGGCGCGTTCAACCCCAAAGCCCTTAGCGAGGCAAGGGCCGGAGAGAACGGGGACTCGACTGTGGCTGCGGGGGCAGGTGGCTCTGCCTGGAGCCAGATGCACTGATAACTGTATTGGTTAGGGGTTGCTGTTTTTATTGTAAGAAACAAAAACAAATTAAACCAGCTTTCACAATGAAGGCGACTCCGTGCTTGACCAGGATAACGTGGAAAAGCTCTCCCCATAAATATGGAGCCATGCATGATAACATATAACCACGTTGCATCTCGTGAGCCGTGCAGGGCGGAGTTGAGCGGCGGAAGGATATCAGAGGGTAACAGGGCCCGGGCTCGGCCTCTGCGTTGGGATGAGATGCGGGGGCTGCACATCAGATCTCCAGCCGCAGGACATGGAGCGTCCAAGCTGTGACCCCTTGCAAACCCAGGCTCCTCCAAGGGCTGATCTGTGGGTGGAAGTGTGGGCTAGGGAACCTGTCCCCTGGCACAGGGGACAACAAGGAAGCTCATCTGTCACAGGACAGGCAAGAGCACGGGGGGGGGGGGGGGGGGGGGGGGCGGGCGGCAGCCCTGGCTGGTGTAGCTCAGTGGATTGAGCGCGGGCCGGGAACCAAAGTGTCCCAGGTTCGATTCCCAGCCAGGGTACATTCCTGGGTTGCAGGCCATAACCCCCAGCAACCCCACATTGATGTTTCTCTCTCTCTCTCTCTCTCCCCCCTCCCCCTCCCTCCCTTCCCTCTCTAAAAATAAATAAATAAAAATCTTTAAAATAAAAAAAAATACAGGGCTTTATTTTTAAAAAAAAAAAGAGAGCACTGGGGGCTTCAAAAAGGGTCCTTGGAAACACGCAAACCGCACGTTTGCACTTGGAGTTCCAAACTGAGATTGCACGCGGGGTCTCAGAACCATGCGTCAAGAGAAAAAAATCGGCCCCACGCTGGTGGTGACTCTAGACCACCTGGTAAAAGCAGATGCTGAAAAGCTTTAGAGGGACGCCCCCACCATGCGGGCAGCAGGAAATCCCGAAGGGAAAAAGGAGCTCGCTCACCCAGAGATGGGCGCGCGGCGGCAGAGCCGAGTGGGTGGGAAGAGACGGGCCGTCTCCGGCACCCCGGCGGCGCAGGCGGAGACAACCAGACAGAATGCTAGTAATGACTACAGACCAACAGGAGGATTGGGACGCTTGAGGAGGTAACAATACACCATAAAAGCAAGAACAGACAGGTTTAGAACAATATTTACAGATGAAATGCTACGGTGTCTGGGTCTCGTCTCAAAATCATCTCAGGGTGAGGGGAGGGGGGCTGTGGGAAAAGGGTGTGTAAAACCATCCTGGCCGGGGCGGGTACTTGTTGAAGGCGAATAATAATAAGTAGAGAGGGGTTTCCTATTCTCTCATCTCCGATTTCATACACACTTGGAAATTTCCCCATCATAAACATTTAAAAATAAAAAGCTCCATATAAACCTGAATAATATAAATAATAAAATTTAAAACGCAGGGCAGGCTTAATGGCAGATTGGACACAGATAAGGAGAGAACTGCTAAACTGGAAGACATTTTTTAAATAAAGATTTTCTTTATTTATTTTTAGAGAGAGGAGGAGAGGGAGAGAAACATCAATGTATGGTTGCCTCTCAAGTGCCCCCAACTGGGGACCTGGCCTGCAACCCAGGCATGTGCCCTGACTGGGAATTGAACCTGCAACCTTTTAGTTGGCAGTCTGGCGCTCAATCCACTGAGCCACACCAGTCAGAGCTGGAAGATATTTTAAAAATCCAGAAGGCAAAGTAGAAAGATACACATCTGGAAAAGTTCAGGAGAGATTGAGACACACACAGAGGGTGGCAGACCGCTGCAGAGAGCCACTGGACAGTGTCTAGTGATGCTCAGATACAGTGTGTTACTTGCAGGCAAACATCCGGAGGAAACTCGCGTGTATGAGTGTGACAGCTGCCTGTAGGGCGGGGTGGCCTGCTGGACACTTGAATGCAGCAGCTGAACATGGCATCTGACCTGCCAGAAAGGACCCCACCAGCCAAGGGACACATTCGTGTTACGGTGATAATACACCCAGTTTGGCAAGGGTGGGCGTCCCTGTTGTGATGGAGACGGGCAGGGAGGCAGTTAAGGACAGAGGAGCGTGGGGTGCCAGGTGGCTGGTGGTACAGACACGTCCAAAAGCTCACACTGGACTGCTCGCCTCTGTCCCAGGCCCTCAGGGCTCCCATGGGACACAACGCAGGGGACCAGCCATGACCCCTCCCTGGACCCTAACCCTGGTCTAATGAGGTCAGTCACAGAAAGTCCTAATGCTGCATCTGTTGGTTTGGAAGCCAGGGCTAGATTTTGAATTTTTAAAAAAATGTTATGTGCTTGGCCAGAGCTGATTGATTTGAAGGTCACCTAAATTTCTCTCAGTCCACGGGGGCGAGGTTCAGTCTCCAAGGTCGACTGACTCCTCCTCTCTCAGTGCGACCGCAGCCTCCGGAACTGCCGCCCTCCCGTGGGCCTGGCCCCGCTCCGCCTTTCTCCCCGGGGCGCCCGGGGCCTGTGGTCTCCCTGACCACCTGCACCTGTTGACTGTCGCAGCCCGCTCCAGGGGCAGGCGAAGCTCTGTGGCCCCCCCCAGCCCGCAGCTCGAGGGGGTGGTGTCTGTGCCGGTTTCCCTTCCTCCTGGGGGGGCGGGGAGGGCCACCCATTCGCACTCAGAGCAGAGCGCACACCTTCAGGACAGCGCTGCAAACGTACAGTCCTGACGCTCTGGATGAGGTAGTTCCTGGGCAAGTGCTTGGAAACACCTTCACTGAGACCTTGGCCATGAGAATCGTGTGGTAAAAATTCAGTCGTTGGCAAATTGAAACTAATTTCTAAGACAAGACCCAGCTCTGGGCTGCCTGTGTGCACACACACACACAGCCAAGTCCCACCAGCCTCTGTGGACCTCGGAGACAGACGAAGACCCACCAGAGGAGAAAGGCAAAGGCAGTGTGTCCCGAACTTGCCGTGGCAACGGAGTGGGAAGGCTTCCCTGTGGGGGGAGGGAAGGCTCCAGTCGGCCCTGATTGGAGGCCGCCGGCCTGGGGAAGCCGCAGGCAGGCTCACTAAAGGCCCATGTCCTGTGTGGTTGGTTAAGGGGACCTATTCGGCCCTCTCTGGTTGGTCCTAAGTTGGAAGGAGGGGACAAAATTAGAGGAGTTGTAGACTAATCCAGATCTGGTCGTTTTGGCCCCGTCGTTAGAGAAGTTGGCCGGCTCCCTGGATTGGCACCAGAGACAGGAATGCGTCTCCCATCAATCAGCCTGACTGACGGCAGGGGGCTTCCTGGGCTGCTATTGCAGGTCAGGGGGTGGCCGGTGCCCTGGGCAGGCTGCTGCGGGTCGTGGGCGGACGTTCCATTTTTACATACGGTCCGGCCGTTGTCCTCCTGCGTACTCAGTCTCTCGTGGTAATTATGTACGAATTGGTCAAATACGCCCAGCCTTCGCTTTGAAGGGTAAAGTGGTCCATTCAGCAAGTGTAAAAGGTGGCCTTATCGAGTGGACATTGTCTGCTGGCTGCTGTCAGATCCCAGGCAGCTTGGCAAGAATTGCACACCATCGTGATGTGGCTGCCTCCCGCAGAACTGAGCCTGCGCTTGGCAAAGGCACGGCAGTGCCCACGGCCGGCCGGGGGGAGAGGCCAGGGCGTCCCCTCACGGAGCTGCGGGCACCCCTGCGACCTTCCCGCCTTCCCTGTCCGGGCCCCACATGCCGACTCCCCAGGAAGCTAGCCCCTGGGCCAGTTCCGATGGAGCACGGAAGGTTAGGGAAAGGGGAAGAAAGGTGTGTGTTAATACAAATCAGAAGGCTGCAGGCTTTCCTCCTACACCATCGGGGCCAATACTGCCCTGCAGCAGTCGGGACGGGGTGGGTGCTTTGGGCGTCCCGTCCCTGGGTCCCTGGTCCCCCCTGTGGCCTGACCACGGGAATGGGGGTGATGCTCCTGGCTCTTTGGCGTCTGGCCCAGGTCAGCACCCCGGGAGCTTTCCTCTGTGAAGCGAATTCCAGATCGGCGGTGCCTCCGCTTCCTGACCCGGGCACTTCCAAGGCCATTACTCTGCCGTGGTACCACGTTTCAAACAAAGGCAAGAAGCTGGCCTGAGGCTGGGAGGCGGGGAGGCCACGCACACACGGGGCCGGGGCAGCAGAGCTTACGCCCCGCTTTGCCCCCAGGCAACCGTGGCTTCCGGGAGCCCTCGATTTCATTTCCTTTGTTTCTGAGGTCTTACTGGCACTGTGAAGATTAAAATAGCAACTTTCCCCCAGCCATTCTTTCACTCAAGATACGCTGAACGCCTACTGGGTGCCAGGCTGGGTGCGGCGCAAGAAGGACAAGGCCCCCCTCTGCAGCCGACTGACTACAGAGCAAGTGAGCGAGCCACAGACCCGAGGACTCCGTGAAGGAGGGGACGGGAGCCTCGGATGCCTTGTCCCCCTCCCCCACCCCGAATGGTCTGACAGCAAAGCCTCCCTGCTCTGTCATCAGACCCTGCCCCCCACCCACACTTGGGGCTCCTGGGGGCTCCTGGGGGCCCTCCCTGGCCTTTCATTCTGTTCCCACCCCCGCAGCTAGGGCGACGCTTTCCAAGCCAAACCAAATCACAGGGGAGGCCGAGCCAGCCCGCCCCCTCTCCTCTCAGAGCGCGTTCCTACCCTGTCATTCACTGTGATCCAGCCACCTGTCCTCGCTGCCCAGGGACCCTGCTGTGGAGAAGTGACCTGTGTCCAGGTGTGTGCCTGCCGGTCAGGCACGGTTATCAACCGTTCCACTCTCACTCTCGGAAGGCTCTGGTTCGGATGGTGAATTACGCAGCCGCCCTGGCCTCTGCACTTGCTGTTACGTCTGCTCCGCCCCGCAGGGCCTGCCCTTTCCCCAGACAGCCACCTCCGGCGATGCCTTCCGTGACCATGCCACGCACACCATACGCTGCCCTGACTCGGGCAACCCCTCTCCTCTTCCCGGGTCTGCTTTTCCTCCCTAGAATGTCTCACCATCTGCCACACGGGTTATATTTCTCATTTGTTCACTGCGTCCTCCATCCCTACTCCCCACGTAGGCTCTGTGAGGGCGGGGACTTTGAGTGTGGCGCCCACTGCTCTACCCCTAGGGCCTGAAACAGCACCTAGCACCTGGAGGTGCCCAAGAGAGGACTGAGAAGAGGGTGGGGTGCTGCTTAGGATAAGGCAGTCAGGGAAGGCTTCTTGGAGGAGTTGGCATTGAAGTTAAGACCCATATTAGTTTCCTATTGGTTGTATAACAAAACACTACAAATTTAGTGGCTTAAAAAGATATGAGTTTATTATCTGATCACTCTGGGAGTCAGAAGTCCAAAATGGGTCTCCTGGGCTAAAGTCCAGGCGTTGGGAGAGCTGCGATCCTTCCTGGAGGCTGGGGGGTGGGGGGGCGGAGCATGGGGACCTCTGCCCTTTCCGCCTGCCAGAGGTCGCTCACACTCCTTGGCCCCTGGGATCTGCCTCTGCAATGGTCAGTCAAGTCCTTCCCATGATGCTCTCTGTCTGGTTCTGAATTTTCTGTCTTGTTCATCCCCATTTAGGGCCCATTTAGGGATTGTTCTGGGCCCACCCACCAACCCAGGATTATCTCATTATTTTAAAGTCAGTTGATGAGCCAGTTCATTCTACCCGCAACCTTAGCTCCCCCTTGCATGGAGCATAACACATGCAAGGGTCCAGGGAATATGAGGAGGACCTCTTTGGAGGGGGGCATTCCTGAGCCTACCACAGGGGGGCGCTACTTTGGGTGGGCGGTCAGGGGAGGCTTCCCTGGAGCTCTGGCACTGAAGGCAACATCTGAAGGGCAGGAAGGCGCCAACCGTGTGAAGACCCAGCAGAGCTTTTCAGGCAGAGGGAGTAGCATGTGCAAAGGCCCCGGGGCAGGGAAGAGCTGGGCGTATCGAAAAGCAGAAGGTAGACCAGAGTGGCTACTATAGACTGAGCAAGGGGGAAGCGGTCCAGGTGAGGCTGGGGGGAGGGAGAAATCGGATAATGCAGACATAAGTCTCTTCAAGCCCCCAGGTTACAGGGTTTTATCATTGCAGCCGGAGCTGACCAGGACAGCGGCAAGCCTCAGCATTCCTGGGCATGTGCCAGCATCTGTCATCACAGGGCCACCATCCCTGGGTGTCAGGGCCTCTGTGTCCAAACGTCCCTCTTCTTACAGGGACACCACGTTGGATTAGGGCCCACCCTACTCCAGTGGAGCCCCATCGTAACTCGATTCCGTCTGAGACCCTCTTTCCAAACAAGGTCACCTTCACGGGTTCCAGGCGGCGGTGAGGGTTTCAGGGGCACCTTCAGTTCCGTGGGGCCCTCCCTTACGAAGCTTCCCCAGGCCGCCCCACCCGCTCTCCTTGGGCCGTCCTCGCCCGGAGCCACCTCCTCAGACGCACCGTTGTCCGTCCTGGGTCTGCATGCAAGCCCCCTTCCTCCCCGGCCCGCCGCGCTTCCCCGGCCTTTGATCCCAGCTACGACTTGTCTGAAATCAATAAGTCCTTCCACAGTGCGTTTTCCCAGCAGACTGAGTGCGGTTTAAACCTGCAGATGCCTCCTTTCAGGTCTAATTCTCCCTGTAAAGTGCTTATCTTAGAAAATCTGGGTAGAATCTGAGTTTGATCTTGATACCAACTAATTAGCACACGCACGGGCTCCCTTGGCGAGCTGGTTATAGCTACCAGAGCGCCGGCTGGCCGCGGGCCACGGCGCCCCCCGAGGCTGGGGGAGGAGGCGGGGCCTGAAGACGGCGTGTTGCTCTGCGTCACGCCCCAATGTCCTGTTAGTCAGGTGGCCCTAGAACCCCCGGAGGCCACTGGCCACCCTCCACTGGGAAAAAGAGGGAACTGGGACCCTGCAAGTTTACAGGAACTTTCTCGAGGCCACAGCAAGCGAACGATAAAAGGAAGACTCCGGAATCCCTCCTCCCCACCGTCTCCATCTCCCACTCTGCCCGGGCCAGGCCCGCAGTTCCCACGTCTTGGAAGGACTTCCCCTCAGCCAGGCTGGTAGGACGCCCGCGGGCCCTGGTTGTGCTCCTGACAGCCAGGAGCCCCCCTCCACTGAGCTCAGGACCTAGAAGACGTGCCCACTACTTCGTGCCACAAGAAGCCACCGCCCGAGGGGTGTGGGACGTGAGATGCCCCTGGGGTGGGTAGAGGACAGCGAGGGGAACTCGCCAGATGTTTACATCAGGTGGCGCCCCTTCGAACCCTGCCAGCCTTGCCTCCCCGCTCCCGCTAGGGGGCTCCTAAGTTTTCGGTCTGCCCGACTTTCAGACGACTGCGCAGCCATCAGCCGTGATTTCCTCCGCAGGCGGATGGAGAACGGCACTCAGACCTTCCGCGGTCAGCGCCTTACAACAAGCGTTTCTTTCCCTCCTACTCGTTACTGCCGCTCGAAGACCACAAGGGAGCCACCGCTCTCTCGGGGCTACAAAAGGCCACTTGGAAACCTTCTGCGGGAGGCCGCTCCGTCACCAGCAACCACAATAGAATACATTTTGAACAATAGCATACATTTCCCCTGCTCTGCCAAGCAAAAGCATCGGAACCCTCTGGGAATTCACTTTACAAGGGAAGAAAAGGTGGCCCGGCGTCTCCCGCCCCACTGTCTGCGCCACGTGCGCCCCCGCTGGAGTCGCGGCCGGCCCTGAGGGGGAGGTCCCAGCGGCCAGGACTCGGGCTCCCACGGGTGGCAGCGTTGGGCTCAGGAAACGCCCTGCTCTCTGCAGGGGCCAGTCTCCCTGTTTGGAATGCCCCTTGGCTCGTTCCCACTGAGCGCTGCATCAGCAGAGGCCCAGCGCGGTTCCACGCAAGTTCCCAGGGCGCTGCCTCGCGCTCTGTTTTTTCCTTCCGGCCAGGCTCCGCCCAGTGCCTTCGGTACATGCTCGAGGGATGGATCGCGGCACTGTCTCCAGCACGGAGTTCCCAAGGGATCGCCCATCTCTCATGCTTTATTTATTTATTAATTTATTTATTTTTCATCTCTCATGCTTTAAAAAATTCCTCTTAAAAAAAATAAAAAAGTCAGCAGAGATTCCAGCCTGCAGGCACTTCGGAGGTGGAGAGCTTGGAATTACTCACTCCAAACGCACTGGCAAACCGGCAGGGTCACTCTGGCCGCTGATTGCACACCAGCGGCACCAGCGGTCCATGTGCTGCTAGGGCTGGGGACCAGGGTGTGGGACAGTGGGGCCCACTGGGGAGAGAGGCCAGTTTGAGTCAGTGAGAAGTCTGAATTAAACAAAGTGTAAGGAAATGTAACCATTTGAGATGATCTCTTTACAATCTGATTTTGAACTATTTAGGCATACCGTAAAGAAAGGGCATATTGCGGTAAATTTGGGGGTAGCCCTCATCCATCAGATGGGAATGAAATGATGTTCTGACCCTTGCTCCAGATACAAGTGAGAACCAGAGTAAGTCATTTCGATGCCCATCACTCCTTGGGAGAAACGAATGTGCAGCATTTATCACCAAAAAAGCATTCGTGTAAAGAAAGTTTTTCTTCCATTAACTAAACTTATGAAACAGTATAATGAAAGATTTGTGAAAACATGACCAAATGACCAACGTTTTAAAATAAATCAATATTTGGCTATTTAGAAGCTAAAGCATCCTTCTGTATCCAGAACAGAAGGTTTCTGATGTCGGGAACCATCCTGCCTGGTTTCAGGAGCTGTAACCCCACCAACAGGTGACCCTGCCACGGCTAGGGGACCTGGGGACCATAAGCCACTAAGGAGACAAAACGTATCCTCCCAGCAGGGGCGCAGCCTCTGACCCCTTTACTTCACCCTGCTGGGCCCCTGGAGGATGGCTGGATAGTCAATGACGGGTAAGATTCCTCAAGGAAGGAACAGCCTAAGACAGGCACAGTCACGAAGGGGCCATCAGGGAAGGACTTAGAGGATTGTGGAGGAGGGACAAAAGACCCTCACCCCTCAGTGTTATCATAGCCCGAGTCCTCATTCTGTGTGTAAAAAGCCTCCTAATCTCTTGGCTGCCTTGCTTTCCCCACCTGATGTGAGCCTGAAACAGTGCCGGGGGCGGGGGGCTGCCCTGTGCTGGAGTAGGTGGTTCCCCGTGGGGGACAACCGGGCCTAAGAAAGAATGCATGAAGTCCTGTGAAACCTACTTTGCCGAGAATGTCCTCAATGTAAATGTTAAGGGTCCAAGCACAAAATAAGTTTGTTTCCCAAGGTTTTACAGCCGACTGGCATCACCCTGTCCACCAGACCCTGACTCAAAAGGACCCCCATGATCCAAGAAATGTTACCTGTAAACCATACCTCCTTTCTTTGATATGCGTCCCTATGCAAGCTAAACTCAATACACGCCCATTGAGAGAGGGGCTTGATGCCTTTCTCCTCTGAGAGACTGGTCAGCCTTTCCTCCCCAAGCAGATCATGTCTCGGTGGACTTATTCTCATCCACGGTGGCCAGGAGAGCTCTGCAGGCAGAGCCCCCCCCCACACACATCCTAACACAAGAAAGGTCATTTTAACCATGACCTTCAACCCTCTCTTACTAAATGTCCTTTGCAAGTAGGACTTTCTAAGAAAGTTTAGGTCTGGACCCAACGTGTTATTCAGAGTTCTGCAGAACAGTTGGCTGAGGCAGAAATCAATCCTGAATTAAGGCCGAGACTGAGCTTCCCCCTCTGAGTTGCAAAATATTGATTAAATGCCTTTAAAGGAAAATCATTAAGTCCTCTGCCCTCGTGCACCACAGGGAGCCTCTGTGGAGCATATGTTTGCTTTTTCAACTCAAAAATTATTCACATGCAGGAGAAACATCTCTCAGAATCCTTGTGCCTCGTAATTGTGTAATTAGAGAAAATGTGGGCCAAACTCTGCTGAAAACTGTTACCTTCAAAGGACATTCTGGATAACGATTATGGGGTAATGCCTAACTAACTATCCCTGGGTTGTATTTTTGGTCCCTTTTATTTCCTGTTTGCAAAGTCCTTTGTCAGCACTCATAGGCAAGAGAACTGGAGCCCAGGGCCACTCACGGAGCCTGTGACAGAGTTGGTGGCAAACACGCGAGCAGCCCCCGGGGCAGGGGTCACACCCACCCACTCAGCTGTCTGTAGGACTCAGTATCTCAGATATGCATACACGGTGCTGAGCACTTCAGTGTCTAATGCAACCTTGTTTTAAAGACTCCCTAAGGTTCCAATAAGGTTTTTGTAAATCTTATTTGATGCTTAAGAGATAATAAACATCCAATATCAACCATATATTGAGACTTTCATAAAAAACATACCCCAGCACTCAGGCGTGCGTGGGGATGAAGGGCGCACAGAGTGTGGAGCTGAGACATAGCTCCCAGGAGCGCGTTCCCCGCGGCGGGACCCAGTGCACTGCTCACGTGTCAGGTAAATTTCCGCAATGTCCTTGCATTTTAGGGTTCGGCACAGAATTCATTAAATACTCTACAGATTATCATACAATACTAATACTTACACATGTATATGGTTTAACATTTTGACACACCTATACATCATTGAAATATTGCTAAAATCATTTTTTAAAGATATTTTAAATTTATCTCTTTTTTTTAGATTTTATTTATTTATTCTTAGAGAGGGAAGGGAGGGAGGGAGGGGGAGAGAGAGACACACACACACACATCAATGTGCGGATGCTGGGGGTTATGGCCTGCAACCCAGGAATGTACCCTGGCTGGGAATCGAACCTGGGACACTTTGGTTCCCAGCCCGCGCTCAATCCACTGAGCTATGCCAGCCAGGGCTGCTAAAATCATTTTTAATTGGGAATACACAATGATATCTCATAGCATAATACTGCATGAAAACAGTTTGAGGAATGGTGTCTCCACAGAACTCCAATGAGTTTTAAGAGTACGAAACTTTTTTTGTTTTCCTCCAAAGTTTAAAACATTACAGTCAAGCATACAGTGGGCGTATTCTAGGAGGAAAGTCTACAGGCCGTCAGGAGGTCCTGGGCAAAAAACTTCATCCTGCAGGCCTTGATTCCCTGCTCCCCAAGGTGCAGGGTTCAGCTCACTGCAGGATCTGGGACCCGGCCTCCCCCCAGCCTCACCCCTGTCCCACCCCTGGGCCAAACCAGAGGAAGCTCCTTAAATCACTTTCCCTCTGTGTTCAGAGTGGGCCTCAAGCCACGGGCCTCCCACACAAGGCTGCCTCCAGACTGCCCCACGTGGGCTCTGCGCATTTAGCTCAGGGATTCAATGACCCTAGAAAGCACATGCGGGTCACAGGAGGTGGCAGTGAGGCCATGTGAGGCCGTGTGAGGGTAAGGAACGGGCGCCCAAGCAGAGCCACTCAGGAGAACACTGGTCAGACATTTCAAGTGCGTACTTCGCCTTTCTCACCTTCCATGTAACCATTCACACGTGCAGTAACATCCTCTGCGGGGCTGGCTTGCAGAGTTTACTAGGAGCAAAGGGACAGGGATGGGGGAGGTGGAAACCTCACCGTGCTGTATGCGTGCTTCCACTGACAGCAAGGGCGCACTGTGAAACGGACTCGGAGCCTCCTCCACGTGCCACAGAGATAATGGGCCGACGTCTGCTCAGAAGGGCGCGTGAGGTCCTAAAGAGCCAACTACTGACCAAGTCCTGAATAAAAGTCGGTTTTCCACTCCTGGTCTGCATCTAATTCTGCAGGCAGGTTTCAGAAGAATACACCAGCAGCCACAAAATCCCCATCTCGCCCTCTCAAAAGCTATAAAAGAGGAAAGGAATTAATTACGCGGAAAGTGGAGCTGTAGGGACTCCCCATGGGGACCGCAGCGGGGGACCAGGACCAAACAGATGGCTTCCATCTTCCTTCTAAAAGTTTAGTTATACCTACAACCACCATTAAAAAAACAAGTACGGAAAACAAGGCCGGCCACACATCCCAGGAGGGGCACTAAAGCAGGGTGTGGCCACCCGGCAACTGATTGGTAATACAAAGCAGTGGGCCTCAGGCGTGACACCCCCTGGCTGGGGGCACGTGTCCTGGGTCAGCGGGTCCCTGTCCCCACACAGCCTTGGCTGCGTTGTGTCCTGCAGCTCGGGCCCAGCCGGGTGTGGTGCCCGCCCAGTTCCCCAGTCAGTGGAGAGAGCGGTCTGAGTGGCTTCCACGCCCTTTCTAGAAGCCTCCCCACGCAGCCGGTCAGAGAACAGTTAGTTCTACAGCTGACAAGAGCCCCCTAGGAAGGAAATCTGGAGGCTGATGGGGCCTGATCGCACCGCACAAGGAGCTAACAGGTGGGTCCCAGGAGGAGGTCGGCCTCAGCACATGACTTTGGGGTTTGGGATCTCCGACCTGGAGAAGGGTGGGGGTGGGAGACGGCCAGACTCACAGTGGGGTGGACACAGGAGGGCTCCGCCACCACCACATACCCACCGTGACTGAAAGTGGGCCACCTGTGCATGCAGGTGCCAACGCTACCCGCCCCCACGCACACACGGCACACCCTCTCCAAGTAGGGGATCTAGTAGCCACGCCACACTGACCACAGATGCACATGGCCTTCAGAGCATAGTGGCTTATTTTGAGAAGTTCATTGTCTTTTCCTTAAAATAATTATTGGAGCATAATTTAGACCCCAAAAATGTATGCTCATTTTTTTTTATTTTTTATCCTCACCGGAGGGCACAAAAGAGTGTGAAACATTGATGTGAGAAAGAAACATCCGTTGGCTGCCTCTGCCTCTCGGACATGCCCCAGCTGGGGACCCAACCTGCAACCCAGGTATGCGCCCCGCCCAGGAATCGAACCAGCAACCTTTCAATTTGTGGGACAATGCCCAACCAACGGAGCCACCCCAATCAGGGCAAGAGGTGGATTTAACTTCTAGAAATATGCAAAAGTGATTGTAACCTGCCTGATCAAGTAGAGAAATTCCAAAAGTTGTTCTTGATCAAGGATATGGCCAACGTAAACATTCTAAAGATCACGGACGAGGGTATAAAGTACACCGTCTATTCCACCGGGGGAACCATTTGGGGGTTGTACTTCATATTTTAGATGTACTTCGACCTATTTTTTGAAAGCCTCCCAGGAACCCAGTCTCAATAGTCAGAAATCCGCTGAAGGCTAAACTCCTGGGGTCGGGACGGCGGGAAGCCCGCGGTCCCTGAGACAGTGATGAGGTTAAGTATGAAGGTGCGCGGGAGGCCCGCCCCTCCTGAGCAGGCCGCCCTTCACGCCTCACGCCATAAAGCAACAGTCAATTACCTTTCCAGTCGACATGCAAACCCTTCCTCCAGGGTACTTCGCACGGGTACCGTGTGTTTCGTATTGTTAGTGAAAAGCGCCGGATGGTATATTGGCCCTTACCACAGGCCACGGGACAGCCAGAGCCTGTATGTGAATTAACTTGCCCAGCACGACTCATCCTCACTCTGTGATGAAGGGGCCAAGGCTCAGAGAGGTGAGCTAACTCGTCCAGAGTCACACAGCAGGCGCGTGAAGGACCAGGATTCGAACCTGGGGCATCCAGCTCCCTAGCAAAACCCTGCGTTGCACCCCTCACAGAGCAGCTCTCCATACCGTTGCTTCACCGTTTCCAAGTGGGGAACCAAAGGCAGGAAGGGCCAACGGTGGCTCTCACGGGGCTGCCGAGGTGGCAGGGGGTCCGCAGTGCTGAGCAGAAGGACGTGAGGCTGTCGTGAGCCGGGGGTTCCTAACCATCGTGGGTCACGGGTCCTCCGAGGCGCCAGGGAGGGCTCTGGCTCGGTCTCCGCGCGCATGCGCACGGGCACAGCACAGGAAACGTCAGTCTGCGGGCGCGCTCAAGTGCGTGAGATCCCATCGGAGATGAGCCCTGCTCCCCTCCCCCCATCCTAGGGGAGGCTTTCCGCATCCAGCCTTTTAGAGTGTGTGACTCACTCCAAAAACTGAAATGTTTAGCACTATAACACACTTTTTTCTTGGAGACCAAATGTCCCTACCTCCTTGTCCCCTGTCCCCCCCCCCCCCCCCCCCCCCCCAGCAATACAGAGCCATGCTGAGAATAATCCCGGGACGAAACCCGTCTGAAACCCAAAGTTTGATCCCAGTAAGCAGCTAGCGCTGATCGCGGATTGGCAGCGCCGCAGATGGTGGGCTGTGAGTGTCCCTTCACTTGTTCACTCAGTTTATAAAGGGCCTACTAGGTGCCAGGTGCTTGGGACACGTGGGACACAGTGGGAGCAAAAAGGAGAAGCCGCCCACCCGCGCGGAGCTTCCGTTCCAGCAGGGGGAGACAAACACGAGCGTGCAGGGAGACTCTTACGTCAGACGGTGAGGGCGGACCTGGGGGGCAGGCGACATTTAGAAAAGGACTCGGAGGAGGTGGTGGAGCTGGTCACACGGACAACCAGGAGGGACGAGTTCAAGGGGACTTGCGGTATCCGGGCACAGGACAGAATACGCCCGGCGCCTTCTCTGAGGCCGATGTGGCTGGAGGGCAGAGCGTTAGATCGGGGTCAGCAGAGGAGCTCAGAGGGGCACTGGGACTGGTGGTGACGACCGAGAGTGGCTTTGGACACCGGCGAGGATGCTGGCACTTAGAGCGCAAGGAGGCGCCCTCGCAAGGTTCCGGACCCGGCATCCCTCCAGCGGCTGCGGGGAGAACAGAGGCTAGGAGCCAAAAGGGGGCGGGGTGACGGGCTGGGGCAGAGGCCAGCGCTGCAGGTGAGACGTGCGGGCATCTCCAACCGCCTGGCGGCGACTGAGGCCACGACAAGTGAACAGTGTCCGCGTTTATTTTAATGCGGGGCCCAGGGCATCTCAGGACAGACTGGTTCTGGGGCGGGAGGAGAAGGAAGAACGGATGAGTGTAAGGGTTTGGAGGGGCGGTTGCCGTCCCTGGGAGACAGCAGGCACGCAGGCCAGGGGAGGTGTGTGGGTGGGCCCCCTTGCCCCGGAGCTGGGTGTGTGCGGTGCTCGCGCGGAGGTTCTAAGCCAGACATGTGAAGGGTAAGCCGTCAGGCATGATCAGAGGCCCGCGAAATTGCTGCCAAAGGAGAGAAAAGGTAGAATTAAAAAAATAATTTCTGGTTCACGCAGAAATGTTCATTTCATTCAGAGGGAGAAGATCATGAATACATTCATTAGGATCCCACAGAAAACCAAGCCCTGTACTTTTGATTTGTATCTCAAAAGTATAAAACAAGCCCTGGCTGGCGTAGCTCAGTGGATTGAGCGCAGGCTGCGAACCAAAGTGTCGCAGGTTCGATTCCCAGTCAGGGTACATGCCTGGGTTGCAGGCCATGACCCCCAGCAACCACACATTGATGTTTCTCTCTCCCTCTCTATCTCCCTTCCTTCCCTCCCTAAAAATAAATTAATTAATTAAAAGTATAAAACAATGATTTCACTTATAGGTAGGATCTAAAGAACAAAATAAATTAACAAACAAAACAGAAACAGCTCACAGATGCAGAGAACAGACTGACTTTGCCGGGGGGGAGGGATCTGGGGGGACTGGATGAAAAAGGTGAAGGGGTTAAGAAGTACAAAGTATGGGGTTGGCCAAAAAGTCCATTCAGTTTTTTCCGTAAAATAAAAGATGTATGTTTCATTTTCACCAGTAACCTTATTGGTTTCAGTATTTTGAGTATGCCGGCTGTCTCCTGTGTGGCAGAACGGCGATTGTTCTCAATGACTGCCTCAGTGTGGCCGCTGTCAGCTTCAGCGGGCCCACCTGACCGTGGAGCACCGTCCAGCGAGAAACCTCCAGCACGGAACTCGGCAAACCACTCCGACACATTCGGTCCGTCACAGCCCCTCCTCCACACACTGCACAGATCTTTTTTTTTTTTGCCTTTCAGTTGCATTTTTACCTTTCTTGAAATGATAAAGCATAATAGGCCGGAAAAGTTGCTTATTTTCTTCCCTCTTCAGTGTTAAAATGGCTACACAAAAATGTACCAATTTTTGTAAGTTTTTTTAAAAATGCACATCGGTATGCCAGCTGTCACAATACAATCTAACGAAATTGTTTCATATGAAGTTGAAGACAACCGAGTGCTCCAGGAGCCATCCTATGGAAAACAACAAACGCATCTTTGGACAGCCCAATAGTAGTCACAAAGTGGTCGTGGGGATGTGAGCCCAGCGTGGGGAACGCGGTCATGCTGTTGTCATACTGTTGTCATACTGTTGTCATGCTGTTGTCATACTGTTGTCATACTGTTGTATTGGCTGTGTGTGGTCCCAGGCGGGCACTGGAAATGTCTGGGGGAACACTTTGTAAAGTGGAGGATTGTCTAACCACTACCCTGTACACCTGAAACTAATATAAAATAATATTATATGTTAACTGTGATTGAAAAATAGAAATGTTTTAAAAAGTAGAAAACACTCTGTATATCTTAGCTTGTCTACGCTGCTGGGCTCAGAACTGTGCTGGCCTCTCCAAATAACCTAAAAGTTTGCAAAATTTTTGCCATTGAAACAGGAAAGTGAGCCCTGGCTGGCATGGCTCAGTGGACTGAGTGTGGGCTGCGAACCAAAGTGTCACAGGTTAGACTCCCAGTCAGGGCATATGCCTAGGTTACAGGCCATGGCCCCCAGCAACCGCACATTGATGTTTCTCTCTCTCTCTCTTTTTCCCTCCCTTCCCTCTCTAAAAAAATTTTTTAAAAATTTAAAGAATCTTAAAGAAAAAGACAGAAATAGGCGAGATATTGCAGACTGAAGGTGCCACAGCACAGCACGGCCATCTTTGTCCGTACAGCGCTCCTCTCGGCCGAGTGTGGGAGGGCATAAGAAGGTGGATTAAACTGCTCAGCAATTATTAAGTTAATTAATTACACGAGTCAACTGAATATGAATTAAGTAACTTAATTTTTTGCAACAGCCCTATAAGGTTGTTAACCCCATCTCATAGATGTGGACATCAAGGAAGGCAGAGAGCAAGCGTGACTGTGGCAACCACCCAGGGTATCACGTCAGGACCGGGATCTGACCCAAGCAGCAGGGCATAGCGTCGGAGGTAACAACCTGTTCACTGCCTGTTCTACAGGGCTAGTCCTCGGAGAGGGCTAAGAGTTCAGATGCCATTAAAAGAAACCTCTCAGATCATTTTTGGAAAAAGCAATTTCTGTTGAATATTTGTTTTTTTGAAAATAGCTTGGGTCTGCCCTGACTGATGTGGCTCTGTGGACTGAGCACTGGCCTGCGAATCAAAAGGTCACAGGTTTGACTCCCAGTCAGGGCACATGCCTGGGTAGCGGGCCAGTTGGGGGCATGAGAGAGGCAACTGGTCGATGAGAAGCAAACAGTCAATGGATCTCTTACACACTGATGTCTCTCTCCCTCTCTTTCTCCCTTTCTTGCCCTCTCTCTAAAGATAAATAAATAAAATATTTTAAGAAAGAAAATAGCTTGGGTTCATCAAATCTTCAGCATGCTGGACCCAAATGTCCATCAAGAGGGGACCATCAGCCATGCATGAAAAGCAAGGAGGTGGCTCTGTGGGGTCACAGCAGAATGTGACGAAGACTCTGTCCTTGGCCAAACTCCAGTCAGGCTCCCTGGAGTCCTCTTCTCCACTAGACCTCAGCCTTGGCCTAGAAAAAGGGCAACTTTTGGCACAACCGATTTCAGCCCCTCCCCTCCCCCCACACAAAGAATCTCGACTGTCCCTGGGATGAGGACCCCAGGGTCACTTAAAACGCCCGCCCGAGAAAGCTCTGGCCGCCCAGGGAATTCACCTGCGTCTGGGCTACACCCCGTGGGTTGCAGCCAACACCCGAAGGTAAGCGTCTGAAACGGCCCCCCAACAAGCAGTCATTTTAGACCGTCCACAGAGGGTCCTTGAACCTCTGTCCCTCTGAGATGGCTCTGTGTCTCCCACAACGCAGGCGTGTCCTTCTCAAGGACCTGAAGGCCATTCATTGGAAATGTCACCGTCAGGAGGGGTGTCCTGTGCCCTGTGCCCCAGGCTCCGTGGGAAGGCAGACCCCTAACTTCTGTAACTGCCCATGGACACGGCTGGCCTCATCGCATAGACAACGAGCAGCCGTCTTCCTCACTTTCTACCCGTGTCCACTCCTTTGTGTCCCCCTCTCCCTCTGCTCCCAGAGACCCCCTTTACTGTGCCCGAGGCAGAACGGCGCTCAGCTCTGTCCCCGATGCAGCTCACAGAATAAAACCTGTCGTTACCACACTCTCCGATGTCCGGCTCGGTTCATCTTTGACGCCTGCCCACCGGTACGCGTGGTGAAAGGTGCGAGGCGTGCTCCCGAGTGGCGGGGACGGCGTGGCAGGGCCGCCCCTCCCTGCGCCGGGTGCCGGTGTGTGCTGGTCAGTGCAGCGCTGACCTAATTCCTTTCTTGAAGAGACAGAGAAAAGCATGCCTGGCCACACTTCTCAAAGTCACGGCACAAACACTGAAATAATTTTAGGGAGCCCTCACCAGGCCTGACCTGATGAACTCACTCCCCCCTCGAGGCTCCTTCGAAGCGGGGCTTTCCTGTCCCCGGTTTGCAGACGAGAGCCTGAGGCACCGCGAGGCTGAGCAGCCTGTTCCCGATCACCGAGCTGGTGAGCCAGGCGCGGACCTCACCCAGTCTCTAGCCCAGCAAGTCTGTCTGTAAAGGCAAAGGCACGGGGGCAGCATCTACAGTGACTCGGAAACAAATCTGCTCAGGCTCGAAGAAAGCGCGCATTGGTGCGCTCTCCCTCTCCCCGCCCCCCCACCCCCTCCCCCAGGCCCCTTACCTGTGCCGCCCTTCCCTCTCTGAGCGCCTGGGGTCCTGCTTTTGCTTCTGTAACTTGTTTCCTGAGCCCACAGAGCCCAGCTGGCTCACTCCTGCTTGCTGCCTCTCTAACTTTCTAAATAAACTTTCTCTTATAATTTGAAAAAGAAAGAAAAAGGAAAGAAAAAGGAAAAAGAGCACATAGGCATTTTAAACCAAATATAAAACAGTCATCACTTGCTTACGCTTTTGTAGATGACTTCTAAACAAAGAGGATGAAACAAACAGAACCGCAAGGGGAAGAGGGGTGGCGGAGACTGAGAGACCCTGGGAGGGAGGGGGGAGGGGGGAGGGGAGGGAGGGAGGGGAGGGGAAGGGAAAGAAGGGGGGACAGACCAAGAGGGGCAAGCACACAGCTTTCTCTCATGGGCTCTGGTTGAAGATTTCAATAATTTTATCTTTCCACGGAAAGGAAAACAAAAACCCAAAATCACGGAAACTGGATACATGTGGGATCTCAGTAAACATGCTTCTTTTTTCATAATCAGGTTTATCTTTCATTATGAAATGTCTTCATTAACTGAAGCAAAGAACCCATAAAACCAGTTCACTCCAGCCTCCAGAAGAAACCAACCTTTATTTCAGAGATGGGAGACTTCTTGCCCTTGCGAGATTTCACATCCTGAATTCTCACTCTATGTTGTGAA
This sequence comes from Phyllostomus discolor, assembly GCF_004126475.2. Classification (NCBI taxonomy): domain Eukaryota; kingdom Metazoa; phylum Chordata; class Mammalia; order Chiroptera; family Phyllostomidae; genus Phyllostomus; species Phyllostomus discolor. The sequence continues at coordinate 213,113,657 of NC_040904.2, forward strand.
GAGTAAGACACGTTTTGAAACATTTCTGATTATTCAATTCCACGGTGTGCTTAAGACACAAAAAGCCTGGGAGATATCCACGCTAGATACACCAATGTTCCTAAGGAGGAGGGCCTGGGTCTGGGACAGAGTAGCCACAACGTAGCAGAGTCCTCCGGGGCTGACAGGTGCGCTTACCACCTTTGGAAAGCAGCCAGACGTCGCTTTCAGGGCGTCCTTATACTGAAGAGCAAGCGGGCTGCCGCCTCCCGCTTCACCTCGGTACCTACTGGCCCCAACTAACTCAAGGATGTTTCCACATAACTTATATCTCTCACGGATAGTTTCAACTGTTTGTTTCAGAGGTCAGGCTAGTAACAGTGATGATACTAACAGCTGCCGTATGTTCAGTATGTATACTACTATTTCGAAACAGCTATGCCCTGACTGGTGTGCCCAGGGGGTTGGGCGCAGTCCCACAGCGCGCAAGGTTGGGTTCCCCGCCACGGCAGGTGCTGGGTTTCCGGGCTGCCTACGAGAAGGAACCGATCCGTGTTCCTCTCCCACATCGGTGTTTCTCCCCCTGTCTTTCTCCCTCTCTTTCCATCTCTCTAAAAATAAATGAATAAAATCTTTTTTAAAAAACTGTGCTAAATATTGTGTGTGTATATATATTATTTTACTTAATCGTACAGTGTTAGGCATTTAGCTCAATTAAAAAATACTTATGCATTACAAATCAATATTGGTAAAATATAAATAGTCAAGCAAAATCTATTCAGCTGGACATATTCTTAAGCTTAAACTACACCACACCAAGAAGCTTAATAAGCAGTTAAAAAGGCAACCTTTCAACATTATATATCAGTTGCCATCTACACAGTAAAACAGAAGAATTTTAACAGTTTAGACAAATACACCTCCGACAGGCTCAAGTCCCATTAAGAAATTGCTATCTACAATGTCTTTTCTCACTGAACACTTTTTTTAAAAAGCTATTTTCATCTACCCTTTATTTCATGCTAGACATGAGCCAGATACCCTGCTGGCATCATCTCGTTGATTAAATGGTGCAACACAAGGTTCTATGAACCTTGCTGGACATAGCACGTGCTCAATAAACACATCTGTTACGATCTGAGTGTTCGCATCCCTACTAATTCCTAGTGAGAGAAGGGTTATGGTGCCCCACCATAAATAAGGACACGGTGCTCGGTCCTGAGGGACCCAGCTAGTCGCACACAGAGCCCAGCCAGGGTCAGGTTTGTCCCTTCTGATGCAGCCACTTCTCACTGAACACCTGATTCCAGAACATTCTTGGCAAGGATTTGGTGGCTTGTCCAAATAATAATAATAATAATAATAATTGCACTGAATATAATCCAGGTCAGACACAAGGCACAACATAGATTCCATGTGGACTGGAGAATGCTGATTTATTCCCGTGGGAATTGGAGGGGCCCCATGGGAGACGGGACCCGGGGTGCGGAGAGTGCCAGAAAGCCAAATGAAAACGGGTGCTACCATAGCTTCTGCACGGGAGGGGCCCTGCCTCCAGCCCGAGGTGGCTGAGAGCCAGACCCCCACCAGGCCCAGGACTGACGCCGGGGGATCAGCGTGAGGTGGGCAGTCAGGGGTGCGGGCAGGCTAGTGCCAGCACAGCCCGGAGACGAACAGAAAATAACTGCGAACCGGGGTGAGAAGCACAGGGCGCCGCCAAGTTAGGGGTCAGGACGACACCTTCGGATGTTCAGAAAGCAGTTTCTTATAGTGATCCTATTAACTCTTTTCTAATGGAAACTTGTGGACAAGAGAAGCTCCTTAAGACTTTGTAAGGTGGAAGGAGAGGAGCTCTTCTTTAGAATCTTTGACCCCGAGCTGGTCCTTGAAACAAAAACGTTTAGAACCGCGCGCCACGCCCCCCCCCCCACAAGTGTATGTGTATTTCTGTCCAATTTCTCACACAAGGCGAGGAAAGGGCCCTCCTGACGCTTTCTCTTTAATTAAGATCAAACCAGTGCAGCCCAAGAGAGAAGAGACGGTGGGCCCCGGAAGACGCTGGACGCTCTCGTGGCGCCCACCGAGGGCCCCACCGCAGCCTCGGGGACGACCGCGGCCAGGGCTGCAGTCAGGCGGGGCGCCGACAGGTGGCGCTGCAGTCTTCCCGTGGCGGGCCGGCGTCCCAGGTCGCGGCAGCCCACGTGTGCGCGGTGCTGCCAGCCTGGGGTCCCGCCGCGCCGGGTAGCGCGGACAGTCGCGCCCCTCGCCGCGTCTTTCCCTATTTCGCGGGTATTCCCTCTAAACTCCACGGCGCCCGCCTCCATCCGGCCCACCGCCTGCGCCTGCCCACCGCCTGCGCCTCCCCTGCCGCTCGCGGGGGCCCGAATTCGGGGACTGCGGGAGGGCCGGTCTTCCTCTAACTCCCCTCAAAAAGCCTCCGACAGACGTCGCCCCCTCCGCCCTCAGGTCTGTTTCGCCAAAACAAGTCTCACGCGTCTCCACCAGGAGGGCGACGCGCCCACCCCGCAGGGGTTCTAGAAGGAGGGAGACCAGGATTGGGGCACAGTGAGGGCGCCTCGACACACACACACACACACACACACACACACACACACACACACATTAGCGCGCGCACACACACACACACGCGCACGCACACCGCTCTGCTCAGCCGCTGCCTCCAGCGGAGAGGCACTCCGCCTGCCCGATTCTGCCGCCCCAGGGCGCGCGCCCCCCCGCGCGCTCTCGCCCCGCCCCACCCCGGACCCCGCCGCCGCCCAGGGGCGTGTGCCCGGCCTCGGGTCTCCCTCCGCGAGTCGGTGCACCCCGCCTTCTCCGCGTCCCCTTGCGCACCTGGAAACACATCAGCGCCTGGAAACCACCCAAGGGGCGGGAGGGGCCGGCGGTGGGCGGTGGGAGGATCCAGTCGAATTGACTGAACCTCAGTGGGTGGGAAGCAGTTTCCTCCGCAGCCAGACCCGGGCTGCGGGATTGGAGGAAATCCTCACCTCTGTTTCCGCAGTTGCAACGCTAGCGGCTTGGATGGAATTTTTTTCTGGGGACCAGCCCAAAGCCTCCGAGCGTCTCTGCCGCCTTCTTCCCGACTCTGAAAGGGGAGTGAGCTGCTGTTTCACCAGAGGGAATTCCTTGAGACCCGAAACAGGAGCCCTGTGGGGTGGCGAACCCACAATACGATATACAGATGATATATTATAGAATTGCACTCCTGAAACCTATATCATTTTATTCACCAGTATCACCCCAATGAACTCAATGAAAGAAAAGTAAAAAGCGGGAGCCCAGTGGGAGAGAGTGTGGTTAACGCGCAGCTGGCGGTAGTTCCTGCACGTGTGCGTCGCTGGCTGCGGGGAACCGAATGGACGGGACCCAGGCCAGGACACTGTGATGGCGAGAAGGGTGGGAGAACGGAGCCCAGCTCGGACGGACGCTCAGTCCGTTGAATGAGGCCGAGCTGCAGAGGGCACTCCACATCTGGTCCTTAGGGTCGTGGGAGGACCCGTGTGAGGGAGATTCCAAAAGAAAGACGAGCTGGCAAGGCCAAACTTGATCCCACTCACGACATTGCCCGGACCTGCCCTGCTAGTCCCGAGGCCGAAGTGATTACCACCCCGACTTCCACCTAACTATTTCTCATTTAGTAAACAGTAATTGAGCGAGGCCCAGTGCTAGGCCCAGCAAGGAAGGAGAGGTGCGCGCTGGCTGGAATCACTGCCATCGCCGTAGCAACCATAGCTGTTAGGCCCCCGCCCCCACACTTGAACTGTAAACTTCCCTCCTGCTTCGGGTTGAGTTCTCCGGGAAACCGAGATGGAGTCCCTGACATGCGCATGCACAACGCTGATCAGGCGGCGCTAAACGAAACTAATCCGGGAGGGGGGAAGAGAAGTTGAACCGGGCAGAAGTTGAACTGCGATGCATTTGGGAACCTTAGCCAATGCCATAGGGAGCTGAGGAGCTGGGGTGGTCCTTCACGGTTGTCCTAAATAAGGTAGGTGGCCAGCCCTTTGCAGCCCTGCACGGACGGGTTATTGGCCGTGGACTGCCCTGGGGAGGGCGTGCCAGCTCCCTCCGGAGAAGCGGGAAACCTCCGGCGCTGTGCACTCGCTGCGCGCTGTCACAGCGACGCTCACTGGCAGCTGGAGGAACGGCGCCTCCGTCCGCGCGGGATTCCGCGTAGCGCACTGCGGCACCCACCCCTCTCCTCGCGCGCAGCCCGTTTCCCTCACCTCCGCTCTCTGCGCACCCCGCCGTTTCTCCTGCTGCTTGGGCTGCAGGGGTGGGGGGCGGTCATCTCACAGCTCTTTCTCTTCAACTTCCTCTCCTAAGCACAAGCCCAACGGTAACGACAACAAAACTAACAACCCCATTAAAAAACAAAAGACTTGACGTTTCTCCGAAGAAAATATACCAGCGGCCAGTAAACACAGGAACAAGGGCTCAACGTCATTAGTCATTAGGGTAATACAGATCAAAATCACACAAGACAGGACTGACACCGAAAGGAGAGAGAAAAGACAGAAACACCAGGTACTCTGGAGGATGTGGAGAAACGGGAACCCTATTTTTTTTTAGATTTTATTTATTTATTTTTAGAGAGGGAAGGGAGGGAGAAAGAGAAAGAGAGAGAGAGAAACATCCATGTGCGGTTATTTTTGCTGGGGGCCATGGCCTGCAACCCAGGCATGTGCCCTGTCTGGGAACTGAACCTGCGACACTTTGGTTCACAGCCGGCGCTCAATCCACTGAGCTACGCCAGCCAGGGTGAGAAACGGGAACTCTTGCGCGTTGCCCGTGGGAATGCGAAATGGTGTGAGCGCTGTGGAGAACGGGTTGGCCATTCCTCAAAAGCTGGAACACAGAAGTACACCGTGACCCAGCGGTCCCACTGCTGGGTATGTATCCAAAAGGACCCAAACAGGCGACACCGTACACCAGTTTCACAACAGTGTGGCTCGCCACACCCACAACGGCTCTTGGCATTCACAAGCAAGACCAGTTGTACCCATACCTTACCTGCGTCCCTAGGTTTTATACCTGGGAGAGGAGCTGCTGGGTGATAGAGTATCAGTCTCCAGCTTTAATAGTTGAAGCCAGACTCTTTCAGAGTGACACAATTTTCAACCCCGCCACGTTCTCTTCCAACCATGTTTTCTGACAAGGTCCGAACATGGAAAGAGGGAATTCAAGGAATCCATCTTCCTGGAAGAGAGCGTGGCATACAAAGGGGGATGGTAATTTTTCTGGGGATTCTTTTTAATAATTTCCTTGCTAATATTAATCATGGCCTTACTTTGTACCCTGATTCCCATAAGAACAGACCATGAGGAGAAAGAGGCTCGAAGGGAGTCAGTCAGTGATTGATTTTGAGGGTTATTCTGAAGGGACAACTAGTTCTCCCCAGACTATTGAATCATGTCCAAATTGTTTTAAACAAGGTGTTTATAAACCTGAGTAAGAAATTATCCCTGATTGTCCCCATAAAAGAATTCATGAATCAGTTACAATAGGTTGAATTATTGGCAGACTTTCCCATGCCTGTTCCTTGCCCATAGATATAAAGAGTCTTTCTAGAAAACAAGAAAAAATTTATATAGACCCCTACCCACAGCCCAGGGATACCCCTGGGTAGCATGTTGGATTAATGGCAAATTATGGTATCCCCCAAAAGGAGCTAATAGTCTCCAGAGGGTTCCAGATCCCTCATTGCCTTATACAGGAGCATGTAATGAGGATGGCATTAGAATGGTCAATAAGGATGGAGTCCAAGTGCCTTATAATAGTCTAAATTTCATGGAAAGGCTAGCTCGAAGCAGACCTCCCTGGCGTTTATTAACTAAGGAACAAAAAAGGTTTACTGTGGCCGGATTTCCTGTTTATCTCTCCTTAGATGTTTGTTTTGGTGATCAAAAGGTGGTGGGATTGTTAGATACCTGTATCTCAGGTTTATTGATTCGCATGATTCTGATGAAGTTGTATAAAATAATTTCTTGACCAGAGAACAAAATCCCCTCTAATGAAATAGCCCCTGAATGTCTAAAAGTTGTTGGAGTAACAGCCCCTCCTTTACTTTGAATAGGAATATATATCAAGCAGAATTAGACAGGCAAAGAAATAAGAAAAGCTGGTTAACTATTATAAATTAAGCACGTAGAAACAGTTACCAGGGAGTCAGAGTCCATGGTGCACAGAGAAATATTTTAGACAGAAAAGGTAAATAGCTAAGTTAGATATCCCAAAGGCCTTATAATAAATTTCCTATAACCTCTGTTCAATTTAGCGTATCCTTTTGCCCCATGACAAATTCTGAGAACTTTAATGAACAATAAGACATTCAAACTCTGTACGTACGTACAGCTATTTCTAATTGTCTGATTTATGGCTCTCCTGGTCAAAACAATCTTTGTTTAATATAACTGAATCTATGGAAACTTTCGTACTTTTCCTGGTTACCTTTGTATTGATTTTTTTCCTGCTTCACGGAAGCGTAAATATTAATCACTACCAAAAATGAAAATTTAAAAACCTGCTTGCACTTGCAATAAACGGAACAGAGCATCACCGTCCCCTGAGACGTGTTGTCATCTGTCTCCCGTCGCCGACGCCTCACCCGCCTTTCAGGAACCCCTGGACCCAGCTGCAGCCGGACCGCAGCACAACCCCTACCAGCAGTGTCTTTCTTTCTGTTTTTTTTAAAGATTTTAATTATTTATTTCAGAGGTAGGGAAAGAGAGGGGAAAAGAGAGGGAGAGAAACAGCAACGTGTGGTTGCCCCGGACGAGACCCCCACTGGGGACCTGGCCCGCAACCCAGGCGTGTGCCCTGACTGGGAATCGAACCGGCGACCCTTTGCTCTGCAGGCTGGCGCTCAGTCCAGCGAGCCGTGCCAGCCAGGGCCCCACCAGTGGTTCCAGTTGCCCCGCATCCTGCCCCGCACTTTGCAATCCGGTGGGTATGTAATGGTATCAACCAGTCCCTAGTTCAGTAAACAAAAAGGAATGTTAGCTACTATTTCAACAGAAGGAATACGATGAGAAAAATTGTTTACAAAAAATGTTGGCATGGAAGGAAGAGTAAACTAAGCAAGATCTCGAGATGAATAATTGCAAGAGCGACTCCCAGCTCCGAGGACTGGAGTGACAAAAGGGGGCTTTGGGGAGCTGCCTGGGGCGCACCTGATGGTCTGGGGAGCACAGGTGGGGCTCCTCCCAGCGCTGCTACCACAGTTCGAGATGCACATCCACTATTGCTGGCCCATTCACTCTAGGGTCTGAGAGCACCTGCCTGCGGTCTCCACTCAGCGAAGTGCACCCTCAGCCTCCTAACCCTTTCTTTCCTCGGCCCCGGCCTCATGGTCCTCATCCGGCAGCGCGCCAGTTCCCCCACCCTCTCGCCCGCTCGGACTCCGGGAGCCAGCCTGACGCCTCCTCTTCCTAGCTGCTCCCCACCCCTCAGCCGGCCCCCACCCTGCCCGTTCTACCTCCTGCATCTCTCTAACCCACGCCCCCTTCTCCCGCCCCTTGTCATCATCACGGCCCGCCTCGCGGCAGGGGCACCTGACCTGTCCCAGCGTGCGGTCCTGAGTACGCCACCTGCTCCGAAAATGGTTCTCCGCTGACTCTGATATCATAAGGGCCCGACGCACAGACGAACCCTAGGGCTCCGTCCAGCTGGACATCGGGCGGGAGGACCGAAAGTGGCCTCCCTTCCGGAGGCGACCGGAAGACAGTGAGGCTGCACCGGCCACGCCCCTCCCGGGGGTCCCTGCAGCCCCCCCGCAGCAACAGTGACCAGTGGGTGGGTGCAGTGAGACTGCCCCTCCAAGGAAGGGCCAGTTTGGCAGGAGAGCTGCTTTCGTTGAGTCAAGAGCTGTTGCTGCGGGTGAACTCCATGATGTGACTTTTAAGGTCTAATCGAAATGAGTCGAAAACCCAGCGTCCCTGGACAAAAGAACTCAAAGATGCTGTGGGTATTTCCAGAGAGGGCTAGGCTACCTAGCCAACGCCCCCCCCCCCCCCCGCCCCTGCCCAAAGGGGGTTTGTTTGCTGAGAAGAAATACAGAGCCGGGTCAGCTCTGTCCACCACCTCAGTCACATCAGGGCTCTCGGGGGACAGGCCAGACGCTGCCCCGGGCCTAGAAGAGAGGGCAGGAGAGGACAGCCGGCCTGGTAGGGGGTGCTTAGGCCACTGGACAGGGCAGGCTGGCAACCACCGCACTTCGAGGCCCAAGGAACACGGAGCGCTCTTGTGACCCTGCGTGGCAGAGCGCCAGAGACCGTTACCAACCCAGAGACTGGGTGTTTCCAACGGGTTGTCGACAGCCTGGAGAGACTGAGAAGCCTCCCTGCAGTGTATGCCCCTCGCTCTGAAGCCACTGGCACCAGGACCAAGCACGCCACCGGGACCCAGCCCGTCTGTCCATCAGCCGCTTTCCGGCATTCGAGTCCTCCTCTGGACCCTTGGGCTGCTGAGACCCCCGGCTCACCAGCCCCTCCGTCACACCCAGCTGGGCCATCGCCGGTCGCTGCTCAGGTAGCCCGGGATGCGCCCTGTCACCCGGGCTCTGCACCAGCACTCCTGAGTCTGCACCAAACTGGAGGGTCTGCCCCGTGCTTTTTTTTTTTTGTCTTAATCTCCAAATACTTCAGTGTGTGTTGCTTATAATCAAGGACAGTCTCACTCGTAGATGTAGAGAACAAATGGATGGTAGCCAGAGGGGAGGGGGCGGGGGGCTGGGTGGGAGAGGTGAGGGGACTGAGAGGCATAGATTAGCAGTTACAGAGTAGTCGCCGGGATGTGAAGTGCAGCATCGGGAATACAGTCCATAATGTGTAGTCCATAATGGGAATACCGGGGAGGGGGTCACTCGTCAGTTTTATAAATGTCTGACCACCGTACCGTACACCTGAACTAATACCATAATGTAGAATTGTAACCGAACTCGGGGCCGGCCGCCTGCCACTGTGAAAGTCAGTACCGATGAGGCAGGGCTGAGGTAGAGGAAAGTGGTTTATTTTTAGGGGCCGGCCGTCTGGAAGACGGGGCACTCGTATCACAAAGCCCGTCACCCTCTCCCGGGGCAGGCAGGGGTTTTTATAAGGAGGGAGAGGGGAACAGAACAAAGAGATCCAGGGAGGGTGCTGGAAAGTTCTCTACGTGCAGACGACACAGTCCGTTCTCAGAAGGCAGGTGACGGTCCGGCATGGGTCGTCCTGGTTTAGTCCTCCCGGCTCCATGGCTGAAGGTCAGCAAGTCCCTGGGAGCTGGGATGCTTGAAGGCTGGAGTCTGTACCTTTTGAAACTAGTTCCTAGGATTCTTATACAAACATACCGTTCAACAGTTCATCCACAAGCTTCCTGTTAGTCAGAGCCAGCACTGACAGCAACAATGTCAACAGAATGGTGGGGCGGGTCACAAGGCCCCACCCTTACAATTTTCCACGGTTGCAAAATGACAACAGTACATGAAAAAGAAATTTAAATCGGGACATGTATCCCCTTACATACCCACAGTGCACATGTGTCCGAGTCAGGAAATTCACACGGATAAAACACTGTCGCCCGCCCAGCCCACAGACCTCCTTCCGCGGCCACGCGGCCCTGCCTGTGCGCGGGGAAGGGTTTCTCAGGCCCAGGAGTCCGTCCAGGGTCACCCGCCACATTTCTGTCGTCCCGCGTCTTTGGTCTTCCCTCAGCCGTCTCCGTCTCGGTCTTGTCCTCTCGAGTGTGACGTTGTGATGAGACTGGGCCAGTCATTTTGTAGAGCGTCGCTCAGCTGGGATCGCCTGACAGCTCATTAGGTTCAGGTTGTGCACGGGTGGCAGGAATGCCCCAGAAGCGACACGACGTTGTTCTCCTTGATCCTATCGGGGAGCAGGCGATGATGGCTTGTTCCCATGTTAGTGATGTGCACCTGGATCACCAAGCCCAAGACACGTCCTCCAAGTTTCTCCATGGTAAAGTTACTGTTTTCCTTTTTGTCGTAAATACACAAACTGTGGGCAGGTTATGGGAAGTTATGTAAATATCCTATCCCTTACAGGACAAGCCAGCAGAGCCACGGGCAGCGGCAGCTGTTGCCAGGCTGACCCCCGGAACCGGTCCCGAAGGCCCCCCCCCCTTCCTCTACCCTCTCAGTGAGCCACGGCAGCCCTGCCGGGCTGTCCTGTTGCCGGGCCCTTCCTGCTTGGCTGTCTCTGGCTTTCACGGACGCACCCTAAAATCTCCCGGACTCATGCTGTGACACCTTTCCTGCATGAAGTCCAGAAGCCGCACACCCACCACCTTGCTCCGGCCCAGCTCCTGTCGGGCGAGGGACCAGCAAGCAGCGTGCGAGGTGAGGGTGGGCAGCAGGCCCCCACGCGGAGGCCAGGCTGCAGCCGGTGGCCAGGTGTAAGTGTGGCGTGACCCACGCGGGTGTGACAGCGGGTGCCCAGAGCAGGAGAAGAAAGAGCCTTTTCACAGGAGCTATGTCCCCGTGGCTGGGTCACACCAGGGTCTGTGACACCCTCCATAACTCTTAGAGGAATCCGGAACCCTTTCTGGAACAAATGGACGCCACTGTGGGTGCACCCCTCCGAGAAATGGCCTCCTCACCGCCCCCCCCCCCAGCCTCCCCAGTCCCTCTGCTCAGGTAAGGTCGGAACTCCTTGGCCCCACACTCGGCCCCTTCCCCACACTGGCTCCCCCGGGGCAGTCCCCCAGCCCCCTGTCCTCAGGACCCGGCTCCGCGGCCACCCCCCAGGGAGGATTCACTGTGCAGCTCTCCGCCCAGCCCCTCAGCCTGCTGGATTCGGGTTCGCCGGTTGGGGGCTCTGCTGGACTCCGACCCCGAGGGACGCGGGGGTTCTCTCCCAGATATTCCACCCAGCTAATGGCCGTGAAAGAACAGGAGGCACTTTCCCTCCTTTGTCCTCCCCCCGCCCGCGTTCAGAACGCGGGAGGCCGCGCCTGAGCGCCTTCGGTCCAGGCTCACGGCCCCACACGCCCCCTTCAGGACCTTGCCTGCAGGCCTCCCTCAGCTGGGGCGAGGCCGGCAAGATAAACTCCCCAGCGTACAACAAATATTAAGGTTGGCTCTTGCCAGGGCTCCCCGAGGGCACGGTGAGGGCACGGTGGACATTAAACAGTATCACCCTACCTTGAACCCTGGGGCTCAGGCCCTTGAGGGCCCAGGGCGAGCCGGGGTCCCTGTGGCTGGTGCCCGAGCTGTCAGCTCACGGGGTCCCACGGGGTTGGGGGCCCGGCCACGGACAAGCCCAGGAGTCGGGGTCCCACCACCCGCGTGTCCAGCAGAGGCCCCTCCACTCCCGGCGACACCGCCTGGATGTAGCCCAGAATCCGGGAGGTGCTTTGGACTCGGACCGCGGACTTCCCAGCCGCTCTGCTCGCAGGGGCGGGCGCAGGGGCATTTCCGATGCAGGCGGCATCCCCGGGGGCGCAGGGCTCTCCAACGGAGAGGAGAGGGTGGGCTCCCGCCTCCCGCCCCGACCTCTGCGGGGTCAGCCAGCCCGCGGGAGCCAGCCGGGGTGAAGGGGAGGCGGTTCCGGAGCTCGCAGACGCGGCCGGGTCTCCGTGGGGGCGTGGCCGGTGGAGGGGGCGGGGACAGCTGTGGGGGCGGGGCCTAGAGGTCCGGGCTGTCGGGTCACCCCAGCTCCCCGGCTTCTTTTGCTCTTCTTGCTCTTCGGCAGGACATCGCGGCGTACACTGTCAGCCTCCGTGCGACCAAAGGATCAGCGCTATGGGTGAAGACGCCTTGCCCAGGGCCCCTGGGAGCGGAGTGGGATGGGGGAGACCCCCGCCTCCTGGCCTACTTGGGGTCACAGAGCGAGACGGCTGAGGGAGGGAGGGTCGCTGTCCACGCCGCCCTCCTGGGTGTCGCATCTGCTTCCCGGGCAGCTTGGGACCAGGAGGAGCCCGACAGGAGCGGGGGAGGGTCGGTGGGAGGATCCAGCCACACGTGGTCCCTCAGGGTCCTGCGAGGTCCAGTTAGAAAAGTAAGCGCGGGGCCATTTAGGGGGTGCCGGTGTCCAGCCCCGCGGGGCGCGCCTGCCGGGTCGAAAAGCCAGCAGTGGGCGGTGGTGAAAGCGCCCTGACAGGCGTGGCAGACAGTGAGGTCCCTGGCGGTCAGGGCTGGGGCCCCGCAGTCGTGCGGCTTGGCTTGCACCCAACCCTCGCTCCAGCCCACGCGGTCCCCGCTGGGTCTTCGGGGGGTACTGCCCCTCCATACGCCTCAGTTTCCTGGTCTGCAGGGGGATGCAGTGACCCAACGCAGCGTGGAGATGCGGGAGATGGGCCGCCCCCCCCCCCCCCGCCCTCCGTGAAGCCTAAGAACATGTGGGCGATTCTTAGACCCTGCTCACTCCGGTGTTGCAGATTAGGAAATCCAAGCGGGGTTGTAGCAACGGTGCCAAAGGGCACACGCCCAGTGAGTGTCAGAGCCCAGGCTGAGCCAACGCATCCGATAGTCTAGGGTGTCCTGTGGTGAGCCCTCCCACGGTTTTCCTCCCACGGTCTATCTCTCCCTCCTGCCGGGGTTCCCGAACCAGGTCTGGCCCTCTTCCTGGCCCCCTGCGGGCAGCGCCGGGGCCTGGGCGCTTCCCTGCCCCGGACACACGGGCCCTAGCTGCGGGCCTGGCGGGCGCGGGCCCACAGACCGAGGTGCCTGCTCTGTCTTCCAGGTCTGTTCTCGGAGCTGCGGCTGGCCGTGCCCTGGGGCCACATCGCCGCCAAAGCCTGGGGCTCCCCGAGCAGCCGCCCGGTGCTCTGCCTGCACGGCTGGCTGGACAACGCCAACTCCTTCGACAGACTCATCCCTCTTCTCGCGAGAGGTGGGGCTGGGGCTGCGGGCCGCCAGGGGGGACAGGAGGCGGGGGAGGTCGAGGGAGAACCCGCTGCCTTAGGCACCCCCTCTGGCCTCTGTCGCAGACTTTTATTACGTTGCCATGGATTTCGGGGGCCATGGGCTGTCATCCCACTACAGCCCAGGTGTGCAGTACCACCCCGAAAACTTTGTGAGTGAGATCCGAAGGGTCATGGCAGGTGAGGAGCGGGCAGTGTGTGTGTTGGGAGGGAGGGAATCCCCTTCCACTGGTGGAGTGGGGTGTGGAGCGGTAGTCATGTGCCACGGCGGCCTGGCCGTGGCCTGGGGTTGGTGGCACTTCTGCCAGGAATCCCTGGGTGACCCTGGGCAAGCTGGAGAGGGCGGTCAGGAGAGCTCCTTGCCTCTTGTGGCATCCCCCCCCCCCCGCAGTGGGACGGGGGGGGCCCCCCCGCTGACCTGCTGCCCTCAGTGCGGCACCCCAGAGGCCGGGGAGGGGTTTCCCAAGCCCAGGGACTGCGAGGCAGAGGGTGGGGAAGGCTGGGCCCACGCAGACCTGGCTCTGTGTGCTTTCAGCCTTGAAGTGGAAGCGTTGTTCTATCATGGGCCACAGTTTCGGTGAGTACACTCCGTCCAGGACGGTGCCAACAGGGAGGCAGCAAGGGCGGGCGAGGAGGGGGTGCAAAGGCTCCTTCCCCTGCACTGCTAGGAACTTTAAGGAGAGATGAGGGTGCTTGGGTGCTTGTTCCACACAGACCTCTGGACACTGTGGCCCTGGGCCTCAGGCAAGACCCTGAGGCACGTGTGGCCCCTTGGGTAGCGGACTCCCCGTTTGGGGAGAGAAAGACAGCTTCCCGAGGGGGCTGTTCCCCGAGTGGGACAGGAAGTGCAGAGCACCGCCCAGGGCGGGAGAGGGGGGCCGGGCCTCCCGCGGTGGTGGTGGGGGGGGGGCCCGGAGGATGTGCTGGTGGGACTCGGGCTGCTGGCGGGGGGATTCCATCCGTCCACTGCTGTTTTGTCTCCTAGGTGGCATCACGGCTGGGATGGTAAGTAGATGGCTCTGCGGAGGTCACCTCTGGCCCCTGCGGCTGCTCCTGCAAGTGGGGTGGGGCAATCCGGAGTTGGGCGGGGGTTCCCGGGGGCAGGAAGCGCCTCCTGCAGCCAGGAGCTCCTCGTGGGTGTGTTTGGGACCCGGCGGCTGCCCGCTGGTGGACTGCAGCAGTGACCACTGTGCAAAGGAGACCCCGACTCCCTCCAGACGCCGCCGGGGTGCGGAGCCGGGCGCGGGGCGAGCACTAGGGCGGAGGCGGGGAAGGCGCCTGACAGGACAGAACGGGCTCGCTCCGGCCTCTTGGGCAGCACCTGGGTCCCCACCTGACAGATGATCCGGGAACCTCCAGAGCCAGGTGTGAGTCCCTCTGCCCCCAGCCCTGCCCCTCTTCACTCTGCCCTCCTTCTGTCCCGCCACAGTTCTCCTGCACCTTCCCCGAGATGGTGGATAAGCTGGTCCTTTTGGAATCAACCCTTGTTGCCATGGACACTAATGTAAGCGTGGGGGCTGCCACGGGGGGCGGCCCAGGTCCCAGGGGGGACTGGGGACTGTTTCCTTCGGTGGGTGCCGGGGAGGCGGGAGGAGGAGGCGGCAGGGGGTAAATGAGGGGAATGAGCCGCCCGCCCACACACCGAGAAGAGAGTTTGCCGTGCGCACCCCTCGGATGCACAGGGACAGGGGTCCAGGGGCCTCTATTTCCTTGGCAACGCTCTGTGCGGCCTGCGACCTGCAGAGTGCCAGCCAGTCACAGAGGGACAGGTGGGTCGGGGTAGGTGCGGTCGGCTGAGGGCGCTCTCGGGAGGGAAAGGGAGGCCGGCCCGCCTCCGTGCGGGCTCAGCTCAGCTCCTCCGTGCTGGTGCTGCCTTCGCAACCTGCAGCCGCGCACAGCCCTGCCCAGTGCGGGCGGGTGGGGAACCTGCCACGGCCACCGTGACAGTGACCAGTGCTGTCCCTGCACTGAGTCCCTGCTGTGTGACCCTGGCCAAGTCACTCCACCTCCCTGGGCTGCAGTTTTTCACCTAGAAAGTGAGGAGGTTGGACTCGATGACGTGGGCGGGGCCCGGCCAGCCCTGCCACGCTGTGAGCCACGCTCCCGAGGGCTCAGCCGCTCCCACGGAGGCCCAGCTCCGCCACCAGGTTCGGCGTTCTTGCGGGTTAATCGGCCATAAGCTCCGAAGGGCCAGCGGCATGGCTGTCCTTTCTATCGCCACTTGCCCGATCCTGGCACACAGTAGGTGCTCCATAAATGTTGGGCACACGGTCAGATAATCTGTGGGTCATTGTCAGGGTCCCGTGAGCTGTGTGGCTGCCTCTCTGGCATTCTGACCTGTTCCACCACTGAGCTGACCAGCATGGTGCCCCCGGCGTCTCGCTGCCCTCCTGGGCGTGTATGGAGTGTGTTCGGTCCTGTCCGTGTGCTGTGCTGTCCCGCTGCAGACCGTGGGCAGGGCCAGGTCATCCCGGAGTGAGCTGGGCTGGAGAGGGGCACACGTGGGGGCAAGCTGGACTCCCCTGGAGGGCACCCCCTCTGCCAGTCTCCTTGTTGCCATTCGGAGTGACAGCATTACTTAAACCAGATGACATTGCGAACCCTGGGTGGTTCCTTACTTGAGAACCCTAGTATCGCGCCTTTGCAAGCACTTGACTGTGGACCGAGAGTTCCTTTCTCCTCCTTCAACCAGACCCTCCAGCTGTCCCCCAGGACAGGCAGGGCTGGGCCGGGCCGGGCCGGGCTGGCTGTGACCGAAGGGGACGACTTGCTCTGGGTCACAGTACTGACAGCGGGGCTGATCGCCTCCAAAACCTCCCTGGGTCTGAATGAATGGCCAGGGGCTGCCGAGGGCAGCGGTCGGGACCTGGGGGCGGCGGGGGGGGTGGGGGGCAGGGGGGTGGGGGGCTGGGCCCCTCTGCCTGCAGGCGGGAGCCCCCCCACCCAGCAGAACCACCGATACTCACGTAGGAGCTGGAGAACCTGCCGGCCTACAGGCGGAGCCGGGTCGAGCTCACGCTGCAGCAGGAGGAGGCCTCCGGGAAGCCCCCACGCGTGTACAGCCAGGAGGAGATACTGCAGAGGTGGGTGGCTGGGGGTGGGGGGGAGGGCAGCGGGGACGCTTCGGTCTCAGATCCACAGGGAGCCTGTTTCTCTCGGTGCCCACCCTGGCACTACCGCAGTGTAGCCGCCTCGCATTGTCCCCACTATGCGGCGAGGCGCTTCCCAGGCCCCCACACCCACCGCCACCACCTCCGGCTCCCCGTCTGCCTCTCTCTCCCCCCACACCTGCCGGGACCTCTCTCCGGCACCGCGCTCACTTCCCTCTCCATCCTTGGTCCCCAGCCTCAGTCCCCAGCCTCCGTCCCTCCCCAGCCTCCGTCCCTCCCCAGCCTCCGTCCCTCCCCAGCCGGCCCTGAGGCCCCTCCCCTGCCCTGCAGGGAATGTCAGGTCTGCGGGAGGTGGGCCTCCAGTCCCTGGGAGCCCCTGGCGGTCAGGGCTTTATAATGCTGCTGTGTAAAACGGTGAAGACACCCCCCACCCCCATGGACGTGACCGTCTGCCCCACAGGTGCCCGACTCTTTGTGGGGGACCTCCCTCCCCTCGCCATCCTGTCCTTCCCACCCGGCCCCACTGGACCCAAGGCCTTCAGCCCCCTCCTCTCCCCGCCAGGCTCCTGCAGGCGAACACCCATGTGTGGGAGGAGTCAGCGAAAATCATCCTGCAGAGAGGCACCTCGCCGGTGGCCACAGGTAAGGGGCTCGTCGTCCGGGGTCCCACCTCTTGGCACTGTTCTTGGCGAGGACCGACCGTGGCGAGGCTCATCTTGGTCCCGGCGTGACACCAAGTGCCCTGCACGCAGTCTCTCCCTTGGTCCCGCTCCTGCCTCTGCTCAGCCCACCCAGCGCGGGGAGCCCACTGGGGCTCCTCGGGGCGGGGGGGGGCAGCGACTTGGTCATACTGCCCGGCCCAGGACGCCTCGGCCTGTGGGCACTTGGTCAGGCTTCCTGGGACTCAGCGTTGGGGAGTGTTGTACCCGTGCCGTGCTGGTCGCTGGGGGTCGGTGCCCTGTGTCAACGCTGGGGTTGGGGTTGTCCTAAGGGACCAGGTGGCACTGAAGAGGTTGTTCTGAGAGGAGAGGAGGAGTCGGCAGCGCCCTGGCTTCAGGGCCGCGTCAGCCCGCGCTTTGGGGCTTTGCTTCCGACACCCGGTCAGGAAACCTGGCTCCCAAGGGTGTGCAGTGCCGCCCCGGCGGGGCTGCCTTCACCTCAGTTCACAGCGTGCCGAGCAGGTGGCGTCCGCCCCCCGCCCCCGCCCCCCAGAGCCGCTGGGCGAGGCAGAGGGCAGTGGCGGGGCCTGTGGCCCCGGCCCAGCCAGGGGTTAACTCGGGGGGACTCGGGTCTAGAATGTCCAGGGTTTGCATTTATTTGCTCGAGAGAAGCCAGAGGCCTGCCTGCTGTGTTGCACTGTTTGCCAGGAAACGGCATCACACGGTGAGGTCAAAGGGACCAGTCCGTACCTATGACTCTGGGAGCCTCGGCTGCCACTGTGCCCCCTGTGCTCCGGGATGGTGCTGTCATCCCAGAGCCCCCGTCTGCCTCCCCTGCAAGGCTGTCGGGGGAAGAGCAGGTCCAGGCCGGAGGGCGTGGGCCCAGGCTTCCCGACAGGCCCGTGCAGACAGGCGGCCCGGAGGGGCCCCGGGCGCAGACGGAAGGGGGCTAATCCGGAATTAGACTCGGAGGCCGATTAGGCCAGGCCAGGGTCACTTGCAACGGGGAGCACAGAGCCTGAACGGGTTGTGGGGGGTTGGGGTGCAGGGAGCAGGCCGTAGGCTGGGTGTCTGTGATTGGTCCCCGGGTTAGCCTAACTGAAGAGCAGGCTCCCTGATGCCACAGGACACGGGGGAGGGGAGGCTGGGGGAGCTGCTGCTCCAGGCTGTCCCCAGTCCTCCTCCTGAGGCCCCCAGCGCCCCCACCGGTCCAGAGCAGGACAGGGGACTCGGACACACGCCGCCGTCACCATCTCCCACCCCAAGTCCTGAGAGCCCCGTGCTCGCCTCCTGGGGCTGCCGTTCAAGGTTCTGGAGACTGGGGCACTTGATGTAGCTCTTCACAGGGCTGGTGGCCAGAAAGCCACGGGCCAGGCCGTTGCTGGCAGGGCTGTGACAGCCTGTTGACACCTCTTTCCCGGCTCCGGCCGGCCTCAGGCGTTCCCTGGCTTGTGTGCGCTCTCCCCAGTCTGCACCGGGACAGACGGACAGATGGACGAGGGGAGAGGGAGCCCTGTGGACGCCACCGAGCAGGGCGGGCTCGGGGGTGTGGGCGGGGCTGCAGGCTTGATCCTCAGGCGGAAGGGGCTGGCTGGGCCTCGAGGAGAAGGTGCCTGTTGAGCACAGCACAGAGGGGCTGGGCTGCCCAGGGAGCCGGTCCCAGGGAGACCCAGGAGGAGGGTCGTGCAGGCGAAGGGAGCAGCCCAGAAAGGAGGCTGCAGGCTCGCCTTTCCCCGCGGGGCGTGGACCGCTTCACGCAGCCGACCGCACCGCAGCGGGGGGGAACCGGCAGGCAGCGGTCCAGGGCAGGGAGAGTCAGGGTCTCCTCGTCTGCTCCCCCATCTGCACCAGTGTCCGCACTGGCCTAGGCCTTCTGGAAACAGGCGTGAGGGGCGGGGGCGAAGGAGGGGAGCTCCGGTTGGGGATCCCTGGTGACTGACGAGGGACGGTCCTGTGTCAGGGTCCAGCCCTGCAGCCCGCCCGCCCTGCAGGGAGGGGAGAGCGGCTGCCCAGGAGGGAAGGTGGCTGTGGCTGCACTGGGCAGGGCCCGGTGAGCTCCGGTTGGTAGAGGGCTGACTGCGGCACTTTTCCCAAAAGCGGAGGGAAGGGCTTGGAGGGTTTTGGCTGGAGGGTGGGGAGGTGGGGCGGCCCTTGTCAGAGAACCATTTCCAAACTCCCCACCCCCCCCGTCCCCGCCCCAGAGGGATGCAAGACACAAGCTGTCTGTGCACTCTGACCAAGCAGCATAAACTGGAGTTCCACACCCACTCTTCAGGTTCAATAATTTCCTAGGATCGCTGACAGAACTCAGGGAAACATTTATTTTTATTGTTGCGGGTTTACGATAGAGGATGCACGTCGGGGCTGGCCAGACGGTAGAGATGCAAAGGGCAGCGAGGCGTGGGGGAGGGACATGGGGCTTCTGAGGTCCCCCCGGGGCTCCGCCTTCCCAGCACCTCCACGTGGCTCCCAACCGGAAGCTCTCCGAACCCCTAGGCTCAGGGGGTTGTGTGGGGGTTGGCTACGCAGGCTGGAGTGATGACTCAGACAGGTGAGGAGCTCACTCTCCGGTCCCTGTCCACTCCCCGGAGCACTGGCGTGTCCTTCCTGCTCACCACCCCCACCCCGTCACCAGGACATGCAAGGCTGGGGCCAAGCTCAAGGACCAAATGTCAGAATAAAAGCGCTCCCGGCACTTGTACCATTGACACAGTTAACACAGTTTGTAGGTGCTCTGGCAGGGAGACAGGAACGGATTACCATGTTTCTTATTATATCAAAATATCACAATCTCTAAATACTGGCTGTGCCAGGAGAGGGGGAGTCTAGGGTTGTGATAGTATCTCCTACATTGAAAAACGTGCGTTTTTAAAATGCACGTTTCCTCCTGGCTGGTGTGACTCAGTGGATTGAGCAACGGCCTAAGAACAAAGGTTGCCGGTTCGATTCCCAGTCCAGGGCACATGCCAGCGTTGCAAGCCGGGTCCCTAGTGGGTGGCTTGCAAGAAGCAACCACACAATGATGCTTCTCCCCCTCTCTCATTCCCAACCTCTCTGTCTAAAAATAAATCAATAAAACCTCTTCTAAAATTTTTAAAAAGCACGTTTCATGCACCTCTTCAGGGATTTTGAAACCCTTGCTGTGGAGCAGGGCTAGTGCAGGAACACCCATCCCGGCGGGCCAGCTTGGCCTCCCTCCTGGCTGCCCCGGGCGCTGACACCCGCCCCCACGTGGGAGTAGATGGGATTACAAGATGCCAGAAGACAGGGCCTGCTGGGCCGCCCCTGGAGGCAGACGCTGGCTGAGAAACGGACGGAGCACCGACTGCCCTCCCCCACACTGAGCCGGGCGGCCTGCCCTGAGGTCTGGCGGAGTGCTGGGCTCCTGGAGGACGACCGTGCCGGCAGGCCGGTCTCAGAAACGCGGTTCCTGCCTGTCACGGGGGCGGGGGGGGGGGCACACAGAGAAGAAAGGAGCGCTGCCCGGAAGGGCCCCGGGTCCCCTCGCCACGACAGGGGACGCTGAGGCCACCGTCTGGACTTCCCTTCCAGGTGTGGTGCTGAAGAGAGACCAGAGGCTCTCCACGGTGAGTGCCTCGGCTTCCTGCCCCCCCCCACCGCCTGCCCCTCTCGTCGCGGTGAAACACGCAAAGCCGGTGTTCCCCACTCTCACGGCACCCCTCAGTGTACAACGCAGGGGCATTACTTATGCGACCACCAGCGCCCCAAAGGTCCCCACAGTCCCCCGGGTAAACTCCCACGCCAGTCAACCCTAAGTGCCCACCCCCGGCCCTGGGCCCCGGCAAGCAGCCTTCCGCTGTCTCCGACGTGACCGCGTGGGGACCTCGCACGGGGAGTCACGCGGGGTGTGGCCTCCGCGTCTGGCTCGCTTCACGTAGATCACGCGTTCAAGTCCATCCACGTTGCAGCACGGGTCCGCAGGCATCCCTTGCATGGCTGTGCCCGTCCCCTGTGGTTGGGGGGACACCCTGGTGGTTCTCGCCTCCCGGCTCTTGTAAATACAGCCGCTGTGGCCATGCTGTGCGAGTGTCGGCTCGAGTCCCTCTGCGGGCACATCTGGACACAGACCCAGAGGTGGAACCGCCAGATCCCGCGACACCCCTGTGTTCACTCTCTGGAGAAACCACCGTGCTTCCCCCCGGGGCTGCACCGTCTTACCTTCCCACCAGAATGTGCGAGGGGTCCAGTTCCTCCCCATCCGTTTTGCAACACTTGCGATTTCCCATGTTCAACCTCAGCCACAGTATTGGGTGTGAAACGGCGTGTGGCTCCTTCTGAGTCCTTGGTTTCCTGCGGCCCGGGCTGGGGGCGAAGGAGAGGTCCCACGAACCGGCAGCCCCCTGAAGTCACGCCGTGCCCCCGCCAGGGCTGGCAGGCATGGGGCTTGTTGTGCCCCCGGGAGACCGCAGACTGCGCTCCCCGTTCCCACACGCTCCCCCGGTGTGTGTTCACGATGCCCACGGCGGCCCTGGAGGCGGGAACTGCTGGCACCCACACTTCACAGCCAAGGGCGCTGGGCCGGAGCCGCACAGCCAGCGAGGGCTCCACACGCAGGAGACAGCTGGAAACACGACCACCACGGCGCACAGGTGCCCAGGAGCAACTCGCAGAGGCCGACCCGCCCTCGGCCCCACTGCCGGCAGACCTGTCTGTGTGCGGAGACAGGGACTCCCGTCCTAGGGCCGTCTTTTCCGTCAGGTCCGCTTTGGTTTCTACGCACACAGCTTGCAGATGCTCAAACGGACTGAGTGCAAGGGCAGTGGGCGCCCAGAAGGCAGCTGGCAGCTGGGGCGGGTGTGGCCAGTGGCACTGGCCCCCAACCCTTTCGGCACCAGGCACCCGAGTTGGGGAGGTGATGTGAGGGACTCTTTGCTCACTGGCCCCCAGCTCACTTCCTGCTGTGTGGCCCGGCCCCTGGTCAGGAGACTCTTAGAGCAGGTGGGCACTGTGCTCGCCCGGGAGGGGGGCCGGGGGGGTGGTCCAGGTGGGCAAAGACATTCCAAGTACTTGCTGCCGCCGCACAGGTGTGCGTTGCATCTGCTGAAAGGACTCCTGTAGCAAAGACTAAAACAGGAGAAGGGCTCGATAACGAAAGGCCTTAAAATCCAGCCACCAGTGAGGTCCGGAGGTGCAGAAACTCTGCCGTCTCCCTCAGAGAGGCTGTGTGACCCTGAGCGAGGCGCTCACCCTCTCTGAGCCTCAGCTGCCTTCAGTGCAGAAAGGAAGTGCATCCCGTCATTCAGGCACTGTCCCTCCGTGCTGGCAGTTAGCGAGCAGCCTCTGCGGGGCTGCAGTGAGCAGGGGCCGGGCCCGTGTTGGCGTGGCCCGGCCCGGCACTGTCGCTTCAGGAGCTCGCCGTGCCCTCGCTGCGACCGTTCTGCGGGGGCAATGCTGTGCACGCAGGAGACACCGCCGCTAGAGGCGGGAAGCTCTGGCCCAGAGAGGCCACCCAGGGCCACTGCCCAGCCCCAGGCTTGGACCGCAGGCCTGGACCCGAGCAGCAGCCAAGGGGAAGGCGCATCTGAGCTGGTTTTCCATCCAGCTGGGGTTTGTCCGTAACAAGGCGTGAGGTGGGAGCCTTTAAGATCCTGCTCCCCAATAGACGCCATCAGTTGGGCTCCAGTAAACTCTTAAAAATTAAAAAATAAAAGGTGGGGGGGCGTGAGGTGGATTTTCCCGGATGCACAGCCGGCGGGCCCTCTTAACCAGCACGCTCACGTGTCACCGTTTGTCATGCACATGCCGAGCCTGGGGCTGGGCGCTTGGGGCTGGGCCTAAGCCGTGGGGTCTGGAGGGCCCTGAAGGAGATGCTCTGCCGGGGCAGTGCCCCTGGCAGGTCCTGACCTGAGCCCGGCCACTCTCCACGAGGCAATGTGGTCGTCAGGTTTTTTTTTCTCTTTATTTTTTAGTATTTTATTTATTTGTATAGACAGAGGGAAGGGAGAGAGAAAGGGAGGAAGAGAAACATTCCATGTGTGGTTGCCACTTTTGCACCCCCCACTGGGGACCTGGCCCGCAACCCGGGTATGTGCCCAGCCTGGGAACTGAACCGGCGACCTTACAGTTCCCAGGCCGGAATTCAATCCACTGAGCCCACCGGCCAGGGAGAGTCGATCTTGAAGTAACCCAGTGAGTGCCACCGAGCCCGCTGCCAGGCGGGGGCTGAGCCGCCCACACGGCAGGGCCCTGCGCTCAGACAGAGTGGCACAGCCCAACGGAGGCACGGCTGGGCCTCGAGTCATCTCCCACCCCCAGGAGAGACGCCAGACAGTAGAGACAGAGCAGGAGACACCAGGCCCGGTGTTCGTGACTCAAGCTGCAGATGTCACCATTTCGGCACGTCACCCATGTGAAAGAGCATGAACAATCTGACATTGTTCTCCGCACTGTCTTCAAAACCCAGAGTGTGGATCCAAGGTGGCGCCTCCCAGCTGGGGCCCTTCCCCTCTTAAGCACCCAACAGCCATGCCGTAAATCCTCGTAAGAATGGGGGGTCAGAGGCAGCCGGGTGACGCGGCCCTGCCAGGCCCCCCGAGGCCCGTCAGGGGGGCGGGCTCCGCGCCCTCAGCAGCGCCTGGTGGTGAGAATTCACTACGGTTCTCCCTGCCGTGTTCCCTCAGCAGCCGGAGCGTTACGCTGAATTCATCAGCAGAGAGCAGTTGTTGCCTCTCACCAAAAAACTGCAGGCCCACCTTCTGCTCATCAGGTAAGTCTGAGCCCAGCCCCTGAGACAAGCCGCGGGAGCCAGGGGTCCCTGGCGCGAGGTCCCCAGTCCTCCCACCGCGAGACCAGCGTTGTCTTTCTTGGGACGCCTCTGGCAGCTGGCGCGTGGAGGAGAAGCAAAGCGATGGGAGGGTGCGGGCAGCACGGGCCAGGCGAGGAGTGCAGCCCTTTCAACGGGCGACCGCGGGGAGCACCCCGACCCTCTAGCCACCGCGGGCCCCTCACGTTCCCAGGCCCAAGCCCTCCGTCTGCCGCCTCCCCCCGGGCACCGCCCGGCCGCTGGCAATCCCACCAGCGCAGGGTCCCAGAGCAGTGGGCACCGCTCATGTGCCCCGGGCGCCGCCCCCACTCCACGGCGGTGTCCTGGACCGCCCGCGCCCAAGGCAGGGTCCGAGACTCCCACGGACACACGCGTGTCTCTGCTGCCGAGTCAGGTTTAGGAAACACGGGCTTGGTGGGCAAACCCAGCCCACGGCACGCCCACGGGGACGGCTGGACTCTGAACGTGAGACATCAGCTTCCGTCCCCAGGAGGGGAAGAGCCAGAACCCTACACGGGGCTGCGGGGTCGCAACGTGGGGTGGCCACTTTGGCAGAGTCCAGCGGTCTCTGGAGCCACGGTCACCATTCCCCCTTCGGCTCAGCACTACCCCTCCCATGTGCACACCCAACACACACGCACACACCAGCTCACAGACCCATCATTCACAACCGCCACAAGGCAGAGAACACCCGTGTCTGCCCACAGGCAAACGAGCAACGTGCGGTCCGCGCGGCACTGCGCCACCTGGCGGCCGTGCCGAGGAACGCAGCTCAGACCCGTCCCGACACAGGCGGGCCTCACGCACATGGCGCTCCGGGGAAGCCGCCGTAAAGCTCGTGCACCACAGGGCCCGCCCCCACGCAAGCCCACACAGGGACACCGTGGGCAGTCTGTCAGGGGCTTCGTGAGCCAGGCAGCCGCGTGGGAGACGTGACACGAGCCTGGGGTTTGGGGTGATGAAATTGTTCTGAACTGTGGCGACGGCGGCACAACCGAACACACTACAGAAGCACGGAATCATGCCCTTACAGTGGGTGGGATTCTCAGTAAAGACTTTAAGTTAAAAAAAGACAAGGACTCCAGCCGTTCCCGGGCAGACACTCAGTGGCAGCACCACGGGCCAGCCCCGGAAGTCTGAGCGCAGTGCGAACCGAGGGGCTGAATCTGGGGTTGAACCCAGAGTCCCCCGTGGGGAGGCCCGAGGGCGCTGTCCCTCAGTGCGCTGGAGACGAGCCCCGGTTTCCTGCTCCCCAGAGCAAGCCAAGGGTGCAATGACGTGAGCAGGAAGAACCATCATAAAAAGGAGCCGCTGGGTTTCATAATCAAGACGTTGAAATCAGTCCTGAAAGAGGTAGGTGCGAGGCTCGGGGCAGCTGGGATGCAGGGGAGGCGTCAGGCCTGCTGGACCCCAGCACCCTGGTCTGTTCCTGCACTGGGACCCCCGGCCCAGGCCTGACAGGTCAGCTCCCCAGCCCCAGGAGGTGCCGGGCCTCACTCCGAGCTGAGGCCACAGGTGGACCAGGAATGGTGTTGTTCATGGACAAATACCCTGTGATTGTCCTCACATACCCGCCACACCAGGCCCTACTTGGCCAGAGGACACCCCACAATTCTGTAGGGCCCCAAATGGGGGGCAGGCGACCAGTCCCCTCAGTGGGCGCTGGCTGCAGGCGGGGTGAGCCTCGAAGGGGCAGGGCCGGGACGCGTGCGGTGACCTCACCCCGGGGAGTAGCCGGCATGCTGTGACCACCAGCCACCTGCACACCTGGGCCCCGCAGGCACCGTCCGTGTGAGGGAAGCCCAGGCTGGGCCGGCGGGCGCTGCCCTCCCGTCCGGTGGGTCTTCTCCCGGGCACAGACGAGTGCACACAACTGCCCTCCTGCTCCAGGGGGACCTCCCAGAGCCCTCGGGGCCCGCGGCAACCCCACGGCCCCGCTCTCCAGGTTCACCGCTCAGGGCGGCGCAGACCCCAGGCTTGGGCACTGCCCTCTGGATCCGGCCCTTCTCACTGCCCCAGAGCCGGGGCCCGAACCCCCACGTGGCGCTACGGGTAGACGGGGACCCTGGGAGGCCTGCTCGTTCAGTCACTGCCCCACGGCTCTCCGTGGGGGCACTCCTGAGGCGGGGCAGGCAGCAGAGCACGGGAGAGCCCCGCTGCACCTCCCCGGGCCAGACCTCACCGCGGCCCCCTCCCTCCTCCAGCGGTTCCAGTACGTGGAAGTGCCGGGCAATCACTATGTCCACATAAACCAACCCGACCACGTGGCCGGTGTCATCAGCTCCTTCTTGGAGAGCGACCGTCCCCAAGCCCAGGAGTAGACCCGGGCTTGGGGCCGCACGACACCCAGCTCCAGGGGCCGCTGGCCAGGCCAGGCGCAACGAGGACGGGCCTCAACGGTCGACACCAGCAAAGCCGGCGGAGGGGGTGCGGGGCCGAGGCTTCTCGCTCCCAGGGGCGTGACGTCACAAGGGGCACTGTGTCTGGACTCCAGGGGCGCCCCGGGTCGGGGCCGATGATCTGTGGTGAACTGGCGGTGGCCGCAGGACGGCGGGCTGGGACGGATTGGCCCGGCCTTCAGCCCGGCAGCCCGCCCCGCTGCCTGGGGGCCGGGGAATAAACGGCTCCCGTGTCTCCCTCTCCCACCCGAGGCTGTCACTGCAGGGGCTGCTCTGTCCGGCCGGGGAGATGGAGAACACGGCAGACACTCGGCTCCCACAGAGGGACGCGGGGGTAGGCTGGCCAGAGGACGGGAGCTGCAGGGAGACCTCCTGGGGCGGAGGCCCCTCAGGGCCAAGTCCTAAGGCTGGGCGGGCGTCCCCCCACGGGGCCAGGGCAGCCGAAGCACAAGGACCGAATGGCGACACTGTTTTCAACCGGCTCCCGTGGGTGCAGGTCTTCGGTCCTGTTCGGGGGGCAGCCCCGCCGCCAGGGCAGTCGGGGGTGCTCTGGGCCCCCTTGTCCTCACCCCCCCGCACCTGAGCCGGCTCAGTAGGGCCGGAACTTGCGCTGGGCCCGCATCAGTTCAATCCTCTGCTTGTCCTCCTCGAACTTCTTGCGCAGCTGCGCCAGATCTGGAGCGTGAGAGGGACGGGGGCACGGTCAGGGCGCCAGGGGCGGAGAACCGGCCTGCCGCCGCTCCCCCGGGCCCCGACTCCCAGCCGGGGCGCCCGGCGCTGCCTCCCCCAACCCCGCCCCGCTCTGAATGTGGGAAGGAGACCACTGGCTGCCCAGTCGGAGTGCAGAGGCTCAAGGGGAGAAGGTGGCATGCCCGCCTTTTCAGGCAGAAAATCCACCTGAAGAAAGGCACAGACAAAGCTAAAAGCCACTTGCAGCCTTCCTACCGCCCGCCTACAAACCCCAAAGGGAAAGGAAGCAGGCTCTTGGGGCGCCGGGAGGAGACTCCCGGGGACACCTCCCCCAGCCCCTTCCTGCTGCAGCAGTCGCACTCGGGAGGAGTCAAGGGACTCCCAGCCCAGAGCGCCCAGGGCCCCTCAGGTCGCTGGGTGGCCTGGTGTGAGGGGGTCTGTGGGGCCCGAGGGCCGCTGCCGGGTGCATCCTGAGGGGCAAGGGCAGCAGCGGAGACGCAGCAGGAGGGTGCGCAGTGGTGGGGGGGGGGGCAGTGAGGCAGGGGAGGGCGATGGGACCGGGTGGCGGGTGAGGGGCGGGACCCTCTCCTCGCTCAGCCTGCAGGCCCTCACTCAGAGGCCCCCTCCACACGGGCCACCTGCCAGACACCCACGCACCCGTCCACGCACGCACACAGGGCAGCAGCGGCCCTCCCTGCGCCCACAGCACACACCCAAGGCCCGCCCTCTGCGGCCTGGCTCCAGCACTACCTGCTCGGCGTCGAGGCTGCGTGGGGCCTACACCCAGCTGCCCCCACAGCACCGAAGCAACCCAGGGGCTGGCCCCCAGAGCAACCTCTGGGGAGCAACCGGGGACCACCACTCTGGTGCTGCAGGCTGAGACCCCAACCCCAAAGGCTGTGGGGGACACGTCTGGGCCTGAGGACTCTGGGGCCCAGCCCCCAGCCCAGCGCCTGCCCCTAGACTCTGTGCCTGGCGCACGGGGCCGGGGCTGCGAGCCGTGGGGCCGGGGACAGGCCGGGGGCACGCCCTTACGCTCCATCTTGGTCTGCCGGTGCTGCCAGGCGTAGAAGTTGAGCAGCTCCTTGCGGGCGCGCTTCCTCTTCTCCCTCTCCAGCACCCGCAGGCTGGCCGCCTCCGTCCGGGGCAGCACGGGCCGCCGGCCTCGGCGGGTCACCTTCACCCAGCCCTCGTCGTCCGGGACCCCTTCCTCCTCCTTGGCCTTAGCTTCCTCCTGCAAGGAACATGAGCCTGTAATGGCACCTGGGCCCTACCTGCAGACACAGGTGCACCTCTCAGCTCCCCTCTTTTCCTCGCCCCAGACCCCGCACGCCCAGAACCTGGGCACCCACTGACACGTGCTCCCCCGCCCCAGCACAGAGCTGGTGCCCAAGGTGGGCGGGGCTGCAGGGCGGCGCGAGGACCTGCCTGCCAGTCAACACCGCCTCCACCTCCACCTCCACCCTCAAGCAGGTGGTTCCCCACAGACCTAGGGCCTAGACGCCACCAAGGCAGGTGGCCCAGACTCAGCAGGGGGGAAAAGGAAGTCTGGAGTCTGCGAGGTGGCCAGGACAGGCTGCAGCCCCACGCCCCCCCGGGAGCCACACCAGGACACCTGCGGCCCCAGCTGCCCTGCAGCGGCCGCCCCCGGAAGCCCCACCTCGGCTATCTTCTTGTCATACGTCTCCATGAACGTGTCCACTTCGACCCTCAGGGCCTCCGGGTCCAGGATGGAGTCTGTGTAGTCACGGATCCACTCTGCGGGAGCAGGGAGCGAGGGGGCGGGACTCCCTCAGGCTGATACTCGGGGGACACCCGTCCCAGGCCAGCCGAGACGTCTCACAGCAGCTCAGGCACGGGGACGACAGCCCAGGGTCCGGTGGTGAGGAGGGCTGCAGCGGCGGCATGCTGGCCCTCACCCCGCCCACCCGCCCTCGGAGGCCAGGCTCGTGCCGCCCTGGGGCCCGTGAACACAGCAGACGCCGCCAAGCCAGCCTCCCCGCGCCCCAGGGCCCAGGACGGGGCACCCACGCCTCCCGCAGTACTGACTGTGCACGCCGCTCTGCACGGGGTGACTCTCTGTCGACACCAGCAAAGGGCCCTTCAGGGCCACGGCGGCCGCCACCCCACTGGGCTTCCGGAACACCACGTAGGCCACCTGGAACCCCTGCGGGGAGCGAGTGCCGTCACCACGCCGGCAGCCCTCCCGTTCTCCCAGCCACCCACGTCCGGCCCAAGGGGCGCTACCTGGCCCCAGCCTGACTTGTCCCGGGACCAGGGAGGTGGGCTGGGCTGTCCCTGAGCTGTGAAGGGGACCAGGAGGCTGCCCCCGTCCCGAGGTGGGATGGCTGCACTCCCCGTCACCTGCCCTGTGCCGGAAGAGCCCAGCAGCAGGGGCCTGCCCTGCAGTTACGGGAGGGGCTCAGGAAAACTGCGCGCACCCTAGGCCCAGGGTGGACGCTCACGCCGTCCCGGGAGAAGGCGTGGGCTCGAGGGACACAGGGCAAGGACTGTGGGGCCGTGGGGCCTGAGAAGAGGCGGCTGCAGAGGGGGCGCTCAGGGAGGGCCCTCAGGGCAGGGCTGAGGGAGGGTCTCTGAGCTCCTGCCCAGGATAAGGGAAACAGCCAGTGGGAAGCTGGAGGATGCGGCGAGTCTGGGGCGAGGGTGGAGGCTCTTCACCTGCCAGCGCCCCCCCGACCACACAGGGAATACTCGGAATGTCCCACTGCCACTGGGCACCGCCTCCCCCCATGCTGGGGACACCGCCCCAGCCCCACCCAACGCCCCCATCCTTGAAGACCCCAGCACTCGCAGGCTTACCGGGACGGGCTTGGGGTGGAAAAACTTCGACTTCGGCTCCTTTGGGCTCTCGGCGAGCTCGGGCTTCCCATGCAGCTCCACAGACTGGACGGGGCCACACGGGGAGAGGAGGCGGGACAGGCACTCCTGCCGTGGCCCAGGAAGCCCAGCGTGAGTGGCCCGGGGCCTTGCAGGAGCCTCCCTCCACCCTGCAGGTCTGGGACCCCACATCCAGGCCCAAGTCAGGGGCGTGCGGGGGAGGCCTGAGCAACCCGCAGCCTCCTCAACGTGGAGGTTAAAGTCCTACCCTACCCGGTTCCCGGGGCAAAACCTTGTCAATCGGCACGATAAACACTGGGTAAAAAAACTATCCTGCTGCCGGCCAGGGCGCTCAGGAGGACCGAGCGAGCGGCAGAACGCGGGCACCAGGTCTGGCTTTGACTCGGCCTGCGGGAAGCACGCGCCCGGGCTGTGGTCAGTTCTCTCTCGCCCCAGCGAAGGGGTCTGTCTCTCTGTCTCTCTCTCTCTGAAAGCACACCCATCTGAAAGATTCCTTTCCTACCAATTTCTCCGGGTAAATGATTCCAAAAGTAGGAGTAGGTCCTCAATTTTTAAACATTATTACCATAATGTTTAATAAATAAAACATTACTACCAGAACAGACGGGGACACCTGGGGGGTTATTCTGAGTATTCTCACTTTATAAAGCAACCGAGTAAGTTTCTCTGCCTGAACCAGCCATTTACAGATCAGCAGGTGAAATCTGTGGCGCGGGCATCAGCATGCAGCTCAGCCTCGCTGCGGGGAGGGGGCTCGGGGAACCTGGGGTGCAGGGGGTGCTGTTTCTCCATCTGGGCGCCGCCAATCACAGGAAATCACCCGGTCTGTGACACGCTCGGGCTGCACACCCACGGCCCAGGCCCTTCTCCCCGCACACGCTACTCTGGAGTGACGGCTCAAATGACACCCTCTCCTCTCAATGGTTTCATCTACTGAGCTACCATCCTCTATTTTAAAGTGTTTTAACTCTCATCTTTGAGAAACTGGTATTTATTTTTTGAAAAATAATAGCTTTTCTGTTAATTTACATAATACTAAATTTAACAGTTTTGTGAAAAATAGTTGATATATCTGGATAGATTTAGAAGTAATTTTATTTTCTCATATTTTGCCTATTCTTTTTTCAAGAGAGGGGAAGAGGAGGAGAGAGAGGGAGAGAAGCCTCAGTGTGTGGTTGCCTCTAGCACGCCTCCCAGTGGGGACCTGGCCCACAACCCAGGCATGTGATCAGGCTGGGAATCGAACTGGCGACCCTTTGGTTCACAGGCCGGCATTCAATCCATTCAGCGCACCAGCCAGGGGACTTCTCCTATTCTTTACTATGGACACACACCACTTTTATAACCAGGGAAAAAACAACATGCAATTGAAACACTTCTAGATGATCATAAAAAGCCTTGTGCCTTGCGTTCCTTACAACTGCATTTTTAAAAAAGATTTCATGTATTTATTTCTACAGAGAGGGGAAGGGAGGCAGAAACAGAGAGAGAGAAGTATCAGTGTGTGGTTGCCTTTCCCCCGCCCCCTAGTGAGGACCAGACCTGCAACCCAGGCATGTGCCCTGACTGGGAATCGAACTGGCGACCTTTTGGTTCCCAAGCCACCACTCAATACACAGAGCCACACCAGCCAGGGCAGATGTATTTTTAAAAGTACATCTTTTGGTGTGTTTTTTTTTAAAAAATGATTTTGTTTATTTTATTTTTAGACAGGTGGAAAGGGAGGAAAAAGAGAGGGAGAGAAACATCAATGTGTGGTTGCCTTTCATGCGCCCCCTACTGGAGACCTGGCCCACAACCCAGACATATGCCCTGATTGGGAATTGAACCAGCAACCCTCTGATTCACAGGCAGGTGCTCAATCTACCAGCCAGGGCCTAAAAGGACATGTGCAGAAAGCAAATTCCCTGTCACGGGGGAGAGACTGCCCTCTAGGCACCTTCCCTTGGGGCTTCATTTATCGGCCTCTGTCCCCACGAAGGACTTGGTGGGGAACAGTGGGGGCCCATTCTGCCTAAAGCCCCACCTGAGCTCACAGACTCCCTCCCAGATACCAGCTCACCTCTGTGCAGTACGGGGGCACATTGAGGACAAAAAGGGTCCTCTTCTGAGGCCAGGAAGACTTGGTGCCTTCTCGAACTCTGTGCTCTCTCATATACAGGTAGTGAGAAGCCTGCTGCTTTTCAGAGAACTTGATTGGGACCGCTGGCAAAGAAAAGGGGCAGGGAGGGATGACATGAAGGTTAGGTTCAGGCTGTCCCTGTCTGTCTGTCCGCCCACTCACCCACCCACCCATCCTTCACCAAGTCCTTCCTCTAGGCAAGGCCTGTGCAGGGTGCTATACAGCCTAGGAGAGTGAAAGAGCAAAGAGTCTCTCAGGAGGGGCCCCCAAGCTGGTGGAGGAGGCAGAAGGCAACCGGGCAATTATTACAGGTGGGCAGTGAAACCAGGGGAAAGGTCACCCCTGCGGCTAGAGGGGCAAACGCCAAAGCCCTTCCCGTCGCTGGAGGCCCAGCGGGCCCAGGGCACCATCCGCCCCCATCACTCGGCACACGTGCCAGGTTAGACCCACCAGCTCTAAGCCTTCCACATTCTCTAATGGTCCTAATCTTAAGATTATACGGATAATCTTTCATATTTTCTTTTTTTTTTTTAAGAGAGAGGGGGAAGGAGGGAGAGAGGGAGAGAAACATCAATGAGAGAAACACCAGTCGCTTGACGCCTGTATGCCGCCGCAGCTGAAGACAAGCCCGTAACCCAGGCTTCCGCCCTGCTAGGTCCCACACATGACCCTCCAGTGCACGGGAGGCCACGCCCACCAGCTGAGCCCCACGGGCCAGGCCCCCGTACATTTTAATCCTCATAAAACTGCGGGCGGTTTTCCGTTTCTCTCACCACCTTCTTCAGGGGGCAGTGGGGACGCCAGCGAGCAAGGAGGCAGGGAACCACAGTGCATCAACTACGAACGACAAGGCGCGCAGCAGCCGCGGAGCTGAGCGTGCGGAAGGCCCCTTCCAGGGGAGCTGGGACACGAGGCGTCCAACAGCCAGGGCGCCGCTGCGGCAGGGACTCGGGGGAAGAGGGCACCGGCGGGACGAGTGGCGCCAGGCGGGTCAGCGGCGACCCGTTCGGGTTGAGGGTAGGTGCTAACGGAGGCCGCCGCGGGCAGCTCAGCGGGGTGGGCTGGGGGGCAGAGGTGCGCGTGGCAGGCAAGACCTGGTTTCACCCTCACTCCAGAAAGAACCTTCGGGCACACGGAGAACAGAAGCAGGGGCAGGAACACAAGCCGCACAAGCGATGAGAAGGGCACGCCCCGCCACGGGCACAGCCGGGGGGGGGGGGGGCGGGCAGGGGACCGCAGAGAGGCGACGAGGGGACAGGTGCTCACCGAGGGGGAAGGTGGAGAAGGGCACGCCTGCGCGAGAGCGCGGACAGAGGCGACTTCTCCCACGGGCAGCGCTGGCCAAACGGGCTCGTCCCGGGGGACTAAGCTAGACCAGAGCAAGGCGCCGCGGGGGTCTCGGCGGACCCGGGGCCTCTCAAAATGCCGAGCCACCGCCGACCCGCGCGAGACGCCTCTGGGCAAAGCCTGGCCGTACTCCGCCCCGTGTCCCGCAGCCCCTCACCTGAGTAGCCGAGGGGGCCCGGGATCCCGTCCTCAGAGCCCCGCGGCGCACGCTTCCTCCTGCGCGCCACCATCTTGCCGACCGGAAGCCGCGCGGGCTGCTGGGAGTTGGAGTTGGAGGCTGGTAGCTGCGCGTTATCCAGACTATGGCGCCCCCTGGCGTTCCCACCCTCTGGGTTTTGGGCTGCCTTCTCTGGCCCGGGTCACCCCAGCTCCCAGCCTTCGTTTGCCCAGAATAAAGTAAACGGGTAAAGTTGCAAGTAACTGAAGGCGTGATGGGGGCCGCTCTCAGGTGCAAACTCACCTTCCATCCATCCATCCATCCATCCATCCATTCATGCATGCATTCCACAAATACCAGTGAATGTTCCAGGCACTGTCCTAAGCGCTGGGGATACGGAGGTGAAATAAAACCCAGCCTTCCTGGAATTTATATTGTATCGGGGGGGAGAAGAACAATAAGTACTCAAATAACAAAATACAGAATATAGGCATCAATGCAAAGGGCTAAACAGAAAAATGAAGCAAGAGGGGAGTGTGGTGAGGGGCGGTGTTGCAACTTTCAATAAGGTAAAAGCTTCACTGAAGTGATAATCGGGCAAGTATTTGAAGGAGGTGAGGGAGCAAGGCATTCATTCACTCAGGTGTTGGGGAAATACATTCTGAGCAGAGGGCACGGCAAGAGCAGAGGCCCGGAGCCTGGAGCCTCCCTGGCGTGCTAGACAAACAGCAAGGAGACTGCGTGGCTGGAGCACAGTGAGCCAGAGGACAATCTGAGGGGCAGAGTCTGGCTGACCTGGGTCGGCGGGGGGGGGGTGGGGGGGGGTCAGTAGACCACCAGAAGCTCTTGGTTACTCTGCCTGTGCAGCTTGGGGTCCCTGTGGGGTTTTCAGCAGCAAGGGGTGACGTGTAGCAGTCACTCTGGCTGTCACATTGCAATTAGACTTGGAGGGCAAGGGCGGCAGCAGGATCGTGTAGGACACCACTGCAACCATCCAGAGGCAAGGTGGCGGCTTGGTCACTAGGGTGCTGCCCGTCGGGGTGATGAGAAGTGGTCAGGTTCCGGGCATGTCTGGTGAATTCCAACAGGATTTGCTGACAGACTGGACAGGCAATGTGAGGGGAATGGAGAAATCGGGGGCTAGTGCTAGCTCCGGTGTCCTTGGAACTAGAAGGATGGGGCTGTCACTCGCAGCGCTCCGCCTTGCCCTCCGTGTCCCAGCGCAGTGCGGAAGAGATGCCCCAGTCACTGCGATGGCTCAGCACAGGGGTTTGCACGGCCAGCTGGTGCTTCAGAACCGAACTGGGAGAAACGATAGCCATTATCTTATATCTTGGGACCTTGCAGGTTAGGGATTTGGGCAGGGCTCAACTAGGCGATTCCTTTGCTCCACAAGGTATTCAACTGGCACGTGGGCTGGTCTGCAGGGTCCAAGTCAGCCTCACTCGCAAGGCTGCCACCTTAGCTGGGTGGCTGGAAGGCTGGGCCTGTGTGGGACTGTCAGCTGGAGCACCTACCCACGGCTTTCCCGGAATGTGGGCTCAGGAGGCAGTCATTCTCCCTGGTGGCCCCGGGACCCCAGAGAGTCTGCAGGGGCAGGAAGTGGGGATACCGCCAGGGTTCCAAAGTCCGGGCCCAGAAGCTGGCTGAGTCCCATCTGCTCAAAGCAGCAGCAGAGCCCACCCAGACGCAGAGGGGCACAGACCCCCCCTCTCACAGCAGAGAATGTCCTCTCGCCCGCAGCCATCTTCACCCACCGCACCGCCCCCGTACCATCGGCTGCTACTGGGTCTTTGTTACCATCGGGTTGGTGAGATCTTCCCGATTCGGACTTGAATTCTGAGGATCGCTTAGGCTCCCTTCTGGGGCCAGCTGCTTTAGAGTGGGTCCCCCCCACCGGCAGGCAGCCCTGGGGACAGGGATTTGGGCACAAGGAGTTTATTTGGTAGGTGATCCCAGCAGACACCGCGAAGGGAATCTGATGCAAGACTACAAGTGCCAGTAGCACCTTGGTGTGGGCCGATAGCCTTGTCCCCTGTCCCCACTTCGGCCTTTGAAAGCCAGTAGTTAAGTCCTGGTGACCAACGGATATTTTTACGGCAGCCATAGCTTCCATCTAACTTAACATTCCAGTGTGCAGAGTCTTCATTTTGTACCCGGAGCGCCCTTCTTCTCATGGGTGCACAGCCACGGGAGGAAGGCTGTTATGTGAAGAGTTTCTAGGTGTTTTGCAAGGGGAGGCTTTCCCTTATTACCTGGTTCTGCTTGTTGTTGGAAGCAAAGGCCCAATAATTTCAGCTCCAAATGGTCTGTGGGAAATTTTTTTTAAAAGATTTTATTTAGGAAGGGAGAGAGAGAGAGGAAGAGAAACATCAATGTGTGGTTGTCTCTCATGCACCCCATACCGGGGACCCGGCCTGCAACCCAGGCATGTGCCCTGCCTGGGAATTGAACCACCAACCCTTTACTTCAAAGGTCGGCACTCCATCCACTGAGCCACACCAGCCAGGGCTGTGGGAGATTTTTTTTTTAAAGATTTTATTTATTTTTAGAGAGGGAAGGTGGGGGGAGAGAGAGAGAGAAGAGGGAGAGAAACATCAATGTGCGGTTGCCGGGGGTTCTGGCCTGCAACCCAGGAATGTATGTACCCTGGCTGGGAATCGAACCTGGGACACTTTGGTTCCCAGCCCGCGCTCAATCCACTGAGCTACGCCAGCCAGGGCTGTGGGAGATTTTTTTTAACGGAGACGGCCATTCCTCGCATCAGCGGGTGCAATCTATGTGCCCTTTTAAGTGTGGCTAATCTTGTGAATCGCTTTGCCGACAGGATGGGATGGAAGTCCTATACTGGGGTTTCGAAGCGCAGGGTGGATGCTCATAGCGTCCATCCCCTTGGGGTCCAGGCACGTGAAGAAGCCCGTTCTGTATGTAGTTCTGAGTGTGAGACCACACACGGCAAGAGACGCTGCAGCAGAGGTGGCGGCCACCTGAGTTACGGGGCACCAGGTGTTGTCACCGCAGCGCAAGTGGTGACATGAAGCCGCAGTGGTGAACACGTGGAGGACACACCGGTCCTCTGTGCCAAGTCCTGCTGAAACTGCAGCACAGTGAGAACGTGTCTTTGCTGTTTCAGTCACTATTTTTTTTATGTTTATTGAGACAGAATACACACAGACCAGTAATTGTTTTATAGTACACGTGCCATGACTGGTGTGCCTCGCTGGGTCAGGTGTCACCCTGCAAACCCACACACAGGTGGCCAACTCGATTCTGTTGGGGAGCATGCCTGTGCAGCGAATGAGAGGAGGAGCTATGAAGTGAATCCGACAAGCTCAGTGACCGAAACGGGCCACACAGGGTGATTTGTCACACACCCCTCACTGGGCGGGCCGTGGGTAGTCAGTGCCCAGGCCCGAGGCTTCCTTGGTAAAACGTTCCCCTTTGCCCTAAGCAAGCTCTGCTTTTGTGCATCTAGGTCAACGCAATTCCGAAATGTCACAGCAATCCTCTCCTTCAGGCCCCTCGGGGGAGCGTGTCATTGTGTTATTGGTACATCATCCGTAGTCACTATGTGCTCTTCGTTTGACTTTTTACCCAATTCTAGAGGGTTCCTGCTTTGCTTTCTCCCTCTCCTTAATCGACGGTCCATGGACTTGTCATCTTCCCTGTTTCCTCCTTTGACCGTGAATGCATAAAAAGAACCGCCAGACTGCCCTTTTCTGGAGCATTTTCTCCATCCATGCCAAGCTTACTCCTGGGCATATCCTCAGCTGGCCCAAATACCTCGAATAAACTCATGAAGTTTCCTGTAGGCTCAGAGGTCCCTATGTCCACAGAGGTATGGCCCACACTGCATTTTTCCATTGATCTGCGAAGGACGTTTGGGTTGTTGCTAATTTTGGCTGTGATGAATAACGTTGCTATAAACATTTGTGTAAAATTTTGTGCAGGCATGTTTTACGTTTCCGTGGGTATTGAGTAGGAGTGGAATTTCTGGGTCATATGGTAATTAATTTTTTTTTGAAAACTGCCAAAATGTTTTCCAAAGTGGCTGTACCATTTTATATGTCCACCAGCAATGCCTGAGGGTCCCACCTTCTCCACATCCTCATCAATGCTTGTTAGTGCCCAACTTTTTAAAATATTTATTTATTTTTAGAGAGGGAAGGGAGGGAGAGAGAGAGAGAGACAGAAACATCAATGTGCGGTTGCCAGGGGCCATGGCCCGCAACCCAGGCATGTCCCCTGGCTGGGAATTGAACCTGCGACACTTTGGTTCGCAGCCCGCGCTCAATCTACTGAGCTACGCCAGCCAGGGCTTTAGTGTCCTGTTGGGAACCCCCCTGACTGGTATCAGACACTGTAACCCCCACCTAGGCTAAGGCTAAGGGAACACCCTTGGAACCGTAAGCCAGCAAGGAGACAAAAGCTTATCTCCCAAGCAGGAACGCTGCTTTTGCTGCTTCATTCATAACTGAACCCCAAAGCTTGGTCAAAGATGGGTAAGATTCCCCAAGGGGGGAACGACCTAAAACAGGCACAATCACGTGGGAGGCCCCTCAAAGAAGGCTTTGGGGGCTGCAGCAAAATCGGGGGGTGGACCCTTGCTCCTCGGCTTTGATATAGCCTGAGTTCTCATTGTCTGGAAGAAAATCTCCTTATCTCTTGGTTGCCTTAGTTCCCTTGCTCCACCTAAGCCTGAAACAATGACAGGGTGGTGCAGCTCTGTGCTGAAAAGGGCAGATTCCCCGAGTGATCAGGCCTAAGAAAGAACATGTAAATTCCTGTGAAACCTTCTTTGTTTAGAATGCTCTCAGTGGAATGGGAAGGGTCCAAGGAGGAAGTTAGTTTGTTCCTCAAAGTCTTACAGTTCTTTGACACCGACTCAAAATAGACCCACAGAGTTCCTTGTTATCTATTGTTCCTTACTTCCCCTAATGAGTACTGTACTTTACCTGAATTATTATGCAAAACGAGCCCAATAAAAGCAGGTTTGGATGGTAAATCGGTGCGCTCCCCACTAGACGGGGTGGCCATTCCGTCCCTACTTCTGCACAGAAACTAGTCTGTCTCTCTGCATGTTTTTTCTCGCGTGTTTTTCAACGAGCTATCCACAGTGTTCCGTGGTCACTGCTGGCAGTGACCCACACATTAGTGTCCACCTTTTTAATTATCACCATCCTAGTTGCCGTGGTGCCTCGTGGCATTTTGATTTGCATTTCCTGGATGACCAAAAGATACTGAACCTCCTTGCAGATTTTCAGTGGCCACTTGTCTACTTCCTCCTCCCTCCCTCCCTGGAAACGTCTACTCAAATCCTTTGCCCATGTAGCTTGTCTTTTTATCATTGAGAGGTAAGAGTTTTTTTCTGGATTTAATTTCCTTCAACAGGTTTATGATTTGCAAGTATTTCCTTCTATTCTGTAGGTTGTCTCTTCACTTCACTAAACTCATCCACAAAAGCAAAGACATGTTTAATTTTGATGAAGAATTTTTCGTGGGTATCCAGTTTATCTTTGAACCATTTACTGAACAGAGTATCTGTCACTCCATCGTCCTGGCACCCGTGTTGACACTTAAATGACCAGACAGGTGAGGCTCTGTGTCCGGACTGTCCACTCTACCCCATTAATCTGCAAATGGGTTTAAAATTTTTTAAAGATTTTATTTATTTATTATTTTTAGAGAGGGAAGGGAGGGAGAAAGAGAGAGAGAGAAACATCGATATGCGGTTGCTGGGGGCTGTGGCCTACAACCCAGGCATGTGCCCTGACTGGGAATCGAGGTTTAAATTTTTTAATTGATTATTTTAGAGAGAGATAGGAAGGAAGAGACAGAAAGAAGAGAAATAAGGATTTGTTGTTTTACTTACTGATATTACATTCCTCCGTTGATTCCTGCATGTGACCTGATGGGAGAGAAAACCGAAAACTTGGTGCGTGGGGATGACACTCTAACCCACCGAACCGCCCCAGCGGGGCTTTTTCTTTTTTGCTCAGTCCCTCTACCTCACAAACCACCCCCCCCCCACACACACACACAGCTGTCAGACTGCTATCTATCCATGAGTCTGTCTCTTGGAGAACTTTTAAAAAGATTTGTGTGGGTTTTTTAAAAAATTTTATTTATTTATTTTTAGAGAGGAAAGGGAGATAGAGAGAAACATCAATGTGTGGTTGCTGGGGGTCATGGCCTGCAACCCAGGCATGTACCCTGACTGGGAATCGAACCTGCGACATTTTGGTTTGCAGCCCGCGCTCAATCCACTGAGCTATGCCAGCCAGAGCTCTTGGAGAACTTTCTGGGCCATTCTTTCAGGATAGGTCTGCTGGCAACAAATTCTCCTAGATTTCCTTCATCTGATAATGTCTACATTCACCCTAATTCCTCAAGGATATTTTTGCTGGAAGTGGATTTTTAGTCAATACTTTTCTTCCAGTACTCAAAAAGCATGCCATTCCTTCTGGACCCGTGGTTCCTAATGAGGAATCAGCTGTCACTCAAATTGTTGTTCCCTACACGTAAGGCAACATTTCTCTTGCTGCTTTTGAAATTTTGTCTTTAGTTTTCAGAAGTTTGATTACGATGTGTCCTGGTGGGACTTTCTTTAGCTTTATCTTATACGGGTCCCCTGAGCTTCTTCAGTCCGCAGGCTTTTCATCTCTTGCTGTTCCCAGGGGGTTTACAGCTGTAATCTCTTCACCTGTTTCAGCACTCCCTTTTTTCTCTCCTACTGGGACTGATGACAGATTTTGGGTTTTTTGTTAGAGGTCCCTGAAGTCCTTTATTTCTGTTGTTCAGCTCGTGTAATTTCTATAGTTTGACCTCAGTTCACTATTTTTTTTCTCCATTGTTTTTCTTCTTACTGTATTTTTCAACTTGAAATTATTCTTTATATTTTCTATTTCTTTGCTGAGATTTTTATGTTTTTACTTGTTTAAAATGTGTTCATAATCATTGACTTTTATAATTATTGCTTTTAAATCCTTGTGCTTGTTACCATCTCTGACATTTTCGCATGGAGTCAGCTGTCTCTTCTCCTTCAAGTGGACACCTCCCTGGTCCTCGGTACGAGCGATTTCCAACTGAATGCGGACATCCTGAGTACCACGAGCACTCCGGATCTACTTCAGGTCGCGGCACACCTCCTCTGGCGGGGACGGGGCGGCACCACGTCCTGACTGCCAGGTGCGGGGAGTTCGGGCTCCTCGCGAAGGGTGCGGACACCCAGGGTAGTAGTGTCTCCTAGCGACTTCCGGGGGGGGGGAGGGCCATCACCCCAGTACCCGTCCGCTGTTAGCACCTGGGCTGGAAGGGGCTGGGGTGCCTCACCGCTCCCCACGTGGCCTCCACTGGTATGAACTCCACATTCCAGTCCCCCACTTGGCCTGGCACCACCACCAAGAGATTTGGGGCCTCCCCATACAGCACAGCGAGGCTGGAAGTCAAGGCTCCCAACTCGGCCTTTGCTGGTGAAGCTTGGGGCTGGTTCTCAGTCCGCTATCCCTTTCAGGCCCTTGGGCTGTTTGTTTGTTTGTTTGCTCGTTTGCTTCTCCAGCACACAATCTGGGATACGTGAGGCAAAACTAAGACCCAGAAAACCCAGGGGGAGTCACTCCTTGGGTTCTAAGGTCCCTGATCACTTTCCTCTTCCCAAAAGTGGGTTGTTTCATTTTGGCAACGTCAAATGGTGCAGCTGCTGTGGAAATTAGAGTAATGATTCCTCAGAACTTTAAAAATAAAATCGACATAAGATACAGCAACTCCACTTCTGGGTAAATGCCCCCCAAAATTGGAAGCAGGGTCTGAAGGAGCCATTTGTAAACCGCGGGCACAGCAGCATTGGTCACAATGGCTACAATGCAGAAGCAACCCAAGGTCCCTCGGTGGACGGCTAGATAAGCAAAATGTGGTGCATATGCACCACGAAATATTACTCGGCCTTGAAAAGAAAATTCTGACATGCTACAACACAGAAAATTCACATGCTACAACACAGACGAACCCCGAAGACATGTCGAGTGAAAGAAGGCATCAGGAAAATACGAATACGTGTGGCCGCACTTTCCGAGGAGTCAGAATCACGAAGACAGAAAGTAGGGTGGTGACTGCCGGGGGCTGGTGGAAGGAGGAAGGGGCGTTAGCACCGAGTGGGGGCAGAGCTGCAGCGCCACGAGATGAAAGCACTACAGGGGTGGATGGGGTGCGGCTTGCGCAACAGTGTGCGTGTGTTTAACACCGATGAACTGCACACTAAAGAACGGTTAGGTCGATACAACGCATATGTATTTTACTACAATAAAAAGATTAATTTTCCCCAATGCATAGTTGCTCTAAGAGGTTAAATTTCTGAGTTTAACTTCTTTAAACCAAGACAAAAACCATCAGTTAGACCAGGCCCAGGACTCTGCCGGAGCCAACCATGCCCAACACCCAGCGGGGCCCTGGGCCCTGGAGGCTATGAGCCCCCGTACCCAGCGCCCCCACAGTGACGCTCCCCTTTTCTCAGCTGCACAGACTCGGGGGGCGGAGCCTGCTGTGAGGAACGGCAAGCTCAGAGCAGGTGAATGTAAAGCAAAGGCCATCCCTGTTTCTGGTTCCTACAAGGCCACTCAGTAAAACCTTTGAAGAAATGACAGCTCAGAGGTAGGAATAACAAACATTTATTCAGAAATGTATTAAGTAACAGAGTCTTCTCCATCCCTTAATGCCTTTTCCTCTTCTTTTGAACAGAAGAGACACGAGATGGAGAAAGGTGGGGAAGTAGCAAGTTGAGGACACAAGGATCGGCCCACTGCCTTCTCGTCCCTCCTTTCCATGGCGCCATGCACACCCGGGAGGCGAACAGGCTTCATCCCACCACGTGCCGCGCGGCGGTCCCAGGGACGGGTCCAGACGGCCGGGGCGGCAGCTGGCTCAGCCAACTCCGGCCGCAGAGCAGCTGGCGTGGGACTGGAGGGAGGGGGAGGGCAGAACCGGTGGGCAGGGTGCTTCCCATCCCCGTGCACGGCCAAGGCTGGGCAGTGGCCAGACGGGGCTCAGGACCCGAGAAGCCAGGTCCTACTGCCTTGGGTGCTCTCCCGGGCCAAGAAGTTTCGGGAAAGTGTCGGAGGAATGTCTTCCAGCTGCTGAGAATCAAAGCCGCACCCGTTCAGAGGGGAAGAAGGGACCAAAACCTGCACTCTTTAAGAACGGGGAGGTGGAGCACCACCAGGCACATCCCTTGGGCTGGCCTGGGCAACCTC
Organism: Phyllostomus discolor; assembly: GCF_004126475.2. Classification (NCBI taxonomy): domain Eukaryota; kingdom Metazoa; phylum Chordata; class Mammalia; order Chiroptera; family Phyllostomidae; genus Phyllostomus; species Phyllostomus discolor. The sequence continues at coordinate 213,155,887 of NC_040904.2, forward strand.
GGAGCTGAAGGGTGGGCTCAAACCCTGGGTCCTTCCTGCCTGACAGACCCAACTCTGAGGAAACGTGATCGTGCAGGCTCTTCTTCACTGGGCCGGCCCCAACGGGGGTCCTTAGTGCCTCAGCCCCCTCTCCGTGCTAGGCCCGTGCCTTTCACGGACCTTGCTGCTGACCCAGCAGAGCTCCCAGAGTCCCGCTCCCCCGCTCCCTCTGGCTGTGTCAGCCTGGACTCCCTGCACAGCCCCAAAACTGGTGGGACACGGACAGTGCCTCTGGAACAACGCTGTCGGAGCTGCCCCGGGCTGTACAGGTTTGCCCGGCTCCCGGGCACCACGCCGAGGGACCAACCCACTGCCCGCCTGGAAGGGCTGCTCTGCTCTCTCAGCCCCTCTGCACCACCCACCACTCCGCTCCCCTACTGCCAAGGCAGGAAGATCTCTCTCTGGTCACCGACGGACGGGTCACTTACAATAATGGAGATCGTGCCCCCTGGTGGTCACAATCACATTTGCTCCCGGCACCCCTAACTATGGTCCTATAGACATCTGAGGCCAGAGAGAAAGCGCCAGGTGCAAGCCAACATCCCCCCTCCCTTTCAGTAACCCTCCAAACCCCACGTCACAGAACCAGGGGAAAGCAAAATCAGGACGTGATTAGCGCTAGGCTAGTGAAACTTGAGGAACCAGCAATGCAAACCCTCCCCACAGGGATAACCAGAGGCCACGAGAGCTGGTGGGGATGGGGGCCCTCCCGGACGTACCCCAGTGGGAAAGGGAAACGTGACCAGGGATTTACTCTGCAGGGCCTGAGGCAGCACGGGCCCTAAGGCCAAGAGCTGGGGTGCCCTCTTCCCAGCAGAGCGGCAGCACCCCCACCCGACCACCCGCACCAGCAGGGCCCTCCCCAGACCACGGTGTGCTGAAAGGCCCAGAGGCCTGTGAGCCGATGCCCAGCCACCGCCCCACTGAGCAGGCAGGTGGGCGGCACAGCTCTGGAGCTGCCCCGCCCCGTCAGGACGGCAGAGGCTTCCATTCTCCGTTTCGTTTGCAAAGCTGGAAAGCAGAATGGGAGGCGGCCCCTTGCCCCCGGGGAAAGGGGTGCCCTTCAAACAGCCCTGCCCCGTGCGCCACAGAGCCACAAGGAAGCCACATGGAGAATTCAGGACGTATTTCCAGGTAAGAAACCAGTGTGGGGCGGAGGTGAGGGGAGAGACACCCTGGGCAACACGAACCTACCTTGCGAGAAGGCGGAGGGAGAGAAACACACTACAGGACACGTTAACGCACAGGGGCACAGGGCAGAACACAGCGCAGAAAGGCAGTCCCGGGCGGCGAGGAGGCTCCACCCCCTGCCGGGGCTCCCGCCCCGCGGCCCGCCGGGCAGCAGCGTCACTTCGGGCCGCGGAGTCGCTCTCCTCTGCCCCTGCTCTGGCCGCCTCACTCCCTCCTCACAGTTTGATCTTGAACTCTGTGGGCTGGGGGGCCGTGGAGGCCCCCGAGGACTTGAAGAGCGCCTTCAGGATGGTGTCCGGGTCCACTTCGGCGGGGGGGTGGGATGCGGCGGCCGAGTTCACCCTGCGGGGAAGCTCGCTCTCCTTTCTCACCGAGGGGCCGTCGCTCAGCCGTCTGCGGGGGGCAGGGAGAGTCCAAACCCCTGTCAGTCTCCCCCGAGCAGGGAGGGACCCCACTTCCCGAGCATCCGTTACAAGCCCTCTGCACCCCTTCACCTCACTCCATCTGTGCAAGCCCACAAACCTCTCCGACTCGCCAGTGAGAAACTGAGAGGCGCCTGCTGGGGGCCGGGGTCCAGGGTTAGAAACCAGCGCGTGTCCCCCAGGGCGGGCCGCACGCGCACAGCGCGCTGAGCATTCTGAGGAGTCCTGAGGCGAGGAAGCCAATTCAACTCTGCCTACCCCTGTGGTTCCCGAGCTTACTAAGCCACAGGAGACACCCTTTTCAGGGTACGACTTAGTTCTGGAATACAAGTTTAAGAAACTTGTCCAAATCACACAATTCAATACCCAGGGTTCCCACTCTGGTCTTTCTAAGCCGCAGTCTCGTTCAGGCCCGCACCGCACTACCCCACCCCCTCGGCTCGTCCAACACCCTCCCTAGGTCTCCGTCCCCTTACAAAGGGTGCCTGGCCGTGCACCCAGCCGACAGAAACAAAACGAGCGGCAGCCACCAGCACCGGCTCCGGCAGAGCCAGTCACAGGAGGTGGAGTTCTCCGTTCCCCTGCACCCAGTGCACCCAGTTTCACAAAGAGGGACACATCTGGCTTGCCCCCCACTGTCTTCTCAGGGGTTTCTAGATTACTGGGCTGGGAACCGGTCTTAATGTTGACCCCTGTGCGGCCACCCCTGCGGTGATAGGAGACAAGCCACTCTGTACGAATCTGAGCACCCCGGCTGACCGCCCGCCCTCGGAGCACAGGAGCTGGACGGTGTGGGGCCGAGATGCGGGCAGCCCGCCCCTTGGGGCGAAGAGGCGGTCCCGCAGAGCGAGTGGGGGGGGGGGGGAAGCCCGCTCCCAGCCCCGCTGCCTCCAGAACTTACAGCAGGATGGGCTGGTCCGAGGTGATGACGTTCCCGTTCATGTGAAGGTTGCACTTCATGGGCTGCCCTGGAAAACCAAGAGAAAAGGCTCTGCCACGAGACCACACAGCTCCTCGCACAAAAGGACGAGCTGCCCCGTCAGCACCGGAGTCAACACGCCCACCACGGGCAGCCCTGGCTCCACGATGGGACGCGGCTGCCAGGTCCCAGCACAACACCCCGGGGTGTGAGGTCCGTGACACCTTGGCAATGACAGCACTGAGGAGCAAAGTGGCAACAGACCTTGCTTCACACAGGAGGGGAGTGGGGGGGGGGGGGGGGGGGGGGGGGGGGGGGAGAAAGCGGACTCAGTGTAAAGGCATCCAACCTTGTTTGTGGAGCAATCAGTAAGGGGAATGTTTATGTAGGAAATTAAGTGAAAAGAGGATTCAAAAGTGTATGTCTAGACTTCCACTTTGGCCACGAAAGACTAATCGTACTGAGTACCGCACTCCCACGGTATATAAAATGTGATCAGGAGAATAACAAGATAAAATTTTTTAAACATTTTATGTATTTATTTTTAGAGAGAGGGGGAGGGAGAGAGGAGAGGGTACGAAACATCAGTGCGTGGTTGCTTCTCATGTGCCCCCTAGGGATTCATGAAAGGGAATCGAACCGGCGACCCTTTGGTTCGCAGGCCGGAGCTCAATCCACTGAGCCACACCAGCCAGGGCTTTTTTCGGAAAATTTTCGAACATTGAAAAAAACCCAACAGGCTGGTATATCTCTTCACACCATGTCCTTCTCCTTTCTTGGAGAGTGAATAAAACCTTTACTCTCTGTGCTTTCTTCTCTTTGTGAATTCTTTCAAGCCCTCTTCACCACCTACCCTAACATTTTGGGGGCCCACAAAGGGGCATTCTCTATTTCTCCCTCTCCTCTGTCCCCTGAGACTTGGACTAGGGGAGCAGTGGGCTGCGGAAGCTCAAACACTCTAACCCCCGAGGCCTGTCTCTGTGAGGTTCGGAGACAGGACTCGACGCTCCTCGGTCTCTCCGGACTCTGCGGACAGCCTCCTCCTCCCCTATCTTCACAGCCAGCGATCGGACTGGGACTTACTGGAAACAAGAACAGACCTTACCTCTCCCTACAGCCACAGGCAGAAAACAACACTGAACCAAACTGCAGCCTCCTGTCACAACACCCCAGCAGCCCAGGGGCCACACAAGAACACCCCCCACCCTTTTTAGATCAAATTCCAATCCAGTAAAAGCTCAAAGCTCCAACCCCTCAATGCTGGTGTATCTCTCCACACCATGCCCCTCTCCTTTCTTGGAGAGTGAATAAAAACTTTACTCTCTTAAACAAACAACCCCTTCCCAAATGAAACAGCAGCACAAAAAGAGGGAATAGAACCATAAAGAAGTAACATTCCTATCTCTCACTGGAACGAAGTTAGTATTAATCTGAAATAGATTCTGATATATTCTATCTATAGAAGATACACTTCGGATTCACAAAACACAAAAAGGTTGAGAGTGAAGGAAGATATAGCACCCTGATAGCAACCCTAAGGAAACCTCAAGTGCTACATTAATAGAAAATAAAATACAGTTTAAAACCAAAAATGTTCCTAAGACATAGAGAAGAACATTTTATAACTGATGAAAGGGTGAATCCACCAGGAAGAAAACAACGGGAACAATTATAAACAGACGCACAACCAATAACGGCCTCAAACACGCAGAGCAAAAGCCAGCAGAAGCGAGAGGAGGGTAAACACGCGCGAGTTGAGGTCCCAGCGCTCCGTGTTCAGTAACGGGCAGAACCTCCGGGCAGGAGAGCAGCAAAGAAACAGAAGACTTGAACAACGTTATAAACCAACTAGACCCAGCAGACATCTACCCAACAGGAGCAAAATATATATTGTCCCAAATGCTCAGAAGAAAATTTGGGAAACTCACAAACACATGGAAATCAAACAAAACAGTCCTAAATAACCGTATCAGATCTTACGGGATGCGGCAGGTGCAGCGCCTGGAGGGAAACACATCGCCCTGAATGCATACTTTAGGAAGAGGCGTGAAGAGACAAACTGCATCACCGGAGGACATCCTGACAAGCCATTTATCGAGGAGACTCACGTGAAGACTATGTAAAGAACTCCCAAGCCCTGGCTGGCGTAGCTCAGTGGATTGAGCGAGGGCTGGGAACCAAAGTGTCCCAGGTTCGATTCCCAGCCAGGGTACATGCCTGGGTTGCAGGCCATGACCCCCAGCAACTGCACATCGGTGTTTCTCTTTCTCTCTCTCTCTCGCTCTCTCTCTATCTCCCTCCCTTCCCTCTCTGAAGATAAATAAAATAAAATCTTAAAAAAAAAAAAAAAAGAACTCCCGATATGCGAAGGCTGTGGGTCCAGTCCTACGTTAGCTCACATACAAGAATCATCCAATGAATGCAAATGTAAGTGGAACAACAAATTAATGTCTCTCTCTCCCCCCACTGCCTTCTCCTCTCTGAAATCAATCAATCAATAAGTTTTTTTTAAAAAAGAATATATAAAAAATTCTGATAACTCAAGAAAAAAAAACCACTAAAGAAGTGAGCAAAGAGCCCTGGCCAGCGTGGCTCAGTTCACTGGGCGTCATCCGCAAACCAAAGGCGACAGGTTCTATTCCCAGGCAGGGCATACTCTCTTCCCTGGTTGCAGGTTCAGCCCCCAACTGGGGAATGTGTAGGAAGCAACTGATTGATGTTTCTCTCTCACATCAATATTCTTCTCACTCCCTTTCTCCCTACCTTCCTTTCTCTCCGGAATCAATAAAAGAAAATAATAATAATAAAAACAAAATTTTTTTAAAAAGTGAGCAAAGATTCTGAATAGACATTTCTCTAAAGAAGACACACAAATGCCTTGGCTGGTGTGGCTCAGTGGACTGAGCACTAGCCTGCAAACCAAAAGGTCGCTGGTTCAATTCCTAGTCAGGGCACATGCCAAGGTTTCGGGCCAGGTCCCCAGTTTGGGGCATGCGAGAGACAACCAACCGATGTTTTCTCTCTTGCACATTGATGTTTCTCTCTCTCTTATTCCCTCCTTTCCTCTTTCTTTAAAAATAAATAAATAGCTACTTCTGGCCAAGATGGAAGCATAGGTAGAGACTCTGTACTCCATCTCCTTGCACAACCAAAGATAGGACAAGAATTAAAAAAAAAAAAAGGGACCTGGCTGGCGTAGCTCAGTGGATTGAGCGCAGGCTGCGAACCAAAGTGTCGCAGGTTTGATTCCCAGTCAGGGTACATGCCTGGGTTGCAGGCCATGACCCCCAGCAACCGCACATTGATGTTTCTCTCTCTATCTGCCTCTCTTCCCTCTCTAAAAATAAATATTTATAAATAATATAATATCGAATAAATAAATAATATTCAACCAGAACTGCCAGAAAATCAAACTGCATGGGAGTCCAACAGCCAAGGAGTTGCAGAAGAAACATTCATCCAGACTGCAGGAAGGGCGGAGATGGGCAGCTGGGAGGGGGACCCGGAGGGTGAAGTGACAGCTGGCAGACAACACATTCGTGTCCCACGGGCGTCCCACGTTCGTGTGTGGAACAGCTGGGGGGTGAGACAGACCTTGCAACACAGGGTTCCGGCAGATGGGAAAGAAAGCCTCAAAACCACGGGCTGTAAGAACTTATGGGGGCTGCGGTGGTGAGAGAAACTCCCAGGCTCCCAGGAGAGTCCACTGGAGAGACCCACAGGGTCCTAGAAGGTACACAGGCGCACGCACCTGGAGTCAGCCCCAGAAGGGCCCAGTTTGCTTGTGGGGAGCGGGGGGAGTGACTGAAAGCTGGTCCAGAGCCGAGCAGGCAGCCCTGTTTCCTCTGGGACCCCTCCCCCACACATAGTGCCACACCCCAGCCACCTGGGTTGCTCTGCCCCTGACAACCTAACAGGCCAGCCCAGGCAAAGAAATTTGGCCCAAGTGAAAAGACAGATCAAAGCTCCAAAAATACAACTAAGGGATGAGGAGATCGCCAGCCTGTCAGATGCAGAGTTCAAATCACTGGTAATCAGGATGCTCACGGAAATGATTGAGTGTGTTCGCAAAAGAGAGGAAGAGGTGAAGGCTATGCAAAGTGAAATAAAGAAAAATGCACAGGGAGCCAACAGTGAAGGGAAGGAAACCGGGACTCAAATCAATGATTTGGAGCACAAGGAAGAATAAACATTCGACCAGAGCAGAATGAAGAAAGAATTCAAGAGAATGAGGAGAGGCTTAGGGACCTCTGGGACAACTTGAAACATTCCAATGTCCAAATCATCGGGGTACCAGAAGGAGGAGAAGAAGAAGAGCAAGACATTGAAAACTTATTTGAACAAATAATGAAGAACATCCCCAATCTGGCAAAGGAAATAGACTTCCAGGAAGTCCAGGAAGCTCAGAGAGTCCCAAAGAAGTTGGGCCCAAGGAGGACCACACCAAGGCACATCATAATTACATCACCCAAGATGAAAGATAAGCAGGAGAACCTTAAAAGCAGCAAGAGAGAAGGGGACAGTTACATACAAAGGAGTTCCCATAAGACTCTCAGCTGATTTCTCAAAAGAAACTTTGCAGGCAAGAAGGGGCTGGAAAGAAGTACTCAAAGTCATGAAAGACAAGGACCTACATCCAAGATTAATCTATCCAGCAAAGCTGTCATTTAGAACGAAGGGCAGATAAAGTGCTTCCCAGGTAAAGTCAAGTTAAAGGAGTTCATCATCACCAAGCCCTTATTACATGAAATGTTAAAGGGACTTATCCAAGGAAAAGAAGAAAACCAAAACTATGAGCAGTAAAATGACAACAAACTCACAACTATCAACAACTGAACCTAAAAACAAAAACAACGAACTAAGCAAACAACTAGAACAGGCACAGCATCACAGAAATGGAGATCACATGGAGTGTTACCAGCAGGGGAGGGGCAGGAGGGAGGATGGGGGGAGGCACAGGGAATAAGAAGCATAAATGGTGGGTACACAATAGACAGGGGGAGTTTAAGACTAGTATCAGAAATGGAGAAGCCAAAAAACTTATATGAATGACCCGTGGACATAAATGAACTAGGGAGGGTGGGGTAATGCTGGTGAGGGGGGTGCTGGGCAGAAGGGAATGAAAGGGAGGGAAAAAGTGGGACAACTGTAATAGCATAATCGATAAAATATATATTTTTAAAAACCTTTATTCTCTAAAAGAAAGAAAAAATGTAGTAGATACACAAACGGTCAAAAAGCACATGAAACAATGCTCAACACCATTAGCCACCAGGGAGGTGCAAAGCAAAACCTGCTGTGTTGCATCAGTTTCTGTCCCGCCGTCGCTGCCGCAGGGCCTCGCCCCACAGCAGGCGCCCAGCAGACACGGAAAGAACCAGCGATGGACAGAAGGAGCACGGCACACAGGCTCCTCTGTACAGGCTCCTGAGGCGAGTAACGGAGTCTGGACTCATTAAGTTCACTCACCAAGCACAGCGCACCCAGGCGCCAACATTCAGCTGAGGCTCTAGCCCATTCAGGAGCCCGTGCCCTCGCAGTGAGCAAACCAGTACGTGGAAGCGGGAGGCTGTGGCACTCGGTGTGCTTGCCAAGACTCAGTGAGAGAGCCGTCCACAGGGAAACGGCGCTCCCCTGCCGGCCGGCTCCAGTGCCGGGTCCGGGTGAGCACCCCTGGGGCAGGCGGCGGCAGCTCAGCACCACCCGGAGACTGCGCCTCCCTGCCCGGCCTCGGTGCACAGGGGGCCCCAGCGGGGCAGCTGCGCCCGGACGCCCTCCCACCCACCTCAAAGGAGGGCCTGTTCGGAAGGCTGCCGCCTGACAGGCAGCAATGAGGAGTGGGAAGGTGAGGCAGCCGCCCGCTCCCAGACTTACCGTCCAGACACCGGTTGTTGTATTTCTTGTACGCAGTGACGGCGTCATCCTTCTTTACAAAGACCACCTCCGCTACCCCGGGGTGGACGAGCCGAGCCCGCTTCAGGGCGCCACAGACACAGAAAAGCTCCTGCAAAGAGCAAAGAAGTTAGTTTTGGGGAGAGTGTCGGGCCGGCACCCTGCCTGCGTCCCCGCCCTACACTCCGAGGGCCCCGAGTTGACTGGTGTCCACACTGCACCAAATACACCCAGTGCCCAGGATTTCGGGGAGGCTTCCCTTTAGGTGGTCTTCCTGGGACACCCACAGGCCTCAGCACGGACCACAAGAGGGGAGAAACTATGCTGGCGGCGAGAAATGGGCCT